>NC_070609.1:37936250-39175937 GCF_027172205.1 Podarcis raffonei | reverse complement strand
AAATGTAACAAAGCTCTCTGTAAGTTAAGAGCATCAGATCTGGGAGGAAGATTCTGTCAGGACCCTGGGGTTAAGTTCAGAATGGAGGAGGGAATTGCCCTCATAGGGGGAAAGTAGAAAGCAATGCAACAAAATACAGAATACAAGTTAAAATGATAGAAGTTGCATTAAATTTGTATGTAAGGCTATATAGGAAAGGCTGGCTTGAATCCCACAGCCCTGGCCCTGTCAAAACCTCTTTATGGCAGGACGCTGGTGATGAGACTGGGGGTGGGGAATGCTTTAAAGACACCTCCTGGTGCTTGTCCTTTTTTCTCATCCTTTCCTAGGAACACAGGAACCAACTTAGATCACTTTTGCTCTCTGGCCAAAGAGACCATTTTTTCAGAGCGCCAGGCAAACAAAACAAAGTCCGGTCAAGGCCATTCAGTGGGACAAAACACTGTGCAAGATTATTCCAGGCAGGATCAAAAGGGACGGAGAGAGGAGGAGATTCCCAGGGTGTGGGTGGGTGGGCGTGCACATACATGGGATGAAGAGGCCACTTTTGGGCCAGGAGTCAAAGGTAGCTCACCAGATTCAACACAGGACAGAGGAGGTCCTCTGCCTTTAACTCTTGCATTATGGAAGTGCTGATTTTTCTGCAGCAGGAGGGAGGGAGAGAGCCACCAGCAAAAATAAAATAAGAATTCCTTTCCTAGGTCCCGCCCTCTACCCAAGATGAAACACTGCAATCCGCTCTACAGTCTCCCACCCCAACCTATGGACAGAAAGGAACTTGCCACCCCAGGATGTCCTTCTGCTCAGCTCTTCCTGGTCTATCTAAGCATGACAATGCTGCATCTCTCAGAAAGGGGAATCAGACACATTTAGGAGTTTGCGCTTGATTAACTTGGAGGCCAAGAAGAGGAGATGCCAGGCAAGACACACTGCCTCCCTCTAAACAAGACTCAGCAGCCACACTGCAGCTCAGTTAGGGGGCTCAGTTAGGCAGCTGGGTGAACCAACAGAGTTTATTCCCAGTTTGACCATTACCCTGGTAAGCATGCATGTCAATGGGTTGCTACAAGGTGACAACACCTTGTAGCTTCCATGTTAGATGCAAACGAGGGGATAGATCTGCCTCCAGCCAGAATCAGATGAGATGGACCATCTCATCCAGCCCCACACGCTTTTGCCAAGGCCTCCTTCATGTGGGGCAATGAGGGAGAAGCAGGGCAATGCAGGACTCATGGAGAGGTTACCGGCCTGTGTGGTGTAGTGGTTAAGAGCGGTAGACTCGTAATCTGGGGAACCAGGTTCGCGTCTCCGCTCCTCCACATGCAGCTGCTGGGTGACCTTGGGCTAGTCACATTTCTCTGAAGTCTCTCAGCCTCACTCACCTCACAGAATGTTGTGGGGGAGGAAGGGAAATGAGAATGTTAGCCGATTTGAGACTCCTTCGGGTAGTGATAAAGTGGGATATCAAATCCAAACTACTACTCCTCCTCCTCATCTTCTTCTTCTTCTTCTTCCTCCTAAAGCGTCTTACAGGAGTGTCGGGCAAGGTGCAGTCAAATGCTGGGAGGACAGAGGAGAGCTTGCAGCCTTTCCTCTGGGAAAGTGTCCCCCACATACCCTTTCCTCCAAGGTACTCCCTCCAAGGGAAAGAATAGCATGGCTCTCCTCTAGCAGCCCAGCACTGCACACATCCGCTTCTAGGTATCCCAGCTGAGCATGTCAGGCCCTGAACTATCCTAGCTGTGAGCTTAATCAGACCCTACAGATCCATCTGCTTTGACTAGCATCTTCTCAGCATCCACATCTCAGGGGAAGGGGCACTACCACAGCCAAAGCAACTCAACACAGACTCTTCTCAAACCTCACACCTGCCTGCCCAACATTGATCAGCCGGCTGTTCACAAATGACCGCCCTCAACTATCCCACTGACCCCTCCCACCATGCCAACACTTTGCCTGCAGTGGGGAGCTGGCCTCCCCAGCCCCAGGACTGCCACTGCCCCCCTTGTCATGTGCCCCATGCCAACTTACCAAGCACCACAGGGGGAGTGTTGTTGGAGAGAGCTGCTTCTGGGGTGGTACTGGGTGGGAAGAGCACGTTGAAAAGCCAGAAGGCATCTGCTGGTTGCCAGAGGACAAGAAAGAGGACAACTGCAGCCCCAGCTGAGCTCCCCATTCTGGACTCTGCTCTGTCCCTCCAGCCACTGCCTCTGGTCTAGAAAGCAGCAGCCTTTCTGCTGGAGCACACTATTTGTAGGAGGGAGGGTGAGAGGGCAGGATGTGGGGAAATCATTAGCAGATTCTGTGCATAGAGCAGCGCCATTGGGCTGTCTGGGCCTCTTGGCCCCAACCGTTCCAGGAATGGGTGGGAGAGGAGACGTGACTTGTCCTCCCAGTATTGAAGGCCTTGTTCTCAATCAAAGGGCACCCAAAGGGGTTTGGTTGGCGCTGGAATTTGAAAAAGCTACCCTCAAGCAAGGAGGAAATCTTACTGACTGATTGACATTTCCGGAGTAATCAAAACCATCTGATGCCAGAGATTCCTGTCCATATGACTACAGCTTGGAGCCACAAATGCAGCTTTCAGCAAGACCCCTTCTAAAAGCTTTGCATTCCTCCCTGTTTGTCTGCAGGCCGAAAGCCAACCAAAAATGGGACATCTGTTTGCAGGAAGCTTATGCATATTGTGGCAATTCAGGGCAATCAGCTGCAAGTATCTGCTCCACACCAATGTATAACCACTTTCTGCCTCAGAAAACAAAGAAAGATATTAGGTAAAGGTAAAGGGACCCCTGACCATTAGATCCAGCTGTCGACTCTGGGGTTGCGGCGCTCATCTCGCTTTATTGGCCAAGGGAGCCGGCATACAGCTTCTGGGTCATGTGGCCAGCATGACTAAGCCGCTTCTGGCGAACCAGAGCAGCGCACGGAAACGCCGTTTACCTTCCTGCCGGAGCGGTAACTATTTTTCTACTTGCACTTTGACATGCTTTCGAACTGCTAGGTTGGCAGGAGCGGGGACCGAGCAACAGGAGCTCACCCCGTCGCGGGGATTCGAACAGCCGACCTTCTGATCGGCAAGTCCTAGGCTCTGTGGTTTAACCCACAGCACCACCCATGTCCCAAAAGAAAGATATACTACATCAAAAAATCAGTGGCACTTTTTGTATCAGTGGAAATTCAGTGGAACATAATAGCGGAGCCCAGTGCATGCTAGGTAGCACCAACCGGTGTGAGCATGAAGCAGGAACTGTTGGTATTATCAGCAAATGGCTTCAAAGCTTCATAAAAATTGAGTGAATTGTATGTGCCCTGGAGTGAAGCATATGTGCCCTTGATGGGGCCACTTCTCAAAGCAAGCACACATCTCTCTCCCCCACCCTCCACTTGCCCCCCTACACAGTCTGTCAGTCAACTTGCTGACTGCCCTGACCATGGCTGTTTAACATGCTGCGAAATACAAAGAGAGAGACTGACCTCTGAGCAAAGTACACAACTGGATGCAAAGCAGCCAGAGTTGTGCCCCACTCTGGGCTCTCTCTGTATAGGGAATGTAGTGAGCTTACCATTTTATTCTGCAGGTTACAGAATCTCAGATAACTGTATTACCTTTGGCTATATGTCAGCTTGTGCAGATGCCTCATACAGAGTCGGAGCACTGAACCCAGCATGGTACTCTCTGACAAGGAGGCCTTAGGCAAAGTACCTTCCACAGCCTGACTGCATAGGAGACCCCTTGCAGCCTGGCTGCGAAGGATTGCTCAGCTTGCAAACTTTGTACATGCCCCAAACGTATTTGGCAACTTTGCGATGGCTCTTGGCACACCTCTCTTAGACTGCATGTGCCTCACTGCCTCCCCTCCAGCAACTGTGTGGGTCAGGCTCACTGGTGAGACCTGGCCAGCCCTTGTGAAACTTAGGCTGGCCAAGACAGGCAATTGTTTATATAATAGGCAAATGTGGTGCCTCCTGACATTTGTTCTTTCCCATTGTTGCCTTTGGCCAGCCATTTGCAGATTCTTCTCTACTGATATGGAGTAGAGAGTGGCTGTTTTCATTATTTTTATATTGTTATTGCAAGCTCCTTTGATTCCTTTTAACAGAAAAACAGGACCTGAATAGAAACTAAACTAGCATCATTACTTCATGCCCAGAAGCAGCAAAGCTCTAAATATCAGATACTGGAGGGCATTTGCCACCTTTGTTGTTTCTTGGAAGGTTATGAAGGTGAACCAGGGATGGGGAACTTCTGTGCCCTTCCTAGGTCCCTACTTAGAGCACCCACCACTCATGAACCCCTGCAGGTCTTTCTGCTCTGATCCATCTGTTTCCAAGAGCAGATTAGTTGGAGGGGCACCATTTCAGCAAAATGGGTTAAGTCCCAGCAGGGTTGTGACTTCCAGGATGTGCCGTCTTGGAGCAGGTGAAGATGCCTGGATGAGCCTTACATAAAACAGGTGTTGGGGTGAGAAGGCTCAGCCTGGCCTGACTAAAAGCAGCCCCTGCAGACCAACAGCTGCCAGTGTGGTCTCTGTGCCAGAGGAGAGGAGCTGCTTGGCCTCAAGGGCTGGAAGGAGTTAGCCAGGCAGGCCCTGAGAACCAGTGGGGAAGCCAAAGTCAACTCCTGAGCCTGAAAATGCTCAGCACCTGGAGACCTCCCAGCCAGCATAAGCTGGAGAAATGTGGCAGTCAAGAGAAGGGCTCTGAATCTCACAAGAGAAAAACTTGGCCTGGGTCTCTGCCAAGGCTACCGCCCTCACCCCCCACCCTGGGGCTCTAGCATGGAGAGGGGGGAGCTGTCAAGTGACTCTGATAAGCTGACACCAGCCTTTACCTTCAGTTTAGTAACCCCAGGTTAACCCAGCTTTCCAATTTATCTGTCCTGCAGTAAAAAAGAAAAGAGTTCTGTCTCGTGGCGTCTCAGACTTAAGAGAGTAAATATGGCTGAGGCTTTTGGGAGGCAGATTCAGATATCTTCAGTTGACACGTAGAATTGGCAGGGGAGGATGAGAGAGAGAATGGTAAAGTGTGAGGCCAAATGGCTATGAATTCACAAGCCTCTCGCCTTTCATGGCCTCCTGCCCCCACTATTTCCATGCTTTCCCTTTCTAGAACAATGTGCGTATTTGTACAGCCAGTAACTGAGAACAGCGCTTTGTGGGTCTGATGAAGGGGACTCTTGTCCACAAAAGCTCAGGCCGTGAGGAACCACCTCTCAGGCTTCAAAGGCGCCACTAGGCCTCTTTGCTTCCAAGAGGCTCTGCCACGGCTGCTTTATTCTGTCCCACCTTTAGAAAGGGTCGCCATTTAGTCCAAACTTCCCAATGCCAGCTGCCCTCCAGATGTTTGGGCAGCTGTGCTGGTTGGGAATTGTAACCCAAAACATATGGAAGGCACCATGTTGGAGAAGGGCAGTTTCAGGTGTTCATAGGAGGCAAGGTGTGGAATTGCCGCCTCCATCACTGTCCTTTGTCCTATTCAGAGGCACAAAATCCCCTGTGGCAGCAGCAAGGTTGAAGGTGGAAAACAGCCACAGGGGCCCCTCTAAAAGGCAGGATTGAAGTGGGATCCTCCTCCTGCTGCTCACACCCATCCCCACCCAACGTTCCCCTGAGGGAGGAAACACACAGGCGGCTCCAGAGTCCAGCACAGCCATTTTATTGGACTCCACTTGCTGCCTTAGATCCAGTCAGTGCACTTGATACAGAACCCAGTGGGAGCTCAGCAATCAAATCCCCAATTCATTTCTTGCCAGCAAGAAAGAAGGATGATAATAATAATAACAATAATAACATAATAATAATAATACACAGAAAGCTTATTTTCCTGGAAGAGTTTCAGAGAGAAGATGGAGGTTTTGGTGTAGGGCATAAATGGGGAGGCGGATGAGGATTGGCAGCACTTCAAGGGGGGAAGGAGGGAGGAACGCAATGGGGAGGGGGGTGTATGTGATGCACACACGCACACACAGACACACAGAAGTCCCTCCCAGCATGGCCAGGAGCCATCCTCTGTGGTGGCATCCTCCTCCTTTGGCCCTCCTTCATCCAGCCCACCCGAACTGGCAAAGTCCTTCAGGAGGACAGAAGAAAAAGAAGGGAAGGGAAGTAGGGGCAACATTGCTGGCAAACGGGGGGGGGGGAGGGAGGAACAGGCAGGGAGAAGAGCATGGCTAGTTGACTCCTAAAAAGTGCATTTGCTGCCCAGGGAAACCCCTGGGCTTGCGGGGGAAAGGGATACAGAGCCTTCTCTATGTTACATTAAAATAGACTATTCTTAAAAAATATTTCAATTGCTATAAAAACCTCACCTCTTCAGGCTTGGCAGAGCTGGGATGCTTTGGAAGAGAAATACATGCGGCTCCTCGGGAAGCGGTCCAGGGGGACTGGCCAGAAAGAGGCAGGCTGCTCACAGCCAGATGCAGGGGCTCCTTCCAATGCACAGGCCAGCAGGGACTCAAACCAAGCAGCTAGTCCATAAGGGGCAGGGCGAAAACAACATGGATAGTGCTAAAGGAGAGGGATGCCTTCATAAAGGCAAAGCAAGAGCCCCATCAGCACCCCTTCTGGACCCACACCCAGCAGTTAGGAAAGACCAAGAGGGAGGCGCTCTCAGCCCTGCCATAGGTGCAGTGCCACAACCTCAGTCACCTGGCCCATAGGAGAGGTGGTGACATCAGTAGCCGCTTTTGGCATTGGTGCTCAGGAGTTGTCCTACCCCACAGGGGGTGGGTGTGTCTAATTTTGACCCCAGATTGGTGCTTGATCTGCACCTCCCTGCAGCCTGGCTCTGATTCCAGCTGGACTGGGAGGTGATGGGGTAGGAAGAGGCGGCCTCGGCCAGCCAACACTGTTGGACTCCTAGCCCAGGGAGGAGAAGCAGCAGCCAGGGGCCTTCCCAGGGCACCTGAAGAGGAGCTTGAGTCCAGGCCTGGGTCTGCTGCCCCTTTGCAACTACAAAGCTTGCCACGTCAGCTTAAAGCAAAGGCAGCCACTAGCAAATGCAGGCCAGAGTTGGCTTTTTGGTCCCTCCCTGGCAGGAAAGGGGAAACAGCATCCGGGAGCTCAGCTCAAACAGTCACAATCTGGGATGCCTCGACAGACACAGCCAAGCAGCAGTTAGTGGCCGGGGCTTGGAAGCAGAGCGAAGGTGGCCGGGAGCAACGTGGCTTCCATCTGAGTTGGCCTTAGGGGCAAGAAGCTGACCTGTTTAGGACAAGTAAACCTGCAGGGACCCACGTGGCAAGACTCACATGGGGAGCCTTGCTGGGGTGGTGGGAGAGAAAGGTTGCCCTTTGGCCACTGTAAAGGAGGTTGAAAGAATCTCCACCCACAACGCCTCTGTCAGCTTTAGGACCAGGGACATCCGTTTTGCCTCTACGACAGGCACCCTTGGCCTCTAGCAGGGGGACATAGGAGGAAACAGGCCTCCATAGACCCACTGGCCTCTCTCCAGCTGAGCTGCCCCAGAGCTCCCAGCAGAATCGGAACTGCCGATTTGCTGTTGAGAAGCTCTGGTCACACAAACACCCACACCCTGGTCTTGGGTGGAGATTTAGGTTCAGCATGCAGTGAACTAAGGGGGTGGGTGGGGGCTGTGGCCTTTGGACAGCATCAGCTGGGACAAGGGGGGAGAGGGAGAGGAGCAGCCATTTGGTTCACCCGATTCAAGCAGATATACAGAGCGAGAGTCTAAATGCAATTCTCAGGCAGGCAGGCAGGCGGGTGGGCAGGATGGTGGCAGCCATTCACTGGGAGCAGAGGATGATGGGAATGGAGCGACCCGAGGCCCTCTGGCTGGGGGCCTTGCCCTTTCCACCAACGCCACCATCCCCCACCTCGGCCCACTTCCCTCTCTTTCAGATGCAGACGCACGGCTCAGATGACGTGGCAACAGTTGAACTGTCCCAGAGAGAGGAGGCTCTCCTTGGAGGCGGGCCGCATCCGGAACGCGAGGGCCTTCTCGCAGAGCGGGAACTGCAAGATCCGGTCCTTCAGGTTGGCGTTCTTGCCCTTGGCAGGGTCCAGCTTGATCACGTCTGCCAGGCCCTCACTGCCGTTCCGGTGGCCGTCCTGCTTCGGCCTCTGGGCTGGTCCCATCTCAGGGCTTTTTTGGAACTGGCCTTCCGGGTCTGAGGCTGGGCTCATCTCAGCAGCTCTCTGGCCACAGCTGCCCCGAGCCAGAGTCTCATCGTCATTCCGTGGCCCGTGCTCTTTCTTCAAGAGTCTTTCTTCCTCCCCCTCCCCAGCGCCTCCCTTCCCTGGGGGGGTGTTGTTGTTGGCCTCTTCCTCCTTCCCTGGGGGCTGCTCCCTTCTGCCCACTGCCTCCAAGACGGCACTGCCCTTCCTCCTCTCCTCACCGCCCATCCAAGAACTGCCTCTTGGGCCTCCTTCTGCTGGCATTTCTGGGCCCACCTCTTGTGGCAGGCAGAGGCTGCTGCCCACCTGAGTGCCCATGCCTTCCTCCCGTTCGCCTTGCAGGCATGGAGGCCTCTGTGGCGCTGCCAGGTGGAGGCCACACTCAGGCCCTTGAGGCTCCAGGCTGCCGCGGGCCTTGGGGAATCCTGGGCCGAGAGCCTTCCCTGTTTTGTTGTGGGACGCAAGACTCCGGCAGAAGAGCAAGGAAGCCTTGGCACTCTGGAAGTCGCTCATCTGCTCCTGGTTCAGGGAAGACGTCCTCCTGCGGAACAGGCCAGGCTTCCCCTCTTCTTCTTCCTCCTCCTCCTCTTCCTCCTCCGAAATCTGCTGCAGGGCGGGAGTGCTCTTGGCAATGGGGGTCTCGATGAGTGAGGGCCGGATCAGGGCTCTGATGGGCTGCCCGCACCCGTGGAAGCTGGAAGGTGACTCGTCCTCCCCCAGCGCAGAGAAGGACAGAAGGGACTTCCCAGAATGCTCTGCAAAGGCCTCCAGGGCGCTCTTGGTTGTGGGCAGTGGCTGAGGGCTTTTGCCTGCGGTGGGCAGCGGTTGGCCGGGGTCCCCCACAGCGCTGAAGGAGCTCCTGAGAGAAAGAGGTGAAAGGGAAGATACTCAGAAAGCTGCAGTAATGGTCAAAGCAAACCCCGGCCCCAAGGAGCCCAAGACTTGCCTGCTCTGGACGTGCTGCGCCAGGTTGTAGGCCAGGCTGGCTCCAGGACTCTGCTTCTCCTGCTTCTCCCGCAGGATCCTCTCAGCCAGCAGGAAGTAGGTGGCCGTCACGTGGTTGTAGCGGTTGGCCTCCAGGGCTCTGTGCACAAGGGACGCAAGGGACAGAAGTCAAGAGGACCCTTGGAGGACCCTGCAAGGGGCATGTAGTGGTGATACAAAGGCAAAGGAGGTGGGGAGGGGGAAGCAGCCTCAACTCCAGGAAGGACGAAAGAGGCAAGATGCCCAAAGCCTCTCCTGGCAGAAAACCCCCAATGCTCAGAGGGCACTCACTGCCAACTGGCTTGTCTCAACCAATGAGATGCTTCTGGTCAAAGAGGACCAGCCTATCCCAGCCTGAGGCCCTCCAAGGTTTTGGACTACAACTCCCATCAGCCCCAGCCAGCACAGCGGTGCTGGAAGTGACAAGCACTGGCTGGGTCTGATGGGAACTATAGTCCAAATAATCTGAAAGGCCTCAGGCTAGCCAAAGCTGACCCAACCCAGGAGCGAAGGCAGGTGGCTCCAGGACAGAAGTCCTCCACATGAGGAGGACCGCTGCGTCATGGCCGCTGCAACCTTCCTTATGACTCTTGAGGACAGCAGCCCACAGCATCTGGTGAGGGGTTAGGAAGGAGGGCAGGGCTAGCCTGAGGGGGCAGCCCCCAAAGCACTTACTTCCGAGTAGGTCCTCTCTCCCTGCTCCCCACCACCACCACTTTCCTCCCAGCCAACCAGAGCCCCGTCAGATGGAAATTCAGATTCCTCCTCCCACCCTTGTGAGACTCACTCCTGGATGGTCTCTCGGTCCGCAATGTTGCCGCACATCATGGCTTGGATGATGATGCCGTGCTCTTCCTCCGAGACCCGCCTGTGCGACGTCAGAGGCAGGAGGGAGCGGCTGGCAGGGGAGGGGTCCACACCTTGCAGCCACGGGTGGCTTTCAATCTGCTCCAAGGAGGCCCTCTTCTGGGGGTCCCGCTGCAGCATCTGGGCGATCAGGCTGTCCAACAGAAGGGGTGGATGGGGGAGGGCAGAGTCACGTGGAGGCCCTCAGATATCACATCTTTTCCGCTCCCCTCCTGTGAAGCCCCACCCCACACAGATAGGCAGCAGCAGGCTGAACTCCCCACCCCAACCCATGGCAAGATCTCTTCCCACCCTATGTGTTCATGTGACTGTTGTCATTGCTGGTCTCTAAGTGGGGGCAGCCGGGTCCTACAGGGCCTGCTGCTGCCTGGAGCTCAGTCAGCCTTAACACCCCCCCTCCTTCCCCACGGACAGAGGGAGCCTGGGACAAAGGGGGAAGAATGTGAAAGAGCACTGTGTCCCACCTCAGGCATGCCTGCCTGACCTCCCACACCATTCCCCACAGGGAGCAGGGCCAGTCCCGGGGGAGGGGGCGAGGACGGAAGGATCCAGAACCCTCATTCTTCCCCAGCCTTATGCCCACTAGGGTCTACTCTACAACAACCATGCTGCTTTGGGCAGAGCCTGGAGGGCACAAGGTCAGCAAAGGGGCAGGGCTACAATCTGGGGCAGGTAACCCAGGTGCCTTCTCTCTATCTGGAGGGGAGGAAGGAGGTGCAAGACCCAGTTGCCACACCTGGTGAGGGCAAGTGGGGTGGTGGAGGAACACCCTGCCTGCATGACAGGTGTGGGGGGAGTGAGTTGGGAGGGGGGGTCTGGTCGTACTCTGCACACTCGGAGGAGACATGAGGGGGGGTCTCGTAGCGACAGTCCAGGATCATGGTCAGCGTCTCGCTATCGTTGGCTTCCTGGAAAGGCGGGTGCCCACAGACCAGCATGTACAGGATGACTCCCAGGCTCCAGACATCTGGAGAAAGATAGAAAGCAGGAGAGGAACAGTGATCATTTGCCTGAAATAGAGAAACCCCCACACAAGCCCTCCAACAAGTTATTGGCTTTCCACCACAGCAGCACTTTTTAAAACTAAGGCTGCTATGGAAAAGGCAGGTAGCCTCAATGGCACAGAACCATGAGAGGGATCAGAACCTCTCCCCAACCTCTACTGGATGTCTACACAGTGTCCTATGGAGAACCTGTGAGTGTCAGACTAGGGCCTGGGAGTTCCAGGCTCAAACCCCCACTCAGCCACGAAGCTCCCTTGGTGACCTTGGGCCAGTCCCTCACTCTCAGCCTAAACTACCTCAGAGGGTTGTTGTGATGACAGAATTCGGAAAAGGAAAAGCAAGTACACCGCCATGAGCTCCTGGAGGGAAGAAGGTGGGGGATAAATGCCGTAAATGCAGGTGAACACTCCCAAAGTTCACCAGCCCACCTCAGTTCCACAGCCCTGAACCAAAACTTTCCAACTTTTCTTTGATTTTCTCACTGAGATCAAGCTCAAGCAACAAGCGGCATTAATTGCAAGCATTTGATGAGCTGCATGGGGCCTTATAGGGCGGGACCAGCACTTTGAACTTGGCCTTGCAGCAGCTTGGCAGGCAGTGCAAACCCCACAAGCAAGGCGTTTTATGCTAGGGGGGTCATTTGCCCCCACAAGCCCCCTGGCTCCCAATGTCTGCACCAGCTGCAGCCTCCAGATCAGCCCCAAGGGTAGTCCTACTTACACCTCATCCTGTATAATGTATACCTTCCAGCTCAGGACTAAGATGAAAAAGGACCGGCACACCATAAGCAAAAAAGCCTGTTATTTGCAAATCCCCCCAAAATGGGGGGAAGGGGTGCTCAAGGACCTGGGCTGGCCTGGATTTGGGAGGGAGGGAGGTGCAGGGCCAAGAAAGATGAGAGGAGAAAGAAGCAGCAGTGAAATGTGTGGAGGAGGACAGGAAAAGGCTCCTTCCATCGCCCTCTTGGCCTAAGAGCCAGAGCCCACCTTCCTGGCTGGGTTCCAACTCCTCCTCACCATCCGGCTGAATGGCTGGGATGCTGGCTGAAGGGAGGAAGAGTCCAACAATGTCTGGAGGGCCACAGATGATGTTGTCTCTTGCCCCCTGCCCCCAACTCAAGATCCACCAAGATGAGCCCTGGGTTTGGGTTCTCCGCAGACAAGAGCAAGTTGGACTCTCCCAGCAGGGCTGGACAAGGCAGGGAAAGAAGGCAGCCTGGAGAGGGGGGCGGGCAAAGCTCTTGGAGGCAGAGGAAAGGAGGGGACAGAGCACAGATGGCCCAAGAGATAAGCAGTGCGGTGGGGGCCTCAAATCCTTTGGAGCATAATCGGCTCAGGCAAGCTCTTGGCAAGAGCTGTTTCTTCCGCCTCCTGCTAGGCGCTTCTGCCCAAGTGGGTCAAAGGACCCCAAGGCCACCCAGGGGACCTTTCCAATTTTAAACTTGCATGCCCACCCGATATGCCTAAAGCTGCTCCCCATCCCACCCAGAAAGCCTGCAACTGCAGCAACCCTCTCCGTTGCTCTGGCTTTTAGGGGGCACTGCTATGCATTTAAAAGACTCAGGGCACAGTTCATAACATGCATTTGCATCAAACTTCCAAATGCTACTTTATCAACACCTCCAGGAAACTATGATATGTGCGTGGGTCTCCCTAGCTCTGCAACCAGGTTTAAAAACTAGGGAGGGGGTGGTGGAAGGAACAGGAAATGTCAGGACCTGCTGTAAGAGAACTGAAACTCAGCCCTCCTCACAACACCCTTGACAGCACACTGCCATTAGGTGGATCCCACAGAAAGTGGGGGCGATTGTCTACTGACAGTTGCAGGCAGGTCCAAGATCTGCGATGGATGTGCGCAGAGGTAGGAGTGTTGTTGGGACACTCCCTGGTTTCAACAGAACAGGCTGCAGCAGTAGCACTGCCATGCTTCTTACCTCCCTTTCCCAAATCAACAAGGAGTGAGACAGTAATGGACAACAGTCTCTCTCTCTCTCTCTCTCGTGTGTGCGTGTGTGGCCAATGCCTGCTGAAATCTCAGGGTGGGGAGGTGGCTGTAATATTAAAAACCCCCACCCTCACTGTACAGCCTTCGGCTGTGGGGTGAGCCATCTCTCCTCCTACCAGCAGCATCTGAAGGGCACATGAAGGTCCTTGGAAAGCAAAGGCTTCTCCTCCTCAGGTTTTTATTATTGTATGGGGTTTTTGGGTTTTTTAATGGTGAATGAATATTCACACAACGATCTGTGCATTCATTGCAACTATCATCATCATTCATTATTATCACCAACAAAACTGCTCCAGACATGGGGTCCCACTGGTGTCATCACAGGTGCTCATTGCCAGCACTGGGACTTGCTTTCTTTTGCAGAGCTGGGCCCTGGGGAGGAAAGGGCCCCTGCACTCAGCAGAGCCAGAGGTCCCCCTTCAAAGCAGATGCCTGAGAGGCTGCACATGGACACACCCACCCACTTACCCAGACTTCAGAGCCCTACAGCAAAGCTATGATCTTTCCCATTCAGACCAGTGTGAAGGCTGGCTATCTGGCTAATTATTCCAGGAGCAGAATGTTGGCACATGCAAAGGAGATGCAGGCAGGGAGAGGGCTGCCCCTGGTACCCCATGGTGCCCCAGAAGTAGTTCAGGACTAGGGAAGCTCCTCCTTGCAGTGAGGAAGGCAGCAGTGCCTGAGGCAGAAGGGTGCTCTGGAATGCTGATGCAAGACTAAAACCGAATGCTTAACAAAGAACGTGGCCTGCAAAAGCTGCCCCCGGGTGAGAGATAGCAAAATATTGTATGTGGCATGTTCCTCATGCTGCTTAGGGCATATCCACACTTTCTCCTTTTCCTGTGGTTTCCACACAGAAAAACCACTCTTTAGTGCTCAGTTGGAGCAAACAGCAACTCAGGTTTGCTCCAGATTGACATTTGCTCTGATGCAGACTTAAAGAATGGAAAGGAGTGGGACAAGGGGGAAACAGCTTGGACCCATGCTTTCTAAGCATGGGAGAAGCAGAAGTGTGGACGAGCCCATAAAGAGAGGGGCTTTGGGTGTGAGGGGCATGCGACTCCAGTGGCCTCCCCATCTCTACCACATCCTGTTCTTAACTGGCTAGGCTGCTTACAGCAAGTGGGTTCTCGCAGTTATTCTCAACTCCCCGTCAGCGTGTGCTGACATTTGCAGTTGCCACATGGTGGGAATGAGGTGGACCTTGGACAGCCGACGGGGTGTGTGCGTCCACCACTTGTTACTGCAAGCAAGACTTGTTTGCCCACAAACTAATGACCCCATCAGTCAACCCAACTCCAGCCCACTCCCCCCACCCTCCAGCAACGGGCTGGGGCCCCAGGACCAGCTGCAAGTCCCTTCAGTACAGGAAGCGAGGAAGCCACTTCTAAAAGGGGATACTGACAAGGGGCAAGGTGTCAATCTGTCTCACTTTCACACACATACACTGAGCTAGGACACAGGGACTCCAGGAAAAAAGCCCCTACCCCCTCCAGTTGCTGAGAACTGTGGAGCCAGGCCTTGCTTCGGCCACACATTTGCCTCAGTTTGACAGCTTGGCTGTGAAGAAAAACAAGAGGTTATCTCAGGCTCCTACACAGCCAGCTTTAAGAGGAGACAGGAAGCAGGAAGCAGACTGCCAGCACAGAAGAGCAGCCTCTGCTCCAAGGGTGCTTATAAATAGCAGCCGAAGGGGTGCTGCTATGCAGTCAAGGCCCTCATTGCTGCAGGTGGCCAGGAGGGGGAGAGCAGGGAGGAGAAATCAGCCACTGGGGGACTTGAAGGTGGGGTGATGCATGCACAGGGGGCAGGGGCAGAGAAGGAGAACACCAGCTGTTCTGAAACAGAGCATATTCCTTCTAAGGAACAGAGCAGCAAGTTGCTGTTCACGGGTAGCTGGGATCCCCACAGTCAGGGGCGTAAAGAAAGATCTCAGCTGCCAGGAGGGCTTGCAGCTGTCTGTAACGTAGGCAGGGCCCTCAACTAAAGGGTGGAAGAAGGAGGAAGTGGATGCAAATCTGCAACGTTCTCAGAACAGGCACATGGCCTCAAAGGTGCAGGATGCTGCGATTTCAGCTTTTGGTTCCTCTTGGAACTTTGCGTTGAGATTTGTATATGGTTGAAGAGGCAACAGGTGCTGCTCACACAGACATTAACCCCACTGCCTTCATGTTGTCATATCTGGTATGTTTATGTGCAATGTGGCCAGCAAAACCAACACACACACACTTCACAAACACCGCCTGCAAAGCCCAGGGCAAGGCCATGAGCTCCCCTGGAGGCAGTAGGGTGAAACCTAGAGCATCTTGCACTGGCTCAGCTCCAAATAGCACAATAGGCTCAATGAGAGAAGCAGCTCCATTCAGCTCCAGTCCTGTTCTCACTGGGCCAGTCTTCCCATTAGGCAGAGCGAGTGGGGCCCCAGCTGCAGCAGCAGCTCCCTGGCTCTTCCACCTGAGGCCTCCGTTTTTGCCAATCCCCTTTGGGTTGCATCCAGACAGAGCTCTCTGTGCACCCTTGTAAGCTAGCTCTGCTGCCCTCCTGCGCAGTGGAGAACAGGTGGAAGGAAGAGTCGGCTACTGCCGCTCTGATCAGCTCTTGTGTGTGGCATGGGAGGGTGCCAGAGGCAGCAGAGTATGGTTCTTGATGTCCTCTTTCAAACCTAAACCAAGTGTAGCTCAATGGCTCAGTTGCCCCATTTGAGGAGACGAGCACAGCAGGAACCCACCATGGAGTCCTTTCTCAAGCCTTTTAGGGATCCCACTGGCCTCAAGCTGCTGGATGAACTCTCTTGCAGACTAGGAAGCTGTCACCTTTCACAGTTTAGGGTCTGCCTAGGCAGAGGGCTCCCTTTGCACACTGCAGGATGGGGATGTGCACTGCTCAACAAGCATCTTTTTGTTTCACGCACGGTAGAAATGTTAGGGTGAGGACAGGGAAATAAGCTTCCCAAAGCTGCAGAAACCTTTCTAATTGTCCAGCCCATTCTCAAGGCTTCTGGCCTCCTGGTCAGTGGACTTTTGGACCAGTTTGGCAAGCTGCAGAAATGGCTGGCTCTCATACGCACACAGCTCGTTATTCCCAGAGCCTGAAAGAGCCATCCCAGGCTGTCTGAAGTAGTGGCCATTCTCCTCCTCATGGCTCCAGGACCATTGAAAAAACAAAACACTCTGCTGGGCAGGCAGGAAATCCCACCCATTTCCCTCTGACCTCACCTCTTCCTTCCCAGAGCACCATTTCTCACTTCCCAGGTCAAGCAGCTGCCTTGAAAAGAGGAGGGGGGCAGGAAGGATGGAGCAAAGGAAGCAGGCGAGGGTGCTCAGGCCCTCTGGCAACAACTGTCTATGAAAGGCTGCAAAATGCCAACAATCCAGCCCTGTTCAAGGAGTGGGAGAGGCAGTCAGAACAGCAGTCTCTCTCACCCCCTCTCTTTCTAGAAGCAGCTAATCCAACCCCCCCTCCCCTCCGCAATTTACTGAACAGCACCGCAGGAATGGTAAGAGAAAACCAAGCAAATGCCACAGGTGACTCACAGGGCTCCCTACAAACACTCTCTCTCTCTCTCTCTCTCTCTCTCTCTCTCTCTCTCTCTCTGTTCTGCTCCAGGCTACCAGGGTGCCTTGCATGCCAAGGAGCAGCATGGCATGAAAAGGGCAACGGCTAATGGGGCAAGGCCACCAGCAGACCAAGGGTCAGCTGAGCAACAGGGTGTGAGGCCCAACAGGCCTGAGTGCCCTGTGCTGTGCAGCCCATGCTCCGGGTCACAGGAGGGTGCTGCTGTGGGGATGCCAGCCGGGAGAAGCCACAGTCTGGAGGCAGGCTCTGCACCTGTCAACAAGCTCTGCTCTTTCCTGCTAGCAGCCGCAACCAAAAGTTCTAAGCAGGCAAGCAAAGAGACATATACGCACACACACACAAACCTCCCTCGCACACACCACATCCTGCCTTGCCCAGGCCTCTTCTCTAGCTCAGGCAGTCTTTGGAGGTGGGGAGGGGGACTGGCCAGGCACACAACTCACACTACACATTTATTCCTGGCTGGGCCCTCACTCGCCTCCTCTCTTGCAATCCTACGGAAGCAGTCACCAAGAATGGCCAGATATTGGGGAACCCGAGTCAAGATACCTGTTGCCAACATGAGACTCAAGCCAAGTTGGAGGGCTCAGAAAAGAACAGGGTGGGTGAGCGATTACTTCCTCCAGCAGCCCCCCCCACCATGCCTGCCCCCACCCTTTAAGGGAAAAGGCCACAACACCCAACCATCCTGGGCCTACATTGTAGACTGTCATCATTTTATTTCCTTTGGCTCTGGGGGTTGTTTGTTCATTAACATTGGAGATTTTTGAGAATCAGGAAATGACCTGAATTTTTGCAAGACTGATCATTATTCAGTATTCATAGATTCATTCTGGATGGTATTGCATCATGCACCATAGTGAAAATCCTTTTTTTAAAATGGGGAAGAGGGTTCTGTTTGTTCTCTGTTTTGAAATAATCCATACCTTCTCCTCTAAATGTATTTACAGAGATTGAATTAACCACCAAAATGGTGACAACATGGCAGAAAGTTCTATCCTCCTAACCTTTATCTGTTGCCCATATTTTGAAGAGGAGGCTGACTGCCCTTTTCAAAATCTGGGGAGGGCAGCACAAGTTCTCCTATTACAACCTGCAGATATACTACAAATGTTGCTGCGTTGTTGTTCCACTGTGAAGTCCGTGTGGGCAATGCCACATTTAGAGAATACAGTATATTTATGTCCTACACAAACACAACTACTGACATTGAATTAAACTCCACCCTAATATGTCAAAGGCTGACATAATCCAAGGCTGAAATATGAGCCCTGCTGGATCACACCAAAGGGCCATTTCATGAGCTTGGCCTCTTGCTTTCTCTGTCAAATCCACAAGGAGGACATGAAGGCCTCCCTCTGTTGTGGCATAGCTCCAGCCTCTGGTATCAGGTGTTTTGGACTACAACTCCCATCAACCCCAGCCAGCATGGCCAATGACCAGGAATGATGGATCCTTTAGCCCAAAACATACCAGAGGGCAGGTTGGCAAGCCAGAGAAGGCTGGATAGCTCAGTTGGTTAGAGCACGGTGCTGGTAACACCAAGGCTGCAGGTTCAATTTCCGTATGGAAGAGCTGCATATTCCTGCACTGCAGGGGGTTGGACTACATAATCCTCAGAGTCCCTTCCAACTCTACAATTCTTCTAGGCCTTTTATGATGTTATCTGGTCTCCCCGAAGGACCAAGGCTTTTGTGTGGCAAGCCCTGTCCTGTGAAACTCCACACCTGGGGAAGCGTGGCAGAAACTGTCCCTGCTTTCTCTCCGACGTCTTTTGATAACTGCATAGCTGGGGCAGGCGTTCAGAATACGCGGTTTTCTTTTAACCAACCAGCATTCACCAATGCTTTTAATTATGTTTTATACATATTTATAGACTGTTTTGTGTATTTTACATGCCGTAAGCCGCCTTGCTATTTTTTTCGAAAGAGCAGATTATCCAGTTTCAAGTAAAATAATAAATAAGGTGCAGTAGGTCTCAGGATGTCCCTGTCCACCTCTTGCCATATCTTCCCCCTTTGAAAGGACATCAGAGCCCCCACCCCCAGCTCTTACCGACAGCAGGGGCATCGTACTCGTCCCCCAGCAGGATCTCCGGGGCAGAGTAGGCCAAGGAGCCGCAGCTGGTGGTTAGCATCGTGCCTGGCTGGAAGCAGTTGCTGAAGCCAAAGTCTGTGAGCTTCACCACGCCCTGCTCTTGGAAGAAGACCACGTTCTCGGGCTTGAGGTCCCGGTGGACCACGTGGAGGCGGTGGCAGTAGGAGATGGCGTGGACAATCTGGGCGAAGTAGTGCTTGGCCTTCTCCTCCCCCAGGCCTCCCTCATGCTGCATGATGTGGTCGAACATATCCCCGCCGTCGCCCAGCTCCAGGATGAGGTAGAGCTTGGCGTGGGTGTCGATGACCTCATACAGGCGGACCACATTGGGGTGCTGCACCAGCTTCATGCAGCGGACCTCCTGCAGGAGGTGAGCGGCCGCCCCGCCATCCAGCTTGCTCTTGTCGATCACCTTGACGGCCACCCGCTCCCCCGTGAAGACATGCCGGGCCAGCTTCACCACCGCAAAGTGGCCCTTGCCCAAAGTGCGCTCCAGGTCATAGAGGCCAGCAATCTTCCCTTCCGAGAATGCCCGGGCGCCGGCAGCCATGTCCACAACAGCCTCCGCCTCACAGGGGTCTCGGCATGGAGGTCGGGGCTGCAAAGAGAAGACGCAGAGTGAATGGAGGGAGGGGTAGCTTTCTCTATGGCCCTCTTCAAGCACCTGACATGGGAGGGAAAGGCTTTTAGGAATTTTGGGGCTGCAAGCGTATCCTAAAGGAGCCCTGGCCCAGAGGACTCATGCAAGCAAGCCAAGCCTTACAGGTTCCTTATGAATCTGCACATTTCTGCTCGAATTGGCATTGGCACCTTTCAGCTGAAAAGCCTAGCGGCAGCGAGAGGAACAGCAAAAGCCATACCCTGGCCTTCATCTGAGGGGCTGATACAGCTTCCTCAGACTGTTTCGGTGATTCCACTGCCCCACCTTGATACATTCTGGAACCAATCCTTTTTTTTATGACAGCCCTGCCACACAGAAAGGCCAAAGCTCACCACAGTTAAAAAAGGAATACGTATTTCAGTAAGAAAAAGGACAGATTTTTAAGAGGTTTCCCACGGATACTTTACATACATTTCCTAAACAATGAGGCTAATCCAGCTGCTAACCCATATTAAGGGGGCTGCCAGATGGTCAGTATTTTGCAGGAGACACCCAAGCACAAACCAGAAAGCTAAGTTTGCACAAGGAAAGAGAATTCAAGAGCTCTTTCGCCTGAGCACAACAAACGCTTTAAGAAAGGATCTTGACTTTCTGTGGTTTGGAAAGTGATGGGGGGGTGCGCTGGAAAGCTGGGGGGGGGGACTAATGATCAGTGGGAAGTTGTTTTTAAACTCCTCAAGCAAACCTGGGTATGGGGATGGTGAACTGACTGGAGACAAACCCACTGTGTAAAATTTGTGCAGGAAATCACAAAGAAAGCCTACTAAATGGGTCACCTAAAAGGGCCCCAACTGACAGCTAGAGGGTGTTCCTCACTGTCTCAACCAGGCCTTGCAACACCTGGTTGATCTCATTTAGTGTTCCTGGCTCCCCCACCACCACTAAAGCAATAGCCTTATTAAAAATATATATAAATAAAATATTTATATACCACTGTATCATAAGAAAAATCAAAGCAGTTTACAATAATATCTCTACAGAACTGAAACAAAATTTAGAATCGGAGACCAGGTATTTATTATGGAAAGAGGTGCTCTTAATAGCCTGCAAACGCAACCTGGCATCATAGGAAACTTTTCAGCAGGCATTTAAAAGCTGAAGCCAAAGGGGCACCAGCGGAATCTCTCCTGGCAGAGCCTGGCACTCCAGGCTCTATTTCACTTGCTGTCAGATAAGCCTCACCATCTCAGGAGACGCCAACAACACGCCTGCAAATGATGCCAGAGAGCTGGGATCAGAGGGCTCAGGACGTCCCTGGAGTACCCCGGCCCTACCTTGTGCAGGGCTTCAAAAGTTAACACAAGGGCCTGAAACCAGCTGGGCAGGAACTGGGCAGCCATCACAGGGTCCTTCTTGCAACCAGCAGCCATGACAGGATGGGAGAGAGAGCAAAGCCTGGGGAGTCGTTCGGGGATTTGCACCCTATTGGGGTTTCTCTTCTCCTTTTTCCAGGCTGGCTTCCCTTGGCCTTGGCGCAGCCACCCCGTCTCTAAAGAAGATAGAAATTAAATCCACCCCCCCCCCCGCCCGCAAGGAGGCCTAAGAGCAGCTGGCTTTTAATCAGGCGGGGACGGACACATTCCAAGCTCGGAAAGGGGGGTCCCGGCGCTACTGTGCGCCCCCGGCCAAGGTCTAACCCGCCGGCGACACCAGGCTCTTGCATCCTAACCAAGTGATTTTGGCAAGGGGCTGTTTGAATAAGAAGATTGCGAGGGGCAGACACTAGTCTTTCTATTGCAAGTGGATTTTTATTTTTATCTCTCCTGATTGGGGGAGGGAGAGAGGGGGTTGATCGGCTTGCGGAAGGTCCGCAGCATATCCAGGTCGCCTATCCATATGCCCAGCACCCGGAGCCAGAGGGACCCCGATGGCCCGGCTCGCCTCCGGGCGCCCTAAATCTGCCTGTGCCTGCTGCAGGACGATCATGCGGCGGGAGAAAAGCCGTGCGGGCGGGGGGGAAGATCTGGTGGGGGCCGCCCCAGGACTTGCTGTGCAGGGCCGTGGCGGGGATGGCGAGGAGGGGCGCCTGCCCAGCGACAAGGAACGGGCCCCAGCTGCCAGGATGGGCCGTGCGCAGAGTGCCCCTGAGCGCGTGCAGAGTGCCCCTTTTCCCGAGGCGCCGCCCGGGGCTGAGTCGCTCTCGGAGCCCCAGTTTAGAAGTCCCCGCCGCCTCGGGGTAGTCGGTGCAAGGCGAGGGGCAGACGGAGCCCGGCCACCGTTGCAGCTTCGGCCTGTTCCTGCTCCTGGTCGTGCTGAGGATCGGGGGGGGGGGCATCGGGGGGATCCGCAAGGGGCCGAAGCGATGGACGTGGGGGGAGGGGGGTCTACCCGGAGAGGCTTTGCTCCACAGGCCCTCGAAGCCACTCACCGGGCGGGCGACGCGGCTCTTCTTCCTCCTGCTGCTGCTACTGCAGCTGGTGCTCCTCGGGGCGGGCGGGAGTTCCGCGGGCGGCGGGTGACGTCAAGGAGCTCCGCGGCGGCTTCTTAAAGGGGCTCGAGACGCGAGGGGAGCCGAGCCAGAGCAGCCGCGGAGCAAGAGAGCGGAAGGAAGAGGGAGGAGAGCCACAGCGGCCGCAGCGCCCCCGCTCCCGCGCGCGCATCTCTTCCTCGGGCTCCGCTCAGCTTGCCTGCCAGCTTGCAAACAGGCCCCGGGGCGGGGGGGGCACGCAGGAGGGCACGCAGATGGTTACAGGCGCTCAGGGCACCGCAAAGAAGCAAAGCCCTCCATCCCCAGTCCAGATGGGATTCGAGTTTCAAATGCGAATCGGCACATGCTCAGAGGCTTGGCAAAACCCTATTTTGTCGATCTGTTGCGCCAACGTCTCAGAAACGTAGTAGAAGCTATTGGAGAGCGCTTGGTGGCCCAAGCAACACTTTTGGAGAGGGTGTAGCTGGGGGTCTTGCTTGTGGGGCTCCCCACGGGCCAATCGTGGGATGGGAAGGGGCTGATTTAGAGCGGCCTGCGGGTGGCCTCTGGGGCCTTGGCATTGGGGCTAGACACAGTTTAGATCCTGAGCGGGCAAAGCGCCAGTTCCGAAAGTCCAGCCGAGCCGAGAGCGCTTTGGGCTTTCCTTATATTTGGGTTGCCTCCGTCCACCTTCCCCCATTCTGTAGTCCCAGGGAAAGGGAGGAAGGAGGGAGTCCCTGCAGCTACTGCTCCCCCCCCAACACACACACACACACACACTGTGGCCCTAGTTTGAACTGCAGATCCCAGGGGCTGCATTTTACCCTTCAGCAAAGTTGTCATCGGCGCATGTGCCGCCGCCGCTTGACATGTACACACCTCCGCTTCACTGCCTCTTGTGTTTTCAAATCAGATGGCAGCTGGTTTGAGAGAAGGAGCACTTTATATCCCAAGAAGCTGCATGATACTGATGGATTGTGGCCAATAACCTCACGTGTGAGATTGCATGGATTCTACAAGTCCTCTTCCTCCCCAATGCAGTATTACGTATGATTATTCTAAAGACTTGGGTGGTATGGGAATGCACTCAGCACAAGGGCAAAATAAAATCTATATTTTTTTGATGTGGTTCATTATAAGAACTGGAGTCTGTGTTTACATGGTGGAAACTGTTATGAATGCAGAGAGGGAGGTGGGCAGGATCCATCCACTTCATTAAGTTAAACTTGGGAACCCTCTAGGTTTGGAGAGGGTTGGGCTGCCTCAGAGCTTCTCTGCCTGCAGCAGGCAAAATATGTGACAAATGTGCTATCAATTCACAATCATATGAAAACAGAGATATGAATATGATATAATATAAACTGAGGCCACATAAAGCCAAAACAAAGATGGTTTGGTTAGCTTCTATGATGTGGAATAAGCTAGACCACCTCTTGGTGATATGTGGTATGCCCTGGAGGAGCAGAATTATAGCACCTGCCTTTCTATATATAATCACTTATGCCTGACTTGATATACCCTGGAGCATGAGGACCTCACAAGTATCCTGGCTGCAGGCCTTGGTGTTGAAAAAAACACTCACTGCTTCCCTTCAAGCCCCAAGATCCTCAACAGTGCCTCCTCCAAGTGCAGATGAGAGGGGCGGGGAGGGAGGGAGGAGGCCCTTCTCAGGATTAGCCCCCACCCCTGTAATGGAACGTTTTTCCCTAGGGAGGCTTTTGGTGCTTCTGCTGGTAGCTTTTTTTGGCACCTGGCAAGACTTTTCTGTCCACCCAGGGAATTCTTTCACCTTTTCAGTAAGCTTTGTGCAAAGCTGATAGTGGCATTTTGCTTCTGCTTTTATCATGCCTCTGTCTTGTGGTTTTAGCTTTTATGATACCGTTTTAGCTTTCCATAGAGATCAGATGTATTTGTGTGTAGTTAGTTGTTAAACTTTTTAATATGTGTTTTGGATTCCATGGAAGTGTTTTCCAACTGTATTACTTGTAATTTTTGATGGTTATGATTGGTTTTCAACTTTTCTGGGGCAATTAACGAATGCAACTCAACAAAGAAACATCACCCTGACCCACAGTTTTGTGGCTTCGCTTGATTGACTGCTGCAATATTCTTGGGGTGGGACTGCCTTCAAAAATCGCCGGTGCTAAATATGTGCAAAATGCAGGAGCAAACACAGGAGACAGGTGCCTGACAGATGGAGATGGTGCACACAGAGAAGTCACTTCCCCAGTGGAAAGTGCTGGTTGTGGTTATCACATGCCCTGAACCCAACAGCTGAGCTTTCCCTGGCCCCTGTCCTCTCTCAAAGCCCTGTCTTCTTCAAAGGCCAGCCTATGTGGGTCAGCAATAAAAAAAAACATTGGTGGCAGTGAAGTTAACTCTTTATTCAAAGCAGTGCAGGCCTTGTGATCCCAGCAACTCTTCCCAGTAGGTCTTGCTCCAATGAAGCAGCTGTGGGGACTGCCTGAGTCCCCTCCTCTCCAGGGTATTTTCTAAGCATTTGGAGGCTGCGTCTGCACGCAACCAATTTCTCCTCTGCCCTCTGCGTGTTCTGGGATACTCGGGGAGAGGGGAGCCGGCAGCAGGAGGGGGAGATTCCCTGGACTCTTCAGCAGCCTGCCTCATCTCCATCTCCTGGCCCTCCTCCTCTCTAGCCTCTGAATCAGGACTGCTCTCTGCCCCAGCTTCTTCCTCCTGCTCACTAAACCCTGTTGCCTCTTCTGACACTAAACCCTGTTGCCAGCTTCTGACACCTCCTGCTCCCTGTCTTCTCCTTCTTCTGCCTCTGGTCACTAATCATCAACCTGCCACTAATCCCCTGGCTCTGACCTTCTTCCCCTAGGGCAGGGGTAGGCAACCTAAGGCCTGTGGGCTGGATGCGGCCCAATCGCCTTCTCAATCCGGTCTGTGGATGGTCTGGGAATCAGCGTGGTTTTTATATGAGTAGAATGTGTTATTTAAAATGCATCTCTGGGTTATTTGTGGGGCATAGGAATTTGTTCATTCCCCCCTCCAAAAAAATATAGTCCAGCCCACCACATGGTCTGAGGGATGGTGGACTGTCCCATGGCTGAAAAAGGTTGCTGACCCCTGCCCTAGGGGTTCCCTTGGGGGTTCCCCAGCTGGTGCCTCCTACCACTCATCTGCATCCAGCCAGTCCATGACAACCTAGCACCTTGCAACCCTGGTGTTTCTTTGCCTGGGCAGCACAACTCAGCACTGCCAAAGGTACGAGAGGGTGCAGGGAAGGGATTGTGATGTCTGACCAACTCATATTGGGTCCTCAGGTTAACTTTGCCACATTTTCCGCCCAGTTAGAGTGAATAAAATAAATGTTCATTAGAAAAAGCAGTTGCAACTTGTTCTGTAAGAAAGAATTGTATGAGTCGTGCAGGAGAACTAAACAAAATGTGGTTCCTGCTACTGCTCTAGACTGAACCCCTGGCAAAACGTCTTCCCGGCAGGGGTGGGTGAGAGCAAGGAAAGGGGATGGAGGGGATCTTCCGCAGCTTGTATCAACTGCTGAGCCCCTCTTCTTCCTCCTGCATATAGTTTTATTTGTCATCTTTCTCTCTCATACATTCTGCCTGTACTTCCTGCCTTCTGGGTCATTTCCTGGGCGAGTCAGTCTACTGAGGTAGCTTCATTCGCCCCAATGTTCCCAAGGCAGAAAAAGCCAAGTGCTCCTGAAATATACTCAAAGTCCTGTAGTGATTTCATGCTCTTTATTGCAGCTTGTAAAACGGTGATTGAATTGCTCCCCAAACCCCAAAAGGCTTTTATATACATTATTTACACAATGAGTCCCATCTAATTGGCTGATTCTGCTTCCCTCCTGGAGCCTGATTGGTCTTTTCCTGCAAGCCAATCCGTTGTTGCATTCTAGGATCCTACTTGCCTATTGTTCTGGGATCCAAGCTTAGTACATAGCAGCTCCCCACCCCACTGAAGGGCCCTTCCTTCCGGTTCTCTTCCTCTAAATAAGGGCAAGCAACTTTTGGGGGGCCTGAGGGACTACAATGGTCTGCTGCCCCTCAGAGAGCCACATCATGTCGGATGGTCATGGCAAATGGATACCTGCCTACACACACTTGCTACACATACAGCACCCTCATTCACAAAGATTGCTCTCTGGGTTCCCAGGCAGAGCACCATCTGCTCTGAGCCACAACAGGTAACTTGGAGCTGCTGCCTCAAGCCAGAGTGTGCCTCATGGAGCTGCTCCAGGAGTAAAGCCTGACTCTTAGGGAGGTTTTACAACCGGCACATCCATCTCCAGCACTCCAATCACTCTGCCAGGAGAAATAAGGCTGGTTTTGCTGAGTTGCTATTTTATTATAGGTATTGATTTTTTTGTGGGGGGGTGGTGGTGAAGGCCTCAAACACACTCATAAATAAATTTCCCCCTGATCAGAGTTGATGTGGAGTTTCTGCAGGTGTGGTGACAGTTTCTTCTGTCCCAGGTGCCCAGGCTGCCATTCTGCCAGGCCCACTGAGTCCTGCAGGACAGGCACCCTCAGGGCAGTTGCAAGAGAAGCCACCTGCGACCTTTGCCCACTTGTACATTTAAGCTTCCAGGCATGGATCCCGGCTCTGAAAGACACCCTGTCTGGCAGTTCGTGCTAATATCATTTTCATAAAGCATGACCCAAAATGGGTCGGAGGGGCCCTGGTCAGAGAGACCCCCAAACTAGGGCTCTCCTTGGCAACAAGAACCACTGGGATGAATGGAGCAAAGGCCAAGGCAGGAAGAGCAGGCACAAGTGCCTCCTTCTGCATTGCGGAAAAACTTTGATTGGCGCCTTTCCCCTCCCCATGGAAAGAGGGAGTTTGTGTTTGTCCCCTGACTCCCCCTTCCGCTCTCCTGTTTTCAGAAAAACATGCTTTGTTGACCACTTTGTCAGTGACTTTTGTTGCTATTTGGGGCTCATCCTTTCCTGGAATTGGCTGTACAGAACAGAGGAGATTTCATTTAGCCCCTTCACATCATGGGCAAAACATACGCCTGAGGTTTCCCCTGCAGATTAAAAAGCTTTCAAAGCAGTTGGGGTGGGGGCCGTAAAGGAAGCTGCTGCCTGCACTATGATGCTAATAACTTCCCAGAATCCTCTTTGCCCTTTGGCTGGTTACTGGCTGAAAACAGTGGCTCGCAAACGGAACTGGCCCAGAGATATTTTGGTTCCCGATATAAAAATCTAAAGGTCGGTCCTCCCCAGACACACACCTCATGAGGCATGTTATTGGCCTCCCTTTCATTTTCAATTTGACTTTTGTGTGCAGGAGATGTTCGCAGGGCTGGATAGAGCTGCCTCCTATCTGAGCGACTCTGCCTCCCTTACAGTAAGGCTCCCTCTCACCTTCACACAAAAGCCCTGAATGCAGAATAGTCTGTTGTTTGCTGGGCTGTGCATAAACCTCAGTGGCTGCAGCTGTATTCAGAGGATGCTGAGGAACTCAGGCTGTTTCCCTGGACACAACAGCACCTCTGCCTATGAACACTGGTCTGGAAGGAGAACCTCCTTCAGCCCCTTGTATTTGATGGTGTGGGGGGGGGGGAGAGAGAGAGCAGGCTCTGTTGACCATGTGTTCTTCCTACTGTGGGCCGCTCGCTTCCTGGAAATGGTTGTGTTGTTATCCCTTTATTGAATGTTGGGGGACACACATCAGCCAGGCATTTCTTCTGCAGATTGAAAAGCTTTCAAGGCAGTTTGGGGCTGCCTCCTTCATTAGGGCATTAATCTCTTCCCAGAATCCTCTTCTTCCTCTCAGACAAACAATCATTAATACAGAGGAGCTATAAGTGTTATGCAGCAGTGCCTATGTTCCTGCCTTTATTTGTCATTATGGGACATGGGCATAGCCATGATTTATTTTAAGGGGGGCACTCTTTATGCTGAGGGAGGGGCAGAACTGAGTTATCTGTAATGTAATTGGTCAGTTAGTTACTTTTATTTCTTTTTTAATGTTTTTATTAAAGATTTTATTGGGTTACAAAAGTACACACAACATCTCTGCTTTCAGTACATCTCTGCTTTCAGTTAATTGGAAGTGCAGTTTTGATTCTCCTTTCTGCACAAACAATCATTAATGAGCTTTAGAAAACAGGGGGGTCCTCAGGGGACATTGGGCATGGGGGGGCACAAAGCAGGGCTATAGTTGTTGCTGGGGTGGGGGCAGGGGGGTGAGGAGAGGTTTTTTTCAAGGCTTTGGCAGTTTCCTGGAATATGAAGAGGGGATGATCAGGTATAATAGTAGTTTCCAAAGTTTTAAGCAAAGAAGCAATGCTATTTTTGCAGCCTGCGGTAACAAAAAATAGGGTTTGGGGCTGTGTGAAAGCCTAAATTTCCCTCCTGTCCGCATTGTGCTTTAGACTTGCTTTATTTGTGTAATTTTATTTCCTTAAAGCTCTGCAGCGCTGGTCTTCAACTGGTAGGTCAGGACCCACAAGTGGGTTGTGACCTGATCCAAGGTGGGTTGCAACAGGAGCAGACATATGGTAAAATAATTGATCCCTAAATGTATGTTTGGGTTAAAAGTGCGTCTTGGGTCTGAAGAGGTTTAAGATATCTGCTGCACAGACCTTGTGAGGAGGTGACCTCTGCTCCCTCATGGATGGCCCCCAATATTTTAAATATTTAATATGGGCACCCCAATCAGATACACAAAGCTGGTCTGGGCTCTCAAAGATCAACTTGGTTGTATGTGCCACTCAGAGGGGAACGGTGCTGGATCCCTAAGGAAGGCGAAAGTTCCTCTTATGGATCAGGAATTGGTAAAGTGCCACGATGCAGAGAGTAGAAATAAAAGAACAGTACTCTGAATGAAGAGATGTAGGAAATGGAGTCCTCCAAAGATTGATATTGTGACCTGTGTTTTTTCACTTGTTTATAAACAATATAGAATTAGGGGTTAGCAGTGAGGTGGCCAAATTTGCTGATGATACTAAATTGTTCAGTGTCGTTAAAAGAAAAAGAAATTGTGAAGAGTTCCAAAAAGACCTCTCCAAACGGAGTGAATAGGCAGTAAAATGGCAAATGCAATTAAATGTAAACAAGTTAAAACCATGCATGTTGGGATCATAATAATGTCATATGAACTCTCATGGGATCTGAACTGGCAGTGACTGGCCAGGAACAAGACATTGGCATCATATTAGATATCTTGATAAATATGCTGAGCCAGTGTGCAGCAGCTGTGGAAAAAGACTAATTCCATGCTAGGGATCATTAGGAAAGGAATTGAAAATAAAACTGCCAATATCATAATCAAGGGTGTAATCTACATTTGAAATACTGTGTGTAGTTCTGGTCACCTCACCTCAAAAAGGATACTGTTGAGCTGGAACAGGTTCAGAAAAGGCAGCCAAAATGTTCAACAGGATAGAGCAACAGTCTTATGAACAAATGTTGTAGCATTTGAGACTTTTGGGTTTAGAGAAATGGCAAGTAAAAGGAGACATGACAGAAATGTATAAAATTATGCCTGGCATGGAGAAATTAGCTAGAGAAATCATCATCATCATCAACAACAACAGAACTCATAACCATCCAATGAAGCTGAATGTTGGAAGATTAAGAATAGATAAAAGAAAGCAGTTCACCCGTGGAACTCACTCCCACAGGATGTAATGATGCCCACCAACTTGGATGGCTTTAGAAGAGAAGTCAACAAATTCATGTAGGAAGATAAGACTATCAATGGCTACTAGCCATGATGGTTTTGCCTGCCTCCACGGGCAGAGGCAGTAATGCTTTCAGTTGCTACAAACCGCATGAGCCGCTTGGCCTGATCCAGCTTTGAGGCTCTTATCTTCTTATGAAGCAACAAAATTCAGTCGTGCAGGAAGATGCACAAAGTGATGCTTCCACAGAAGCCCACCCACCCATTAGTTTGCAGTCATGTGGTCCAGTCAATTAATTACGTGTGTGATTAATAAAAGCCCTTAGCCAACTTGCAGCTCCGCAGAGCCACAGCACTCGATCAGGATAACGGACGGACGGACGGCAAGAGTCAGGTACAGTAACTTTCTGCCTCCCCCACTCACTGAGTGTGAAATGTGCTGAGCAGCACATTCCACAGGATAGGGCCCAGAGAGTGTGTGTGTGTGTGTGTGTGTGTGTGCGCGCGCGCACTTGTTGCTTTGCACAAAGAAAGTGGTATGTTCATCTCCCATTAAGCAGAGCAGCCCTTTGGTGGGGGCAGTGGGAGGGAGCCATGGAAGAGGGGCAGCTGCTGCACACCTTCTCCTTTGGGGTCTGCAGGGGGCTTGGGTATTTCCACAGGGCTTTGTCCACTGTGTACCCATTTCAAGAAGACATCTCTGTACTGAGCTGCTCCCAAGGTTTGCGGGTGCCTGAATGCTGCCCTTGATAGAGGAAACCAAGCTTCTCTTACATCCCCACTTAGCCAGGGAACTTGCCAAGCTGTCCGCCCTCTCAGCCTAACCTACTTCACAGGATTGTTATGAGGGTTAATTGGGGAGATTGCTCTGAGCAAAGAAGGAAGAGGAGAAGATGATGGGCAGGCTTGATTGCTTTGAGGGAAGGGAAGCGGAATGCAGCAGGGGCTTCAAGCCTCGAGATGACTGTCCTGGGGTGCTCTCAGGCTGGAGAGACAAACTCCTTGCAAGGTCTCTCTTTGGTCTCTTTCAGAAAAGCCTGTGAAGGGAGCCCAGCTCTACAAGCTGGGGAGCGGGGGGAAGGGGATACAGTGTGCATGGTGTGGTTTGTGTGATATGGAATGCCCCCCTAGAAAGGTTGGTGGTCTTTGCCGTCACCTGTGTTATTCCCAATTTAGGCCACCTCTCAGCCCAGCATCTCAGCCCTCTCCCTCCCCACCACCACTTGTTTCTTGCTTGGTTATCCAGGGAGACCATGTTGAGGATCCTGCTGCTGTCCTTAGGACTCCTGCAAGAAATCCCCACCACCCTGGCCTCTAACCCCAACCACAGCCGCCGTCTGGCCGAGCGGGGCCCCTCCATGCTGGACGAAGAAGGCCGCTCCAGCTACCCAGGGCTTCTGCAGGTGATCAAAGAGGGACCCCCAGGTCAGTTTCTCTCCTTTCCCCTCTGCCTGTCTCTGCAGCCTTTGTACATGCAACACAGCTCTAATGTAGTTGAGGGGCCCTGGGCAAGAAAACCCTCTTGTCTTCCGAGTGTGGAAAACTCACGAGTGCTTTCCCCTTCGCTGGGTGGTTTCCTTTGGCCTGACACTTTTGAGTTCCTGGATTAAGGCAGCGTGTATTGCAAGCCCTCTGCTTGTGAGTAACACTGTGTTCAGGTTATGTACCAGCTTCAAACCCAGTAAGGTCATTCCACCCTCAACCCCACTCCCTGCATTTCAAATAGCATCTGTGCATCATTATACAAGTTGCCGGCTGTCTGTCCACACAGGTGGGAAGACAGGGGTGCAGATGTCTTCATATGGATCAAAGCTGTTTCGGAGGGAAACACAGTATTTCTCAGGAAACTACAGGACAGTGTCGATTCTAGCTAATGGTAGCTTCCCAAGCCAGCAGCGGGAGAGTACAGTATAGGGAAGGAGGCTGTGCCCAGCTACAGATGCCAAGAGCTCTCGTGGACGGGCTCTTTACCCATCAAGCAAACCCAGATTCACAACTGATCTCATGCACGTAGTTAATTATTTTATAAATCACCCTCTAACAAAAAGTTATCTGGGCGGCTCACGGAATAACAATACACCACAGCAATAACAATGACAATGACATTAAATGAAGTATTAAGGCAAGGCCAGATAAGAGCAAAAGAGGCAAAGGGTGGTGGTACTCAGCTAAGTTTTACTCAAGAGTAGATGTACTGAAATCAATGGACCTAATTTAGTCATGTTCACTAGTTTTACAGAGGAAAATTTAGTTGAATAGCACTCAAAGAACACAAAATTTAACAAATCACCAAAGGCAAAACAATCTTATTAGCTAAATTATTATTTAAAAGGCTTGGGTTTTTGGTCACGGCTGAAAAGACATTTACATGGGCTCCAATTAGACACCTCTGGGGAGAATAGATCAGAAGTTGTGAACAGCAGCTTTGGGAAGGCAGTGAAGGAGCTTCCACACCTTTGTTTTTCTTTCACAGATTTTGAACACCTGGCTGCTCTGGAGATGCCAATTGCCCAAGATGACCTTGTGTTAGAAGCAAACGCAATGGAGCCACAGCAGGTAACTGAAACCCTCCCACAAGCTCCCTGACTGTGCTTGCATATCAGAAGTGTCCCTACACTGAGTCAGGCATTGCTCCATCTTGCCCAGGATCATGCAGTCACATTAGCAGTCATTCTGCAAGAGAGAAGCATCCCAGATCCCAAATGATTGAATCTGGGACCTTACCTGTGCAAGGTGTGTGTGATGGAGCTATGGGTCCTCCACCAACGCCATAGGACAAAGAGTTTATTTATTATTAAAAGTATCCTCTGCCCTTCCTCCAAAAGGAACATTTGGTACAATTGCATCCTGCAGCTCTGGATAATCCACCCCTCTTCCTTACACTGGTCAACCTTCCCAATTTGTGCTAGATCAATGTCATGATCAGAAAACATCCCATAATGATACCAGTAGAACAAACAACTCCAGGTGGACCAAGCCAATGAGGTGGCATTTCCCCATCCTCCTGAAATGTATGGATCCAGAAGCTCCTTCCAAGTAGGAGCAGGCCGAGGTTGTCATAACTTGTTTTATAGTCATACATGTATTCTAAGTCAAACCCTGGAGGAAGAGCAATCAGTCAGAGTCTTCGTCAGGTAGGCTGTTGACCAATATATGGGAAAGCAAGGTTTGGATTAATATACTGTGGCCAACGGGATGCTGCCAGGTTGCTTTCCGTGCAGCCTAGACCCAAGCCATAAATAGCTGGATGTGTGTTTTTCTTTTCAAATGTGTATCTTCAGAGCAGCAGAAGTGCTTCTTGCCAAGCACGTCTGACCTCTTCATTCCTTCCCATTGCTCTCTTTGCAGATGTTGCTGACGGCCCTGCAGACCCAGGGAAGGGAAGAGCGTTCCCCTCGAAGATGTGTCCGCTTGCAGGAATCTTGCCATGGGCACAAGCTCCCCTGCTGTGATCCATGTGCCACCTGCTACTGCCGCTTCTTCAATGCCAATTGCTTTTGCAAGAAATTTAGCAACACTTTCCCCTGTGGCAAGAACTAGCCTTCATCAGGGTGCCACTCCCTTATCTTATGTTAAAATGGGGTCCTGTTCTTTTTACCCATTTTAATAAAAAGGAGCAACAAAAACACGAGCTTCTCTTTCCTTACAAAAGAAAAACAGACAACCAAAAGCCTTGATCACCTCAGCAGGTGACAGTTCTCCAGCATTCTCCTAAAACCCAAAGCTTTAGCCAGCCATTCTTGGCATATTTGGGTACTTGAGATTGGGAAAGGGATGGCTTATTGTGCTGTACAGACCTGGGTTCCCCATCTCAGGGTCTCTGAGTAGGTTACTGTACAGTAGCACTTAGAAACCTATTTTTGTCATGAAGTGTTATATTAATAAATACTACTACTGCTAATAATAATGTATACATACATTATGCCTGGGTGGTAAGGTTTCCAGGGCATGGAGCCCACTCCATGGTGGGATAGAATTTTGTGGCATGGTTATACTTCTGAAGTAGCCTCAGAACATGAACAGGGCACTTTCAGCAGCAGGTGAAACTCAGCAGCTGGGTCTACCAGCGGACACTTTCAATGAAAGGAAGGAAGTGGGGAGGGAGGGAGGAAGGAACTAGTCCTATATCAATGGATAAAAACCGTCTCAGGAAGGAGCAAAGTTTAGAGCAGTGTTCATCAGACAGTGAGCCAGGAGCCAGCAGTCTGGCCAGCTCCCTTAGCTGTGCCATTGCCTTTTGGTTGGGCCAGTGCCAACCCTTGCGAAGATGGCTGAGAGACAAAGAGGTTTGAGGTGTGTGGGGAGATCTCCCTCCTGATGGGTTTAGGAAGGGCACTCATTGGATGAAGAAACTCTGCAACAAGACTGCCCCAACACCAGGAAGCAGCAACAGGAATGTGAACTTCAGTAGTTGTATTTATTAACCAATAGCAGCTCAAAATTTTAGCATAACAGCTGGAATTTGCTACAGGGGTACCAGCTTGTCCCCACTGAACTTTGGAGGGAACCACACAGGGTTGGGGAGAATACAGCAGTGACAGATCAGGCATCTCTCTTGACAAGCCTGCAAAACACTGCAACACTTTGACAGATCAGGGGCCACAGAAATAGAAAGGGGGGGGGGAGAGAAAAGAATGAAAGAAACTGGAAGGGTCTTTTTGGAGGGAGGATGGCATACAAGTCTAGTGTGAAAGGAGAATGGAAGAAGAAAGACAGGAGATGGGTGTAAATACTTTAAGAAACGTGGGGGTGGGGAGGGAAACCATTCTTCACCTGGGAATTTTGCGTAAAACGGGGAGGTGGCTAAATTTCCAAAGCAAGTGCCTGGACTGGGGTTAGGGAACGCTGAGCTCTGGGACTTCTCACCACAAAGAAAGCGCAGTTTATTTAGCAATTTCCAAAGACTCGGATTATCTCTTGAGGAAACGTCGATGCCAGGCATTGCTAGCTGATGTCAAGGAGCTCCGGCTGCTTCTGCGCCTGGCCCGCTATTTTGTGCCTGGGACCGAGGCTGAGTCATATTCCGCGTCCTCAAGTGGGCTGGGAGCATTTGACAGTCCTGGCAGGGGGAGTCTCTTTCCCGCTTTCTCAGCAAACAACCCGCTGATCTGCGGGGCCGCAGAGAAGCCGGACCTGCCCAGGGACCTCCGAGGGAGGAGGGACGTACTGCCGCCAGGGGGCAGCCGCGCCATTCTAGGCATCAAGCCATAGACGTGCGCCTTCCTAGAGGAGCCATCCTTGCCTCAGCCGGCCTTTCTCCGCCACTCCGGCCTGCTCTCTAGAAACGGCCCCGTGAGGCTCTCCTCGCGCCGAAGTCGTCGGAAGTGCGGGGTCGGCCAGGGGCCGCCAGCCGCAGCCGCGCTTGCGCACTCCTCACGGGCCCGCACTAAGTCCTCCTGAAAGTAACGGACCCAAGACAGTCGTGTCCATTAACCTCAGCGGGTCTACTCTGAGGAGAACCATAGCTGACTAACGCCCTGGATACACAAATGAGGGCCTGGAAGCACCGAAATCGCCCCGGCGGCTGCCGAGGTCTTCTGTTGCCCAATGGCAGCGCTCCATTGGTTTCTATGGGCAACCCTCATTTCCAACCCGGGAGGGGGCGCTTAAGAGAGTCTGACAGGAAACAGGAAACCACCCCGGCGGGCCTTTCTAGGAGTCGTGGAAGCAGCAGAGTTTTCGTCAGGATCACGTGAGAGACGAGACTTTTGCTCCCACTTCCGGCGGCCCCTCAGCCTCCTCCGAGCCCGGCCGGTTCCCTTGTCCGCCGCCGCCGCCGCCGCGATGTTGCTCTCGTGCTTTCCGGAGCTGTACTTCAACGTAGACAGCGGCTACCTGGAAGGCCTGGTGCGAGGCTTCAAGGCCGGCGTTCTCAGCCAGGCCGACTATGTCAACCTCGTCCAGTGCGAGAGCCTCGAAGGTCAGCTGGGGAGGGGGGAGGTGTTCCTGAGCATGTGCAGAGGGCGAGGCGCCTAGCGCGACTTTTCCTCGGGGATCCGCTCCGGGCCCTTCTTAGCTAGCCGCCCACACCACGGGCCGCTACCTGCTCCTTGCCCCGCCGCCATTCCTGGTAGGTTTCGGTTGGCCTGGTCGCGCTTCATCCTCAGGGCGGCCGCTTCTTCAGTCAGGAGACTGGCCGAGCCTGGAGCAGAAGCGGGGGCGGGGGCGCGTTGGAGGTGACTTGCTTCAGCTGCAAGTTGTTTTGCTTGATTTCCTTGTGGTGGCGTTGTATGATGAAGTGCTTTGATTCACCAGATTTAAAAAATAGCTCTATCCTTGCTGAGGTTCCTGCCATGAAGGACTTTAAAGGTAAACGCTCACACTTTGAGTGGAACCTGGAAGCAGGTGAAGGTGCTGGGGTATTGGTGAAAGAGGTTTGTAACACCCATCTTAATACTGATGATGCGGCAGTCCAAGTCCCCAGGTGACTTCATTCAGTCATGTCACCTAATTAAGCAACGTGGGGTAAGGAGAGAGAACCCTCCTGGACCCCAAAGCATAGATGCTATGAAATGACTGCCTAGGTCCAAGTGGAAAGACAGGAAAACAGTGCTGCCAACTCCAAACTTATATATGGTCACATGGTCATTGCTTTCAAAAGCCACAGAAAACTGCCGGAACGAACAGAGTCATGCTTCCCCTGAAAACACACACAACTTGTGATGCTTTAAAGGCTGACATGTTTATTGCAGCAGAAAGTTTCTGTAGAATTAGAGCCTCATAAGTTCAAAGGTAGCATCAAGCACAGTCATCAGCTTCTGCTCTTGTGAATAGTAACTGCACTTGCATTAAGATTCTGCATCCCCCCTCCTTTTCCCCCACTTAAAGATTTTTAGGCCGCACATCTTTGCATAGCACACTATAGAAATACTTTGGGGGCGTCTTTATGATATCAGCACGCACTCTTGTGTTTGTAATGTAACATGTCTGTCTCTCTGGAATTTGTCATCAGTGAGTGTTTTTGCAAGATAATCAAGAACAAGCTTTGTCAAATTTTTTAATGAAGGGAATTCCCAGATTGCAAGGCAGCTGTCAAGAGCCCTGCAAGTGGGAACTGACACCAAAGTGTGTTTCAGACTATAAGGGCTGGAGCAAGTCTTCTTGGGGCTCTGAGCAAAATCCCAAATTCCTTTATGGAAAGGGAGTCATAGGAAGCCTTGTCACATTTCTAAGGCCAAAGGCTTTGGCTCATTCACTTAAATGTTAGCTCCATTGGGTTCATAATTCCTAATGAATTATGAACCCAATATCTTTCCAAGTAAGTCTGCTTTAGGACTGAAGTTTTTGAAGTAATGGTAATGTAAGCTGGGGAAATAAGTAGCAAAATTCAACATTTCTTCACCTGAGTTGAATATCCTTTTATCATATGTTAAATTTCGTGCTGCGTTTTCCAGATTGTCTTGGCAGCTTTTTCAGTTGAGTTCAGAGAATGTTTTGCAGGATGAAACTGTTTCTTCATTAATATTCTTTTATTTTACCATTAATATTATTTTATTTACTGCTCAATTGTGGCTAAAATTCAAAGTGATTTGCCAAAAATACTAAAATTATCAATAAAAACTAAAAAATCAAAATTAACAGTAAAAGAGGTTAAAACACATCAGCATGCCTGGATAAGCTGGTCTAAAGAAAAATGTTTTTAGCAGGCACAGAAAAGAGTACAGCAAATACACCTTATTGATATCAGTAGGCAGCAAGTTCCAAATTTTAGGTGCTGCTGCACTAAAAAAAGTGATTTTTTACAAATGTGGAATGGATATTATGTGGCATCTGTAATAGTGTCAATTCCACAATTGACATATTGTCAGTTGGGCATATATGAGTAAGGTGATCTGGTAGGTAAACTAGTTACAAGGCGTTAAGGCAACTCCCAATTTATGTGGGGGTTACGTTCCAAGGCACCGTACGTTTAAGTGAAATCATGTATATTTCCAACAGCATTGAAAAAGCCTGCAAACACCCATCCTGCCCCTGTTCCGTTCCTCCCCGTTTTGTTATCGTTTCTGGGTTCAGCGCAGTTGCGCACCTATCAAACATTCCTAAAATGGTTGCTGCCGGTATCCTAATAGTAACCCCTTGAACTTGGCTCAGTAGCAAATTGGTAACCAGTGTAGATCTCTAAGCTTATCCCACACATAAAGGACTCAACAAATGTAGGCTGCAAGACTAGACACACTTACCTGAGAGTAAGTCTCATTGAACTTGGGAGGGCTTATGTCTGAGTAAACATCCATATGGTCACACCGCCTGGCACATGGAGAATAATATTGACAGGAGTTCCTTCATTTTCTCTTTTGCGAGGGTAATCGGCTGACACACTGTGGAGATTGCAAGAGGTGGAGATGTAAAAGAGCCCTGGGCTGCTGAATGAACAAGCTACAATAGACTCAATTCATACCAATTGATTAAAAAAGACCACCTCATTTATTAATAATACTTACTTGCTGCTTTTTCAGCAAAAATTCTCTAAGCAGTTTGAGTAGTAAAATTGGGCAGCTGCAGCATCCTCTGTGCTCTTCCTTGAGTCCTTCATAGCTTGGTAGTGCCTGTCTCTCCTGGCTCTTTGAGCTCTCAGTGGAAGAGGCTGTTCAAGGTGCTGGGTGTGTGTGTGTGTGTGTGTGTGTGTGTGTGTGTGTGTGTAAAGTCCTCTTGCCACTCCTCTGGATAGGTCCCCCTGCCCTGGAAGTGGGTCATTAAGTATTGGGCCCCAGGTGACACAATCTGTTAGTGTCCAAAGGAGGATGAGTTTCGTCTCATTTGGGCAATGGTATTGATGTCTCAATTAATTAAGGGACGCGGGTGGCGCTGTGGGTAAAAGCCTCAGTGCCTAGGGCTTGCCGATCGAAAGGTCGGCGGTTCGAATCCCCGTGGCGGGGTGCGCTCCTGCTGCTCGGTCCCAGCGCCTGCCAACCTAGCAGTTCGAAAGCACCCCCGGGTGCAAGTAGATAAATAGGAACCGCTTACTGGCGGGAAGGTAAACGGCGTTTCCGTGTGCTGCGCTGGCTCGCCAGATGCAGCTTTGTCACGCTGGCCACGTGACCCGGAAGTGTCTCCGGACAGCGCTGGCCCCCGTCCTCTTGAGTGAGATGGGCGCACAACCCTAGAGTCTGTCAAGACTGGCCCGTACGGGCAGGGGTACCTTTACCTTTACCTTTTATTGATGCCTCCTTGGCTTTACAGGATGAACTGACAATGCTAGTGATTACATATGTTTTTACTCATTAGTCTAGGTTATTACTAACTAATTAAAATAATTTATATATCTCCTTTCCAGAAGAAATACTGAGGCGGTTTACAAACTGATAAAAGCCAATGACAAAACAGCAAGAATTTGGTTATAAAACCAGTTATAAAATGGATATATACAGCTATACAGTTATATACAGCTCCCTGTATATATAAACATTCACTTATATAAACATCCATGGAAACAGAACAAAAAGTCGGGAGATTCAAGTTGGGGGATCAGGGAGCTGCTTGTCTAGATGATGTGTCTCAAAGCTTCAGCTCGAAATGTTAAGCAAGGCTCTTCTAATAGCAATTCTGCCTATTTGCTACCAGGCCAATTCAAGATGCTTGAATGGAATGATCCTACAAATCCCTAAAAGGGGTTGCTTGAAGGAGGAAGATCCAATTTCCTGTCTTTTTTTCTAGCCATGGCTTTATACAGTGGTACCTCTGGATGTGAACGGGATCCGTTCTGGAGCCTCGCACGCATCCAGAAGCTAACACAACCTGCGCCTGCGCGTGCACAGGTCCCAATTTGCCGCTTCTGCACATGCGTGTGACGTCATTTTGACCGTCTGCGCATGTGCAAGCGGTGAAACCTGGAAGTAATGCACTCTGTTACTTCCAGGTTGCCGCAGCACGCAACCCGAAAATACTTATACCGAAGCTACTTCAGCCTGAGGTATGACTGTAATTGGCAGGGGAAGGAGCCCTGTTTAGCCCATTGGCATGGCTTGTTGCACAATGACAGGGCTTCCTCTTTCATGGCCCACCCAACTATGGAACTTCCACCCTTTGTAAGTTAGGGGGTGTTTCCTTTGGTGTTTACCGAAGACACATCACTTCACACAAGCATTTGAGGAGATGTTTATGTATTCGTTTTAGCCATTTTAATTACTCTTATGTTGATTCTTTGTTTTGTTTTGCAGTGCCTTGCTTGAAGGGCAGTCTATAAATGTAATAAATACATGACACTGAATGACAGTTCTGGCAGTCAGGGGAAGGGTAGTTGAGACTAGAGGTTAAAAACCATTCCAGAGGTTTCTTCTCTTCCAGTAGTTCTGCACATCTTTGCTTGTGTTCTTAATTTCCCTGCTTGCTGGGATCAGCCTCTTGTAATTCCTCACTACCACCATGAGGTGGTGCCCCAGACCTCTGCCTGGCTTTTCTTTCCTGTCTGACTTTGCAGTGTGTTATAGCAGGCATGGCCAAACTTGGCCCTCCAGCTGTTTTTGGACTACAGTTCCCATCATCCCTGACCACTGGTCCTGTTAGCTAGGGATGATGGGAGTTGTAGTCCCAAAACAGCTGGAGGGCCAAGTTTGGCCATGCCTATGTTATTTGGGGGGGGGGGTTCCCTGCATTTATGGCCCTGTTGGCCGCCATAAGAGCCATTTCTTTGTCAGAAACTTTCCATTTGAATCTGCCTGCCTTTGAGTATATGGTTCCAGTTTGCCAGAACCAAATATATGAAAACTTGTGTGCTGTTAAGCATGTCTGCTGGTTTGCAGAATCTTCATTGTTTTCCAGGAAGCTGTATGAGAGTGTTTGAGAATTTGCTTATTGTATGCTCTTGCCCTTTCCCATGGCCTGCTATGCTGTTTTGACCTGGATGTTCCTTGGCATTTGTTGGGACAGCCATGCGCCTTCTTCTATATAGTGCAGCATCATGTTCCCACTTGCTGCATGACTCCTAGAAGCTTGTAAGCAGCAACTCTCCCCTCCTGTTTGGCCCCAGCACCTGACCTTTGGGGGCTATAATGCCTTTGAACATGGTGGTTCCATGCTGTTTATTTACCGTAGGTTCGTGGGCTCAGGTCTGCCTGGAAAACATTTGACCCCTAATATGTGGGGGCTCTGTAGTTATTCAGTGGGATGGAGATGGACTGTGGGATCAGTCTGAAGGACTGTATGGTCCACAGCTGCTGTTTACTACATTTCTGAGCTGTTCTTCCTCCAAAGGACAAAATGCCCCTGCAAACTGCCTAGCCTCCTCCCCTGTGAATTGGATTAAGCTGCAAGACAGCCGAAGGCCACCCAGTGAGCCTCATGATTGATTGGAACCTGGATCTCCTAGATGTAATCCAGCGCTAGCCTCTGCACCACACCAACACTGAACAGTGGTTTTGGGGCTGAGCCAAGGCAGAAGTGAAGGAGTCGTCAATCTTTGGGGGCCCATTTTGAATGCTGAGAGTATGCAGTGAGCACTAACAGCCACATCTGGTTGGCTCTCTCCCTTCCCCCTCCCACCTCTACCGGCAAAGAACACACAACTTTGCTTTTCCATGTAATCTGAGTAAAAGTCAGATCCAGTAGAATTAAAATGGATCCTCTTGAATTTGTAGCTTTTTCCCCTTGACCCACCCCCATCAAAGTAAAGTTTCTCCAGAGGTGGGGAACATATGACAGTGGATTATGCTGCCCTCTTGTGCTCCCCAAAGGAAATGCATGCCTTTGCTCATTTGCTTGACCCAGAGCACTCCCCAGTAAGTCTATGGATTCCTCAGGATTGTGCTATGCTCTTTGACTGTTCGTATGAGTGTGTGTGTTTGTGAGGTAGATTTGATCTTTGCTCTGTGTTTCACGTTCACCATAAGGTTTCCCCTGGTTCCACTAAATTTGCCCTCTCCTGCTTCATAATTATCCTTACTGCTTCTGGTCTGCTTGGAGTTTCAGTTAAAACACCAGTCACTTGGTTTTGTTACTAACAGCTTCCTCTCTTAACTCAGTGTGCTTATTTGCTGTGTCTTTGTGCTTAAACGGGGAAAAAGAAGTGTTCAGTTTTTCAGTGCCTGAATCCTTGTGGATCCTCATGATTTTTAAAGAGAATGACAACAATACCCTCGAGATGCAGAATACATCTGGATGCAGAGGGTGACCTATGATTTGATTAAGATTTTGAGTGGATACCTTGTAAACATTGAGGATCTATCAGGATCTGTACATCAGTCATGGTTTTGCACCACAGCAGTAATAGAAAGCACCAGATTCATTCAGTCAATGGAGAGAAATGTTTGTGATTTGATAGTGGAAACCTGTGGGAAAATTATGCAGTTTCAAAAGATCATCTTTTCCAAAGTGTGTACATGCCTGTGTGCAGGCACCTTCTGTCTGCCCTCTAACACTCTCCCCTCAATTCTCTCTCCTCACTCACTCATGCACCACACAACTCTTCCTCCATTATCTCCCTTGATTTCTGTGGCATCTCACTCCCCCCCCCCCACAGACCCTCTGTTTTCCTGCCATGAATCTCCCTTTCCCTTTTGCTCTTACCATCTTGTTCCTTCTGCTTTTTGTTCACGTGCTGTGCAGTTCTGAGCCTTGAAAAGCACATAGAGCTGAAGGAGGAAGTGGGAAGGAGCATGAGTCTTACAACTTCCTCCTTCAGCTCTAAGTGCTTTTCAAGGCTCAGAAAAGCATGTGAACCAAAAAAGCAGATACTATCACTTCAAGGTATCCGCTGTAGCACCCTTAGTGGCTGGCTTGTTTGACAGCTAGGTATAGGGCAGGACACATTTAAAGGGCCACTTCCGAAAGTGACAGTGTGGCTTTTCGAACATTAGTGTTTGGTTTATGTTTCCTGTGTTTGGGAATGTGTTTAATGCACTTACATACATGCATTTATTTTATGGAACCTCAGTTTTCTTATTTCACAGTCAGATAGAAACGGATGCTCAACTGCCCAGCTCTTGTGCACTTCCAGCGATTTCTTGTTAAAAAGTGCATGCAGACAGGTACAGAAATACCTGCCTCGATGGCCCAGAAGGAGATTGAGGAATGACTGAAGGGAGGGGCCAGAAAACACAACATAAAATAATTTAGTTATACTTTGACCACTGAAATGGATGGGAAAACTGAGCTATTCCTATGAAAAGCGTAAGACTAAAAGCAGAGTATGTAGATGATCAGCTGTCAGTTGTGCACACCAACAAATCAGGTCTAACCAACAACCCCATGTTGGTTTCTCATTTGTCCCCATGTTTCTCATTTGTTTGGTCAGACTGCAGCTGCTGCCCATATTTGGAGACTTTGCTGTGTCCCTTAAAGGCGCCTCTTCTAGAGAGCAAGCTTGAAGATTGCATCCTTGTCTGCCCTCAGGCTTGGCCCATCATTGCTGGGCCTTTCTGTCCTTGGAACAGCCCGAAATCCATTAACCTTTGAAAAAAGTCAGATTAGCATTGCAGATGAATAGAAGCCATGAAGACAGGCAGCCAAAGGGGGAGGATCTTCTTAAAGAGGGATGGCCAGCCACTCTGTGCTCCTTGGGGGAAGGGTTGTCATGCTTGCTGACAGTCTGATTCTGTAATAAAACCAGTGAGGTATAGCGATGTGGGCTTTGTCATTGCGTGGTGAGTTCCCGCCCCCCACCAGGATAAATAAAGACACGAGACACCATAATTTAAGGTTAATTGGGCGAATTAGGCCACAACTTTATTGAATTTCAGGAATGAGAGGCATTGGCTTAGGCATTGGTCCTAACGACTATCTGGCTCCAGCCCATTTGCTGGAGACACGGGGAAGGGTTAACCCATATCGGGGGAGTCTCCTGCCAAGGCACGTCGACTAGGAGCTCCCCCGGGTCACCGCTCTAGGGCGTGCCTTTGGCCCTCACCTCCATAGGCTTCGGACAGGGCCACGCCCCCCGGAGTCCTTTAACGGACCACCCTTCGGTCGCTGGGGGGAGGTGATGGCGTTCCTCCCCACACACACATCCTCTTAACCCCTTCTTACCAATGCCTACCGCCAATGCCGAGAAGTTGTGACGAGTTGCTACGAGGTAGGCGAAAAACCAAAAGGCCAGAAATCGCCAATTGGGAAAAATTCCTACCATGCCCCTTGCGGCGACAGACCGAAGTCCATAGCAAAGTCAAAGACCTACCTAAGCCTAGTTAAAGGGAGGGAGGGTGGGAAAACGTGGGGGCGAGCCGGCGAAAAGAGGGTGAGCCCCCTCCGTGCCGGCCCTAAATAGGGCAGGCCATGCCCCCCCCAGCCAGCCAGCTGATTGGCTGGCTGGGGGGGCAGACCCGACCAGGATTCCCCTGCTCTCGCGGGGGCTGCGACCAGCCCCCGCTCATGTGGGGTGGGCGTGAAGCCCGCAACCCCACCTCCTGGGCAGGCCGGAAGTGGCTTTGCGTGGCGAGTTCCCGCCCCCCACCAGGATAAATAAAGACACAAGACACCATAATTTAAGGTTAATTGGGCGAATTAGGCCACAACTTTATTGAATTTCAGGAATGAGAGGCATTGGCTTAGGCATTGGTCCTAACGACTATCCGGCTCCAGCCCATTTGCTGGAGACACGGGGAAGGGTTAACCTTATATCGGGGGAGTCTCCTGCCAAGGCACGTCGACTAGGAGCTCCCCCGGGTCACCGCTCTGGGATGTGCCTTTGGCCCTCACCTCCATAGGCTTCGGACAGGGCCACGCCCCCCGGAGTCCTTTAACGGACCACCCTTCGGTCGCTGGGGGGAGGTGATGGCGTTCCTCCCCCCCCCACATCCTCTTAACCCCTTCTTACCAATGCCTACCGCCACACGAGCAATTGCTCGCCGCCAATACTCTCATGCCTGAAACCAATCCCCTACCCCCTTTGCTATATCAGTCAGCCTCATGTCATTTCCCGCATCTGAAAGATGCACGCCATCAAGCCAAATATCATTTCCCGCATCCGAAAGATGCACGCCATCAAGCCGGTAGAGGGCCTCACAGTTGCCCGGGTGGTCAATGACCCACCCACCCAGGGCTGCCACTCTACGCACCACCGCCCGATCCAAGGCTTTCCTAGCCCTATTTGTGGCTATCGGGCACCTGCTCTCTCTCCAAACCCGGCTTTCCATCAACAAGGCCCCAAGAATGGTGATGTTTGGATAAGAGGCCTTAAGTTCCTCAAAGTCACTAGAGATATGCCACATCAAGTCGACTACCTTTCTCTAAGCTAAATCCTTTTCGCCAAAGTGGATAACTAAAGCATCTGGGGGGCCCTCCGCTGCCACTCTAGCCCTAATCGCGGGCAACATTTCGGCCCAGCGCATTCCCCTCCGATAGCTCCAAGATATATTGATGTAGTTAAGGTGTGGCCCGAGACCGGAATTGATGGCGCAGGCCCTGGCCCAATGCACAATGCTGTGCCCGATTATCCAGATGTGCGCCCTCATAGCTCCTGCACCCTAGGTCCCCGTTAACAGCTTGGTTTCTATCCCAGTGGATGGTGCAGGGCTTATACTCCAAATATGCACAACGTCACCTGAAAGCAAAAGAAGGTAACAAAGCCAGGTCAGGTATACTGTGAACAGTCACAAGGTCTTACGTATATATCCCTTAAATGCATCAGACTTCCACTGCCCCCAAGTCCTTTATCCTTTCAGCTGCGAGTCCCAAATGCAGTGCTGTGGTGGCGGCCCCAATCCTAAAGGAGATAGCCGCGAATTCAGCTGAGGATAAACCGCAGGCAGCAATCTCCCTTCGCATAACGCGCGTGGACTGATGCTGCGCAAGGCGGGAGCCAACCAAATGTATAAGGAATGGACCTGAGATGGTTGCTCTCACGTACATGAAATGTTTAGTGTCCTTTACTGCTGTTCGGTTTTGGAACATTGGACATGCAGGACTAAATTGGATCTGAACAAGGTCAGGTCTCTCAAACTAACCCCGGGCAGCGGATTCTGGTTGCCCCTTACAAACCACTTCGCCAATGCGCATAGTGCCAAAGGCAATGGAGTATGCAGCTGAAAATAACTGGGCCTTGTCCTCGGACCAACAGATACTTCTCATTTTATTTTATTTTTATTTTTTATTATTTTAATTTTATTTATTTATTTTGGAATTGGCATAGAATGTCATAAGGGCCTTCTACCATCACTTTTAGGAGGCTGCAGCCTGCGCCAGCCCTACAATAATACAATAATAATAATAATAATTTATTATTTGTACCCCGCCCATCTGGCTGTGTTTCCCCCAGCCACTCTGGGCGGCTTCCATAGAAACCAAAAATACCCTAAAATATCACACATTAAAAAACTTCCCTGAACAGCAGCCCTACAGTGCCCCTCACACTAAGAAGTCCACACCAGGGTCTATGGATTAAACAACCTTACAGAAAAAGGGAGATTGCCGCCTACTGGATGTTTAAGAGTCTTTGCTGCATGACCCAGCACCCTCCAATGTACCAAGTATTGCAGAGCTTCAGCCTTGGTAGGAGGTGTGTCAAGCCTAGGATTTTCTAATTTGCCTCGAGGTGTGTCAAGCCTAGCATTTATTCATTGATTTATTATTTATTTATTATTTATTTATTTATTTATTTATTTGTAAGATCTAAGCGTGGACGGGGCTCCTGAAGCTAATACTCCCTTCAGGACACCAGGTTCCCAAGGCTCCAAAGGTGCTCCCGGAATGGCTGTGGCAATTTGCTGCGCCTGGGCATCTGTGATGTCATTGTTAACCCTGGTGATTCCTGAACTCTTCAGCCCGCAAATGCCACTGTACTTTTCCATGAACTTTAACCCAACCTTCAGGTCCGACTTGACCACTTTAGAGAGGCGCACTCAGTGTTGCGGGGCGCGCAGTCCCGCTGACAGCTTAGCCAATCGCCCATAAAAAGGGCGGCCAGGGGACACTACCCGGCATGCAAAGTTGAGGTGACCGAAGCGTGAATTTACCCTGGCCAAGGGTGACCTTCATGAGGGGAAGAAGTTGCAGAATTAATTTTTAAGTACTGCTAGCCTCTCCCTAGGTAGGCGGGATGTCTGTGCGATTGTGTCCAATTCAATATCCAAAATAGGTTATGATCAAAACTGGACCCTCTGTTTTGTCTGCCACCAAAGGTACCCCAAGCTCCTCAGCCAGGGAGGTGAAAGCCTCTAAAGGAGAAGCGCAATCAGGGCTATTACTAATGATGCAGGGGGAAGAGTTATCGAGGTAATGGGTCACCCCTTCCAAACCAGTTCTAAAGCGAAGAACCAGTCCGAAATTGCACTAAATGACTCAAAGGCTGCACAAGCTACTGAGCACCCTATCGGCATAGATTTGTCTATGGGATGAGCCCCCTCAAATCTGAAAACCTAGCCATAGAAATTCCTCAGCGTGAATTGGCAGGAGACGGAAAGTCGACTCAATGTCGCACTTAGCCAAGAGCGCGCCCCTGCTGAACCTGCGCATACGCTTTATAGCCTGATCAAAGGAGGCATATTTCACAGAACAAGGCTTCTGTGGTATTGCATCATTGACTGAGCCACCTCTAGGGTAGGGTAGGTTGTGGATCATAGGATACTCTCCTGGAGTCTATGGGGGGACAATGCCTAAAGGTGAAATGAGTAAACCCGCTATAGGTGGCTCCCTGAAGGGGCCGGCCACCCTCCTGGCCAGAAATTTCATTAATTTCTGGTGTTTCCCAAAATGATTCTTTGATTTGGGGGGGGGGGATTTCCCTGAGTTAGGGGGTAATGAAACGAGGATCCTGAAGCCATAAGAGAAACTCTTGAGGGGTGAGTGGCTTCTGCTGAGCAGAAGTGGGGAGCTCGTGGGGGCGAGCCGGCGAAAAGAGGGTGAGCCCCCTCCGTGCCGGCCCTAAATAGGGCAGGCCATGCCCCCCCCAGCCAGCCAGCTGATTGGCTGGCTGGGGGGGGGGCAGACCCGACCAGGATTCCCCTGCTCTCGCGGGGGCTGCGACCAGCCCCCGCTCATGTGGGGTGGGCGTGAAGCCCGCAACCCCACCTCCTGGGCAGGCCGGAAGTGGCTTTATGGAACATGGAATTCCCAGGGCATTTGGCATGCAGAATCCAAACCGATGTCACCTTTGCACATGACTACCATCTCATGCAACTATAAAGCAATTTAACTTCTTTATAAGTAGAAATGTGGGCAAACTTTTCACCACATCTTTGTAAAATTTGGTAGACCATTGGTAGCCAGATAAAAATTGCTTTTGGGCTGGATCTGGCCTGGGTGTTCTCTCTCCCTGCCCCCTGATAGTGTCCTGCAGGAGGATCTGCTGGACTGACTGTGGCCTGAAAGGGGGCCTGTCCTTCAGCTGCATCAAGTCCCTGATGTGCCCTGTTCAGAATTGGAGCCACTGAGGGCACTGAGGTTGTATCCCCATCTCAGTAGCCAAAGCAAAGTGCTTGGGGGATTTGTGCCTTTGAGGAAGCTGTGTTGTGTTTGGGTCTTCCTTAGCAGCTGCAGAGGGAGAGGCTTGTGCTCAAAATAGAGTGAGAGCCCTCTAGGCCAGAGCTACTAGGTTGGTCACTGGGCAGGATGCTGGATGCTGATCTGGAGATGAGGAAAGGTTGGAAGAATGTGGCATATTTAGCCTGGAGCTTAGAGGGGAGCATGATATAGCCATCTTCCAATACCTGAAGGGCTTCCAGGCAGAGGAGGGTAAAGGAGTTTCCTTTGCTGCCCAAAGGAGCAGGATTTGATTGAGTGTGCTGAGAGCACAAGCAAAAGAGTCCATTTCAGGTGAACATTAGGAGAAATGGCTTGGCAGTAGGAGCTGTCCGACCATGGTGCCTATAGAGAGTTTGGGCTCTCCTTTGCTTAGAGGTCTTCAGACAGAGAGGCTGGGTGGCCACTCTGTTATCTGCTGCAGATAGGGAGGGTGTACTAGCCTCGGTTTCTAGGTCCCTTTATTTTCAAAGATCAAATACGCTAGTTTGGCTTTTTTTTATTTAATGAAAAACAGGAACTTGAGGAACCTTGAGATTTTACCACAGAAAGGGTGGTTTCCAAGCCTGCAACTTTATTGCCTGAAAAGATGCTGCTGCATCAGTGAGATTTTTCTGCCTTCCTGCAGCCTTGCAAGTGAGCTTTGAAATAACTTGGGCAGAGTGGAATAACCCTTTGGCGTCTCACTAGATCTGTTGTCTGTATTGCTAGATCAGACCTGGCAAAAGAGGGTGCCTTGACCCGTGCCTTGGGTGCTCTGACCTTTTGTATTTAAGTAACTTATCACAGGTATAAGATGGAGGCTGCTGTCCAGCTGCTGCTATGAGAGGCAGTAGTTGCTCCAAACCAGCCTTTGAGTTGGTTGGTCTTGCATGTGACTGGCCCCCATTTTGCGCCTCACTCAGAGAGAGGCACTGCTCCTTTTGACCTTGGATGCAATCTCTCTCCTTCCCCCTTTACTTGGTTCTTGCTGTAAAGTTGAGCTGTGATTATGCAACTTGCTGTTTCCCTGGAGGCATCGAGAGCCTTGAAGTTCTTTAGATTCCAAGAAACTCGGAGCAATTTGGGCGGGTGTTTTCCATCTGGTTCCATTCAGTCTCTCCTTCTCCCCCCCCCCCCTTCTGTGCCCCTTTACTGCCCGAGGGAAGGTCTGTTAAGTGAACTCTCAGAAAAAGGAAAGGAAGGAGAATCCTTTGTGCTGGGGCCACAAGTGGCTCTTTAAAGAGCATGTTTAAACTTGTGGGTTTCATGGCTGGTGAGGCTCACAGCCTGTAGGGATGCATAAAGGAATTATGTAGAGCCCAAAAGGTACAGACTTGGGTAGGGTATGACTGAGGCCAGATCACTCTGCATGCTGGAGTCTTTGTCAGAACAGCTGGGATGGGGGTTAGTCATGTAAGAGCATAGCGTGAAGCTGGAAGGGCAGGTCTTGGGAAGCAAGGCTGAAATAACTGGATGTAACACTGGGTGCTGTCTCGTGCCAGATTAGAACATTGGTTCATCTCGCTTTGTTGTTGTGTACACTGACTGGCAGCAAAGGCTTTCCACGGTTTCAGATGGAAGCCTTACCTAGCCCATTCTGGAGATGCTGCCAGGGATTGAACCTGAGACCTTTTGGGACCATGGAGCTAGAGCCCTTACCTAAAGAAGCCTGATTATCAGAGCCTGAACCATGAAGCCTTTCCTTGGCAGATAAGAGATTTCTTTCCAGGGCAGGTAGTTGTAAGCCAGTGGGCCACATCTGTGACTGGTAGTGGTCCTGCTCTTCGCCTATGCCCTGGTGGGGGAAAGCTTCAGCTGTTTTCCTCAAAACCTGTCTTGAGTGAAAGAGAAAATACGTCTGTGCATGTGGATTTGACACAGGGTTGAACTATTTCTTGCCACCTTCCTCTTCCCGCTACAGCAGCATGTCAACCTGGGCCTCATGTCGCTCCATTCCTGACTGGTCCACTAAGTCCCTCTGCACCTTTACTGAAATTGCTGATCTTCCAACAAAAACATGTAACTTGTCACTAAGATCAGACTCCATATCTGAAGACTGGAAAATGGCTAATATGACAACAATTTTTGGAGAGATCCACGTGGCATTCTGGAAATTACCAGGCCAGTTAGCTTAATGTTTCTTCCGGAAGACTGGTGGAAAGTGTTATTAAAGATAAAATAAGCAAGCATATAGAAGAATAAGCCTTTGCTGAAGCAGAACCAGCATGGCTTCTGCAAGGGTGAGCCCTGCCTCATTAACACATTTGAATTATTTTGAGAGTGCCAATAAGCATATAGATTAAGATGACCCAGTCAAAAGAGTATGCATTGACTTTCAAAGTCTCATGAATCAAGACTCATGAGAAAGCTTAGTGGTAACGAAGTGAGGTTCTTTTGCGAATCAGAAACCAGCTAAGAAGCAGGAAGCAGAGAGCAGGAATAAATGAACAGTTCTTCCATTGGAGGAATGAACTGATTGTGACTGACCAGGAACAAGAGCTTGGGATCACAGTGGATAGCCCAGGGTGTGGCAGCTGTGAAAATGGCAAATTCCATGCCAAGGATCATTAGGAAAGGAATAAAAATTAAAACTGCTTTTATATCACCATTATACAAATTTATAGTGTGGCTGCACTTTGAATACTGTGCACTGTTCTGGTCACCTCACCTCAAAAAGAAGTTGTGGAATTGGAAAAGATTCAGAAAAGGGCAACCAGAATGATCATGGGGATGGAGCAACTTTGATATGAGGAAAGGTCACAGCCGTTAGGACTTTTTAGTTTAGAGAAAATGCAAGTAAAAAGTGACATGCCAGAAGTTTATAAAATGATGCATGGCATGGAGAAAATGGATAGAAAAAGGTTTTTCTCCCTCTCTATGTCACTAGAATTTATATATCACTTAATCACTAGCGTTTCTAAGCAGTGGAGTAAAAGAGAGAATGAAACAATAAAAATCCCTAATAAAACTGATCCGTATACCTTAAAATGACTGCTTGGTTGACCTCTATTTGAAAAGTTGTTTGGCAAAGGTAGTTCTGGTGTTTTGTACTGATGACTCACCATATGAGCTCTCATCTGGTCCACTTATGGTCTCATCACCACTGGTTGGTAAATAGTCATTGTCTTCTAGGAAATGGACAAATTGATTACTTTCTGCCTCCTCAGGTACTTAAAATAATAATTTATTTCACGATGTACTAACTAGCTGAAGTTGAATGTGCTGGTTGCTTTGACTGGCTTCTTTGAAAGGCTTGCATCATGGTGCTTGACTATTTGCACAGTTCTTTCCCAGGAGTTGGGTGCGGTGGAATAGCACTGGGAGGCCAGTCAGGCTTCCTGGTGGCAGAATGGAATGAATGGGTCAGCTGGCCCAGTGAAGAAGGGATCAGAGAAGCCTGTTTCTTCTCTATTGCCTCTCCTAGGCCCAAAATGCTGCTTGGCAAGTTTACAGCCTCGACTGCCACTCCCAGCCCCAGCCCCAGCCCGCTGTTCCTTACAGAGACTTCCAAGCTTGTTGCTGTTATCACATGTCTTTGGCAAAGCCACAGCACTGGCCACGGCATAAAATACAAGGCTTGCTATATGGTAACAATGGGGCATGAGGTATCCTTCGTTTTATTTCTATTGCAAAATATGGCCTTGTACCTTTTCACGTTCCTGGGTCTGTGCTTGGCAGGCTCAGCAGATTAAACAAGTAGAACCACCTCATTCTACCCAGCAGGTGTTGCTGCGGCACCTTTCTAGAAAAACCTCTTCCCTCACCATTGGCCTTGCTTGGTCTGTTCTCTGTAGTGCTTCAGTCAGTCATGACACTTGCCTTCATTTCTCCCCCCAGATTTGAAGCTTCATCTCCAGAGCACAGACTATGGGAATTTCCTTGCAAACGAAGCCTCTCCCCTCACTGTGTCTGTCATTGATGACAAGCTGAAGGAGAAGATGGTGGTGGAGTTCCGCCACATGAGAAATCACGCCTATGAACCTTTGGCCAGCTTCCTGGACTTCATCACGTAAGAGCCAGCAGCGGGCACGTGCAATGGGGCAAAGTGTTGGTTCCCTTGAGAAGCTGTAGTGTTTGTCCCTACATCTGTGTGACTTCTGTGGTCTTTCCTGCCAAGCAATCTGACCCGACCAGCTTGGCTTAAAAAATGTTTTATGAGCAGTGATCCTGGACAGTGTAGTCCATGCTCTGGGAACTGAGGCTAGATTATTGCTGTGTACTCTAACTGGGGCTGCCTTTGAAGATGGCTCAACAGGTCCAAAACACAGCAATCAGATTAATGATTGGAGTTCTATTTGCAGTTCACATCACCCCCCATTTAAAACAGCTGCATTGGTTGCTAGTTTATTCCTGGTCCAATTCAGAGTGCCCATGAGAGTATTTAAAGCCCTAAGCAACTAAGGCCCCTAATACCTGAAGGGCTGTCTTTTTCCCTCGTAGCCAATGAAGTTAATCCGAGGTGCAATTATGGCTAATTGAAACTCTTGGTTGCTATGATGCCTTCTGATAGTTCTCCAGATAGTTCTGGTGCCCTTGGAAGTTCAAGGAGTGGTGACCTCAATGGGGACCTTCTCTGTTTCAGTCCTTAAGCTGTGAAATCCGCCCCCCCCCCAGGTGTGTGGCACCTTCATTGCTTACCTTTCCTCATATGCTCAAGAAGCACCTCCTTACCCTGGCCTTTGACACCTGACATGTTTCTTAGCATCCACCATATTATTCTGATAGTGAATTATTTTAACTGAATTTAATACCATATTTTTGTATTGTTGTAACTGCCCTTGGACTTCATGGTGAAGGTCGGGTTAATAATAATAATAATAATAATAATAATAATAATAATGCAGCAACCCTTTAGCTTCACTATAGATTTTGTAGGGAAGCTACTTCAAGGTGGAAGAGGGTCTTTCACAGCTGGTCTTCCTTCTGAGGGATTGACAGGATCATTGCTTTCTACTTGCCGTTCTATGAGCCTGGTTAGCATTTGTGATTAATCTCACACCTTGTTGGGTTTCTTAATGAGCCATGATCCAAAAGAGATGTTTTGACCAATGACAGATGCCTGTGGAGGGAGGGAAAAGGACTTATAGTGCATCCTCCATAGATGGAGGAGAAAGAAGCTTTTTCATCACCTAGCTGGCTTTGTGGAGGCAGCTTTGCTGCTGAAAAATTGAAAAGGGTATTGAAGCACACCAAGAGCCACATGTAGCAGGATCAAAAGAGCCAGCTGGCAAGTGGCCCTGGTGGCTTTGTTTTCTAAGGAGTCCAGTGTGCCTGGGCAAATGCCCAGAAAGAGCTTGCTGAATTGGCCAAAGGCTCTTCAGGGTAGGCAGAGAGAAAGAAGAAGATGGCTGGGTGAAATATACAACTTAGGCAGGGAAAGGGATAGAGAGTTTGAGGGAACTTGCTTTTCTTCTGCTCCTCCTTGGATCTTGATTTGGGGAAATTCTTGTTCTGAGGTATTTGCGAACTGTGGTCTGTGGCCTACCAGTGAGGTTCACTTGCCATTGGAGGTTTATGGAATTAAAAGTAGAATATAGCAAAGTACAATATAAGAAGCAATAAAAATACAATTGAAAATCAGGCAGGCAGAAGAATCATTGCATAGTTTGCCAAGACCCACAGCAATCTTCAAGTGGTCCATGGTGGGGAAACATTTGGGAGTCACTGCTTGAAAAAGTTTTACAGGTGGATAGTTCAAGGCTGGAAATGTGAGAAGATCCAGTGTCTGCTCTTAAGGCTAGACCAAAAAAAATCCTTAAACCTGAGCCTGGTCTCAGCATCTCTGAAGAAAACTGGAGCTCATCTCTGTGGAAGCTTGCAAACATTGCCTGTTCTGTCTAGAAGTCTGGTCCTGATGCTCTCGCTCCTGCCTTGGGCGTGGCAAAGAAGCGGAGATCCTTTCCTGGGCCTCTTGGTGTGAGTGATTGTGCACTCTGGCTTCAGAACACCGTCTGCTTGTTGGCTTCCGCTGCAGGATTTGGCTGAGTGCTCTGACTCTTGAGTGCTTCTGGTGCAGTCTTGATCCATCCAGTTTTTTAATTACCAGCGGGGATTATAAGAGCTTGCTCCTAGGAGATGGTGCCTTGTTTGGAATCCTTTTTTATGGTGGCTTTGCCTTGAAAGACCTAGTAAAACAAATGTCACTCAGATAAAAGTTTTTTTATGGCTTCCTGAGGAGATGGAGAACATGCAAGCCTCCCATGCTGAAGTAGTCCCCCCCCCCCCCCGTCTCTGTTGATCTTGACTAGAGAGAGGCCTGTGTGCCTCTGCCAAAGACCTTGGTCTGTCCTCTGGGTGGGGCTCTTTGGCCCAGCAGGGCATGTCATTTCAGGCGGTCAAACTTAATTTCTTCAAATTTCTTCAGTGAAAAACATGCTTTGCAGCTTGAGGAATTCCAATCTGCTATTTTTCTGATTGGACAACATTTAGCCTGGTAAGTCTACTTTTGATAAAGTAGCACATTAACTGCTTTTGGAAAACCAAAGTATTTTAATTTTACCTTCAGGTAATGCTAAATATTAACAAATATTAATGATAACATTAATATGTAATATAACTGCAAGTACTTGGCAATCATTTTTTGATTATTTCTGTTCAATTGTATACACATTCTGCTTCCCAAACCAAACTAAATTATATTAATTTAGCCAAAATATATTTTGAACTCCCAAGTCATGTTACAACTTTTTAGCACCACTCACTTTTAGAATTTGCAAGTTGAAAAAGTCAACACACCCTATAAAATGGTCCAAGTTTACAGCATTCAGCAGCAGAGCATCTCCTGCACCGCTGTACCAGGCGACATCTAAGCCAGCGGTGTGGCATCTCTGTGCCTGCAACAAAGGCTGCTGTGGGATACTGCCACCTCCTCCTCCCCTTTGGCAGTGGCAGGGCAGTTTTCTGCAGGCAGCAGTACTAGGTATAGGAGTGGAGGCTTTTTAAAGCATTGTAGCAGCAGCACCCCTTTTGGGCACACGGTGCTCTGCCTGCCCCTCTTTGCTGCAGCAGGCATTTCCAACCATGAGGATTTCACTGCTTAGAAATAAAAAGCAAGGGGGAAAGATTCTCATGGAGCCTAATAGATGGAGGGAAGATTCTGCCCTTCTGCTCCTCCGTCTCTCTTAAATAGGGGATCAGGGACTGCGTTTGGACTGCACCACTTCAGCTTGCAAGGGGGGTTCATTTTACTGAATTTCCATGCAAGGAATTCATTTTGCATAGGGAAGGACCATATCTATGAACAAGAGCGCTGAAGCTGGATCAGGCCAAAGGGTGGCTATCTAATTCAGCCTCCTGCTCTCACAGTGGCCAGAAGTCCCAAGGGAAAGCCTGCAAGTAGGATGCGAGCACATCAGCAACACTTTCTCGCCTTGCAATAGAGTATAGCCACCTTGGCTAGTAACCATTCACAGAGGATGAGGCTCACCCAGTTTCAAAGCTGTCCATGTTGGTGGCAAACACACCATATCTTGTGGGAAAAGATGCACATCCTGCGGCTGGGTTGGCAATCAAAGAGCTTCTGCCTCCAAGAGTAACCTGCAAGCTGCTCCATGTTTTGCTCATGGTGCAAAGCTAGTCAGAGCCTCTCTATGGGGCTTTCTGTGTTGGCTGTGGCTGAGCCTTGCCATGCTCTCTTACCAGTGGAAGCACTGCTGGCTCCTGCCACCTGGGGAGCTGGCCATGTTGCACAACACTGTGCAAAAGGGAACACCTCCCTGCAACTATTGGTTCTTCTCAATGCAAACTGGCTGCCGGCCACCTCCCAGCACTCCCAAGCTCCTGGCAGTTTTGCTGAAAGGGTTGTTTGAGGCATGTTGCAAGGAAGGAGAAGGAATTAAGTGTACCTGCAGGATGGAAACCACTTCCTGAATCTGGCCAGGGTGTTTTGACTTGTGGGCTGGGACGATTTCCCAGCTTCCCTCTTATCATCCCTTGTTCTCAGTGATCCAAGGGGAAGGAGCAGCTGCCTCAGTTTGCTTTCCTTGCTGCCTTTGATCGTTATGCTTTGGTCAGCTGACTCCACGCCATCGTTCAGCAGCAGGCCTGCTCCATTTGTGCTGGAGGCATTTGTAAGGTGATAGGCTATGTGGCTGCAGTGGCCCTGCTTTGAGAAACACTTTGATGTTCCTGTTTGCGCGTGTTCTGCTCTGTGTGCTGTAGGCAGGCCTCGCTGAGCTTTATTAGTGCCAGACCCAAGGGCCACTTAAATCTACTTGAAGGGCTTCAGGCTTGTGTCCTAATGAATTGCGGCCTCTTTGTCTGATTTGCGTTTGCCAGAAGGATCTCGGGGTTTTAGTACAACACAAACCAAGCATGAGCTAGCAGAGCAACACAGCAGGAAGAAAGTGACAAAGGCTATTTACTACAAAAAAAAACCTGTAAACAGATAAGAACATTGGCAGGATTATTGTAATAACCTGCAGTTTTACAAGAGTACAGTGGTACCTTGAGTTACAAGCGCCTCAGGTTATAAACTCCGCTAACCTGGAAGAGTTATCCCGAGTTGAGAACTTTGCCCCAGGATGAGAACAGAAATCATGTGCTGTTGGCACGGCGGCAACAAGAGGCCCCATTAGCGAAAGCACGCCTCTAGTTAAGAACAGTTTCAGGTTAAGAATGGACCTCTGGAATGAATTAAGTTTGTAACTAGAGGTACCACTGTATATATTTAAAGTAGATGAATAAATGAACAAATAAAGTTAATTTGGATATGCAGAAAATATTAAAAATAAATTTAAGGAACCACAGAAAGAGGGAGAAGGAAGTCAAGTTTTGAAATGTTAAAATGACTGTAAAATTATTGAAATGTATAAAACTGAAAATCATTTTAGATAGATAGATAGATAGATAGATAGATAGATAGATAGATAGATAGCAACAAAGCCTAGGAGTCCTAGAACCACTCGCCTCCATTCTCCTTCAGCCATACACCCCCCCCCCAACCTGGACCACTTTCACTCTTGGGTGCTGCCTTTTTAGAAGGAGAACAACAAACTCGTGAAGGGTGACAAAGATGGAGAGGAACTAGTAGGAAGTCCTATGAGGAAGAAAGGCTGGCAGATTCGTGTATGTTTAGTCCAGAGAAGACGTGGCACAACAGCCACCTTCAAATATTTTAGAGAGATGCCATATGGATGATGGAGTAGGTTTGACGTCTGTTGCTGCAGCAGCTGGGGCCAAACGGAACAGTGGCATGAAAGAGAATTTTGGCTAAACAGCTGTTTTGGCAGTGGGGGGGGGGAGAGGCTGCCTGGGACAGAAGGGCACAGGCTCCGTTTCCTTAGAGGCTTTTTGGCAGAGCCTGGATGGCCACCAGTGAAGGGTTCTGATGAAGTAGATGGCCTCTGAGGTTCCTTTCCAACTCTGATAATAGGATTTGCAATACCTGATTTCATTATTGGACCAATAGTGTATGTGAAATCGCTTGTAAACTGCTCTTGAATTTGCAGATGAAAAGGAATTAAACAGGTGCAGGCAGCCCCCTTTTGCAATACCCGTGTATTCAGTCTGCCGTTTTGCCTCCCACCCCACCTCTAGCCATGAAGCCTCAGTGAAGTCTACTTCAGTGAAGGCAAAGAGTTCATATTCCCCACTTGGCTGGTCATAGCATTTGTCTTTTTTACTTCCTTTCAGGTACAGCTACATGATTGACAACGTAATCCTCCTGATCACTGGGACACTGCATCAACGCTCCATTGCTGAGCTGGTGCCCAAATGCCACCCCCTGGGGAGTTTTGAGCAGATGGAGGCGGTGAACATTGCCCAAACCCCCGCCGAACTGTACAACGCCATTTTGGTCGACACACCCCTAGGTGAGGAAGAGTTTGCAGTTTCAGGGGCTTAAAGGGAGACCCAAAATTATTGGGGGTTCTTGACATGAAGGGTTCCTGTAGTGGTGTTTTAACACACAATATGAGCCATTGTCTACAGTTTGGTAACTACAGGAAATCCTTCTGGGCTCTTTGACTGACTGACTTGAAAGCTCAATGTGAAAATCACTGACTCCTTACCTTTGAGGGCCAGTGGAAGAGGAGGAGGATCTCCTGATTTGCCTTGACCACACAGAACTTGAAACTCTGCTGGCCAGGGAGTCTGGGTGGGAGGTAGCTCTCCTTCCCTGGCCCTTCAGCTGGGCTCACCCTTCTCCCTTCCTTACAGCTGCCTTTTTCCAAGACTGCATATCTGAGCAGGACCTTGATGAAATGAACATTGAAATTATCCGGAACACACTTTATAAGGTAAGCACTCAAAGAGAGTGAAGTCAGTTGCTACTTTCCTCAAATAAGAACCTTGTAAATTGATGCTGATTGTCTGAGGCCATTAAATGCATTTTTGGAGTTTTCTTGCTTCAGATGCTTTCCATGCATGCAATTGAATATTGCTGTTTGGTTTTAATTCTATTATATCTAAGGTTATTGATAATTATATTCAGGGGATGACGACTTTGGTTTTAATTCTATGTGTTTTTGCCATGAGATTTTCAGATGAAGGGCAAATTATGAGCATGGTAATTAATAAATAAATGCCAGGCCGATTGGCTGTTGCTGCTGAGCCAAGAGCCACTTGCAGCTGCCCTTGCTGACAGAAAGGTCTGTTTGTCCCACCCAAGGCCCCTCCCTCTCAGTGCTTCCTTCTGCCTAGCAGGACTTGGTGGGGGTCTCCAAGCCCCCCAAGTTAATGAGTCACTGAGCTTTGGTGCATGCCAAGCTGTTTCTGAATTAGTGATTATCCTTCCTGTAGGATTTTAGTACAGCACTGTCACATCCCTGACACAATCACTAACACGGTTGGCTGGAGCCAGGTGGGGTGGAGGGGAATGGTTGGCACCTAACCTCAGGGCGTGTCCCTGCTGGGCTGTGAGCAGCCTGCCTGCCACAGCTCTTCCGGCTGGCACCGGCTGGTTTGAGGTGGATCAGTCTGCTCCGCAGTCAGAAGGTTTGTTCTTGGTGTGTAAATGTTTGGGGGGGGGCAGTGATGCTGCTGTGGTTGCGTGACTATCGCTCCATCTCACATGCCTGGCAACAGAGCGTGCCTGGATTGCAGCTGCCCTCCTAGATCCCACTGGTCCTAACTAGCTACAGGTAGATCCATGTCTGCAGGGGGAGAGCCAAGGATTACATGAGACACCCAGAGTGTTAAAGGGCAGGTGAGGAAAAGGATGTTTGCAGAGAGCTGCTATCCAAGCAAGCAAAGAGGCTGTGTTGACTGCTGGGCTCCTGCTTGGGACCTTACACACAGCAGAGAGTCCTGGCTGTCATGCATTGACACAAGGATGGGTAGTGAATCCCGCCAAGAGGCTGTCTGAGGTTCACATTGCCAGCGCAGCCAGGGGTGTTGGGAGCTGGATTCTAGCAATGTCTGGGCACCTGTCACTCACCCACAAAGGGTCCCTGTCTCTACACCAAGAGACACGGAGTGGAATTTGGGTGCTGGTCAGGCCCCCCTGGAATCCTGTGTCCAATTCAGGGCACCTCAGTTTTAGAAGGACGTGACTGACTTTTATTCATATTTCTACTCTGTCCTTCACCATGCTAAATACACAACAAATTAAAACAGCATATAATGCAAAGCTTCAGTTAAACAGCTGTTGGAAATAATACCTCTAAAAATGGTGGAACATCTCCTTCTTTATCCTCCACCCTCAAAGAAGGACCTCCTGGGCAACACAAGGCACTTCATATAAATAAATCATAGAACCATGGAATTGCAGAGTTGGAAGGGACCACAAGGGTCATCTAGTTCAACCCTCTGCAGTGCAGGAATGTTTTGTCCATAATCCTGAGGTTGAGTCTTGTGCTCTACCAACTGGACTGGTCCATGGAAGATGTACAGTGATGCAACCAAGCACACCTCACAGGAGACAGATTCTGAGTCTCTTCTGAAGAGGGTGGTGTTGGGTGGCCATGCCCACCCTCGCACATGCAGACTCCAAAAGGTAGCCAGAGGGTGAACGTGGTCCTCTTGTTCACCTCTCTTGCTCTAAATGGCAGGCCTAGAACTAACAGGTGGCAACAGCAAAGAGGTGGATTTCCTTGAAATGTGTTGAGTCACTTGCTGCTGTGTGACTGTGGCGCAGGAGGTAGAGGACTCTCTTCCATTGGTGAAGCACTGCGTCTGTTCCATACCCATAAACAACTCCTCCTCCTCCAACGATAGAAGGGAGCCTCAGATGGGCCATTTCCTGCTTGCTGCATCAAATGGATTTGTGCAAAGGAGTGGCACTTAATTCCTCAGTTTCTCCCTGTGCCACGCAGTGTTGTCAAGTCCAACACAGATGTGGCGGCTGTTTTGGTCCAGTAGCCTCCTACTTGTCCAGTAAAGGGAGCAAGTAAGGGAGGCACTGGGGTAACTTACGTTAGGCAGCTGCTGCTGAGGCTTCTCCATTTTGTCTCTGCACTGGATGGACTCTTCGGTTGGGTGGAAGATGCTCTGGATTTCTGTCCCTACAGCATTTCTCCTTCAAAAACACTGATGAAACAGCAGGGGTAGGGCAGAGGCCAAGGAGCTGCCCCTCTCCTTGGTTGCACCTTCACCATTTGGTACCTCCTGTGTGCAGAGCAGCCCTTGTTCCTCCTTGTTGATGTGACTGTGTTCTTCTTGGGCTCTGACAGGCTCACTGACTCTTCTTGTGTCGCTTTGGTCCCCCCCAGGCTTACCTTGAGTCCTTCTACAAGTTCTGCAAAATCCTGGGCGGCACAACAGCTGATGCCATGTGCCCCATCTTGGAGGTAGGAGCCAGCTGGCAGCCCCCTTGCCTGCTTTTGTGTGGGGCCAGCCAGCAGATAAACTCCTGCCGCCCCTGGAATGAGCATTGCCTGTCTCTCTACCTTCTGCCACAGCCCAGCCAAGAATTCCCGCTTCAGTGCTTTCAAAAGGCTGTTCTGTCCCTTTTGGGAGGGGTCTGCCAAAGTTGCAACTGAAGCCTTTTCTGGAAGCTATCAGGGGTCTTAATTTGGCCACAGCAGGGATATATTTGAGTTGAACTCTTCCTCCTTTCACCATCCCTTGCTTCTTTACTTAATATATATGGCTGCCCCCCCCATTTAAGGATACATTAGAAACTTTTAAAGAAGCTGGTCAGATCCCACTCTTAGTCCCTTGTTTCCTGCAGACAAAAAGTTGGTAGGAGGGGATGCAGCCTTGCTGGGAGCCCTGGAGGTCTTGCTGACCTCTGTCGCCCGCTTTGGGGGGGGGCAGTGCTGGTGCTGGGCTCCTGCTGGCCTTTCTAACACTGCTAACCTGCCCGTCTCTTTCCTTGCAGTTTGAAGCTGACCGAAGAGCCTTCATCATCACCATCAACTCCTTTGGCACAGAGCTGTCCAAGGAGGATCGCGCAAAACTCTTCCCCCACTGTGGAAAGCTCTATCCAGAGGGCCTGGCTCAGCTGGCCAGGGCAGATGACTACGAGCAAGTCAAGGCAGTGGCTGACTACTACCCTGTAAGCTTCCTGCCTCTGAGCTGGGCCCAGAGCAGGGGAGGAGGAGGACAATGTACAGTGTAGTATTTGGGGGTGGGCGGGCATGTTTTGTTTCTGGGGCGATCACGTGGTTGTTCAGTCCTCACCTAGCTGTCAGCAGCAGGCTGTGGTTTCAGTGATCAGGCTATTAACCCGGAACGTTTTGGAGCTTTGAAAATGGGGATAAATCTCCCTCCTTGTGTCACTCTCCACATTTTTGTCACACTCCTCCTTCCTTGTATCCCATAAAAGGGTAGACCAGAGCAGCTTATAGCATGACCTTCCCAGGGGCTGCTCTCTGCCAGGGGTGGTGAGTCTGAAAAGTCCACTTTCTTTTGTCGTTAGTACTGCACTTTCCTAGCTTTCAAGCTACAGTATCGTGTCTCTCCCCCCGCCCCCAGCAAGCCTAGTGCTTTAACCTTCACTACTGATGGAGGAGCAACACCTCCCCCCATCAAAGCTCCATATTTGTGTCAACTTCTAATGAACTTGACCTTCAAAACTTGCTAATTTTTCAAATGCTTTTCAGTGTAACACCCTCCCCCCAGCCCTGGTGTGTCCCTCCCTCCCTCCCTCCCTATCCCTCCCCCTCTCTTTAGCTGCAGGGCTCTTCTTTCCCTTTTCCTGCAGTCACTTCATGCATGGTGGTGTTGCTGCCTTGCTACTTCTTGTGCTTTATAAAGTCACACACCCCACCCCAGGATCCACCCTCCCTTCAGCTTTCTTCTCTGGCTCCAGTAGGGAGCAGTGATGGCATTCTGAGCTTGTTTCATTTCATGCTTGTTGAAAGGCTGATCCCTTGCTTGACTCGTCTTGTAACAGCTTTTCTCCCTCACAGGAATATAAGCTGCTGTTTGAAGGAGCTGGTAGCAACCCAGGGGACAAGACTCTCGAGGACCGATTCTTTGAGCATGAGGTGAGCAGGCTTCCCTTGCTTATCAGGTGCCTTGATTGCACTACAAGCTCGACTAGCCCCGTGAACACGGTGGGCAGGGCGTTTGGAGACTCCCTGCCCTGATGATTCACTTCCCCAGCGTGAGGCCAGCAAAGAGTCTCTCTTGAAAGCTTCCCCAACACATCCACTGTTGCATTTATTTCTGCCTTGTATGCATTTGTCCCAAGCCAGCCAGCTACTTTGCAGCTGCTAGCGCTGACCTTGGCAGCCAAGAGGAAGCTGACAGCAGGGAGCACCTCTCCCCCCACCAAACTGAGTCAGAGTGTGGAAGGAAACAGCCGCTACCAACCAGGGCTAGGCCACTCTGAGATTGCTGGGCCTGGTCCCTGCCTTATCTGAATGCCACAGGTCTGGTGGGTAAGGCACCATTATGCCAAGGAGGCATTTATTCTGTCTTGACTTGCTGAGATCAGACAAGCATGAATGGCCGTGGGGCTGACAAGGAGCCCAGAAGCCTGAGCACTCTGTGGAGGAGCCACAGCCCTCTGGCTTTGCTGCTGACCTCCTCTGGTCCTCATCCACTGAAGCTTTTGAGGTCAAAACCAGCCCTTGAAATTGTGCCTGGGAACCAGCAAAGATGATGCATCTCCCAGTCCCAGGATCATAATTTTGCTGCCCTACTTTCACCAACTGCAGTTTCCCAATTGTCCTTTAAAGCAGCCCCAAGCACTGAGGGTTGTACTGGGCAAGGCATGAACCAGCATGCAGCACAGATGACAGCGGCCAAGCACTCATATGTCTAGGAGAGGCTTCGGTTAGCCCATCAGACTAAACTGGTGTGAATGTGTCTAGGGGTGTTCTGTACTCTGTATTCTTCTCACCAGCTAATTTCCCCTTGCAGAGACACAGAGCAGGTTCCTGGGGCCAGCTTGGATCCTGTCTGTGGGCCCCTTTCTCCACATGCAAGCCAGAGGGGAGAGTGGTGTGACTTTCCTCCTAGCTGGCTGGGTGTTGCTGTGAAATGCTTGCACGGAAAGAGCGGCTGGCAGGACTGTGTTTGCTCACCTGGTATCTGCTCTCAATAGGTGAAGCTGAACAAGCTGGCTTTCCTGAACCAGTTCCACTTCGGTGTCTTCTATGCTTTTGTGAAGCTGAAGGAGCAAGAGTGCCGCAACATCGTCTGGATTGCGGAGTGCATCGCCCAGCGCCACCGGGCAAAGATAGACAATTACATCCCCATCTTCTAAACCCTTCTCTCCTGCCCGGCCAAGTCCACAGGTTCCTCGCCTCCCTTTCCCCAAGTTCCAGACCTGGATGTAGCTTTCCGAGGGACCACCGGGAGGAGCCTTTGGGGTCTTCCTGGGCCGTGGGGGGCCCTGCCTCCTTGCTCATTAACGTGTCACTGTATGTGCTTTGTGTAGATCAGACTAGATCATTCAGTATTACTAGAAGTTTACTGTCCTCCGCAGGAGGGATTCTGGGTGTTTCTGAGGGTCAGCAGGAACGCTGTGCCCTCATGCAACACTTTGGTCGGCCAGCACAATGTCATGCGAGCAGTGAAGAGATGTGTTTGTGTTGTGTCGACTGTGAGCATCTGCTTGCATCTGCTTGTCTTTGCACAACTTGAGGCTTCGTTGTACTGCATCCTTCAGCCGACTCTACTCTCCTGGCTCTTCTCTCTGAAAATCTTGGGAAGTCTAGCTCTGCAAAGGGCACAGGGCTGGGGGAGTCCTTGGAGCTCTGCCATTGCAGCAGCTCTTCATAGGAAGCCACAACCACTCAGTGGGCTTAAAGCATGTTTGTGGAACTTCCGCTTCTGAGACAGTCCCCTGGATTTGGCACAGCCTCCTTCCCTGTGGTGCTGGCTTTGGAGCATCCTGCCCACTTACTAGGCAAAGCAGCGAGATCTGTGGCTGCACATGCCTCTCTGCGAGTGGCAGAGCAGTTTGCTTGGCCAGCCAGTTCCCTGGAGGTGTTTTGCAAGCAAGGCTCCTCCCCACCCGCACTTGGAAGAATGACCAGGACTCCTAAAGAGCAGCAACCACTTGGCCTCATCAGGGAGCTCCCCTACCCCAGGTTCTGTGGTGGGTCTTCCCCTGGCCCTCTTCAGGGTATGGGGCTTTTGCTGTGAGTTGCACTGGTCTCAGGTCCCAGCCCTTTCACTGCAGAAAAGCTGTCCTTCCTTCACCCAGCCTGCCAGCCCCTGGCCCTTCCCATGCAGCCAGCAGGCTCCAGCCTCTTTGCTTTCAAGCACTTTGGGAAGGTGTTCCTGGGCTGTGCCTCTTTTCATGGGGGGCTGTCTCTCAGTTCCTTTGTATGTGCAAAGTGAGTGGCTGCTGGGTGGGGAGGCTTTTCTCTGGCTGGTGTGGATGGAAAGAGGCTGTTTCAATTCTCCTTCCAAATCAGTCACCTTGGCTCCATGGTATATGACCCCTCAAGAGTTTTGCTTGCTGTTCATTACCTTTCTGTTAAACTGTGACAATAAATTATTTCCCCAAATGATTGCAGCGCTCCGCTGGTTTGTCTTGGCCCTCTGAGAAGCAGCCCCTTCCCGGACAGGGTCTGAGATGCTTGGCAATTTCTAGCAGGGAGATGTGGTTGTGCTCCCTGCCCCAGGACTTTTCAGATGGATCAGAAGCCTCGAAACATCCACAGAATTGCTGTGAGGAGCAGCGGTCAGACACATGGAAACATGCTGCAAAATCCCCCACAATGCTCAGGGGTTCTTTGATGGGTCAGGGACAGGAGAATAGAACCTCTGCTGGTGGGAAGCAAGGCAGCCACTGCTCTGCACCTCATGAGGGCCAGCTGACTTTACTTTCTGCCTGCCTCCCACCATACAAATGCAGAATACAGGTGATGCAGGGCCCTGCCTGGCTGTGGTGTTCTTATCTGTGGTGTCTCCACATTAAAGTGGGGCTGAGGAAGCAGCAGCCCTCTAGGTCTTGGGACTGCAAGTGGCATTACCCAAGTCTTCATCACTGGCCAAGGCTAAAGGGAGTGTCAGAACATGCAGAAGGGCTGGATGGATGCTTCATTCTGCCCTGTGGGTGTTAAGAAGCTGTTTGTTTTGTTACATTTTTATTTATCTCTTCCTGTGTCTTCCCCTTAGGAGATCCAGACAAGTTTCATAGCAGCTGTGTGAAGGATAGGCTGAGTGTGACTAGGGGGTAGGGAGCCCCGGGGTGGTGGTGGATCTGGCTTGGCCCCTTGCCTCCAGCCTGCACGAGGCCCCTACTACTCTGCAGCCCCAGGACCTATGTAAGGTTGCCAGCGGCAGGTCCCCCCCTGAGCTGAGACAGGGTTTTCTGCACAGTGCCTGGATGTGCACTGTCTGCCTCTGCCACCATCTGGAACGAAGCACTTTCTCTGACATGACCCGACTCACTGAGTTTCCCCCAGGACATCAAGATACACAACCAAAGTATGAAGTAACCATTTTAATTTATTTCCAAGTGACAATCGTGACCTTGTTCTTCGTGACAAGATTTGTAGGCCATCTGCCTGGGAGTCCCTGCCCTCTTCTGGAGGCAAGGAGAGGCCCCCTTTGGGGAGGCCTTTTTTGGCTCAGTTCCTGCATGGCGATGAGGCTTGGAGGACAGAAGAACAGCAGGTTTGCTGCAGCAGCAAGAAAAGAAAACACCCAGCATCCTTGAGGTCAGCCGCAGGAATGAGAGGTACTAACAAGACCCACACAAGCAGCGTTCTATAATGTGTTGCATTCATTTGCACAAATACGCAACATGTTTGTGAAATTGGGCGATTCCCCCTCTTGTCCCCAAACGTTTAAGGTTGATGTTCCAAATGAGCAGACACCAGTGACTACTGATGAATACTTGGATGCTGCTGCAAGCAGTTCCAGCCACAGGCCCCTTCAGCCTTCTCACATGGCCCCCAGCTGAGCAGAGGCTCCAAGCCCCTTCAGTTGAACACATGTAGAGAAGCCCCTTTGTACATACATGCTGTTCTACATACTTTGAACCCTTACCAGGCTACAAATTACACCATTTAATCTCCCATTATCTCAAGGGTCCAAATAAGCAGTTATTTTCATCCTTCATAGGTTTTACCTTCACCTTCGATCTGGCTATGGTGCAATTTGGCTACAGCTAATATTAGCAAAATATTTCTTTGGCTCATATGCAGCTATTATTACACTATAATATTACAACAAAAGTAAGGGCTGGCCATTATGGGATCTTGACACAAGTAAGGTGGCAATCCTAGTCATGTCTACTCAGAAGTAAGGCCTATTGAATTCAGTGGGGCTTACTCTCAGGTAAATGGGGTTCGGCCTGAACCCTTATTCAGACACAGTCAAACAGGGTTTCAAGTTGGCCCAATTTTTGTTTTTATGTAAGCAACATTGTTGCAGGCATGCCACCTCTTTTTTCCTCCCTGCGTTGGTGGAATGGAAGGTGTTCATCTTGCTCTAGACCAAACAACCTTGAATTACTCTTCTTAAACAAGCTGTGCTTTAATGTTGCTTATATTTGGTTCTTTTTTAGGATGGAGCAGTTAGGCATTAATTGTTCACCTTTAAGATTAGTTTTTGGTCACAGATCCCAGAAATATAAATGGCCCAATCTATAGAGGTATTGACAAAAGTTCTTGGAAATGAGAACTAGCAGCTATTAAAATATAAGTTACTATGACAAATTGTCAGCTCCTAAAATTCTTTGGTTGCAAATGAGGTCAGCTGGTGGGCCTTCTAAGTGCCTGGAAGTTGCCCTCTGTAGAGACTTATTAGCCCTATTATTCTGTAGGGCTAAAATTCTGTAGAGTAAAATCAGACTTGGAAATCTTGGGATACAGTCGTACCTTGGTTGACAAACACCTTGCGACTTGAACGTTTTGGCTCCCAAACGCCGCAAACCCAGAAGTGAATGTTCTGGTTTGCGAATGTTCTTTGGAACCCGAATGTCCAACACAGCTTCTAATTGGCTGCAGGAGCTTCCTTCAGCCAATCGGAAGCCACACCTTGGGTTTCGAACATTTTGGAAGTCAAATGGACTTCTGGAATGGACTCCATTTGACTTCCGTGGTACCACTCTGTGTGTGTATGTATGTGAACTGATCTGCTTTACACCTGAGACTGTGGAGCAGAATAAATGAAATCAATGAAAACTGGGGTGGGGTGGGTTTTTTTTGGATGCAGGCAATCTAAAATTACAACTCATTATTTTTTGCCCATTATATGTGGAGCCAAGGGAGTAAAACCTTGTTAACATATGCTGCCTCAGTATTTGGATAAAACACAAGCTATTAATTTTGGATAAAATTAAGCTATTAATTGATAATCAGTTTTGTATTATTTACTCTGTGGCTACTGTTTCCAGAGCTGCTAAGAAACTAGGTGTGCATTTTTTTAATATCAAAAAATACTTTATTGATTGCACTGAGTGATTCAAATAGGTACCAATTATGGCTGATATAGATTCTTAATTATAATACTTTGATTTTGATCATGATTGCTGTGGTGACTATCGTTAATGAATATTACCATGCTTGTGCCGGGGGTGGGGGTGCTACATACAGACTGAGAAGCTGGAAAGGCCTTTGGCTATTTGCAGTGAAGAAGACACAGCACAGTGAGGAGACATGGCATTGGCTCAGCTGAAGTTTACAGAGAGGTATATCACAAAGCTGAGGTATAGTGAAGCCCTTTCACTATCAGTTAGCAGCAGCAGCCATCTCCTTTGGCACAAAGAGGGAGAGAAAAGCCAGCCAGGAATTGGGGGGGGGAGAGGGGTTCACTTGCCACTGGTAGCTCCCCCCTTCCCCAAATGCAACAATCATTGGTCTCAGTAGGGCTTTTCCAGCACTCTGTTCATTGAAGCGAATGGGTCCCAATCCCACCATCTTCCTATAATTTTAATGCTCACTTAGGAAAAAGACATTAATGGCTGGGTAGCAGCAATGGCCACAGCTTGTCCTCTCCCTGCACTGACACAAATGAGCTGGTGCATTTTCAGTAGAAACACCTTAAGCAGCTACTCTGGGCCCTGAAGTCTTTCCCAGGTGCTTTCTCTGCCAAGCTGCCCTTCACTGTTTCCGGGGGCTGTTGCAAGGCTTTGGCTGGCGCCCTCTGGGCAACTTTGGGTTGATGAAGAAGGCTTTGAGGAAGAGGTTGCGGACGGTGTGGGGCAGGTAGTGGTGGATGAAGTACATGGGGCCCAGGCCTCTCCCCGGGTAGTATTTCACCAGAGGCCTGGTAGACAGGAGGCCGTCCACGATGCTCTCCACGACTGAGCTGAGGTCCTCCACAGCAAACTTCATGGAAGCAAGAAACTGCCTGTTGATGTCTTCCAGGTATTCTTCTCCATAGGCTTCCAGGAGTTCAGGGGACAGAGCTGCCAGCAGCTGAGCCTTCCTTTCTTTCCAATAAGCATGATTACAAGAACCATCTGCAAAGAATAGACAGGTTGGGGGGGGAGTAAGAGATTTCTTAGAACCTATTTGGTAGGTGGTGAGGAGGCCATGCTGGGTGTAGCCCATGTAGCTTATACAATTCCTTCATCCTGGAGTTTGGTATCTAGTGCAAAATTTGGCCTCCCCAGAATCTCAGCTTCCACTTAAGGCATGTTTCTAGTCCTTATGACTGAAGTGAAACTTGAAAAAATAAGGGCAGTGTTTGGAACAATTTCCAAAGCCACAGCATGAGCCAAGCAACAAGACAGCATTTCCTCATGTTTCCTTGCTCCTCCCATTTGAATCTTGCGAATGAAATGAATAATAGCAGTTAAATTGAGCCAGATTGGAGCAGTTGATGGGACACAAGAAGCAGGAATCATGCATTGAGAGGAGAGAGAGAGTTAGCCCCAAGTGATACCCAGGAGGGACCTCTCCAAGTTACAGCAACAAGGCAGATGGGACATTTATTTGTTCTTTTACTTTTATTTTAGTTTGCTTATAGACTATTTACTATTATATTAAGTATCTCAAAGTGGTTGTCAGTAAGGGCTTCAGAGAGAGGGGTCAAAGCCAATCCTCCAAGTGCAAATGTATCTGTAAGAGAATGAACTGGCAGCTCCTTGTGGTGTGCAAAATTCCCACTGATGGATCCTGCACTCTTGGCACCAAACTCGGTACCTCTTCCACCACACTCATGAAGGTGCCGGAGGAGCTGCCTCTCCTGGCTCTGTCTTCCTGTTTCCCTTCCCTAAAGACTCCTTTGGTTCTTTCCCTGGATTTGGTAGCTCTGGGGAAGAAATCTTGGCTGGGTGTATTCTAGAAGCCTCACTGCACACATAAAGAGTAAGGGAAGCCCCACACCCAAGCTGTGCTACGCCTGGACCCCCCCCCCCAATAATTTCAGTTTCCTTGGAACCTGCAAAACAGAGCAAGTCCTCAGCAGCGGACAAGGAAAAGACACATTATCCCACCCACCCACCATGTGCACTGCCAGCAGTCCCAGTCATTCTCTTACCAGTTTTGAAATACCCTGGGAGGATGACGCTCACTTGGATCCCCCAGGGTGCAAGTTCATACTGCAGAGTGTCCATGACCAGGCTGAGAGCAGCTTTGGATGCCCCGTAGCCAGATAAACAGGGGAACGGCATGTTACCTGCAGAAGGAGAGGAGGGAGGGGTTACTCTCTACCCCCATCTTGACTGCAGGAGGGTCAAACAGTAGGGAAGGGCTGTAGGTCACTGGTAGAGCACCTGCTTTGCACTCAGAATGTCCCAAGTTCAATCCCCAGCGGTGGAATCTGCTAGTCAGTATACAGGCAGCCCTGAGCTCAATGGACCAATGGGCCTGACTTCCTAGGGAAGGCAGCTTCCTAGGGCAGCCCAACTCCCAAAGGCACACCCCCTCTTTCCCATTGGCGAAACCAGATCCCATGGAAGGTTTTCTCCTTCCCTTTACCTGCTGGACTGCTGATGGTGATGATCCTTCCTTGTGAGGAGCGCAGCAAAGGCAGCAGCCCCTGGGTCAGCTCCAAAGTGCCAAAGAAGTTCACCTCCATGCAGCTGCGGAAGTCGTGGAGAGGCGTCAGCTCCGCATCCGCAAGGGTGGTGTTGATGCCGGCGTTGTTCACCAGGCCCCAGAGCCCTGCATGCCAAGAAGGAAACTGGTTTGCTGATGTATGTAATTGTTTTACTTTCCATTTTTACAGTTCTGCTGCATGGTTTTATATTGTTGTAAACCACTGTGACCTATTTTTATGATACAGTGGTATATATAAAAATAAATTAGCAAATGGCTGCTCTTCCCCTGGCCGCTTGTCCTCCATGTGTGTGGACAAACAAAGACATTTGGATTAAGCAAAACCCCACCATCCGACATCTTTTCTCAAAATGTTTTTGCACCTGCAAAAACATATAGGTAAATACCCTATATAACTGTACCCTAGAACTGCTGGTGTGGAGATTGTTTGTTTGATTGTTACATTTTAATATGAGACAGCCTACAAACTGAAGATTTTTTCAGAAATTCACTCAACTATCTAATCTGATTCTGAGATTTATGCTTACCACCCGCTTTCATGTTCCAGCCTTGAAACCCAGAATGTTTTGTTTCAAATCCCAAAGGTGAGACTCTGAGACTATCCTACACCTACCTTGCTTCTGTTCTGATTGCCAACACTCTCAAGTTACCTGTCCTCACTGTCTGAGCCTTGATGAACTGCAAGACTCTCTGGATGTCCTCAGCTTTGGTCAGGTCCATTTCCAGCAGGGTCAGGCGCGACGAGCAGCTCTGCCGAAGCTCCTCTGCGCCAGGACTCTTCAGATCCAGGACACTAGCATAGACGGTCAGTCCCAAGGTGTCTAAGTGATGAGCAGCCACCTTTCCAAAGCCAGTGTCACATCCTGGAAAATGACAAAAGAAAGAGTGGGCAAGGGTGGACAACGGACCACCTCCTAGCCTCAGTTCTCCAGTGGCTGCACGTAAATAATAAAGATGATCTACCTCCAAGCATTGCTATGACAAGAAGATTAAATAGGCACAATCCAGACACACTTCTGCACTGTTTTTTTACTACTACCACCAGTATTACTATTATTCATATTATTGGAGTGGTTGGCGCTGTGATCTAAACCACTGAGCCTCTTGGGCTTGCCGATCGGAAGGTCAGCAGTTCGAGTCTGCACGATGGAGTGAGCGCCTGTTGCTCTGTCCCACCTAACAGTTCAAAAGCATACCAGTGCAAGGAGGTACTGGTGCGGCGGGAAGGTAAACAGTGTTTCCATGTGCTCTGGCTTCCGTCACGGTGTTCCATTGCACCAGAAGCATTTAGTCATGCTGGCCACATGACCCAGAAAGCTGTTTGTGGACAAACCCCAGCTCCCTTGGCCTGAAAAGCAAGATGAGCACCACAACCCCATACTTGCCTTTGACTGGACCTAACCGTCCAGAGGTCCTTTACCTTTTTACCTAATAATAATAATAATTAATTAATTTATTTATTGCTGCTGCTTGTTTTTATGTTGCCTTTCTGTTCCTAAGCCATAGGGTGAACAGCATGGAAAACTCACTGACATTCCAAAAAATCACCATTACCAAGGAAAGGTCATGCAGTGGATGGAAAACTGGAGGCAAACAAAGATTCCCAAAATTAGCACTGCGGTTCATACTGGGTCAAGTTCTGCTGAACTATTAGGGAAGAATAAACTGAGTGACGCTAAAAGACATGAAATGGACTCGTCTCCTGTCAATGAATAATGAAATGTGCAAACACCAAAAGTGTTTACAGTAGACTGGCAGCCACTTTGTAGCCCCTGGAGGATCAGATCAGAGCTGCTTTATCCCAATTAGCAGATATTGCCAAGATGGTTAATGTTGCCATGAACTTGGGCCATGAACTAAGTGTTTAAAGGTGGTGGTGAGGGATGCTGGGCTCTGGTTGGCGGAGCAGGAAAACTCGTTATCAAAGTAAAATGCCTCCCGAGACAGATTCCAAGGAAAGAGGGAGGGACAAATCTGCCCTTGTTACTGACAGGCTGGATTAATGGGTGTACCTGAGTCACAGCCCCACTCAGCAGAGCTTTCACAGTACATTGGTGCATACTTTGAGGGCTTTTGCACTAAAGGGAAGACCTCCAAGGCTCTTTGTAATTTGAGGGAGTTCAAATGTAAAGATGATGGAGGTGCATCAGGATCTTTGCCCTGAGATGCTTGGAAAGGCACAACTAAATTCTATAAATCTGCAGTGAGGGAGGCAGGAATTTGCGACTGAAAGGTTGTGTCAGCAAGCCATGAAGATGCTGCCTGAAAACTCAAAATGCTGCAACCGCACCATACGTTTAAAGCACCTGGTTTCCCAAAAGAGTCCTGGGAACTGTAGTTCACCCTTCACAGAGCTACAATTCCCAGCACCCTTAAACTACAGTTCCCAGGATTCTATGAGGGAAACCATGTGCTTTTAAATGCATAGGGTAGATGTGACCTCTGCTACAGCAGAGGCGGCAGTGGTGAGGTTGCGGGGGGCAGAGGGGACAGAGCAACCATAGGATCAGAAAAAAGGCGGGGAGGAGGAAGGTAGCTGGGAGATGCTAGAACAAGCACAGAGACACAAAACACTGCCAGGGATTGAATTGCCTTGCATGAGGCATTTTCAGCAGCAGCACATCTACCCTTTTACTCCACAGTCCACCATATGGATCATTCGGCACAGCAGCTTTTAATTTTTTTCTTTTATAATTTGCACACACGGTTGTCCTTTAGAGAAAGACACAGGGTGTCCGGTCTTGTGCAATGGCAATGGCAAGCATGACAGGAAGGGGGCAGAAATTACCCCTTTCTTGTCAATCTGCCACAACGGCAGGGGTCAGCGTTCCCAGGATGCGGTAGCTTGGTCTGCAGTCCATCACAATCTGGAATTCTCCCAGTACAGGATGCAGACGAATGAAGGGCAGTTGCTGCAGTTGGGGTGGGGGCGAGAGAAGGGGCTAGCGGTGGTGGAGCTTTGGCACTTCTCCAGCCCTTTCTGCTGCCACTGCTCAGGTGTTGGCAAGTGACTCCACCCACAACCTGGGGATGTGACCTTGGCTCTACAACTCATTCAGTCACGGATCTGCTGTTTATATACCTTGCGCACACACAGAAAAGGGAACAAAATGCCTGTTTATCTTGTGATTTGTTGCACAAAAAGGCAGCTCTAAAAATAGCTTCCTCCACTTCCCTGCTCTGGATTGCCGCTCCATTAACTTTGCCAGTTAATAAAAAGTTGGGCCCAGAAACCGCAACCCCAAACTCACCTCTCACCATCACAATCAGATGTTGCTGGGGTCCCAGCAAAAGCCCAGACCTACCCAAGGGCCAATCAGCACAGCTCCCTGTTTTAGGGGAAGTGCTCTGGGCCTTCATCACTTCTCCCCTTGACACTGAAGGTCCATCATCTTCCTCTGCTGCGCACAGGAGCCCAGTCATGACGTCCAGGCATAAACCGCAGGAGGATGGAGGCACACACTGGCCTGGCTGGCTGTTGGGTGGCCTCCATAAGCCATTACTGCAGGGCAGAAGTCCACACACTCAGGATTTCCAAAGGCATTTGTATGTTGTTTGGGCTCATTAATTCAGAATTGAAGCAGGGCAAACTGCATTTCCCCACAAACAAACCAAGAATTAAAAGTACTAGTGTGGCAAAATCATGCAAGTGTGTTTTGCTGTTAGAATTCCAAATCCTGAAACTGCAATGTGTGAGAAACAGCCAAATGTGGACACACTACTCTGCCCCTCATCTCCTTGATCTAAGCAAAACCTAAGCTTCTAATAAAGTACAGTGGTACCTCAGGTTACATACGCTTCAGGTTACAGACTCCGCTAATCCAGAAATAATGCTTCAGGTTAAGAACTTTGCTTCAGGATGAGAACAGAAATTGTGCTCCGGCGGCGCAGCGGCAGCAGGAGGCCCCCATTAGCTAAAGTGGTGCTTCAGGTTAAGAACAGTTTCAGGTTAAGAACGGACCTCTGGAACGAATTAAGTACTTAACCTGAGGTACCACTGTAGTTCAATAAACTACAAAATTGCTAGAATGCAGGCAGAAAACCAGCTTGAGGGTTTGCCAGTGTTTTACACTAACCGTCCTATGTTTACTATGGTACTAATCTGCCTAGTGGGCAGAAGCCACAGGTGTGTGAGGTGCAATGACCTGGCTTTCTGAGAACAACTTTGCATGGGGAAATCCTGACTCACTAACCTATTAAAAGTTATTTGTGGGTGTTAACAGGCATATAGACAAGAAATCCAATTGACACAGAGTTGGACATTTGGAAAGCTTTTGACAAAGTCTAAAGCAGTTGTGGAATAAAAAGGAGAGGTACTCCTGTGACAGAAAGAGAGCAGGAATAAATGAACAGTTCTCTGAAAGGAGGGGTGTAGAGTTAGGGGTGAGTAGCGAGTTAGCCAAATTTGCTAATGATACTAAATTGTTCAGGGTCTGGGGTTTTTTGTTCGTTTTTTTAAAGGATTGCAAAGAGTTCCAAAAAGGGAGTGAATGGGAGGTAAAATGACAAATGCAATTTAGTGCAAGCAAGCGTAAAGTAAGGCATATTGGGGCAAAAAAATCCTAATTTCATATCTACATTTACGGGTTTAGGGTTAGGGAAGCAGAGGGTATGAATACATTAACAGTTCTCCCAAATGAGGGATGCATAATGGTTACCTTGGTGAAGATCTCAACCCAGTGTGTGGCAGCTGTGAAAAGGGTAGATTCCATGCTGGGGAACATTAGGAAAGGGACTGAAAATAAAACTGCCAATATCATTATGCTGTTATACAAATTTATGGTGCAACCACATTTGAAATATTGTGTACATGATCTGGTCACCTCCTCAAAAGGGATTTCATACAGCGGGAAAAAGTTTGGAAAAGGGCAACCAAAATCATGGCGATGGAGAGACTCCCCTATGAAGAAAGGTTGCAGCTTTTGGGACTTTTTCATTTAGAGAAGAGGCAAGTAAGAGGAGACATGACAGAAATTTATAAAATGATGCACAGCATGGAGAAAGTGGTTAGAGAAAAGTTTTCCTCCCTCTCTCACAATGCTGAAGATTCACGATGGACAAAAGGAAGTAGTTTTTCACGCAGCACATAGTTAAACGATGTCATTTGTTCCCACGGGAAGCAGTGACGACCACTAACTTGGATGGCTTTTAAAGCGGATTAGAGAAATTCACAGAGGAGAAAACTATCAATGGAAACTATCCCTCATAGCTATGTTTTACCTCCACTCTTGGAGGCAGTACATCTCTGAATACCAGGTGCTTGGAACCACAATTGGGGAGGGGGCTGCTGCGCTCAGCTTCCGGTTCTGGGCTCCCCTTTAGGGCACCTGGCCAGCCACCACGAGAACAGGTATACTTAGGGTTCACTGCAGTTATCCTTCTTATTCCTACTACCTCTGCCACCATGGGCAACAAAGCAGATCTCTGTTTGGAGAAGATGCTGCTTACCTTTTGGCAGAGGGAGAGAGCGAGGAGGGGAAGTTAGCAGCCAGAGGCAAGGCTGAGTATGCACACAAATGTAGCTCCACCTATATCAGGCGGTGAACACAAAGCAGGGGCTTGGAGTTGTGCGAGGAAGACTGCTCTTTCTCTCCCCACCCTGAACTCTTGTACCATGGCCACAATGGTGAGGAACAGAGCACAAATACTGAATGGGGTCCAAGAGCTTTGGGGACCCTCATGTGCAAATGGGGATGAGCAGAGTGGTAGTTGTTTGCCAAGTAACTGAGGAGCGGGCTGAGGAGACCCTGAGATGAGAAGGAAGAGAGAGAGAGAGAGAGAGAGAGAGAGAGAGAGAGAGAGAGAGAGAGAGAGAGTGTAGAACACAAGACTGTCCTTTCTTTTCATCTTGGTACCTTGGAGGGAGGGGAGCTGCCCCTCTGCTTTGCCCCCCCCCAACCCCCATGAGTGCAGATGGAGCACCTGGCAGCAGATCAGGTGAGAGGACATCTTGTCCTGCCCCAGAGTCAGGTTAAGGGACCTTGTGACAACCCCTCTCTGCATTTCCCAGGGACAGCAGCCAGTAGCTGCTCTTTCTCTCCCCCACCCCTGCTGAAAGAGGAAGCGAGGAAGGGCCATAAACACCCCACCCACCGCCTGCCTGTGCAGGGTACAGACTGTTCTTTTCACTTCTGATGGCTGGCTGATAGCTTCCCTTCCCAGAGATTACAAACCTCAACAGCGGGTTTATGGCAACATTAACCATTAACACTGAGTGACAGGCCAAGAGGCAGCCTGGGAAGCCGATGTGCTGCACACACAGGCGGACTTGCACAACTCAGGGCCAAAGGAGCAGCAGCAGCAGCAGCAGCAGCAGCAGCAGCAGCAGCAGCAACGGGCTCTCTTTCTACCGCACCAGCCTTCGGCACAGCCTGCTTCCCTGGCGAAATCAGTTTGATCCTCTGATTTTACACTTTTTGTCGTGTGGCCAAGACCCTGGCGCTTCTTCAGCTTAGCTTAAGTGATGCTGGCCCTGCAATTAAGTGTGTGGAAATCAGCCACATGGGAGAGCAGGCAGGGGGGTGCACTTGAGGAATGTGGCCCTCCCTCCCTAGGCAATCCTGAAGGCCAGGCGGGTCACGCTCTATCTGCCCACTGGGCAAAAGGGGACTAGAAAATCGCAAAGGGGGGGTATCACAATTTGGAGAAAATAATCAGGCAATGGAGGCAACTCATCATCCTTCAACCCATTTGAAGTTTTTATACAACTTCAAAACAGCAGACAGCAAAAAGCAGTAAGGACTGAAGGGCAAAAGGAAAGATTAAATCTAACAAGGGAGACAGGGAGTTTAAAAGTCATAAGGTTAGGCTCGGTTGGGGTGGGGTGGGGGTACAGACAGAAGATGGATCAGGATCAACAGGGAGATCTCTGGGTGACCTGAAGATCAGTAAGGATTTCTGAGTTCCAATTCTTTCATAATGACTCCCCATCCCCCCAAAAGAAGAAAGCCTGGGGTGGACTTTTGTGTGGAAAGGTGGTAAGTGCCATTCAGTTCTGGGATTATGTACAAATCCCTGGACTCAGAATGGTTTCAATCTGAATGGGTTTTGTTTTGCACCAAGCCCAGGTTGATAGATCTTGGAATTTGTGCATCTCAAAAGGATACTATAGAGCAGGTGGGAAGGGGCAGAAAAAGAGTGAAATGAAGGGGCTGGCAAAGCAGCTCCCCCGAGGGAAGGCTACAACCTTTGGGGGCTTTTTAGTTTAGAAAAAAGGGAGATGTGTGGTTATGCAGGGTGTGGAGAAAGAGAGTAAGGAGTAATCCACACATAGCCTTTTTCTCATAGTAATGGCAATGCGTAGCCATCTGTTAGTTAGTTAGTTAGTTAGTTAGTTAGTTAGTTAGTTAGTTATATCCTTTACCTCAAGATCCCAGCTAAGCTGCGTACTGAAAGATTCAGGACACAGAAAAGAAAGGACTTCATTATACAATTAAACCAGAGCTGGATTTAGGGAAGCGCAACGTCTTTGGTCACACTGGGTGTTGCAGGGGACGCCACAACTATCATTTAGAATGGAGCATGAGAGGCAGGGGGCACCCAATTTCGGCGTCGCACAGGCACCTCTGAAATTTGAAAAAACAACAACCCAATAGCTTCATTTGAGTCAGGGCACGTCAGAGCACAGCACAACGTATCTGCAGGGCATGCTGGGGTGCTGAAAATGGGAAGTACTAATTTCTACTCAGGTGCAAAGTTCAATGCACAACCAACAAGAAGGCCACAGGTCAGTGCCAACCAGGCAGCACCCAAAGCTCCTCTGCCACCACCAACAGGGCCATCCAGAGGTTTGATACTGCTTTTCTGGGGTGGTTGTGATGGGGGTTAGGAACCTCTCCCCACCCTGCTTCTCAAAGCAAAAGAGGCCGTTGCACCTCCTGCTTCATCGCTCTACTTATCACACTTTTCTCTGAGCCAAAGAAGGGTAGAAAGACGGTGGAGAAGCCCCCGCAGAGAAGCCGGCCTCCCTCCAAGCACCAGGCAGCAGCAGAGGCAGAGGAGATGTGACCTGCCTAGGAAGGGGGGTGGCAAAGCTGTTGCTACCTCTGCTGCGCTGCTGAGGTTTCAGTCAGCTCCCTATCTGAGCAGATAACCGCAGCGTGTGGGCAGACTCATCTAATGCCCACAAAAGGCAGCTTTATCAGGAACAAGCCCTGCCCCAAGACACGGCATGGAAGAGATAAGCGGAGCAGAACACGGAAGGAAAGCCAGATTGCAGACAGTTTGAGGCCGTGTCATAAACTTCACCTGTAGTGCCCGGGGTGGGGGGAGAAAAGAAAGGAAGCTCAGGAAGGAGAAGCGCGAGGAGTTTGCCTGGTCCAGATCTCACCCCAAGGCGGCTGGCCAGAGATGCAGCTGGCTCTTCCCCTCTTCCCCAGGGGGCAATGCTGGCTCCTTCTGTATTCAGGGTGGCCAGCCAGGCACAAGCAAGCTTACAGATATATGCAGATTAATGTTTTAGCTTTAAAGGTACACTATCCTTTTCGACAAGGGATGCGGGTGGCGCTGTGGGTTAAACCACAGCGCCTAGGACTTGCCGATCAGAAGGTCGGCGGTTCGAATCCCTGTGACGGGGTGAGCTCCCGTTGCTCGGTCCCTGCTCCTGCCAACCTAGCAGTTTTCCGTGTGTTGTTCTGGTTCGCCAGAAGCGGCTTAGTCATGCTGACCACATGACCCGGAAGCTGTACGCCGGCTCCCTCGGCCAATAAAGCGAGATGAGCGCCGCAACCCCAGAGTTGGCCACGACTGGACCTAATGGTCAGGGGTCCCTTTACCTTTATCTTTTAACCTTTTCAACAACCAAAAGGTGCTTATCCCAAAATAAATGTGTTTGGGACAGCCAAAGCGAACTCCATTTCATCCTAGAAAGAATGTGATTTTTAGGGATTTTAAATTGTGGAACTATCCCTTTTTAAAAAAAAGAGAACTCTGATCTCTTAGACTCTTCTAGCTGCATTACTGAAAGGGACTATGAGCTGCAAACCTTTCCATCTCCAATGAGCATGAAATGTGCAAGCCCACCCCTTCCCTTCCAAAGGCCCCTTTCACACTTTGGGGACCTGGAGCTCAGCTCCCAGGAGGAGAGCCGACTGGAGGGGTTCCTTCCTCCTGCTGGGAGGGCAATGATCCCCAAACCTGCAGGGCATGTGGCATTGGGGCTCCTTTGGGGCAATTCCAGGGCCACATCAGCCCCCTGCTTGAGCAGGCGCACCTACTGGCACCAGAACCACAACAGAAAGAGTGTGGCTCTTTCTTCGAGCACACACACACTTCCAGGCAACTGCCTCCTTCCCCTTCGTAGACACTCTCAGGGCCAGGCAGGTAAGAAAGAACATCACACGCAGATCAAGATTAAGAGTGCCACCATTTCCCCGAAGCAGTGTTCCCACATCACATCCCCAGAGGCTCTGCAACGCCTCCTTGATGGCCCATTTTTGCCTTCCTCCATCCAGCATCTCCAGCCGGGGGGGGGGGGGGAGGCTGCCATCATCCCCATCCTCATCCAATTTGGGAGCTGGCCACACAGCCGCTTTGTGGACAGTAACTTGATTTCAAGCATGAAGGCAGCTGTTTGTCTTCCTCCCACACCCAAGAGCAGATGCCAAGTGTCTCTGGCAGATGGATGGGCCCTCGCCAGGCAGCCCCGGAGCCAGCCATCTTCCAGCCCAACCTGCTCCTCCAGAGAAAGACACCCCCTCCTTCCAGATGCAGCTCTTGCAAACAACTAGTGTTTGGAAGAGACAGCAGTGACCAGTGAACACACATTTGCCCCATCTATGTGAGAGTAATTAAAGCCACCCATTACTAGAACACGTCAACAGAAAGAGAAAATAAATAATAAACAAATAAATAACAAGCCTAAAAAGCATATTGTGTGATATCATGCTAGGAGGGACCAATGGGGAATTGGTGACAGCCAGTTCACTGATAAATAATGACATAGCAATTACCGTATTTTTTTGCTCTATAAGACTCACTTTTTCCCTCCTAAAAAGTAAGGGGAAATGTGTGTGTGTCTTATGGAGCGAATGCAGGCTGTGCAGCTATCCCAGAAGCCAGAACAGCAAGAGGGATTGCTGCTTTCACTGCGCAGCAATCCCTCTTGCTGTTCTGGCTTCTGAGATTCAGAATATTTTTTTTCTGGTTTTCCTCCTCCAAAAACTAGGTGTGTCTTGTGGTCCGGTGCGTCTTATAGAGCGAAAAATACGGTAATCATGGAAGAGTCGATGCTCCAGCATGAAATGAACTTTTGGAAGCCGCCTCGGAAGAAACATCCTAATCAAATCACTGTAACCCAAACCTCTCCCAATGCTGGGCATTCTTGCAATGCAAAGGAGAGCAGGTAATTCTTTCATCAAATGTCAACTTTGAAAATAACCTCTCCAGACACAGGTATACTGAGAAATTGCACTACATCAATTGCAGTACATTTCTTTAATATTACACTTAATGAAGAAACTGAAGTGTTGCCAAAGCTGTGCATCGGTTGCAGGTGCTAAAGTGTGAGGCCGCGGAAGTTGCCCAGTTTGCCCTGGAGGACCGGATGCTGGCTGTGGGCCACAGCAGTGCCAATGCCTGTTAAGGAGCTGTCCTGGGCAGCTAATCCACAAAGTAGAGGACAGACTTGAGAAGCCCCTGTGACTTCTGGTGGTGGGGAGCCCTTCTCTTCTGACTATCGGTGCACACATCTCTGACAGAGGATTGGGATCCAGCCTGGAAGCCAGGCATCAGCCCAGCAACCTGCATGGTCTTGATGCCTGTCACAGGGTCAGTCATAGGAACAAAACTCCTATGAGCATGTGCAGGGAAAGGCTGACCACTGAGCAAGTCCAGAGCGGGCTCAAAGATGCCTTGGATTAGTCAGCAGAAAGCCGCTTCCTGCCCAGGGTCAGCCGCAGGCCAGAGCAAAGCAGATTCCCTCCCTCCATTGCCCTCTTCTTGGTCTGGGACTTCTCCTTCTGCTCCCCCCCCATGAATTTTAGGGGAGCCCATAAGCCCCAGGGACCACTATTGGGGGCTGGGCATTTAGAAGTGCAAACAAGCATTAAGGTGGCTCTAAGTCTTACAGGTGGGGAACAAAAAACTCTGCAAATCTGCCCACATGTCTAACTCCTGCCCATAGGTCAAGCAAGGACCGTTGCTTGCCTTTCTCAGGGAAAAGGTAAAGGTAAAGGGACCCCTGACCATTAGGTCCAGTCAAGGCTGACTCTGGGGTTGCGGCGCTCATCTCGCTTTATTGGCCATGGGAGCCGGCGTACAGCTTCCGGGTCATGTGGCCAGCATGACTAAGCCGCTTCTGGCAAACCAGAGCAGCACACGGAAACGCCGTTTACCTTCCCGCTGGAGTGGTACCTATTTATCTACTTGCACTTTGACATGCTTTCAAACTCTAGGTTGGCAGGACAGGGAAAAAGCACCTCACGCCAAACCAGGGGTGATGTTTGGGTGTCTAGCCCTAAAGCCATTTTACCAGCCCAGCAGCTGTCCTATGCAATGATCTGAAATACCTGTGCAATCCTGCCAGGGATGATAGCCTCAGAGTGGCACTCCAAAAAGTATTTCCAGTCCAAGCGATGTACAGGTGAACCCATCTCAGCAAAAGCCCTTGTAGGTCAATAGCTACAGACAGATGTCACTGCCCGCTTGGCAGTCTGCCCATAAAGGCCCATGAATTCCTTCTATCTTTCTAGAAGGGATAGAAAGCACCAAGTCAAGGACAGCACTTGAGACTTCAGAACAGCAGCTCTTCTGGAGAAGAGGCCTTTGGGCTGCCCCTTATTTATTTAGTGCTGGTACTTCTTCACCCTAAGGCAGGAGTAATAAAAATGGCACCCAGGGGTGCCAGTGCGCCATTCAATACATTATACGGTGCCTTTGAACGGGCTCAGAAAATATCCCCTCAGAAATGTACAATATCCCCCTCCGCCTCTCATACCCTGGATTCACCCCCTTAAACATGCCAGCTTTTCACTCGATACCAGGACTGGGCACCCTCCCTCTGCTCCGTTCTCAACTGAGGAGAGGTGCAAAGAGCTTTTCCCTGTGGGCAAGTGCAGTGGTAGCTGATGGAGGTGCTTTTCCTCTCCTTCTTGCATCCTATTCCCTCCATCAGTGGGGAAAAGGAACCTATACCAGAGTCCAAAGTGGCAGTCTCACACCATTCTCTGCCTCATCTCCTGCAAGATGTGGCAGCCGTTGTGTGTGATGCCATGCGCACACCCCTCCCCACAACAGCCATTCCACCCCTGGTGCCCACAGCACTCCCTCAGCATCCCAAATGCACCCACTGGCCCCCCAAAGTGGGTGAGCCCTGCACAACCTTCCCGAGGCAGGCAACAAAAGCTAAACTTGTGTGGCATTGTAACAATACTTCACATTTGCCTAGCGCTTTCAAGCAATGGAGCCCTATAACAACCTTTAAGGCAGGTCCTGAGGAGGTGTCTCAATAGGAAGCAAGCGGATGCCCACTGCTCCAACACAGAGCTAGCAGACCAGCGATGCTTGGTCTAGTGATGCTTGCAGAGGTGCAGGCCAAGCCCTGACGTGCCCTGCTCTCTCCAATTCTACAAGTGAGGCAGAGACCTAGCAGCATACAGCAGAGGTAGCAGTAACTCAGAATGGCAGCTGGTGGCACAAGTCCCTGGATCCAATGCTCATATGCTTGAAGCGCACTGAACGCTCACCAGCACAAGATAAAGGCTGGTCACTATTGTTGATGTTGCTCTTACGATTTCCCCTCTTGCTTTTTCTTGAAGCTTCTTCCCCAGGGTCCCCTCCTTCCAGGCCATCAACAGCACAAGCCGGAAGCCGCAAATGGCCTTGACTATAGAGAGCTATTTGGCAGAGGCAGGAGGACGACAAAGCCATCCAGGTCTCTCCAAGAGAAGAGGCTGCACAAAAGAGCTTCCACTTTACCTTCCAGCTTCCTTGTGCTGATGCTGCCGGGCTGTTTGGCTCCAGCTTCTCACCTTGCACAGGTGGAGGGGGGCCCATCTACACATGAAGAGAGACAACCTGGCGTTAGCTGGAGAGCGACAGACCTTGGGGAGCCCCTCCACCACCACCACTTCAAAGACACAGGAGACACACGCCTGCACTCTGCTGAAATTTGCCCGGGGTCTTCCGCAAGTCAATGCAATTCTTACCCTGGCTGAAAGGAGAAGGAAGGGAGTGGGCTGCTCTGGCTGGGTGAGAGGCATTGGAGAGATGGGTACGAAGGGGCAGGGGTCAGCCCTCAGGAGGCAACAGGGAGGAGAGACTTTGGACAGAGGAATTGAAAGGATAGGGGTGTCAAGGAATGTTGGGGGTATTTTGCCTCTAAAGAAGTAAAAATAAGCAAGGAAATAACATGTTTGTCTTCTCACGTTTCCAATGGATTTCCTTTGGATTATTCCATCTGGGTACTTTAAAGACACCAATCTTCACGAAGGACTAGATACAACTTTTTGTCTATGCACTGCTGCAGCCTGGGGAGGGGAGGGCACATGCCAAGAATGGAAGGAACAGATGGCTGGCTTGTTTGAATACAGGGTGGAGCATGCATGATGCTGTAGCCGACAGTCAGAGAAAGCAGGCAAAAGAATGGGCAGTGTTAACTGGGGATCCTCCTTTTCTCCTGGAACAACAAGGCAGCAAACACCCAGAGGTGACTGGGAGGAAAATAGCTGGGAAACCTTTAAGATATAGTCTCTGGAAAATGTCAGGACTATTTATAAGCTATCTTATTAATTGGAAGGACTATATTTATATACGATTTCATGAGTGTGTGTGGTTTTTTAAATGTAGGATTGCTTCTGAAAGTTCTAATTTTTAAACATGCTCATGAGGGAGGAAGGAAAGGCAGGTGCCCATAAAAGATGCACCAACACAGAAGAGGAAGCCCGACTCTATCCCAGTGGAAGGGATGGCAGTAGGAGCAGGGAGCTGTTCTGTATTTTAATATTTTGTAACTCACTTTGAGATACCTTGTAAAAAAAATGAGGACAACGTATAAACAATAACATTAACACTAAAATGCTCCATTGATAAGCAAATCTTACCCAAGCAGCCCTGGGTGGATCCTGCTACTCTTAAGTGGAAACAGAGGCTTTACTCACAGCAGTACATTTGGGGAGAAGATAGACAAGCCCCCTATTCACCCAGAGAAGACAGTAAGGTTTTTATGGGGGGGGGGAGATACCAGCCAATCTCCAGAGGCTTTGGGCTATACGGTAACTCCCAGCAGCTCAGCAGAGAAAGTCTCAGGCTGCAGGACACTTGAAAAGAGCTTTAACAAATTTGGGCAGGGCTGAAAAGGTAAAAAGAAAACATGGATACCTCCACATTTTCCCACAGAGACTAAAAAGCCTAGATTTTTATTATTTTATTAATTAGAACATTTGGGAAGGGCTCTTTTTCACCCCTCTGCTTAGCAGCTAGAAAATGCTGAAGCGCTTTATTTTTGACAACATTCAGCACCTCCACTCCTTCCTCTGTGACAAGCAAACAACACTCTCTCTTTCTCCATTGGAGAGACAAGTGCTGGGCCAAGAGGAATGAAGTCTTGCTTTTCTCCCATCCAATTCTCAGCACCCTCCAGCCTTCCCCCATAAAAACCAGGCAATATATCTTAAAAGTCTCACACAATATCCATCCCATGTTTGTAAGGAGTCATTCCGTGAGGGTAGCAAAACCTCTGCTTTGGAACTCCCTGCCTATTGATGTTAGGCAGACACCAACAATGTACTCTTTCAGATGTGTGCTGAAAACATGTTACAGTGGGCTGTCCTACGGACACATGATTTGGTTACATCTGTTCTTCAATTTGATTTTTTTTTGCATTTTATTGTTTTTAGGTGTTTTAAATAGTTTTAAAAGTTTTAAATATATTTTTATTTGATTTTCGCTCTTTAATCAGAGAAACGTTTGCTGCCCTGGGCTCCTGTCTCACTAACTCACTGGGAGCTCTTTGAGAGTGTCAACAAGCATATAGTTAGTTCGACAAAGGACCTCACCCAAGACTCCTCAGTAAGCTTGGCAGTCATGAGGGCAGGACCTCTTCTGGATCAGTAAGCGATTAAAGAACAGGAAGTGAAGAGTAGGAATAAGTGAACAGTTTTCTGAATGGAGGGATGTAGGAAGTAGAGCCTCCCAATGATCAGTATTGAAACCTGTGCTTTGAGTAGTAGAGGTCTAATTTGTTCATAAATGAGCCAGAGTGAGGAATGAGCACTCAGGTAACTTTGTTGACAATATCAATTTGTTCAGGGGAGGGGGAGGATTCTGAGGAGCTCCAGAAGGATTTATCCAAACCAGTTGAATGGGCATTAAAATACAAATGCAATTCAATGTAAGTAGGACCTTAGGGTGAAGGGTGGGGAATGAATGAATACATGAATGAATGAGTGTATAGTAAGGAGGAAGGTATCTTCATTTCACACCTATGTCCCTGCAGTTTGAATTGGCCAGAAACGATACCTTGGGGTCACAGCAGATAGCTCAGTGACGGCGCTGGCCCGATTTGGGGCAGCTTTGAAAAATGTGTATGTATGTATGTACTTATATCAGCTTACCCAGGGCAACCCAAAGTGACTTACAAGCAAACAGACAGTAGACCCCACATAGCTACATTAAAACCAAGAGGAACGAGAAATACATTAAAAACATCCCACCCACTTCTAAAAGGCCTGGTTATAGAGGAAAGTTTTGGCCTTGCCACTGAAGATATGTAATGAAACGGCCAAGCGAGCCATCCTAGGGAGAGGCATTTCACAAACAGGGAGCCACCACAGAAAATGCCCATTCTCGTGTTGTCACCCTTTGGGCCACTCATGGAGGGGGCACACAAAGAGAAGCCTTGGATTATTGTTGTATGGTCCAGGTCAGTTCATATGGAGAGAGGCAGTCCTTGAGGTACTGCTACTTTATAGGTCAAAAACAACACTCTGAATTGGGCCCAGAAACTAACTGGCAGCCAGTGCAGTTGGGCCAGGAATGGAGTTATATGCTTAAATCATCTGGCCCTGGTGAACAACTTGGCCAATAAAACCCATGCTTAGGGATCATTGGGAAAGGAATTGAAAATAAAGCTGCTGATATCATAATGCCACTACTGTATACCAATCTATGAAGTGACCACACTGGGAAGACTGTGTAAGTATAGTTCTGGTTAGCTCACATCTAAAAGGATATTGTAGAGCTGCAAATGGTTCAGCAAAGGGCAAACAGGATTCTTGAGGGAATAGAGGTTACTCCGGTACAAGGAAAGGTTTGGGGTTTGTTAGTGTGGAAAAGGTAAGTGTGAAGATAACAGAGGTGCACAGAATTAGCCCTGGCATTGAAAAAGTGGACAGAGGCAAGTTTCTCTCTGTCTCTCTTAACAGTAGAGCTTGTGGACTTCCAACAGAGCTCAATTTGGAGGATCCAGGCCAGAGAAAAGAAAATGCTTCACGCAGCACAGAGTTAAACTGTGGGACTGATACTCACACAAGATGTAGTGATGGCCTGGCCACCATTTGGGTCCCTCAAATGATACACGTGAACATTAAAGAAAGAGGCAAAGTTTTACAATAGACTAAGCTTAATTCAAACAAACAAAGGAAACGCAAAAGAACAGAAGTTCAAGTAAGAGTTCCTTAACCAAACACTGCAACACTTCCATCAGTAGTTAGCAAACAAGAGCTTGAACCTGATGAAGCAACGAGAACAAGGCACCTATTTAAAAGGAAGCTTACAAGCATAGTTTAGTTTGGTGGGAACCAGGGCAGTGCAAGCTCTGATGGATCCCCAGGGGCATCAGATCCTAGAACTTACTGATTTTACCACTGTTTTGGATCATCCATTTTTAAACTGAAACATGTTGACCACAGAAACTGCCCAAATTGGACAAATTTGTCCTGTTTTTTCTAAACCAACTCAGAATTGCGCATGAGAACACCGGCTAACTTAAGATGAAAGATTCAAACGTTTGTTGGTGACATCAATTCTTCATCCACCAGTAACCACACTGTGGGCTTGACCCATGATGGGAATTTTAACCTGTTCCTTCTGTGGCTGAAAACTAAGAGGTCTCTCTCAACCAAAGTGTCCTTGAGCATGAATGGGAAAGGCCAAGAATAAAACCTGGGTGTCTCCCTAAAGTGACTCAAAACTCATTTCTAAGTACGAGTGAAACTAAGCTCGGGCCCCTGTTGAGAAAGTTGCAAAGCCAAGTGACTCTTCTACTGCAAGATGCCCATTCCAAATAGCCAAGACAAGCAGGCCTCACATCTTCTCCACTGGACTCACAAGTGCAGATATGTTGGGCTCTGGTCCAATTGGGTCAAACTTTGAGCTGGAGGGCACCACAGCCCAGAATTTCTATTCAAAGCCAGGGTAAAAGAGCCAAATATTCTACTCAGCTCCAAGAGGGAGCCTTGATAGCAGAGAGGAGAGAAAGACTTTACACCCTCTTTGTGTACAGCTGGCCACAGTTTTGCTCCTATTTCAACCCTGGCAGCAATGGCAAGGACTCCCAGCCATCATTTCCTTCCCAGAGTGGAGGAGGAAGGAGCCCCTTACCCTCAATTGGACTTGCCTTTGGATGCTATCATGTAGCTCCACCATAAAGCTGAATCAGAAGCAAAACTCCAGCACTGGACAGGGGAAATTCAAAGTGGGGGAGGGGGTCCCATGGAACACAGCAGCCATCTGTAGTAATTTGAACACACACTTTATTCTAGTTTGCAGTGAACACCTCATCCTGTCAAAATGATGATGATGGTGATGATGATGATGATGATGATGATGATGATGATGATGATGATAATAGGCTTTTTGGCTTGTCCACAATGGAGATTTATATGCATTTGAAGCTGCTCGTGTCTCTGTTGTTTTAAGTATTTTGTAATGTACGCACAATTCTCCTCATCCAATTAATCCAATCTGATTAGGGTAGAAAATTCAATATAAAATCACATATTACCGGACTGTGGACGTACATTGTGTGGATGGGTGGTTTTTTCAGCATGCGTGGCTGACATTTCCCCTGCCATTATCCTTCCATCAACCTAAAGGAATTGATGCAGCCTGCCTTTTTCACCTGTTGTTGCTGAAGTCATGTTTGTGGTTATTTTTATTTTCAAGCAGCTCACTTGCACAGAACTGCGCTTGAAAATAATATGGAAAAATAATAATAAAATCTTCCCTTGCAGGTGCCGGAGACGGAAAAGCAAAAGGGGAGGGAAGGAAGGGGCAGGCCTTTCAGAGGAGTAGCTCCAAATTCTGGCCTGACTCAAAGCCAGACGGGCACATTCTTTTTTTTCTACTGCTCTGGCATATCAGGAAACTTGTATTACTTTTTTTAAAATAAAAAAAAGTAAACAAAGTACCTGTATGCGTGCCCACAAGCAACCTCAGGTTTCTGGAACTGCTGATGGGTGGGGAAGTGCCAACTGAAGGGCGGGGACAGCCACACGTAGCATGAGCACATCCTCCGTGAGCCACACACTAGAAACAGTACAGAAACACTGGGACAGATTTTGGAGGCATAAAACTGAAAGTGCTCGTGTGTGGAGGAAGGCACCCCAATGCACACATGTGAAAGATGCAGTCGCCGTCTCCTGCCAGTAGAGCAGTGGAGAAGAGAAGAGAGAGCCACTCAGCCCTGGCATAGAATAATGCAGACAATGCCTCTGATCCCCTCCTCCCTGGCAGTATTCATGACAATTCATTTCCATCTCTCTGGCTAGAGATGAGACCAAGATATGCAAGCGCCCAGGCGGATAGCCTGCCCAAAGTCAGCCCAGCCTCTCCTGGACTGGGTGCCCCTCTCTGCCTTCCAGGGGGCCCAGCTGATCTCCCTCAGTTGCACTGGGACACGAATAAACGCCACAGTTGTGAAGGGAAGGGAAGGAAGGAAGGAAGGATGAAGGAACCATCACTGGTGTCTCATGGTGCTCAGAAAATGTGGGGCTTGCACTCTGACACATTAAGTCATGGAAGGCACCCCACTCCCTTGAGGTGATGGCTCAAACATGTTTAATTCAGCAGTTATGGAGAAGTGGGGGGTGGCTGAATGCCTGATGTGACACCTCCCCCCCAAAAAAAAATGCTGCTGGGGGTGGGAGGAAGAAATACAATCTTCTCTCCATGGGGCTTAGACCTGATCTAGGGGAGCAATTTTGATGAGGGAAGAGTTAAGCATCCCCAACACCAGCAAGCATATGATCAAAGTCAGAGCCTGCACACCAGCACTCACAGTCGTACTGGAATGAAAAGACCAAGAGATTCCCTCGTGGCTCTCCCATGAAATGTGCAGCTTCTCCCCCAACTGCTGACTCTCCAGAGAAAACTGTGCTTGCTGCGTCATGGTGGGCCACTGCCAAGGCCTCCTCTCAGTGTCAGCCTCATGAGAAAAGGTGGGTTTCCATTCATTGCTCAGACTCTTCCTGAGCACCAACCAGCCTTTGTCTGGTTTTGTGGGCCAGAGGGATTGAGGGGCTGGTGGGCTGTGGGTGGCTAAAATCAACCTGTGCGAAAAGAGGCCTCAGAATGCTTCACTTGCCAAGAAGCATCTCAAGATCTTCCCAGCTGCCTCCATCCTTCTGTGAGACAAGAAGGGCTTTTGGTCCTGATGCTGATGGCTCCAAAGAGTGACTTGTTCAGGTTTACAGTATCTTGGGCTCTGGCCCCTTGTCAAAAGGGGCTTCTTCCCAGCCTCAGCTCCTTCCTTCCTTGTCCAAAACTGGCAGGCAGGCACACACACAGGGAGGCCAAGCCAGGGCTCTGGCCTGTTCAGTTGTTTGCAGCACCAGCGCAGCGGTAGCTGCAAGGAGAGCTTGCACTGCTCAAGGGGAAACAGGAGAGATTGTGGGACCTCCCTCTACCTGGGACTGACTGAATCAGGCTATCTCACCACTGCTTCTCCATGGCTCCAGGAGGCTCCCTAAAAGTGGGGTGTTGTTGTACCCAAGAATGTTACAAAATCCTAATCTTTTCACAAAGGGAAGCTCTGGAACCTGAGCTTTGCAAATGTGGAGCTGCTACTTGCTAGCCATGAGTTCATACTTTGTTTTTGTGAAACAAGATCTGCTTCAAACATTAGTTTCTGATTTTATTTTAAATTTTAGCAACTTATATCCTACTTATCTCCATCAATATTGGACCCAAAGCAGCTTACAAAAATGACGCCAGCTTACACAGCCCTGGAAACTTAATTGGGATTTGAGAACAGCACCCACACCCAGACACCCCAGCGTACCCTCATTCTTTTCTTCTTAGTCTTCAGATATAGCAAATATTTGCGCGTCTCCCTTCATGGCCCATAGCAATCTTAAGTGTCCCATGAAATGTTATTTGATGCATCAGCAGGAACAGTGTTTATTTGCACATTTGGACATCCTTTGGCATTCGGAGCCTGAGTTCTCCATCCCCACCACAGAGGGTAGAGAAGGCTCTGAGGCAAGAGGAAGCCATGGGAAGGACAGGGTAACTCCTGCTGTGCTCACTGAGTCAACCCCAAGTGAACTGGATGAAGTCCCCTGGCAAGTGAGGGGGCCACCTGAAGCCCAGGCAGAGGGTTGTTTTTTCAAAGAGTGAAAGGCTGGTTGAAAGAGGCATCACTGCATGTGGTCTGTGTGCCCACCCCACTTTTGCCTCTGGTCAAACAGGTTGCACAGATTCTTTGATGGTTTCAAAAACCTGCCAGACCTGTTGGACCAAAGGCAGCAACAGGTCAAATAAATGTTTGGAAGCACGTGGAAACAGAATGATCTCTGGGGGTTTCCTCAAGTGATGCACGGAAGACTAACTAGGATGCAAGAGTTGGAAGAAAAAAGAGGTGGCCTAGAAGCAGCTTCCAGATTTTGACATGCAAGATTTTTGGCAAGATGGTTGAGGAGGGGTATGAAAAAGCAAGGGAAGACCAAGGGACCACCCCTAATCTGGCAGCAGGCAAAGTACTTGCAACAAGCAGAGTATGGAATCCCTCTCCAGCGAGGAACTCTGCATCAGGGAGGCTCAAGCGGAAGGGCTTGAACAGCTGTGTCCAACCACCCCCCACTCACCACCCCATGGACCTTGCTGAACTGCCTGGAGAGAAGCAAGTGCCAGCAGGAATTCCTCCTCCTTGTGAGAGCTCACCCGGGCACAAGGGCCCAGCATCCAGCCTGGATACAGGAGGCCTCCCTGGTGTGTGGAACTGGGTTATAACTGTACCCCCCATTGCCAACTTTTTCATAAAAGGGCAGAGGCTGCTACAGGATCAGAGAGGATCTAAAGCCTGTGACAGGTCAGCATGGAAAGGAGAAGAACAGAAGCAAGTGACATTGGTGGAAAAATAAAAATGTATCTTGAAAGCTCATTCCTAGTTATCGTCAATCCTATCTCTATCACAGGCTCTCCTGTTAGCTTTCTAACACTTTCCTCCCTGTCCCCAGGAAATGCCAAGAACTCTCAAGAGAAACCTTCCAGAAGCCCCGGGACTATAGGGCTAGATCCTGGACCCTCAAAGACATCTTCCTCTGAGCTGGAAGAACCAGGTGTCTCCCACCCACATCACCAGTCGGGAAGTGCCGGGAAGAAAGCTATGGAACAAAGGAAGGAGGGCCTGTCTTCAGCCCCAGGGTTGGCCCTTTCAGGCTCTGGAGCTTATACATTTATTCATTTTATAAAATTTATATCCTGCCTGCCTGATTTATTGATTTTTTTACAAACTGGTCCAGCAAACTTTGACCAGCCTCCAGTCTTGCTTGTCCGCCCTGCCCCCCCCCGCCCCCGTGCTCCAGCATCGGAGAACACAACGCCTGGTGCGAGTTTGTGTCCAGAGAATCCAAACAGACACAGATGTATCGCAGGGCTTGACTGGTGACAACAGATTTCGTGGTGTGCTCTGGGTGGAACAATACCCTGCAGACAATGGGAGCTTAGCCCAAAGGTATAACCATGTCCGTTCATCATCAATGTACCCAAGCTCACAACAACAAAACATTACAGACTAAGAGATGGATACAAAGGGCCAGACAAGACCAGCCCCTGGGGCAGGTCCAGAGGTCATCACTGCCCTCCAGGAAAGTGACTCTGGTCGTTTAGGTGTTATTTCAGATCACCTAAACATCACAGTTTCAGCTGAGTGAAAAAAGAGAGGAGGTGGTGAAGGCTCCTGGTAACCTAGGAATCTTCTACTACAAAGCAGACCTAAAAGAAAAAAAAACAGTTCCCAACTGAAACCACAGCCCCTGCTGGGCAATGACCCCCCCCCACAGGTCTTGGGAGGCAAAGCTCTTACACCTTCTACGCAGAACAAACAAAACAGCATGCAAATCTAACACCAGGAATGGCAATATTCAAAAGCCAGTGATGGACTTCAAAGGGCGACTCTGCAACGTGAAACCGCTGAATTACAATTCTTCAAGAAGTTATCACTGGTGGACAGTATCAGCACTATGGATTCTTATCACACAACGTACGTTAATTGGCTCACCAGTGCCAGGACGTCAGTGTTTTCAACGCAGCAGACTTCTGTGAATGAACCCTGTACATACGGTAATTACCACTATCTGTACTTTCGGCGTTTCATTTCTTTCTGACTTCACTGTTAACAATCCCCACCAACCATGCGTATACTCAAACATGCAGACATGCATCACTTACGATATCACTTCAAGCATCTCTAGTTCCCAAAAGCTTCTGCCGTGACAAACGTGTTTGTCTTTCAGGTGCCACAAAGAGCACTTTCCCGGGGGCAGATAAGCACCATTGCTGCTTGGGTGCCTCAGAGAAGCTCCAGAGCAGAAAATGCATCAAGGTGATGCTCCCCCCTTGTAGCTGTAGCTCCCACATACCTGGTACTCAGAGGTGCACTGTCTCTGCAGCTTGTGTCCCCACCCCCACCATGAGCAACTTGACTACCAGTTGATTTCTTTTTATCTCCACTGCCAGCACTGTCAGGGGCTGGCACCAGCATATGTGATTTCTAAGCAGACGTTCCCATTTTTCACAGTTAGGGACTGCAAATTCCAAGTTAGGCAAGTCCATTAAGCCAGTCTTGCCTACACTGACTGCCAGCAGCAGCAGCAGCAGCTCCTCAGTTTTAGCCAGAGATGGGTGCTCTGCCATCCGGGATTCAGACAGGAACACTGTCCCTGCAAGGCGGGTTCTCTACTTGGGGCTCATCTACATCCCTTTCTTTTTATAAACTGCCTGCCCTACTAGGCACAAGATATTGCTCAGCCCCCTCTCCTCCATCACAGACTTGACACTAAACCCCAAAGAGCCCTCATCCCAACTGTCCCTATTTCCACAGCAGGACTGGCCAATTTCCTCCCCACCCCACCCCTTTTGCAAAGAGCCCTTGCATTGCTCTAGCAGGCAGATGGTGCAGCTGACCAGCATGTCCCCCAGAGCTAGCCCCAGCCCCACTGCCCATCTTCTTGACCTAGCCCTGCCTTGGTTCTTCCCGACACCCTGGGGCTTCTCTTCACCCTCCTCTTCTTGCTGATCAAGAATCTCAAGAAGGGGAAAGACCCTTCGCTCCTGCTGCTGACTCAAAGCCCAACCTTTGCAGGTTTCCTTGGGAGGAATTCCCATTGAGCACCAGCTGGGGACTTCCATCTATTTCAGCTAGAGGGACTGTGATGCCATCTGCCTGCAAAAGTTTCAGATTGCTGCTTCAATCAAATGTGGGGCGGGAGGGGGTGTGTGGATCTCTGCCCACCCTCAGTTCACTAGCCTTTCTGGCAGGAAGGTTTGGGAACAACAACATGCTTCACACCTGCCTGGCTGGCTTCTAAACTATTTCCCAAAACTTGGAACAGGGAGGAAAGTGGGGGTAGAGAGATGCTTGCCATGCCCTCAAGGTCTGCTGGAGGCTAGAGGTTTCCCAGGATGGGACAGGGACACCAGTGGCTCCTCATCACTACTTCAAGAATAAAATTGACCTTGGCCTCTCCAACACCTGGGATGAGGGGGGCAGTTCACCACTCCATCCCCTTTCAGAGAGCAGGGATGTCCCCGTCCTCTGCTCCTGCAGGACACCTGGTCTTCCAGGGGGTAGCCTAGGGGCTGGAAGCATCTTTTGCCACACAAAGAGCCATCCCTCACAAAGTGCTCCTGGAAACTGGCATCATTGACTGCTCAGAGCTCCCTGGTTATGAGGCACAACCTCTCAAGCTGAGTCCTGACACACAAGACCCAGAAACGACTCTCTGCATTTCCCTTACAAATAGAAGACAGTGCAAATTAAGTTGCATGGTGGTCAATTGCGGCATGCTCACTGTCGTTGGGCTGCTTTGCCTGGCCCCAGTGGCGTAGCATGGGGGGTGCAGGGGGGGCCGACCGCACTGGGCGCAACATCTGGGGGTTAAGGTTAGGGGGCGCAAATCCACGGGTTAGGGGGCGCAAATCCACGGGTTAGGGGTGCAAATTACTTGCCTTGCCCCGGGTTCTACAACCCACGCTACGCCACTGCCTGGCCCAGGAGTCTTCCCTACCTAACAGGCCCCTGAAGAAGGGGCAGCAAAGCCCAGCTCCAGCCACAGATCCACCTGTGGAAGCCTAAAGCGGAGAGCAGGTGATTTGCAGGAAGGCGTCCTGCACAGCCAGCAGGGCGCTGAAATGGCTTGTGCAAGAAAGCGAAGCTGCACAGGAAGACCAGGCCCTTCACTTTGGAACTCTCGCCACCTTGACTCAGCCCTGTGGTCCAGATTCTGAGCAAGCCTCCCCATGCCACAGGCCCCTGTCCAAGGGAGGTCCCCCTCCTGCTCTGTGGATCAGCCAAAGCAGGAGAGGTTCTGTCAGGCCAGGGGCATGGCACGTTCCTCCTTCCCTCACATTCTCTCCATTCTGGGAAGCCAGCATTGTGTAGGGAGGCCAAGAGCCTGCGGAGATGCTGACTGGGCTCACCTGTGATGAGAACGGCTCTCCCCACCGCAGGGATCCTCTTCCTCTGTGTGGCCCCTGCCAAGACAAGCCAGCAGGCGGTGCCCGTGAGAGCTGTGCCCAGCGGCAGGGGCAGGAAGGCTCGGCTGACGCCCTGCAGCAGGACCAGGAGCCCCACCTGGAGCAGCAGGCCGGGGGTCAGCAACAGGTCAGCGCGCAGGAGTTTGACGGCCAGGCTGGAGAGGAAAAGCAGCCACAGCAGGGAGCTGCACGCCCAGCCCAGCTCCATAGCCTAGGAGGGAGGGCGGGCGGGAGGAGAGCCTGGAGCTTGCGCGAGGGGCGGAAGCAGGGGGAACCCCGGGCTTGCAAGGCAGAGGGACAGCCGGGGGAGGCCTCTGTGCAGGAGGGCCCACGGGGTGCATCTGCAGGACTGGGAGATCGAAAGCGGCACCAGGTTTATAAAAGAGCAGCAGGCAAGGGAAAGGGGAGGAGCTGCCCGGGCCCTGCCAATGGGAGAAGTTGCAGGCTCCCCTCTCTCTCGCCCTCTTTCTCCCTCTCCCTCGCAGGCAGGCAGAGGCGCACATGGTGGCCCCAGGATAGAAGCAAGGGGGCCGGGAGCCGGCCGGTTCCCCCCCGCTCCCCAGACTGGCTCCTGCCTACCATCCTTCCCACCCTCCCTCCCTCCCTCCCTCTCTCAAGCTGGAGCCTTTTTGCCCCCGTGGGGCAGCAGCCACGGCCTTGCCTGAGGAGGCTGGCCTGTCAGGGCTGGAGAGCTGCAGGGAGGCCCCTCCGGAGAGCGAGGCGCCCTGGCCTTCCCGCCGAAGGAGACAGAGAGAGGGAGCCAGCGGGGCGTCGGTAGGCTTGTCCCCTAACAAGGGGTGCTGGGCAGGAGCAGGGCCCCACAATCAGCTGTTGCTGCCCTCCAGCAAGCCAGGAGGGGCTCCTCCCCCTCCGCCTACACATATTTGGATTCTTACCAGCCAGTGTTCAAACAAGCAAAAAATACCCAGCAACTTGCAAATGCAAAGTCCAGCGGCAAAGTCCTTCCCTCTGCCCCGCCAGGAAGGTGCCAAGCCCGCCTGCCAGGGGCTTGGCTTCTTGCCTCCCTTGTGGGCAGCCCGTCCGCCCGCTGCTCTCGCAAGGAGGCCGCGGGACACAAGAGCCTCCACCTCGCCCGCTGGGACTCCGGCAGAGGAGCCCGTCCAGCCAAGCGTCCCTGCTGGGGCCTGCCGAACAGCCTGGGCTCCTCAGCCACAGGTGCTCCTGGGCCTTTCCCTGAGACCTTCAAGAGGACCCCAGAGCCCCCTCGTCCTCTTCCCCTTACAGGGCATCACTGGGGCAACAGGGAGGTATGGAGGGAGGGGACTCGCCCTTGGAAATAACTTCGCCTTCGCCGCCTCCGGGGCTTCCTCCTGGCGAGCAGGTGGCAGGAGCGGGAGGGAGCTTTCCAGGCGCTGTTCCCGGAACGGCCACCAGGTCGCGCAGCCTTCCCCTCGTCAAGCCCGAAGTCGCACTTCCCCCGGAGGCTGCTGCTGCCTGCGGGGAGTCCTCAACACAGCAGGTGGCTGCGAGTTCAAGTCTCGTCTTTTAGGCTGGCAGAAAGGTTATCAAAGGACATTCCTACCTGAATCCAATGGGAACTATGGAGCCAGGGTTTAATGAGGCAGGAGGTGGCTGGGGGCGGGGTTGCTGGCTTTTAAAGGGGGTCCCCACTGGTCTCCCAGCCCAGCCCTGCAGTGCAGAGTGAGTGGAACAACCTGTTCAAGCTGGAGACCTGGGAAGTCAGAGAAATGAGGGCCCCTCTTCAATGCAGAGATAGGCCAGAGCAGTCCATGGGAACTGGGATTGCAGGACAGTCGCTTGACTATAAGCTCCTCGTTTAAGATTTTTCTTTTGGGTCTCTTGGGCCCAAATGGTTAAAGGGCCTTGTAAATTAAGGCAAGAACCTTGAGTTTGGCCAAGTAGCTTCTGGGCAGCCGGTGCAAGTTTTGGAGAAAGTTCTGTGCTGGCCATATCAACATTCTAGCTGCAGTGTTTTGAACCAGATGGAGCCTTCGGACCAGGCCTGAGGGCAGCCCCAGATAGAGCACATTGTAATAACTGAGTCTTGAGGTTTCTGGTGCATGCATCAGACTACAGACAATACCCTTGATCTGAACCACTGGAGGTCGTTAGGCAGGGGTATTAAAATGACTCCATTGTCATGGGATGTGTTTACCAGAGGTCATTGCTCTGTCTAGCTAGGCGGCCATTCTAGCAGCACAGGGGACAGACTCCCTGGGATGCTGCAGAGGTCCTTGCCCAAAGATGGCCCATGACTCCAAAGTTTTACAATCTGCTCAGTTTCCCAAATGCGTGGCACAACCTTCCTTGCTTGAATTAGAAAGCCTTAGAAGGACGGGCAAGTCCTTTTGCAGTCTGCTTCTAGGCAAACAGGCAAAACTGTCCTGAAATGTGACATTCTTCTTCCAAAGAATGTTGTTTGGCCATCTCAGGTGGTGCACACACTGTACGTTTAAGGCACATGGTTTCCTCCAAAGAATCATGGGAACTGTAGTTTACCCCTCACAGGGTTCCCAGTACCTTTGACAAGTGACAGGTCCCAGGTTTCTTGGGGGGGAGTTGTATGGTTTAAATGTATGACGTGTCTGCAGCCTCATACCCTGATATTACAAGTCCTGCTTATTTAGGAGTGAGGGGGCCGACTAACCATCTTTCAGGTTGGGAGGGAGCACCACATCCTGGGTACCAGTAGAGTGATGGCCCTAAGGACCTGCAAGGCAGAACATTTGGGTAGCCTGTGTGGAATGTTCCTTCTAAGGCCAGCTCAGGAGACCTTGCTGTGATGCAAGGCATGGCAAGTTTTCAGATTGCTCCCAGGCTGCATCTCACAGGACAGGTTTATTCAGCTATGTTCAAAGCAAGAGGAAAAACAAGCAAGTAGTAGGTCCTCTACTCACTGGGAGAGTGATGCTCAGGTCTCTTCCTGACCTGTAGGCCAGGACAAACTTAGACAGGATTGTTAATATTGAGTCTCCTGTTTCTGAAGCACAGTGGGCACAGCAGAGTGGGCAAGGGCTTTGATGTAACTAGCCCTTCTCCTCCCCCCTGTATACCTTTGGCCACCTCTGTAGCTTCCCCTATCTACCACCCCAGAGATGGCAGTCCCACTCCTGTCCCTGCCCCAGACACAGACATCCCTGACCACCTCAGAGACCAAGGACACGTATAGCAGAGGGCTGTATCTGGGGCAGCAGTCACAAAGAAGAAGCCTACAACACAAAAGTTGGACATGACTCATACCCCAGTTCATACTTAGGACAAAACCTCCGCACTCCCTCCTGCTTCACACCCAGAAAAGTTCCCTGCAGGGTTGGACTCTCAGTCCAGGGACATGAAGGTGCTTTCACTTCCACCCGTCCAGACTGATTTTCCTTTGCAAATATTGATAGTCAACAGTCTTCAAATCATACATGCATGTTTATTATTCTTCAATATCCTCCTTGCCATCTTAATTGGAGCTTTCAGCAGAAAGGTAACAGCTAAAAGAAGGAGGACAACAAAGCAGTCAAGACCAGCTTAAACTGGACAACCTTTTATTCTTAGCAATTGCTAACCATCTGGTAGAACTGATGGAGTCACAAAATGATCAAGTCAATGGAGCAAGTAGCGAATATTGCACAGAGATATCTGTTAGGAGATTCCTGCACTTCAGGGGATTGAACTAGATGACCCTCATGGTCCCTTCCAAATCTATAATTCTATGATTCTAAGAATGTAAGGCCCAATAAATTCCGCAACTGCCTCACTGGCAATTTCATTTCCCAGAAGGTGGAAGAAGCAACTAGTGGGTTATATCTCTTCGTCCTGGTCCTCCCCAACAGGAACTGATGGATGAAGTGGAACTACTCAGAAACCTGGGAGGAAGTGATCATGCCCTGTTGGGTTTCATTATACACAGGCGAGGCAATTGCATTCTGGCCAATTTCAAGAAGCGTAAGGAGCTACTGGGTGAGATTCCATGGTCAACAATATTCAAAGAGAAGGGAGTCCAACATGGATGGGAGTTTCTTAAAGGTGAAATATTGAAGGCCCAAATGCAGACAATTCCAATAAGAAAGAAAAGTGGGAATTACCTTTAAAAAAGTGTGGCTGTGTAAGAACTTGCAGATGAGCTGAGAAGTAAGAAGGGCATGTATAATAAAACGAAGAAAGGAGAGATCACAAAGGAAGAGAATACACGAGTAGCCAATAGTTGCAGAGAGAAGGTCAGGCTGGCTAAAGCTCAAAATGAGCTTAAGAGGGTAAAATAATAAAACAGATTTATTCGGCTATGTTCAAAGCAAGAGGAAAAACAGGCAAGTATTAGATCCTCTACGTGGAGAACATGAAGAATTGCTACTGGGTGACAAAGAGAAGGCAGAACTGCTCAACACCTACTTCACTCAGAAGGAAAGCAGTGCCCAACCTGGTGATAACAAAATACCGTAACCAATGCAAGGTGGGAGCTGCAGCCCAAGATAGAAAAAGAGGTGGTCAGGGAGCACATAGCTACTATGAATTCAAATCTCCAGGGCCTAATGAGCTGCATCCAAAAGTACCAAAGGAGCTTGCAGATGTAATCTCAGAGCCTCTGCCTATAATCTATGAGGATTTTGGAGAACTGATGATGTTCCTGCGGACTGGAAGTAGGCGAATCTTGTCCCCATCTTCAAAAAGGGGGGAAAGAAGAACCAGTCACCTTGACATCAATACCAGGAAAGGCCCTAGAACAGATGATTAAACAGTTGGTATGTGAGTACTTAGAAAAGGATGCTGTGATTACTAAGACCCAACATGGGTTTCTCAAAAACAACTCATGCCAGACAAATCTCATTTCTTTTTGTGATACTGTTACAATCATGGTGGATCAGGGGAATGCTGTGGACGTAGTGTGCAACTTGGATGCTTTAGTTAAGATTCCTGCATTGCAGGGGTTTACACCAGATGACCCTTGGGATCCCTTCCAACTCTACGCTTCTATGATTCTATGAACTTGAACTTTTTATTTTCTGCAAACAAATCAAAGCAGCTAATAATACAAACATGCAAATTGCATGTGTGTGTGTGAGCATGTGACTGCAGCCCCCAATCCACACTCCTTGGCTCTCATCCCTTTGGTCTGAAAATGTTGCCATAGGTATTCCATCTGCCACTCTCTGCTTCCTAATCTGTGGGCCATCCACAACAGACCTTGGAGGAAGTTACTTGCTTAGTAAACTGAATGTTTCCCCTTGTACTGTGGTGTATGGATCTGGTATGTCTCTCTGTGTGTGTCTGCGTATTTTGCGCGGGGGGGGGGATGTAGACGATGAAGGAAGAGGAGGAGGATGTTCATTATTGAAATTGTATGATCCCATATGTGGCTTTCTTTTCGGGAAAAGGTACCCTGCTTGCTCCTTTGAGCCTGGATGGAGCACATGCTTTTTCACAGTGAAGCACGGAGGAACTCAGTTGTCCAGATAGCTAATACTGAACTTGTCAAATCTCTGAAGATCACATCAAAGAGGGAAAAGGCTTGTTCTCTGTTGTTGCTCCAGAGGGAAGGCAGGGTCTAGATCACATGACCTGAAGGGCACTGGTGGAGGAAGGGGTGTGTGGTAGGTGTGGCCTTCCCCGGGTGTCATCCCTGAGGGGGGTGACATTGCTGTCCTGCCCCCTGGGACCTTGCTCCCGCGGGCGGCTAGCCTCGCCCCCGGGTGCACAGCATGTGTGCTGCTCCGGGTGCCAGAGCAGCTAGCTCCGCCTCTGCTGAAGGGTAGATGTTGGTTGAACATTAGGCAGAACTTCTTGCTGGGAAGAGCCATTGGACATGGGCACCAATTTCATGGGGGAGAACATGTAGGCTCTCCTTGGCTGGCTGCCTTCAAGCAGAGGCTGGGCAGCCCCTCTTTAAGCTGGTGGAGATGGACACTTCAGTCCCAGCCTCTTGCACTGAGTATCAGTATGTATGTATGTTTGTTTGTATGTATATATGTGTGTGTGTTGAATTCCCAAGTGGCCTACATGCCCTGCCCCTCAGAGATTCTGCGATTTGTCAATCTTAATCTGTCATGAAGGTCAAGGATCAAACACACAGTTCTCCAAGAATCTGTCTACCTTTACATATTTCATAATTCAGCATCCAATGACACTTGTTTCTGTATATCTGAGAATTTGATCGTTGGCACACAAGGTTATCTGGCACTTGATTCCTTGGCATTGGGACTCTGGCAATATTTGCTAGTCAACAGCGAATACTGCTTGATAAATGACACCTCCAGAAACTGCCTGAAAGCCAAATTTGGAAGTCCATTTTTTAGGTAACAACCAGCACAAAAGAGTTGTGCCTGGAAAGGGGATGACCATCCACGGAGCTGTCTAGAAACTGGTGAGAGGTGCTTCTTTTATCCTGGAGGGTGTGTGCAGAAGATCAATGACCAATGAATCAAGATAATTTTTCCTGATAAAATGATTGCCCAAAAAGCAGAAAGAGCATTAAATGCTTTTTAGTTCTCCCCACCTTCCCCACCAAAAGTCAACTACAGTGGTACCTTGGTTCTCGAACTTAATCCATTCTGGGAGTCTGTTCGACTCCTGAAACTGTTCAAAAACCAAGGAGCGGCTTCTGATTGGCTGCAGGAGCTTCCTGCACTCAAGTGGAAGAGGCATCGGACGTTCAGCTTCCAAAAAATGTTCGCAAACCGGAACACTTCTTTCTGGGTTTGCAGCGTTTGGTAGCCGATTTGTTTGGGAGCCAAGCCGCTCGACTACCAAGGTACCACTGTACAAGTACCAAATACTGTATAAGTATCAAAGTACAGTGGTACCTCGGGTTAAGTACTTAATTCGTTCAGGAGGTCCGTTCTTAACCCGAAACTGTTCTTAACCACTTTAGCTAATGGGCCTCCTGCTGCTGCCGCGCCACTGGAGCACGATTTCTGTTCTCCTCCTGAAGCAAAGTTCTTAACTCGAGGTACTATTTCTGGGTTAGCGGAGTCTGTAACCTGAAGCGTATGTAACCTGAAGCGTATGTAACCTGAGGTACCACTGTATAAGAGGTGCCTGTAATTTGGCAGGTTTCTTACCAAGGAACAGGTCTCTTGTTTATGCTGTTTTTATACATATTGCCTATAAAACAATACAGGTGATTAAAGGAATCTTTTTTTTTTTACTACAAATTTGTAAGGTTGCCATTGCAGACAAAAATGCTACCAATATCTTTCTGAAAGTTGGCACAATTCACCCCCTCAGAAAGGGCAACCATGCCTTCAAATTTCATTCAATCGTGCCAACAAATAAAAAAAGTTAAAGACAGGGGATTTTTTGGGGGGGAGTATTATGAATATTAATGATTAAGAATTAGATTTTTAGCCTGCCCTTCCTCTCACAGCAGCAAACGGAAAAAGCAATAACAACAATGCAAAATATTTAAAAGCATTTTAAAACTTCTTACTAAAAGTTTAAGGTGTCCAACATAAAAACCGTGGGCATATTTGACTATAATCAGGCAGTTACTATCAACCGAGCAGGGGCTAATATCCCTGCAAATTTCACCCGTTTTCCAAGTCAGGATTTGTATTCGGACCTTGATCTCTGAAGTACCTTGGGCCAAATCTTGCTCTTTTCTAAAGCACTGAACTGGGGTCTGAACCAAGTAGCGTGGCTGGCACTTGCTCCTAATATCCAGTCCCAGTAAGTAATAGGCAACACAGTCAGATCTAACTGCATGGGAAGAGACGTCGACATCATTTTTAAACACAGAGCACTTTCCACTAATTCATCAAGGGAGAGCTATCCAGGCCCACGTGTCCAGGCCCATTTCATAGCCTGTGTGTACACCAGCCCCAGTCTAAGAAACCCTGGGGCTCACAACACAACCTGCGCCAAAACGTGACCCTCTGTCCTCTGCAGCACATGGGATTAGGAGAGACTCCCCTGTGTGCCAGGATCAACACCCGTTGGCAAGGCAGTGTGCCAGGGCTGTGCCACAGGGCCCCTGCTGCAAGGGCCCAGCTCCCTTCTCTTCCTGAAGGGCAACGTGCTGGCTTTGGAGCCTGGGGCAGTGGAGGACCACCCAGGCGCTGGGACGTGAGGTTTGCCCCGTCCTCACACACAACTCTGTAACAAAAACAAACTCCATTCTGCAGTGCTGGTGGTAGCAGTGCGGGTGGACGTGGAGAGGGGGGTGGGCGAGAAAAACATATTTCACAACCAGCCCAAACACCAGCACCTTTGCTGAGTGGCAGCAAACTGGACGGAGTGGTTTTTCTGGGGTGTGGTGATGCTGGAAAGCTCTGGGGAGTTGAGAGTGGCTTGGCTTTAGCCGAGGCGAGATTTAAAAGAGCAGCAACGCCAAGGAAGGGGGTCATGGCCCCAAACATAGGTGCACCAGTTCATGAGTGGGTGTTGGGTATATTCTGGGCCCCTTTATGAATCTAAGGATGCAATGCCATGTCAAAAAGGGGCCCTTTCTTCTCTAGAGGCAGAAGACCTGCTTGCAAAAGTGGTGAAGATGTTTATTAAGGGTGGGTGCAGGGGATGTAGATGTCTTCACTTGACAGCTATTTCAGTTTGTCCCACATTCAAAAAACCCTCTCCCCTTTCTCCACACGATGCATAATATTATACATCTCTATCATCTTATCCCAAAATGCTGCAATCATTCCTCATAGAGGATTCATTCCTTGTTCACTTCAGTTGCCCTTTTATAAAACTTTTCCAATTCTACAGTATCCTTTTTGAAGTATAGTAAAGGTAAAGGGACCCCTGACCATTAGGTCCAGTCGTGGCTGACTCTGGGGTTGCGGCGCTCATCTCGCTTTACTGGCTGAGGGAGCCGGAGTACAGCTTCCGGGTCATGTGGCCAGCATGACTAAGCCGCTTCTAGCGAACCAGAGCAGCACACGGAAATGCTGTTTACCTTCCTGCCGGAGCAGTACCTATTTATCTACTTGTACTTTGACGTGCTTTCGAACTGCTAGGTTGGCAGGAGCAGGGACCGAGCAACGGGAGCTCACCCCGTCACAGGGATTCAAACCGCCCATCTTCTGATCGGCAAGTCCTAGGCTCTGTGGTTTAACCCACAGCGCCACCCGCATCCCTTTTGAAGTATAATGCACATTATTACAGATGCTGTTGCATCATCGATTTATATTATATCAACAGTTCTGTTTTCACTTCCTTTCCGAATGATGCCTAGCATGAAATTCACATTTCCCACAAATGCCGCACGCTAGGTCAACATATTAGAGATATCCACAATGACCCCAAGCATAGATGTAGCAGGATTTATGTTGGGGGAGGAGGACTTTGGGGGGGGCAGAACCAAGCTATCTGCAATGCGATTGGTCAGTCAGTTAAATTTTTTTTTTATTTACTTGATTTGGGGAAGGGCAGCTAGCCCCCTGCCCATGCTCCTAAGCTCCCATTCCTGGCAGTCACCACCAGTACAGACGCCCATGAGAGTCTGTCTTAAATTATTATTATTATTGCCCCAGTGTGCATCACTTGACATTTGCTTACAATGAATTACATTTGCTATTCTACTGCCCTTTCAATCAGTTTGGAGAGATCCCTTTGGAACTCTTCACAATCTCTTATTGTTTTAATGACCCTGAAAAAATTAGTATCATCAGCAAACCTGGCCACCTGCTCACTGCTCGCTCCTAACTCTAGATCATTTATGAGCAAGTTAAAAAAAGCACAGATTCCAATACCAATCCTTGGGGGACCCCACTTTCTCCATCTCACCATCAGAACTGTCAATTTATTCCTACTCTTTGTTTCCTGCAACTTAACTAATTCATGATCTGCAAGAGGCCCTCGCCTCATATTCAATGACTGCTAAGCTTACCTAGGAGCCTTTGGTAAGGACCTTTTTGAAAGTCTTACGCAATGTCAAACTGGATCACCTCTGTCTATATGTTTGTTGACACTCTCAGATAACTTACCTTTGCAGAAGCCACGCTGGTTCTGTTTCATCAAGACTTGTCCTTCTGTAGCGGGGTGGGCAAACTTGATCAGGCCTGGGGCTGCATTCCCATCAGGACAACTTTCTGAGGGCCACATGCCAGGGGTGCATGAGGCTCGAGGCAAAAGTGAGCAAATAAATGAATGCAAATTTTATGTTTGTATACTTTCAAACCCACTCTCCCCATCTCTATCCTCCACTCAGGCAACTAAGAGGTGTTATCAGCTTTCAAAGGGCATATTCCACCCAGGCAAAACCCCTCAAGAATGGCATGAAGTACAGCTGCTGAGAGGTGTGGCTTGAGAGGAGAGTCTCAAGGGCCAGACTGAGATACCTGGAGGAACATATTTGGCTGCTGGGGTGAAGGTTCCTTACCTCAGTTCTATATCACTGATCATTCTATCTAGAAGAATAAGAAGTTTGGCTCTTTTGTTGTCAACTGTAATTCTGTGTGGCAGCACCAATGGCCGAAGAAACACTCACAAAGGCTTTCTAGTATCACACATGGAAACAGCCCATGTTTTCACAGACTCGCAACAGGAGGAGGAGGTGAGATTGAGGATGGGCCAAGCTCAAAGAGCTCCAGAATCTTCTGTACCACCCTGGAGCAAAGCCACCTCCAGGTTTTTGTGTGCTCCAGGCAAGGGACCAGCAATGGACCTCTCACATACAGACACACGGAGAAGCACAGAGCCCTATATAAACATAGAAGACAGGAACACAAAGCTCCTTCACATACACAAACACATGTGAACCTAATGATCTGGGCTGCTCAAGAGCTGCGAGGTCAGCCAGTTCTAGGGTGGGGTGGGTGTGGAGGGAGATCAATGGGGAATGGGCTGCCTGAAGGGGGGGGAAATTCCAAACCACCACCCTGGCTCAGTGATGGGAAAATACCTGTGGGAATCAGTGCTGGCAAGTGTGACGTTCTGTCACTGTGTCAAAGTGCAGGTCATTTTATGCCTCTCTTTTTTATTTTTATTTTTTTTAAGTGGGTCAGCCAGTTTCTACTTTCCATTTCAGCATTCCTTGGTGCTTTTCACTTTTAGAATGTTGCCTTGAGCTGCGGGATACCCAGACGCCACTGGACCAATCATTTTGCAGCACCCAGTACTCCAAGGCTCACTCAATCACCTTGAAATCCTTTGTCTGACCTTCAGTTTGATTCAGTTTGTTTCACCAGGGGAAGTTCAGCCTCATCTACAGCACTTTCTGGCTTGCTGGGCTGTGAACCCACTTCATTATCTACAAACTCAAATTTTTGTATCCGACAAAGTTTCTCACCCAGCGAATTATTTATGCCATTAGCCGGGAAATCTGTCCTATGGAACTCAGCAAGACTTCCTCTGGCTCTCTGGAGGTGGGCCAAAGCCTCCATCTGCTGGAATCCTAACCACTTTTTCTCATGAGTCATTCACATTGAATTCAGTGGGCCTTACTCCCAGGGAAGGCTTTGCACATCTAGCCCCACTGTTCAACACAGTGAATCGCTCACCCCTTTCCCCTCCATCGTTCAAACACCAGAATGTTGCAGTATAAACAAATCTATACAAGAGACAGCTTTGTTTGGTACCAAAGGGGGGAGTTATTTGGGTGCAAAATACAGCATGTCTATGTTAGTGCAGAGTGTAAACTGTCCTCCCCAGATCCAGTCAGGCCTGGTTTTCTCATGTGCCAAGGAAAGGGTCAACACAGGCCAGTCAGCAGCCAGGAGGGTCCTTGTCCCCCACCCCATCCCTGTGTCTGGGATGCACCTCCCCACATCCCCTGCTGCCTCCTTCAGGCAGACTAATCCGGCCCCAAGGTCTCCTCCACCACCAGCATCTTCTCTGCCCCTTTTACACAAGTGTCCCATGAGGAGGCTCTGCTCTCCTTCAGCCGTCCTCTTTTGGCACCAGCAGCTGTTTACAAAACATGCCCCTCGGGGGGGGCAGCGGGGGGAGCGTTATCCTCAAAACCAGTTAGACTTACTAAAACGCCAAAGGGGAAAAAGCTCATTCTGGCTGTTTCTCTTGGAAACACTCGCTCAAGGTCAAAGTCTCACACGTCCTCGGCTTCTGCACGTACCACATTCTAGGTAAGACCAAATCCCTCCTCCTGCTGCTGCCCTCACATGTGTATTCCAAAGCAGGGCTTCTCAAGCTTTCTAATGTTGGGGGTGGGGGCAGGAATACCCACACACATATACAATGTGGCAGTGACTGCCACCAAATTTGGTCCCTGAAGCATCCCACCCAACCTGGGATGTGGTGGAGTTGCCGTGGACCAGCAACTGTTGGTTTTTGGTCTGACACAGCCCCATGAACCAGTGCTTTGAGTAGGGCTGTTCTAATGAATCTCCACTTAGAACCATAGAACTGGAAGGGACACCAAGGGTCATCTTCCAACCCCCTGCAATGCAGGAGGAATCTCAGCTGAAGCATGACAGATGGCCATCCATCCTCTGCTTAAAAACCTTCAAGGAAGGAGTGTCCACAACCTCCTGAGGGAGATGGTTCCACTTAAAGTCAAGCTTCTAGCCATTATGATGGTAAAGAAAGCTTTGGTCACCAGCAGCAAAGAACCAGTGGCTACAAAGCCATTCAGCAAGGGGGTGGGCAGGGATGCTTGGCACAGGGTCCCCTTTTCACAATTCCTCCTAGACTTCATCAATACCCCCCCCCAAATGAGTTTGGTATCTTGCCTCTCCCTGAGCAGAATAAACTTCCCAGTCAACTGAGTGATCAATAAGGAGAAGCTAATGCCATTTCGCTGCTTAGCCAGTTTGAGACGCCAATAAATCTAGGAGAAATGAGATTCCATCTCATTCTGATGGAGCAAGAGGATGCTCATAGGATTCTTGCTCAATGGATTTCTTGGGGGGGGGGAGAGACAATATTTCTTGGGCACAGTACTTTGCATGAGGATTGTACCCTCTGCTGCACCTGTAATACATACAATTTGCATAGGCTAATTTAGATGTATGAATGGACATTTAGAAGTAGAATCAGCACTGTAGGGGGTACTATGACCAGGTCAGGCGACCTTTGATACCTGTTTGGATTTTTTTGAGGTAGGGTTGGGAAAACACAAGTCAAGAGCCACCCATGAGTATTAAAATGCCTGACAGACAGAATGTCCACAGCTGAAGCTTTTTTCCATAAAGAAAAGGGTTAACCTGTTGAATTTCTGCAAGCCACACCAACTGTCAAAGGCACAGGAATTCTGCTCTCCTTGAAGGCGAACCCTGAACCAGGCAAGGAACTCAAGCTTCAGGAGTTGCCAAACTTTTCTGTTCCTGGAGGTCTCTCAGCAGCTGATGTTAGGCTGGCAATTCTCCACTGAGCGCAAGGCTACCTGTGGGACTTGGGACTGGGATCCTGAGGGCGAAGAGCTTGACAAGCTCCAAACACCCACATATGAATAAATTAATTGCTCAAAATAGCTTTTGGGGTACCTATTTTGTTATACCTATTATTATTATTATTATTATTATTATTATTGAAATCTGTATACTGCCCTTCATCCAAAGATCACAGGACAGTTCAAATACAAAATGGAAACACAAAATACATAATAATGACCCGTCCTCCTACAACCACATATAAAAGGTCACAGAATGTTTAATCAGCCCAAGGAAGGCCTGGTTATAAAGGTTTTCACCTGGCGCCTGAAGTTATATAATAACTATTGCCATGCTATCAGCATGGGTCAAAGAACTACCCTTTTCCTTTTTTGAGCATAACGGATTTGAGCCTTTGGCACGAACATACTCACTCATGGCGTTCCTACTATACAGAGAACAGGTGCTCACCTGAACTGCCTCCCTAATGACTTTTTATCCCCGAGATCATTCCTGCTGAAACCCTCGCACCTGCTGTTGCCATTAGTATATTTGCTATTTTTGTTGGTTTGGCAATTTTGAGTTTTATTTGCATGTATTTAGCTTGTGGTTTGTATGTTTGGCTCTGTTTGTACATCATCTCATATATTTGAGGTGTGGAACTTGAAATGATTTTGCTTTTTTTGTACTTTGGAAAGGGATTGCAACAAAAAATTGCTGAAAACCAAAGGCAAAATAAAATGTTCATACCAGCAAACACCCACCCACCCACCACCTGAATGGCTCTCCCCATGTTTCAGCAACAAGCTACTTAACAGCGCCTCAGCCGTATTTCCCTTAAAATAAATAAAAAACAGCAACAGATAACAACAGAGGGCCACACTGCAGGGTTGTTGTGAGCTCCTCTCTCTGTGTTCTTGCTCCTGGCTATATGGGCTGACATAACCCTGCCTCTCTCACCCACTAAGTTTATCCTGCAACGACATTTTTATTCTCTCTGCATGAGAAGGCTCCAGCCTTAAGCTGTCATTTGCTTTGAGAGTCATGGAGGCTCCTGATTAATTTGTTTCTTTGAAGTGGATTATTTGGCCAGGCAAGCTGAAGAGTGGGCTGCTTCATCGGGGTCGGGGCTCGAATGATTGATGTTATATGAGCATGTGACCTGTGCCAGAAACTTGGAAACCTGTCCGTAAGACATGCTGGATCTTAGGCAACTGGGAAATGTACTATCAGAACGCTTGGTTTTATTTATACAAATGTAATAATGCACAAAGATCATATGATTAACTGATGAGATTTCTTAAATCAGATGACAGCTCCAGTTTTGAGCCTTTGGTAGAACACTGAGATTCAATTCAATAAATGCGACGAAAAGAACAGCATAAGCCCAAGAGCTTGGCTCGGGGAGCAGGTGCCAGTTGAAGACAAGGAACCGGAGAGAGGGCCCCTCGTCCTTCTTCCCTTGTCTGTTCATCCTGTGTTCACTGTCTGCTGCAAAGAAAGCAATCAACTAAAGGAAGATTCAGTGTGGCATAAAAACATGATAAAGCCTCCCACCAGTATCAGAGGAGCAGCAGGCTCTCTCTGGTTGGGGGCCAGATGATAGAAGAGTTACTTTTGTTGGAGGAACTGCACCCTCTGCACCCCTACCAGACAGGGTCTTCCTCCCCCTTTGTTTTTGCTCCAGCTCCTCCTTCATACCAGCTGCCTAGGAGTGCCAGAGCCTGAACTGGCCCCCACTCTCCCCGAGACCCCTCCCCAGTCCGTCTGGCTGCAGCTCCTCCAGGGCAGGGAGCAGCCGTCAAGCAGGTGGGCGAGGAGACATCCTTGCCATTCCTGGTCCCCCTTTCTGCTTTGCTGCTCCGTGGAGGGGGTCAAAAATCCTGTGTGTCCCTAGTAAAGCCCTCAACAGCACAGGACACCTCAGGCTCCGCACACCCCATGCTTAAGCTTCTCTGCCCTCTTCTCCTTTCCCAGAACATCCTACCCCAGTGCCTGTGTCTTACTGCTGACTTGCTGGGGGAGCAGCAGCTGCACCCCCTAGGCCTGCATTATAGTGCAAGAGGTGAAGCCGTCGCTCGAGGCAGCAAGATTTGAGGGTGGAACGATCAAGGGGATAGGCTCAGTGACGCAGAGGGAGAACCCAGAGCTGAACACCAGCATTGAAAGACAACAAAGGCTTCTCCTGGGGGCTCCCAATTTGTCTGTCGGGGCTGCTTAGGCCAGCTCTGGCTCTCCGCCATGCTGCCCACAGCCAAGGTGGTGCCCTCTCTATTCTTTCCCTGCAGTGTGTGGAGGAGGGAGGGCACATCCAACACTCAGAAGGTGGCAGCAGCAGCTTCAGAGCCACATCCAAAGGTGGCAGAGGGAGACTAGCTTTTCCTCTTGTCAATCAATTTCTACATAGCAATCTCCTTCGTGAATCATGAGCCTCATCACTGGGCATGAGGGATCCTCTCTGGCAGGCTTTCCCGGGAATTAGCCCAGGACGGCAACTTCCAAAGTATCGGAAACTTCCATTCATCAAGAAGCTATTGTTACTCACTCTGTTAAATTGGATTTAAGTACCCAAGCCAGCTTCAAAGCTACCAGTTTTACAGTCACCATCCTCTTCATCCTAATAGCAAACTGTGGTGGCTGAGTGCCAACAGCATTGGAGCCAAAGCAGGCAGGCGCTTCAACACATGGCAGAGTGAACCACGGGAGCACAAAACACTTCTTTTAAAAAACATACACAGGGAAGAGCGAGGAGGTGCAGATGCAGCCCAAGCAGGGCTGAGCAGGCTTCCTTTGGCTTCAAGGATCCGTGGAACGCCAAGTGTCCCATTATGTGCGAAAGATAGATGATTGGCTTCAGCCCCTTCAGAAAAGCCCATCGTGGAGCAAGAGGGGTCTGGTTGCCCAGCACCACCGGTGACATATAAATAGTAAAATTACTAAAATATCATTGCTATTTAGCATTATCCAGTTTTGTTTTTGCTTCATTTTAGAATTTTAGTGCAGGTAGCTTTGATAAGATTAGTAAAAAAAGAATTTAGGGGTGGGGATTTTCATGGTCCCCTTCACTAGCTGATGCCAAAAAGGTTTTATGCCAGACTGTACTGGGTTTTAATACAGATGTGGAAAGGCCCACTCCCTGTTAGGAATATGCTCACCTTGTTGAAATTATTTCAAATTACCCCCTGAAAGTCACACAGAGGTTTGGCTCAAGCCAAATGTGGTGGCGATCTGGCAGGACAGCCACCCCAGGCAGTCAGCTCTGGGGCTTTGTTGCCACCTGCAGGCAGCCCTAGGAAGAGCAGGTGGCTCCTGTCCCTAGATTCCACTAGAGAGCTCTGGAAATGCCACCTCAGGGGGCCTCCAACACTCTGCTGTAAGACCTCCATGCTCTGAGGCTTCATTCCAAAGAGGACCTTCCACTTCCCACCATGTTTCCCATCATTATAAGGAAAGCTTTCAGAAACAATAATGCTTAGCTAATGAAGGAAAGGTTATTGCCTTTTGTTCAATTTACTGACTTAAGAACAGCCTCTGTATACCAGCACAGAAATATTACAAAGAAAGAAACTTTGCCATGCTAACATCAGCCTGAATTGTAACAGCCTTTATTTCTCATTATTCATTTGAACACCAGCCAACCACTGATTAGGAGCTCTATGCAACAAGGAAGCTGGCTGCCAGCTTTTTAAACCCTTGTTCAGGATTGTACCTGGATGGCAGCGGGAGGTGCCCACATGTCCCCTCTGCTCACTCGGCTCTCCGGCTGCCCAGAACGGACCCTCAGGTTGGGACTGCTGGGAGTTTATCACACAGGGGATGCAAGCGACTCTGCTGCAGACAAACACAGGCCAGCAGAGCCTGTCTTTGCGGGGGGGGGGGGGGCGGTGGTCAGGAAGAGGTTGTCCCAAGGCTCACTGGGCTCAGGGCTGCCCAGGGAGGTGGCTCCATCTCACAGTCAGGAGCGGCCGGGCTTGCAGAAGGGCTGTGGACTATTTGACCTGCTAAGTAGAAGTCCCAGGAGAGAGAGAGGCTAATTGATTTGGAGCCAGCTGGCTCCCAGCAGCCAGGTAGCCAACTCTCTCGTTCCTGAGCCATGCCCCTCAATCAGGAACTGGACGGAAACAGTCTAACACACACACACACACACACACACACACACACACACACACACACAATATAATACTTTTCTAGGCAGGTGGAGTCCCTCCCCCACACTTTGAGAAAGTCTTTGCACAGCATGGCCAGCACTGCCCCCCCCCCAGCTGCACCACAGTCAGGGGAAGGTGAGGGGGCTGGCTTCAGGGAGTGACAAAAGCTAAACACGCTGGCAAGGTTCCACTCAAGGCAAATCTGGTGATGAGCATCTCTCATGTAGAACTGTGCAGGTATCACAGGGCTCTGCTGGACACACAAGCAGTGGCCAGCCCCAGCTTCCTCCAGCCGATGGGCAGTCTGCTCTACCTCAGAAGCTCCTCCAAGGCCACAGGCCCTCTTCGCCATCACACAGCTACTCCAGCCGCCTGCGCCAGGCCCAGAGCCTGGACAAGTTCGTCGCTGAGGCCGTTCTTCAGGGTGCGCCTCACTGAGAAGAAGCACAAAGGGATCAAGGAAGTCCAGGTAAGCAGGGACATTCTAAAACAGGCAGCCTAGGATCCCCCCATCCCAAGAGCCACGGGGCAGGAGCTCCCAGTCCCAAAACAAGGCCAAAGCTGGCACCACTAGAGCACCCTGGGTGCAAAGGGGGGATATCAATGTAAGAAAACAAATGAGAAACAAATGAAGATATAGTGGAATGTGGGACAGTCCCTTCATGGCTCTCACTCCTGTCCCTTGATTGGCAAAAAACAGAGGAAATGAGGCAAAAGGGAAAAAGAAACAGGAACAAAGTTTGAATTCATAAATGATGCCCCCTTGGCCAATTGGCACAAGCAATGCCATTCTTCTCTGCCAGTCTTAAATTTGGGTTGCCTGGCATGGAGATCCAAGCGTGCTCAACACACACAAATGAATACACATACACAGACAGACACATGGCTGCACTCTGTGAAGGGGCGATAAAAGAAGCTCTGTGCTTACGGGATTTCCGGTTCCCACGTGAGCGCTTGCGCTCCTTCCCTGCACCTGGCCGGGGAGGAGTGCTCTGGGTGACAGACTTCACCAGGCGGTCCATGATCTCTTCAGAGGCATCCTCAGGAGAGCCAGAGGCATCGTCCTCAGGAGGGGTCACGCTGGCGGGGCTGATCTTCCCAAAACCTAGAACAGAGGAGGCTGCCGTGAAAACCAGCTCCCGAGAGGCAGGCTCCCTCCCACTTTGGACTTGATCACAGAAAGACCTGCATAGTTACCAAAAGACAGCCTGCCAGCTGCAGGCTGACCAGCAGGGGCTCCTTGAAAGAGCAGCCTGGCCTGCTCTGGGGGTGTCCGCCTGGTAGTGAACCTGCCCCCAAGTTCTTTAGGGTTTTAATTGTAAATAACAAACATTTGTTCTTGGGTTCAGTAGCTAAAAGTGCTGATCTTTCTGCATTGGGGTCATATGTGTAAAGCTGGGTCTCTCGCCAAGCACACAAAGCGGCTGCATTTTGCACCAGTTGCAGCTTCTGGATCAGGCACAAGGGTAGCCCCACATTAGTCTGATCATGAGGCTGCAAAGGGCAAGGCTATCCCTGTCCAGGAATGATAATAGTTGGCACCCCTGGCAAAGCTGGCTCTGGGTACTCTGATCCACTGCGCTCACCTGGGCCTTTAGTAATGGTGATGGATCTAAGAGCACCCTCAAGCAATGCACCAGCCCCACAACCTCATTCAGAGCTGGGACACAACCCAGTGCCTGGCCCTGGGAACTGTCCATCCGTTGTGTCAGGATCCAGCTTCTTAACCACTCCAGCAACAACTGTAATTATCAAACCACCACTGTAAGCGAGAACACAAAGCTGTAAAGGCCAGGCAGCGGCTAGGAAGCTGGTGGCTTGGGGAGACCCCCAGGGAGAGGGGCTCTGGAGTGGTCAAGAAGCTGAATGAGGGTGGGAAAGGAGACTGACCCTACCTGGAGACAGACACATCTCCCCACCTTCCTACCTCTGCTGGCTCGGGAGCGGCGGCCAGATGGCTCTGGAGTGGACATAAGCACTGTGGCCATGCTTTTGTGGCCAGCTTCGTCCTTCTGTTCGGGGCTGGCCGAGAGCACAGCGGGGGCGGGACTGTCTTCGGGCTTGCTGGCGGTAGCAAACCTCTCCATCTACAATGAGAGAAAGAACGCTGCATTGAGGAAGGGCAGGGGGTACACCACCTGCTGCCAGCTGGGGAGGCAACAACACAGATGTTGTCACAGGAGCTGCTCTTGCAAGGACACAAGAGGGCTTAGGAAGCCTCTTCACGTGATGGAAATTTCCATTGGACAGGTGAGGCAAGGGTTAGGTGGGGCAGGATGAACTTGCCTCGGTGATCATCCTGCCGCGGGTCTTGTTCCTTTCGCGATATACTGCTCGTTTCTTCTGCTGCTGCAGAACTCGCTCCCGGCAGGTGCGGTACTCCAGGGCAAACTCCCGCAGGGTCCGGCAGAACCCCGTGACCTTTGCCTCCTGTGCCAAGCGTAGGTCATAGCCCAAGTACAGCAGAAAGGAGCGGAACCTGCGGGCAGAGGATGAACTGCAGGAAACTGACTGGCATCACCATCCTCTCCCTGCTTCCTGCCCAGGGCATTCATTTATTTATAACCTTTGTCACTCACTTGCTCTTCTCCAAGCAAGAGCAACAAACTGAACATCAAGCCATATCAACAGAGTAATCAGTAAAAGGACACCTCTAAAACGACACCCCCAGAAAGGCCACAAGAACAGAAGAGACGCCCAGCCGGCTAGCCAGCACCCTGCCCTCACAATGGCCATCCAGGGCACCTAGTGGGAAGCCAGATGCCCAAAGGCCTCTCCCCTGTTTAACACAGACCTATTTAATACGCGTCGATGGACCACCTTCAGGATGACGATCTTCTGGGTGCTGGAGTGAAGGAAGTCCATCAGTTTGCTCTTCAGGGCTGGCTTGGTGTCATGCTTTGTGATGGCCTTCAGGCTCTCCCAGGACACTCTGCACCGTCGCTCCAGCTGCAGGAGGCTTTCTGCCAGTGCATCAAAGTCCACCTGGAGGGAAAAAGCAAGGCCTCTTTGCAATTCTTGCCAACAGCCCCCTTTCTCTCTGTGGAATGCTCCTCACGGGTGCCAAATGGACTATCCTTTTCGCAGCAGGTAAAAACATTTTAATATGGGCAGCTTTAATCATGATGTTGTTAAAGAGTTCATAGAATCGTAAAATTGGTAGTTTTGGAAGGGATCCCAATGGTCATCTAAGTCCAACTCCCTGCAATGCAGGAATCACAGTTAAAGCCTCCCCAACAGATGGAAATCCAACCTCTGTTAAAACCTCCCGTGAAAGAGGGCCCACCAACACCCAAGGAAGTCTGTTCCACTGGTGAGCAGCTCTTGCTTTCAGAAAGTTTTTCCTAATGCTTAGTCAGAATCTCCTTTCCTGTCATTTGGTTTGGGTCCTATGCCTTGGAGGAGAAAACAAGCTTGCTCCATCTTCCATGTGACAGCCCTTCAGATATTTGAAGACAGCTGTCCTACCACCTCTCTGTCTTCTCTTCTCTAGGCTAAACATACCAAGCTCCCTCAACCATTCCTCATATATATAAAGCTGGGTTTCCAGACTCTTTATTATCTTGGTTGCCATCCTGTGCACACGTTTCAGCATGTCAACTTCCTTCTTACTCAATCTGGGTTTTGGTCTGTGGTTTAATAATTGCTACTGTGCATTATTTAACATGTTCCCACTAGGAGATAGATACAGATAGATGATGATAGATAGATAGATGATAGATAGATAGATAGATAGATAGATAGATAGATAGATAGATGATAAATAGATGATAGATAGATAGATGATAGATATGTCTGAGAAAAGGACTCAAGTGATATACAAGCCGAATAATTCAAAGACAAATCAATTCTGCACACAGGAGTTTGGCCCAGGATGTGGCTCTCAGAGCAAATCCTCCCAGAAGCAGGAGAGGAGAAGCCCCCCACCCACACAACCCTAACCTTGGCTGAGCGAGTGATAGCGGCGATCTCTGAGTAGAGGTCCGTCGTGTCCGGGAACTTCTCCACCACGAAGTGGCACAGGTGGTGGAGCAGGGTCTGTCGGTGCACTGTGTCCTTCACCTCTGACACCTTGGCCAGGTAGCTCAGCTCAAACCCTTGGCTCTGAAACCCCAAAAATTGGAATTTAAGATGATGCACCAGGTTTGAAGAAGAAGCAGAGCCCAGGAAGAGGGCTCCTCACCTGTTCTCTTTGCAGCAGCGTGACAGACACCCGGCAGCTGCTACTTGCACCAAAGGAAGGTGCCGTCGCCACTACCAGCCCTAAAAGTCTGCCCTGCCTCCCACCTTCCCTGCACAATGTGCCCTGAGACAGGCCTTTGTGCTTGACACATGACACAGATGCACACGCAATGGGGATGGCAAGAGCTGCCAGCCAACAGGCCTTGTGTGTGACACTGAAGAGTCACTGCATGCCTGCAAAGGAGCCCCAGCTTCCAGGTGCAGGATCACCTGCCCCCACAGCACGTCCACTGGCAGGTGGAGGGTCCCAGTGCCTGCAGTTTGGAAAAGGGTCTGGGTGCAACTGAGGAGAAAGACCTGGCTCTGTCAGAGTCACTGCCAGAGTGGACTCCAGGGCGATGCAGGCAAAGTGCCTGACCTGATAGAAGGCAGCTTCCTGTGACCACAGTGGACATTAAGAGGGTCCAATGCTGCAGCTGGGCAAGAAAAAAATCTGGGCAGGCCCTGTGAACAAAAAAACTCAGGCTCCAATCCCAGATGTCTGACCACCTGCTGAAGGAAATGGTGCTCAGCATATGCTCAGAGCTGCTTGGTGCTGGCTCCTGAGCTGAGCCCCTGCCCCCACCCTCATTACATGCCTCACCTGGGATCCATTCAGGAAGTTGCCCATGGCCAGGAGAGCGGCAAGGATACATTTGAAGGTTTGGTTTTTGGCCAGTTGCTGCATCCCAAGTTTCAGATCAAAAAGCGGCTCTGCAATTTCCTGCACAGGAACACAGAAGACAAGCTGTGAGGACCCGTTTGCCCCCAGAAATTGGAGGGAGCGAGCAAATTGCTGGCCCAGATATTCAGGTTCTTGCTTAGGACCCAAAAGCAATGGATGGATTCAGCAGCAGGAGGAAGCAAAGGGCAGCTGAATGACACCTGGAACCATTTGCCATGTGGCCAGACCAACCACAGCAGCCACTCTCGCCAAGCCAGCCAGTTCCCTTGCAGGTTGGTTCACCAGCGATGGCCCCCTTGCCTTTAAGCCCAGGAAGGTCCAGCCAAATTTATGGGGAGGACTGGCTAGAGCTTGGGGGAGGGATCCACCTGCACCATCCCCAATTTCAGAGGTTCTGCAGTATCCTGAGCAGGGGTGTACCTGCTCCATGGCCTCATAGTCCAGCTTGAAAGCCCACAGCTGAAGCCGGGCAGTGAGCTCAGTGATGGAGGAGAGAGCGAGGAGGAACTGCTCAGCTGAACCCAGAGGCACGTCGGGATTGGCCATCTGTGCTTCCTGGATCTTCTGCTTCTCCTCCTCGGTTGGAACCATTGTCAAGATTTTCTGCAAAACAAGAGGGAAGAGGGTGTTGGGACAGGACACAATGACTCCACCTGGCCCTTCATGGCAGCTTTCCCAAACCGGGTGCCATGCAGATGCTCTGGACCACAAGTCCCATCAGTCCCAGTCAGCATGAGCGAATGAAGCTGGGATTGATGCAAGTTGTAGTCCAGAAGGCTTCTTTATGGTCAAGGGTTCTCAGGAGACACAGAATTCTCACCTCAATCCCTTCCTTGTTAATTGCAAATTCATCAAAGTTGACAATCGCCGTCTTGATGATGTGTACGGGAGGCAGCGCTGTCAAGCCGATGTTGATGGCATTGCTCCTCTTGGGATCCAAAACCACAATTAGCTTCTTCCCATCAACAGCTTTCTTGGGAGTGAAAGAAGGGAAGAGTTGATGTTTTTGTCTGTCACGCTATCACCCCATCTTTGGAGGTTCTCCTCTTTCAGCCCCACAACTCTCATGCAAGGTAGCTTAAACTGGCAGGTGAGGCCTGGACCCAATGTCAACCCGCGAGCATCACGACTGGGCAAGACAGGCAGAGGACCCTAGAGCAAGATAGTGGCTGGTCTCTGAATGCAAAGGACAAAGCTTCTTCTCTTTGACTGACAAGAACAGTCTCTGCCTGAGGCTCTGCTGGCTAGGCCCTGACAGCGCAGCTTGCTCCAGGCACATTCAAGATGGAAGAAGAAATCACATGGGCTAGAAGTCCTTGAAGGCAAGAGGGTCGAAGGGGCAGTGTTAAGGAAGAGCAGCACTGAATAGAGAGACTGGAAGCCAGAGAGAAGCTCAAGGGCAGAGCCCAAAGTCCCTGGATCAGTTCTTGGCACCTCCAGGGAGCAGGCCAAGGGAGCTTCCAGAGCCCTAGGGAAGCTGCTGTCAGACCAGGCCAAGGGTCAGACTCAGGGCAAGGCAGCTCCTTGGGCTCCTCTGCTTTGAGCCTCTGGCACACTTATTTCAAAATAAGTGTATTAAAAATGCTCTGCATTCCCTTTCCACAATCCCACTAGAAAGCATGGGCAAAGCCTCCTGCAAGAACCCCACAGCCCAAGCTCAGGAGAGAGTCCTCCTCCCTCCTGTAGCCAACACTGAGGAGCCCCAACCTACCTTCGAGCTAAGCACCTCCTTCGTCTTGGACTCGAAGAGATGTTCCATCTTGGTGGTGTCGACCTCCACCTTCTCCAGAGATGCCCACAGAGTGGCTGGCCCAAAGGGGTCTCCTCTTCCTTCCCGCCTGGCAGAGCTGTCCACGTTCTTTAGCTCCCTCCAGAAGAGCTTAATAGTTTTCTTCTTTTTTGCTGGGGAGTGGGCATCCTCCCTGGAGGAGCCCAGCAAGCCTGGAGGAGGACAGCCTGGTGGGGGTGGAGGAGGCGGGGGAAAGGCACAGCCTGGTGGGGGTGGAGGAGGGGGAGGGGGAGGGGGAAAGGCACAGCCTGGTGGGGGTGGAGGGAGGCTGGGAGGAAGGGGTGGAGGGGCCGGAGCCCCACTGGCAGCCACAACCACATGGTCAGGCACAGTCTCTGTTTCTAGGATATCAAAGTCTTCCTCCTCACCCAGGTCAGAGAAGTCCAAATCTCTGATCTTCAGGTGCTTGGGGCTGAGCTCCAGGGGCCCTCGCATCACCTCCGCTCCCTTCCTGTAGGGAGTCATGAAAGTCCTCTCCAGGCTCTGCAGGCTGGCTTCCGCCTCAAGGCTGAACTGAGCCCGCAATGGCCGGGCCCGAAGATTGGAGGGGCTGCCCTGTTTCCCATTGCTCTGTGGGCTGCCTTCTTCACTCCCGGTGTCTGCCTGGAACTCTTCTGCTGGGGTAAGAATAACCCCTTCCAGCCTTGCAGGGCTGTTATTGGAGAACAGTGTGTCAAGGTTGAGCTTCTTTCCAGGTGCAGGGTGGCTCTGGGAATCTTCTCCATCGCACAGCAGAACTGGGCTTTCTGGGCTTGGGGTGCAAATGGGACCCAGCCCAGGGCTGCTGCTGGAGAGCCCCTCGCCTGACAGGCTCTCCCTGGCCTCTTCGCCTTCAAAGCCAGCCAAGGCCAATGCAGAGCTGAGCTCTGTTCCATCGCCGTTTCTCTCCTGTCCTTCACGCCACCTCCCTAAGGGCACAGAGGAAGAGTTAAGGTTTAACTAGGAAAGGAGACAAGCTAGGCAGTTGACAAGCAGCACAGAAAAGAAGAAGCCTGAGCAACAAGCCTTTGGCCAAACCAGGGATTGTCGCAAACTCTGCCGGCTCTTCTGCTGCATTACCTGGGGAGAGCTGCTCAATGCTCGGAGTAGCTTCAGCAAGGACCTCGGCTCGCCCCTTGGAGATTGCAACCAACTTCTCTTTCTGGGAAGCAGCAAGATTTTCCAGGAAGCGTGCTCTATGAGAGAAGCAAAATGCTACATCATTCAGCACCGGGGACACAATGTTCCATCACCACACAGCAAGCAGGATGAGGCTCATCCCACCCAACAGCTGTCCCCCCAGAGACTGGTAGAGCCAATCTATCAGATGCTGCAACACACAGGAAGTCCAGCACTTGGCACAAATGCTGACACCCATCAGTGGTGGTTCCTCTGAGGCCCAAAGCTCTCTCGGCACCTGTTTAAAGAGGTACAGGCTGAGATCCTCAATAGCAGCAGCAAAGGCAACTGCGCAGACCCTCCTCCAGCCTTCTCTCCCCCAAGCTCCTGCAGTTTTCCTCAACACAGGACTGCTCTAGGACAGCCACACTCTAACTGGTCCAAGGCCCCATCTCATACAGAACCCAGCAGCCTATGGGGTGGGAAAGGGATGTCAAGAAAGCATGGCACCTCAGCCAGCCCCGAATCCTGCTCCCTGCCCTCTCCTGTGGGCACCAGAAGGCCAGTATGGACCAGGACAGTGCAGCAGATGGAAGAGAGAGTGGGTGGGTGGCACACAGCAGCTCAAGCCCCACTCAGCTCTGTAATTCACTGGGGGTCCCTTGGCAAGTCACTGCTTCTTCTCAGCTTCACCTCCTCTGCTAGGTAACCTGGGTTGGCTACTGGGTGATCTTGCCATCAATGCTGCCCTGTACGAGGAAACATGGCAGCTGGGATGGTGGGTCTAGAAGAGACCCAAATGCAGCTTGCTGGATGAGCTGCCTCCAGAGGGCCAGGAAGGGCCTTCCATCAGTGGCAGGGGGCCAAGGCTGCCCAAGAGTATTGGCTTCCATCCACCAGGCACTTTTGAGGCCACTGCAGAGATTCAGGAGGATTCTTTGCCTGAGGAACTCAACAAGGATCAACAAATTCCTGGGCCTAAAACCAAAGAGAGACCTCCAGCACCAGCCTAAGCCTGATGAAACACACATGTTCTCTATACTTACTCAAAGCGCCTCAGAATAGGCTTGTCCCCACATACTGAGGGGCTTTCCTCTTGCCTGGGAGAAAAAGTCAGTTAGTGCCACTGGGCACAGGAACCACACTCTGCATGCCCACAAGCTCTGCCAAGGCTACACCAGCTCCAAAGCAGAGAGGTCCATGCAATCTGGGGGTGAACTCACTCCTCCTGTCCAGCTGAAATCCCACCTCACTTCCCTGCAGCCACTCATTTTGGTGCTCCAAGTCTGGACGAAAGGGCTGCTCACGCATGCACCAAGGTCACAAAGGCCTCAGAAGTCTACTCCTGGAGCCCCAAGCAGATGCCAGCCACACAACCACAAGTGGAAACACTGCATCTGTTCAGAAGCACAACACAGGGCTGTTGCCACACTCTTGACTCTGTAAACTGGTCCAGGATAGTATCCCCTCTTTGCTGGTGCCTCAGCTCAGGTGACCCTTGGCCCTTCACCCTTCAAAGGCAATCCAGCAGGATCCAGACCCAGAAGTCGCTGGAGAAGCACAAAGGCAGAGGAGCCCAAACTGCATGCCAGAAGCCCCAAGCCTGCAAACAGATCCCTCATTCAATAATTCAAAGCTATGAACAGCAGAGGAAAGGAAACCACAGGGCCAAGAGCATCACACACACACAAACACACACACAAGATACATCTGTGGCATCACTTACCAAGCAGGGGCAGTTTCGTGAAGTCTGGAAAAGGAAAGGGAGTTTAAGCAGGAGAGCACGCGAGAGAAGTAGGTGGCAGAAGAAGAAAAAGAAGAAGAGGGGTGGTGGGCTGGGCCAGGAGCAGAAGGAGGTGAGGGCACAATAAGAGGAGAGAAGAAGTGAGAAAAGGGACTCTCCAGGACAGCTTGCTTCAGTGTCCAACTTGTGCAACAAGGATGACTGCCTCTCCCAGCCCAGCAGGCCCTTACCCCCACCCACAGAAAAACCTGCCACCCTCCAATCCGCCTGTGCTCTGAACTCTCCTGCCTTCCTTCGGCACTTGCAGAGGAAGGGGTTCAGCACCATTTACGGGGGGCGGAATCCCCCCTGCACCTCCCCCCCATCTACAGCAGGACTCTCCATCATGTGGGGAGGGTTACAGAAGCCCATCTCAAGAAAGGAGGGGGGCAAGTATTTGATTATAGACTCCATTCACTTTGGGTGAATTGCATCAGAGCCACCAGATTCTTTCAAGCATCACCACAGGCCCCCTCCTCTTCTAAGGCTCCTGCTGCATTTCTCACTGCCACGCTGCACCCCACCCTACCCTGCAGGACATGAAAAAGCCCCTTTGGAAGGGGAGCTGCCTTAGTGGACAGCAAGGGCTGCCACCTCCTCCCCATCCACCATTGCTAACCAGACACCTCCTTGCCACAGCTGCCTCCTCAGAACTGCTGGCCAGGGAAGAAGAGAATGGGGAGAGTCAAGCCCATCTCCCCTAGAGCTTCCGGAGGGCTCCTGAATCTCCCCAGTACGGTCAATATCTTCCCCCACATCTTCTCACCTACTCCCCAGCCCAATATACTAAGCTCAGTGCTTCTGGCAGCTCTGAGCAGGGAGAGATCTTGTGTCCCCTTTGGCCAGAGAGACCTACTTGAAAATGCTCCTCTCGCCCAGGCTGCCACTCTGCTCTTCATCCACAGGAACGGATGGCGTGGAAAGCTGGACGCTGGATGCGCTGCTGTACATGCTCTTGAAGGCAGGCCTAGAAAAGGGAGAGGGGGAAGAGCAGGAGGGGGGCTGTGAGCACACAAGGCTCCAATGGGGGCCCATCAAGACTTTCTAGTCATTCTGAGGCAGCTCCCTGGAACAGGGCCTCCTGGGCCGAGTGAGGGTTTCTGAGGCGGTATCACCACAGGCAGGCAAAGGTGGCCTCTGGAGGACCCACATGCTCCTCTTCCAGCCTCCCTTTGCCTCCTGCCAGCTTCCACCAACTGCCCCACTCTTTGGGCTGGGCCTTTTCAACCTTCTTGGCTCAGCTTCTTTCCCACCAGTTCCAAGCAGAACAAAAGCCACAAGCAGAAACTGCCTTGGCCAACAACCCACCTGTCTTGGCTGCTCTCTCTGTCCAGGCTGGGAGCCTCTGCAGGACTGGGCTGGAAATTCTCTGCAGGTCGAGCCCCTTGGCCTTCCTCCTGGGCCAGGATGTAGCCCAGGGAGCGTCGCTGCCCCTTCCGGCCCTCTTCGCCTTTCCTCCGCTCCTTGCGTGTTCCAGGGGGAGGCTCTTCCACACCATCTTCGTACTTGAGGGCATTCTGCAAGGAAGACAGAAGCTCAGGGGGACCTGGTAGGGCAGGCTGCTAGGTGCTGAGTGTGTAGTGGGGAAGCTGCCTGCTTTTTCTAGAGGCCTCCTCTTTATACCCAGCTCCCTCCCACCAAGAGGGAAGATGCATCACCTCGTAGATAACCAGCTGCTGCTTCAAGTCCAGGTCGGTAGCCTTGTGGGTCATGTGCTGCTGGATGATGCTTTCCATGCCCTGCTGCTCCAAGCAGTCTGTCACATCATAGAAGGAATCCTGGTCAGGGAGGGCAGCCAGAGTCTGCACAACACCAACACAGGGCACCACAGTCAGGGCAGGAAAGGTGCTCAGCCTGGCTCAGCCCAGCTCAGAAGAACAGCCTGACACCTGCTGCTTCCCTCCCCACCTGGGCAATATTCACCTTGTTGATGAGTGTCATGGCGAACACCTGAAGCTCCGTGTCAGCTCCATTCTTCTGTTCCAGGATTGCCACGATGGGAGACCACGGAAAACCACCTGCAAGGCAATGAGTAAGGCATGTGGTTGACCACACAAGCCAAGGAAAAGACCCTCCTTTCTCCTCATCACTGACCTGGCCCAGCAAGGGGCTGTCTGCTGTGGTTCATTGACCGCTCTTCCCTATCTTGAGGCTAATGGGATCAGACCCATCTCTCTCTCTCTCTTCCTTGGGCAGCCGTGTGGCACACTCACCTCTGACCTGCTCTGCTGCTATGACGGCCTGGACAAGCAGCTGGGCATTGGATTCCGTGAACTCCACAAAGACCAGCAGCAGCTTCAGAGCTGTCTTCACCACCAGGCGGTACTAGCAGAGGGACAGCAGAAGTTGCTTAATAGTGGGCCAGGCTACTGGGCTCTACTCATAAGAAAAGCCTTCAGAATCAGGCTAGTGGCCCATCTAGTTAGCATCCTGTTCAATCAAACTCAGCCTGGCCTCCCCTGCGCTGACTGTTAGCCAGAGCTCTCCAGGGTTTCAGGTTGGAGACTTTCCCGTCTTGCCTTGAGATGCCACTGGGGATTGGTTCCTCTGCCACTGAGACCATGACCTTCTCCTGTGGAGGGAGGTGAGAAAAGCTGGATGGAAGGAGCTGGAAACTGGGCCTCAGTCAGGAGGACATCACACAACCCTCTTTTTTCAAAGCCCATCCCACCTCCCTTTCTCGTAACACTGGAATTTGTGCACATCCAACAAAGCTGAATGCGGGAAGATTCAGGACAGATAAAAGAAAGTATTATTCACGCAGGGCATAATTAAACTACAGTGGTACCTTGGGTTACAGACGCTTCAGGTTACAGACTCCATTAACCCAGAAATAGTACCTCGGGTTAAGAACTTTGCTTCAGGATGAGAAGAGAAATCGTGCGGCGGCCCCATTAGCTAAAGTGGTACCTCAGGTTAAGAACAGTTTCAGGTTAAGAACGGACCTCCAGAACGAATCAAGTTCTTAACCAGAGGTACCACTGTACCGAACTCCCTCCCACAGGAGGCAGCGATAGCTACCAGCTTGGATGGCTTTAAAGGAGGAATAGACAAATTTGTGGCCACAATTGCTATGTTCTTCCTCCACTGTCTCTGAATACCAGTTGCTGCTTGTGCACTTCCCATTGGGGCATCTGGTTGGCCATGGTAAAAACAGGATGCTGGACTAAGTGGGCCACTGACCTGATCCAGCTTCGGCTTCAGGGCTCTTCTGATGCTCACAAGGGGATCTTTCCTTCTGTGACAGCCACATACTCACCAAGCTCCCACACAGCGTGTACAGCCACTGCACAGTCTCGTTGTGGTTTATCACCCCCATCATCCCATCCACAAAGAGCACGATCTGGCTGAGAGCTGGAAGGAAGGAGCGAAGAGCACTGTAAGGATGCCAGCTGGCCATGGGCAACTGATGTGCCTTGCTCACTCACTTGCAGTGGAGCTTCCACACAATGCCTGCCACTCAGCAGCAAGTCTCTTCTGCTCCCTCCTCTGGTCCCTCCATCTCAGTCTGACTCTTTGGCTTTCAGGGTGTTGTCTGTCCCCCCACCCCCGCCATGCAGACATCAAATTGGGGAGTAGGACACTAGGTGGTGATGTGAGGAGAGGGCCTTCCCAGTGGCTGCTCCCAGACTTTGAAACTCCCTTCCTACAAAAGCTAGACTGACTCCCTGCCGGCAGGTGAAGACTGTTTTATTCCAACATTGGGAACTGACTGTTCTTTTAAGGAAGGGGCTTTTAATAGTGCTGTGCTGTTTTATACTATCTGTATTTTAAACACATTTGTTTTTGTTTTTATTCTGTAGAATTTGAATTACTTTTTAACTATTCTCTTTTTATGTTTTTAGTTTCTTGTATGTTATGTGTGCCATTTTAATTTGTGTAAGCTGCCTTGAGTCCCAAGTTTAGAAAAAAAGGTGGGATATAAATAAATGCAATAATATTATTACTAATACTACTAGGAGTTGCTACACAGCAGATGGCAGTGCCCAGAGGAGGCAGGTGGGTAGGGCAGGCTAGCTGTCAGGAGTATGGATTGATTTGCACATCTGACATGAATGACTTGGCACAAAAGGCTGCTGAGGACAGGGCAGGCTGTTTCCACCCTGAGGTGCAAGCTGCAAAGTTAGGCTACTTCCAAAAGAGTCCTCTTTGTCAACAGGACCCACAGAGGCTGCCAGGTCTACAAAAGGTCCCTTCCAGTCACAAGCCCCTGAGACTAAGGGCCAAATGAAGCTTTTAAAACCAGCCATGTGGGGGGGGGAGTCTGATACCTTCCCCCAGCTTTCGCTTGCCCCATTCGGGAAAAGAGACACACAGTCACATCTTCCCTACAGCAGGGCAAACAGTACTTGTCCATGAGTGGCATCAGAGGAAATAGCATCACAAGGGGGGTGGGGAGCAGACAGAAAAGGTCTCAGCTCCTTCCCTCCACTGGTGCCATGGTCCTAGGAGAAAAGAGATGATCATGGAGACCAACATCTCCTTTAATTGGGGCCCAAAGCTCTGTCATTAAGAAAAAGTGGCCTCTCAACTTTTAACCTTAATACTTTAACTCTAAAAAAGGAATAAGGTATGTATTATGTATTATGTAGTAAAATTTGTAAAACCAATAAAGATCATTTTAAAAAAAGAAAAAGAAAAGAAAAAGTGGCCTCTCCAAGACGGCTCATGAATTGCAGCTGAAATTTTACACACTGAATTTTGCTGCTTGCACATCCCCAGCTGAGTAGCCGGTGAGATGGAGCTATCACCACATCTGGAAGGCTCAGAAATGGGTCAAAACCATTCAAAAAAACACAAAAAACTTCCTAGTACAGCCAAATCTCCTCACCTAGCCACTATCCCTCAGCAGCAGTCTAAACCTGGCCACTGAAAGTTTGCTCAGGCAAATGCTTAAAAGCAAACAGGAGAAATAAGTCCTGCAAAGCCTGCCTACACCAGCTTTGGGTCTGCTCCCCATACCGGATTAAGCATCAGGGAGGCAGAGAGACAGAGACAAGAGTCACACATAGTCCTCACTGTCAGCATCCCTCAGATCAACATTGTACATGGGCAAATGCAGACCGCAAAAAGGGGAAGCCAAGGCATCTGTCTATTTATTAAATGTATATTCCACCCTTCCTCCCCAAGGAGCCCCAGGTGGCAAACAGCAAGGGAGAAAATAACAAAAAACATATTTAAAACAATTTCAGTACAGATGAAAACTGGGAAAGAGCTCCACTTAAAAGACTCCTCCCAGAGATCTCTAGGGTGCTCTATCCTTTTTCTGGATATTCAGTTGGGAATTGGAGGTGTCAGTTTAATTTCACCGACTTTGACTCTTTGGTGGGAGGTCCCAAATGTTATCCACTCTAGGGGCTCAGATTCTCTCTCTCTCTCTCTCTCTCTCTCTCTCTCTCTCTCTCTCTCTCTCCACTTCCTGCTGGCCTGGTGGTCACTTACCCCTGAGGATATAGTTCTGGTAATTCTGGTCAGCCTCAGCTCCCACTGTGATGAGACACGTCAGCCCTTCTGAATTCACAAACTCAGGCACCAGGTCCTTATCCTCCTGCAGCAGAAATCCAGAGAGAGGAATGTTTGCAATCTGCAGAAAAAGGTCATACCGTGCATGCTCACCCCTCCACTTGCAACCCACAATCTGTCTGAGACAATCTCCTGCTGGAGGAAGGGTGCATGGGAGGAGCCTGCCTGCTTATTGCCTTCTCATATAGGGAACAGGTCTGTGCACAGTCCAGTCTCACAAGAGGAGAGCAGAAGCTGCAAGAGCAAAGAGGAGGGGAAATGAAGAGTCAGCAGCAGAGCCTGGTGGTGTCCACACAGAGCGCTGGGCTGGCTGGCTCAATCCCCCCCCCCAACAAAGCCGCGCCTGCTGGGGGCAGAACAGGGAGGGCCTGGCAGGAGCCTTACCTGGAAAAGCTGCTTCAGTGAGAAGAGGGAGCGCCTCAGTTCAGGGCCCTTTGACCTGTAGAGCTTCTCTGAAGGAAAAACAAAATATTTCTGTCCGTAAGGAACAGGCACTCCTGGGTCCATCTCAGAGCTCCAAAAGCATCAGCAGCAGGAGGAGACCCCTCCTCACCAGCTGCTTTCAGGATGCCTGGAAGTGCTAGCTTGAAAGAATGCAAAAACAACCTAATGATGTGGCACAGCAGTGAAAGTGCCAGACTAAGACTTGGGCAACCAGGGTTCAAGGCCCTGGGTGACCTGGGGCCAGTCCTTTCCATTATTTGAAGAAGCAAAGCCAAGCAAGGCAGAATAAGCACAGTAGCTGCAGCTGACCAGAAACAACTGGCCCACCCAAAGAAGAGAACCCCACAAGCACCTGCTTCCCTTTTAATTTTACAAGTTCAGTCTTTCCCACCCAAAAGCATTTCTCTACTTGAGCACTTTGATGCAATTTATGGGAAGGAAAGGGGCAGCTCCTCTGCCCTCCCCCCCCATGCCTAAAAACGTCCTCCACTGTGCTATAGCACTAAAGGGCTGAGGTTTGGGACTGGCTGCCATCCCTGAACCTGAGCACTGTATATAGCTAGAGGGAGTTTCTAAAAGAACTTTTAAATCTCATAGCATGCACCTTCTTATCTAGAAAGGGTGGATGAATCCTCTCCTACTTTCATACCGGTAACATCAAAGACAAACCAGTGTAAGGAGCTCCACATCAGGCTGCCTTTGTTTTTTGTTTTTTAAATATTTTTTATTAACTGGCCGATCACATCAAATTAAATCACATCACATAAATTCCAAATTACAAAGCCAAATTTTTAAATTTTGTTGGGGGAACCCATACTTCAAGATCCAAAGGGGAATTCAGATAATCTTCTTATTACTGCGTTAATGTCCAAATCAGTCCAGACAAAGTTCATAATTCTATCCAGTCTTATCTTGGTGTTTCCACATCATATCTTGTTCATATAATTTCTATTTTTCCTTTACGATCTCTTCTGTTAGTCTCCTTAAGCCGATAAGCAAAATAATAATCCTGTGTGGATTTCCCATTCCTCCACTAAGTCCAGATGGTTTCCATCTATCTCCTTCGTAGATAGCATCGCTCTTTCCATCATAAATTTGGCATTTGTCGCTCTTAAGTCCCACCGAGAAGTTGATCCACGATATGTAAACAACTCTATTTCTCTCTTTCTCCTCCCAGACCCAAGAGCTCCAACAATGCCTCCCAAAATGGCGACAGCATTTTTAACTGCGTCATTCCAAAACTCTTAGCTTTCCAGCTTCATCTTGAAACATTGCTTTGGTTCGAAAGTTTATCTCCACACAGCCTTAAATCCACAGCTTAAGTCCTTAGTTTCTGACTCATTAGGGGAGGGGATTCTTGTTAAATCACATAAAAAAAAGGAAGGCAGGTTTTTCCCCCCTCCCCCCTCAGTCATTTGTCGTACCATATCTTGACGTATCTTCTCATATTTTATTCTTGTCTTGTTATCAGAGATCTCTTCTGTCAGCTGTCTTTACTCCCCTTTTTCCTTGAAGCATGTGCAATTTATCTCGTCCAAATTGTTTCTTTTGAAGATGCTTGCAACTGGCGGCGCAAATCAGGGACGGCGTCCAGGAGTGCCGGAATCCCACAGGAAGGCTTTGTGCCTAGTGCCCCCACCCCCACAAATTCGGGGGTGGTATAGGGCACAGCAGGCAAGGGCCGTCCCCCCCACAATCCTGGGGGGGTTAAGGAGGCTAATTACCCCCATCATAGCCTCCAAATTACCTCGTGTGGGTCGGAGAGATGTTATTGTCAGCCATCTTCCGATGCGCCACCTAGTGGCCCCCCCATCAGGCTGCCTTTGAAGACTTTCAGAAATTGCAACTGGTGCAGCTGCCAGGATATAGGCTACTCTCTCCTTCATTAGCACCACTGCCACGTGGCTCTCTCTCACACATTTGCTGCCCAAGAGGGCTCCCATGAATCAGCCCAGCAACAGAAGCATCACTTCAGCATCACTTCAGACTGTCAATGCTCCCTCTGAGCCAGAACCTCCCTGGATGTTTAGAAGTAGCCTGCAATTTCTCCCTCTATTTAAGGCCCCCTTTCTGGGCAAGCCCATCTTGGGCCGGGAGTGTCCAGCCATTCAGTCCCTCCTGGCCGTCTGAAGTAGCCTGGCCCAGCCCCAGAGGGAGGCCCTAAGGGGTGCCTCATCACCCCCAGAAACCCCTGAGAACCGTGGGGCTTCCAGGGCTGCTTCTGGCGGATCTGCTTTCTCTTGTCCTTCCTGCAGCCCCCACCTCAACTCATGGGCACTGCACAGGCTTGCAACTCAAGTCAGACCAGACACAGAAGGTAGAGTGGAAAGGGCGAGCAGGAAAGGGCAAAGGGATGTGATTCAGTTGTGTGGGGAGCACAACTGTGGAGAATATTGCGAACCACCCTGAGATCTTTTGATGAAGGGCGGTATATACATCTAATAAATAATAATAAAACAAATAATAACAACAAGGAATAAAGGGCACCACGCAATGCCTATGGTACAGAACACATAATCTGCCTTATATGGAGTCATTAGACCACTTGGTCCCTCTAGCTCAAAAAGTATACAGACACTGAGAGCCAGCCATGGCTCTCAAGGGTTTCATGCAGAGGACATTCCTAACCTCACCTAGAAATGCTGCTAGTGGGGATTGAACCTGGGACCTTCTGCATGCCTAACAGCTGCTCTTCTACCCCTCCCCAGAAAGCAACTGCCCCTGTGGGGCTTCCGTCTTCTGAAGCCAATACTGGCTAAGGTTTGGAGCAGAGAGAATCAGCTCCTCTGGTCAGCCCTCCCTCTCATCAGCCTTCCTGTGGCCTAGGATCTCTTCCCAGGCAGGAGTGGTGCCACTGACAACAGGCAGGAGTTGCCGATGCTCTTCTACCACAAAGCTATGGCCCTTTCCCCACTCAAAGTGGCACTGCCAAAGGTTGCTCCTTCGGCTCTGCCTGCCCCCTCTTCTTTCCAGTGACCCCATTCCAAAACAGAAGAGTAGCTGTGGCCATTCTCCTCAGGCCACCTCTGTGGGCCAGGCGCCAGAGAGCAGCTGTAGCCCAAGTAAGGCCGGCTGGCTCAGAGCTTGCAGTCTTCCTGTTTTCTGCAATACTATATAAATATCTCTTACAGCTTCCTATGCACAGACGGATACCTCTGACAAAAGAGAGAGGGAGGGAGGCCAGGCTGCTCTTTCTTCTCCTCTCTCAGCCCAGAGCCAGAGCATGGGACCTGCACACTATAAACAAGCAAGCGGGGGGGGGGGCTCCTCTTCCTCCCTGGAACAGACCAAAGCTCCATCGAGACATGGATGTGCCATTTGCAACTCCTTCCTCAGGCACCAAGATGTCAAGGTAGCCAATGTCACTGACTAGTCAAAATGAAATTGCAGGTAATGCCTCTCTCCCTTGAGGCATTCTCTCTCAAAGAGAATGGTATAGCAGAGAGGTCACCGGCCCTGCTCCGCTGGTACCATCTGGGACTTCTGCTTCTTCTTGGTGTGACTGCTGAACAGGTGGTAGGGATGTCCTGATCCCCTGCAAGTGGAATGGTAAGGCAGGTGAAGGTGCCCACCTCCACCCCCATTTTGCTGCCCACTCTATCAAGTTGCAGTATTCATAGGAATCACTGCTTGCTCGCAAAGGGATGTGGCTGGTACAGGCAGGCAAGCAAGTGCAGAGACAGACAGGCAGTGGTGAAGGCAGCTGCCTCGGGTGGGGATTGAGGACAGGGTCTTAGCAGGTCCAGGGGGCTGGTTAGGAGGACGAGCACCTTGCTCCTAGCATCTTGCTTTCCAAGTCACTCTCGCTCAAAGCACAGGGGCCTCACCCTGGAGTCTGCAAAGGAGCAAGAGTAGATTTTACTACAGCAGTGGCAGCCTGCGAAGGTGGAGATGAGCAGGAGGCAGAACGGAAGCACCACTTCCTCTATGAATGAAGACAAAACCTCCAACACTTCCTGCCTTGGCAGCCTGGTGCACAAGGGTCTGGCAAGGGAGCACATCTGCATGCCGATGACAGTGCCACTGCTGGGAATGGGCACGTGAGCCAAAGAGCATGTGCACACAGAGGAAAAGAGCCAGACATGGATCAGGCAGACAGGAAGGAAAGAGGGGGACAGCTCAGAAGGTGCAGGAGAGGAAGAGCCACTTGTGCAGCAGTCCCAATTGTCTTCTTGGGAATGTTGTTGCTCAAGAGGTCAGAGAGTCCCATTTCAGCAAAATGACAGCAGCTAAGTTAATGGACTTGGCCACTGCCTCTGGTAGGCTATGAGTCTGTGGCAAAGATATGACACCTCCACCTAACAGCTGCATATTGCAGGTGGAAGGAAGCTTGCAAATGCACCAGGAGATCCCCTCTTATACAACCAACCATGAGCCTACCCACAAGTAAGCATGGTTACGGTAAAGACTCACCCAACAGGCTAGCAGTGAAAAGTATTTTCCCAAACACTAGCTGCATTCAATCTAGCCTTATTCTCACATGCCTTTACACATCATGCCTTCCCCCTTCAAATGGAAGCATGTGGGGCCTGTCAAATTACCAACCCTTGCAAAACTTTCTCATCTTCAAGAACCACAGGTTAAAAAGTTGTATGTAGGTTTCTCTTTCATTTTAAAATGATCTTATTGTGTGCTTTCTGTAAGCTGCCTAAGGAAGCACTGCGTTCACATGGGCTGTTCACTTCCCCTGCCACGACAATGGAAGCAGGAGTTCTAGAAGGAGCATTTTGGCTGCCTGGCTCTGAAGCAGGACGGATTCTTCACAGGTTCCCAGCTCCTGCATTTCAAGGCACACACTGTGTGACAACCTCCGGTGGAATAGCACTGCAGCACTGCCCTTCCCGCACATGTCCAAAATTAAAAGTTTGCCCAACTTGAACTGAATGAGGTTATGGCACTCTGGAGCTGTTGTGGCTTAAAATGAGACCGAAGACAGCCAACTGGGCAATAGGCCTAAATGCAGCAGTGGGAGCCTCCCTGGAATTCCTTGCAAACTTCACTCTGCAGGAGGGCACAATTGTTTCCACACTGAGGAATCATCAGCTGAATGGGGAAGTGGGGGAGCAGGGCAGGCATCTAGGAGAGGGCCAGCCCTACACAAAGAGCTCACAGACCTGGTGCCAGAGTGAGGAGAGGTGTCCCTTCTATTGCCTGGCACCAAGGACAACAGAGGGATGCAGCTGGATATAACCCAAAAGGTTTCATCACGTGTTAAAAATTTGAACAAGTTTTTAAGACCTAAAAAGTGCTTGTTAATAATTGAAGGCAGAAAACCCAGGAGATGTTACCAGGTTGCCCAGAGTGCTTCTTCCAACCCCTGGAAATGAAGGGCCAAACATTCACATGGACAGACATAGCAGCAGAGAGCCAAGTTCGTCCCCAGATGGCACCTGCTTAGTCCTCTTTCCCCATCACTTTTTGGGCAAGGAGGAGCCCACTTTCTGGGCAAGGAGGAGCACCAGGCTATGTTCAGGATCCAGCAACCAAGAAACTAGCCCAGTGCATTGAAGGGGAATTCAGCAGGCCTGTGCAGAGCTTCTCTGAGGCTTGGGGGCAGGAGTCCTATTGGAATAAAGTTATAACCTCAAACCAAAAAGCAGCCAGTCACTGGCACGGCCCCACAGCCAACTTAGCCCTCCAAGGCCCAGGGCAAGTGTAACTGGCAGCCCCACCGCCAAGCAAGGACCTGGGATTTAGACTTGCTTTTCTCCCCAGACTGTCAGCTGCTTTGTAAACTGAAAGAAGCTTCAAAAGCAACTGGTGATATGTAGGGGAGGTGGTCAGCTTTGTGATGGCAACTCAAACACCCCACATAGATGAGAACAGGTTGTTGGATCAGACCAGTGGCCCAACATCCTGTTCTCAAAGAAGAGGCCCACTAGAAGCCTATGGGATGTACATAAGCACGACATGCATGCAGCAAACTTCTCCCCTGTGGCAATTCCCAGAAACTGGTATTAAGAAGTATCCTTTCTCCAACAGTGGAGGTAGAACACAGCCATTGTGGCTAGTGGACATAAAATTGTCTATTTCATAAGCATGAAATTGTCTATTTCTCTTTTAAAATCATCCAAGTTAGTGGCCATCATTATCTCTTGTGGAAGTGAATTCCATCATTTAATCACACACCATGTGAAGAAATACTTAATTACGTCTGTCCTGAATCTTCCAACATTCAGTAAGTCAAGTTTGAGAGCTTGAACGGTACATAGTGATAATGGTGATGTGCCGTATCAGATAATGTTATTTCAGCCAGTGTGATAAAACAGGCAGATTTTAATTAAAAGCCGGGAATCACTTCTTTTCTCACCAATGGAAAACATTTGTCTAGCTGGCTGTGGAGTCCCCTCCCTGTAGGTTTCAAGAAAAGGTGGGGCTGTAAATATTGTACTAGAGTCTATCTTTTCCTGGGCAGAGTTATGTGAGACCAACTGGATTCTTTCTGCCTAAGTAAAAATACCATCAGGGGTATCAATCAGCACCTACAGTCCTACTGCAGGAGAACGCAACCATGCAAACAGAACCCACTCCCCCCAGGGAAAAGACCTGGCACTCAACACTTCTCTGCAGCTTTCTGACCCTATGTAGAGAGACCCTCTAACAGAGAAAGAAAGCAAGGGTTGGATAACAAAGAGGCAAGTGACCCCACAGAAACAGTACATAGAAATATCTGTGGAGGAGCATTCAGATAATGGAGTGCATTGGCCACCACAACAGCAAGCACATTCCCCCCTCGGACACTAGCCTGCCAGGAACAACAAGGTCAAAGAGCAGCCTGTGAACTTTGGCTCCACTTCAGGATAGCGTCTGCCAAACCTTTCCCAGAATGTTTCATGAGTGAAGCAAGAACCCAAGTAGGGTTGTGACTGTAGAACTTTAATTTGCAAAACTATGGCAGGAAAAGCAACAGAAAGCCATGTGTTTTTTTATGATTCCTGCCGGGCCAAGGACTTTTCTCTTTTCTCACACTCCATTATTTGCCTGACTTCCAAGCTACATTCCATGGTTGTGGCCCCTTCAAATGACGCTCTTTAAGGGTACATATTTCCCAAGCAGGCAGCAACAGAGCCCTGGGAACTCAAAGAGCAGGGCTGTTTACCAAGCCGAACCCTTGTTGCCTTCATGGTCTCTTCAGTGTAGATTCAGCATCTTCTGCTAACTCCTTACAACCACCATTATCGTCCGTGTGTGTTGGGACTGCAACCATCCTAGTCAGAAAATACTAACTAGCTACTACTCTAACAATTGCCAGGTTCCTAGAATTCCTTGCTGTATGAAAGATTAAGCAGGAAGGAACCCCCTCCAGTGACTTAGTTAAGCATCACCATTCAAGCCCCTTCCTCCTCTTCTGATGCTTGACTTCTTCTGGCCACACTGGGATAATGAGAGAAGCCACAGGGAAGAAGCCGGTGCTTCAGCACTTCCTCCCACCAGCATCCTCCCTCGCTGTGGTCACCCAACTGCACCTCCCAGATAAACCTCTGGCTCCCCAGGGCTCTGCTCCCACATGCCCTTGGGGCAGTCCTGCTGTCCAGTACATGGAGTCTATTTTGAGTGCAGAGGGAGAGGCCCAGCAGCCGCCCACACAGGCTCCGGAAATACTTGCAACATTTATCAGCTCTGACAAGACTGGATGCAAACCAAGGGAAGCCCGGGAGTGCATGTGCTGAATCATAAGGAAACAGCAGCCAGAACTGAAGCAACAGCAGAGTAGCATGCAGAACAATTGCAGGCAGGAGGCAGAGGGAAGAGGCAGCCGTCTGCTGGCTCAGCTGAGAAGCAAAGCTTCGCTCCCCCTCTGTATGAGTTGTGAACAGTTGATTCCTTCAGTTGGACAAAGGTACCTTAAGGCTGCTAAGTAGGAATGGGGAATCTTTGGCCCTCTGGACATTGTTGAACAACAACTGCTATCACCCTGACCCATGGGATATGAAAGGCCACAGGCTCTAACTGTGCTGCAAAGCAAGGTGTCCCAAGAGCCATATTTCAGGCTTGCAAACTGGCACTGGTAATCTGGGTAAAACCTCAGTTTGGAAGAGTTTCTTGGTTGTTACACACTCAAATTAAAATAGGAAGAGATAATAAGCTTGACTTGTCTATCTTTTGTACCCTGGAGGGAGTAGAAATAATTGGGCAGACTTGGCGGTTCCAGCACTTTTAGCTTTGCTTACTAAGTAAAAATAAAAGCAAACCTACTGGATTGGATCACTCTTGAGGGCAGCAGAAAGTTTTCTAAGGCAAGTTACCCTAATTTGCACAGGAAAAAATTCCAGATAACCCACATCAAGGTATTTTCTCCCCCGCATAGCACTAGAAGAAGCCAAGTTCAGAGTTAGGCAGCGGCGGCAGCAGCAGCAGCAGCAGCAGCTGATCCTGTGTTAGCCCTCCCGTGGTCGTGCCTTGGAAGGCCAATCCCAACAAGTGCTTTCAGAATCTGTGGCCAGCAAGAGCTGAAGGAGCTCCAAGCAATAACAGAGTTGAGACTCACCCAGGATGGCCTGGACTCGGACAGAGAGCTGTGTGCGGAGAAGCAGGATGGGCCGTCTCCCTTTGCTGCAACGACAGGAAAGGAAACAGGACCTAGATCAGCACAGGCTCCCTGAGCCCCAGCCTGCTTCCCACAAACACTTGCCAGCCAGCCACTGGGAACCTCCTCCCCCTCCTCTTCAACACATTTGCTCACCAAACAGCTGAAGAGAGAAGATGCCACTGGCTCAGCAGGGAAGCAAGAGGAATTTGGGGCACTGACCACCTAACCATGCCAACTTCACAAGTGTGGACATTACTAACAACCATATTTTGGGATCTGCTTGACAGGATTGCCTCAGGTGTTAGGGTTAAATGGCAACCTGTGAAGCCAGAAACCTATGGAAAGTGCTGCCCAATACAGGTGGGAAAGAGTAAATATACCCTGCAGCAGAGATATTTTCACCTGATTTCTTCATAGAACCCTTCCAGCTCATCTTTCTGCTCCAGCAGGGAAAGCTCCAGGTCCAGGTAGTGCCCAGAAGGCAAGACTTGCAAGGTGCAGTCCTCCAGCTGCAAAACACAAGCACATCCAATATTAGAGAGGGAGTCTGCCTGCCTGCCTGCCTGCCTGCTCACTTAGGGAATCAACAGGGCAGCAAAGAATGCAAAACGAAAGTGAGGAAACAGTCCTGAGTAGCGAAAGCCAGGTGAGCAGTGGGCAGGTGAGCCAAGCAGGCTGACTAGCACAGGGAACAGGCCCATCCCTACAGGCACCCTGTGCCCCTTCCCCAAGCCCTTCAAGTTTAACAGAAGGACTAATTCAGACTCCCCCCTGCGACTCAAAAGACACAAGGAAGTGATAGTCAACTTCCCATGATTTGGGGGTGGTTAGCACAGAACCCTCCCTGGCTCCAGACATACCCTCAAGTACAAATACTTGCTACCAGAAAAGGTGGCATGCAAGGTTAAGCTGATCAGAAACCCACCCACAGCTTCCTCTTCCACCCTTGTGCTACCCTTCCCTCTGCTCTGAATGCGGGTGAATCGCCACAGGTACAGCTACGGTGGTGGGCTGGATGCCGACCAGGGGCCACTCTGTTCTAAAGCATGCAGAACCAAAGCCATTATGAAATAAAGCCCTAGGCTCTACGTCAGTGGTGTAGTCCCGAGGAAGGAGGATCCCAGGAAGAAGGACCCCAAAGCAGATCCTCCTGGCTCTGCCCTCTGGCTCAGTGCTACAGCCTCCAGCAGCTGGCTTTCCTCAGTGGACGAGCAACAGGAGCCTTGGGGTGAGCAAAGAACTCAGGAAGGGTGAGCTGCAACTCAGAATTCTTGAAATGTGAAGACCACTCAGTGGATAAAAACCCCAGCAGAAGATGGAGGCAATGTCTGAAAATGACCAGCAAAAGAGGGAACTGCCCAAAGAGTGACTGCAGAAAGGAGTTGGGTGTCTCTATTCCACTTTCTGTTTACTGATTTTACTGCTTAAGTGGATTTTAATTGTGTTGTAAGTCACACGGAGAATCCTCTGGCTTGAGGAACTGAGTAGAATAGGTTGAAACTGCATAAAAGATTCCATTTCCAGTGGTAGCTTTGTGTCAATCTGCAGGCAGCATGCCTGTACACTACTAGGATCTCTCATTTCCAGAAACTCTTTGCGGTCAATGTGATGAGGTTAGAGGAGATGCCAAGGTGGTTTGGCCCCCTGCCTGCACCAACTGAATGGACAGCCCAGGTGTTCAGAAAGAGGGACAGGAAAGAAAAGTGGCGTGGTAGGGGCTATTTCTGCTTTAGAAGTAGCAGAGGAAGCTTGCAGGAAAGACACAGAGATCAACCTGAAGAGCAGAGCAAAGCAAGATTGTGAGGATGGTTCTTGGGAGAAATAGCTTCCCCAGGTGACCCAAGTATGCCAGATATGCTGGAAAAACGGGATGTGAGGTGTCAGGCTTGGGAAGGGGAAAATGTTGCTAGCCCAATACTGCAGAGACAGGCAGGCTGCACCAAAAGCCAAGTGCTGTGGGGTTACTCCCCTCCTCCCTACAGTTTGCCTTCACTCCCAAAGGCAGACTCCTCCACTGTCTCCAGAGACAGACGGATGCTAACAAGAAAGCCCAGCAACCAACTTCATCTCAGAGACAGGGAAGATTGAGATCTGCCGCCACACCCCTCCCTTCCTCCCTTTGCAAGACTTGCAGCTGACTCACCCCATCTGAGTCAGACCTCATCACCACAACGGGAAGCTCCCAGCTATTCCCAAAAGCCATCACAAGGGAAATGCCTGATCTGAGGGGAATATTGCCTTTAAGCAAAACCAAAAACCAAAAACAAACTAGCGATACAGCTCTGTTTCCAAATAGTAGGCTTTGCATTGATCAGAACAGGGATAGGAAGCCCCACATCCAACACTCTGAAGGGCTGGCAAACTAGCCAAACTTGGATCGACACATTCATGCAAGGAGAGCTGTGCAATCCAGAGAGGGATTAGGCTGCCCCTCTCACCTGCTGCTCAGCCAGGACAGGCAGGGAGATGCTCCTCTCCCAGTGGAAGGCACAGCAGGTACTGATGCAGGAAGCAGCTCCTCTTGGGAAAAGGGCTGTGATGCAAATCCCCTCCTCACCATCAACTCTTTGGTTGCTCTCCAAGGGCAGGCAATGTAGAGTTAACAAGCCTTGTGAAGAAGAAAGGCTGGCCAAGTCCCAGGCCTGCTGCTGCCCCTCCCTCCTGTGATGAGCTTTGGCAGGAATCCTGCTCAACCTCAAAGAGGGCACAGTATTCTCAGTTCCAAGACTGATTCAGGCCATTCCAGTCCTGCCTGTCCACGTTCTGGACAGCTTCAGTGAAGGACAATGGGCCTGGAAAGGCAGAAAGGCATGTTGCAGGGCTATTCAAAAAGGCAACGGGCTGGCCTGTATCCAAACATGACCCCTTCACTCAAGGATCAGTGCCACAAGTGTCTCTATGAACATCTACATGAAACTGCTTGGGCGGGGGGGGGGGAGTGACCCAGAGGCTTGGACTGAAGTGGCATCAATATGCGGATGACCACCCATACCTGCACACACCTGGCTGTACTTGGGGGTCAGCAACAGAGGCCCTTCTTTGCCCATCCCAAGGAAAGGTAGAATTGGCAGGGATGCGGCAGTGGCCACTCTCCAGTGAGATTCATGGCCAACTGGGCTCCATCAAACAGCGGCACTACGGGCTTTCTAATGAGATCTTAAAACTTCATTATTCTTGCAGGATCTTTCTTGAAGGAAGGCTAAGTGGACAGGACTTTTCAACTGTTGAGCTTGGCTGTGTTTTAGTGGACGTGGGATAGTGGCTTGTTTTATTAATGGTTGTCTCCACGAGCTTTACCTATGACTATATTGTACTGATTTTCTGCCTTTTGTTGGAACGTTCTATATATTGTTATATGTTTAACTTGTATCTCATGATCAATTTTCTCAAAGACAGGATATAAATCTATTTTTAAAATGAGCACATGGAGTGTGCTGCCAGCCTCCCCTAAAGCAGAAGGACCACCTCTTTTGCCCAGGAAGTTGCCAGGCCATGAGCTAGCATGAGAAGCTTTCATCTTTAGGCGCAGTGGTAGGGCATCTGCTTTGCATACAAAAGATCCTGAGTTGCATCTCCAAGGAGAGCAGGAAAGATTCCCTGCCTGAATGCGTAAGAACTGCTGACAGTTAGTGTAGAGTCCACTGTTAGAGACTCAGATATATAATCTAACCGCCAAGTGGCACCTGAAACCTAGGTTGCAGTCACCACAATGGAATGACTAGGGGCTTTTTTGCGGTGAGATATTATTATTATTAATTTCATTTCTATACCGCTTTATACTTTAAAGAAAAAAACATCAGAGCGGTTTACATCACATTAAAACATCAAATAAAACCAATTCAGGCTTCAAGGAAAATATTTCAGTTCCTCCTCCTCTGGCATTTTGCATTCCTAAGTTGCCAACCTGGCATCCAGAGATCTCCATGTGGTTGCAATTGGAGCCATGCCAGTTGCAAAATGTGCCTGGCTAATTTCTAACACTGGGTAGACCAGCGGTTCCCAATTGGTGGTCTTTGGACTTCAGGGGGTCCATTTACATAACAAAAACTTCTATACAGATATCAAAATTTTCAAAAGTAGGGGGTTCATAGCTTGGCTTCTGAAAAACAGAGGGTCTGCAGTACTTAACTGGAACCACTGGTGTGTACAAAACTGAGACAGATGACCCCCCAATGGTCTGCTTCAGGATCAGACAGCTTTTTGCAGTCACCATTTAAAAACTGCTGCAAGATCCATTCCTCCATAGGCTATAGGAGGAAGACAGAAAATAATCCCTGATGGGGATCCTGGCTACTGAGAACTTCCCACTTCGGAATTAGAAGATGTCTAGTGGAGAATTTGGCATTCTACTCATCTCAGGAGCAGGAAGAGACCAGAACTAGAAAGTTCCTAGCTCTCATATTTGTCCAGCAATGTGGCCATCATCTGAGAAAGGCTCACAAGCCAGACCTGTCCAGGCTGACAGAGCTTCCAGAACCCATAACATCTCTTCTCATGGCTACTGTCCCCCAAAACCGATCCTCGCATCAGAGAAGTCAGTCTAGATGCCCACCTTTCTTATCCCGTTCCTTCCCCCTGCACCTTCCACTCTGCACCATGTGACCAGATTGTTTAGGCTCAAATTCTGCAGAAACGAAGGAGACAAATGTACCAGGACCACACTATTTACTTTGCACTTGTGCCCGAAACAGAACAGCCCCTGATGATTAATGAGGGGTGTCACAAGCAGAGCCAACCCTTCATGCCAACAGTGCTCAGAAAACAAGGAACATAATGATGAACAGGCACCCACGACTGCTCTGGCAGGCAAGCTGATCAACTCTCCTTTTGACCTGGAAACTGAGGCTAAGCCCTGCTTCTCATCAAAACACAGGGCTCTGTCACCGTGTGCTGTGTGCTGAAGCTTGCTCTCTGTGTTTTCCAAAAGGGCCAGCCTGCACTTCTTTTTGAAGTGTGGCAGCCATGGGCCTCACCCAAGTCTTGAAAGTCAGAGGCTGTGGTTAGGAGGGGATGCTCAGCAACCAGCACTAGTCACAGAGCCTAGTCATAGAATCATAAGTTGGAAGGGACCCTAACGGTCATCTAGTCCAACCCAGGAATCTCAACTAAAGCATCAATGACAGATAGGCATCCAACCTCTGCTTTAAAAACTTCAGTGAAGGAGAGTCTAGTGTAGTACTGCTCAGAAGTGCCACTTGCTCAGCTCTAGAACTCCTCCAGTTTTTCTGCTCCTGCAAGACATATGGATTTCTCCCTTGGCTGCTCTGCTTCCCAGCCCCTCAGAGTTCTGAGCCTCACCTGGGATATGCAAGACAGGCAGGAGATCAAGGCTATTGTCAACATGGCAACTTTCAGAATCTTCCAAAATAGAGTTCCTGGGGGTGGGGTGAATTTATCTGCTCAAGTTTGCTGATGTAGCACAAATCTTAGAGCAGCCTCCCACAAGCTGGCGCCCACCTATAACTCCCATCAGCCCCAAACATCTGGAGAGCAAGAGGTTGGGGAAAGTTGGATCATCATTACCTGTGGCAGGCAATGGTAGTGGGGGACAACTGAAAACAAGATGGCCAAGAAACTAGCCCTCTTGCCAAAAGCAGTACACAAAGTTGGGAGTCAGGAATAGCCCTCCCAAGACAGAGGACAAGAAGTTCTTGATGGCCCTGAGTATACTTGGGAGAACGTTTATTTTTAATATTCCCAGATGAAATAGCTGAAACAAACTCGAGAGGAAAATCTGACTGTCACTGGACTAATTTTGGACACAGAAGCTGGTCTTTGCTGTGCATGATTATCCCGTCTGCTCAGCATACAGGAGAGAAGTTTCCAGCAACACCATTGCTTTGCTGCTACTAAAACTAGCACTCAGTCCACCCTCAAGGGGCAGCACCTTTGCTGCTTCATCAGGAATGCCCTCAGAATGAGGCCCCTTTACATCAGCCCAACATCTCCAATAAGGCTACGCCCCTACTAGGGCACACGTGACAGGCTCTGCAAATGCTTTTAGGATTAAATGTGGACAGACAAGACTCATTCCAGGAGTCAGAGTGTGGGTCATCTTCAGAAAGCATGTTTTGTACTCCAAAGGTCAGTCTGGAACAAGAATTTCAGGAACCGATTTCCCTTGTAAGAACTAAACAAAAAAGTGAATTATGTGAGGATATGACTAATGCTACTCACTAGTTAAAGTGATTTTCACACTCTAAAAGTAGGTGGGTGGGGGGAGAGCAACCGCTTAGCCTGAGACTGGTACCTTTAATTCAGGCATGTTCCAACAGGTCTTTCAATGAGCTCTTGCACTTCCCACTACTCACCCATCTACCATGTAGCAAACTGATCTTTTGAGATCTACCCAGCATCCTTTTCAGTAACTCAGCCCACACCTCTCATGTCTACCCAACACTCTGCAGCCCACACCAATCACCTTTGTCACCACCTTTCTCAAGGAAACAGAGCGAGGATTTCTGTAAAGTTGGAAAGAAGGAAACAAGATGGCTCAGCTACAGACTGAATACAGGGAACAGAGAGGGCATTCAAACCAAGGCCTGCAGGCCTGTTCAACAGTGTACATGGGGGGTGGGGGTGGGCGGGAATCAACCAAGCTTTCCAGCCCCCATTTGCAAACCACGGACTCTGCCATTGGCACCAAGCGCACACTGCCCACCTGTTCCATTGCCTACAATGGGAAGCTTCCTTCCAAGCCCAATTTCAGCACGGAGAGCACCAGACACTCTGCAGGCACATGTATTGCCTGATGATACATGGTAACATCGTCAACAAATACAGTAAGAAAAGGAGAGCTAAAGAGGAAATATGAAAAGTTCAGTCTGGGAGGCAGTGGCACTTGAGACAACGAAGGATCTGAACAGAAATATCAGCTGGGTGATGCAGAAATGGGAGTGAAAGGGAGAGAGAAAGCTAAGCTTCAGCCTCTGTGTACAGGTGGCCCTGAAAGCCATGGGAAAGTGGTCATTCAGTGTGTGGAGAAAAGAGCAGAAAACAACAAGAGATCCCCAGGCAGGCCCCTCAACAAAGAGAAAGAAAACAAAGGAAGATACTCCACCTAGGTAAATACTGAAAGAACACTTAGACAGGCAAAAAACCAGTTGAAAACAGAATCAGAGACTGACTGACGGGCATAAAGTAGGGTGTGTTTGTGACCTGTGGCCCTCCAGATGCTGCTGTTGTACTTCAACTCCCAGCAGCCAATGATCAGGGATGATGGGAGCTTTGATGCTCCATTCGCATAAAGGGAGTCAAGAAGGAGAGAGTGACCCCCCTGTAGCAAAGGCACCAAACGGGGACCAAATAGTGACTTTTGTAGTGAGAGATCAACAGATTTTTGCAAGAGCAGTTCCAGGTTTAGAAGCCAGAGGAGGAAGGCAAGAGCTGAATTAGAAGATGGATAGCAGGAGTAAGGAGAACATAAGTTTGTAGGTGAAGAGTGGAAGGGGAAATAAGGCACTCCTGAGGAAACCTCTTCTGAAGCAAGTATTTTGCATTGGGAGGAAATCCTCCATTTGCATCAACATCATCTTCACAGTAGGTATTTCCCCCAAAACTATAGCAGGAGAGAAAGGGGTTACATTCCTCCATCAAGACCGTAGCAGCAATCCCAATTGATGAATCCCCAGTTGATGCTCTTTGCCTTTTTTAGGGCGGTGGCAGCGGCAGAGGGGTGGGGGTGGGGAGTCTGTGTTAAATGCAAAGAGGCACTGAGGGTTAAGTCTCACTTAGCCCTCAATTCCTGCAATATCTGCAACAACTAGACTATAATAAGAGCTGTTGTTTGTGCACACAGCCTGGCTCTAGAGCACATGTTTAAAACCCAAGCACACTTAGTTGGAACGGCTTTGCCTGTTTGTTCCCAACCCCCTTTAGTCGCCAACAAAAAAATACCCCATGACTATTGACATGAGATATTCAGCTGCTTCATGCCAAAAATAAAGCAGCAAATGAAACAACAAATCAAGACCAACATCTAATTGTAGGGAGTTCAGCTTATTTAGAGGCCAGGAGATGAAACGCAACCCAAACACACATCCTCCACCTCTGCTGGCCCAGGCTACAAGACACAACACAGGGACTATACCACTGTGGCAGCCAACAGCTGTTCCTAGGATACCTCTGCAAGGCTGACCAAACAGCATGACTGAACACCAATCTATGGTGATCAAAATATCTGCTCTGGCCTAAATATATGGTTTGAGTCATACTGGCACAGCAAAGGCTACAGGTCGATCAATTTATTGTCAGTGCATACATTCTCAGCTATGATGTCAAGATATAAACTGGACAATATTCATTTATTGTATGTGTTTTGAACGCTTATCTATTTCATGCCTGTGGCTGCTAAAAAATTATATATCATTTTAACTCTGTCACTGCTTTTTGTCTCTTGTTATCTCTGGACTGCAGAAAAATGTCATGTTAGACTGAGAATTGTGCAATGCAGGTAAAACGTACCTGGACTGCATTCTAATACACCACAAGGCCATCTCAAGTTAGGCAAGCGGACCTTCTATAGCCATAATTTTGCACACAAAAATTCTAAGCTGGGAACCACCCAACTTTTTAGAAGAAATTTATCCATGTTGTATTGCCAGGCAAAGCAGATGGGGACTGTGTCCAGAAATGCATCATCACTGATTTGTATGCTGCCTTTCTATAGTAAGACCACGTGCAAGACTGGCGGTTTTAAAAGCAATAAGAAATTTACAGAGCAGAAACCAAAAATCTAAAGCCAAGAGAGGAAGGCAGAAGAAGGCAAACCCACCCCCCATAAGTGAATGATGAGCTTTGGGCACCCTAACCTTACTGTGGGGGGCTCCCCTTGGGAAGCTGTGCCAGCCCCAATCCCCCTTGAGCATGCCAAGAGTGCAAAAAAGGAGAAAAAGCCAGGCCTCCCTTGGTGGCTCTTCTCTCCTCCAGGGAGATACCTTCAGATGCTACTTCCCAGACGCTGGATCACCCCTCTCTCCTACCCCCACCCCAGCATCCTGCCCTGATAGGAACCAAGCACATGACCATCGTGGGGCTCCAGGAAGCGGCAACCTCCCCAGCTGCGGACAGCGCTGTCCTCCTCCCCCCGCACCAACAGCCGCCGGGACTAGTAGCCACGGGCGGCGGCGCCAGCCAGCCCCATCCAGGGAGCAGCTGGCCCCGTGAACTTCTGAGGGGAGCACAGCCAGAGGCTTCTACCGCCTCCTGCCCCGTTGCACCTTACAAAGGCGACGGCTGCGGTTTCGCCTTCCGACGCTCTGCACACGCTCAGAGGCCGCGCACATCTCTCTCTCTCTCTCTCTCACCGGGAGCGGGGCGTCGAGAAGGCGGTGGAAAGCGGGCAGCTGGGCGGCGAGCGGCAGCGCCTCGGCGACGGGCTGGGCGGGCGGGCGGCGCGGCTCCGGGAAGGCGGCGCACGAGAAGGGGTCCCCGTCCTCCAGGTACTGCAGCCGGCACAGCACCGAGCCCGGAGGCGGCGAAGCGGAAGGAGCGGGAGGCTCGCCCATGGCCGCAGCACCCAGGCTAGCCTCGCCTCAGTCCCGGCGAGAGAGTCTGAGGCGAATTGCGGGAGGGGAGAGGGGCGGAGTCGAGACACAGCAGAGGGAGGAGCTACTAGCCCCGCCCACCAGCCTCTGCCGGCCTCTACTGGCCACACACAATACACCAACATACACCGGGAGAGGCCTCTGCAGGCCACTCCTGCTGACCACTGAGAGCCGGAAGTTTATCTGCGCCCACAGAGCCCCAAGCTCTTTGGGCCTAAGGAGGGGGGCGTGCCGAAGCCTGATTGGCCGCCGCTGGCCTGGTGGGCGGAGCCATTCGGTGCCTGCTCCACGTGCGCGCGCTCCAGCCAGAAGGGGCAGCCCCGGCGACGCCAGCAGCGAAGTTTCCGCAGCGGAAGGGAACGAACGACAGACCGACCTCCGATCGGTCCCTCGGTCCGCGTGGGCTGGGGCTTTTTGGTGAGGCACCCTTTCGATTTGCCTCTGCCTCGCAGGGGTAGCTTCCTCGCACCGGACGCCCTTTCAACCCAGCCTGGTTTTGCATGCCCGGGGTTTTTTGACCCTCACTCCCGCCGTGGCCATCTCCTCCCCTCCTTCCTTGGGGAGGGTGGGTGTCTCGCCCCCCGACCGCCTTCTCCGCACCCCCGGGCCCAGGCGCTGCCACCGGGAGGCAGAGCGCCCTTAGCTAAGACAGGCCAGCATTCATTTTAGGCAGATTTTATAGGAATGAAGAGGAACTTTTCTTTCAGAATAGATTTTTTTAGCTCAGAACTTTACATTTTTACTTTCAACATGCTTTCAATCTGCTTTAGGACCCAAGAGTAATTTCCTTTTTCAGTTTGTAAGTGAAGATAAGAGCTGGCCTGCGGATCTTTTGGGTTGGCCCCCTGCTTGCTTTTTATTGAAATATGATTAAACGGGTATATATTTATATTGTGTAAGCGCAGTTGAATTCAGTACGTTTTTTTCTGAATAGACATGATTAGGCTTGTATTGTCAGACATCGTGTTTCTCAAGTCGCCCTGTTTCCCCTGAGGGAAAACCCCCTTTCCCAGCAGCAGTGCACACACACCTAGCTCAGGGGCTTACAAACCTGTCAGTCAACTCACAAAGGAGGTAAAATTTGAAGAGAAATGGCAACAACTCTCATTTTTGCACAGGACATATCCTCCTTGGTAATACTGGCAGAGTCAGTTGAGTTATTTCTTTTCAGCAGATTGATGCTTACGGGCAATAATTGCTAGGATTGCGTTTTTCTGCAGCAACTCTTCTTTCCAGAGATGGAACAAAATCCGTCAGATACCACAAGTAGGCTGATGAGCAGCCTCCTTTGCCATAGCCAGAAACTGCTTTTGGTTTCTATGAATCATTCCTGGAGTTGTCAGAGTTGAGTAAGCAGTCCATGGCAGCAGCATCCCAGAGGGATCAAATCACTAGCCTAGATTTGGGTTTATGTGACGAGGAATTTCCATGGTCTCTGGGGGAGCCATAATGAACCACAATTATCCTGCCTCTTACCATGATTTCCAGTCTGTTGTGGAGATCTCTAGAATCCTTTCTGAAAGTAGGGAAGGGGGAGGTGTAGAAGAAAATAGTGATTGCTGTGGCCAGAGGCTCTTGCCAGATGCCAACAAGCCCTTGCAGTGATGCTCTACCATTTTGGGGAACTTTTTGCTCCCAATCCTTAGGCTCCCAGAGATGGTACATCTTTTCCTAGCTGGGGCTGTACATTTATTTGGATTAAGGACAACTCTCATCCCCCAACAGCAAGAGTCCACACATTCATTTAGGGAGGGGAGTCATTTTGAATATTGCATTGAAATTGATGCCTGTTACACTTCTAGTTGTATGCAGTGGCCGGGGGGGTGGGTGGGTATGGATGCCCAGTCTGAGAGAGCAACAAAACCCCTCTTCTACATGATTCGAGCTTGCCTGCAATCCTGAGAAAGGTGCCCTCTTGAAGCTTCTGCAACCCCCCCCCCTTACAGAGGCACAGAGAATTGACAGCAGGGAAACATCCCTTTGAATGGTCAAAGACAGCCTTCCCCAACCTGATGTTTTGGAATACATTACTGCATTGGCTGGAGCTGGTGGGAGTTGTAAAAACATCTGGAGGGCACCAGCTTGATGAAGGCTGCTGTCATGCAAAAACACAACTTTATTATTAGCACTTTAGGAAAAGGAACACAGGGAATGCGCTTATGCTGAGTTCATTGGTTCATACTGTCTACTACACTGACAGGCAGTAAAGGCTCTCCAGGGTTCCAGGGAAGTCCGACTCCAGCCCTAACTGGAGAGATTATTGGGGACCAAACCTGGGTCTGATTCAACTACTGATTCAGTTTTGCAAATTGGCCTGCATTGATTCTAGTTGGTTTGTCTATGTGAAAGACCAGCTCCTACTCCCACAAAGCCACAAATGATTTATGCTGGTTGTCTGTGCATGCTTCGGACATTGTGCAGAGCAGCATAGTCCATAAGACTGAAAGTGGCCCCTTTAGAAACAGCCTATTTTTCAGAGCTATTTTTCACCAATATACTTCCATTGAAAGTGGAGGACCCCCCCCATATTCAGAAGCACCTTGATCTAAAGAACAGTGACTTCCTGCCTAAAAGGGGACCTCTCTGCTTGGTTGGGAGGGAGGGAGGGGAATTATGAGGTCCATATGCCAGCTTTCTCAGACCTCCAAGAAGCTTGGCACACATGACAACTGTCCCTTTTGCCCAGAGGTAGAGCCAGCTCTGAGTGTGGTTGATGGATTGCATTGCAGGATATGTGTGTTACAACAATAGGGGTAATGAGGGAGTTGCAAGGGCCAAACTGGAGGAGGACTGCCTTGGGCTGTGAGCATCAACCTTCTCCCACCTCACCCCACTCACTCTTATTCATGGCAGAGGGTGACCTGAATTCTTATTTTCCACCCTTCTGGTAGGGGGAGATCTTGGTTTCTCTGGAGAGTGGCTACACAATCCTAACTTAGAGGTTTTAGAAACTCACCCCCTTTTTGGTGGTGGGGCACATGCACTTAGAAGCCCGCTTGGTTTTGGCAGCGCCTGCCCTCAACTCCATGCCAGACCTCTGATGGCCTTCCGCAGCCCATCGCCTCAGCAAGCTGTCTCTGAGGCAGGAGCTGGAGCTGTTGGGTCTGACCACAAGTGGGGGAAAATCTTCCTCAGCACTCAGAGGGCTAGTCAGCTGCTGGCGGCAGCCCTGCAGCCAGTCCAGACTTTTTGGGGCATCAAATTGCATATTTTATTCTGTTTTTCTCCAGTGTTTGGATATGTTTTATGTTTCCCAGTGGGGGCCAGGAGACTAGCAGGGTCTCTCTTTTGCAAGACATCAAGTGAGGAGCAGAGAGCTGTGGAGAGACAGACAAGGGTGACCAGCAGGAGTGACAGCCGTGCCTTCCCGGGCATGCAGCCCCACCGACTGGCAGACTGGCATCCCTCTCCCTGGACTTTCTTCACTTAAGAAGGCAGCAACCTCCCTTTGGAGCCTTTCAGGGAGGAAGAACAACAGAACATCACCTGGCCAATGAGTTTGAGAAGCTGCCCTGATTTCTGGACCCTGACCTTGCCATGTTGGTGGCTGCAGCCGTAGGAGGAAAACCAAACCTGTTTCTTGCCACATGCTGCACTTGAAGAACCAGAGAGGCAGAGGGGAACTCCTGGGTTCCATGATGGGATCACTCACCTCAGCTGCTGGATCACTTTGACAGGTGAGGAGAGTCCACTGTAAAAGGGATGGATTGAAACCCATCAATTCATTTTCATAGCTTTATTGAATCATAGAGTTGGAAGGGACCACAAGGGTCATCTTGTCCAAACCCCTACAATGCAGGAATCATTTTGCCGAATGTGAGCTTGAACCCACAGCCCTGAGATTAAGTATCTCATGTTGTTACTGACTGAGCTGTATGTGGGGCTACCTTTGAAGTTGGTCCAGAGGCTTCAGCTGGTGCAGAACTTAGTGGCCCAGTTGCTTGGGGGGGGGGGGGAACTACTGCCAGCACATAACGCCTTGCTTGCAGGATTTGCAGTGGCTGCCAAGCTGCTACCCAAGTTCAAGGTGTTGGTACTAACATAAAAGCCTCAGGGCCAGGTTACTTGAGAGATTTCCTTATCTTGTACATGTCCTTTATGCCCTGCGTTCTGCAGGAGCATCTCTCCTCAAAGTGCCAGAAATACCAGAAACCTTCTCCACAGTCCCTGCTTTGTGGAACAGCATCCCTGTTGAGATAAGACAGGCATCCACCCTCTGGACTTTGAGGAAACAGATTTTGCCAGGCAACACGACTTTCCCTCAGGATGGCCACCTTGGGAGGGTCTCTGCAGAAGTGCAATGGGGTTAGAGAGGCAGGTGCTGTTGTCTTGGTCCTAACAACCCCTCAGTCCCAAATCCATCAGTGCTCACCATTTCTCTCAACAAGTCCCACGCTTGTCTACTCATCCCAAATCCAGCCTCTTGGATTTGCTTAATGTGTAGACATCACCTTGTTTTCAGGTGGCTTTTATTACTATTATTATTACATAATGTATTCATATCCAGCCTCTCTCTCTCAAGTTGGGTTCCAAGGTGGATTACTGCATTTCAAAACATTACTAAATACAAAGGAATAAAGACAAGCTAGTTAAGAACTGTAATTACGTTAGAACCAGCATTTAAACTACACTTTGTCCTGTATTTTACAGCTGCCTTTGCTGGTTCTGCTCAGGCTTCTTGACCCAGATTCTCATGCAGAGCAGGAGCTGCAAGAATTGAGTCAGACTGTTATCCCACCTTTTTTACTTTGGATAGCTCCCTTCCTAAGACCCTTCTTGCTGGAGGTGCACTGGAAGGCTCTGCTGATGAGTTAAGGGCTCTGCCCTGCCCTGCTCTTCTCCTCTGTGTGCCTCTTTAGAAAGCTGAGCTTCTTCCTTACAGAGCAGTCTAAATCCCAGCCAGATAGGGGCACAGTCACTATCCGCCATCTCCACAGTAGCCCTGTTTTTCAAGCTAGCTTGGGCAGAAGGTGGCGGTGGGGAGGCAAAATCCTGCTTTGATTTATTTACTGATTATATCTCTATGCCACTTTTTCATTCAAATGAATCCTCAGGTGATTTACAAACAATAATAACAACATAATAGAGCATAATAGAACATATACAGCTTAAATTGTATAGAATAATTAACAAACCATCAATGAAACAATTGGTAAAACACTGTGAACAAAGCAGCAAATAAAAAACAAGCTAAATATCCACAATTAAAGCAAAAGTCATCTTCTACAATTGACAAATCAATACAGCATTTATAATCTATAAAATAATATTAACGGCATTAAAAAAATTGCAACCAAAAAATAAAGTAAGCACTGTTAAGTTCATATGCACATCTTGACACCCCCATGACTCATAATCTTACACTCTCTTGTTCTTATTTAAATACACATACAAATAATGCTGGCGGCAGCAACTCCCTTCTGGAACTGGTGTAGCCACTGAGATGTTTTGGGCTGCCACCAGCAGGAGGCCCTCCAGCGGCTCTCCTTGCACTTTCAGTGCTGCATCCACCACCATCCCCAGCATGGTGGATCGTAGGTTTAGATTGTGCCCTTAACCTTTCTGATGGACTAAGTTTTAACTTCATTGTTCTTTCATGAAAAAATAAATAGACCAGCAGTTCAGATAAACTTTACCAGAACTGCATTTAATCAAAGGACTTTGCCAAGCAGCTCTTTGGCCAGCTAACTAAGAAGAACAATGCAAAACCTAAACTGCTGGATCAAAATAAAGCTCCTGGCAGGTTCAGTTTCTCTGAACATGAAAATAAGCTTTGGGAAACATGAGGTGCTAGACTGGAGTCAATCAATAATTTTTTTATTGCATATAGCCAAAGGCCTTCACAATGTACAGCAGAGGGCAAAAGCAGCTCTTCTGGAGTCAGTAAGGTTAACAATATGATTGACAGTACAGTATTGTAGTCTACTATATTGTGCAGCGGAGACTTTTGAATAATGTAACAACAAATATATTTTAAGTAGGTATCTAATGTTCAAATTTTAAGATAGCTGGCTTTTTGGGACATTGCCCCCCTACCCTGTCTTAGAAGAGACATCCCTGTGGCTTCTCATGCCACACAAACCCTTCCACAAGTCCTGTTTTAAAATCCGTAACTATAACATAATAACAATGATGGAGAATCCAAACCTTGTGCCAGACTGATGCCTTCACTGGTCTTCCTTCCCCTCCCTCTGTTAACAGAGGGCTCCATGGCCTCTGGACCAGATGGTACCAGGTCACTTCATGTTAAGGACTGTGTCCAACCTCCTGAGATGTAGAGGTGGCTTTTCTTTCCTCTGTCCCTTTTTCTGATGTGGAGTCTGTCCAACTGGGATTTCACATTACCTTGTGCTGATAACCCCCGCTCTCAATGCCATTGGGAGGAATTTCCGCTGCGTTTCTTCCCTCTGCTCTTCAACTTCTTGTTTTAAAGTCATCTGAAAGGCTTCGCTGTTGCCTTCTAGCACCTGATGAAGGGCAGGTGAGCTCTTGCCCAACAGTGCAAGATTGCAGAGCGAGTCCAAACCCAGGCAGCAGTGGAGCCAGCCCCATACCCACAACCCTTCTTAAAGTTTACACCAGTTGCTTGCAGCAGTATAGAGGCCGCATTCCTGCTGCTGGTGCTCTAATGTGATGAACAAGGGGAAAGCACAGCAGTGAAAATGAAAGTGTGTGTGTGTGTGTGTGTGTGTGTGTGTGTGTGTGTGTGTGAATGAGCTTCTAAAGGTCAGCCACACTGTGTGGTGGCAAAAGAATGCAGTCCTGTTCCCTTGTGTTCAAACTGCCCCCCCCCCCCAATTTTCTAAAAGTATAGCTTTAATTACACATTTCCTGCTCGCAGGTTCATCCCATTTTACTGCTTCCTGAGAGGCAAGGGTGAGGGACTGGTAACTGATAGCCTATTAACTGCCCCTGATATAACCTCTTTTCACTGTTCCAATGTCAAGTTTCTGTTCTTGCAGGGGGAAAGGCTTTATTTTCATTCTTTAACAGAACAAAATTGCTTTGCTATAAGAAGGGTTGCCATCCCACCTCACAAGGTTGCTGTGATAAGAAAAAGAGAGTAGCTTGGAAGAAGTGCAGAATAAAGATTTGATAGGAATCAAGGCACATTAAATGAGGTAGTATTACCACTAACTGTTCAGCTGCCTTGATCAGGAAGCGATAACACAATTTGAATCTACTCGGAGGAAGCAGTTAATTAACTGCTGGAATCCTTTGCTGAATGGAGCTTGTGAGTAAATGCTATAGAATCTTGGCCATCAGGAAGAGCATCGCAGGATAAGGAGCACTATGTCAAGCACTTGTGTAGAGCCACCATTAACTGGGAAAGCAGGGCCTCAGGAACACCAAGGAGGATCCCCCAGAAGCAACAGGCATGAAAGCCAAGAGGCTGCCTGAAGGACAAACCTGTGGGGAGGGGGAAGGCAGTGGGGGGGGGCAACTTGCCCTAATTCTGGAGCAGTTAATGCATTGGCTGGTTCAGCAGCAGACAGCATCTGGCTGCTGTAGACAGGCTGCCCTTCTGTCCCTTGGAGAGCCCACAGCATTAATCCAGACCCCTGTAGGCCGACAAAGCTGCTCAGCATGGAATGAAGGTGATTAAGAGTCAGCAAGATAAACATTTTTCATTGCCAAGATAATCCAATGGCTTTTTGATCTGGCTTGGCAGAGGATGGGGAGGGAAGAGGGGAGCCTTTCTGATCTGAATGAGCAGCTTCTGCTGGGATGAGCAGGAGGTCAGCAGTGGTCTCGTTTATGGTTCCCACAGATGGGAGGAGACCAGAGATTTCCCAGAGCTTTTCTTTCAAATCCTCTCCTGCTTCTGATCTTGCCAATGTAGCCTGGAACTTAACTTTCCTCTTGGCCAAGGTAGTGCAGGCTTCCGCATTGATTTATTTCATTCCATTCCATTTCTATCCCACCTTTTCATCCAAGTAATTTAAGGTGGTGTACGTGGTTCTCCCTCACCTCATTTAATTCTCACAACAACCCTGTGAGGTAGGTTAGGCTGAGAGGCAGAAACTGGCCCAAAGTCACCTAGGCAGCTTCATAGCCGAGTGCAAATATGAAGCCCAATCTCCTAGTCCAACACTCACCACTACACCATGCTGACTCTCAGTATGCTGGGTGCACCTTGTGGGTGCATGGATAGCAGAGGTCTCCCTGTATGCTCAGAGTGGGGGTCCCATACAGACTTCCACCTCTCTTGTGTCCAAAAAGTGGCCAGTTCAAGTCAGACACACCCCACCGAAATGCCTAGGGAGGGGGATTTCATTTATTTGGCTGCCAGTGTGTTCTAGTAGTGAGTTGCCAGAAATCTTAGCTTTTGTGCTGCGGCTGAATCATTTCCTAGCTCTAGATTTCAGCTATTGAGAGCTTTTTGCACATGGGCATTTCTGCCAACTTTCAACCATGCTGGAAGGGGTGCATTTATTCCCACAAACTAAGGGATCAGAGTGAACTGAGGGTCTGATGCATTCCCACTCCTTGTTTCTCTTCTCAGTGGATGTTAAACTACCCCATGTTGCTACACAGAACAGGGTTTATTTAAACTATTTTTACCCCACACTTTAGCTGAAAGTGCTCCCAGAGCAGCTAACAAAAATCAGTACAGATTGCGGAAACCTCGGGATCTGACCGGACCTCCGGAATGGATCCAATCTGCAACCGGAGGTACCACTGTAGTAAGAAACTCAGACTTACTATCTCAAAATATGTTGCACGTGAGGGAAATTAATATATAAATAAAAACAAACATTCCCTTTTCCCAGGCCTTTGCTAATTACCGTATTTTTTGCTCTATAAGACTCACTTTTTCCCTCCTAAAAAGTAAGGGGAAATTTGTGTGCGTCTTATGGAGCGAATGCAGGCTGCACAGCTATCCCAGAAGCCAGAACAGCAAGAGGGATTGCTGCTTTCACTGCGCAGCGATCCCTCTTGCTGTTCTGGCTTCTGAGATTCAGAATATTTTTTTTCTTGTTTTCCTCCTCCAAAAACTAGGTGCGTCTTGTGGTCTGGTGCGTCTTATAGAGCGAAAAATACAGTAAATAATCTATGGCCTTTTAAAGAATGTGAGGTCTTTTTATTTTGTTCGTTTCTTACAATGTTATGCATTTTTGTGTTTTTACATTTTAAACGGCCCTGTTACTCTCAAATGCAGGGCAATATAGAGATATAATAATGATAATCAATAAATAATAAAAAGGGATCGGGGGGAGAGAAAGAAAGCTTAAACTGCTTAAAAGTTGCAGTTTTGCAAATGTTGGTGTGAGGGGGCTGTCCAAAACTTGGAGATACTAACGAAAAGGGGTGCCAACCCCATGAAGGATGTTACCATAGCTTAGTTCTTTTCTAGTTTTGTTTTTTCTCCCTCTAGACTGCTCAGGCCACGGATAAATGGTGGGATCCCACCAACCTTCAGGATACAGCTTCTGATATGTGGTGGTGGGGGGACCAGGACCAGCTGCCTTATGACTCCCCCCCACCCCCACAACACAGCATTCTCTGTTATTTACTCCATTTTGGCTGGGATGGGCCTGGGCCCTGCTTCTTCTTCCTGCCTGTTTTATCGAACTGGAAGCCCTGAGAGACCTTACCTGAACAGCCACCCACTCCCTGCATTGCTCTCCTTGTTCCAGTTTAACAGACCATTTCCTGGCTGTGACTGTGACCCCTCCCTCCCGCCTTTGGCCCCTAGCCATTGGAAACAATTGACTGTGACCGGTGGAGGAATTTGCCACACAAAATGACTTCCTCTCTAAGAGGAAAAAGCCTTCAGCCTCCCTTGATAGGATTGTGATTATGGTTCCATGACTTGCAATCGGCATTTCCGTAATGTTTCATTCCCAACATTTATTAAGCTGAAATTTCTGTGTGTGTATAAGGGAGTGGGGGATTTTTGGAAGTTCCACCTTTGTTTCCTACCGTGGAACCAGATGTTGGCGATTTCTTAGGAGTGCCTGGTGGTCAGCCACAGGGCAGGGCCGGGAACTAGCTGGGTGCTGGGAAAATCAGGAGGCTTGTGTTGGCTACAGCCCCCTACTAGGACACACACCAGCTCCCCTGCGAGGGACAGGAGATACTCAAGAACCCTGTCCATCCCAGTGGAGCTTCCAGGAGAGAAAGTCCCACGTCTTACACAGCCTTTCTTATTCCCACACTGGCTGGAGCTGTTGGGATTCACAGTCTGAGACATCTGAAGGGCACTAGGTTGGGGAAAGCTGCCTCATATGCTGGGCTGGTGGTGGTGCTGCTTTCAGCAGGTGCTCCAGGAAAGGTATTGACCCGCATGGGGCCAAAATAAAAGATTGGGAGAAAGGAATATATCAATGAGAGTCTGAAGTCAAGGATTAGAGGAAAGAAGCCAAGGAAATGTGGGGGAAACAGGGGAAACCTGCCTGGCGGGATTTAACCATTTCTATGACGTAGTCTGCAAACTCACCACTTGGGGGCAGTAAGCCCGGTGAAGTAGTAGTAGTAGTAGAAATTTATTATTTATACCCCGCCCATCTGGCTGGGTTTCCCCAGCCACTCTGGGCAGCTCCCAATAAAATATTAAAAACATGATAAAGCATCAAACATTTTAAAACTTCCCTAAACGGGGCTGCCTTCAGATGTTTTCTAAAAGTCAGGTAGTTGTTTATTTCCTTGATATCTGATGGGAGGGCATTCCACAGGGCAGGCGCCACTACCGAGAAGGCCCTCTGCCTGCTTCCCGGTAACCTCACTTCTTGCAGTGAGGGAGCCACCAGAAGACTCTCAGAGCTGGACCTCAGTATCTGGGCTGAACGATGGGGGTGGAGGCGTTCCTTCAGGTATACTGGGCACCTGGACATTGTATCTGGGCATTCTCTGGTGCATGGTCAGTGGGGACTGTTCTGACACTCAGAGTGGAACTTCTGCAACTAGGAGGCTGGTGCAGGTGGCACAACCCTTTGATGGGAGTTTTAACTCCTGGGGTGCTGAGCCCAGTGCCCTGTCAATCCTGGCTGGCCCCTATCCATTTGCCTCCTGTCCCAAAGAGAGAAAGTCAAAGAAAGAGAATAGGGAGAAGCTCCACCAAAAGACACCATCCCAGTGATGGCTGCTCTCCCCCTCCTCGTGTTGGATCAATACTCAAAAGCTGACCACGCCACTTATCTGTTGGCAGGGATCTGTGTTACCCTCCTGCCAAGGCATCTGGGAGCCCAGGATGGCAAGGGATTCACTGGAAGGGATGAAGACTAACATTAAGGAAAAGAGCCTGCCATAAATCAGGGCTCAAGGGAAGACGCCGGGAATGCCAAGTGCATCTTGGGCCAAAAACCCAGGCTTACTCAGTGCTCTAGACTCCCACCCACTCTAGATTATTCTAATAATGAGCTCCTAACTTTTCTGCTAATAGCAGCATGTATGGAAATTGCCAGAAGCTGGACAACAGAAACAGGTCTTAACATTGACTCCTAGATTGTGGTCAATAGCAATGGCCAAGAAGCTGGCCTGTCAAGTCAGAGCAGCTAGTGACAAACACAATCCATTCTCATTCTATAATACATGGCAAATATTTATTGAGTACATGAATCATTTAGACCATGGAAGGAAGCCACCTGATGCTCATGGGGAAATGTGGCAAGACCGTTTAGAATAACTGAATGAAACTTTATTATAATGCATGATACACATCTGTACATATAAGAGGACAAGCTTGGGTTGGTTGTTGTTGGACAATTTATTTTATTGTTGTTGCTGTAATTTGAAAAAAATAAAAACATTTATAAAAACAGAATGCCAAACTGGGCCTGGTCAGGACTCCACTCCTTAGGAGGAGGCAGGAGTAGCTGCCCAGAGGAAGCTGTAGTCCCTGAGCCTGGGTTTGCTGGTAAGCTGGAGCAACATTCCAGCCTGCCTCTCCAAACTCCATTTGGAGCTCTCCAGGGTGCTAAACATCTTGCTTGCCTTTTGGACCTTGACCTCTGCTTTGCCTGACCTTGTTTATCTGGATTTCCCACCCTGCGTTATATGACCTTACCTTGCTGGCCTTTGCTAGACCTGACTTGGTTTGCTTGATCCCAAACTGGGAATACTGGTAGGTGGCCTGCAATTCTAAAAAACTGTGCATAGCACACCAACCCACTTGGGTTCAAGCAATGCCCACTACCTGGGACAGTACAGACTGGAAGAGGTGATGCACCACTTATTCCCAGGGGCCTTGTGGCATAAAAACTGCATTTCACCACCCAGCTGTCTGGTTGAGTTTTCTGGGAAATGGGCGCAAGACATGGGAGGATCAGTTTCATGAGTTGCCTTTGAAAAATGTGGTTCCATATTGGAGTGGGTGTTGAAAGAGTGGACTAGGGACATAATCTTGTCAATGTCCTTTTTGCAGGCCCAGGAGGTGGATTAGAATGTAGGCAGTTTAGGCATGAGTTTGCCACTTACACAAACTCAAGCACCACAAAAGGCTGAGGGCCCTTTTCCCAATCTGACCTATTTAGATTGTACAAAAGGCACAGCACAGCAACACTGAACTCGTAGCACTCAGCTTGTCGACTGAGAAGACAAGTATCCACCCCAGAAAAATTGTTCCCGAACAGCTACAGGAATTGCTTGGCCTTTTAAACTATACCTGCATATTGGTTCCACCTGGGATTGGCAACGAAGGGCCTCGGAACCTGGCACCACAGAAGGGAGGGGGTGACAAGTGTAATGCTGGCAGACCGAGCTGTTGTGGGTGGGTGGGTTAAAGGGTTTCTTTTTGCTAAGAGAGGCTGAAGGACAAGTGCAGTCAGATGGGTTGGGGTCATGGGGAGGGGCGCAAAAGAGAATGCTGATTTCAAGGCTCAGGTTTGTTTTAGGGACCCAACATCATGCCTGCCTCTTGAGGACAGGCTCGAAGCTGGGCATCACTCTGTTGGCCAAAATCAAGGGGTGGTATCAAGGCTTGGCATCTCTTCCTGGCATTAGGCCCCTCTCCCCACCACACAGTTTGGGAATCCACTTGGGTGAGGATGTGGCTGGCACTAGAAGAGGCCAACCAGGGGCTCCAGAGCGTGCAATGGTTCAAGGGCTAGATGGCCTGTGTGTGTGCCAGGGGTTGCCAAGAGGCCTCTGGGGTCTGGAGGGTGCCAGTGCCAGGATCACTACAGGCAAAGCCACAGAGTCCTAGGGAGCGCAGAGAAGGCTAGTGGTGGCCTCTCTCTGGCAAGCCCTGCGATGTGGAGCAGGAGCCCGAACCCCAAAGTGAAGAGGCTAAGGACAGGCTTTGCATGACCACAGCCTGGAGTGCTGGAGGCAGGTGGAAGTTGGGACCGGGCAAGCAAGCAAGGCCGCTGGGACCGGGCAAGCAGAGAGAACAGCGTGAGCAACAGGGGATCCCCGAGTCACCCGGGCAAGGGGATCCTCCGACCAGTCACCCTGGGGCAACGAGGCCTCTTCCAGGTGTGCCTGGGACGGGCCCCTCTCTGGCCTCCTTTAGCACAGCCTCTAGCCGGGATGGAGGCGCAGCCTGGGCAGCAGTGGGACCCCGTTCGCTCCCTTGGAGCGGCTCTTTCGCCCCAAGCGAACCCAGGCATCGCGGGGAGTGAGGGGCACCATGCACCCCGCTCCCGGGGCCCTGAGGGGCGGTCCGGGGGCGCCTCTGGAGCCGAGGCCGGGAGCTGATCTCCCCGCTACCTCCGCTTTGCTCCTGGGAGGCCGCGGGGCCTTGGGAGCCGGAGCAGTCTGCGAAGCCCGCGAAGCCCGGCCGGGTGAGGCGGGGCGGTGGGCGGAGGGGGGATCAGGTTACAGGGCCGGCCTGGCTGGCTCTGCGGCTGCGGGCCGGGCTCAGCTGGGCGCCTCCAGCAGCAGCAGCAGTGCCGGGAAGAGCCTGCCGCCGGCGGCGGCCGCAGCGTCAACAACAACGGCCATGGTGAGTCGCGCCCGAGGGGGCGGCAGCGCGCGCAAGGCTGATGGCTCCTATGAGCATGTGCAGAGTGCCTCGGGGAGAGGAGCGGGCGGAGCCTGGTGCTCCAGCTCCGTAGGGGAAGCGGGAGCCGAACTTTGCCGGCTGGCGGACGAGGACCATCTCGGAGGCGCCCGAGCTTTGGGGCCGCCGAGGTTCCTACGTGCACGGAACTGGGGTCGGAGAGCCTTGCCCGAAGCAGCTTCAAGGGCAGTTGCTGCGCCCGACTCCATCCACCAAACTATCACAGCTCTTCGCCGTTTCTCAGTATTTACGAAGCGCTGGAGGAGGCCGGGATCCCTCCAGGTGGGAAGCGAGGCGGCGGCCTCCCGGCTCAGGTGGCACAGATCCCCGGAGGGAGGGAGGGGTGGACGGCAGAGCCTCCGTCTTCGGAGGCAGCTCGCTTCTCCAGGATGCCGGGGCTGCAGAGTGACCTTCCTGCCCTGCTCCTGTTGGGCAGCTGGCGGGAAGGACCAAGGGGGCCCCTGGGATGAGCCCCATCTCTCTTAGGCGCCTCTTCTAGCGCACCTGGCTAACCCTCCTTGCGGAAAAGTCACCGCGCGGCGCATTCCAAAGAGCGCAGTTTGAGAAGGGGAAAGAGCAGCTTTCCAGCTTAAACTGGTGCCACCGCGGGCAAGGCACGGTCCATGGAAACAGGCTCCCTGCCATTGCAAACTGGTCTGAAAGTGGAAATGACTTTCAGAAATGTGTTCCATTGTAGGGTGCAGTAATTGTTAAAGTTTTGGAGTCCCAGGTTCAAAACCTCCCCAAACTGTGACCCCTGAGGCCGGCCACCAGCTCTGCTACCTGGTAACGATAAAGGGCGTAGGACCCCATGTACACAGCCACCAGTTTGTAGCTGAAAGGTGCCAAGTAATATTTCAGCACAAGCAAGTGAAAAACTTCGGTCATTCAGCACCTGCTGCTGAACTAATAATGAGATTTTTAAAGTTGGGGGAAAATTGCTATAGTTTCAGCCAATAAACAAATAACTTTAAGGACGTGCATTTATTCATTCTGCATAAACACAGAGAACCAAACATGATAGAGCAATGTGTATAGTTTGAGGTTAGGCTTTCCAGAATTCTTTAATGAGATTTCCTTCACTCCCAGGGAATTTGAGCAGCTGACCCTGTTTATTTGCCTGTCTGTACTAAGAAGGAGGAGTGGGTCTTGAGACCCTCCATCTGCTCCTGTCCTCAGCCATCCATCCTAGCAAAGGAGGGCCATCGTTTTCATCGTGAGTCCCCAGCAGGGAAAAAGGCAGGGTATAAATAAATATATAATAATTATAATAATAGTAGCACAGTGCTACTGTCTGAAAAACCCTGGAGAGCTGCTGCTGCTGCTGCCAGTCAGTGTCAGCTACACTAATCTAGATGGGTAAATGTGCTGACTGAATACAAGGCAGCTTCTGAAGGGAATGTGGAAGGATACTTGTGTCTCAGTCTGTGTATTGGTTTGCAAAGTACAAGTTAGGTAGTCTCTCATCAAAATGCAAAACTTTTGACCCCACACAGAATAATTTTTACTTATAGCAACCAATTCCTAGCCAGGATTTCTTGTGTCCCTGCTCAGTTGGAGCAGAGAAACAAGTCTGCATGGACTGAAAAAGACCTCCCATCTCAGTGTCTTGTCTCTGATTTTGCGTGTGTCCTGGCTGGAAAGGGTCTTTGACACAGGGCAGGAGGGCTTCTTCTTGAACTTTGGGTTGCCTTTTCTTTGGGGTGTTGGTGCTAGTGGGGATGGCAGGCAGCTCCTTTTCTTGGCCTGCAACCTGGCCTTGGGAGGCTTTCTCCAGCATCTGCATGCTGTCCGTGGGATCCTGGTCACAGTGTTTGCCTACAACTCATCTCTCTAATTAAAACAAAATAGGGACTAACTTTGCATAGTTATTCTGCATTCCTCCTGGCAAAAATAACTAACAGGCTTGCAGTACCTTAAAGACAAACAACTATATTATGGCGTAAATATCTGTGGAACAGAGGCTATTTTGTCAAGGAGGGTGAGTCTTAGCTGGCAGGGATGGGTGTTGAGATAAAATGGTAAAAACTGGAGATCAAATGGGAAAGAAATGTAAAAGGTATGCAGACTGTGAACATTCAGTTTAATCTTAAATGTATGTAAAATAACCCCACTGAACAACAGCAGCCGTTTGTGATGACACAGTCATCCTCGCATTGTTGAGTGTTAGCACCTGTAGTGGGACAGAAAACCACTATTCTCTATTTCATGTACAAATGGATAGAATCAAACTGTCACACAGGCGCCTCTCATATTCCTTTTATTGAAAAACGTCAGCTTCCTCAGGGCAGGAAATGGGACTGAACCCTCACCCAGGTTCGCTGCTGAGTAAATCTTGAGATTTCAGAGACACAAGCCAAGGCCACAATGGTCCTTGTACAAGAAGCAGAAGAAACAAATGAGCTCATTCGAAATGATTTTTAATTGCCTCCTGCCATCTGAGCACAAGGCTGCTGAAATGCAGGGTAGGGGGTGGATGCTGTTTTGTTCCATTTCCCCAATGTGCCCTTTCAAGAGCACAGACATGGATGAGAAAATGAAGCCCTTTAACTCTATGCCCACCATATGGACTGAAGGCGTGAGCACAATGCCCCAGTCATCCCGCTCCCTGGGAATGCTTGGCCTTTGAGCACAGGGCAAAGACGTCTGCAGGGAGGCCTGCAGACATTTTGCCCGTCTCTCCAATCTTCACAAGGAAATCACTTTGCCCTTGCAAAGTGCTCCTTTCTTTCCGCCCACGGAGCTCAAATGCATGAACTGGAGTCCCAGTCCCAGTGGAATGCTGGGGCCACCCTCGGAAGCGGAACTGCACCTTCTCGCCTTGCTGGCTTTTTCGCTTGGCCTTCCATGGCGCCTGGACAAACTGAAATTCATTAAGCAAAATGCCTTCTCCTGGTATGCAGACAAATGATGCCCTGGAAAAAAGTGACAAGTAGAGTGACGTGCTGCAAGCTTCTGTCCTGTCCTGTCCAACATCTTTATAAATGACTGGATCAGGCAGTCCAACCTGCTGTTCTCATAGAGATGCCTATGGGAAGCACACAAGCAGGATCTGAGCACAACAGCATCCTGCCCACTTGTGATTCCCAGTAACTGGGATTCAGAGGCATATTGCCTTGGGCAGGGGAGCCAGAGCGTGGTCATTGTGGCTAGTAACCGTTGATAGCCTTATTCTCAATGAATTTGTCTAATCCTATTTTCAAGTCATCCAAGTGGAAGGGACGTTCCATAGTTTAACTTCATTGCGTGAAGGAATACCGTATTTTTTGCTCTATAAGACTCACTTTTTCCCTCCTAAAAAGTAAGGGGAAATGTGTGTGCGTCTTATGGAGCGAATGCAGGCTGCGCAGCTATCCCAGAAGCCAGAACAGCAAGAGGGATCGCTGCTTTCACTGCGCAGCAATCCCTCTTGCTGTTCTGGCTTCTGAGATTCAGAATATTTTTTTTCTTGTTTTCCTCCTCCAAAAACTTGTGGTCTGGTGCGTCTTATAGACCGAAAAATATGGCACTTTCTTTTACCTGTCCTGCATCTTCCAGCATTCAGCTAAATTGGACGTCCATGAGTTCTAGTGTTACGAGAGAGGGAGAAAAACTTTTCTCTAACCACTTTCTCCGATCCATGCAAAATTTTATTTGCCTCCACCATGTCACCTCTTCCTCGTCTTTTTGGTCAACTAAAAAGGCTTTCTTTTTAGCTGCAACCTTTCCTCAGAGAGGAATCTCTCTATCCTCTTGGTCATTTTGGTTGCCCTTTTCTGCAACCTTTCCAACTCAGCAATATCCTTTTGAGGTGAAGCGACCAGAATTTTACACAGTATTGCAAATGTGGTCATACCATAAATTTGTGTAATGGCATTATGATATCAGCTGTTTTATTTTCAGTTCTTTTCCCAACCGTCCCTAAGCATGGAATTCACCTTTTTCATAGTGGTTCCTATTTTTCTTGTGCAGCAGGTGGTACTTTCTCTTTGGGAGCATTCAGGCCACATTCTGCCTAACAGCAGGCCTCCCAGTAAAAACTGATAAATAATAACATAATAATAAGAAACAAAATGTTGCTGTGTTGGACCACAAGAGGAAAAAAAAACTATTAAAAAAACTATTAGGCCAAACCATAATAAGATCTGTAGATGTTTTGTGGTTGATGGGAATTGTAGTCAAAACATATGAAGGGCACCAAGTTGGCAAAGACTGCCTTAGGTTGCTGCTGCTGCAGGTGATTGGCTTCCCCTGGGTTTGGGGGCATGTGAGCTGCTTGTGCAACTAAGCTGCACCCACACAACTGCACCAGTCCAGCTACACTACAGAGTCACTGCTGGGAAGAAATTCATAGCTGTCAACTTTTCCCTTTTCTTGTGAAGAATCCTATTCGGAATAAGGGAATTTCCCTTTTAAAAAGGGAAACGTTGACAGCTATGAAAGATATCTAAGCCTTCTGTTCTGTAAGCTCTGCAGGCACCAAGGAAATGAAACCCCTTTGCCTCCTTAGCATAAGGGAGTTTGGTTTGGCTAGACCCATATGTAGCCCTGTCAGGCTCCTGCTTCCTTTCTCTCAGGAAGACTCTGCATGTGCTTGCGCTGGCGGATGGGGCTCCCTGCAGTGCCAGGATATCTCCTTCCCAAAGATTTTGATGCAAGCTGTGCGGTCAGAATTTTGAATGCAGTGCTGCCACTAGATGGTGCCCTTCCGATAGTCTCTAGAGGAGAGAGCTTATTATGAAGATGCACATGGGGCTGATTCCAGTGGCTAACAGCACTTCTTGAAGTTTTCCGCTTGCTTGAAGGCAGGTTTTTATGTCTGCAAAAGTGAGGTCTTGGTTGCATAGTGAGGTGGCGGGGGGGGCGGGGGGAGGGAGAGATGGAGGGAGGAGGGGAGGGACACATGAACTGGAAAAGCATTCCAGAGCTTTTAGGGCCGCCCTATCGCTTGACAGGGGTCCAGTTTGTGACCTACCAATTCAAGCATTGCATAAATCAAAAGCTCACCCCAGAGGTTGCGGGGGGGGGGCTCCTCTTGGGCCTTTAAGCCATGCTGTGCTGTGCTGCAACAGGTACCCACGCTTAGAAGAGGGACCAGGTCTCGACATTTCCTTATCTCATTTTACAGACTGGACTGTGGGGGAACTTAGCCTGGGGGAGAATGCCCCCCCTTTGCTATTTACTTATTGCAGCAGTAGCAGCTGTGGGAAGGGCAAAGGAGGGGCAGGAACTGCTGTGGCTTCCTCCTCATCTTTGAGGGCAGTGCATAGATTTAAATGCACAGGGCATATTTCTGCAACCTTTCCCATAGTTGCTGGATCTGGGTTTAAAATGTGCATGGAGGATAACTTGCCTTCCTGCCTATCCCTAACAGGTAAGACTCAGAGAAAGCTGGGGGTACAAATGGGTGTACATGTACAGTAACTGTGGTGCACGGTGCTGAGTAGGCCTGGAGGGCAGGGCTGTTGTTTATTTACATAAGTTTACATATCACTCTTCAACCATGAAAGGTTTTCCAGAGTGGCTAGGAATTCCAAAAAATTAAACTATCGCTGTTTCCACACTAAGAATTTACTGGGGACTAGCCACACAGTGTTCACTCACATTTTACAGCCACTTACATGATGTGAACAAAACATCCCTGTGTCATATTTTACCTGTTCAGCTTCTGTTGCTGTTTTTCTTTAGAGCTGAACAGGTAAAACATGCCACAATGATGCATTTCTGTCTGGGAATTGATTCTTAAACCCTTCCTTTTTATATAGAATCATAGAATTACAGAGTTGGAAGGGACACCAAGGGTCATCTAGTCCAACCCCCTGCAATCATAGAATCATAGAGTTGGAAGAGACCACAAGGGCCATCAAGTCCAACCCCCTGCGAAGCAGGAAACACCAATGCAGGAATCTCAGCTAAAGCATCCATGACAGATGGATATAGTATTTAATTTATATCTGTTTCTTCCCCCCATCTTGTAGCAGGGTGGGGCAGTCATGTAGCAAGGTGGAGGGAATAGTAAACTCATCTGCACGCCCCCCATTGTCCAAACTAATATCAATCTCCCCACTCCACACCCTCATATTTAAGGCAGGGAATGAGACACTGCTCACCTGGCTGCAGCATGTTGTCTGGATTTCAGAAGTCTGGAAGCAGAGTTGCTGTTCCACTTGCAGCTTAAAGCAGAACAGCAATGATGAGGTGCTGCTCAGCTGTCCACATCTGGAAGCTCCCTAAGGCAGCAATTCAGCACAGTAAAACTTTGAAAGTAGGATAACCTGAGCAGCAGCAGATGTGAAAACTGCTTAACGTCAGTGCAAGTAAGGCAAAGTCATTTATCAACAGCATCTAAAAAGCTTGGGTAGATTAAAAGGGCTTCAGCCTGATACTGGGACGATCACAGAACTCTTTGAGGACCACTGAAAAGCATCAAAGGCCTCTCTGGTAGTAGCAACGTGGCAAAGATGGGCCTCTGAAGATGATCTTAAGATCTGGGCAGAAAGTTATGTGGGAGGCATGTGGTAAACCATAGGCACCAACTGCACCCAGCAGCACTCTTAAAGGTGAGCCCCACCCTTGAGTGTTCCTTCCAGAGAGACTGACTTCTAGGCCCTGACAGCTCTGCTCCTTCTTAGAAGCCAAAGTTGCCCAACAGAACTGCCTTTGATGCGGGAATAAGATATGTCAGGTGTTTGATTAGGAAGTTCAATGTTCCTAACTTTCTGGTGCTCTATTGAGAGAGATGGAGTGAGAACTGTAGGCATCAGAGCCCCTTACAAGGTTTGCAGGCCATACTTGACCTGCCAGGTGTTCAGATTTTGCCCGCAAAGCTGTTTCCCCCCAAACCATGCCCACCTTCCACATGCCTGATGTCCTATGTGACTGCAGGTAGAGAGGAGACTGCTGGAGCAGAATTGAGGGCCTGTACGTGCCCCCACTGTTCTCCCTCCCCAGAGTTCAGGCTCCTACTCTCCTTCTCACCAGCTGATTATGGCATCATGTAACAGGCAATGACCAGCCTGAGTCATGTGGGAATGTCCAGCAAAGGGATGCTCACTTCATCATAAAACAGGAAGGGCAGGAACTTTTTCTGCAGGAGAGATTCAAGGGGCATTTTGTCCTTTTCCCTAGGAGAGAGCAAAGCACTCCTATTGTGGGCATCACGGCATAAAAAGTCTCTGCCAGGCTGGGCAGAGTTCTCCCAGAGATAGATCTTATGCCACCACATGCATCATCTGTCTTGGGCCTCATGAGAGTACGCTGGCCAAGGTCAAGATCCAAGCAAGGAAGTCAAGCTGAAGCCTGCAGCAGTTGCCTTTGCCAACTGGGTGCTCACCCACCCACACCAAACGTTCTTGGGCTCGAAGTCCCACCATCCCTGACTTTAATCTATGCTGGCTGCTGGGGTTGCTAGGAATTGGAGTGCTGGAACAACATCTGGAAGGCACAGTGAATCCTTGCAGGGCTTGGCTAGCTCTGTTGTAATTAAAAATAAAAATCCCATTAAGGCTCTGTCTGGCTTAGAACCTGGGCAGAGGGAGATGAGAAGAACCCCACTGTGAGATGAATTATTAAGAATAAAGATGACACGAGGTTTCTGGGAGATGGGGGCTTGCTGAAGATTGCCCCCTTTTTACTGATCTTGCTCTTGTGCTTAAACAGTAGGCTCGACACAGTGAAATCAGGCATGTGCAGCTTCTCCCACCCTTACCAGAAGATTCACCCACGAAGGGTGTGTTCATATTACTGCCTTAAAGCGCACTGACAGGGGTGTGGACGTCTTTCCCTGATGCATAGCTGCCCACACCTTGGATAGAGACTAATTAGGAATAGCTTAAGGGCTCCAATCAGTGTGAAGCTGGTTTTGAGAAGCAATGGCATCAGGCAGTAGTGTCTTATAAGGAAGTACAATATTCATTTGCATTTTTGATGATATCTTCTGACTAAAAACCCAGCACTGGAAAGTTAATGAGTGCCCAGTAAAGGGGAATGTGGACATAAGCTTGAATTTCAATGTGTCGAGTTGCTGTTCAAGGCACAGGAGCCAGGCAGTAAAAAGGTGACAACCTTAGCCACCTTTTAATGATGATGGAGGCAATAATAATACTTTCCACACCCCACCACTTTTGTATGAGAATGCCCCAGACTCAGTTCTTTCCAGAGAATGAACCGTATTTGTTTTATCTGGTAGATCCTGGGAAATAGTAGAGAAAGTCCACACTCTGATAATGATCTCATGGCCAAACAGTTACGGAGCAGGGAATCACAAGTGGGGAGGGCCCTGCTGTTGCACTCAGGTCCTGCTTGCTTATGGGCCTCCCTTGGGGCATCTGGCTGGCTACGGTGAGAATTAGGTGCTTGACTAGATGAGCAGCCATGCTCTTCTAATGTTTTTAATTATGAGTTTCCTCTTTGCAGACAAAATCATTCCTCATAATTTTTCTGTCACCCCTTATGTGCACACTTGAGCTGGCTAAAAACAGGAAACTAGTATTAAACAACCTGCTGCACAAGAAAAATAGGAACAAATTAAAGGCAATTGAGGGTGTTTGTGAAAAATATGAGAGCACCCGCTCTCATTGGCATGTTGCTGGGGGCCTCCCACAACCTGGAATTAACTTGGCTTCCTGTGCCCAGTGGTATCTGAGCCAGTCTGTGCCCTACTTGCCTTTCATGTAGTGGGTGAGGAACATACTCCTGGGATAGCATGCAGGATCTCAATGGGACAAGTATGACTGGGCATTTGGCCACAAACACAAAATGAATTTCAAAGGTGGAATGCATCACCAGCAACAAATCTGCAGAGCACATGACGGAAAATGAAGGGCAGAAGCACCCAATTTGCCACACAATAAGTGGAACTTGTAGTTTGATCGCAACAGTGAGAGAGAATGGGGGAAAGTGGGGATGGAAAAGTTAAGGTTCTCTCCCCCAAATCCCTCCATTTTCAACAGTAGGAAATGCCAAGGAGCCAACTAGAGATCCTGCTAGATCTGCAAAATCAGAGAGCTTTTATCTCAGTACTTGGTTGGTGGCTGTCAATTCTTTGTTCACTGGACCATCTACAGGAACACATCTCATCTTTTTAACTGGGGTTTTCCTTACACTTTCCAAAGGCTGGTATGCTAGGCTGATTAATAGATCAGGGAGAAACGCCTGGGGATATGTTCCCCTTTGTGTGCTTGTGCTTCATAAACGCCCATATTTTGGCACACGTCCCTTTCTGCACAAAGGCGTCTTTTACAAGTTGTTTAAAGTCTCCACCCTTCTTTGATCTGCATGGAAATGAAGGGGCATGTGAGGTTGTTGCTGTTCGAATAGGTCTCAGAGTGGGCTGTTACTGGAGGGACCGGCCTTGCTTGCGGATGAGGTCTCTCTCTCTCTCTCTCTCTCTCTCTCTCTCTCTCTCTCTCTCTCACACACACACACACACACACACGTACGAAACTGTGTAACACTGAGTCAGATCATTGCTCTATGTCGTGTGGGACTACTGTCTACTCTGACCGGCAGCCACTCAAGATTTGTGACCCCCTCAGAATGCTTCTCTGCAATCTTTTCACTGAGCTTTGGCCCTTCTGCATAGCAAGCAGGTGCTCTAATACTGAAAATAAATCCATGTGGGCCATGGGAACATATTCATTTAGTTTTCAGGAATGCTTTAATCAGAGGTCAGCAAACCTTTTCTGCAGGGGGCTGGTCCACTGTCCCTCAGACCTTGTGGGGCGCCGGATTATATTTTGAAAAAAAATATATGAATGAATTCCTATGCCCCACAAATAACCCAGAGATGCATTTTAAATAAAAGGACACATTCTACTCATGTAAAAAACCCACACTGATTCCCGGACCATATGCGGGCTGGATTTAGAAGGTGATTCGGCCGGATCCGGCCCCCAGGCCTTAGTTTGCCTACCCATGGCTTAAATGCTTTTTTGGAGCAAGTATCATAAAGACCCCCTGGAATACTAGGATATTGGCAGTGAAGGTCATGAAAATAAAAGGAGGCAAGATCTGGTGCTTTTGTTAATCAGCTGTTTATTTAGCTCAATGCATTTCAGAGGTGTCTCCTTTGTCATGAGCAATAAACACAGTTAAAATAATGATAAAACTTGCAGGCCAGTGACATTATTAATGGGAAAGAACACATATTGGGTGGAAGTCACACACCCAAACGTGTAAGAAATCTCCTATTGAATTGTGCATTTCCTCACTAGGGATGCTGCCTTGGCTTGCATTTGTGGCCAGATAACAGAGGTGCTTCCTAAGTAAACTTTACTATGGCAGTCTTAACCAGGGCTGGCCCAAGACATTATGGCACCTGAGGCCCTGGTTTTAACGGTACAAATTCAGAGCCTAGGAAAGAACAGAATATAGTTTGGGTGCGCTTCTAGGGCAGGGGAATAACAGCAAGAATTCCAGACTTGGATGATCTTTTTTTTAAGTGGTCTTTAAAATTTCTAAATTAAAAAATTAGTATATACAAGTGAGGACAACAAAATGTTGTCAAGTATTTTGAATTACAGTATATGTGTAATATAATATAATATAATATAATATAATATAATATAATATAATATAATATAATATAATAATGTGTAATAGAGTGAGATGAGCGCACAACCCTAGAGTCTGGCAAGACTGGCCCGAACGGGCAGGGGTGCCTTTACCTTTATATGTGTAAGAGACATTGGTGTCAATGGAAAAATAAAGATTTGGGTTGGTGTCTTGCGTTTTTCTCAGTGTGAGATTTAAAAAATAATAAAAATGGAAAAAGCAGTGACTCATGATTGCCATGATCCTAGGCTGCAACCAAGCAGGAAAACTGATTTGATTTTTTTGTGTGGGATATTTTGCCATACGGCATCTGACTTCATCGTTCCCCATCACCTTATTTCTTGTCAAAATGTTCACCCTATGTTTTGCAAATTATGGCTGCCAGAATAAATTATATACATTGATGCACAGTTATATAATGTAATTGGAGTACTAAACGCAGAGATTCTTGGCGCGGAATCTTTTCTGGAATACACCCCTGAAGGCCCATCAAGAAGGGAGGGAGGGAGGCACTTTGGGCTTTGCAAAGGAGTGTGTGTTGGGGGACAGTGACTGCTCCTTAATGAGCGAGGCATCTTGTCTGTGGGGTGGCTGATTCAGTAGATGCCGATACCCAAGTGCCCAACCCAGCGCCCTCCATGGTTCCCTCTGAGGGGAGGGGAGACCTCTGTTAAGTTGCTGCGACGACAATTTCCTCTGTGCCCTGTGCCACTCTGTAGGCAGGCAGCGTGAAGGGCCTGCTGGTGGTGGCAAGGAGTGAGCCAGGACGGTTTGCCATCCTCCATCTTGCCTGCCAAGAGGCCCTGTCCAATAGGCCAAGGAGAGGCCTGCTGGCTTCACTGTTTGGGTGGCCCCAGAGACTCAGCTGGACCAGGGAGAGAAGCTGAGAATTGAGAAGGCCAGCCCCATCTTTCCCTCTGTGAGCTCAGCCCCACATTTCTGCCTCTTGCCTCATATCTGAGAACCTTTCCCCTCATAGGAAAACCTATGGCAAGCAATTAAATCATTTCCAAAGAGTGATCTGCTATCAGTAGAAAATGATGCCAGCAATTGCCAGCTGTTTATGTCAGACTTCACCCCCATTTTGTGACAGGCTTCTCTCGTGCACCCCCATTTTGCAGACTGGTGAGCCTCACTAATTTTCTGTGGGGTATTCCAATCGTGGTATCTTGGTTGTATAATATGGTGAGCGCTGAGTGACTCAAAAAGATTCAGGCACACCTCACTCTACTTCAGACGTAAAGGAAAAATGGATCCAGTAATAAGTCACATGATGCATTGTAACCTGCTTCTTTATAGTGTTCAAAAAATTTTGTGATTTGTCCGCTCTCTGCATGGAATGGCTATAATATAGCTGTGCTTTGCAGATAGGTGAGTGATGGCTACCAGGATAACTCAGAAAAGTTGTGTTCTCCTTTCTAGTACAAGCTAGCCCACCTTCTCCGCTGTGCGTCCTAAGAGCTCCCACCTAATTTCAGAACCGGGGTCTCTGCTTTATTAGGCAGCTGGTCTTTGAAAGAGACTGCTGGGCATGGTTAGAAAAAGCAGAAAGTCCCAGGAACAACAGCTGCTAATTTCTGGCAGAGGCAATAGTTCACACTTGCAGCCCAGGATCTCTTGTTAAGTTCTTTCTGAGGAAGAAAGTTTGCACATGGTAACTTTTATCACCTTGCTTTCATTTAATTGCATTGCATTTATTATATTTATATCCTGTTTTTCTTCCAAGGAATTTAGGGTCCTCCCCGCACCTGCATTTCATCTTCACAACAAATTATGTGAAGTCATTTTATTATTGATGATTGATTATGTTTGTTATATTTGTTATACTTGTTAGTCGCTATAATTTGCCCAAGGCAACTCAAAGTGACTCACACTTTGATAGGGAGAGGATAAAGTAGGATAGACTGAGCTGCATGAAAGTCTCCAGCATTGTCACTTTGGAGGGACCGATAGACTTAAAGGCTTTCCCTGATTTGGTAAATTCAGAGATTTATCACCTTTAAAATAAAAGTGTGACTTAGCCTCAGATGTTGAGGCTTGAAGCACATTCTGCAGAGTGGGTGGTTCATCTGAATTCATTTGGAGATGACAAGTTAATTGTTGTCAGATGTATTCGTTTTGGCAGCGAGCAGAACTGCTGAGACTGCAGGATCCTGCCTTTTGGTCTCTTTGGCACTGGTGTCACAGCGAAGGAAGCCACCCTTGCAAGAAGGGAGGTTGGCTCTTGAGCCTGCGGCCTACCCTGCTACAAAGATCACTCCCAGGAGGTGATTGTTATGTCTTCTGAGCATGTGCGTAGATGCTACTGTACCTTCTGCTTCCATTTTAAGTCAAAAAGGCCACAATTTTCTCAATGTTCAGAATGTGGATACATATTGGGGTTCCCCTAATCTGGAGTTAGAGTTCCTATTCTTTGTGGTAGTTGAAAAGTGGGTAAGTGATGCAGTCTCCCAGAAACCTGAAGGGGGTTTGGCCCTCACTACCCTCTCCTTTAGCTTTGTTTCCTTATAATGTGGGAAGAGGGCTTATTGCTTTGCTGTTTTGTTTTAATTATTTAGTTGTGTTTTTATCTTGTATTTTATTCTGTGAACCACCCTGAGGTGTTATGATGAAGGGTGTATGAATTTTAATAATAATAATACAATATGTTCTGCTAATTCTTGCTTAAATAGCCTACCCTAGATTCTAGTAAATGCTAATAATGCAATTAAAAGAAGCAACACAATCTCATTTTTAAAATAGTAATTTATTAAATGCTTAAATGTTTTTGCACATTTATTTCATAAAATTTATTTACCACTTGATTGTAGCAAAGCAACCTTAAAGAGGTTTACAAAAAGAGTAAAACAAAAAAATCACTGATATTAACAGTTTAAAAGAGCTATTTTAAAATTATGTAAATTAGATTCCCTTATGTTAAGAATTTATGTTTTCTTGGAGGAGAAAGAGGATTGATGTAGCAGTCACCAGAGCAAGAGCTGGCTTTCTCATAAAGAAAGGTGGGCAGCTGCAGATTTCAAAGGCAGGGAGGGTACCTCCAGGCTAGGGCTGGCAGAGAGTGTGCTGCATGTTGAAAGCAGAACAGGGGACAACATGGACAATGTTCAGAAGTATAATATAAACTCTTTATGATACGCTCTAGCTGGCTTTAGAAACCCAAACCCAGCTTGTGCTGGTGGTATGATGGGTCGGGCCTTCCTCTTGCTCTGCCATGCTGTCATCATGGCTGTTCTAAAGCTCTTGGCTTTGGAGTCCCATTTCTAGTTGGAGTGACTGTGAGAAAACTGTACTAAACACTTTTAGCCACTTCTTTTTCCCATACCTCCCACCCCCAGTTTAGGGGGAACTTTCCTTTTTCAATATAATTCCACCAGGGGACACCTTGTAAGCCTGCAGGTCTGGGAAGCCGTACCAGCAGCTGCATAAGCCCTTTTAGTCTCTCTTTTTCACTCTCTCTCTCACACACACGCACACCCTGCGCACTGATATCTACAATAATAATAGTTTAGCAACAGCCCCACCCCTGCTCAGTCAGGGGAAGGATTTTGCAGCGTAAGCTGTCTGCCGCCACTCCGTCGAGACTAGGTGAGCGCTTCATTTGCACGGTAGAGGAGCTGGGCTCGGTGGATGGCGGTGGTTCAGAATGGTGGCACAAAAAATGAAGAGGGCGGATACGTCGATGTCCTCTGCCAAGTAGCAACCTGAGTCCCGGCAGGCACAGTTTCCACCTGTTGCTCCTCCTGAGCCACTTCACGCCCTCCTTTCCTTCTCTTGGCAGGATTCCCAGTCCCTGGACAGTTGTATCCAGAGTACGCTCTCGGCACTCTACCCTCCATTCGAGGTCACAGCAGCCACGGTTCTGTGCCAGGTCTTTGATGTGGTGGAGAAGACATACCGTGGGGACGGCCTGCACTACCTCATCGACTTTCTGATTCCAGCCAAGCACATCTTGCAGTGCGTTCAGCAGGATGCCTGTGTGAGTATCATGCTGCCTCCAGGTTGACCCAGAAGATTCTGCTAGCGCTGCAGGTGGGAGCTGAGAACCCGCCATGATGCTCATGCCTAGGCTCCTACTCAGCTGAGGAGGAGGGGGGACAGGGAGCAGTGCCACCAGATGCACTGGTGAAAGTAGCCAAAGGGTAGCCAAAGAATCCTTAAGGGGACACTGCCCTCTTGCCCATGGCAATGAGGCATACTCTGGATTCCCCATCTCCACCCCCACCTCCCAGTAGCAGTGATTATTTTGGAATCTTTAAATGTTCTGACTTGTTTATCATAGTGAACAATTATGTAACTGTCCTACTTAAGAAAAACAATGTTTTTTCGGATTTAAAAATTTTTGTTTTATGCAAATGCATCAGTGTTGAAGGCCAGTCACCGTGTGACCTCCTTCCAACCCCACTGCATTGCCATGCCGGCATCCTAGCTTGAGGGTCCAGCCTGAACATTAGCAACAAAACATGCCTTCCATTAGCCACATGTTCTCTATAGATGCATATTAATGCAAGAACAAAAAGGGTGGGGTGTCTTGTAGGAGGTGTGTTCTCTTGCCTGGATTCTACAGTTACTCACCTTCAGCTCCCTCCCCCCACCTACTCTTGGCAGGCAGCAGACTGTCAAGTTTCTGATGGAAAGGTGCCAAGTGATTGCCCAATCAGAAGTTTTGCTTCTGTTCTCCTTTGCTGTCACAATATTTGCAGATCTCAGTAGCTGCTAAGGAGGCTCCTTCCCCAGGAGCAACTGTGGCTCTCTGGTTTGTGCAGACTTTACGGAACCAGATCTGGCCCAGGACTCTGGTGCATGATGTGGAACATCCGGGTGGCTCTTCCTTCCCTCCACACAGCTCCACATTCATTGCAGTGGGACTTACATAGAAGAATTGGAAGATTGTAACCCATGAGCCAGGTCTGTCAGTCTCCCACTATCATGGTCTTCATGGAACCCAAAACCTGTCCCCAGGGATGGCCATCCCAGCTTGCCTCCTGGCAATGCTGCCTCTGTGTGGGACTCATGCCTTAGCGTGTTTTCATACCCAAATCAGCTTTCCATGGAAGTAAAAGGGACTTGTTTTTGTGCGCGGTCAGTCAGAGGGCCGCAGGTTGCGTAGGCAGACTAAATCCAAAGCAGGGAAGGACCTGGGGCCTGTTCTAGCTTTTCTGTGGCCTCAGGATCACCACCGTCCTTCTTTCCTCTTTTCTCAAGCTGTAGAACCACATTCAAAGTGAACAGGAGAATGGAAAGCCCCTCCCCCTTGGTGTTGCTACCACCAAAATGCTTCATTGAGCAGCTTTTTGCTTATTAATGCATTGATGCTTTGCCTTTTGACCCTGGTCCCTGACTCATCCTTTAAAACAGTATCACAGTAAAACAAAAAAAATTGACAAGTAAATAAAACATTCACCTTGGGATTGATGCTCTGAAGGGCAGTATGGAAATGCCTGACATTTTTAAAAATGTTCCAGGACTGCAACCACATAAACATTGCAAAGCCGAAAAAGAAAAAGCATTCAACAAGATTTCATTGTTCTTAGAAACCTAAACATGAAGAACAGCAAATCGATAGATATGGGGAGGAAGTTATACAATGTAGCACCACAGGGAAGGTCTCTAATAGCTACATTGAAAGGTGGTGTTACCTGAAGATCTTACTAGTGAGTCAGGGGGTCTTTGAGATACTCTCATCACAATTTGGCATGTATTATAGAAATAAAATGGGTTGTGCGCACTCCGACATGCCAAAAGTCAGTGTAAGACCAGCCCCAGTTTTCCGGCTGTTTCCATTTGTGCTGCTGTTAATAGAAAGCTATGAGATCATTGTTAGGATGTCTGTTGTCTGTTCTGAAAACCTGCTTGCGGTCAGTTCACCTGGATTATCATTTTCCTTCAGGTCCAGTATTGTGGATTGCTGTTCCGGCATGAGGGCTGGCCCCTCTGCATCCATGAGAAGATTGTAGTTCAACTTGGCTCCTTCGACTGGCGAATCTTGAGACCAGGAGACTTTTACCTGCAGGTGGTCCCTTACTTGAAAAAGTCCCCACGAATCATTGTGAAATGTTTGGCCGAGGACAAGCATAATGTTGATGAGCTTGTGGTTCCTGAAGTCTCCTACACTTCCATTTTCACTGTGGAATGGCTGAATGGCATCAACAGGGAGCGGATGGGAATGGCACTGGAAAACTGTTTACTAGGCACAGAAGATAAAATATTCCGGGTGCCCTGGGACAGAATAGTCAATCCAGAATTTATTGAAAGCCCCCCCAAAATGAACGGTGGCCTAAGTTCTGTTCCAGTGACTGAACAGCCTTCAGATTTGGTCTTTTCAGAGGTGCCGTCTCAAAGCAGCTCCCTTGAAGTGGAGTCCCAACTTTTTAATGGGCCAAGTTTACCTGAAGACAGCCTCTTCATGACCAATACAACAGAGCAACTTGTGAGGGCAGCTGCCAGCATGGAGTGTGTGAGCCCAGGCCTTGGAGAAGACTCTATAAGTGACCTGGAAGGGGAATATGTGGAGCTCACAGATGTTTCACTGCCTAAATTTGGACCTCAATCAGTCTCCCTCAGTTACTGCACTAAGCCGAGGATGAGAGTAAAGGACAAGCCTGCAGCCAGTCAGGACAGCAGCACTAGCCTGAGGAATGGAGTTGGTTTAGCAGTCGAATTAATGCCACATGGGCATCTGGACACAGCAAAGCCCTCTGATACCCAGAACAGTAATGCTAGGAATCTTTTGGAGGATGCTCATGAACTAGAAAGTGACAAATTGCTATTGGAAAATTATGAAGGGCCTGCTGCTGGCTCTGATGCCAAGGAGCCTTCTGATGTAAAGGGACAGGCCCAGCCAGAACATGAGCTTGACTGGAGGTACGCAATGTGCAGCTACCATGATGGAGAAGATGCTGAATGTAGGTCTCTGACAGCTGTGGCTTCTGAAATAACAGAGACAGCTCAGAGGAGTAGCACAGAGCTGGAAAATGACAGCAGGGTCTCTGAGCATGGCTATTGCTCTAGTGTGCTAGGCATGAAGGCCACACACGGAATAGGCACCAGGGAGGGTTGTGGGAGTTCTGGGAAGGATAACTTCCCTGAGCCTCATTTGGGACATTTGGCCAAGGACTCTGACCCCTCCAGCCCAGGGTTGCAGGAGAATGCCTTTTCCCCTCCCATGCCAAAGTCACTGTCACCAAAACCCTTCTCTGATGTGAGGGCGGCAGCACACAGTCACCTCCCACAAGAACTGTCAGTAGAAGTCACAGGTCACACTTCTGAGTGGCTGGTGGAGCTCCATCACCCAGTTGAGCAGTTGGAGAAGGTGAGCCCAAGGCCAGCAGAAGCATTAGTGGGGTTGGGCAGCAGTGTTTATGGAGCGGAAAGCCTCCAATGTTTAGCCAAGCAAAGTCTCTCTGAGAAGGAGAAGCAGACCAGTTCTGGAAGCACCTTGCCACTCCAAGGTGAGACAGAGGCACACCTGCTCCAAGAGGCTGGGCAAGAGAATGTGGACTGTTCTCAACAGCAAGATGAGAGTGCTTTTCTGCCTGTCAGTTCTGGGATAACAGCAAAAACGTTGGGGAGCAGCTGCAGCAGCCCTTCTGTGGTGACAGATGCACAAGTTGAGGATGCTTCTAATCAGGGTAACAAAGAAGAAGCTGCGGCTTGCTGGGTGGACCTACCATACCTGCTAAGCAAACCAAACACTTTGATGTTGGAAACCCCCCCAAAGGTGGAATGTTTGACAGGCAAGCCCCAACCCAATAAGGAGGGCCAAGTAGCACCCCTGCCCTCTGCACCAGTGAAAACGAGGTTACAAGGCAGCACCAGGAATGTCTCAAATGGGGACCAAGTAGTCACAGGTAGGATTTGTGTCATTAATTTGGGAAATGTGGGTTTGTTTGTTCTTCTGGCAAAGTGACTTTTATGCAAGGAAGGCAAGGGGTGGAGGTTGAGAGTTCAGGCCTCCTCTGATGCTTCCCTGCGCCAGGGAGGAGCTTTAGCATCCTCAGAGTATCCTAGGACATTTTTGGACTAAATGTGGGTTGAATATTAATAGTAATAATCCTACCAATTTCCACTCTCCTTTTCCCATCCTCCATAAAAAATGACAACCCCCTCACCGCAAAAAAAACCCCACACAAATTTCTAGCCCTTGTGTTCCATGAAGGGTCCTGCTTGCCAGTTTCCTACAGGCATTGGGTCATTGGCCTGAACCAACAGGACTCTTCCTATGGTCCATTTTGTGCAAATAAGCAATTTGCATACATTTGAAGTGTGCAAACCTTTCTGGATACATAATTTAATTTTCTGGTTGCAGGACTTTGATTTTTTGAGTGTTTGTGCAGCATATACATAGGCCTCTATAGTGCTTTTATAACAGTAATCTAAACTAAGTGTGAATATGCAGGCATGAGGGTTCCCAGAGATGAGGTCGCAGCTTTGCTCCTCTTCCAGCCTTGCTGCTGCTGCCCTGCTACCTTGAGCTAAACCATGGTTTGGCTTAGCATGTTGTCTGAACCCAGGCTTGTAGTTTGTCTCCCCCTGGCAGACTGTGAGCTAGAAACCCACTTGGTTGCAACTTGTGCTATGGAGTGAGACAAATCATAAGCCTGGGTCCAGACAACATGCAAAGCCAAATCATGGCTTATTTTTGCTGCAGCAGCTAGGAAAAGTCACCTGGGGTGGAAACAGAAGGCTGAGAGGATGGGCAAGGAAGCAGTCCATTAGGGATGTCCTTATTGTTGTGACATGAAAAGAAGCAGGCCTTGCTTGGTGTGCACTTGTGGAGCGCATGTGAGTGAGTTTGCCTGCTCGCTTGGCACGTGCTGGAGCTGAGTCAGAGGAATCGGCTGCCTGCCTGCCTACCTGCCCACACAGTTGTTGCTTAACATACAACATTTCAAAATGATCCGTAATGCAAATGAAGCTCCCTCCCTGAAGAAGCATTTAAGTAAAGATCTTGATGAATGCTTCAAGCAGGTTAGAGCATCTTGCATGCTCAGTCTATTATGGAAGGCAAAAACTGGCTGTTTTGGAAACCTGAGTGTGTATTTGTCTGTCTGTTCCTTCCTGACTCCTCCCTGTCCTTTCTTGGTGGTTGGCTTCAGAGATATGCTGCACCAGCAGGGTTGGCTATGTGGGCAGAATCCAGTTGGATCTATATTAAAAATAGGAAGTTGCCTTGTTGTTGTTGTTTAGTCGTTTAGTCGTGTCCGACTCTTCGTGACCCCATGGACCAGAGCACGCCAGGCACCTCTGTCCTCCACTACCTCCCGCAGTTTGGTCAGACTCATGTTTGTGGCTTCGAGAACACTATCCAGCCATCTCATCCTCTGTCGCCCCCTTCTCCTTGTGCCCTCCATCTTTCCCAGCATCAGTGTCTTCTCCAGGGAGTCTTCTCTTCTCATGAGGTGGCCAAAGTACTGGAGCCTCAGCTTCACGATCTGTCCTTCCAGTGAGCACTCAGGGCTGATTTCATTAAGAATGGATGCGTTTGATCTTCTTGCAGTCCATGGGACTCTCAAGAGTCTTCTCCAGCACCATAATTCAAAAGCAGTTCAAAAGAATTCATAATTCAAAAGAAGTTGCCTTATACTCAGTCAAATCCATTTGTCCAGCTAGCTTAGTACTGTCTACACTGACTTCCAGTGGCACTCCAGAGTTTCAGAGAGGAGTCTTTCATATCCCATCCTGGAGAAGCCAGCGGGGATAGAACCTTTGGACCTTCTGTGGACAAATTGGTTGCTATCCCACTGAACTATGAGCCATTCCTCTAATTTGCAAACTCCCTTGAAATGAATGAGACCTGTGCAGAGGTGCTTTTTGAGGAAGTGGGTCCTTGGCACAAGTGTCTGGAGTGGAGGCCAGATGTCATACCACACCAGCAGACAGCAGGCCTATAGCAGCAGACTTTGGAGAGGGACTGTGTGTGTGTGTGTGTGTGTGTGTGTGTGTGTGTGTGTGTGTGTTTGGTGCCAGGGCTGCACTTCTTGCCCTGCTTGGCTCTGAAAGCTTGCTCCCTGCGAGTCTTCACTTGGGTCTGACTGAGATGTACACAAATTGTGTTTAATTGAGTTGTTGGCAGCTTTGCTATCAAAAAAAGATGCCCCTTAATGTTATTCATTGAAAGATATTGCTGAGTCAGAAAGATCTGAGGTAATTTTTAAAAATCAAAATAGCTGTTAACCTTCCCTTTTCTTGTTGAAAGGCAGCTTGTCCCAGGCCTTTTCCTCTTCCCCTTCCACTTCTGGAGGTGGGCATGAAAACAAAGAATGGGGAGAAAACTCCTTTCCATGCTTTTTTAGCATTCTGGAGGAGGGTAACATGGTGTGTCCTGGTCTGCAGTGGTATGGAGTACCAATAACAGCAGAAATGGCTCTGAGACAGAAGCTGCAGAGCATCAAGATGGTTTGTCACCAAGGTTGGCTGCCCCAGACCTCTAGCAACTGCTGTTTCTTTTAGTCTCTCAAGGCCAAACTACTGTAACACACTCTATATTGGGCATCCCTAGATGGTGATATATTCAGAAGCTTCACTTGGCAAAAACACACAGCAGCCCACCTTCTCAGTTACAGCAAAGAACGAATTACATCAGTTCTCCAGCATCTATCTTAGCTCCTTATTGTCTTCTGGTCACAATGTAAGGTGTGGCTCTTGACCAAGAAAACTCTTAGGCTTTGTTTCTAATTACCTCCAAGGCTGCCTTCTCTCCTCCCTACGCTTGCCACAGGGAAGATCAGTCGAGAGTGCCGCCTCGGCTATGCCATTTGCATGCCACGTTTGACAAGTAAGGTGTTGAGAGAACTTTTTTTCCTGGTAGCTGCTTCTTGAGGCAAGATGAGATGTCAGGAGATCTGATAGCAGCTTTCTGCCAGTGGTTGTTGAGATTTTTTTGTGCATGATGGTGGGGCAATTGTTTCAGTTCAATGCAGACATAGAGCCTCACAAATTGGATAAATGAGGATTAGCACTTGGACAGGAGACATTTAACCCTTTCCTTCTGTGCTGTTTTTCCCATCTAAATTGCCTCCCCAACCCTGAAGCTGCTTTTATCCTAGGCACCTATATCCCCCTGCAGGACAGCTTCAGTTAGGGGGCATTTAGATCAGGAAAATGGTGTAGTCAGATTAGAAACCTGCCCGTCTTGAATTTGGTCCTGTGTTGTTTCTCTAGGTCTCAGCTGGTATATTTCCCATGGGAGCTGTTACTACCCTCCCCTCTTTGGGCTGATGTTCAATGGCTATGAATAAGCAGGTGTGTGGAGTAGTGGCTTTTAAACACACTATAATTGGGTATTTTTGTGTTTATTATATTTGCTTTATTTTTAACTGTCGCAGTTTATTTTATTTTTTTTATAATAATATTTTATTAAGTTTAACAATAAAAAGATACAACCAAACATAGAACAGTAAAAACACAACAATATAAAACACAACAATACAAGCTTTCACAATACATAAAATACAAACATTTAACCTAACAAGGGGGAAGAAAAATCAGTCAACACACAAAAAATAGAATAGGAAAAAACACAAATCATACTTTTCTAATTGTTCATCTTTGATTAACTTATTTTCCTGACTTCCTCACGCCTCCCTTTTTTATATCCCTTTTTAAAAGTTAGTTCAGCAAATTCGTATCCTACTACTTTGTCCTTATATATTTTACCTCCCAAATTTATAATTTCAAATTTTTATCTCTTGTTACTAGAACCCCTTCATTTTATTTCAATAATAATAATAACAATAATAATAATAATAATAATAATAATAATAATAATTTATTATTTATACACCGCCCATCTGGCTGGGCCTCCCCAGCCACTCTGGGCGGCTTCCATAAAAACCAAAAATACAGTAAAATATCACACGTTAAAAACTTCCCTGAACAGGGCTGCCTTAAGATGTCTTCTGAATGTCAGGTAGTTGTTTATCTCTTTGACATCTGCTGGAAGGGCATTCCACAGGGCGGGCGCCACTACCGAGAAGGCCCTCTGCCTGGTTCCCTGTAGCTTTGCTTCTCGCAAGGAGGGAACCGCCAGAAGGCCCTCGGCGCTAGACCTCAGCGTCCGGGCAGAATGATGGGGGTGGAGACGCTCCTTCAGGTATACTGGACCGAGGCCGTTTAGGGCTTTAAAGGTCAGCACCAACACTTTGAATTGTGCTCGGAAACGTACTGGGAGCCAATGTAGGTCTTTCAAGACCGGTGTTATATGGTCTCGGCGGCCGCCCCTAGTCACCAGTCTAGCTGCTGCATTCTGGATTAGTTGTAGTTTCCGAGTCACCTTCAAAGGTAGCCCCACGTAGAGCGCATTGCAGTAATCCAAGCGGGAGATAACCAGAGCATGCACCACTCTGGCGAGACAGTCCGCAGGCAGATAGGGTCTCAGCCTACGTACCAGATGGAGCTGGTAAACAGCTGCCCTGGACACAGATTTGACCTGTGCCTCCATGGACAGCTGTGAGTCCAAAATGACTCCCAGGCTGCGCACCTGGTCCTTCAGGGGCACAGTTACCCCATTCAGGACCAGGGAATCCTCCACACCTGCCCGCCTCCTGTCCCCCAAAAACAGTACTTCTGTCTTGTCAGGATTCAACCTCAATCTGTTAGCCGCCATCCATCCTCCAACCGCCTCCAGACACTCACACAGGACCTTCACCGCCCTCACTGGTTCTGATTTAAAAGAGAGGTAGAGCTGGGTATCATCCGCATACTGATGAACACCCAGCCCAAACCTCCTGATGATCTCTCCCAGCGGCTGCATGTAAATGTTGAAAAGCATGGGGGAGAGGACAGAACCCTGAGGCACCCCACAAGTGAGAGCCCAGGGGTCTGAACACTCATCCCCCACCACCACTTTCTGAACACGGCCCAGGAGGAAGGAGCGGAACCACTGTATGACAGTGCCCCCAGCTCCCAGCCCCTCAAGACGGTCCAGAAGGATGTTATGGTCGATGGTATCAAACGCCGCTGAGAGATCCAGCAGAACTAGGAAACAGCTCTCACCTTTGTCTCTAGCCCGCCGGAGATCATCAACCAGTGCGACCAAGGCAGTTTCAGTCCCATGATGAGGCCTGAATCCCGACTGGAAGGGATCCAAATGGTCCGCTTCTTCCAGGCGTGCCTGGAGTTGTTCGGCAACCGCTCGCTCAATCACCTTGCCCAAGAATGGAAGATTTGAGACTGGGCGATAGTTGGCCATCGTGGCCGCATCTAAAGATGGTTTTTTAAGAAGCGGTTTAATAACCGCCTCTTTCAGCGGGTCTGGGAAGGCTCCCTCACGGAGGGAAGCATTCACCACCCCACGAAGCCCATCGCCCAGTCCTTCCCGGCTAGCTTTTATAAGCCAGGATGGGCAAGGATCCAGGAGACAGGTGGTTGGTCTCACTCGTCCAAGCAGCCTGTCCACATCCTCGGAGGTAACAGATTGGAATTGATCCCACTCAACTTGACTAGACAGAACTCTAGCACTCTCCCGCCCCGGCCCTGCTCCTACGGTGGAGTCTACTTCTTCCCGAATCTGAGCGATTTTATCTGCAAAAAACTTTGCAAAATCATTGCAGGAGAACATGTGGCCCATACTGGGCCCCGATGTTGCAGGTGGTTCCGCTAAATTGTGAACCACCTGAAAAAGTCTCCTGCTGCTGTTTTCTGCAGATGCAATAGAGGCGGTGAAGAAATTCTTCTTCGCCGTCGCTATCGCCACTTGGTAGGCTCGATGACATTTCAATGTCATCAACATTCATACATTTTACAGTACTTCTGTAAATAAATTTTAAATTTCCTCCAATCTTCTTCCACCAACTCTTCTCCCTGATCTCGGATTCTGCCAGTCATCTCAGCCATTTCCATATAGTCAATTACTTGCATCTGCCATTCTTCCAAGGTGGGTAATTCTTGTGTCTTCCAATGCTTTGCGATGAGTATTCTTGCTGCTGCTGTAGCATACATAAAGAAAGTTCTATCCTTCTTTGGCACCAATTGGCCAACTATGCCCAGGAGAAAGGCCTCTGGTTTCTTCACAAAAGTGTATTTAAGTACCTTTTTTATTTCATTATAAATCGTCTCCCAGAAAGCCTTAATCCTCGGGCACGTCCACCAAAGGTGAAAGAATGTACCTTCAATTTCTTTACATTTCCAACATTTATTATCGGGCAAGTGGTATATTTTTGCAAGCTTGACTGGGGTCATGTACCACCTATACATCATTTTCATAATATTCTCTCTTAGGGCATTACATGCCGTAAATTTAATCCCAGTGGTCCACAACTGCTCCCAGTCAGCAAACATGATATTGTGTCCTATATCTTGTGCCCATTTAATCATAGCAGATTTTACCATTTCTTCCTCAGTACTCCATTTCAACAGCAAATTATACATTCTTGATAATATCTTAGCATTGGGTTCTAACAATTCTGTTTCCAACTTTGATTTTTCCACCTGAAAACCATTTTTTTTATCTTGATTATAAACCTCTCTTATTTGAAAATAATGTAACCAGTCTCACACCTTCCCTTTGAGCTTCTCATAACTCTGCAATTTCAGCTTGTCACCTTCCTGTTCCAAAATTTCACAATACTTTGGCCATTTTGCCTCCATATTAAGTTTTTTCATAGCTTGCGCTTCCATAGGTGATAACCACCTTGGGGTTTTGTTCTCCAAAAAATCTTTATATCTTATCCAGACATTAAATAGTGCTTTCCTGACAATATGGTTTTTGAATGCTTTGTGCGCTTTAACCTTGCCATACCACAAATATGCATGCCACCCAAATACATTATCATAACCTTCAAGATCTAGGATGTCAGTGTTCTCAAGAAGTAGCCATTCCTTCAACCAGCAAAAAGCTGCTGATTCATAATAAAGTTTAAAGTCCGGCAGGGCAAACCCCCCTCTGTCTTTAGTATCAGTAAGTATCTTAAATTTTATTCTGGGCTTTTTGCCCTGCCAGACAAATCTAGAGATATCTCTTTGCCACCTCTTGAAACAGTCCATCTTGTCAATGATTTGTAATGATTGAAACAAAAACAACATTCTCGGCAGTACATTCATCTTAATGACAGCAATCCGACCCAGCAAGGAAAGCTTCAAATTCGACCAAATCTCTAAATCTTTCTTCACTTCTGACCAACATTTCTCATAATTATTTTTAAATAAATTTGCATTCTTAGCAGTCATATTCACCCCCAAGTATTTTACCTTCTTTACTAATGTCAGATCTGTCTCTTTCTGAAACCTCTCTCTCTCCATCGGCGTCAAGTTTTTCTCCAAAACCTTAGTTTTTAACTTGTTTAACTTAAAGCCTGCCACATGACCAAACTCCTGTCGCAGTTTAATAAATAAACTAATTTTCTCTGAATTTATTTGGCAATGGTGACACGGGTCACTGTGCATCTGCGACAGCATGGGCTGTAGTTTGCACAGTGAAAGTGAAGGCAGGCAAGCTAACCTGCCATACCAACCCTTCCTTCTTCTCCTGATTCTCCTATGCAAAAGAGGCCTTAAGAGGAAAAAGCAACAATTTTATAACCCAAGCTTCACAGCCAAATACCCAACACAAAGTGGGTGATAGACCTATTCTTCTAGCATCACTTTTTCTTTTACAGAAGCCTCATTGAAATGGGTAGAAGAATTCAGCAGAGGAGGTGACCAAGTTAGGCTGGTGCCAGCTGATCATGGATCTATCTGGGAAGAAGGCTCAGCAGTGGCCACACACCAAGAATATCCCTTCGTTCCATCTGGTGGAAGTCAGCAAACTGTCCCCACTTCCATGAAGGATGTAAACTGGGAGGTGCTTAGGAGTGGAGTTGCCTGCCTACCAGGTAATAAGCATGGCTCTTCATAGACTGTTGCTGAAATTCTTTTGCCTTTGCAAAAAGGCAACAGGTGGAGAAGGGTTGTGTGTGTGCCTGAGTGAAGCTTAATGTTTACCTTATAGACTAGATCATTCTATGCTTCTCCTTTGGCTTGTAGTGCTGAGAGCAGACACGAAACATTGCCCATCTCAAGGTGAAAGAGGCAAGACCACCTGCACTGATGGGGCTGCTATGAGCTGCTCACTGCCTTTGCCTGAGGGCCAGTGTGACTTGATAGTGGCCACAGCAGGATTCCCAAAGCATGGTGGCTGTCAAACCCTTTCCCACATTGGTGCTGTAGCCTCTCCAACACATGCTGAGATCGCTTGCTTGTTTTGAAGATGTGGGGGGAAATGGAGCTTTCAGAAGTCCACTCCAATGCTTGAGTGGGATCTTCATTGACAGCACTCTGTTCATTGTATGTCCACAGATGCCAAATTCTGCCCTAAGGACCTAATTACTGGTATGCAGGTTTGCATTTGTCTTTGTTAACAAATTCTGCTTCTAGGATACATGTTTTCAAAATGTGTTTGTTTTTTGGTATTCATTCATTCATTCTTCTATTCATTCATTGAATATTTAGGAAAAGTCCATTTCTCTGTTGCAGTCGTGAGTGGATCTTCAGTGAATGAGTGGATATGGTTTTGCATGCTTAAGACTCCTTTTTAAAGGTGGGGAGGAGAAAAGCCAACTGAGGCTTGAGGCTTACAATAGCAGCTGCTAGACTGGGTGGCCCTTGCTGGGCTGGAGGCAACAGGTGAAGCCAGGTTCTTGTATTTAAGCCAATCAGTGCCTTAGGGTGCCAGAATATATATTTTAAAAAAATATTAAAGAGTGATTGGAAGAGAATAGCAAGAGGCAAGAAAAGTTTCGAGGTTTGAGGGGAAGTTCTGTTAATGATTTACTTCAGTTGTTTTTATATTTTATTGTTATTTTGCATTTTATTGTAATTAGCTTTCTTGAGCAACATTTTGTAGAAAGGCAAGAGACAGATGTAACTAACTAACTGGATAATAAACCAGTAGTCCATGTCTTCGGTCTTTGGGCTCTAGTCTTAAGTACTAGGTAGTAGTACTACTAGTAGTTTTCAAATGGTGTTCCACATACTGCATTTGCATGAAAATCTTGCAAATAAAAGCACCCAACCCAAGTAACAGAAGGAGCGAACTGTGAACTGCCTTTTTTAAAAGTAAGCGTCTTTCACACTTTCATTCTTCTACCTCACTAAGTCAGGCTAGTCTTGTTTAGAAGAGAGCCCAGGGAATCGTCTGTGTTGGGGTTCCAACAGAGACATCCTTTTGGATCAAAGGCCCAAGGTGAAACCCCCTAGGTGTTTTGTCCACTAAAAGGATTAGGATCCACAGGTTATCTCATTAGAATAAAGTCTGTGTGTCTGCCTGCATTTTACCTGTCCAGGCGAATGGCCAATGGCCAACATTTCCCAAGGGCTTCCTGTGCGTGGAAAGAGCGTAACTGTAATTCCTGCCCTGTCGCCAGATATAACCAAATCATCCTTATTCACAGGCACCAGAGACAAGTATGGACATGCAGTGGTCATCATCACAATGAGGAATACAATTTGGCTAAACCCGCACTGCAATGCTAGTGAGCTGATGCGCCTCCTCCTGTACTTACGGAGTGTCCTCAGGTTTGTGGGATGTCTGAGGAAGGGAAGAAGGAGAGAGTGACTAGAGCAGGAAGAAATACTGCTGCGCAATATATGTATCACACCAGTAGGCCTTCTAGTGTTTCCCGTTCTGCAGGCTGCATTTCTTCTCCATGTGTGCTGTTTGCAGAGATACTTTTGAAAATCAGGAGGCATCGGGGCCATCAAGCCCTGAGCACAGCAACTTAATGAACCTTCAAGATGGAAGTACTGTTCTTGTTGTTGTTTTGCTAAAATTGCACTGTGGCCTACTTTACTGGATAGTTGAGAGGATAAAAAAATGATAAAGTGCTTTGTCAAATTTTAAATGGCATTACAAAAAGTAGTAAGCTGCAAGGGACTGTTCAAATGAGAACATAGTATGTAAAGCCTATACAGTACATAGTATAGGAGCGTGGATGACACTGTGTCTGGACAGCCCACCCAGGCAAGCCTGTCCCAGCAGAAACTCACACACTGGATTTGCCAAAGACTTGCATGTAGAGTCCAATGTGCACAGACCAGAAAATCCTGGTTGTGTCTTTTTTCTTTTTTCTTTGATTTTTAGACTTACTTGTTTTTATATAACTTCAGACCTTGCCTAAGCACTACCCTCCAGCCAGGGGTTGACAGGCTAGAGATCTTCTTTATTACATTAATTGCCTCATTTCCTCCCAAGGAGCTCAAGGTTGCACTCATGATTCTCCATTTCCCCATGGGGAAGTTTTTAACATTTTATTATGTTTTTATATGTTCTGGAAGTCGCCCTGAGTGGCTGGGGAAACCCAACCAGATGGGTAGGGTATATTGTTGTTGTTGTTGTTATCATCATTATCATTATCATCATCACCACCACCACCACCACCACCCTGTGAGGTAGGTTAGGCTGACAAGACAGTAAGGTTAAAGATTTCACTGCTTCAAGGTTCAATAGTAGAAATTTAATCCTGATTTCCCAGATCTTAGCCCAGTTAATATCTCTCCACCTTATTCCATATTTTGGGGGAAATGTGTAGAAGTGAAGAAGCTGGAGGAAGGGAATACTTTTTCCCATAGGTCTGAAAATCTATTGGGTCCCCTATCAGCACCTTTAAAGCTAACCAATTCAGGCTGCAACCCTGTACATACTTATCAAGGAGCAATTCTCATGGAGTAAACAGTACATAGTAGTATGATCCTTTTCTTGCTGTTGTCCACTAGACACAGGAAACTACGTTGGTCTGTTCCAGAGATTTGTGCTGTGTGGGGTTTTGTAAATAATAATAATAAATCCTTCAGAGTTCTTGATGTGTTAAGTTAAATTTTAAATTCTAAGTTTCCTTAGAATTACAATAATTTACTATTACAATCCATGTTTAATGACACTTATTTAATTAAATGTGCATTTATTTATTTATTAAAATGTGTAGTTATTTAAAATGAAGATTAAAAATGCCCTTATGCATGATTTTAAAGTGCCCTTTTGCAGTGGTTCTCTCCCCCCACTCCATGAACATTCCTCAAATAAAAGCCCTGAGGACCAATGTGGACAGTCAGCTGCAATTCCACTTGTATCATGGAAGAGAAGGGCAATAATTGGGTAGTGCCAAGTTCCACCTGTGGTATAAGAATACCCTTGGTGGTATAAGAAATAGGGCCAGTGGGTTGAGGGCTGTTGAGGGCTGCTGTTGCTGAGAGGCTATTGTCTGGAGTTGGGCGCTCTGGAATAGCTTGTATGGATTCTCAGCAATGAAGTCTTCTCTTCTTTTTGACTTCCAGGCCCGAGTGCCAGGCTTTGGGCCTAACTATCCTGGTAGATGCCCGTCGATGCTCTCCAGTCCCAGCTCTCTTTAAAGCTTTAGCTGTTCTGCAGGTGAGGCCTTTGCTCCCAACTCTTTTTTCCTCTTCTTCCCAACCCTAAAGAGTGACCAGAGGAACCTGGTTAGAACAAGTGGGTAGCAGTGCCCATCAGGCCATCAGATTTGTCTCTTTCACTTTAAAAAATGGAATGGCTTGTAGGAAGGCAGAGCAAAGTCTGTGCAAAGCAAACAGCGAAGAAAAGATCCTTGCCTGGCTGCTCATAAGACCAGACGAGACTTTGGACCAGAGCCAAAGCCAACAGCAGGGGCTCCTCCAATCTCTGTTTCTGCTCTTTCAGGATGCTGTCCCTCGCTGCATCCATGGGGCCTTGTTGCTTGTTGAGAAAGATATCAGTTTTCGATTGGAAAAACCAGCTTCTATACAGGTATGAGAGGTATTCACACACCTTTTTCATCTCTGAGCACTTCACTCTTTTACACTTAGGCTTGTTTGCCTCTGCAATTCTATGTTGCAAAATTCTGGGTAGTCTTATCTAGCACAGAGTTTGGATGTGGAGGAATTTCAACTTCCTTTTATTTTCCTTTATTTAGCTTCCAAGCTCAGTTGCAGGGAGACTTTAGAAAACATGTTGGATGGACCTGTCGGTGTGTCATTCCAGGTTGCATGGGCTGGCACACTGTGACTTTATATTTTTAACAAACCTGCTTCAATGACTACCTTTTATTTGGATAGGTATTTAACTACACCACTCAAATAAAAGGAACTGCTGGGGGGAACAGTCCACTTTTCTGTAAAAATGTTTTTTTCCTGTAGATATTTATCTGCTGCTTCCCAGTGAGAAGAAAAAGAGCCAAACATTTTTAATGGTTGTAGCCATTTTGAATTTCCCAAAATGCAAAAAGCACATCAGAACAGGGCTTTATAGGAAAAACAAAAAGGCTGCTCTGATTCTCTCTCTTCCCTTCCCACAAATTAATTTCACATTACCTCCATAATACTGCTGAGACAAAACAGCTTATTTCAAAGCTGGTAAAGAAGCTCAAAAGTTGTCCTTTTGGTCCAGCTGCAGCATTGATATTTGTTCCTCTGTGGCCTCTTGCAGTCCTCCAAATATAAAAGGTTCTCTCCAGCTACATTCAACTCAGAACAGACCCATTGAAATTAATGGATTTAAGTTAGTTGTGTCTGTTAATTTTAATTGGTTTACTCTGTGTAATACTTAGTTGGTGGCAACCAAAAGTTCAGAATAAAGCATGCAATCATAGTTTTTGTTTGTATGGATTATTTTGGGTGAAGAATGTCAACTTGCTCCAGATCTGAACATATTTGTTTCAAATTACAAAAGTGTTTTGTGCCCAGTCACTTTTCATGACTTTCCCCTCTTTTAGGATGACAACCTGACTCTTTTGTGCATGATTTAGATTTCACATGACTTGAGCATGTGGAAAGGAACCAGCCTCTCAGGTTGAGAGAGCAAACCTGACAAGCAGAAGGCATCAACATGCCAATATGTCAGCTGAAAGGGAAGACAGCAATTAAACTAGGCGAGGAGGCTGGGGAAGGCGGGGAGATATTCTCAGTGCTAGAGGAGAAATGGCTTAAGCCTTAAGCCAAGGAGGCTCTGGAAAGAAGGGAGAGCAGCAGAAGACAACAAACAAGTACAGGTATTTCGGAAGTCGAACGGAATCCGTTCCGGAAGTCCGTTCAACTTCCAAAACGTTCAGAAACCAAGGCGCGGTTTCTTATTGGCTGCAGAAAGTTCCTGCAGCCAATCGGAAGCTGTAGAACCCACGTTGGATGTTCAGGTTCCAAAGAACGTTTGCAAACCGGAACACTCACTTCTGGGTTTGTGGTGTTCAGGAGCCAAAACTTTGAACTCGCAAGGCGTTCAACTTCCGAGGTATGACTGTATTATCAATTGGACTAGATAAGGAGTGCTTTGCCATTACCAGGGGAAACCTGAGGGCATTGCTTCCCTTTTGTAACTCATGCCTGACCCTGGGTAGCTCCTCTGGTGCTGCTCTGCTGAGCTGCCACCAACCAGCTGGTCATCTTGAGTTTCTGTTGTTGGGGCTTGGGCTGTGGCAGCCACCCTTCACCCGCCTTGATTTGTTAGTCTGTGTTCACTCCATGCACTTCTCCTTCATCCAAGGAAAATCTCAGGCTCTCACCAGGAGTGTCTACACATCCCTTGGCTCTTGGGACAAGTTTTTAACCCATGGTGACTAAGAATCACTCTGACCCTCCCTATCCCCTACTGCTGACCAAAGGTAGAGGCAGAACACAGCCATCATGGCTGGTAGCCCTTGATAGCTTCCCCCTCTTCTGTGAGCTTGTCGTACCTCCTTTATAAAGCTAGCCAAGTTGTTGATCTTCACTGCCTTTTGTGGGAGGAAATACCGCAGCTCAGCTAGGTGGTGCTGTATGAAAAAGTCCTTTCTTTTCTCTGTCCTGAACCCTCCAATATTCCTCTCTTGTGGCCCAATCTCTCTCCTCTCTGAACCTCTCCTGCAAGCACCTTATCCAAGACGCAGCACAGCTGGGAGATATCGGTGTGAAGGCCAGCAGGAGAGTCTGGGCCCAGTTCGCTGGCCCATTGGCCTAGCACGGGGCTCTTTGCCTCAGCTTTGCACTTGCATGTTTGTTTCTCCTCAGTGGGAACTTCTCACCTCCATGAAATCCCTCCACAAGCACATCGAGGGGGGGCAGCTGCCCCTAGAATTTGACGGTGCCCTTCCATATTGCCATCAGGACTGGCTGCGCTTTCGAATGGTGAGTGAGTGATGCTCACATCTGGGCCCAGTAATGCTGCCGCTTGGTGGTAGGAGCATTTTGGCCATAGTCCAGACCAGTCTCTGGGGCCTCCCAGCGTTCCCCTCCCTAACCCAGGGGGAAACTGCTTGGTTTGAGAGCCTCAAGGAAGGAGGTGGGCTGTCAGTCAACTCTATGCTTGCTGGCCTTTCAGCGCCTGGAGCACCTGCTGCATGGATGCAAAGATGCCGGCACCTTCCTCAGGGAAGCCATCCAAGCTGTGGAGTCCAGCAGCTGGCCAGAGAAAGCGGAGGTGAGTCTTCTGCTTCCCATCTATAGTTGTTGGAGCAACAACCATCACCTGTTTCAAGAGTTTGGAGAGTAAGCAAGAGGAGGGGAGCACTGAGTAAATGATACAAACATTAACATTTACAATCACACCAATGTATCATTATTATGTTTGGCCGCCATGGCCAGAAATGAAGGTCCGCTCCAGGAAGCAAAGAACAGTTGCCCAGAATGTATTATGGGAAGTGAATGGTGTGTCAGTCTTGGGCATCCCGGTGCTCCTTTCGTGCCCCAGAGAGACAGCTTGCTGGGGAGGAGACCCTGGAGTGCCTGAAGACCTGGCCAGGCCAGCAGGCTTTGCAGCACAACTGCAGCAGAGAGCAGGATATAAGGATGCAGTGCCCTCTGCCATGCTGTGTCATCTTTTCAGGGTGAAACTTGGGTGCCTCTTGCTGCCTGTCGGCCTCAGAGCAGCACCTAATTGTGTCAGGAAGGACGGAAAAGGAGCAATTGATCTCAGAGCAAAGCAACTGGGTCTAAATCATCATAATACCTCAGCAAAGAGGGAGGATTCTTATCTTCTGTTCCCAGGTCACTTTTAGGAACTTGTGAGGGGTGGTCAATTTTCTCAGGCTGCTTTTCATACTGGTTAAGAAAAACATTTGATTGTAAATGCCCTGAGCAGGGTCTGTGTGCTTTTCTTGGTTTCTCAGGAGGCTGATGCCTTGCTGAAGAGCTACAGGCAATTAATGAAGACTGTTCTTGATGATAGACGGCTGGTCAGGTTGCAGCTGGAAGGAGGGGCGCTTCTTGCTCGCCTAAGGAAAGAAGAGTCCTGTGTTACTCTGACGGAGGACTACAGGTGAGTCTACAGGGAAACAGAGAGTGGGGAGGGAGGGTGGCCAGGAGAAAAGCAGGAAGGATGGGTGTGCTGTGAAAGGCCCCCAAGCACACAAGAACTGCCACTCTGTCCCCCTAATGCATGAAGCCATACGGGCTCTGGCAATTCAGATTCTGCCCCCAAATTAAAATTAAATGATGCCCATAAATAACAATGACTCATATTAAATTATTTTACTATCTAATTCTTATCCAACCTTCCCTCTGAGGAGTTCAGAGTATGATACGTGGTGTTTTATCCTCCCAACAACCCTGTAAGAAGGAGGTAGCTTAGCCTGAGAATGACTTGCCCGTAGCTCTTCAGTGAGCTCCAAGGGCAAGGAGGGATGCAAGCTCCAGTCCTTTATCCACCATGTCACACTGTTTTGTGAGTGACATATTTGAATGATTCAATGATGGAATGCTTTTTGTTTATTTGCATAGAGGTGCTCCATTTGCACACTCTTCATACCACTTCCCAGGCAGGCCCTAGCTCCCTCTGCAGCTTCCTTGTGTGGGAGGAGAAGAGCCTCTGGTTCTGCTTGCTGGAGGTTCTCCCTCTGCCCTGGGACTCCAGGTTATGAGGAAGGGAGAGCTGCCTGTCTGGAAGCACAGCAGCAGGTCTGCTGATCTGGACTCTGGAGATTTGGGCAGGGATTTGCTGTGCGCACGCACAAGTGTGAGAGGCAAAAATGTGCTATGTTGTTCAAGTGACGGCCTGCAGAATCTAATTGCATTGAATTGCACAAGCAGAAAAAATGCCCTCTTGGGGCTGGTCCACATGTCTGCTTCTCCCATGCCTAGAAAGCATGGGCTTGAGTGGTTTTCTGCTTGTTCCGTGCTTTCTAGGCACAGGTCTGAGCAGTTTTGGGTTTGCCCCATTGCTCCCCCCCCCTGAAAACCACTCTTCAGTGCTAAATCAGAATAAATAGCAACCCGTAGAAAATCCAATTGCCATTTGTTCCAATTCAGCACTAAACTGTGGGTTTTCCTGAGGGAAAGCGGGGGGCGGGGGGAGGAAGTGTGGATAAGCCCTTAGTCTCACATTCAGTACTTTGAATACTTCTGAACTTGGGATGTGGCTGCACAGACCAGTCCTTCTATTGATGTGCTTTCACTAACAGGGCTGGATCATGCCTGCTCAGTGAGGAAACGCATTGGTTTTCAGCAGTATACAGGACTAGCCAAAAAAAAAAGTGCTTGATGGATTGCCTGCTGCTTCTTGTGTCTGTAACAGTGTAATGCAAAATACATCTCCCCTACCCGTCTGGCTCTTGTGGGAGGATCACATGTACAGACTTTGGGGTCCCTTGTCACCCTGCCTTTATTGATTTACTCAGGTTCATGACAAAGACCTTGGCTCCTGGCTGCCTTTGCCTTGCTGTTGAACCAGTTTGTTGTGTTTACCTTACCTTTCTGCCTGTTGAAAAGCTCCACTCCAGTTGCACTCAGGTCTTGTTTGCAAGATTCCCACAGGCATCTAGTTGGCCACTGTGAGAACAGGATGCTGGACTAGTGTTATGTACTGAGTTGAATAGGATCCAAACTGCAGCAGTCTGATTGGTCCTAGAACAATAGGATCCAAAAGGCAGCAGTCTGATTGGTCCTAGAACAATAGGATTCAGAATGCAGCAGTCTGATTGGTCCTAGAACAATGCAGCAGTATGATTGGTTGGCAGGAACCACCCAATCATGCTCCAGATAGAAGTGAATCCACAACCTGATTGGCTTACAGTAGAATTCCAGAATTAGCCAATCATGTGCAGCCCATTGTGTAAATAATGTATATAAAGCAGATACTTTGAGGGGACATTCATTCATTCCTCCTCACCACTATGAGCTGAATAAAGAGCATGAAATCACTTTGCGACTCTGAGTATATTTCAACTAGATATGCCACTGGCCTGATCCAGCAGGCTTTTCTTAAGTTTGCAAATACCAAATCAGCTCTTTGTACCAATGCACTTTTCCAGCAGTGCTCTGGGGAGTCTGCAGTAAGCAAGCTCCAATGACCCAAGCAATGAGCCAGGGCTTTCCTTTGGGGGTACTTTCCATGACACTTGAACGGAAGTTCAGGGCCCTTCCATATGGAAGTTGGTTGGCTTTCCTCCAGCAATCAGAATCCAAAAGCAGGGATGGGGAATCTTATTCAGACAGAGGGCCACATTCCCTTCTGGGTCGCCTTCCAGAGGCCACATTACAGTGGTGAATGGGACTAGAGGCAAAAGTGGACAAAGCAATGGGGGTGAATTTGTTTTACCTTTATACTGCCATCTAGTTTCTGTTCATGCATACATCATGCAGACAAAGAAAGAAGTATTAAATGAGTTCATTCTACTCAGGCAAAAGCAGTACTGGTGGGTGTGGCTCAGGAAGGGGCGTGGCCTGGAGAGAGTCCTGTGGGTGAGTGGGGGGCGCTGGAGGGCCACATTTGGCCCTCAGACCAGAGACTCCACATTCCTTTGCTGAAGGAGATGCCTGGAAGTGAACCAGAAGCCAAAGGCTGTAACCTTTCCTCATAAGGGAGTTGCTCCACCCTCTTGATCATTTTGAACCTTTTCACACCCTAAAATATCCTTTTTGGGGTGGGGTGAGTAGAAATGTACACAGTCTTCCTGGTGTTGTTGCACCATAGGATTGCATAATGGGGCATTATTATGCTGGCAGTTTTAGTTCTAATCTCTTTCCTAATAATGATCCCTAGCATAGAATTAGCCCTTTTTCACGCTGTTGGCCGCACACTGGGTTGACATCTTAATCGAGCTATCCACTGCAACCTTATTTATTGAATTTATTTATTGAATTTATATCCTGCCCTTCCTCCTTAAAACAGCCTTTGTTTTTAGAATCATTTAATTGTAGAGTTGAAAGGGACCCTGGGGGTCATCTAGTCCAACCCCCTGCAATGCAGGAATCTCCTGGTTAGTCACCTTCAGCTCAGACCCCAAGAGAGCTGATGAAGCCCCACTTAGCTGACAAGTAGCAAGCTGTGCAGCAACAACCCTACTGCCCTCAAGAGAGTTCCAGGCCATTCTGCCAACACTTGGATCACCCCCACTTTGTATGCCTGCACTCCCACCTGGGCTGTCCTAAGGCTGCCAGTTCCCTCTGATGCTTTTGCAAGAGTCATGGCCTGGCTCTGCCTGTGGCTTGGCTCTGACCTGGTTCAGCCTGGGAAGGTCTCCTTCCAGTCTGTGGCTTGCCTTGTAAGGGCCTGTGGCCATGCTCAGGCACTGTGGGTGGGCTCAGAAGACTCTGAAGACTAGCTTCCATGCAGCAGAGAGCTCTCCCTGCCAGGGCTAGTGGTGATAAGACAAAGGGCTTGCCCCCTGCTCCTCTTTCCGCTAAGAGTGCCTGCATTTTCCTTTTGAAATTGAGTGAGTTCAGTTTCCTTATTTCTCAAGCACCCCCACCAGCCCTTCAATGAGAGAAAGAGCCTTCAGCCTGGTAAGGAAATCTCCAAAAAGGAGTCCTGCCAAAAGCAACTTTCAGACACAGGAGTCTAAAATTACCCTGGAATCACACAAGACATTTGTTGGCACTTGCTGTTGGAACCTTCCCCCCACCCCCCTACAAAGTAACATTGGCCAAGGAAAACAGATTCCGGTGGGGAGGGGGAGGCTCTAAACCCACTTCAAGCGTCTCCTTTTTGTTGTAGGCCTGCTTGAATCTGGTGATTTGATCTGGAAAGTATGTGTGGGGTAACCTCCTTTACTGAGCTCAGCACAGGCGGCAAGGCATACTGGCGCTCTGCCATCCTAAACTTTTTGCCCCACTGCTCCGCTTACCAGATCCTTCTTCAAGGCTTTGAGCACAGCCTAGGGAAGGCCCCTTTTGGCTGGCTGTGACTGCTGCCTCCTGCACAGCACAGAGCAGAACAGGCAGCCGTTGGCTGTGTTTGCCCCAGATTGGGGTGAAAAGGGAAGATGAATTCATTGATTGGCTGAGCTTCTGGACCAGGAAAGGTCTCTGTGCAGGCTTGCCAGTCATCTTGTCATCAGGAGTAATGGGTGGTGGGGGTGGTAGCAGTTGTGGCAGTGCAATCAAAAAAGTGTCCACACTACCTTCTCCACCTATAGTAGTTCTCAGATATTTAGATGTTTCCAGGGCAGACTGAGATGATGCTGGGTGTGAAATGAACTTTGAGGCAGCCTGGCAAGCCATGCAGCCATTCACAAGGAGAGCTTCCTTTCCCACTCCCACAAATCCAACCAGAAGAGAGGACACCAGCAGCTGCTTGCTGCATCCTGATCAGAAGGGAAGTGAAGCTCTTGGAGGGCAGTGGAACATTGGCATCTGTTCTCTGCCCTGCCACATGGCTGTGCAATGAGCTGGTGCCCTCCTCTGTCACCCCATCACCCTCCAATGTCCTGGAATCTTGGGCCTTTGTTTGAGTCACAGCATCTCAGGGATTTAAGCAGTACCCACAGTAGCAGGTTGTAAGAAACTGGAATTCCAGCTGGTGATACCTGGGCCATGCTTCCCTTTCAGAGATGCGCTGGAGGCAGCTGTTGCGCTTTACAATGGAGTGGACGAGGGCATCCATCAGCTGGTGATGATGTCAAACAAGCGCATCCAGGCCCTGGAGTTGGTGATAGACTTTGGAGCCTTTGAAGAAAGCTTCCGGGAGGTTTGTTGACATTTTTCTGGCAGCTCAGATGGATTTACAACCCAATCCTTTTAACTGCTGTGCTGGCCAAAAACTATGCACAGTCGGGCTCAGGGGTTGGTGTTGACAGTGAAGCAGAACGTCCACTAAACAGCACCTGGGATGGCTGAAATTAAATCTTGATGGGGCTGAAATAGTGGTGATTGGCAGGCCTTGGGCCAATGGGAGTTTCTTTCACCTCCTTTGGCCACTCAGTCTTGTAGCCTGGGGTTGAGGTTGATTGGCTGTGATCCATCACTGGAGCAGGTTAACACCACTTGTTAAAAAGGCTTGCATTTTAGAGGTCAGTAGATAGATGTGCATCCTGCATCCAGTTTGGACTCATGTTTTCTGTTATTGGAAGAGCAGTGGGACAGGGCCTTTCCCTGGGCTTGGCAGGTAAGGTTCCCAAAAACATCCATGATATAAGGACTGTGCTAGCAGCATGAGCAGCAGCATCTAGGAACTCTAGGAGCAATGTGAAGTGCCACAATTGCACCGTCCCAGTCTCTGGAGTCAAGAGACCTCATACTCAAAGTTTTGAGCAAAGAGCTCCAGAGCCCGCCCTCTGTCATTACAAGCATATGGATTTATTCATTCTAAGTATTTTTATGTAGCCAAGTTCTCAAGGCAGCTTACAACACAAAACAGGATAAAAATAAACAACACGAAAAGAGATCAAAATCTGAAAGTAGCACAGAATCACATGGCAGAGATTAAAAATGATAATAATCTAGAAGGCTAAATGTTTGAGAGGAGAGGTGATTCCCTTAAGTGGGAGGTGGAGGTGGCACCACTCTTACCCCGCCCTTTGGTCTACCAGGGAGACTCCCATTCTTTCCAGGAACAGGAGTGTGCGGTTTTGCTCTCTGAAGGCGGAGAGGCTTCTTCTTGGCCTTGATCTACCTTTTTGCCTCTTGTAGGTCAGCAGATGGATGGAGAATGTTGGTCAAACACGGCTCACGGAGCTGAGTGAGCTGGATGGTTCTTTGGAGGTCTTGCTTAAAGCACAGAGGCAGTTCCAAGACTTTGAGCTCGTTGCAAGTGTAAGTCCTCTCCCGACACTCTCCGCACAAATCCACAGGCTGGCTGCTTTGTTTAGAGGCAAACACTTTCTCATTAATATATCATATTCCAAGGCTGAGCAGTGACATGAAAAGAGGTTCTGGGGCTAAGCCCTAAAGAACCTTGGCTCAAAGAAAACTTTCATTGTACATTGGTTGTGCTTTGGTGAACTTTAGGATCTGCAGGCAGGACTCTGCATGGGCAACTGCAGTGGGTCCTCACTGGAGGCTGGGAGTCTCCTGATTTTTGTATGCATATGTGCACATACATACCTCAGAACCAGTGATGGAAAGATCTGTCCACTTTAGCTCTCTTGGGGTTTATCTGCACATCCATTTGTTCCATGTTCTTCTGCTTGTTGCAGTGCAGATTAGTACTGCCACAAGTTTTGTGCGGGATTCTGGGTTCCCATGCCACATCTTCCTCCATGCTATTTCAAGGAGGCATCTCTGAAAGAGGCGAAAGAGGAACACTCGCACAATGTGCCACAAGGGAAAATGAGTGTTTTTCTGTTCAGGTGCCCAAAAAAGGATTGGATCAGAAGGGGAACAAATTTCTATTTGGCTTAAAGGGGTTTTTCTTTTGTTCCAACACAGCAATAAAAAGCATGGCTTATTTTGGGGTTTTGTTTTGTTTTGCATTTCTACATTGGGATATAAATGAAAAGCTTTTGGACAAGTGTTACTGATTTGATGCAAATTCTAAGAAACCGCAGGGCAAACGGAAGTGTGAATAGGCCCTTACTTTGTCATTTTTCCAATCTCAGATTCAGTTCTCCACATTTCTGCAGCAATTTGCATTAAAAAAATATTAATGGACATTCTTCAACATTTAGTGCAAATATATCCTAATAAATACATTATTAAATGCAGTTTAGACTAATGCACACATTTTTGTGAGCGATTTCTTTTAACAAAATGCCCTTTTGTATGTTATTTTTTAGTAATATAGTCCACATTTATGTGCCCTTTCTCCTCATATATGCATATATGTAAACACTGATTGGAGAACTGCAGCACAACATTTGGATAAGTGTGAATGTCAAAGGATTGTTCTGTGTTTCAATTCTCATAACAATTTGGAAACTGCAGGTATGATTGATTTGGCTTTAAATGTCAACTGAATCAAATTTCTTCTCCATTGCTGCTCAGAACTCATCTTTTTTTCCTTCCAACAGTGTTGGAGTGGAAGTTGTAGGACACCATTCCCCCTCCCTTATTCCAGTTTGTATTGCAGTGTTCTCAGAGATTTTGCTTGCGATGGCACTGAAGACTCTTGGCAGCAGTTAAAAGGGCTGTTGTGAATGTCATGAAATTTTGACAAACATTCTAACTTCTAGTAGAACTGAGGGGAAAAAATACAGTAAGAGTAAGCAGCTGTGCAAGTAACGGTAAGCAATGCTGCGCAGCTAGATTCAGCAGGAGAAACAGTAATAAGACGTTAGAGAGGATGTTTGAACAATATAGAGGAAACTGTGCACTCTAGCCAAGTGATAAAAGAGGTTACATCACCACCTACTGTTAGAGCAGGCCGGTTACACCCTTAGTCGCCTTTGACTGTACTTAACCATCCAGGGGTCCTTTACCTGTTTACCTTACACCCTTAGTAACTTGTCTCTCCAACATTAACCCCTGAGAGCAAGAAAAAAACCAGCTATTGAATACTTGCAAATAGTCTTCTGAAAGGGAAATGAGAAGTACGTTAAGGAGGGATTGAAACCTTCAAAAGACTTCCCCCTAGCGGGGATACTAGGAACTGGGGCTGAAGTGCAGCAGAACTTGGAGCTGTGGGGCAGCCAAGCCAGCACTAGGAGAACAGAGCAAGCGAGGCAGTGAAAAATGTCTTGGGGACAGCTCTTGTCTCTATTCAGGAATGGAGGTTTCCCCTGCATTTGCAAGCCCTATGCCTGGGTGGCTTAGCTTCTTGTGAGGAGGAAAGATGAGATGGATTTTGGCAGGAACATTTCTTGCCTGCAGTGCTGTGGCATATACACACTGGCTGCCTCTTATTTTTCTTTGTCATGTACCCCCAGTCCTCCACACAGATGCACATTGCTAGGCAAAGGGCCCATAGTGCTCCCCTACAACTTCCATCATCCCTGATCTTGGACATCTAGGGCTGTTGGGAGTTGTAGTCTGGAAAGGCCACTTTCATGCATCTCTGTCCCATGTTGAGACCCCCTCAGCTCAACCCACCTGGTCTTTGGCCACATTTTACAGTCTTTCCAGAATTTGGTGAGTCATGATGATTCCACCAGGCAGGCCTCTATGACCAAGGCTGGTCCTCATGCTGAGAAAGGTCCCAGGGCCACATTGGGATAGTCAGCTTAATCAGCCTTCAGGATCTTTGCAACACCAGGAGAAGCTGCATGTATCTGCCAGAGGCGATGCAATGATTTGCTGTTGGGCTTTGTTTCCAGGAATATTGCCGAAGGGGTTGGGAATCTCTGAGACAGATGGACAAGTGGGAAGATGCTTCCTCTGCTGAGCTGCACGCAGGCTGTCGTGTCAAGTTGCAGATGTACAGAACCCAGTTCCAGAGGTTCTGCAGCCAACTGGAGGCCAGCAGGAGCCGGATAGGCCAGACCATCAAGCTGTATGAATTCTTTGACCAGGTGAGTTCTGTAGAGGGAGACAGATGTCCCCTAATGTAACTACTGTTCAGATTCACTGCCATGCTGTGGCTTGCACTCTCTGTGTGTGTGTCTTAGCATACGGCATTTATATGCCACAGCAGAAGTTGAGCTTAGTCATGGATCCTTGTTTGGATGCTTTTTAGCCTGAAAGCAATCACAGCGAGACTTTGAGTATGAAAATAAGAGAGCTATGTTTATTATAGGACATGCATGCTTGATAGCTAGAATTAGGAACTCTTTCCTAAGGGCTCATTTACACTTCCTTTGCCCTGCCACTTTTCCCTGCAAAAACCTGTGGTTTAGCACTGAACCAGAACAAAGGGCAATTGGGTTTTCTGCACATTGCTCTTTGTTCCAATTTTGTGCGGAAGAGCGGGCTTTCCAGGGGAATGAAGCAGGACAAAGGCAAAACAGCTACGACCTGTGCCTAGAAAGCCGGAGACAATCAGAAAGTCACTTGGACTGTCTAGACACAGGACAAGCAGAAGTGTGGACGAACCCATACCCATGCCATCTTACTGGCCTTAATAAGCTGAGTTGCATCCCAGCACTTCCAACAGGTTCAACAAAAGTCAGGCAGCTGGCACCCCTTCCCTGCTTCAAGAGAGATTTGGGACAAGAGGTCATATTCTGTGTCTTGGCAAGTGGCTGGGCGGCACTGAGGCTTCTCAGAAAACAGTCCTACTTTCTGTACTTAAAAAAGAAAAAGCAAGATTCTTTGCCAAAGAATCACAGGTTACATTCCATAGTTCCTAATTCCAGTCATGGAAACGCATATGTCACTCATGGAGGCTTGATTCCTCTTGGCTGAATGTGTGAACTGCCTTTGTTGAAAATGATGGCATTTGAGTCCTACCAGTAAAGTTTGATCTGTGGCGACTCATTCACCTGTACAAGCCACCACTGGTCAGCAAGTAGTTCAAATGCCTCAGGTTGGGGGTAGGTTATAATAGTAGTCATTCTAATTTCCTGAAAAGAATGGGAGACTGTGTATCTCCTATAAGCAAGGACAAAAGAGCACCAGGCACCCCTCAGAGGAGGTGGGGTGGGGGTGTTTGGGTTGTTTTGGTGCCTGTCTTTGTAAGAGCTTTTTTGCTTAGGAGCAGTAATGGAGTGCTGTCCCTCACAGGCCCTGGAGCCTCTCCTCCTCCCCCCACTCTTGTGCTGACTCCAACCCTTCTCTCCAGCACCCCCACCTGCCCCCTTCCATCTGGCACTTCAGCAGGGAGCATTTGCCTGTGAATAGGCTGGCTCTTTGGCTGGAGCCCCCTCATTGGTTACTTTTGGGATTGGCTTTCGCTTTGGCTGCAGAGGAGACAAGAGCGGGTCTTCCATTGGGCTTTACACTTTTGGTGGTTCACCCTCTGCTACGGAGCCTCTTAGCAGAAGGATGAAGGTATGCTGGAGCTTCTTTCCTTTGTCTTGCAGGGGGTTCATTTCTGAGGGGATACCGTTTTTCTCTCTTATCTGCTTGGGGGTGTCAGTAGCAGGGAGAAGAAAGGAAAGGAGAAGCAGCCTCCCATGCAAAGTAAACCCAAATAGGAAGCAGAGGTGCTTGTTATCTTTGGGGGAGTGTAGAGTTCACCCAGGATGCGGGAAGGCCCTCCCCCCACTTCCCCCCCCAAACTCTTGCCTTTTTTCTTGGCTGGTCAATTTCTCATCTGTGATGAGGGAAGGCAAAGAGGGAGGAGCAGCTGGCACCCAGGAACAATCACCCCAACTTTGACTGATAGAAAATGCTCTCCCGTGAAATTAGGGGTGGGGAACTTGTGATCCTCCAGATGTTGCATGGCCAATGATCAGAGATGAGGGTGGGGGCTGCAGCCCAACAACTTCTGGAGGTCCGCAGGTGTTCCCTCTGTCTCAACATTAAAGGCTCAGGGCAGGCTATCTGCGCTTTCTTTTGCACCAAGTATATAGATACTAAAAATGTTTCCTAGCCAAGCATTGTCTTTGTTAATAAGTAAAAATATAAGGAGGCCTTTTGGGGAAGTATCAGTGTGGAACTCTGATTGCACTGTATGCTGGTGTATCTGCATGAGTAAAAGGAGAGGATGGGGACCACAAAACTTCCTAGACTGTCCCTGTGCTGACTTGTTGATCCTGCTTCTGTGTTAAACTGATACTCTAAGGGCTGCTGGCCTCACATCCTCTTCACCTTCCTCCTCCTCCTCCTTCCAACTAAACATTAGGGGAAATGGTCTAACAGTAAGAACTGTCCAACAGAGAAACAGGCTGCCTCGGAAGGTGGTAGACTCTCCTTCACTGGAGCTTTTTAAACAGAGGTTGGGTGGCCGTCTGTCAGGAATTATTTAGCTGTGATTACTGCATTGCAGTGGGTTGGATTTGATGACCCTCAAGGTCCCTTACAACTCTGTGATTCTTATCCCTTTTGTGCCATGGAAACTGGAGACAGGGGGCATCAGAGTTGCAGATGCAGCCTGGGCTTACAGATGATTTTCCAGGCCTAGCTGGAAATGCATGTCTAATGAGGGAGCCTGCACACATCCCTTGCTCAGCCTGCTCTGTTCAAAGTGGCAGGCCTCAGGCTCTTGGCATCTGCTCTTCTTTTCAGCCCACAACCCCCCCCCCTTGGGGGCTGGCCTTGGAGTTCTCTGCATGTCTGCAGTGGGACCAGTATTGTGAGCACAGGACTGGACATACCAAGGATATGCAGAGTTCTTTCATGAAGACACTTTCTCTTGTAGGCCATGTTTTATTAGTCCCTTGTGTGGGATGCTGTCTCAGGCTGTACAGGCCAGCCGTTGGCTGGGAGATTATGGAACCTGCCCCCCCCCCGGCGTCCTTTAAACTCTACATTTATGGGCTGTATTGTGTTCAGGGTGCGGGCGGGGCGGTATATGCGATCACACTTTCAGTGCTATTTGCTCCTGCAAAAGTTTTGAGGTGGGCAGACTGCTCGGCATGCCCTGTAGCTTCCTGTGGAAATCTTGTAACACAAATGTTCTGGTGTAACACAATCTTGTAACACAAATCTTGTAACACAAATGTTCCTGTCCTACTTTTGCAATGCTGCCCTCTAGACAACAATACCAAAGCAACACTTGGGAAAGTATTACAGAACAATTAATAAAGTAGAATAATATGTGGACTCTCCACATATGCTACAGAATGCACTCCCATCCGCCCAAAATACCCACTACAGTCTGGCAACCAAGATGGCATTCATGAGGACCTAAGCCCTGCTCAGCACTCCTTACTTTGTTTCTGGCAGGCTTTGGCCGCACTGTGCTCTGTTTCGATCTCCCACTTACATTTATTCAGAATCTGGTCCAGACTAGAACCAACCAGGCCTAACCTGGGAGAGGGGGTGAGGAACAACGAAGCCAATCATTTGAATGGATGTGGGAGAGGCCGCACTGAAGCAGAAGAGACAGCCATAGGCTACTGCATTTCTCACCATCATGAGCCTCCAAAAGCCTTTCTTGGAAATTGACAAAAGGGGGTCACTTTTACTGGGATGTGAGGCAATGTTCTGCACTAGCTCTCACTTCGGAGTTGGTTGCAGGAGCAATCTTTGTTCCAATGCAGTTATGTCCAAATTGCGGCGTGCAGGGGGTCATGTTCTGCATTCACAGCTTGCCCACTTGTGCCATTCCTTCAGGCTGCATCCCTCCTTTGGCTTAGCCTTAGCCCTACTGCAGATCTGCCAGAACTCTCCACATTCCCTCTGGGGACAGTTGTTTTCAGTTTGGGGCTGAGGCAGGGGTAGGCAACCTAAGGCCCGTGGGCCAGATGCAGCCCACTCACCTTCTAAATCTGGCCCGCGGATGGTCCAGGAATCAGCGTGTTTTGACATGAGTAGAATGTGTGCTTTTATTTAAAATGCATCTCTGGGTTATTTGTGGGGCATAGGAATCCGTTCATTCCCCCCCCCCCAAATAGTCTGGCCCACCAGCCCACCGCTGAAAAAGGTTGCTGACCCCTGGGAGGATTCTATACACACAAGGCGCCCTCTGGTGGCTCCCTCTGACTACACCCCCCCAACACATACTGCTTTCTTGATGGTGGTGGTGGAAGAGGGGGGTACCTCTCTGGAATAACTCCCCACAAATCTATTGTTGGGCAGAGTATTGGTGGGTGTGGGGCATTTTGGGACTGATCCTGTCACATTGATCTTCCCACTACAGGCAGCAGGCCAATGCACCCCTAGCACTCTGCTTGAGGGCCTTTTCCAGTCTTGTGTCTTTGCTGTCTACGAGTCAGCCAATGCCCCAGTCCTAGCCGTCCATGTGATGCTTAACACACATGATCGCGCACACAAGATTCTAGAGAAAAAGATGAAAATGGAGCAGGAAAGAAAAGGTGGGGTGGGGGGGGCAAAGGAAGGCACATGGAAAAGCTTGATGTGGCTTGCAGACTGTGGACAGAGGAGAGGAGGGCCTTCCCTAGACAGCTCCAAGCGCCGCCTTTCCTGGGAAGGGCCTGAGCAAGCTAAGCTGCTGCAGCCTCCATCGCAGCCTGGCAGCCGTGCTTGGCAGTCAGTCAGGCTGGTGACAGGGCCTAGCCTCAGATAGAGAGCCTCTTGTTGTGGCCTAGCTGCAGAGGTCTGTGGACTCCACCCACCCTCCCTCCACTGATCGCTTTTTCCTTGTCCCACCCCTACAGGCCTACGAATGGGCATTGGAGGGCATGCACCACCTTTCCAGCATCAGCACAGAGGAGGGCAGCTCCCTTGAGGATTGTGCTTCGGCTCTCAGGAGCCTGGAGAGCTACAAGAGACAGCACCCAGAAATCAGTAGTGCCAGATTCCAGGAGATGAAGGAGCTGGCATGCCAGCTGAAGAGCAGCCGTGCCCTGAAGCAATGGCAGCTAGCCTGGTCCAAGTGCCAGGAGACCATGCTGGGCTTTGAGATGAAGCTGGAAGCTGCCCTGAGGACCAAGAGTTCTCTGTGCCCTCCTGACTTGAAGCCATCGCCTGAGGGAGAGCTCAGCCAGGAGGGCAGGCTGCCTTTGGAGGGGCCACTCCCCTTCCGTCTCCCTGGGTGGACTGGGGAGCAGGTTGTGCTCCCAAGCCAGGTCATTCCAGAGGCTTCTAAGAAGGAGAAGGTCACCCTGGAGAGCATTGTGGAAGTCCTGGAGGCTGGACCCTCCCGCCCCTCCACCCCAGCCTCTAGCCAGCAGCCATTCCCCAAAAGGCCCCTGAGGAAGGCCCAGAGTTTTGACCTGCCCTGCACAGAGGGACTGCACTCTGGCTGCCAGCGGACTCTGAGTGAGCCAGCCCGTTACGGCAACACCGGTGTCTTCATAAAGGGGCTGGAAGTGAGCAGTACTGAGCATGTGGCCCGGCGACACCTCAGCCCAACCAGTTGGGCACCGGGCGGCTTGCAAGCGGAGCAGAGGAGCAGCCTCTCCATACCAGAGGCAAAGAGCTTGGGCAGGTAGGTATGGATGAGATCGGAGTATCACCTGCTGCACAGCCGTCCAAGTGGGGCTGTGGGCAGATCCAGTCAGAAGCCTGCTTAACAGCCAGTCCCTTTGGGACTCCTCATTCAGGGAGGTGGGTGTTCTCAGCTTGTCAACAATCTACAGCCGAGCAGTTAAAGTGGAGTAGCACCAGCATATGTTTGTAGTGTAGATGTTCCATGTTATTTAATTCTGGGGAAGGAGAATGGACCAGCAGGGGGAGTCAGCTGGCAGAGCAGTTGGCAGCTTAACCATGGAGCACTGTTTAAAAAGGCAAGAAGAAACTGGTGGGGTTGGAGAGACGTCTTTTTGGGCAGATGCAAATTAAAAATGCTTCAGGGATGTGTTTTTATCTGCAGCCATTGGGGAAGAGCTTGTTTTTCCAAGCAAGCTGGTAGGCTCTCCCTCTGGCTCCACAGACCTCGAAGAATCAAGGCGTCTTCTCACCATCCTCCAACTTTGGTCCTGGCTTCCTCTCTTGCAGCAAACTGCGGCACATCATTGAGGAGATGGTGATGACTGAGCAGGAGTACGTCCGGTCCTTGCGCTACATCATTGAGAGCTACTTCCCTGAGATGGAGCGGCTGGACCTGCCCCAAGACCTGCGGGGGAAGCGGAGCGTCATTTTTGGGAACCTGGAGAAGCTCTACGACTTCCATAGCCAGTACTTCCTGCGGGAACTGGAGAACTGCTGTAACCACCCGCTGCGGGTCAGCCACTGCTTCCTGAGACATGTAAGGGGCCTGGAGAAACTCAGGCAGGGCTGGGGAGGGGCTGGTTGCAGTAAACTTTGGTAGGTGGGCAGGCAGGCCTCAGGGTAAGGATTAGGGCTCCCAAAGGGAAATGCCCGTCCACAGCACCAGTGTTTCTGGCTCGAGGTCCAAGGACCACTGCAGGAGCAGGAGGGAGAGGGAGAGGCGGTCAGGCAGACGAACAAGGTCTGCTGAGAGGATTTTGCAAAGGGGAACAGGATAAAGGAGAGTCAGCAGGAGCCCCAGCGCAAGCTGAAGGCCTCCAGGATGGGGCCTCCACTATCTTCTCTGGACATTGCCTAGCCTGGGCCTGCCATCACCTTTGGAAGCATGAAGGTCTGCAGGCTTTTGTGGTGGCGGCGCCCCATTCTCCTTGAGGCCCAAGCTCTGTATTTTGTGCCTGTGTGCTTGCGGCCAATCCCTTGACAGAGTCTGTGGCCTCCCTTTGTGGGGGGCCTGTGTGCTTCTAACCCTTTTTGCAGAAAGATCAGTTTGGGATGTATGCTCTCTACAGCAAAAACAAGCCCAAGTCTGACTCGCTCCTGGCCAGCCGTGGGAACTCTTTTTTCAGGGTAAGTCCTGCCCCCTCCCAGCAACCCCTTCCAGGCATTGAGCTGAAGCGGAGTGGCCCTTGGTCTTTCCCTGGCTCCAGCCACTCAGCTCCGCTCTCCCGCTCTGGCCTCCAGCTCAAGCAGATGCAGCTGGGGGACAAGATGGACCTGGCCTCCTACCTGCTGAAGCCCATCCAGCGCATGAGCAAGTACGCCCTACTCCTGAAGGACCTGATCAAGCAGTGTGGGGAGGCTCAGGAGCAGGAGCTGGCCTACCTGCAAGCCGCCGAGGAGATGGTGCGCTTCCAGCTGCGTCACGGCAACGACCTCCTGGCCATGGATGCCATCCGGGACTGTGATGTGAGTGGGCTGGGAGGAGGAGGGGGCAGGGGAGAGGAGCTCCTGGCTGCCTCTGCATCTCCTTGATCCCATGAAAAGGGATCTTGGTGCAGCAGCCTCACATCCTGGAGTGCAAGGCAGGCTAGAAACTGACTGCTCTGGGCAGGAGAAAGAGGGACTCTGGCATCAGAGGCCTGTCAGGCTGCCCTTGGCGACAGGGCACCTGCTGCTTGTCCCCGTGGCCCGCAGTCCTCTACTCCCGTGTACAACTGACATCATCCCCCCCAATGTTGCCAGTCCAGACCTTTTTGCAAATGAATGAATGGTTTCTGTGCCCAGGTGAACCTCAAGGAGCAGGGGCAGCTGGTGCGCCAGGATGAGTTCAGCGTCTGTCTGGGCCGCAGGAAGTGCCAGCGCCATGTCTTTCTCTTTGAAGACCTGATCCTTTTCAGCAAGCCCAAGCGGGTTGAGGGGGGGCTGGATGTCTACATCTACAAGCGCTCCTTTAAGGTAAGGCTGCCCACTGCTGCTTGTGAGTGCTGCTGCCTCTCCAAGAAACTAAAATGGCACCAGATAGGGAGGGGGATGCCTTCTTCACAGGCTGTGCAAGAGAAAACTTGGGGGAAGCACAATGTCGTCACACATTCAGGCAACCAGTTTTATCAGCTGCCTCAGGCAGACCTGCACGATTTTTGATACATCAAGGTGTGTGCATGCATTGCAACCAGATGCTCAGCTAGCCAGTAGGCAGTGGCACTAGGGTTTTTCTGGAGCCCACGTGCGGTTTGTGGGCTGTGTGAGTTGGAGGGCAGGGCTCTCACACCTTCATGTTCCCAAGTGCATCTTACGTCACCTTCCCTGTCAAGCTTACCAAGGCTGAACTTTTCAGAGCCAACTTCTTTCCCATTTGTAAGCACTAAATCACACCACACCACTGAGGTGGATCATCATGGCGGCAGCTCAGGGGCCCCCTCTGCCTCACTCAGCATGTGACCCCAATTGCCTCCTGGTTTGCTGACTCACTCACTCTGTCCCTGCAGACAGCAGACATTGGCCTGACTGAGAACTCCGGCGAGAGTGGGTTGCGCTTTGAGATCTGGTTTAGAAGGCGGAAATCGAGTGACACCTATATCCTGCAGGCCAGTAGCCCTGAGACCAAGCTGGCCTGGACCAGTGACATTACCAAGATCCTGTGGGAGCAGGCTGCCCGCAATAAAGGTTGGTGTCAGTAAAGCCCAGGCACCCTCTTCCCTGTGGGACCATTGAATCCTTTCTGTCAGAATTAGTGGCTCGTGGAAGCAACAGCAGGGGCGGCACAGGCGGCTTGTTGGATAGGGTCTCCAGGTTCTTCTCTGGGCATGACAGTTGCAGACATGAAGTAGGTCATTGGTTCCTGGGATTCTCCATGGAAGCCCCCACTCCCACTAGAGTGACTGGTCACACGAAATAGAGGTGCTCTGTCTGGTGTCAGAGAGAGAGGGGGCAGTTTGTCGTGCCATATGCAGAAGGGAGGAGAGCTGCAAGTGCCAGCTAGGCCAGGCCTAGGAGCCCTGGACTTCACTGCACCAGGTGACCCTCCCCAATACTACCAGCAGTTGTTTTTTCCCTGGCTAACATGTAATACCTGGGAGATGCCAGCAAGATGACTCTCTTGGGAGAGATTAACTAGAGCATTGACAACTGCCTAGGACAAGCTTCTTGGTCTGGCGGTTGCTTTGTCCTTTAGGACTCCTTGTGCCCAGAGCTGCTACTCCAGAGGCAGCCAAGCTATGTGACCTGGTTCACCAAGTTTGATCTAAGTTGCCCCTTCTACCAGAAATCTGCTTGTCTTGCCAGAGACCGAGGCTGGGCTTGGTGGCCCTGAGAACTCACAGAGCTACGTTTTTGTGAGGCTAGGCATGTTCCTCATGGCTGTTGTCACCCCCAGAGATCCGCATGCAGGAGATGGTGTCCATGGGTGTGGGGAACAAGCCTTTCCTGGACATCAAGCCGAGTGAAGCTGCCATCCATGACCGTGCCATTGATTACATCATGAAAGGCAGGGGTAAGTCTACCCAACCCTCTCACACCCCAGCCCCCCTCAAGGACCCACGCAGCTGCTATCCAGCTCTTCATGACTTGCTTCCCCCCTTTTTTTCTCTGTGGCAGGAGCCAGGACTCGGGCTTCTATTGCTGTCTCTCTGTTTGACCACGCCAACCCTTACAAGAGGTCGCAAACACCACTGCCTGCTGGCAGCCCATCCTCCTCCTGCACAGTGCTTGGGCCTCTCAACTTGCACATGTACCTGAACCAGTCTCTCCTGCCCAGCATGCTCTCGACCAGCCACTCCTTGGATGCGGGCACATGCATAGAGGAGGATGAAATGGAGAATGAGACCAGCAGCCAGCCTTCCATGAGTACGTATGACCTGTCTCTCTCAGCCCCAGTTTAGAAACCATCCTTGTTCTCTGGGAGTTTCTAAAACCATTGTGTGTTGCAGATGGCTGCTTGGCTTGGCAGAATGGGGGGAGAGAGATTCTAGACTCTCACTTTCAGTCCATGGCTGCATCACTCACTCAAACTATGAGCAACTTTACTTTCTGGCCCTCTTGCAAGCTATCCTCCCCCTGTGCACTTACTTGCTGTTTTGTGATGGTTCCCCAGTTCCAGCTGCCGTAGTTCCTAAGGACACTGAGCAGAAAGGGAGGGCACTATAAACCGTAGAAATGGGGACAAGCAGTCCAAGAGGAGAGCCTGGTATGGATCATAAGCTAGTCATTGAGCATGGGATGGACAGTCAGAATGTGGCCTAAACTAGGATGTGAAAAGGTTGGAAGTGGGTAGAGCATTGCTGTGTCTGCTCCCCAGAAGCTGAGTGGGTTCTTTGGGGCTGCAGTTTCTTACACATCTGGCTGGGATATACTTCTACCCTGATGGACTCTTTTGTCTAGTGGCTAAATTTCTTCTTTTTGTCCCCAGCGACTGAGAGCTCAGAATCCTCCTCCCAATGCATGTCCAGGAGCGGCTCCAGTGGCTCCGACAGTGGCTGCGTATCCAGCGCTCCCCAGGAGAGCTTCTGTGAAGACCTTGGCTCACCCCTCCCCATCCCCGAAGGCTCTGCTTTTCCCTCCCCCACAGAGCAGAAAACCTGTTTCCCCAAAAGCCAGTATGTTTCAGCGGTAAGTGGACAGGACCTTGCCAATGTGCCCAAGGGATCCAGGCCATAGAATCACTAGTCCTCCCTGCCTTGCTCAGGGAACCTCAGCCCTGTCTGTGGCCTTGACACTCTATCCTTCCAACAGACCATGGGAAGCCAACTTGAGCCATTTCCGTAAAACAAAGTGTGTGAGGCCCCACTTTAGAAATCAGCAGTTGGGGTTTAGAGACTGGGAGTTTTCCTTAGTGGAATACAGGTGGCCCTTGGGATGCGGCTGAACTATCAGTTCTCATCATTCTCGGCTGGAGTTGATGGGAGGTGGATCCAGCCCCTGGGCAGGGTGGGGTGGGCAGGATCCTTGGTTTGCAGGTGCTTGTGGCACATGCTGCTCCTCTGGCCCACACTAAGCAGGATTGGGGGCGGGGGGGCGGGGAGCCAGTCCTTCCTTTCACCATGGATGTATGTAAGAATCTCCCAGAGTCCCCTGATCATGGATGACTCTGTTTTGCAGGTCTAAACGCTGGTTTCCGTGATGTTTCTCAGGAGACAAGAAGAAGGAACCTGTGTATGTCCCCACACAGCACCCAGGAGCCCATAATAGTAGTGGAGAATACTGAACAATTAACTAGACTGGGCCACAGCACTGGACATGAAAATGCTTTTGTTTGTGTGACTGAATTGTGGAGTGGGTTGAGTGGCCCCAGTGCAGGTGTGAGTTCCTGCTGCCTTCTGCTGCTGTTTTACAAGGCAGCCCAGTGAGCAGCAGCAGTGAAAGGTTTGGGCGCCATTGTTGAGGGAGGGGGTTTAGGGGGAGAGTTGTCAAGTTTTGGTGGTCCTGATGTGGCCACGGATAGAGAAACAGCTGTACGTTGAGGGTATGGATCAGAGAGATAGATGTTGGCTGGTCACTTGTCTTTTTTACAGTTGACTTGCTTTGTTCCACAAGCTGCACATTTAGGAAAAAAAACTTTTCCAAAGGGCAGAATAAAGAAACAAAGTATTTATTTTTTGAAAAAAGAGTAACCTCCTTTGTTATCCAGGCCAGTTCTTTGTATAGGTTTGCCTGGTCTTGAGATAATTTATTTCCTTGTTCTTACCACTAATTGCTTCATTAGCAGACTCCACAGGTGCCTCAGAGCCAAGTTGTCACTAGAAGAGTTGTTTCTTTCTGTTCATTGTTAGGAAACTAAATTAATCCATGGGGCAGCACTTACAGGAGGTGGGGGTCTGAATATGCAGTGGAAAGAGGGGGTGAAATCCAGAGGCATCAGAATGGGCAATGACATTGCAGAGGGCAAGTAAGAGAAAAACATTTTAACATTTATTGAATTTTGCACAAAAATAGTCCATGAACATAGAAAGCTAGCACAGCAGGTAAGAACCTAATCATAGAGTTTTCTTCCTGGTGTGCTAGTTTCTAACCCGCAGGGAGCTTTCCCATTAGGGGAGCATTCTAAAATGGGAGTTCTCATTTGCTACCTGAAGTGTTATATCTTATTGTGCTTCATGTGTAGACCAAGCTGTTAAGCATTTCTGAACCTCCAGCTGGGATCCGACCCAAGGGACAGTGGTCAGCCTCCTTTGACTTAAGGGGAAATAATGCACTTGAGTTCACAGTGATCTGCCTGCCAAGGCAAGTCAGGAACAGGTCATTGCTAGTAGAGGCAGTTCTGACTCTAAGCCATTTCTGCCAACCTAGCTGAGGAAGTATTGGCAATTTTCTGAACCTCAAGTATCTGGAAGCCAGGCAGTACTGGAATTGTGTGCCACACAGGTCTCTGCTGTTGTGCTTCTGCTTCTGGCTTTAGTCCACAAGTGCCTCTCCCTTGCCTCCCATTTACTACCCATATTCCCATTTCATTCTAAAACCCATGAGCTGTAAATATAACCCTTATTTTACATTTATTTAATGAACTGAATTTATTCAGCCCACTCCCCACAAAGAATGGATTACCAACGTTCTTTGGTAGAATATCACCTGCAGCACAGCTGGAAAGGGATGACTTTAGAAACTTCCAAGTAATGTTTCTTGGTTAATATAACTTTGACTTTTATAAACAAAGCGTTTCCCAGAAAACTGGAGGAAGCCTGGGATCAATTTTGGATGAATCAGTATCTGGAATTACTTGTGCTGGGCAGTTTTTTCATTGCTGGAAAAAAATCCTTAATGTATGCCTGCCTGGCACCAATGTTATGTTCAAAGTTTGACTGAATTACTTAATAAAAGTTGTTTCTTACAGTACATTTTAGCTTGATTGCATGTGATCATTTCTAAGAGCTTTTGACTATTGTCATCACAAGATCTGACTAATTTTGCTTTTGCAATTCCATATGGGTAGAGATATTTTGACATTATGAAAGCATCTGTACAATAGAGGAAGAACAGCATTTTAAACTCAACTCTTTATTTTTTCCTTTCACTGAAAGGAAAGTGAAGTGGCTTTGCTCAAGTTTAAGTGGTTTTGAGTCTGCTGACATATGATATAAAAATTAATTTAGCCCAACAAGGCTGATGGCTGTTCATCAAGACACACGAAAGACTGAGCAAAACTATTTCCCCTCCCTAAGTTTGCAAAAACAAAATGGGAAAGAGAGCGAGAAGAAAATATTTTGAAACATCCTTCCCTGCCTTGCTCCTGCTCCTCAGTACTTCAAACCCAGGTTGACTGGGCAGCAGCAAAAATAGGTATCACAGGTTGGCTGTAGGGAGGCTTCTCTGAAAGTGCAATTATTATGAAACATCTTCTTTATTATATTATAATATTTAAACTGTGCAAATAATAAATGCAATGTTAAAAAAACAAACCAGAGCCCTGCCTGGACCGTTCCTTTCAGTTGATTCTCTAAACCCCTTACAAAACCATCTATGGAAATAGCTTATGCAGCAGGAGCCAGGATTTCTGCCAGTGGGTGGCTTGGATTTGACTGATGCTCAGGGGTGCGGGGAAGAAAGAGAAGAAAAGGAACACCTATCCACTCTGAGAAGAAGCTTCAGCTGCAACCCTTACATACACACTGGGAGTAAGTCCCATTACAGTCAGCTGAACTTACTTCCGAGTAAGTTCCTTTCCCTTCCTTTTCCAACAAGCCTTTCAAGAGAACGTTTTTATCCCAGTCTGCATATGCATTGGACCTGAACTTGTTTCTTATATAGGTATTTATGGGTTGTGTTTTTATTGTTCAATCATTTCAGGAGTGATCCATTAATGAAATAAATAAAGACACTGAACACAGCAAGCTAGCAAATTCATTACAAAGCCATGTGTATACCCTATAAAAGTGAAAGGGAAATTCCAGAGTAAAGCCCTTGTGTGAAAGGTGTGTATGTGTCGTAATCAGTCCAGCTAGAAAGACACCCAAACAGGCGGCCAGTTGTGACATCAGGCCAAGTGTGCTGCAGCTCTGCCCTGTAAGACTGTCAAGGGGACAGGCCAGAGCGGGGACGCTGAAAGAGACTCCACCATGAGGCCCTACCTGTGCCTTGGAAGGCTCCAATGAAGCAGGAGAAGCCAGAGGGGTGCAGGTGGCCTCTTTGCAGCAGGCTCACCCAGGCAAGAGAGCAAGCTGCCCCTTTTTGAGGAAATATGGGACTTGGGGGCTTGCTGGAGGGATGCTGTCTGCCCTGCATCCTGCTGCAAGTAGGAGGGGAGAACTTATACGCTGTCTCTTTTGGGCCCCTTTCACACATTACACAGAGCAACTCACTAAGGTAGAATTCAGAACTGTATCACTTCAAACAGCAGCACAGGCAAATGAAGGCCCCTGCTCTGTGGGCAGAGAATTTTGCACTTCTCCCTGTGTGCCACTTTAATACCCCCACTAAGTTTCTACATGGCTCCTGTTGCCAGTTAAATAGATACACATGGAGGGAGCAGCCGATTTATCTGGACGGAGGAAACAAAGGATTTCAGTTTTATTAAGGTTTCTGTAAATATTTCCCTATGACAAAATGAGAGAGTGATTGAAAGTAACCTTTTTTTATCAGCAGGTCAATGCAGCAACTGTACTTCCAGGCAAATGGCAGAGTAAACTGAAAGGGAAAAACAAATAGGCTAGCAACAGCTCAAGGAGTGGCAATGACATTCTCCCTTCAGAGTTAAGTTGTTGAACCAGCTGCCAAACACTCAGAGCTGAAGCAGAGGCGCTTTTAGGGTAGCACAACCAGTTCAGCCATGCTGCAGGGGGCGCCACAACAATGCTGTAGAACAGAGCGTGTGAGGTGGGGGGGTCAGCGATTTTTAGTGTCACACAGGGTGCCACTGAAATTTGAGAGCGCAAAGTCAATCACTGGCTGAAGTGTGTGTGTCCAGACAGAAGGCCACCCAAACGCCTCAGGAGACACATATTTAAAATTTAGAAGTTACTCCCTCCACTGCAGGTCAGGATTAAAGATGGACTCGGGCATGAAAAGGTTGAATGCAATTTAGTAATTGTGCGCAAACATCTTCAAAGAGGCACAAAGCCAAGAGGCACAAATCCCATCCAACTAATCTGATACATTTTGTACCTCAACGTCTGCAAAAATGGGAAATGCTAGAGAGGGTGGAGGGGTGAGGGAGAGGAATCGATATGCAGTTCTGTTTTGAATTGGGAAACGCTTTTACTGGAGCTATTTTTTACTTCCAATCGCAAATGCTGTTGGGAGGGTCACAGAAGAAACAAATCTCAAGCTGTTTCTCTGCTCTTTGTGGCTGGCTTTCGCAGCATTCAAGGGCCCTGTGGCTCCAAGAACAGCTTGAGGATCACAACTAACAGGGAGATGGTGTCTGTCCCTACTTCCTGAACCAATGTCTGCCCTCCACAGCATCTCCCCAGGAACACTGGTTAGTGGACAAGAGAGGTGTACCTAGGATAGCTTGGGCCAGGTCCTCCTGACACCCCTGGATGTGGATGGTCCAGCAGAACAACAGGCTTACTGGCCACCTTCACCTGTTCCACTAGCTAGTGCACAGTGGTCCAACACGCGGCCCTTGAGGCTTTTTTTGGTGGCCCTCAGCAACATTTGACACACACCCCAGCCCTCATGCCACCTTCCCAAAACCAGGTAAGCAAGGCACTGGGCTTTGAGAAGGAGGTGTGAGGGCCCCATAGGCTAAAGGGATCCTTAAAAAAAGAAACTTTACAGGTTCCCCTTGCCAAAATAAAAAACCCTGCACCCATTTACCTGACATTTAGACTTTCAAATTTCATCCAATTCTTCTAAGAAATAAAAGTGACATACATTTGTTGATGCTGTCTTTTAAAGAACACTCACAGTAGAAAGTAAGCACTCAGTAAAAGTGAAATCCTGAACCAATTTGGCAGAGTTCATATCCTCAGAATGAGCTCCTATGCCTGCAAATTTCACTCAGCTCTGCTCAAACATTAACCTGTTATCCAAGCTGACACTGTGGGTTCTGAGGCTCTCCCTCCTCCCCCCCCCCCACAGCCCTTCTATTTAATCAAATGGAGGAAGTCACAAAGCAAGCAGCGAGAGCCTGGTCTTTCTGGGTCAGCAGCAGTCCCTGTCCTCCACTACAAAAGGAAGCAAATCAATAGTTCGCACTTACTTCAATCCATTTCAGTAACTTCTCACAAGCATGACTATCTGCTTTAAAGGGCGCCACATTCAGCAAGTCAGCCACAAACTCCTTAGCTGTGATCTCTAGGCTCTGCAAGAAATGAGGGCACACAGCAACCATTTTCCAGAGCCAACTGCGTAGAAGAGCAGTTAGCAGGATTGTGAGGAAGGGGGGAAGGTGAAGGACCAGGAAGGCAGGAATGGCTGCAGTATTCTCTTCCGCAGAAGCCTTAGAAGAAGGGAGACATGAGGGTGGGGCAAGGCTTATTGCCTTTTGGTGGTCTCCAAATATTCCCAGAGCTCACAGTCAAGCTGTTAGACTAGGAAGGAGGTCTCAGCAGGTGACATGCCCTAGGCGAGCAGAGCTTGTGCCAAGAGACCACATGGTTTCGGGATTGGCACCCAAGACCTCTATAAGCCCAAGAGCAGCCATGTTGTCTTCTTACCCACAGCCTCTGCACAAGCAGCTCGACTTTGGCAGTCATTTTCTTGGGGTCCTTCTGCCTTATGGAATCCAAGATGACATCGGTGAGAAAGCAGTGGCACTTTCGGGCATAAAAAATCTCCTCTTGTGACAATGGAAAGCTCAGAAAGACAATATCTATAAGTGGAAAGAATTAGGGAGTGCCATCAACACCCATTTCTTTGCCAGACCTTCAGTGTCTCCCTCATCACCCTCTCTTGAGTACAAAAACAGCACCGCCTACACTGATCTTGGTTTGGCTTTGGGGCATTTTGTTTCTGACTCGGTGGCACCACCTCCCATGGTTCCTGCCTGGCCCTGTAACTCAGTGTGGCCAAGGAGTCACATCCTTGGTTCACCACAGGTCCAGCTAGTCACAGCACAATCCACAAGTATTCTAGTGCCACTGCAAAACTACCCAAGGCAAGTTGGAAACGTGAGGAGGAGGGGATCCTGTCAATTTTTATTTCTCTCAGTTTCTCAGTTTTAAATTCGGTTCTCTATATATCCTTATCTGTTTGAAAAAAAATAAAAAAAATAAAAAATCAACAGCATTGTAGTGTGAATTTCTCCCAATGTATACATTTCCCCCTAATACTTTTGCGAAGCAATTTTCCCTACTATAAAGCAAGTTTCTATGTTACTTTCATTTTTAACAAAAATATGCATTTAGGGAGCCATTTCTCATATTTTAGTCAAATCTTTGCATGGTGCTGCTGCTGCTGCGTCCCTCCTTAAATCAAACTGCAGCTCAGTCGTGGCTCCTGACCCACTGGTTGAAGACCATTAATCTAGCATAATCTGCCTGAAGACAAAGCTGTTTTACTCAGCAACCCACACTGCTGACTGATGCCAACAATCCAACCATGTGGGCCTCTAGAAGAGAGCAACTGCAGTAGCATATGGGGCCTAGCAGAGCAGGTCACTCTCAAGGACTTAAGCAAGATGCAAGTCCCATGACATTCACTAACCAAACTGCCCAAGAAGAAAATTCCAGATACACTGAATAGTCTTACCAAATTGTATTATTGGACACTATACAGCTCAGAGCTAGTCTCTACTTGTGGCATTATTTGATGTTCAAGAAGCACCATTACCCCACTGAAATACAATAGAAAAGGCCTTCACAATATAACAATTTTTTTTCTTGAACTCAATAGGGCAAGATCTTTGTTATGGGAATGGTTCCAAGAGTGGGAGCTTCTTGTCAAAATATACAGTAATTTCTCATTTTGCAAGGAGAAATAGTGAAGATTCTGGGTACAGAATCGGGGGGTGTTCTATTTTTTGAGGGAGGAAGTCCCTCCCCCCACCCCCGCCCTTCAGAGCAAAAGCAGATAAGATATATTCAGCCCTGCCCTTTCCTTATATCTCCTTCCCATCCCCAGTACCTTTGGCTATGGGGTGTGCTAGGCCACTGGCTACTTTCATGTCCTCCAGGTGTGTGCTGTAGAGAATGCTGCTTTCATGAGATGAGCAGGAACCATCACAAGCCACAATCGGAGGATGCTCCACTTTAAGAATCAAGCCAGTGTCCCCATGGGGCTCATCCATGATAGCACTGCTGCTTTGTTCAGGGAATGTCCCTGGGCAGAAATGGGTAAAAATTGTTAACATGACATATGTATTGATTGGCATATATAAAAAGTTATCAGATGTTTCACCCTGACTTGCATCTACCAATGGAATTTAGGAAGTCGTATTAGACATGGAATGCAATGAGGCACCATTTTGTGGCCAGTTCTACACCCCATGTATTCCACAGCATGTGCACACCTCTTTCACATTCTCTCTTATTCACTTTTCCCCAAATTAAAAAGTGCCAGGTGTTGTAACCCTTCTCATAGGAGAGTTGCTCCATCCCTTTTACCTTTTTGGTACCTTTCCCAGTGCTTCAATATACTTTTTGAGGTGTGACCAGAACTATACACACTAAACCCATGGTGGTTTCATCATGAAATTGTACAATGGCATTATGATATTTGGTAGTTTTATTCTCAATCCCTTTCCTTATCATCTCTAATGTGGAATTTGCCTTTTTCCACAGCTGCTATACACTGAATCAACACCTTCATCAAGCTGTCCACTACAACCTCAAGGTCTCATTCTTCATCAGTGACCCCCAGTTTTGGTTCTATTTCAGTATAAGTGAAATTAAGGTGGGGATGTTGATCCCACATGCATCAATTTACACTTGTTTTTAATTTCATTTGCCATTTTGCTGCCCATTCACTCAGTTTTGGGGTTAGGCTAAGCTTATTTATGAATTGATTTCCTTTTACAGCTCCTCTCAATCCTCTTCTATTCTAACATTTCAAACAATTTGGTATCATCAGCAAACTTGGCAACCTCACTGTTCATCCCTAACTCTAGAGTGAAGAAAGTAAAACACACAACCCCCCGTCACAATCCTTGGTGGAGCCCACTTTCTACATCCCTCCATTGGGAGACCTATCCATTTAGTCCTCCTCTCAGCTTCCTATTTCTTAACCAGTTACTGATCCATAAGAGGACCTCTCTTTAGGAACAAGCTGACTTGAGAGACCATCTTGCCCCTCATAGCGGCCCAGCATAGAGGCACTATGAAGGGTACCACATGATGTTTTCACAGGGAACTCAGTGTGTCTGCACCTTGGCCTGGAGCTCCTTGCCTATTCATATTAAGCAGGCATCATCAGTAGTTTCTTTCAGTTGCCTACTTAAGGCACACCTGTTCACACAGGCCTTTATTTATGCTTCACCATCCAACTCTTGACTCTTTTTATGCTGTTCGATGGGTGTGTTACATTTTCCATTGTATGAGATAAAAGCCCCTAAAATAAATAAATATGAAGCTATTCAGATATGAATAGCCCAGTCCTGAACAATTCAAGCAACTTTTCATGGCAAAGTATCAGCTAAATAAGCCCTCTATGGCAACCGTGGAGCTTGCATGAACTTGCAGAAGCCTGGGAACAAGCAGAAGAACAACTGCCAAAATAGCTAACCTTCCTTTTTCTGCATACAAACGCTAGAGACTTAATCCCTTAAAGATCCCTGCAACCAGTTCATGGATCTCCATAAGCAATTAAATAACAGGCCTTGCCCAAGTGGGCTTTCGAAACAGCAACTTCACAGAGGCAGCTGACTTGCAGCTTCTACCTCTAATTGTTAAACACAGAGCAACAATCATGAAGATTTTCCCCTTAGATGCTCCTTGCAGGAGGAGAAGTTAATCACTGTTTTCCTCTTTCATTTTTTCTTTTTATAGCACTGATTTCTGTCACTTGTATTCCAGTCTTCATCCAGCCTACTTCATCAACCACAGCTCTTCAGTACCAGGGAGTGGTCTCCACGGTGCCAAAGAGGACCTTTTGGGACAATTGTGTCAAAGGCCCCAGTCAACTCACTGTTCCACAATGAAACAAGAGCCTCAATAGGATCACTTGCTCTACCCAATGAAAAATCCCCTAAAGCCATCAACCTCCAAGGGTGGACCAGCAGAGGTCCCCCACTGCTGAAGACAGGAGTAATCATTGCAAGACCAAACTTCACCAGGAAGTGGCCTGATCATGACAATGAGAGAATATCCACCCCACCTGCTTCTACACCAACCCCTCTCTATCATGAATAAAGAGGTGATTGATCACTAATCCCACATCTCTGTGAACAAGAAGCCATTATGTATAGGCAGAAGGGGCAAGGAGAAAGGAAAGGTCCCAGCAACCCCTGCTTTGGGGGGGGGAGAAAAAGAGGAGGGCACTCCTTGTTCCTGACATCCTCAGAGAGCGCTAATTTACAAGCAGCAAATTCACCTTTCTCTCTCTCTTTCTGGCCACTCAGTTTCTTGGCTGCAATATTTTCAGCCACTGAAGAAACCTCCTCAGAAATGCTTTGTCTTCCAATCTTGACAAGCCACGCCTCAGAAGCCGGGATGCCCAGCAGGCACTGCCCAGCTTTCGGCAGCTGCCCATTACTTGTGAGCTCAGGACTGGTGACCCCAAAGCAAGTGGCTGGTGGGAAATTGCAAGGCACTCTCCTTTCGGGCTCTTCAGCCACTTTGACACCATTGGATGTTGCCACCTGCTGGGCTTCACTGCACCGATAGTTCGCCATATCCCATCCCTGCACTAGGGAAATGAGCTTCTGGATGGGAGTGTCTCTGTTTTCAGGTTTTTTGCTTAAATTGCCTTTTGCTCCTCTTTTCCTTTCAGGCTGTCTGAAACAGCAGGAACTGTCCCACCCATCTGTGGACTGGCTATATCCTTCCCAGTTATTTCTTCGCTTTGATCCCTTGGTTGGGGAAATGTGGGGGGACTTTTCAATCACTTTGTCTCTTTCTTCCAGGTCTTGTGTATTTCTAGATATATTCCAGCTATTGGCACATTGATCTAAATCCACAGCAATATAGGAGTGCTAAAAAAGAAAAGAAAAGAAAAGGGAAAATTTCCATTAAAATTCTAAGATAGAGTGTAATTTGGCAGTGTCAATGTATCCTGTTTTCCAACTGCTTTAATATCAGAGCTCCCTTAGAAGCAGTATAACAGGATTCTGTTATAATCTTATGAGGTGTGGCAGCTGCTTTTGTATCTTTGGAGGGTGAATAATAAATTGGGCTCTTTGAGAAATGCTGAGGATTATAGAACCTTCCAGAAATGATTGGGAGAAAGTTAAGACAGTTAAACATTAGAGGTTTGTAAGGTAGACTCATTCTAAATCACAGGGATGACTGTCAACTTGGACAGCCTTAAAAGAGGGTTAGACAAAGAGGGTAAGGCTATCAATGGCTACTAGCCACAATGGTCATGCTCTGCCTCCATGGATGGAGGTAGGTTTGTTTCTGAATGCCAGTTACTGGAAACCATTGGAGGGGCGAGTGCTCTTGTACTTGGGTCCTGCTTGTGGGTTTCTTACAGGCATCTGGTTGGCCACAGTGAGAGCAGGAAGCCAGACTAGATGGGTCAGTGGCCGGATCCAGCAGGCTCTTCTTATGTTCTTAATGATAACATTGAGTGAAGAATAACCTTACATTTTGAGGCTCTTCACCAGACTCTTGTTCTTTCTCTGGCACTGCAATCTCAAGACTTCTAAATGGAAAAGCTGCTCTTTGAGCTTCCTGTTGTTGCACCCATAACCTGTAAATAAAACTTCACATTACAAGAATCATCTTTGAAGTCAGCCATGGCTCTGGAGGTAGTGTGCCTGCTTCCGTATTTAAGAATACTGCCTGCATCTTCAAAATGTATTAAGATGTAGACACTGAAAAAATGGAGGGGGTAAGTAGAAATTTCAAGCAGTTTGTGAGCTAGAGGACGAGGAGGAGGAGTTGGCTGTATCAGTTCCTGGAAAAATGAGACCTTGAGAACTTAGTGGATGGTTTGATGAAGATGTTGACCTAGTGTGTTTCAGCTGTGAAAAGGATGTATTCCATGCTAGGAATAATCAGGAAAGGATTTGGAAATAAAAGTGCTGATATTATAATGCCATTATGTAAATCTATGGCGCAACTGCATTTGGAATACTGTGTACAGTTCTAGTGACTTCACCTCAAAAAAGTTATTGCAAAGTTGAGAAACGGGTGCAGCATTACTCTTCTGTGAGGCAAGGTTGTAATGTTTAGGACTTTTTAGCTTAGAGAAAAGGTGAGTAAGAGGCAACATAATAGAAGTTTATAAAATTAGGCATGTCATGAAAGTATTGTGTCAATACTGTGTATTTTTAGCAGTATTTGTTTTAATTTGTTTTACTGTGAGCTGCCTTGGGTCCTATACTGTAAAAAAGGTAGAATATGAATTACATAGATCAAGAAATCTCTCCTCCGAAACCTCCTCATTGTACTTATGCCTTCTCATTCTTAAAAGCAGGGTTTTTTGTGCCTGACAGTGCTGATGCCACAAACCTCCCATTCAGGAACAAAGGGCAACGAGGTTGGCCAGGGGTGTTGGATAAAAGACTGTTTCCTACCAAACTCCCCACCCCAGCCCTGCTTAAAACTGCCTCCCATTCAGGGACAAACAACTACAGGGGAGGGGCTTGTAGATGTGCTTTGGATTTCTGTAATTCTGGCCTATTGTCCACCCAGAGGGAGTTCTCATGCCCCCTGAACATCACTGGTTGATACGTGATTTTTTAAAAGATAAAGGAGAAATAAACTGAGGATACCTGTATGTGTCATATTGATGAAGAGCCTCGACAAGAGAAGGGATCTGATACGCGGCCACTTCCTGGCACAGCAGAGACCATTCTCTGACAATTAGAAACAAAACTCAAGGCTTGTTTATGCAAATCAAGTGCGCAGAGAGCCCTGTCAAACTTTGTAAAAACATTATTGGCAATAAACAAGACTGTGCAACTCAAATACAGGTGCTCTAAAAAGCGTGTTGAAGCTCATGTCTCATCTTAAAATATCAGGGTGGCACATGTTCCCTCAAGAGCTAACAGGTTTCTCCTCCTTACACTCTGCTGCAAACTCACACCAAATCTTGGGTGTGAGTCAAAATGGAACATTGGCTATTTACTGTGAAAGTCCGCACTGGCCCAGTGTGTTGTTATATCTTCCACCCACTACCCAGATCAGGCAGGATCACATGATACAGCTGAAGCGACATAAGCAAACAGAGGAGGCTCCACCTCAGTTCCTTTGTAGTGCCAAGCTGGAAGCAGAGTAGATGGAAACTGGCACCTCCACAGGACAGCACTGCATGTATCCCTCACACAGCACCAGAATATGGACTTTTATGCGAAGTAGCCAGCATTCCACTCTCTGTCTAATAGGAAGGAGGCATCCAGGAGGGACATGCCTAGGCCAATTTCCCTTGATGGGTCGCACTGAATAGTGGCTGTGAGTTTAAGATTGCTGGAGGACTTGCTGCAGCCCCTCCAGCCAAAGACCACTTCTGCCAAAGCATAAACTTCCAAATATGTGGCTGTCCTGCATTGGTGGAGAAGGCTGCATTAATCATGAGCTGACCATGTTAGGAACACAGGAAATGACAAACATTTCACTTACTTAAATTCAGAAGGCAAGAAGAGTTTGCCAAATCTAAGGAAGTTGAGGATGTGTCGAAAAATTTGTCCATCTCCGTGGATGAGGAGAGCCTGACCATAAGTAATCCAATACACCTTTTTGCTATTTGACAGCAGCTCTGGAAACTGGCAAAAAACAAAACCAATGCCATAAAGAAGAACAGAAGCACAACCTGTTTGAAAGAGAAAGCAGCCCTCTTTTGCCCACACTCACCCACAATGAAACAACCCTTACAACTTTTCTACTCCACAGGGAAAATGTATTATTATAGGTTCTGGGTGCCAGAGTTTGTGGGCAGAAACCACTCATAACTCTTGGATTTAGTAAAAGTTATAATTAATCAAAGTTTGATTAAACTGGGCCAAACACAGGAAACCCTGGATTTAGTTAGGCTAATGAGCCAGGCTGAGCCATTAACCTATTAAAAAGGCCAATAACACGCACACTCTGGCCCAGACAGAAATTGGTGAAAGCCTCTCCTTCAGCTGAGATATAGCAGAGACAAAAGTCCAGAGTTTCAGGAGGGAGGGGAAGAAATACTGTGAGCAATGAGGTAAGTGAACAGGAAAAGTGTCCCTTTTGCAAGCTGAGGCAACAGGGGTGGGTAGGCTAGAGCATGAGGCAAGCAGTCCATTTTATGCTGCAGAGAAGGTCAGACAGGATGTTGGAGTCTCTTGGAATATGAGGCTGCAGCAATGGGAAGAACAGGAACCTCTTGGGATATGAATGTTCTGTGCTCTCTCTGTCTAGACACAGGTTGTATATATGTGTAAATAAAACATGTACTGTTGAGGTGTGAATTACCTTCAGTTTGTGTGCTAGTCTGTAACATTATTATCAAGTATGCCTGCAAAGTCCCAGGTTCAATCTCCAGCAAATCCAGTTAAGGAGTATTTGTATGCCATGAAGCTTTCTTCCTTGTAGCCTTCTCTGGCTGATTCTCCAGAACTATCTCAGGCAGAGAAGATTCTTCTCTCATCACCAGTTAATTAACCCTTTAAACTGAAGATGGTAGAGACTAAACCTGAAGCACTAGAAAGCTGCTGGGAAAGTAAAGAGCGCCAAGCCAAGCGGGCCAATGATCTGACTTGGGATAAGGAAGCTTCAGGTGTTCATATGAACTATTCCACTAGGATGTAGGGAAGGGGACATGTTAAAAGATTCCTGCCCATAGAAAGCAAGCGTGTGACAAGGTGAGCTCAGAACCGTTCATGCCAAAACGCTAGCAGAACTGAAGTTTAGTGCCACCTCCCACAAGTAGGTTGATACAGTTCAGTGCAAGCACCTCAATGCTTTTAGGAAATTGGCCTGAAGGTTCAGACTATCAAAAGGCAAGAAAGGCAATGTAACACGTTCTTAAGAACTGTACCTTCAGTAATGTTTGCAAGTAAGTTGCGTACCAGTGACTTCCTACATACACTTTGACAATATGATGGAGTGAAAAGACTGTTAGTCCTGCTGCCCAGCCTGCATGTGAAAGAGAAACAGAATGCAATTTTAAAGGCATTGCTGCTTTTGTCAGTGTGGTGAACACCCTTGATCCACAAAATCCCTCCCTATTGCAAGCTCATATTCAAATGTTTTGCCCATGCAAGGAGCAGCAGATAATCTACTGAACTCGAAAAGCAAGTTTTCAAGCAAGTTTCCCCTCCATTTGCCCTTAGAGCAGGGCAGTTTTCAGCTGGCCCATGGGGAATGACAGCCATACCAGCCTACAGCTCAGCATTCATGCACATATTGCCAATTACTCAACATAATGCCATTTTTTGCTCACTTCTATTAATGCTTACAAAGACTCCTTTGCAGTCGCAGGTCAAAATTTACTTTAGTCTTACTTCAGTACACTGTAGCAGAAAGTTTATAACTAGAGTGGGGAATTAGATCTAGCCAGTGGGCCTGATTCCCAATTCTACCACTGTGGACCAATTTTGACAGCAGTAAATCACCTGACATTAGGTGTCTGCCACCTGCCAAAGTTCAAATAAGGTCACTGTAACCACCAATCAGCTGTGAGAATGCATTCAGAGGGGCTCGCTGTAACCACTGATCAGTAGTTACAGGGAGCCTCTTTGAACGAAATCCAAATGGAACTTTTTTCCTCTGCTTGTGGGCTTCCTAGAAGCATCTACTTGCCCACTGCGAGAAAAAGATGTGAGATTAGACGCATCTTTGGTCTGATCCAGCAGGGTTCTTATGTGTAGAAAGTTGCTGCATATATATGCACAATAACTTCAGTTTAATCATCACAGTTGCCAGCTGTGTTACATCACTTGCAGACAGTGGCAGAGCTTCAAGCTCCGGTGGGGCGGGGGGCGGAGAGCAGGTGAGGGGCATGGCTGGTGCACGACCCAGGGGCATGGCGTGCCGCCTGCGGGGGTGTGGCACCCAGCACAGGGAGGGGGCAGCCACAATGGCACCCCACCGGGGTCGTGCCGCCAGGGGTGGTGCACTCCCCCCGCACCCCTGTTCCTCCGTCAGTGCTTACAGACAGTCCACTAAAGTCCCTACTTATGTTGCTGTTTTTTGCAGATTATCTGAGGTTACTTGTACACTGCAATAATCAGATTATGCTGAAGTGTGCATGTTCTTGGATATAATGCATATTGCTCAGAGAATGTATAATAGCTCTCAAGATATGCACAAACCATGCAGTGTACACAATTCTGCTAAAATATGCACTTTCTTTGATGTGTCTTGGAGGTTATGCATATCACCTGGAGAATGCGCCAAATGCTGACAAGATACACATATTCCCCAAGGCATCTTGGAGAATATGCAGTGGTTTATTTTTAAGCATTGGGGTGTGCCTGAGCACACCTGGCAGACTGCCTTCACATCCCTACAGTTACATGCAGTTATATACTTTTGTGTGGAATTCTGATTGTGTTGCTATAATTGTAATTGTATTATGGACATAAAATGCAATGATATTCCTTATAAAGTCGTTTGCAATGTTAGTGACAATAAACACATTGTGGTGAATGACTACTTATTTTGTAACAACCATTGGTTCAAACGTAACGTTTCATATTCTGCTCTTTTATAGCTTCAATTTTCCATGTTGTTCATTACTAAAAAGACATTGTTCCCTCCCTTAAAACTCAATAAGAAGGGTCAAATTAGTAACAGCTGACTTACCTTTTCCCACGGTTTCTAAAGGTGCCTTTTGTTTTAGAAAAGTTTTCAAGGCATCCTTCATTGGCTCATATATGATATCCATTTGATCCAAATAGGCACAGAGTTCAGGAAGCTCAGACATCTTCCGTATAAGTGGGAGTCTGCAAGTGCCTAACCAATTCCTTTGGATAAAAACGGGAATAGACTTAGAAGAAATTACTTTATCTATTTTTGCATATATATTTTTTAAAGATAGCCATGTGATTTCTTTCCTACTATTTTGGCTACACATGGATTCTCTCCACCACCACCCCAACTCCCAATTTTATTTAAATCAGATTCATTAGACAACTAAGAGAAACTTCAGTGTGCCTAAAACCTTCAATTGCAATTGTGCACCTGAAGAACAGTAATTAAGGCTGGTGGAATGCAAACATAGTCAAGAATCAGATAAATTAACCATCAAAGTACACAAAAGTAAAACCAAATAGGTGTACGGTCAAATGTATTAAGATCAAAGCATTTCCTACATATTTTGAAGCCACCAATGATTCCCCTTTTTTCTAGGGGCACAGCAATTGCTCAAAGACCCAGTCATGCTCTTTTCAATTGAGAAGCTCTTCTCTTTTGAGTTTGAGCATAGTGCAAGGTCAATTATCCCACCTCACCCCAGTGGTCTTAGGCACACTGACAGCTAATTGGTTCTGCTTTGGTGCAACAAGACATACATGACATGTTGAAAGAGAACTCCGTTCCCGGATATATAGAGCTTGTTCCCATCCAGGGTACTCTCCATGTGAAGCTGCCCCAGAGCAGAGTCAGGATATTTGACCAAGAGACCAAGCGCCATTGGGAACAAAGGGAGACTTGCTGCTTCCTGAACAGCTTGCGGCTTCTTCGTGGTGCTTTTCACAACGCCTTGAAGGTCAGCTGTTCCCTCTGAGTAGATTCCTAAAAAGGAAATGTACAAATGAGAAATGAACAATTAAGAATTATATTTTGACTTGCTATTCCAGTGAAAGTCCCATGGCCCAATCCCCATTTTATTTTGAAATCTATTAATATAGAGATGAGTTACACTGAAAGATGCAATTAAGAACCGCACCAGGGTTCCTCCTGTAGGTCTTCACTGCTTCTGTGACTTCGGGAATCCCCAGTGCCTCAGCCTCAGCCTCCAGAGCATCCATGTTGGAGAAGTTGTCAGGCAAAAGCATCTTCTCTGAGCGAAGAAAATTAGCTAGAAATTATAAAATGAAAAACACAAAGATAAGCCCAGAGTGTAGCAAGACCTCAACCCTATTCTCTGAACCTGCTCCCACAGGTACTAGCAGAACACAGTGCCACCCACCCCCAGTTCATAGAGTTGGTCCAGGAGGATACTGTGGTCAATGATAATTGAAAGCCACTGAAAGTTCTAGCAAAAGCAACAGGGTTGCACTCCCATTAACCACTCTCTTGAAGGTTACCCATCAGGGCACCAAGACCAAAACCAGACTTAAACCCACATCCTACTCCCACATATTCCACTTGCCCCAACCCTTCGAACATGCTCTGGTAGCATATTAGTAGTAGAAAGGGTGTTATAATAATTTTAAAAATGAAATAGAAGGAAACGCTTATTTGTTGCCTCCTGCTGCTGCTGTCTTCCTCAAGGAAAAGGCTTACCTATGAAGCGAAACTCGCTGCTTTCACATTCTATCAACACAGCATTGTCAGACAGCCACAGCAAGTTGTCATCATTGACCAAGGAAGGATATTTTTCAACCATATCAAGTGGCACAAAGCAGTAATGCACTTCTTCTTCAGTATCTAGCAACGGAGTGTCCATTAGTCCTAGGGGGACTTTCTCATGTAATCCTAATAGGGAGAAAAAGTGAATGTCAGCAAGGAGCTAGGAAGACCAGAGACAGCAGATAAAGGACTAGAAATCTGAATCCAGAGCCTGGGGTCACACACACCATACACTGAAAGCACATGGCTTCCCCCAAAGATTCCTAGGAATTTTAGGTTACCCTTCATGGAGCTAAAATTCCCAGCACCCTTTAACAAACGAGTTTCCAGGATTCATTGGGGGAAGCAATGTGCTTTCAGTGTTTGATGTGTGACCCCAGTCTACACACGACATCCCATGCAAATAGCACCAGCTGTTGCAGCTGATAATCACTAGGAATCCCAGCAGGCTAGGAAGCAAGCTTAACCTTTTTTCCTTGCTGTAGTCCTGTGGAAAAATCCTCATCTGGAGCTGGTATTTGTAACTGAGAAGAAATTCTCCACTGGTGCAAGCAGGGGAGCAAAAATTCCAACTGCTAAAATCAAGCTCATGATCATCTGTGCTGACTAATGCTATTTGCATTTTTTTTAGACCCGACAAATTAAATACAAAGAAATAGTTGACCTCACATGGTTGTTGATCTTCAGCAAGCTTTGGGATTATCTATGCCAAAAGATTAGCCTGGGTCATTATTAATTAATTAATTAATTAATTTAATAAAATTTATACACCATTTGATTTAAACAAAACCCATAATACAGTTTACAAATCTGAAGTATATTTAATGGGTATAAACTCAATAAAGGGAATAGTGAAATCTTAGTGAATGTGACAAAGGAATTAAAAATGAAGGGAAATAAAGCTCTGGCACCTCTCAGAAGGGCACCACTGCCATTCTAAGAGAACAAAGCAGAAGTTCATTGTGAGCTCCGGCACCTGTTTTTCTAGAAAAATAGCACTGGTTATTATAATCTCATTCATATATATATATATATATATATATATATATATATATATCACACACATTTTCTCTCTCCTTTCTTATTACATAGGGGTATTTTGGGCTTTATAAAATCTTTGTTGGTTGTGGTATTGAGTAGTAGTAGTAGTAATTACAATACAGAAAGACATCATTTTTTAAAAAAATGTGTCATCATTTTTCTACTAAAGTACCCAGGATGATGTACCCAGCTCGGTAAAATGTAGTAAAAATAAAATATAATATATAATATATAAAAAAACATTGAAATCAATTAAGAAAGGAAAGGCAATTAGTAGTAACAATTCAGCTGAAAAGACATCTGGGTAAATAAAACACTTGACTTTGCTCAATTACAGGAATATGTGCCAGTGACTCTAAGGCAGTATCTGTATAATGGACCCAACTCTCTCTTGTCAATGAGCATCAACTTTCAGTTCAGCCTCCTACCTCTAGGGGGCAAAATGAATCTGGTCTTGTGCCTTGCTGCCTTTTATTATGCCTCTGGGACCAAAAGTGACAGGAACTTGGTTTCCGTTTGGTTTCTCAGGGGATGTTTCTCACAAAATTATACAAATTTGTATTAAGAGTTTTGTCACAAACAACTTAGCAGTGTGCATAAGTTCAACTGCTAATTTCTCTCTAGAGGACTTAAAAAACAAACACACCACATTCAGCGCCTTCACGGGCATGCTACTTATCCTGTCATAACCCAGACGAGTGAAAAATAAAGCAAGCCTCATTCTAGAGCAAATGACCCAAGGGGCAGCACTCTAATTAATGTCAGGCAAAAGTTTATTAGGAGGAAGAACAGTGATTTGGAATGCAGCCAAACAATTAAACATCAACATCAACTCGTTTTATAATCCTACTGAGATATGTGATTGTAACTGAAAGTGAATGACTGTAATCTGCTCACCTAGCCACCTGGGGTTGCTTCTGAAGGTTTGGGAATACAGCTGCTAGGCTTAATTGGAATGAGTCATTGCAAGCATCTTGCACCACTAGTCCTCTCCTGTAAAGCCCTTCTTGACATAGGTCCAGGGTACTTGAATGATGGCCCGTCCCCTCACCTGCCACTACACTTACATCTGCATTGGAGTTCCTTCGCTGGGTTCCCCCATCATCTGAGATATGGCCAGTTGCTATCAGCAAATGGGCTGTTTCAGCAAAGGCGCCTGGTTTTGTTTTTAATTTTACTGAAGATTTTCTTGGGTAACAAAGGTACATACAGTGTTTCAGCTTTCAGTTCATAGAGTCCTTTCTATGGATCAGTTACATTCGATGTGAAACACTAATAATGTTATAGACATTATGAACTGGTCTCCCCCACCCTCCGCCCAGAGGCTTACTTGGTGACCACTCTGAAGTTGTTGTGCCACCAGGCAAAGGCTTCTTTGTTTTCCTAGGTGTTTATGCTTTTTGGGTGATGCTTTTATAGGGCTGCTGCTTTAAGCTTATATTAATGTATTCATGTAATGTGTTATTAAATATTATATTTTAGGTAGTCCTGTTAATGTATCTGAGGGATGGGGAGATATAAATAAACAATGACTGAGTTTGCTTGGAGTCCACGTCTCCTGGGCTTAACCCGCACTCCATCCACGGGATCATGTGGGCTGAATGAAGCCAGGGGAAGTTTATAAAAATTATCCAAGATGTTTGCTTATGATCACTACAATTGTCATTTTGGTCCTGTCTAACCTTAAGTAGTTGCTTACAATGGACTTTTACCAGTAAATGCTGGACTTTTAAGAGGAAATTCTGAAGGCTTGCTGATACATTTTCGTGTTCTCCAGTAATTCATAGATGCTCTTTCAGCTATTGGTATATCCGCAGGACGGACACGTAAATTATGTTTTCCTTCCTTCAAATTGTCTAAGGTCTGTTAAGACAGGCAAACATCTCTTAAGAATGCATTTTCATTATATTTAAACAAAATCACAGGAGCGTTAAAAGAGGAGGGCTGTAATACAGCATGGGTGCGCATGGAAGGATACTGTCCTTCGGCACTGCCATCAATGACGTTTGCTTCAATACAAAGTCAGAGTTCCTAAGCAATGCAAGCTTAAAGTTCTTAATAAGCCCATGGTCATCATCATCAATGCAAGCGCTATTCTAAGCTATATGATGCTATTTTCAGGCTCATAAAGAAGCTTCCCTTTGGCAAACCTTTTATGTGCTTCTGTTCTCTCATTAAGGAGGGACTAAGGAGGAAGAGGGAAGGTAGCTTCTCTCCCTTTTCCTGAGGTGGCATCTGGAGAGGCTCAGCTAGGGAGGCTTCAGAAAAACACAAGAGCCTTGCAGCTGGCTCAGCCCAGAGGGCTAGCACCCTATTTCCATAGTGGCCAATCAGATGCCCCTATAGGGAGTCTGCAAGCAGAACCTGAGCGCAACAGCAGTGCTCTCCCCACTTATGACTCCCAGCAACAACTCAGGTCCTGCTTAGTTGTCCACTCCTCTTGTCATCCAAGTTGGTAGCCATCACCACATCTTGTGAGAGCGAGTTCCATAGTTTAACTATGCACTGTGTGAAGAAGGGAGTGATTGCAACAAACAGCATAATTGCTTATCAGCTCAGCAATGTAGGCAGGGGAACCAACTTATTTTTCTGTCTTCAGGAGAAGCCTCCGTGATGCCTCATCTGAGAACAAAGCCAACCTTTGGTCTTGGTGCCCTCCATTTCATTGCCTGAAAGTGAGACAGGCAAGCAGCTGAAGACTGAGGTGGGTCTTGTAAATCCTCACCACCTAGGTTTGGTTTAAAACACTGACACAGGAGGCACAATCCACTGAGAACTTTTCCTGCCCAGTCTATCCCCTTGAATGAAATGGAACTTATCTCCTGCAGAGAGGATGTAGAGCTAGAAGTGGAAAACTCAGGATGGGGAGGGATCATGCTCCATAGTACGCTTAGGACTTGCAGGGTCCTCTTCAGAGTCAGCAGGAAAGTGGGGAGGGTGATCCCACAACAGTCCCATTAGTGAAGCAGGAATAAAGAGGCCTCCAGATGGGCCAAGCCAGGTATAAATAGCTTCTGCTTTGGCTTCTGCCTAGACAAGAGCAGAACTCCCAGTTTACTCTTCTCTTGGGCTTTTGTTTCCCTGGACTTCAGGCTCCTCAATCTGATTGCCTTTGCTCCATCTGCCTCAGTGCTTTGATTGCCTGCTTGAATACATAACTCAGATGTAACACTGAACCACGGCTTGGCATGAGGGAGGCCTCTCTCCTCTTGAATGCAGATTCCTTCCTTTGTATTCTGCTTGTCATTCATCACACTCTACCCAGACATGCAAATTGGCAAACCCAGTTAACACTAGCCACCAAACCAGGGTGTACAAACTCACATTGGGATTCAAATCATGAATGTGAGGGAAATTATTAGCTGTAGCTTGCCAGTCCAGAAGCCACAGCAGCTTATGGCTGGCAAAAAACAGGTAGTGGGAAAGAACCCAGTTGTAAGATGAAGCTGGGAGCACATGAGTTCTCATGGAGCTCCCACATTCTAAGCCCATGCTTAAGCCTAACTTGAGCTGTTGCCTGCTTTGGATTCTAATTCTGCCAAGGTTTTTGTACAACTGACACAGGCACTTGCTTTCCCAGCCAGACGGAGCTGCACAACCATCCCTATGAACTGTTCCACAGTCCAAAAAGGACAGTTCCAGGGCAGAAACTACTGTTGTGAAAGTTGTCCCATTAAACTGGGCTCTAACTTATCAGCCTTTTGACAGTTTACATCTTATTTGGTCAATAGAGCATGTTCTCAACCACAGCCAGGAAAGGCAGTACCTGCAATAGTGGGGTCAACTGCAAAAGCATGGCCTGCTCGTACAGCAAATTCAGTTCAGCACAGCTGGAGAAGGACAGCTTGGAGGTGTGCAGGTAATAGTGGACGTGCCTGAAGGTGTAACCATCTCTGTCAATGAACAGGCGCACGTTTTCATTCTGAGTCAAAGCCGAAACCTCTTTCCAGATCAGAGAGTCTGGAAACTGGGCGATTTTGCTTTTGGGAACTGAGAAGCACCAGCCTCCGACATTCAGGTGAATCAGCTCTTCCTCAGAAGATTCAGCTTCAGAAACTATTTCTGATTCTTCCTAATTGAAAGGTGGGGGAGAAATCAGTACAAGCTCAGAGCAGATCCTAAGCCTTTAAAATAACCACACCCGTGAATTCCCCTCCCCCACCCACTCTTTTTAAATCTATGTTAAAAAGAAGCCTCTCCGATAATGCTTCAGATCCGAGGATGCTGTCGAGTGCGGGGCAAGGAAGGATGCATGCTCCCCAGCTGCACATGCTCAGAGACGCACTTTCCAGGCGCTGGAAAAAAGGCGGAGAGCGCGCTCCGTGTGGGGGCGTGTGTAGAGGGAGACCTCCCCCGCCCCCGGTTCCAGCCCCGCACAGGGGGCCCATTTGGGGTTTCCGCTCTCTCTGCCCTGCTCTCCTGGGGGGATCCCCTTTACCATGTTGCTGGGCAGGCGGAGGGAGGGGCTGAGGACCATCCTGAGGGGACGGGGCAGAGCGCCCAGCAGGGCAAAGCAAAGGCCGGGCGACGGCGGCCGCTCAACGGCCTCCTTGGCTCGCGGCCTTCCGCCGCCGCCGCGCGGTGTTTGCCCGGGTTGCCAGGCAACGCGCGGCGGCCTCATGGCGGTGGCGGTGCCGCTGAGCGAGGCCTGGATTCGCCGGCAGCCGGCTCTGCGGGGGCTACAGCCAGGTACTGACCGCCAGCTAGCGAGAGGGCTGGCCGGGGGCGCGCGCGAAGGGGCCTCCTCGCTCGGTCTCCCCAAGGAGCGCCCCCCCCCCAGCGCTGCCATGGGGCAGCCTCCCCGGCCGGCCGACCACGGCTACTTAGGCCCAGCCAAGCTCAAGCCTATCTCCAAGCCTCGCTGCTTCCAGAGTTAAGGGACCCTTCGGTCACCGGGTGTGGACATTCTGCACATGCTCAGGGGCGCTCCTTTTCATAGTCTGGCACAGTCCACGACTTCATTAGAGCATTTGGACGTTTCCAGGGAAGGCTGGCCGGTCGGGAGGGTAGTAGACATGTGTGAAACAGAACTAATTCCCCTGAACTTTTGTTCCATGCGGAACGCCTCCCTTTTTTCCCCTGGCTTCTTCTCTTGTCCCTCCGCCCTGGCGAAAACTTCTCGCTATAAGTACGCGAGGAGAGTGGAAAGTACTCCGCGGTGGGGGCCTCAAGAGGAGGACTCAGAGGGGGACTGAGTGGGGAAGGGGCTTCTTTCGGGGACGGTGGTGGTGCGGGGTGCTGGTCCTTGGGACAGGGCAGCCAAAGTACCTTGCTGAGTAGCACGAGGCCACTTCAGGGATTTTTCTGCAACTCGGGTGCACTGAAGCAAAATCAGGCTAGGATGAAGCAGTAGCTTTGTTTTGTTGTGAGGGGATCTTACATAAAAAGGGAGATCCCACGAGCCTTTTACAGCTTTCTGCCCTTGGCACCAGGTTAGGGAATTTAATGTTCAGTGCTGCCTTAAGTCCACTCTCAAAACAAAAAAAATTTTTTTTCCCTTCCAGTAGCACCTTAAAGACCAACTAAGTTAGTTCTTGGTATGAGCTTTCGTGTGCATGCACACTTCTTCAGATGCACATGAAAGCTCATACCAAGAACTAACTTAGTTGGTCTTTAAGGTGCTACTGGAAGGAAAAAAATTTTTTTTTGTTTTGACTATGGCAGACCAACACGGCTACCTATCTGTAACTTAAGTCCACTCTGAATGTGTTGGGCAGATTGCCTGCCTTTCTTTTTATATGTTTTAATACTATTTATAACACACTCTTCTCTTTCAAAGCACCCAGTCAAAGCAGCTAATAAAAGTATTAAAAAGAAAACAAAGATAAATCTTTTTTTAAAGAAAGAAAGAGAGAAAAAAAGAAAGAAAATGCTAGATAGTTTGTGTTTACACTCAAGAGAGTGGAATCTGATTTGAAAGAATTGCTTCTCATTTTCTAAATGCTTATTAGAGGCAGATTTAGGGAGTTTGACCAGTTCGTTCACATGGTGCAGAGCCTAGGGGGCGCTGCAACTATTATTTCGAATGGTTCGGAGGAGGTACTAAATTAAATATTGAGACCCCAAGGTCCTCCACTGTTCTCATCCAAACCATCTTTGCCTCTAGATAAACTGGTTCTGCAGGTTTTGAATGGTTACAAAAACCTATTTGATTAGAGGCAACAGTGCATAAAAATATGTTTGTGCACCATGGGAGCTCTTCTAAAAGTATTTTCTCTATCCTAAGAGATCCTCCTTTGAAATGCTGCTTACGACTTGTGTCTCTTGAGAGTTATTTCTTTAATTTTTTTCAGTTTAGTGCCAGTTTGCACTATTGTTTTCTGCCACAGTGGGGTTTAGGGGTTGCAGCTTAATAGGACCCATACTTGTGGATGACAGCAACATATTTTACATCTAACCCCCCCCCCCACACACACATAGTCAGAATATACAAAGCTAAAAGAAATCAGATAGACAAATTTTCTGATATGTGAAAAACTGCAGTTTAAGAACTGTAGGAAAGACCAAAATACATTTACAAGTTGCCATTTTTTTCCAGAACAGGTGGAGTCCATCTCTCTGCAGGGAACCCATGCAGCCAAAATTGTCTCTCTTGGAGATGGCCTGAAAGCCTTTAAAAACCTTCAGTCCTTAGATTTGTCAAAGAACCTGCTTGCTTGTCTAGAGGTGAGTTCTGCGGCCTTTCATGGTTGCTGCAGGATAATCTATTGAGAGATTAGCTCTTCTTTGCCAAAAGCCAGAGCCTGGGATGCCCCTGAACTGTGAAGCCGGTAATTGTGGTGATGAATGATTCTTGTTTCCCAAGTGGAGGAGCTTGGTATTAGTAAGAGGCATCTCACCCATATCCTTTCCTGCCTTCACATGTCTAATATGGCGTGCTAGCAGCTCAGTCTTGGAAGTGATATATACCTAGACTGTAGGCTGCAATCCTAAACCTGCTTACCTGGGAGTAAGACCCAATGAATTTAGTGGGCCTTATGGCTGCATGTTGGGAAAGATGGAGGGCACAAGGAGAAGGGGACGACAGAGGACGAGATGGCTGGATATTGGACAGTGTTCTCAAAGCTACAAACATGAGCCTAACCAAACTGCGGGAGGCAGTGGAAGACAGGAGTGCCTGGCGTGCTTTGGTCCATGAGGTCACGAAGAGTCAGACACGACTAAACGACTAAACAACAAAAATGCTTGTACAACTTAAACTCACACAGGGACAAGCAAAGGAGGACGCCTTCACCCCAGTGTGGCTCCCCTTTATCACATATACAGCCCCACAAGACAGTGTCCTATCCCACCACACCCCACAACAAACATACAAATCAATATGGCTAATCTGACCCAACAACACCCCCCCACACACATGCAAACATACCACATTGCAATCAACAGAACACAACCAACTACGGTAAGCTCTGGATCTGCCAATATTTTGTACCACCACCAAAAATAGATATATAAATAAATAACTCACATGACACTGACACAAAAACCCTGAACAAACATTATGCAACAGAATGAAAAATCATTATCTCCCCATCTCTCTCTCCCCACCCCCCAGTCACATAATGTCTATGTCAACAGTGTCTCATACTGAATGTAAATGAACTGTGAAAAAGACTATGAATTGAAAGTGGAGACACCATATGTTCTTTTTTGTAGCACAATAAAATCTTTAATAAAAATATAATTTAAACAAAGAAACAAAAAAACTTTGTTAAAATGTGCTTTGGAGCAGTTCTCCTAACTTCTGGTTTGGAGTAACTGTCAGTATGGCAATAGTTTCTTTGAATAAACTGGGTTCCTACCAGGAAGCTCAGCTTGCATATCTGTCTTGGATTTCTTTCTTTAAGGTTTTATTCCCTCACCTGGGCATGAACCATTGGGAGGTGGTTTAGAAGCAAATCTCTAGTACAATGCTAAGAACAGAGATGCAGCTCTGTGCTGGCTTCCTTGTGTTTTCCAGCACAATTCAAGATTGTACCAACCTTTTACAGTTATTTGAGAATGTTGACAATATGTGGAAATATAAAGGCAATTATGCAGATATTATATATTTTGAAGAAAGGGCCACAGCTTCGTGGCAGAGCAGCTGTTTTGCATGCAGAAGGTCTCAGATTCAATTCATGGCATCTCCAGGTAGGGCTGGGAATGTTCCTTGCCTGAAACCCTGAAGATTTTCTGCCAGCCACTGTAGACAGCACTGACCTAGACAGACCAAGACTCAGTATGTGTTCCTCTATACTTCCGAAACACTTCTGACAAGAGTCTTTCTCTTAAGCCAATTTACCAGTTGCAGAATTGTGTGTTCTCTTATGGCTCAATAACTGGTTTAATACCAGGAAGCAGATGGTAGGAAAACGTTTATCTTTTGCACAATAGTGCAATATTTGAAATTTTTAAAGGCAAAAATAATATGCAAATGTTCATAAATAAATAAAAGAATGCAACGTGGCTTCTGAAGGCTGGAGCTGGTGCCTGTGATGAGGCTGGAGTTAATGCTAAGGCTATAGTTTGGCTCTCCAGGTATTGTGAACTGCCTTGAGATTTTCGGATGAAGGGCAGAATATAAATTTAATAAATAATAAAATATATTTGGACTCAAAGGTGGGTGTACAGCAGTATAGTGGGATTGCAATAAGAGTTTTCTGAGCCACAGAAAAAGCCAGAGGTAGAGGTGGGTGGGCAAGTCAAGAGAGAAGGCAAAAGACAGAGGCATCTCCAAGGAAGAGTGTGAGGGACTAATGTGATGGAGGGATAGACTCTGTCCTCAGACCTGCTCTGGAGGCTGTTAGGTCTAGGAGCAAGGGACAAAGAGTGGTGCTGAGCCCTGCCTGCCTTCTGGCACAAGAGGGGTCTAAGAATACTCTGGAGGGTTTGTTCCTGTGGAGAGTACCACAGGGCTATTTAATTTATTCACAAATAATCTGGAGGTACAGGAGGCTTACTTTCCACATTAAGTGACAGTGTGAATGAGCTCATAGTCATTTAGAATGACGAAAATGCAAGCAGATTGTGAGAAACACCAAAAGAGCTCTCCAAACCAGTGTTTCCCAGCCAGGGCCATATGGCCCCCTGGGACCCTCTAGGATATTCCAAGGGGGCCACGGCTGAAAATTGCGTAAATGGGGGGACCACAGCACGAGGTTATGGGGCCACAGAAGGAAGTGAGAAGTGAAGGAATATATATATCTACTTGGACAACCACAAGAGGGTAAGAGGGCAGCTCACCAGGGCTTAGCACTCTTTTTTGCCATATGCATTTTCTTGGAGCAGTCCTGGTTTGTTTCCCGCAGGAGAGGGTGATCGCTGAGGCTCCTGTTTTGACTGGTAGAGCCCGCGATCCAGAACCCCCAGGTCAGTGCTGGGTTAGGGTGGCAATGAGTAGGGCCGGGAGATCTGGAGCTACTTGTTGTTGTCACCACTGCTAGGCCCAGTGGCAGTCTGGGCCCGACTCTGCAAGGTGCAGGGTGCAATCCACTCCAGCACCTAGTGGATCAGGGCTTTCAGATGTTGCCAAGGGGCACAGGGCCTGTTGGCAGCATAGGCCCGGCTCTGCAAGGTGTGGGGTGGAAATCCACTCCAGTGCCTAGCCAAGCAGGGTCGTCTGGTGCTGCTGACCTGCATCTAGTAAATAGCTAAGTATTTACTCAGAAGAAGGCTGCACTGAGTTCAGTGGGCCTTACTTCCAGGTAAGGGTTTGTGGGGCTATAGTGTTTTATCTAGGCAGCCAGGGCTCCCTGAGATGACAATATCTTTCTTTTTTTTAGTTCTCCCATATATACAGAACTCCCTATGTGCCTTTTGGACTGTATTTGTAGGTTTTCCCCTCTGTGTCAAATAATTGGGGTCAAACAAATGTTTACTTTTTTATAATACATGGAAGATGGATCTCTCTCTGAAGGTTCTGAACTCTCCTTCCTTGGAGTTTTCTAAGTGAAGGTTGAATGCTGGTCTCGCAGGGCCCACATTTCCCGTTGCTGCCTCACACTGGTCTGGCCTAATATATTGCCCATCTTTAGCACCACACTGGAATGCTGTGTGGGTCTGATCACTCCCTTTTGATAAAGGACAGCATAGAGTTGGAAAAAGTCTAGAAAAGATCAACCAGTTTGTTCAGGCAGATAACGTATATTCTCAAGAGGAAAGCCTTAAGCATTTGGAGGCATTTAGTGTCAAAAAAGATAACTGTGATAGGCCTGATGGAGGTTTATAAAACTATGCATGTTATGGAGAAAATGCACGCTCTCCCCCACTTCCAATGTATTACTCGCTCAGTTGGTGAGATCAAGTTCAGTGCTTAAAGAAGCATTTTATTTTCAAATTGCAACCTTGTCTTTTTCTCCATGCAGGGTCTTGAGTATTTACAGTTGTTACAACATCTGAATTTGTACTATAATCATGTTTCATCCTTGCTGGAAGTTGCCCGCCTTCAAGCGTTGCCTCTCCTTAGAGAGCTGGACCTGCGTCTCAACCCTGTAACCAGGAAGGAATCTGATTATAGACTGTTCACTGTGTACAGATTACAAGCTCTGGAGATGCTAGGTGAGAGATGAAGCAAGGAGGGACAGTAGAGGTCATTTCTATGATGCTGGCATAAGGGCAAAGCTTGTCACTGTTCCAATTGTTTACTCAAACATTGCAGTCATGGCTTCAGCCAGTAACTACAAGTAGCTCTGCCCCCCAGTCTCATGGGGAGCTACGTCGATGGTCAGGATACCAATCCCAAATTCTCTTTCCTGACCAACAGATGAGGCAGGTGAGAGTGCAATCCCCCCATAAATTTAAAGTAGATGGGGAACTCTCTCACACACCCCGCCCGCACCACTGCTTGTGGATCCTATCTGCCTCTAAAACATTGCCTAGACTCCATGGTCTGACACCGTAGTTTGAGAACCTCTGCTTAATACTATTTTAGCAGTCCTAGAACTGAGCCTTCCCCCTTTTCTTCATGACCCTGTGCACTGTTTCTAGGGAGTGCGCCCATGAAAGGGTGTGTGTTTGTGGCTGTACTGTGTACTAAGGGCTTTGCCTTCTGTTGCTATGGAGAAGCACATTATGCTGTCACAAATCTTTGCCTCACTGAATCTTCCATTTTACTTGTGCTCACTTTGGATAGTTAGATTAGTCAGTAGTCTCATGTTTTTGACTGAAAACCGCAGGTCCCTAGAGTTTAAGATTAGACTGAGCTCCTGCTATAGACCTTTTGTTTTCCTCCAGATGCTACCTGTCATGCATGGTGTATCTTCTTGAAGAACAACCAATCTTGATACAAAGACTGGAAGGTGTGGTGGAGTAAGTTTGGAGAGAGAGAACAGGGAAATGGTGACATATAGCCAACTGTTGCTTCTATATAATGAACTCAGAAAGCAAATTGGGAGCATAAACCATATTCTGTACCTTGAACCGTAGCAAAATTCCAGTAAATGTTTGAGTTTTGATTCAGTGAATACCATGCCTTATTTCTAGTTTGCATCCATCTACCTTAAAATTGTCCTGCATCCTTCTTTGCAGTATTCTCAAGCATAGAATAGGGCTGCACAGAGCTGTACCTAGGAGTTGGTGAAACCGACCTCCACCGGGGGCGGTGTGTGTGTGGAAGCTGTTTGGGTGTGTGCGAAAAATCACCATTGGAGATTGACTGGGAGATGAAGTGGCACTAGCCCGCTTTTGGATCCTGCAGCACGGGGCAAGAGAGGGGAGAGAGGGCTTTAAAAATATGTCTACCCCCACCCTGCAGTACCTGCCTTTCAGTCAAACCTAGTGAGTTGGCAAAGCTCAGCAGTCACAGATCAGGACAGGCTGCTGCAATGATGAGCCCTAACAGCAGCCACTTTCTTTTGCTAGGAAGGTGTCAGACCAACTCTGTGAAATATATATGCCTGAGTAGAGTTGCAAATTTAGGCAGCAATATGAGAGTAAATCCTATTGAACTGAATGGGGCTTATTTCTGAGTAGGCCTGCAGAGAAATGTGCTGTTTGTCAGGTTTTTTTTGCATCAGAGATGCAAGCCTTACTGTATTAAACAACATGTTCAACAACATACTGAATATATAGATTTGGGCTCATGCTGGGGAGGGACACATTACTTTGTCAGTATTTTGGACCGACGCTCACTGGAACATTTGCTTTTAAAAAATAAACTGCACCCCAAAATAGTTCAGTTAGCAAAGGATCTGGCCTGTGCTCCAGTCTACAAGGCTTACCAGGATTTCGAGTACTTGGGTTGTGTAAAATATAGTAATTTCTAATGTGGCTATTGCAGTAAAGTATTTTTTATTCCTGAGGAGGATGTAATACAGCTCCTTGCCGAGGATGCAAGGGGCCCTAGGGCATCTCTGTGGCCAGATGCCCTGAGTTGTGTGAGTGTTGTCAATGTATTTCATGAACAATACTAGAATGCTGCTTATGAAAAGAGGCACAGAAGTGGACAGAGATTGCCCTCGCATGTGGCATTCTAAACAAATGTTAGGCAATATGGTGCCTAAAACTGTGGCCTAGTTCATGTGTAGTGTTTATCCATGGTTTACTAAACTGTGGTTTATTTGATCACCCAAACCCTGGCCAGCAGCGTAACCATGGCTTGTTAACCACAAACCAACCACATTCATAAGCCATGGTTTGTTGTTGGATTACAAACCTTAGTTTATGCTAACTATTGCTTAACATTGCATATACGGTAAGAAAGACCTCTGTGTCTGTTCAACTTGCACATTTCACATTTGGAAGTTAGCTGTTGAAGGGAAAACAACACTCAATTCATCAGAACTGACACAGAACACAGAACATACATAGTTTTATAGTTACATTAAAATAAAAAAATAGCATGTTCCAGCAATCTTTCTGCATTTTGGAGGTGTGTGTCTCATATATACAGAAAAAGTCTTCGTTCCATGCTTCTTCCTTCTTCCTTGGAATTGGTGGGTTTATGATGGGCCTGTTAGAGATTTCTGTATTTACTTGCAAGATCACAACTCCAAGGATTGGGTGAAATATGACTTTGTGGTGTTGTGAGCCGGTAGGGTGTAAAGCAGGGGTGCCCAAACTTTTTTAAAGAGGGCCACATTTGATGAAGTGAACATGCGTGAGCTTTTTTTAGGCTTGGAGGATTGAAGTTTTGAGCTTTTTAAAGGATTTAACCCAAAAAAAAATGAGCTTTTTTGGGGATTGAAGTTGCTGAGCTTTTCTTAGGATTTTAACCCAGGACATATACTGGCACAGGGGCCAGATTAAATTGACTGTCAGGCCGGATTAGGCCCCCAAAACAGACTTTGGTCATACCAGGTGTAAAGCATAGGGAGACATGAGAGACCCAACTTGGGCATGGTTCATTGAATGGCCTTGGGCTAGTCACTCTGCTCTCTAAAACTCTTAGGAAATTACTGGACAGTGAGGATAAGCATTCCATAGTTTACAGGATAAACCTTATACTTGCTTACATCATGTGCTGAGTGAATTTGAACTGCTTGGTCCCATTTCTTTACTGCCTCATAAGTCCTTGGTGGGCTCTGCTGCCTAGTAATCAGATACCAAAGTAAATACTAAAAAGGAGGGCAGGATATATCACCTGAATAATCACATTATCAGATGAATTTTGTGGTACTTCTGTAATTCTGTTGTCCTTTGTAAGCTGATGTGATGCTGTAAAGTGGGATATTAGTATTCTAAACAAATGACACCAAGCCTACAGGCAGAAAAATGGCTGCCTGTCTCCATAATTTCTAGTGATGCTGCTGCTGCCCTTTATTTCTGACACCTTGGTCCAGGAGTGGAGAATTGTTATGGTCCTGTGGGCCAGATCTTTATCTGTCCCCACCTCTGCAGGCTAATTCTAACAGGTTGGTAGAGCAGCCCATCTGTCAATCACATGGTACCATTATGATTTCACATGATTGCTACCGTTCTTTGAAGCCAGTCATTGATCCTGCATGTCTTCTTCTTCATAGATGAAAGAACTATTAGGAAGCGTGAGAGAAAAGCTGCCCACCTGCATTTTAACCTCAGGAGCAAAGAGGATCCATTGGAAAAAGACGAGTCAAGGTATGGAAGTGGTCTGATGAAAAGTAACACTTTTGGATGGGAAAGGAGGTGCTTGATATTGAAGGTTACTTAATCCTAACATCGCTGTTGTTAAATTTACCTCAAGGGAAAATACAATGAGGAGTGACGTGCTAGACCAAGAAAGCTTTGCAACATCCAGTATGAATACAGAGAGCAACAGGACACGTACTGGTAGGTTTTATGAGACAATCACACTGGGATTGGAAAACCTCAGTATGCTTAGCCTGAATATTTGATTGTGCTCATGTACATTATGTGGTGCTGCCCTTGTATCTGGTCTGGAAGCTGCCATTGTCCCTGACCGTTGACTCTGCCGACCCAGCATGCCCCTCTGCCAGAAGCCACAACAGAAGAGAGCTTTTGCCTCTATGTCCTGCTTCTTCATGGAGGCTGCTGTGGAAAACAGAATGCTGGACTGGATGGGCCACTGGCCTGATCCAGTTGGGCTCTGATGAGTGACTGACTCTCCATGAGACATGCTTGGATATTGGCTGCTTTGAGCTTTACAAGGCATTCTTGTAATTGTGAGTGTGTCCACACTTTCCTTTTGCCCCGCTCTTTCTAGGCACAGTTCTGTGCGCTAAAGCTCAGTGTCTGGGCATTCTTCTTTTAGCCCCCCAGCTTTCCATGTGAAAACACATGCTTTAAAGCTGACATGCAACAAATGGCCATTCAGGTTTTCACGGATTGCTAAAAGTAGGTTTTCATAGGGAAAACTCTGGAGTAAAAAAATGGTGCTTGGACAAAGAGCTTTAAAGCGTGGATCATGCTTGATCTCTCCTTTCTATGGCTAGTCTGTAAGTCCATATCCAGTGGGACGCGGGTGGCGCTGTGGGTTAAACCACAGAGCCTAGGACTTGCCGATCAGGAGGTCGGCAGTTCGAATGCCCGCGGCAGGGTGAACTCCTGTTGCTCGGTCCCTGCTCCTGCCAACCTAGCAGTTCGAAAGCACGTCAAAGTGCAAGTAGGTAAATAGGTACCGCTGTGGCAGGAAGGTAAATGGCATTTCTGTGCGCTGCTCTGGTTCGCCAGAAGCGGCTTAGTCATGCTGGCCACATGACCCGGAAGCTGTACGCCGGCTCCCTCGGCCAGTAAAGCGAGATGAGCGCCGCAACCCCAGAGTCAGTCACGACTGGACCTAATGGTCAGGGGTCCCTTTACCTTTTTTTTAAGTCCTTATCTGACCTTTGTTTCACTCAGACTCTTGACTTGCCTTCCCTCCTTCTTTGCTAAGGAGGAAATGTGTGTGGCTGCAATTTGCTGGTGTTTGTTTCACCACAGATCCTAACCATCCCTTTTCCCTAAGGGGCAAAACTGTATATTGCTACAATGCCTTGAAGCAAAGATACCCTCAAGTGGGTAATCCCTTGATGTCATCTTCTCAAACAAATCCTTTCAAATGCATTTAGGGTCTTCAGATTATCAGGTTATCAGAAAGCTTCACTTACAGTGTTGCACAATTTATATTCTGTTTAAAGGTCAGGGAGAAGGGATTTAGATTTCTCACCCAAACTTACTCCCTTGTATTTTAAATCTTCTCATATCATGTAGGATATGGCCCGCCTTCAACTATTTTAACAGCTAGTAAGACACACACACACACACACACACACACACACACACGGTACAAAGGCCCCCATGTGTTTGCCCTACAATCTCCCTGGGTGATGTTGTCACTCCCAGGAGGAACTATGGTAGGATTATAAACATATGTGGCAGAGGAGTAGTGTGCATTAGCCACTTCAGATAGCTAGAACCTGTAAAAAAAAAAAGGTGGGGAGAGAAGACAACCCCCAGACTATTTTGTGAGCATTTTAAAGAAGTCCTGCATTCATGTGGATTCTAGAAAATCCTCACAGAAATGGGATTAAACTAATTTCCTGGTCAACACATGTAACATGGAAACGAACTGGTATAATTAAGACTGTTCCATCCATCCCTAATTTGAACCAATGTTTTCTTTGTTTATTCCTTTGACTGTAATACTGTGGGGGGTTTTTAAATAACAAAAACTTGTATTTGTGGGGTGATGTTCTGATCTTTGATAGAACCCTTGGTTTTGGGGAATTGGGTTGGCAGATTTTTGAACCCAGCAGAGTTGTGACACTATTCTCCACTTAGATTTATCTCTCTCCCCAGATTATATTTGATTTTTTTCTCTCTAACTCAGGAAGGTGTTGCAGTTATTTATTTTGCGGGTACCGTATTTTTCCCTCTATTACACGAAGATTTTTTCTCCTAAAAAGTAAGGGGAAATGTCTGTGCGTGTTATTGAGCGAATGTGTGGTCCCTGGAGCTGACAAGCGCGAGTGAAGGCAAAAATCAGGCAAATATCAAATCGTCCTGAGAAGGGAGGAAAGTAGGAAGCTACTGCTTTCCTGCATTCTGCCTCAGGGTCTTACTGCCCACCCGCTTCTGTTTCCTTACTGTGTTTGCTCAAACGGAACAAAGAGCAGAGAAAACCCCTCCCCTCCAGGCAAGCAGAGCGTCCTTCCTTCTAATTCCTCTCCGTGCGTCTGGGACTCGAAGGCAACATGCAGGTTGGGGGGGGAGAGAGAGAGAGAGCTGGCTGGCTTGTGGGGGGGGGACTTTTGCCTTCCTTTCCTCCCTCCGGTAAAACCCCTCTCCTGCATTCTTAGCCAGCTGCTTCTCTGCACACCCCTCTCCTTGTCGCTTCTATGTTTTTCCTTCCCTCCCTACTTAAAACGTGGTTCCAATCACGGATCCACATGGATCCTCAGGATCTTTGCATTGAGTCACCCCAAATTCACCATCAGATCACATAGCAATGATCTGATGCAAAAACAGGGCTGCAATGGTGCAAAAACATGGTTACAAAGCACGGATCCACATGGATCCTCAGGATCTTTGCATTGGGTCACCCCAAATTCACCATCAGATCACATAGCATGTCCATGGCTACAGCCTGCACCAAAAAAATCACGCACCCACTGTTGCCTGGGGCTGCAATGGTACAAAAACGTGGTTACAAAGCATGGATCCACATGGATCCTCAGGATCTTTGCATTGGGTCACCCCAAATTCACCATCAGATCACATAGCATGTCCATGGCTACAGCCTGCACCAAAAAAATCACGCACCCACTGTTGCCTGGGGCTGCAATGGTGCAAAAACGTGGTTACAAAGCATGGATCCACATGGATCCTCAGGATCTTTGCATTGGGCTACCCCAAACTCACCATCAAATCACATGTCTGTGGCCGCAGCATGAAGCACAAAAATGATACATCCACTGTTTCATTCAGAATTTTTTTTTCTTGTTTTCCTCCTCTAAAAACTATGTGCGTGTTATGGTCAGGTGCGTGTTATCGAGCGAAAAATACGGTATTTTATGGTACATCTGAGCTCAGTGGTATATCTGGGAGCTATAAATGGGTTTAGTGCCCCACTGGGCTGCCAAGGCAAGGAAATGGATAAATGCCCCCTGAGGAGCTTCCTGTAAGAGCAAAACAAAAGCATGGGCCTCAGCAGTCTGGAACACGTGGGTGTGTTTCATTCTGATTCTTCTGCAAACGAACAGTGGGTGCTCATCATTATTTCTCCTTATGAAATGAAACCAGGTACAAAGTATTCATCTCCTCGCCATATGTCATGCCATGATGAGAGAGACTCATTTCTAAAGACATCGCCTGTTTCTGTGTTGCCAACCAGCAAATTAACTAAAGGAAACAAGGACCAGATCCTGGTAAGTGGGTTTGATGAAGTCAAACAGAGGCAGGTGGCTTCTGCTGCTGTTTTGGGCAGCGCTTTGCTATGTTAAACTTCTGTGTCCTCTAACTGTACAGTTGCATCAGTGTCAGCAGTAGAAAGTTTTCAGGTGTTGTATGCATTGAGAGGGAGGCCTTTCCTTTTCAAAACTGAGGCAATCCCTCTGTTTATGTCCTTTCTTATATATAAAGCATGATAATGCCAAACCTACTCTTTTTGTCCATCCCATTTGTATTGGTTCATTAAATGACTAGAACATGTGTTCACATTTTAGGTTATGCAACTAAGTGAAGTCAGTAAACTCCAGGCTAGTTCATAGACTAGAAGGAGAGAAACAGTAGGCCTATATGAGAGCTCATTGTCCTATACTTCATATCACATGGTGCTTCCGGGGACAGTGGCATGATGGTAGTTTTATGAGTGTTTGCTACCACTTGCCTGTTGAAATGCCTAATTCTGCCCCAAGATCCATTTATAGCCTCTTAGTTGAAACATTCAGAAACATTTCGTGTAGGGAAAGAAAAGGGCCAAAATGAAAACCAGATGTGCTTCCACCCCCAGGCCTGGAGAAAGCAACTGAAATGCAAAATACTTAAAACAATGGTAAAGCAATGCCAAAAGCTGAGGTGAAAGACTGATTTTTCTGAAACAAATGAGTAACTCTTGCTATTGGACAGAATATTAACTTTGTAATATCTTCCAGCTAGACAATGCAAATGCAAGACAGTTTCTGAGTCACAACTCTTTGGACAGAGGTGAGTGTTTTCCTTTTTCAACCTGATAAAAATCTGTGTGCATTCTCAGCCTTTCGGGGTCAGATGACTCTCCTGATTCTGATGTTTCTCTAAGGCCAGTTCTCACAAAAATGCAGACAGAAAGTAGTAAAATCTATCCAGATTCTGCTGCTTGAGCCTGAAGATTTAATCAGTACATTAAAAAAACACCTTGCATGTCAAGGTGAAGAAGGCTTCTACCTCTGAGGTCCCCCCCCCCAAATGGGGACCCATACTCCATCATGTAAGTGTCCACTTGCAGTCTGAAGTGGAACAGTCCAAATATGGGCTTACCACCTACCTGCTCTTTCTGAATACTAGGCCTAAAACTAGATGAAAACTTGACTAGTTGAAGATTTGGGTGTTTCTTACAAGGTTTTATTTCAACTTATTGAGATGTTTTTCAGTTTGGTACAAAAATATAATTTACAGGATAGGTTTTGAGTGATTGATGGGTTTTCTTTTTGCAACCATCAGTATAAATGGCAGGTATATTGCTAATATTCTTCTCAACCACTAGAGCTCCAGTTTTTTGGCTTGCTCAGCCTTTGCCTCAGAGCATGAAATAAACATCTGCCAACCCACATAATTTAATTTATAAATGGAACCTTATCTTAAGTGTGACTAAATTCACATCTCTTTCTTCCCAGCAAGGTTTATTAACCATGATTATCTTGTGATAAATGGAAACAACTCCTGATATGAATTTATGTAAACCACTTAGAGGGTTTTTTATTGAGCCATCTATGCTTCTTGTGGAATAAAAATATATTTAATGAATGAACAAGTGAATTGTAATGTCCTCCCTCTGCTTGTCGCTTGCAGAACAGAAACTCCGGTCTCCCACTGCCCTGCAGGCACAGACTTCCCTGCCCTTCCAGATGAAAAGCAGAGCTGTGTCTGGTAAGGGGAAGTTTCACGTGTCCTTTTCTGAAGGCTCATCTCTAGACTTCCTCTGTCCAGGAAAAAGAGAAACGGGAAATAGGAAAGTGGACATTCTGGACCTTGGCCGGGCTGCTTCTCCAACTAGGAGGCTGAGTCTGAGTGATGATGCAGGGAAGACCAACCTCAGGCCAGAGAGTTATGAGCACCTGTACCTCCCATCCTCTGCTAATCGCAGGGAGCTGGTGAAGAGGCTTCATGATGAGAGGAATGAGAAGACGGCAGCAGCCGATGATGTTTGTAATTACACCTCACAGTTTGCTAACGAAGTCCTGGCTCCTGCCCGGTCCTCATGTGGAGATTTCCTGGGACAGCACTCAGAAGCGGATGCAGACCATGCAAGTCCCTTAAAGCTCAGCTCAGGTAAAGGCCGGCTTTATTGTCTTAGTTTTCAAGATGTAACTTCTTCAGTCTTTCCTAACCTTTCTGAATGAGAGGAAATCTTTGTTTGGTTCTCTCCTGGTGACGCAAAATGTCAACTTTCTGCCACTATTAATAATATTTCTTAGCCTTCTCCTTTTGCAAAATACAGGTGGTCAACAGTATAATGAGCAGCCAGTTTCTGTTCACAAATTTCAGCTTCAAAGAAAGAGGCATGAAGGCAAAAACACTGAGCAATGGGCCTTCTCCTAAATTTCAGAATTCAGTGTACAGTGGTACCTCGGGTTAAGTACTTAATTCGTTCCAGAGGTCCGTTCTTAACCTGAAACTGTTCTTAACCTGAAGCACCACTTTAGCTAATGGGGCCTCCTGCTGCCGCTGCGCCGCCGGAGCACGATTTCTGTTCTCATCCTGAAGCAAAGTTCTTAACCCAAGGTACTATTTCTGGGTTAGCGGAGTCTGTAACCTGAAGTATATGTAACCCAAGGTACCACTGTATTGTCAATAGTCAATAGCCGTAGAAGAGAAGATCATTACTCTATCTCTTCCACTTAGCTTAAAAGAGGCAGGCCTAAAGTGAGACTAGAAATGGGGGAGCAATTTGATTCCATTCTCAAACTTTATAAAGTACATTTTCTTGAAAACTAATAATTACAGCAAAGATTCTTGTTCCTCTATCTATTGAGTACGTAACTGAATGTAGTTATGAGACTGATACTCAAATCTGGGAGTTAGGAGAAATACCCACAAAAGGGCGGAAAAACAGGGCACAAATGAATAGAGAGAACAAAGTTGATCTCACAACTGTTTCTGCTATGTTCAGCCCGTTCCCACGCTCCATTGATAAAAGTATCCTGAGCTGCTCCATTGGGAAATGAATTTACAGCTCTTGTCACCACACATGCTTGGATTGAGCCCGCTCTTCCTAAGAATTTTCACACATGGTTGATGGTGTACTCTTTCTACCTGTAGGAGCATTTGGAAGGACTACTTTGTTACACCAAAGTTGCATGATGAACCGGCCTGTGCACAGCTTGTCTGAGGCCTGGAGTGGGAGTCTTGTTAGAATAAAATTATTAGCATGACAGTGTTAAGTCCTAGCAGGGGGCCCCAGCCGGCTTAGCCCTCCAAGGCCCGGGGCAAGCATACTAGGTTGCCCCCTCCCCTGCACAGGTCTGATTGTGAACCATAGAAAGCATGGAGGATTTGGGCATGGCTACCAGAATTTTTGGAATTTGGTTGGCCTAAATTCTACTTTGGTTTCATTTGTTTTCGAGAGTTGGCCACAAGTGTAGAATTGATGGCTGCTTGCTTTCAATCTTGGTGGGAAATGGAAAAGGGGAGCTCACTGTGGGTGAGAAATAAAATTATGGGCATGCATGCCAGTGAACTTGGTTCAACAGCCTAACTTGCTACCTTGTCCCCAGTGCTTTGGGTAAGCTAATCACCTTTTAAACAAATGCTGGATTAGTATTTATCTGTTTGTTTTGACACCTTAAAAAAGTGTAAACTGTCTGAGGAATTGTGACACCAAGGGCAGTAGAAGAAGCAGTACTGTGTACAGTGACCTGCAGACTTGCAGGATTTATTTTTTCAGACATCAACTCTGGAGAGATCATGCATTTAGATCAAGAGTGGGGAAGACAGGGTGTCTTCCCTGTTATTCTTTGCTCTGTTACAGTGCTTGGATGCTTAGCCACTATGAAAATAATTCAGGCCCTTTTTGGGCTGGTGGAGGATAGAACTGGACTAATAGCCCACCTTCAAGATGGCTGGGAATTAAAGATGCCTTGTGACAAGTGTTAGCCTTTCTTTCCCATCTGCTAACTAAATAGTTCCTTTCTTTCATTCTTCAATTCAGCTTCTACAAGCTTTGGAGAGTTCCTGTCAAAGCATCGTTCTTTGTTAAGTGAGGTGTCTCTTGGGAATTCACAATCGGCTACAACCTTAACATCCGCATCCACATCCAGGAAAGGGCGAGACCCACCAGCCTGCCGATCTCTCAGTCCTTCAAGAATGGAGTTTAAGCATACCAGCAGCCAGCACACTCCAGTAACCCCGAAGCACTGTTTTAAAGAGCCAGTAACGGAGGTGAGTGCTTTGGTCTGGATCCTCTTTGTGGAGCAGGTAGAGCAGGGGAAGGATCATGGGGTGGTATGCTGCCTAATGAAGCATGTGTGGTATCTGTTCTTTAGCATGGCTGTGAGACATTTATGGGCATGCCTCAGATTGTTCTGAGTGACATTCATTTGCCCTTTCATCTGTTCCTCCCAGCCCCATTCTGCTGCAGTTGATTTCTTCAGCACAGTATAAACTTACCATTGTATCTCAGGGTGTTTCCAGACTTTCAGTATTTTGTGAGAGGAATTCAAACTCTTACTGGAACTTTAGGTTTGAGGAGCTAAAATGAGTCAGAATACTCTGTTGCCCTAGCCTAGTGCAACAAACCCACTTTAGAAAAACAACTCTTTCAAAAGTGTGTGGTTAATGAATGTTAAACAAGAAGCTTGCTCCCAGTGCCAGTCAGTTGGTTGGCATGAACAGTGCATCATCAAAGGTAATCACTGCAACCACTGGTCTGCCATTACAGCAACCTCCTTTGATCTTAGACTGGTATCAGTCACCTGACAACATTATGACATCAGGTGATTGACAAGTGAGCAGTTCCACCAACCTGTCAGAGTTGGCCTGGGAGTGGGAGACATAGGCATCCAGCGCCGGATCCTGTTCCCCACTCTTACATACCTCATTATAAGGCCTTTCAAAAGGGGTGCCAAACAGTGGTTCCAGTTGTACCTTTCCCTCATGCTCAGGATATTGGGTGTCAAAGTGATGCTGATCCTGAATTGAACCTTTGTCCTGCTCTTCTGATTTCAAACAAGGACATAGCTCAGTGGCAAAAGATAGACACCAGATTCATATACTGAGGAGACAGCCTAGATTAACTAAAGTTCAGTTATAAAGACCGGGGGCGGGACAAACCCAGTTTGATAAAAATTGGCAATGAGGCATGGCATATAACTAGTTATCAAGGCTGAGGGCTAGGCCAGGAGCAGACCAGTATCGGCCTCTTTGTTGTCTGTGTTGTGTTAATTACGTAATAATAATAATATAAAAATTCTAAGCTACAAAAACAACTGAAAAAACCAAGAAATTCCGTGATTTATTTGAGAAACAAGTTGTCAGAAATTCTCTCCTACCCTCGAACTTTAATCTACCTCTTTAAATGTGCATAAATAAATTTTAGATGTTTGTCAGAATGCCTCCATATTTCCAGATGTAACAAATGTTACTTATGTGTTTTGTAGCTTCACTCCAGAGAGCATAGCAATATCCCTCTCCAGACATCAAGTATTGTCAGCAGCACTGAGAAACCATGTCTTCTTGTCACTGTCCTGCAGCAACTCCTGGATTTAGTGGATCGTTATTGGAACGGCTCTGGCTCCCTTTTTATCAATAAGGATTTCCTTGGTATGCTCTTCTAGGCTCAGGCTATGTGCCTAAAACTCCCACCACCCCTTTCTTTTCAGAGAAGGGAAGCAGACCACTTGCCAAGCATGTCACCAGGCAATATTCAGTGTCCTTGTTTGCTGTGCACATCACCAGACTATTTTCATCAGGGGTCACAAAGAATCCTATGCAATTCTTGTATTCTATGCAAGACTGTGATCATGGGGCCTTTGAAACAGGAAGAATACCTCTGAGGATGTGCAGAATGACTTTCCCTCATAACACAGGGACCTGATAACCAGGTCACATACACCTGGGCATTGGGGTAAACACTTTTAGGTAAACAGGATAACTCCCAGGCTAGCTAGAGGCTCAGCACCTCTTGTCTTTACTACCTCTAACCCTGAACTTGACTGGTGAGTGCCAACAGCATAGTAGCCAAAATTGGGCCATGTAGGATCAAACGCAAATTTTGGCTTTGTTTTAACTTGTTCTAATCTTCTCTTTTTTAGCATTCTTGTGACCATCATACCTCCTATCAGATGGATCTGCTTATTTCACTTACTGTATTTTCTTGAGTCTAACATGCCATCAAATCTAATGGGCACCTCAGTTTTCAGAACCTTGAAACCAAAATAAGTATTTGCTGGCAAATGTAAATGTGCCATCGAATCTAATGTGCACCTTACTTTTTGCAAAATGTGCACCTTAATTTGGCCAAAGAAAGGTGAGCATTAGATTTGAGTACATATGGTAATATTTCAAATTTAACTGTAGGTCAGATTCTTTCATCTTTAATGACTCAGCAACTCCTAGCCTAGTTACTAAACACTAGGCAAGACCAGCTCTGTTGATTTTTCTTTTTGCCCGAAGCAAATTCATTCAAGATATTACAACACTCAGTGTATTTCTTACTTTAAGTAAACACTATGTAGATTACAGCAGTAATAGGTAGAGAGCACACCACCCAGATACTTTACTCCACAAAAAAAATGCAGCTCTTTAGGGTTATGAGATGACCAGCCACTCTTATCTGAAAAACGCTGTGTTACGCAATACTCCCTTTACAGGCAAGTCTGAATTCATTAAAAATATAATGTAATTGACCTGCATGAAGGACTCTGCAACTTGAAAACAAAGACACTGAATGTACTTTTGTTACTCATTAAAAATCTTTTAATAAAAATGTATTTTTAAAAAGAAAAACCAGACCTCCAAGCAGATAAAATCCAGACTTATGTCCTCTGGTCACCACTCTGTAAAATACAGTATTGATAAGGCGAGTTAAAACCAATTAATACAAAATTAAAACTAAATTAAAACTAACTTTAAAAGCTGAAAGCTACAGAGCAACCAGGATATACCAACATATTTTTGGGGATCCTGAAATTTGCAATAGTACAGAAAATATTTAGAAGGGGAAAAAACACAAATGGAATGACAGCAACAACATCCAAAGCAGGTCACTGGGGACTGAGTATGCGCAGTAGCCAAAGAATGTGAAGGACAGGGTCAGGAGAGGTGGGGTGGGGGTGGGGCTGACTGGGTTATCCTGAGACAGGGCAGGGCTGGTTGGCTGGATCAGGAGCAATATACACACTGCAACATTTGGCTGCAGGTCCCACTTACCATGTTTTAATCTGGTTTGTGCTTTTATTGTCTTGCAGCTCCAGCACGCGATTTGCTTGCATACTTGATGGCGGCTGCCCGTTCACAGCAGGACGTTTGCTCAGCCCGCAAAGCCGTGCTAGGCCCCACCTCCTCAGGGTTCAGTTGCCAGCTTCCTAGGGAACAACCAAAGTATTCTCAGCAGCACTGCAGCAGTGCCATCGACAAGGCTATGAGGGTACATGCTTTTCACCATTGCTTCCCTCTTCTTTCCTCGGCAAAGTGGAAGCAAACCTAGTTATGAGAGAATCTTTAATGTTTTATAATTAAGATAACTTACTGTCCAGCTATCTGATAAGCCATGTGCGCAAGTCCGTGCTGCTGCTCTGAGTTATGGAGCCGTCCAGCCCAGAGCCTGTGACTTATGTGGATCACCATGTGCCAGTGGTCAGGCAGTGGCTGAGAGCCCCCATAGACTCAGAAGGACCCCTCCCTGACCCAGGCTGGCTGTGCCAGCACTTGTCACCCTCCATGCCAGCCCCGTCGGCTGCTATGCCACCTCCAAATGACAGAACAAGAAATGTCCACAGACCCCCAACACACTGGGGCCTCCTGCCATCTGACACTGAGCCTGAGCGCTTTGTATTTTTCTTTAAACACCAGAATGTGATGCAAAACCCACACAGCACAGCTTCCCTCTGGGTATCTGGGTAGCCTCCCACTGCCACACACTCTCATAAACAGTACCCTACAGCCTCTGGATTGCTCTCCCAGCAAACACAGGCCCTTACAGCACCTTCTTTGCAACCCAATATTCTCAAAACCTCTATACTCTCTTCATAGTCATGGGGGTTTTATGTTGCGGTTTCATTACATGCATTGCATCTGAATGCCAAAAAACAAACATTGGTTTATTTAGAAGGTCCCGGGCTGATGGTGTTGTTTTCAGAAATCTCTAGCCCTGCCTAAAGAAGAAACCTTCTTGATCTCACATGCGTGGCCACATATTTATGTCAGACCAACAGAGTCCCCTTTCCTCCTTGTTGAACTACCCTACCAATGCTTTCCTTCCCTCCCCAACAGAAGGTGGAAGAGAGTCAGAGCCCACCTTTCAAAGAAAGAGGTGTGGAAGGTGCTGCTGCTGCTGCTGCCGCCGTCACCTCCAGTTCCAGCTCCCATGGAATATATTCTCTCTCTTATGGTAAGTTCACTGGTAAAATACTAGAGCGATGTCTGACTGCATTTGTCAATGCTAAGACATTTCTACACTTGTGTTGAGGGAGGCTTTCACATAATCAGTCAGCCTAACTGCTGTTTCTACATGCTCCAGGTGAATGAGAGATTGACTATCTCTCCTGCTCGAGTCAAGACTCGGGCTGGTGTTGAAGATCACAGGCACAAGCCCCTGCCCCAGTAAAATAGACAATGTCCCCCATAGGATGTTTCATTGTGCCATTTCCACCACCAGTGACCATTGCTACAGAGCTTGCCTGGGAGAACTTTCTCTCAGCTGGGGAAGGCAGATTAGTACCACAACATCCAGCCATGGGGGAGGGTTTTGGGGTGAAGCCAGAGAGATGCAAGATGACATAGAAGGATGGACAGGGTGACAAAGGAGCTGGAAGGAACCAGATTTTGAACTGTGCTGATAGCCATTAAGTTTACTGTACCTTCTTGGGCCAGTCACAAGGATTAAATAGGGGGCATGAGTTTATTGGAGGAAGGGCAGGCTATAAATAAAATAGTGTGTTGTTTTTTAAAAAAGATTAAAAGTGTTGATTAAAAACTAAACAGCAGTAGCAGCATCTCAACAATACAAAAGTACATTCGAAGTCTACAATACGGGTGGTAAAACAAAGTCTCCAAAGGGGTGCATGTTCCAGTTCAGTTTTCATACTATCTCTGTTCTTCTGCTGCGCCTAGATTCAGAATAAAATAGATACCCCAAAAAGCCATTTGAAAGACTTCAAATGATCATAGCTAGAATAATAGGTGGGGTTTCATGGGTCACTTTGCTCTGTACCTTTTCCCATGCCTTTGATCAAGCACAGCTCTAGCTTTGCTCATCCGCTGATATTTTTCTCCTAGATGAGTTGTTAAGTAGAAATGAGCAGCTGAATGCCCAGGTGGACATCTTAACTTTTGAATTAAAGCAGCTTAAAAAGCAACAGGACACCATCAGTTTGCTGAAGGAGAGCCAAAGGTAAATTAAGTTTGGCAGTTCCATTTAGGGGAGGGGACGTAGGGCTGTCATTCCATTTTTTATCCCTCCCTTCCTAAAAGCAGCTCAGCATGGCATTTATGGTGCCCCCCCCCCACTTTTGTCATCACAACATCACTGTGAGGTGGGCTAATCTGAAAAAGTGACTAGTTGAGAGAGTCAGAGTCTCTTTCACAGTCACAGTGGGGATTGCAAATTTGATGTAGAGGGGAAGAAGAAAAGAGCATTGATAGCAGATCCTGTCCTTTGCTGATGCTTGTGATAGCCACCTTTCGGAGGGGAGAAAGAAAGCTGCTTTTTGTAAGCAAATGCAGCAGGCAGGACTTCTCCTGTGCTCTGCTGATGCTCACAAAAAGCACCTTTTATTTCTTCTTGCCTTGGCTGCTGTGCAGGGAAAACGCAAGAGGCAAAATCCTGGTTTGGCTGCAAGTACCTGTTTGCAAACCCAAGACAGGATTGAACCATGCCCTCCTGTCCATTAACTAATTCCATGAGCAATGTGACCTGGTTTATAGGGGGACATGGGTTATGGGACAATTAAACCCTCTAGTCAGGGTCAGGATTAGTCCCTATGCCACATGTCCAATGATTGAAAATATCAAGTTGGAGACTTACAGGTTGGCAACTAATGAAACTCCTGTTTGAAGTACGTAGCTTTTCTTGTTGGTTTGAAAGTCCAAGAAAGCTAACTCATTCAGAGATGCTGGGCTCAGTCAAGGGTGGTCCCTGTTCATTGTTTCCTTCTTGCCAGGTCCCTTGTTTCCACAAACAACTTCCTTCTGCAGCAGCTGAATAAAGAACAAGACCCTTCCGTAGGCAAAGCAGGCCGTCTTTCGGAGAAGATCCCTGATGCTCCTTGTCATGCCTCTTGCCCTGCGAGGACGTCCCATCGTGCTTCCCTCACCTCTCCCATTGCTTGGAATCCAGAAATGTTAAGCGGCTGTCCTCTCTGACAGAAAGCACAGAATCACTTTCTTCCCATGGTGACTGTCATACAAATTATGCTTCATTTTCACATAACCAATCAATCAATCTCTTTATTACAGGCAGTGACCAGTATTCTTCATTTTCACATAAGTATAGTATGAAAGCCTGTTGGCAGGTGTGCCTACTCTTTGCTGCTTTTATTGGTACCATTTCTTTGACTCCTCATGGCCCTAGGAGGGACTCACTGGAGTGTCCAGATGTGCTCTGAGGACATCCCAAAAGAGAAGCACCCACAAACATACTTATTTCACACACTCCAAGGCCAGGAAGAGAGTCCACAGCCTCCCTACTCTACCTTTTTTCCTCAGGGACATTGGCTTCAGCTCCCATCTCCCAGTTTGTCCTCCATACCTGAACCAAAGTCCAGCTTTCCAGTGGCCATCATACAGTGCCTATGGTTAACTCCGTCTCCTTTTCCCTATTCCAAAACACCCTTCTGCTGTTCTCTTCCACACATGCCCCTCGGTCCTTTCCCTGGGCCCAGAAGGCTTCCTTTCTTCAAACTTTATAGAGTGGCCAAGGCTTCATTGTCTCACAGTATCCAGATGGAAAGGTGTGGTGGTTTGATGCAGTAAAACAATGTATTAATGCTGAGTATAATCCTTAGCTAGTGGGATTACACACCAGAGTGTGCAAAAGGGGAAATTGTAGGTGTTGTTAAAATGATAATTGAATTCAAGATGTACCATCTAAGATAACAACAGCTTGAAAGTATGTGGCTAACACTAAGCTTGAATTGAGAGGTATCACCCAGTTATCCTGGCCCATCGTCATGCATTTGTGCAGCTCTAAACTGTGATCTGGACTTGCTGCAAGGCAAACCCACAAAATCATCTTGCAGCCATAGGGAGAGAAGCGGAGGTCTTCTGGCCAATTGCTCTGGTTTTGGCCTGACCTGGCCAACTTCTTGTCAGCATCGCCCTTGAGCCAGTGCCACTAACTGGACTCATCCACTTCAACCCCGACTGGGCTAGGCAAACTGGGTAGCACTTCCAGAGACCACCTTCTGCACAGGAGCAGGTCAAAGTGCTGTGGACTCACAGCTTAGAGTTGTGAGCACCAGATTCACTCCCACAAGAAGACAGTCGTTGCACAGCAGAGTATAGCAGAGTCTAGCAGAGCATAAACGACTCGGAGAGCAGCTCTGTAGAATATCTTCTTTATTCTTTCTACAACTATAATACAACTATATACAGAGCTAAATGAGGTCTAAGCATAAATGAATGCTGAACTGCACTGAGTGTCTGCAGCTGCTCTTAGCAGCAACCTTATCTAAACACATGATCTCTCTCTAACACTCAGTCTCTCTCTCTCCGACACACTGACTGACTGACTGGCTCTTTGATGTGGTGCTGGAGCAGAATAAGTAGAGAGCAGAACACCGCCCCCTCCTCTCTGGAGAATCAGCAGACTAATCAGGAGATTCTTGGATATGGGAGGGGTGAAATCTCCTCACTTCTTTCTCCACCCAACCCAGACGAGTAATAAGATGGAAGCTTATTATGGAATTGGTGCTGCTTGTACAAATAAGCGTTTTTGCAGCATCCATATATTGCATCATCAGAATGACAGGCCAGACTTTCTTCTGCACTTTAATCTGAATTTCCCTTTACTGTGGAAAATCTGGCAAGTAGAAAGAGCCCAGGATGCAGCTGCAGGTGCTGCTTTTGTGAAAGGCTCATGATGGCACATTTCTTTTATGATGATGAGCGATCTGTGGGGTGTGGTGATGTTTTTAGTGGGCAGCAATTCATGCCACTCCCCTCCTTCCATTTGCTTCCAGCCATGTTGATGACACTCCTGTGCCTATTTTCACCACTTTCTGCACACGGAAGGCATGCAGATTTCAACAATCCACTATGTGTGGAGAATTGCCTTCAAGGCTGTGATAAGAAAAGTACCAACTACAGAGGTCTAGCACAAGATCTCTCTATCACTCGTGCACAAGAAAGACTTCAGTATTTTAAAAAATCTTAACAATTTTGCCAGTGCCATATCTCACATACAAAGTACCTTTTTTGTTTCCGATACCTAGTCTTCTTGTGTCACAGCACTTACAGTGCTCAAAAGAGCAGTCCCAGTCTAAAAATTGAGCCCTAAGGACACATGACTGCAGAGGTGGCCAGCTCACTCCCAAGTTGCCTCCTAATTTGAGAAACCTTGTGATGTACTGGTGAAGGCAAAACTGCCAGCAGCCTTTTGAGGTTGGGTTCACCAGTCCTCTGTTTTGCCTTAATTATAAAACGGCTTCTGCGAGGGAGAGCAAGTAGGATATAAATGGGTGCATGTTTCGTTGAGGGAGGTGTGCCAGTAACCCAGGGCTGGTGAGTGGAGATAGGACTGGGAATGGAATCCCAGAAGACAAGAGACCCAAGAGATGCCGCTTCAATTTTTATTCAAAAGACTCATGATATAAAGCTTTACAAAGCCTCAGGCTGCTCCATCCTCATTATGCCTTGGCCCTTCCTTTGGTTCCTTCCTAGGCTCTCACCATGGCAAAACATTCCCTTCCCAAGTCACCAGCACCCCGTGTTGCTTTTCAGAGAGGTTGCAAAGCACTTTCATAATGCCAGACACACTTTCTTCGACAGTCAGGTCAGCCTGCAAGGTACAAACCATGGTTAGATAGTGATTCTGCAGAGGCACAAGAAAATCTGCAGTGATGGATGAGAGCTCAGCCAACCACATGAGCGATGGTTTTGCCTATCTAGCTACCAAAGGAGTGAGCAGAAGGGAGGGATAAGTTTGTCCTCGGTTGTAATTTTAGTGTGGGCCTGACTGAATATTCACTTCTCCAAACAATAAGCAAAATTATATGCAGCTATCCTTGGAAATCGGCACACCCCAAAAATCTGTGATGCAATTCTCCAACCAAAAATGTGATCAGCAGTGTATTTATTACAGGCAAGTGTGAATAAAAATGCATCTATTAGTGAGCTCTTTGCTTCCAGGTTGATGTATATATGAATGAATACCATGGAGAAAGTGGATAGAGGAAAGTTTTTCTCATAACACTAGACTAGAATTCTTGAACATCTAGTGAAGCAGAATGTTGGAAGATTTAGGACATACAAAAGAAAGTTAAACATGGAACTTACTCCCACAGAAGGCAGTGATGGCCGCCAACTTAGATGGCTTTAAAAGAGGATTTGACAAATTCGTGGAGGCTATCAATGGCTACTAGCCATCATGACAACAATGCTCTGCTTCCACTGCCAAAGACACCCCAACAACCGGCGGCTTCCTTAACCCAGACTTTAGTGGCCAGCTTCTTGGGGTTGGCAAGGAAGGTCAATGCTCAGGCCTGCCAGGAGGAGCCTCTTCCCTTGGGTGTGCACAGTATTAGTAAGACTTTCAGCAAGAGAACTGGTGAGGCTTAGGCTCAGCCAGACTTCCTTTTGCACTACATTTCTAGGCACAGATCCAGGATTTCCAGGTCTGTGTCTGAGTGTGGGGTGTTGGTTTTTTTTTGTTTTTTTTGTTTGTTTTGTTTTTTGCCCTGCCACTTTCCCCAGGAAACCCTGTGTTTTACTGCTGAATCAGAGCACACAACAGTTTGCGGGAAAGCTGATTGCCATTTGCTCCAGTTCAGCAGTAAAAACATTGGTTTTCCTGAGGAAAGTGGTAGGGCAATACTCTCTCTTTGCCAGGACCTGGAAATCACAGACGTGTGCCCAGAAATGTGTCCCAAAAGGAAGTGTGGATGAGCCATTAGTGTGTGTGTGTGTATAGTTCTGATTTAGAATGAAGTAATGCAGAGAGTTCTTAAGAAGAAATCCTTAGCTGACTCACCTGCTCACTTCCCAGCTCTGTTTTCACCCAGCCAGGATGAACAGCAGTGCACAGGATCCCATCATCTTTGTAGCCCATTGATTGGCACTTGGTGAGCATGTTCAAAGCAGCCTGGGGATGGACGAAGACATGAGCAGACCCCAATCATAGATGTACAGAGAGCAGAAAGGTCAACTAGGCTACTGGCTCAATATAAATTGAGGTTATAAGACCACTCACTTTGGACCCAATCTCCCTGCTGTTCACATAATCAACACTGATTGGGCAGACACTGAAGCTGAATTCTCCTAAGTTCTGGGACAGTTTTGCTACTGAGACACAGAATATACTATGCTAAAAAGATGATGGCATGTCTCTGCCATGTCCATAAAGTGTAGTTGCAGTTGCCACATCACTTGTTACTGGTCCAGAAACTCCCCCCACCAACTCTAACATCTCTAGGAGGTAACAACCACTGGCATGGAAACTGCAACAGGTACCAGGATTATATAATGTAGCCTTACCCAACCTAGCGCCCTCCAGATGTTTTGGACCTCAACTCCCATCAGTCTCAGCCAGAATGGCGACTACATGACTTTTGGAAGAATTCTTACTGTGGAATTCAGGTGCACAAAGCAATTTTATCTACTCGTAAGAACAATTTCAGTATGGACAAAACGTCCAACTTGGAGAGGAAGAAAGCTGGTGGGTGTTACACAAGGCATTTCAGTAGCACATCACTCACTAGGCCAGCCATTGTTGGGTACACAGAAAAACCTTTTCAAGGAAGGCAATGGACAGAAATGCCAGATTTGACCCATGTCCCACAGGAGAAGCCTGACCTTGCTGCAGCGATAGGAGACGACTGGGAAAGCGAAATAATGCTCTGGTGTTTTCTCAATGGATCCTAGAACAGTGGACATGTTGAGGATGGCTGCTTTCCCGCAGCTCATGCCTTTCTGATTGGATCCGTGGGCAGCCTTCTTCAGCAACGGCAATAATTCCTAAAGAGAGGCAAAAGCTCTTCAGCTGTACAAACCTGGTCTGCATAAAGATCTGCTAGTAAATGGGCACAAGATTGCAAAGACCAACCACCTCTGGCCTTGTTTCTTACACCTCTCAATTTCTACCCCACAATATCCTAGTTGGCTTTTTCAAAACAGAAGATATTAAGACTCAGCTGTGTTTGGGAGTAATGGAGGGTAGATGCTGTCACAGAGCTGGGCTGATCCTACAGAACTTTTTCTAACCAACTCAACCTGTGAATTCACCTAGCCAGAGGCTATTCTCCAGGGGCCTTTTGAAGATAGGAGGAGTGACCTCCCTAACTCAAATCCAGGTATCACCATTTACAGCCCACTAACCAAGCCCACAAACCCCATTCTTTTCTCTTAATAATTTTGACCCTCAACAATGAAGCAGTCTGCATATGCAAAGAGGAAAGGCTGCTGTATTGCCCTTTGATGTATCCGGTCAGCTGTGCTGCCAGGAGCTGGCCTGAGAGGGGCAAGTCCTAGTCCACTCTGCATCATGGGGGTCTGCTTTCCACCCTGTAGTCCAGGGAGGGATTGCTCTTCTTGTGAAGAAAAACTGACCTTGGTCACTAACATTGGGCCCACAAGGTTGATGGTGTAGACGTCCAGCATGTCTTTAGCAGTGGCTGACTCCAAAGTGCAGGGCGGCATGACCCCAGCATTGTTGATCACCACGTTCAGCCCAGCGCCTCCCAGGCGGGCCTCAACCTTCTTGGCAGCTGCCTTGACACTTGCCTCATCGGTGGTTTCTACAAAGAAGAAACAAGACTCTGTTTTGTGTAGGACTTGATTGCATTCTCACCTGTCTCGCTTGTGTCAGCTATTTACAATAGGTGGGATTATTGGCATGCTCATTCATGTAGGAGAAATGCAGGGAGAGCAGGATTGCATCTTGTGGCTCTGCTTCCAACTTCAGTGTCTTCATCTGAACACTTGTAAGCTATGTAAGGTCACATGTTTGAATGTGTACATGGAGGTTGGTGGGGGCATCTCTCTCTCTCTCCCTCACCCACACACCACTCCATGCATTGATCATACTAGAGAGCCAGGCAGATCTCTGGAGGGAATACCATTCCTAAGAGGGCTTGGCTCTCCTCCTCGCTCAGCCATTCATGGTGATATAGAGGAGGGCATCTGAGGCACAACTTCAAAGCCTGGGCTAGTTAATACAGGTGCAGATGGCTCTTGAGGTGACCAGGCCCAATACCTTTTAAAAATATATAGAATAGTTAAGCGAGGTGATACTGGGACCCACTGCCAAGAGAATTTTGGAGAAAGCATCCCTTTCAATCATACTTCCTTACCCCTCTGCAAACTTCTGTTTCTTTAAGGGGCAGTCATGCAGTTTTGCTTTGTATAGCCAGGGGGGAAGGAGCTGGGTGGGGCAGGGAGAGGTGAGGATTAGAGTTGAAATGCCATCAAGAGGTGCCTATCTTATTTCCTTCATAAGCAAATAGAAGCTTGCCTTTTGAAAAAGCCGTGGGCGCTTGTCAGTATTTGGGAGGGGCATCAAAAGCAAGCAGAACACCTAATCTCTGCTGAGGGATGCCCTTATTCAGCTTTACAGAGGAGCTGCACACACCCATTCCATTGCCATGGCAGCTGGATCCGATCATTGGGGCCTATTGCTATCAAATGTTGCTGGGTGGGGGCCATTTTTTGGCTCAGCACACCACTGCTAATCTCTGCACACATGCCAAGCCTTCCTAGTACCTTATAAGCCATTATCTTTTGGCTACTCTCAGTGATTTCTTGACTTATTACCACATGTTTCGTCTTTCTTTGCAATGCAAGCAGTTACAACAGCAAGGCATGGTCATTTGGTCATTTTGATCTACTGGAAAGTAATTCATGAACCCGGATGGCATTCTCAGCCCTCCAAAACTTGTTATCTGTTTGCAGTATGGTAGCGCTGCAGAGAGCTTGCTGGGGAGACCATGCATTAAAAGAAGGACTCAAAAATAACTTAAAAAAGGTTTTAATAAGAAAAACAAAAACTCCTTTTACACTAAATACATTAACAACCAAACCAGACCCAACCACCAACCCATCCCCCAGGGTAATGGGAGAGCTAGGTGCTGCTCCTTATATACTACACCCAAATGCTGACACACCTTAATCAAATACAACTCAGCAGCACCTGCTATGTTTCACAGCTGTAAAGCTGGGTCTCGTTATCTTGCTCTGGCCCCTTAAAGACATACACATCGAGTGGAACAATGATGAACCTTTACATTTAAAGAAACCATTCAACAAAACTATGTGTCTAATGCCTGTTATGAAATTAGAGCTAAATGTGCTGCCTCTCTCAAAGGTTTGGGTGGGTATCACAACCCTCCAACATTTCTCTGATGAAAATGATAATGTCTTATAAGGTACTAGGAAGGTTTGTGGGTGACTTAGAACCACAAGGGGAAATGGAGGAGAACAGTTAGAAAACTATTGTGCATGCTTAAAAAGGCTATGAATATTAGTCAAACCGCCCAGTTGGAGCTAGAGCTAATCAGCATGATCATGGGATGTATGTAGCGAAGGGGGTACATATCAAGGGGAAAATATGAAATAAGTGGACCGGGAAGTCTGTAAACTGCAGTCTCTCCTGACTTCCGGGTTGGCGCCATCGTCTAATGGCGGATTCCCTCCGAGCTCCGGAGGGAATCTGCTCAACAGGGGTCGGGTTCTGCCGCGGCGGCGACGCAGGGACCCTTAGAAACCACAGGCGCTGAAGCCTGTGGACCTGGTGACTCGGTGGGCACCATTTGCGCGCCCCCCCGACCCGCAAAGAAGCCTTTTTAAAGGCTTCGGAACGGGGGACGGAGGGAGGTGTGGTGCTGAGAGTTTGACTGCTTCCCCTGCTGAGTGAAGCCGCATGCCATGGACGGAGAGCGTTAACTTCTTCTTTTGAACTTTTGGATCAAAACTAACGACCCATGAGTAACACGGTAATTGGACTTAAAAGGGAAAATTACTTCTGGGAATTCGGCAAGATCGGGTAAGGTGCTAAAAAGGAAGTCAACCTGCCCGCCTTGTAAACATCGTAAAGCAAGGATTTTATTACTAAGGTTGTGTGAATGTCTTTTTTTTGTGTGGAAAAGTGCAATTAACTTTATATTGGGCCAATTTAAGTGACTGTGCTGGAGGATAAGAGAACAGAATTCACCCCTCCCCCAAAACCCGGGAGCGATCGGGGAGAGAGCCTGTGGAAGAGGTTTATAGATTTTGACAGCTGTCAAATTAGCTGTCAAAGCTGGAAAAAAAAGGAGAACTGTGTCTTTGCTGTCTTTGCTGGTTACATTTGATACAATTTGGTAACAAATTGTTAAAAACAAAGAAGAAAAGGTTAATTTGTCATTAAGTAACTAGAATCCCTCTAGAGGGGGTTCAGGACATTACAAAAATGGCTGTAAGTGGAAAAATACTGGCTGAACTGGAAAAGACCTTCCGTCTTTTGGGAAATCTACAGAAGCAGACAGATGTTTTGACTATGAGTGTAATAACAATGAAGGGAACAGTAAACAAAATTGCTGAACCTGGAAAGGATATGATTCAAGCTCCTGCAGATGAACAGGGAAGTGTTGTTGCTGATACAAAAATCCTTATAGCCAAACAGGAGAAAGAGTCTGAGTCATTTGAGATGCCATTTAAAGAATATGAGAAAGAAGGAGGCGCTGGGATGTTGCAGATGGCTAAAGAGAGCCAGAGGCCTGTTAAGTTGGAAACAATTGAAAATAAGAACATGACAATGAAAGTTTGGCTGGAAGTGAAGAATGGAATCTGGAGAGATCTCCTCTTATGGGGATCTGAAGACATATGGACAGTACAGAGTTTGGAGTCTTTGGGACATTTGAACTTATGAGAAGCAAGAAACAAGATTCTGGCTCCATTGTTAAATATGGAGGTCTGGCTGGAAGAAATATGGATTTTACTGTAACAGAGCCTCTTCGAGATTCGGAATTTAAAATAAAGGACTATCAAGAAAACCGGCAGAGAGAAATTGAGAGAGGGTTAAGTGCCTCGGATGTGAGATCGCCAGGCTGATTTTGGATGGACTGATGGACTTTGGTTGGGGATCGAAACCGGGAAAGGGGGTGGGAGGGCTTCGGGAATTTAAAGGGTGTAAAAATATGATTCTGTTTTAATTAAGTTGGCTTTTGCCACTAACATAAAAATGGGGAATTTGGGGAGAGATTTGGGGCCGACCTTAGCAAAAGATTATCAAAAATAAGTGTTTCGTGTATAAAGATTGGGATTTTTAAGTTTAAATAGGTTAATTAAATTGATGGAGGAATTTAGGGAAAGTATGTTAAGAATAAGTTTTGAAATATAAAGATAGAGGTTTAGAAGTTAAAATTTGTTTAAGATAATTGAATTAGAGGAAATAAGGTAAAGTGGGGGGGATAAAAATTGCTGAGCTAAAAATTGGAATTGGAATACAAGAAGGGCAGGTGTGGGGAACTCAAGGAAATTGGGTATGGAATATAATTATGGTAAACTTTTTAAACTGCTGTTTTTCTCTTCTTTTTTCTTTTTTTCTTTTTCTCTTTGCTGTTTTCCTTTGTATTCTTTTTTGAAAATTTTAATAAACATAATTAAAATAAAAAATAAACTGCAGTCTCCTAACCAATAAGACAATGTAGGAGGGAAATTTGGACGGATTACTTAGGGCAAATTTGTCCAACAGATTCTGACTTGTAGTGCTTGTTTTGGGCACATTAAGGGAGGGGAGAGGGCTTGTTAAAGATCCTCTATCTAGTACATGGTCTAGAGGAGCATCTAAATACAGCCAGTGCCTTAAGAAATGACCAGATACAACAGGGAGAAGAAGCTGCCAAGGCTCAAATTAAGAAGCAACAGCCTTGCTGCTGTTTGCTGAAAGAGTGGAGAGGGCTTACCGAGTTGCAGAATTGCCAGATTGGGGTGCTTGGATGCCAGGTGCCTCAGCTCCTGTAGGAAACAAAAGAAAACAAGTTATATCATGTTGTAATGTGTCCGAAGTTCCCCCACGTACATTACCACAGAGTCGTTATAACTATCTTGTAAGTAGGCCAGTCTTAGCCCCATTGTGCAGGTGGCAGCCTGAGGCTTCCATACTAGCTCCCACAAGGGCATTGTGGGACTGAACTCACAACATCAAGAAAGAACTCAAGAATGGCTGGTGAGAGCCATGTGGTGGAGCTGGAGCAACAAGTTCAAACCTCTTCACAGCTGAGGTTTACATGCAGACTGAAGGAGAACAATATGCTTAATTACCCATTTCCTCCCAAGGTGAGCTAAACCTGGCAGGACAGCTTACTCTATGGCATTAACCCTTTCATGCATTAATTAGACTTAAGCAGGTTGGTTATATGAAGCAGTTTATCCCATAGAAGGTGAGTCCTGGGTCTGAAAAGGTTGGAAATTTATGCCCTATGGGAATAGTCTTGGTGATGCAACTAACTGACCAAAACAGCCAAGTGAGGGGCCATCTACCCCTGAGAAATTGTGCAGCTATTCCAAAGTTTTTAAAAAGCTGGATTTTCTGTGCTCAGAAAACAACAGCTGGAAGCTGAAGAGGAGAAGCATTAGAGGGGAATGTTTTCACATTGTGCAGGTGCCTTGAACAAAGGTGTGGTTGTTCCATAGTAAATGCCCATCTTAACTTTTAACATTCCCTGGAGCTAGTTGAACATGGCTGCTACCACTGTGAAAGCTCCAAAGTATTCAATGTAGGCTGACTTCACCATGTTAAAATGAGGTCATGTGCTAAGGAGTTTCTTTGCAAACCACAGCAGTAGACTCTTTTTTTCTCTTATTGGAACAATGTGTCATTCTAATATTCAGCCTCATGTTTATTTCTCTTTGCTGCAAACTCAGTTTGCCTCCAGCAACACTCAACTTCCGCATTTGTAAATAAATCCAAGCCTCCCTGTTCTCTCCTCCAAACGGAGAGACCCCTAAATTAGGGAAGTCTAGAGCATGCAACTCCACAAACAAAACAACCAACCAACTAACCAGAGTTCTCAAACAAGGCTTTGCAAACTTGCCTATCTCCTGTTTTAAATTCCCTGGCTGAGACGAGCCTCTTGCTTATATAACAACTTGGAAACTTTTTAGCACAGATTCTGAATAGGGCTCTTGCATGCAACACTGACTTATGGAAGTCAGAGTAACGCAATCTGGCAGCAGGGAAGGAGAGATTCCAGCTGGAAAGGATGGAGTGTGGATGGATGCCTGACAGTTGCTTCAGGGGAGGGAAAAAAGTGGATCTTTCTTTTGCATGCACACCCAGGAATTGAAATCCCTTAACTGGAGGAAAGAAGATATTTCTGCTTATAAACAATGTGCAGGGGTTGGGGAGACAATGGGATTTGCAGAAAGAAGCCTGTCTCAGACACATCAGCTTTGCAGAGAGAAAGTGTTTGTCCTCCTATCGTGGAGGGGAGTGTGTGTGTGTGTGTGTGTGTGTGTGTGTGTGTGTGTGTGTGTCGAGAGGGAGACTTTCTGCCTTCAAAGTCAGCTAAAGAGAGTCTAACAACTCACCTGTGCTCTGGCCCCTTCTGGATCCCGGCAGGTTGCGAACACTACTTGGGGAGGGTTTGGTTTCTCAAGGAAACATTTCACCAGCTGCAGCCCGATGCCTCGGTTGGATCCTGTCACCAACACACTGCGAATGTGACCTGATTCCATCCTGTTCTCACAGAAGCCGTTACTCCTTTCTGCAGCTCCTCTGTGCCTTGCCCCAAGTTTTCTTTCCAGTGGGCTGGGCGTGTGTCATTTCCTGCCGTGACTGGGGCACCCGCCTTCCTTCCCACTGGCTGGCTGCAGAAGAATATCAGATTCCGTGTAGGCAAGCTTAGACTGCTCTTTGCTCAGAACCAATGGGCAGAAGGGATATGGTCAAGCATGAGGAAGTTTTTACAAGTTTTGCAGGCTTTTGGACTTAAAAATAAATAAGCCTCCAAGTCCTGTGAAATAAATGGGTGTGTGTGCACCAGTGCTTCTCAAGTATTTTAGATTGAATTGGGACCCACCTGTAAAAATTTCCACTTGACCTATGCTTTCTAGGCATGGGTCTGAGTGGTTTACCCCCCCCCCTTTCCAAGGAAAAAACTGTTCTTTAGTGGCAGATCAGAAGAAATGGCAATCCAGGGGAAACCCAAATTGCTGTTTGCCCCGATTGAGCGCTAAAGATTTGTTTTCCCAGGGGAAAACAGCAGGGCAATAGGAAGTGTGGATAAGCTGTAAATTCTCCTTTCAAATCCCATCATCCTTCCTGAAACAGTCCATACAAGTAAGGACAAATTCCAATTCCTTCACATCTTCAATAGTATTTACTCATGTCACAGAGCAGAAGTGGGGGACATGTCATGCTCTTTCTGGGGTAGTTTGTCCACCTTTTGTCGCCCCCCCCCCACTCAGCTCTCACCTGTGGCTCCTAGAAGCTGTCAGCATGCAACAGTGGCCACACCCTGGGAAATGGCTTTGACTGGCTGGCTAAACCAGGTGAGAGTACCCGATTACAACTCAGGGAGGTAGACTAGTATTTCATTTTCCTTTCCTTTCTTTTTTTACAATCAGGTAGTATATAAATTTTTTTTGGGGGGGGGAATAAAATAAATAATTTTCAGAAAACTAGAAGGGATGTTGGGAGTGCAGTGGCAGCAACTGTGAGAGGTCTCTGACTTGCACCAAGCTCAGGACTATCAGAAACTAGCCCAGGCCAGGAGAAAACCAGGCTGGCAATAATACTATTAGTAATAGCATGTATGCATAGAGGTGGTAGCCTGTTTCCTTTAGGAGGTATGCTAAAAGAAAAAAAATATCTCTAATTCCCTTATGGGGTATATAGAGCTCGTATAGAGTCCTTAGATGGAGTTCCCTATTGGTCGGAGAGAAAAAGCAGAGGACAAGAAGTGTATATTGAAAAGCAAAGCAGCTTTATTAAGGAGAAAATAAACTGTTGCAACAGGGTCCCCACTCACCACACGCAGGAGGGAGGAGAACCCCAAACAAAAGAAAAACAGAAGTTTATACCTTCCAATCCACAGGTCGACCTTCCCACAACCTATCCAGCCAGAGCGTCAGTCATACATCAGAAATACGTTATAGAAGGGAGGTACATCAGTTACAGATAAGTTTCACAGGATGCAGCTAAGTCTTTGACACTTCATTGAGCACTCAGTACAATGGTACCTCGTGTTACAGACACTTCAGGTACAGACACTTCAGGTTACAGACTCCGCTAACCCAGAAATAGTACTTCGGGTTAAGAACTTTTGCTTCAGGATGAGAACAGAAATCGCACGGCGGCAGCAGGAGGCCCCATTAGCTAAGTAGTACCTCAGGTTAAGAACAGTTTCAAGTTAAGAATGGACCTCCAGAACGAATTAAGTTCTTAACCCAAGGTACCACTGTATTTAACATTTATATGTGGGGGACACACCCTTAGGAATGTGAAGAGGAAGTATTGAAAGAGCAACAAAGGGAATCTAGGGCTTGGGGTTTTGGCTTAACAGCATATAGACTTAACTCATTCCCTTACCCTTTGTCTGAATAATAAACCTTATTGTTTTATCAGTTTTTGTCTCTCTCTATATACTGTGTAAATCACATAAGGCATTATGTAATGTATATGGAAAACACTGCTTGAAGGTTTCTGAATGAGCTTCCGCCATCCACTGAATAAATGGCTTGGCATTTGTGGATTGGTGTTATTCATTATAGACAGTTTCTGTATTCTTAAAATAGGTGTGAATGCCATTACTTCAATGCAGGGGAGATTTCTGAGCAAGGCTGAACTTCAACCCAGAGGCTAAAACAGCTGTGCCCCCAAAGGACGGCTTGCCCCGGACAGCCTATTCAGGATGAGTGTGCAGTTGCTACACTTGTTGGGTAGAAAATCTGCAGCCACCAAGAGCAGCTGGATGAAGAGAAAGGGAACCCTGCACCTCCTCTGCGGGACAACAAGGTCTTCTCCTTTGAAGAAGGAGCAAGTGGAGGTGGGGCTATGTTGCCAAGTCGGTTCTTTCCCTCCACCAAACTGAAAACCAAAACAACTTGCAAACTTGAAATGGGATCTATCAGTTGGCATCAACAGGCATTTCTAGATATAACAGAAACAAGCAAGCAAGCGAGAAAGAAATGGAAGCGGGCAACTCAGGAAGTTCACATAGCTTTATCTGTGTTTTATTGCCATCACAGACTTCATGGAGCGGATGGATGGAGGCCCATGATTTGTGACTCGTTTTCTCACCAAGGAACAACACGCCCTTTCCAGTCAATGAAAGACCCTGAGTCTTTGTCAGTGACAGCAGAAAGCACTTTCAAGATCCTACTGCAACTCTCACTCACTGTAGTTGGGACCTATGAAATTGAGAGGGAACAGTTAGAAACGCCACGGGAATTACTAGGGAATCTGCCTTTCCCCTGGTTGACAGGGCTGACTACCTATTCTGTTCTATCAGTCTCTCACCCTCATGAGCACAGGGACAGACCTTGTCATAAACTGCCACACAACGGAATGCATGAACATGTGCAAGCGAGAAGGCCCTGGCATCTCCTCTCCAATCCCAGAGCTGCTCACCAGCGCCACCTGCTGCTGCGCCTGCTTCCAACTTTTGTGTTATACTATTTTATTGAAATGTGTTTTTTTTTAGATATGTACCAATGACCCCTGATTGTTTGTGCCTCCTATTTACCTCTTTCTCACTTCCTTAAGAAATTATCTATATTTTAAAGTATCATACAGATGTTTCCCAATGCATAGGTTGAATTAACTTTTTTTTTAACTTGAATTAACCAAGTTTATACCCTCTCCATCTGCACAAGGAACATCTTATTGGGGTTCATTGATTGAGCTGGAGTCCCTCCCCAGGAGTCTGGCCTTTTGCAGTTTAAAAGAGGGCATTCTTCCAATTCAAGGTATTATTATTAATTATTGAATTTATACACACTCACAGGTCTTAGGGCAGTTTACAGAAGTACAACCAGACTAAGGTGTAGTTGGAGCTCAAAGTGAGTGTTACACCTGCCCAAGAAAGACCTCAGCAATGGATTTGAGGCTGCTCCTTATGCAGCAAATGTGGAGCCCCCAGGAAGACTCTCTGATACTCCCTGGCCTTCCATTACAGAGACTTCCTCAAAGGGGAAAATCACTAAAATGCCTGACCATCCAAGGCATTTTAATGGGTGGATCTGGCCTCACTTACCAGACATGTCCCCATGGAAGTTTTCACCCAGCCAGGGTGGATGGAGATGCAAAGGATCCCCAACGGACCATACTCCAAGGACTGGCACCTGGTCAGCATGTTCACAGCAGCCTGAGGGCAAGAGGTGCCATGAGAAGAGGGCACATCAGGTGTGAGGTGTTCCAGGCAGAGGGCCCTTAAAGACTCAGGAGCACCAGGGTCCAGTTGCCCTGATAATTACACAAAAAGGTGGTGTCCAAGGTCTGGTTGCCCCCCCCCCCAGTGTTTAGGATTAGGGAGGATGCACACACAGGGCACCAGTGCTGCCTGTGCTGCCTGGAGAAGTTCATAGCATATCCAGCTTAAAAGCAGCACTCAGGTAGCAGCAGCAGCAGCAGGAGGAGGAGGAGGAGCTGGCCACTCTCTGGCAGCCAGAGCACAGAAGGCTGGGTGGTTAAATGCTGAACCTCTGAGTGTGGCCAAGAAGTGGTGAGTTCACCATTCAGAATTATTATTTCATTTATTTAAACAAGGCCATCATTATCAATGACATTGCATTTTTCGTTTGGGTGATGTAATGGTGGTGCAATTGATAACGACTGTATATGATTTTATCATATCACCGTTACCATTACGTCACCCAAATAAATAATGAAAGGTAGATGACACGGTATATCTACACAAACATAAATTTTATGCTGTTTCTGGGCATTATAATTCCTGTTGCCACTAAAAATTCAGGCCTTGAGGAGCTACCCCAGTGAACTGTTGTCATGAGGGTGAAGTTGCATGAAAACCCTGGTGCAGAATAAGTTTAAAAGTGGATCTCATCAACGTCACATTTTCCAACACATCCACTAGGCTCTGACGTTTACCCTACATAAGAACTCGAAATTTCATAACTTGGCTAATTCACAAACCACTTGGAATCTGGTGCTTCCTTTAGACTAACTGGTGTGGGCTGCTGTTTTGGACTAGCTGCATCTTCCACATCTTAATCATACTTCAAACATTAGGAGCACACAGCCTTGAGAGGTACCTTGCTGCAGCGGTAGGAGATGACTTGAGAGAGGCCCCATCCAGCCATTTTCTCCAGAGAGCCAAAGTCACTGGCTATGTTGACAATGCTTGCCTTGCTGCAGCTCAGCCCTTCTTGGAGGCTTCTTTGGGCAGCAACCTTCAGCAAGGGCAAGAAGGCCTGGGAGAAACCAGCACAACTGGGCTCATTAGATGGAAGGAAGATCCCAGGCGATGGACAGCCACTCAGAGAAGCCATTTCTAGTGGCAGGAAAGTAGCGAAGGAAGGACTGGAAAGGGGGAAGTGTGGAAATGAATGGGCTAAACTGCAGGAGGAGAAGGGGCAGAACAGCAACCTTGACATCACTGAGTTTGGGCTCGTCTTTCTCCTTGCATGCTTTCATCTTCCTGTTTAGGGTCACTGTCAGACAACCCATCACATTGTCGTAACTATTGTCTCATTCACACAAACAGGAACACAGGAAGCTGTCTTCTATTGAGTCAGACCATTGGTTCATCTAACTCAGTACTGTCTACACTGTCTGGCAGCAGTTCTCCAGGGTTTCAGATAGGAGTCTCTCTTTAGCCTTCCCTGGAGATGCCAAATGACTGAACCTGGGAATTCTGCATGCAAGGCAGATACTCCATCACTGAGCTGCAGCCCTTAATGTTAATAATAATTAATAATAATAATAATACCATTAATATATTATATAATTTTAATTTTAACATTATTATTTGCACACACACACATATAGTGTATATGCATATATATTCTCCTTAAAAAAAACTTATTTAGAAAATAACTCTTTGGTACAAGCCCCCTATCTGATGTTTAAAAATGGACCTCATCAATGTCAACAAACTTCCCTTGTCAGATCCTAGGAAGACACTTGCAGGGTTTGAGGGGGGTCGTCGTTGTAATAAAGTACCCTTCTCCGATGATCCATTGAAACCTCACGTTCCCTCAGTCCTTGCCTGGTTGTTTTATCCCCATAGTCCAGAACAGACTTAACCTAAATCAAATCCACCTCAGCACCACTGCCCTATTGCCACCAAAGTCCAAGTGTCTTCCTTGTGACCAGGATCCTGGGCCCATCTGACCTGAGCAGACTCTTGGGGCCATGCTTGCCTTGAGCAGACTTGGTCTAAGATGAAGAAGTCTCACGTATCTGTCACTAGGACTTCTGTGGCTCTTGGGAGACCGTTTCCTTCCTGCACCTGTTCTCACTCTCATCATGTAACTTCTGGAAGGTTCCAGAGAAATGAAGAGTTTGCCCCCCCCCCAACCTGGCACATCCTCACCTGACTGACTTGCAAGGTTCCCACAGTGTTTGTGTTGTACAGGTCGGACATGTTCTTGGCTGTTTCATTAGCCAAGTGGGTAAACTTGACCAAAATGGCAGCATTGTTAATTAGCAATGTCAGGCCATTTTCTTTGACGTGCTCCTCGACTCTCTGCACAGCAGCCTCAATGCTCTTCAGATCTCGGATATCTGCTTGAAGAAAAGGGATAGCGATGAGCAAGATCTCTTGATTGATTTAGCTAACTAGCCCTGTCTTAGCAGCAGTGGCTGTCCAAGTTTTAGAAGATACCAGAGACCAACTTGGGACCTTCTGCAGACAAAGTAGATGTTCTCATCTTGAGCTATGGCTCCTCAGTTTAGCACACTACACTATGGTTTGCCTGCTTGATGAAGCCATCAGATGACCATTTCACCACAAATTCACCACAGGATCAGACTGGCTGGACCAATGGTTGGAGCTGGTAGAAGGAAGTTTCTTAAGTTCCTGTGTTTAAGCTCTCAGCCAATTTCTGGGAGGCTTGCACTCATGCATCAGCCACAAGAGCAGTAGAGCATTCTGGCATGTTTTTATTTCTGGCTTGTGTTCCACAGTGCCAGTGCTTCCTGGGAACACCTCTATTCAGGTGGGGATGAAACTATATGTGATGCCAACAACAAGATGAAGACAGTAAGTGAGAATTTGAAGGGGAAATGTGTAAAATTTTGCATCCATCAGCAGTGTTAGCAGGATGAAAACATACATACCTAACTGTAGCACCACCAGGTTTGGATGTTGCAGAGCCAGCTTTTTCAACTTCTACAAAAAAAAAAAGGAAAAGAGCATTTATGAAACCCCCTTTTTTACACCAAAATGATGAGACCCAGTGGAGGATATTAGTGCAGAAGTGGCCACATCCCAAGCATCCAAAGTTCCCCTTGCTATGTCATCTATTCCTCCATAATCTGCCATCCTAATGTGACCTCCTAATATTTTGGACTACAATTCCCAGATGACAACTGCAGTCCTAAGCAGCTGGAATACCCTGGGCAGGGGATGCCTCATTCTGTATCTCTTTGGAGCAATTGCTTCTCCTGTGCAAATGGAACCGCACAGAATTGGAACTATGTGACAGCCCCCGTGAAATTGCGTGAGGCTTCCAGTGGCTTCTTTCCTCTCCTTGATATTACTGCCCCATATTTCTGCTTGTGCAATGGATAGGACCAGCCTTACCTTCCCATTAGGTCCTTCAGGATCCAGACTGGTGGCAAACACCCACTCTGGCGGGTTTGGCTTCATCAGGAACTGGCTGACAAGTCCCAGGCCAATCCCCTGATTAGATCCTGTCACTAGAACACTCTGGACATGAAATTTATCCATGGCTGTTGGTTTGCAGGCTTCAGAATTCTTATATAGCACCTGTGTTCTAGGATGACTCAAAAGAATGCACAACATTTTAACACAGCAGTGTGTACATTTGAACTGCCTTACAAGAAAATTCTCAGGAAGCATCTTCCTCAGTGACTCATGAAAGATGCTTTCCAATTAAATATAACTGGTAGGCATTGTGAAGAAGCTTCGAAGTTAACCTGAGCAAGGCCCAGCCTGGTGTGTGCAAAGTCCAATATTTATGTGACCTGAGATTTGTAAGACAGATGATACGATGCGATATGATGCAATACAATACAATACAATACAATACTCTTTATTGTCATTGTCCCATACAGAACAACGAAATTGAAAAAAATCTACATAAGACATTAAAAAACCAACAAGCCTGCTACCCCAGCCATCCCAACCCCGTTAGCCCCCTGAAAACTCCGATACCCCATTTAAAAATACAATATACTTCCACAGAGACTCCTTACACAGCGTTTAAAATCAAAATCGCATTTGGATAGAAACTATTTCTCAGGCAGCTAGTCCTAGTCTTTATAACCCTGTACCTTCTTCCAGAAGGCAGAAGCTGAAAGAGATCATTTCCAGGACGTGCACTATCCTGCGCTATCTCTGCAGCTTTCTAATGGCACCTGGAAGCATAGATTTGATCCAATGTGGGAAGAGTGCACCCAATTTATTCTCTCCGCAGTCTTTACAACCCTGGACAGCATTGTTTTTTCTCTGACCGTGCAGCTCCCAAACCACACACACAGACCATAAGTTAATACACTCTCAACAGTACAATGGTAAAATGCCATCAACAGGTCCTTTGAGAGATTGTTTTTCCAGAGGTTTCTCAGAAAATATAACCTCTGCTGTGCTCTCTTCATCAGGTCTTTGCTGTTTTCGCCCCAGGTTAGGTCATCTCTCAACTCCATTCCCAGAAATCGAAACACCAAGACCTGTTCCATGCACTTCCCCTCAATAATAAGTGGCTGAATATTCCATTTACATTTCCTAAAGTCCACAATAATCTCTTTTGTTTTCTTTCAGTTAAGGAGTAAGTTGTTTTTCCTGCACCACTCCCCCAACTGCTCAACTTCCTTCCTATAGGCTGCCTCCCCCTCTCCAGCCATGATTAAACCAACCACCATTGTATCATCTGCAAACTTAATGATCTTATTACTGGGGTATTTGGGGGCACAGTCAGCTGTATAGAGCGTATATAAAAGTGGACTCAACACGCACCCCTGCGGCATCCCCGTATTCATGCTGAGATCGGCAGAGATGTAGGAACCCATCTTGACCCGTTGGGAACGGTTTGATAGAAAATCTAATGAGTAAGACAGATAAGAAAAGGGGCATGTCAAGGAAATGGGGCAGTGTCTACTAAAATGCTATGTTAGGAATGTACGGTAATCACCAATAAGAGCATATGAACTGAACAAGCTCATACTTCTGTGAAATGTAACCAATCAATTTAAAATTCTTTGTCTCAGAGTGCTCAGAAAGGGTATAAAAGATTTTGGTACTGTGCCATTTGCATCTCATGACCTGCACCATACCTTGGAAAGACCAGGGGATCCTAATGCAGCAGTGAAATAAGTATCAACCTCCTGGGTGCTTTTGCTTTATGGAAGTGGTCTCTGTCTATTCGTATTAGTCCCACCTGGAGACGGACAAGGCGGTATGGAGTTTTTCCACAGCATCAGGTTCCTTCAGAATTCAAGCACAGTTTCTCCAAACACAGTAAGAACTAAGTCAAGGCTGACTACCCAAATAACTTCAAGTTTCTAGGCCACAACTCAAGACCAAACTCTGCAAGTATTCTTAGCTCAGAACTGGACTGCTTTAGGGACTGAATAATGGAATCCTTTCAAGTCCTTTCCTGACCCTTGGGCTGAGTGGATGTCATCTAATTACCCTGCTAGCCTGCTTAGATGGTTGGTGAGCAATCCAGGGGTTGGCATTGTTTAATTCTGCTCACTGCACAGCTTCCATTGTGAAGGGCAAAACACCAAGCCAGGCATAAAGCCCCAAAATGCTTTTTTTGGTACCATTATTAAGCATCCCTGAAGTTGCATCACTGACTGCCACCCACTTTTATTCACCTTTACTTGGAAATAAACCAATGAGCACAAAGGGAGTTGCCCCAAGTCACTTTGACAGTCAGGACTGGCGCCTTAGTTGGCACCCATTTATTACTCTGCGGCTGCTATAAAGCTTTTAAAAAGGCTATTCTGGTTGCTAGTGAAAAGGACTAAAAGCTTAGAGTTGTGTGTGTGTGTTGTAGGCCATCTAGGAATCTAGCCCCTAGCCTGATGCAGGAAGTCCCCATTGGGTATTTGTCCTCTTCTCTGTGACTGTTCCATTCACCCTTTGTTTTTCTTTTTTTAAAATGATATTTATTAAGATTTTCCACCATAGTACAATAAAAAATCAAAAAAGAGAAAAAACAAAGTTTAAAAACACATACAGTTCACAATCCTTATTTTCTATAACATATTTCCCTGACTTCCCCACACCTCTCCCTCTTGTATTCCAGGTCAGATTGTTGGTTCAACAAGTTCTTATCCCTATTTTTAAACCTTTTTATATTTAGTTCTTCTTTAAAAAAAACCAATTTTGCCTTATGGACTTCATATTTATACATCATTGCTTATTCTTTAAACCTTTTTCTAAAGTCGGCCTAAATTCCCTTCCACGATTTCCCCAATTTTCATACAAATATCCAAACAAAATAAAAACAGAACAAGTTAGATTATACACCCTTTGGATTCCCAAACTCCACCCCCCCCTTTCCCGGTTTCAATCCCCAACAAACGTCCATCAGTCCATCTACTATCAGCCTGGAGACCTCACGTCCGAGGCTCTTAATTCTCTCTCAATTCCTCTCTGCCGGTTTTTTTGATAGTCCTTGGTATTAAGCACCAAATCTCGGAGAAGCTCTAGGCCAATAGGGTCCATGTTTCTTCCAGCCAGACCTCCATACTTAAAAGTGGAGCCTGAATCTTGTTTCTTAATCCTTTCAAGTCCAAATGTCCCCAAAGCTCCACCTTCCACCTTAATCAGATTTGTAATCCTTAGGTCTTCAGATCTCCACATAAGGAGATCCCTCCATTTTTCAGTTTCCGATTCAAACCAGATTTTCTTCATCAAGTTCTTATTTTCCTTTGTAGCCATCATGTCAGGCCTCTGGCCTTCCTTTATCTTTGACAACATTGCAGCTCCTCCTTCCTTTTCCTCAGGAACAACATATACGTCTTTCCCCTCACTCTCAAATCTCTCAAGTTTCTCTTCTTGGCCAGCTGCATAAGCTTCCTGAGTCAAATCCTTATCAAATTCAATGTATTTGTTTACTGTTAAGTCCAGAGTTGCAACATTTGTAGCCAAAACGTCAACTTGGCCTTGTAACTTTCCCAAGAGAACAAAGACTCTGTCCAACTTAGCTTGAATTTCCCCTCCTTCAGCCATTCTTGTAATGTCCCAAAAACCCCACTAGAGGGATTTTGATTACTTAGTATTCCTTCCAGTTCAAATCCAAAAGCCAAATTAGTTTGTATCAGTTCTTCCTTATTTTCAACAAAGTATAATCAAATTGTCACAGATATAGCCAGCAGAAGCAGTAGAAACAAAGTTCCCTTTTTCCGTCTTGACAGCTATTTGACAGCTGTCAAATTCTTCAGTAGCTTTCCAACAGGCTTTCTCACGGATCACTCCTGGGTCTGAGGGGGGGTGGTACCTCAGCTCAAAATTAGCTCTTATCCTCCAGTACAATTACTTGTAGTGCCAAATCGTGAAATTAGTGTCTTTTGCCCAGTAAAAGAGAAAGAATTCTCACGACCTTAGTTAGCAGGTCCTTGTTTTAAGTTGTTTACAGGACGGGGAGATGGGCTTCCTGTTTACGCCTTCCCGGATCGTGCCTAATCAAAAAAAAATTTTTCTTTGCAAATCCAAATTCCGTACTACTCACGGGTTGTTGTTTTGAGGTCCAATTCACAAGAAAAAGTCAGCGCTCTCCGGCCATGGCAGCGCGGCTTCACTCCGCAGGAGAAGCAGTCGACTCTCAGCACCGCGCCACTCACCCCGTCCCCCGTTCCGTAGCCTTTAAAAAGGCTCCTTCGCGGGTCAGGGGGCGCTAATGGTGCCCGCCGAGTCACCAGGTTCACAGGCTTCACCGCCTGTGATTTCTGAGGGTCCCCGCGGCGGCAAGACCCAACTCCTACGGAGCCGATTCCCTCCGGAGCTCAGAGGGAATCCGCCATTAGCCGATGGCGCTAACCCGGAAGTCTGTTCCATTCACCCTTTGGAGCGGACTTTCAGATTCCCCCCTCTGCCTTCTCTTCTCCAGAGAAGAGCATCCCAACTTCCTTCCGCCTCTTCTCATGAGACATGTCTGCAATCTCGTTTGGGGAAAAGGTGACTATTGGAATACTGTCCATTAAACTTTAATTAGTTTAATGTTAAGTAAACGTCCAGTGCGCTTCCAACGCCATAAATCTTATCTCAGCAGAGAATTTCGTGCAGCGGTTGAAGAAGGCAGGAGAGTCAGTACCTTTCAATGAAGAATCCTGGAGCAAGCACTTTGGAACTCAGGAAAAAACTTTATTTACAAAAAAACACACCTGGCGATAAAGCACACATGCTTTTATCTCCAGCATAAAGAAAACTTTACTCTAAACTTAACTCATATCAGCAAACACGCCCATGGCCACAAACACACGGGTGAACTGACTATTTATACAAACTAACTCACATTCCTGGATGCTTAATGACTTCCAGCTGCTCAGTGATTAGAGCGACTTGTTACCTCTTAACCCTTTAGTACCAACACCCCCTCTCGCTCGTAACACTGAGCTGTACCAACCTTAATTCAAATTTAAACCTGAACAGAAATATTTATGAGATTGCGGACTCAAAGCTTTTGTAAAACCGTCTGCGAGATTTTCTTTGCTTGGACAATACTTTAGTTCAATTAAACCTTGTTTTATACTTTGGCATACATTTTGATAACGGATATCCAAGTGTTTTGTGAGTGCCTTGAATTGACCTGATTTAGCTAGTTTAATACAAGGTTGATTGTCTTCCCACACTCTGATAGGTAGGGAACATTCTCCAAACAATTCTTGTACCAGTTGCTTATAAAATTCCAGTTCTCTACATACATCTGATAATGCATTGAACTCAGATTCAGTTGAACTTAAAGCTATAAGTGATTGCTTTCTTGATCTCCAACCAATTAGTGCATTTCCAAATTTTATCGCCATTCCTGACACTGATTTTCTATCTGGTCCAGCGTCTGCCCAACTGCTGTCAGCCCAACATTCAAGCTGTGTGCTGCCCTCTGCTGATAGTTTTAAGCGAAACCTTTTGGTAGTTTGGAGATACCTTAAAACTTTTTTTACTCCTTGCCAAGCATGCATTGATGGTTTTTCAGCTTGTCTACACAGCATGTTGACAGCATATGTTATATCGGGCCGAGTCCACTGTGCAATGTGGAGTAGACTGCCTATCGCTGGCTGGTAAACCCCGGGATTACTGAACTCTGCCTGTTGCTCGGCTTGAGCATCCTTTGTGTAACTTAACTCCATTGGGGTTTTAACACCAGCACAGTCGTCCATTTTAAACCTTTCCAGCAACTGCTGGATCTTAGCTTCTTGGCTGAGCCAATAGTTCCCATTTTCATCTTGCTGAATTTTAACTCCTAGATAAACAGATACAGTGCCTAGTGATTTTATCTGAAACTTTTCTCCAAGCTTTGTGGCAAATTGTTGTGCAAGTTTATCGTCCTTTCCACTGTATAATAAATCGTCAACAAATATCAAAACTGCTTCTTGTTCACATCCCGAGCCCTTTAGATAAAGACACGCATCTGCTGTGCTCTTTCTGAACCCCATGCTCTCTAGAGCATCGTTTAAGCAGGAATTCCAATTACGGGCAGACTGTTTCAACCCATAAATGGATTTGTGTAGGCGCCAGACCTGGTTTGGCTTGTCTCCTTCAAAACCTGGTGGTGGTGTCATATAGACTTCCTCCTGTAAGTACTCACACACCTGTAGACCGTCTCCCAGTTGCTGAGGTGGCTCCTTGAGGAATAAGACGTCTTCCAGCGAGTACAAACTGCGCAGTGCCTGTTTAAAACTTTTTCTAGGCATGTTGCAGGACTCAAGCTGCTTTGAAGGCTTTCGTTGTCGGCAACCGCTTCTGTTTTTGCTCCAGTCCTTTCATAAATCACTCTGAACTGCACTCCTTATCTCCTTCTTGACGTACAAACAGCCATAACCTGTCCATTAAACTTTAATTAGTTTAATGTTAAGTAAACATCCAGTGCGCGTCCAACGCCATAAATCTTATCTCAGCAGAGAATTTCGTGCAGCGGTTGAAGAAGGCAGGAGAGCGACTTGTTACCTCTTAATCCTTTAGTACCAACAAATACAAAACATCCCAAGGGCACAATAAATTCTTCCAGCTGGTGAGTGACTGGCACATGCCCATTATCTAGTATTGATTGGACAACAGATGAGTGAGCTTGCAAATGCAGCAGCTTCACTATCCTGGCTAAAGGATACATGCTCTGGTTACCACTGGCAAGGCAGATAGGATCTCAGCCGCCATACTAGATGGAGCTGGTAGACAGCTGCCCTGTGGCTCCTAGAAGCGGCCACATCCTTGGAATGGCTTCTACTGGCTGGCTAAACCAAGTTAGCGTAGCCGAGGGGTCTTAAACTCGGTGAGTTAGGGACTTCCTCTGTGTGGAAAGAAAGGCGGACTGAACAGATGAGACTAATAGTGGGTCCACCTACACAATAAATCCTACAGAATCTGGAGTGGAGTCCCTAAGATGGTTGGATGGTACCTTGTACACCTCCTTCTGGCAACTCCTGCAGCCAAGCCAATGCCAAACATATTGCTCTGCTTTCCTTTGGACCACATCAGTGAGACCAAGGACCTCCATACACACTACCCAGGCTTGCTCCTCAGGGAGGTCACTTTGGCGCTGCTAACACAGAGATTTGACTCCACCCCCGGAGGTGCACTCCATTGACTCTCAAGACAGACAAATGTCAACAATCAACAACACCAATATTAGATACAGGAGTACCTTACTGGTGCAGGAGATCTCCAGATTAACCAAGAGGCACCAGACTATGGAACAAATGAGGCTCAGACTGCTGAGCCTTTGGTCATTTTGATTTGATTTGATGCTGGGGATTATTACTGGTAACTGATGTGGCGATTTTATAAAGCCTGAGAAGGAAGGGTGAGAAAAGACAAAAGACGAAATACCAGGAAGGTGAGTAAAAACAAACAAACCCAAGAACCAATGAGCCCAGTTTAAGGGAGTCCCACTCTACTTGGAAATCCTTTGGAAAAAAAGTCCTAAGTAGTTTAAGATACAAGAGGAAAAAGTGGTAAGAGAAAATCTGCCAGTGGCAGGTGATAAAAAGGTAAAGGTACCCCTGCCTGTACAGGCCAGTCTTGACAGACCCTAGGGTTGTGCGCCCATCTCACTCAAGAGGCCGGGGGCCAGCGCTGTCCGGAGACACTTCCGGGTCACGTGGCCAGCGTGACACCGTTTACCTTCCCGCTAGTAAGCAGTCCCTATTCTTCTACTTGCACCCGGGGGTGCTTTCGAACTGCTAGGTTGGCAGGTGCTGGGACCGAGCAACGGGAGCGCACCCCGCCGCGGGGATTCGAACCGCCAACCTTTCAATCGGCAAGCCCTAGGCGCTGAGGCTTTTACCCACAGGTGGCAGGTGATACTTAAATTCAAAACAAAGAGACAGTGAGAACAAAGGAGCAGCGCTGCCTAGTTGTAGGAGGGGAAATGACTTGATATGTGGTTGGGACTTACGACATCTTCCCTTTATGGCTGTATAGACTGTATGTCATTAGCTGCCCTGGCTTCTTTGCAATGGTATTTTTTAATTACATAAAATTGCTTACCTGCGTTAACTTACTAACCTGGTGCACTAACCTGATGCACTAGAGCAGACTGTCTGGGGAGAGAGATACAGGCGGGGTGCCCTTAGGTAGGAGGAAGATTGCCCAATGCAGGAGACAAACCCCTGGAGGAACATGGCACAAAAAAGCAGGACTGTCAGCAGCCATGCTGTGTCTCTGGAGCTACAAAATTGATTCCATGCAAGTACAGCGGTTGCAGACCTCAGAAAACACCAAGGTGGCAGTGGAAGATACAGTGCAGAGAACGATTCCTGCCACTCTCCAGAGAAGGAAAAGACATGTGGTGATGACAGGTGACTCCCTACGGAGGGGGACAGAGGCAGGAGTGGAACTCTAACTTTGCCAGGAATGTAAGATCCAACCAATTCCTCCATTGACTCACTGACAATTTCATTTCCCAGAAGGTGGAATAAACAACAAAGGGGTCATCTCTCTTGGATCTGGTCCTCATCAGAAGGGAGAAACTGACGAGGTGAAAGTATAGGGAACCTTGGGAGGAAGTGATCATGCCCTCTTGGGTTTCATTATACACAGGCAAAGGAAAGCTGCTAAAATGTGGGCTGGGTGAGGTAACTGTTAGATGGATTTGTAGCTGGTTGACTGATTGAACCCAAAGTGTACTCATTAATGGTTCCTCATCATCCTGGGGGGAAAGTGACAAGTGGGGTTCTGCCCTGGGACAGTTGTTGTGTCTTTATAAATGACTTGAATGAAGGAATTGAGGGAATGCTTAATAATAATAATAATAATAATAATAATAATAATAATAATAATAATTTATACCCCATCCATCTGGCTGGGTTTCCCCGGTCACTCTGGGCAGCTTCCAACAAAAGATTAAAAACACATTAAAACATCAGACCTTAAAAACTTCCCTAAGCAGGGCTGCCTTCAGATGTCTTTTAAACATCAGATAGTTATTTATTTCTTTGGCATCTGACTGGAGGGCATTCCACAGGGTGGGCGCCACTACTGAGAAGGCCCTCTGCCTGCTTATAAAATTGCAGGTGATGCCAAACTGGAAGGGGTAGCCAATGCCTCAGAAGACAGAAACAGGAGTTAAGATTACCTTAACAGATTGGAAAACTGGGCCTAAACTAACAGAATGAATTTCAGTAGGGTCAAATGTTAGATTCTACACTTAGGCAGGAATAACCAGCTGCACAAATATAAGATGGGGAACACCTGTCTTACTAGTAGTACACGTGAAAAGGATCTAGGGATCTTAGTAAATCACAAGTTTTACGCAAGTCAATTGTGTGATGCAGCAGCAAAACAAAATCTAATGTTATTCTAGGCTGCATCAACAGATCATACTACACCTGGAATACTGTGTCCTGTTCTGGGCACCATAATTTAAGAAGATTATTGACAAGCTGGAACATGTGCAGAAGAGGGCAACAATGATGATTAAGGGTTGGGAAACCAAGCCTTATGAGGAACAGTTTAGGGAGCTGGATATGTTTAATCTGGAAAAGAGCACACTGAGAGGACATATGATAGCCATCCTCAGATCTGAAAGGCTGTCACATGGAGGATGCAGCAAGCTTGTTTTCTCCTGCTCCAGAATGTAGGACTCTAGCCAATGGCTTCAAGTTACAAGAAAGGAGATTCTAACTGAACATCAGGAAGAACTTTCTGACAGTAAGAGCTGTTTGACAGTGGAACAGACTCACTCGTGAGGCCATGGACTTCCTTGGATGTTTTTAAGCAGAGATTGGGTGGACATCTGTCATAGATACTGTAGTTGAGATTCCGACATTGTAGGGGTTTGGACTAGATGACCCTTAGGATCCCTTCCAGTTCTATGATTCTATGAGCTGCAGCAAGACCTCTCCAAACTGATCATATCGTCATCAACATCATCATCAAACACCCACTGCTAATGCTTTTCAGGGAAGATGGTGTGATCAGACCTAATTTTCAAATGCCTCAACATCATTCAGGCCACACCTGATCTTGACACATCTGGGTGATGCATCATTTTAAATAGTTTCTTGTTGCTGAAATTAAAGCTGCTCGTGTGTGATTACTCTGGTGCTGAGACAACTTAATTTACATTTTGCAAACTTGCATAACCATGGATATCAGCTGAAGATGGGCAGTGTCTCTTATGGCCCAGATATCTCCACTCCACCTAAGTTCCTCCAGTCAGAGGAGACACACACACAGACAGACAGACTGACAGACAACATGGAAGATTTCAGAATTCAGAGCATATTGTTGACAGGAAGCGACCGGGGGATTGGCCTGGGCTTGGTGGAGCAATTTCTCCAGCTGCCATATCCACCTCAGCTCATCTTTGCCACCTGCCGGCATCCAGATGGACCTGAAGGTCAGGTAAGCACCTGAAGATTGGGATGAAACAGTTAGACATTGGCCAATCCACTGGCTAAAATATCCATCCATTATACCTCTTGAGTATCTGGGTAAGAATACAGAGAAGGCTAGATGGGAGCCAACCTTACTCCAATTGGCACCAGCTAAAACAGGGAGGGCCAAGAGCCAGGAGATTTCAGAAGGCTCCTTCAATAGATGGTTTGTTTACACAGGGGAGGAAATTAATGAAATCGGGGTTCAAGCAGGCAGAGAGTGTTCCATTATTTGGAACAGCTACACTGGAGGAGCTAATGAGAAATGAGCAACATGGGAAGCTGCCTGACACTGAAAGACCTATTGATCCATCTAGCTCAGTGTTGTTTACAATGGCAGTAATGGCTCTCCTGAGTTTCAGGCTTGGGAGTCTCTTCCAGCTCTTCTAGGAGATGACATTGGGAACTGAACCTGGGACTTTCTGCATGCAAACCAGTGGCTCTAACCACTGAACTCTGGGCATTTTTGAATGGAATGGTTTTGAAATCTTCCAATGGGTGGGTGTTGTATGTGCATTCTTGAAGATATACCAAATAATCATTTTCCTGCATTGCATTCATGTTGTACAAGACTACACTGCAACAATAGGGATTCTGTTAATTAATATATACAACATTTATCTGCATTTGGTTCAAAAGCAGTTTGTGTTGGCTGAGCTAAGTACTGATGTGTTTTGGGTAGTTTTGGTTAAAAGTTAGAAGTTAAAATGGAGCCAGTGATGGGTGCAGTTGTAAAGCAGCAAAGCCACCATCCCTTTCCATTCTAAAACTATGCAAATTTGTAGTAGAAAGTGGCCGGTCACAGCTGCCACCTGTGACCCCATGCAGAACCTTCTCTGCGACGGAGTGAGCTCCTGTTGCTTGGTCCCAGCTCCTGCCAACCTAGCAGTTTGAAAGCACGCCAAAAAGTGCAAGTAGATAAATAGGTACCGCTCCGGCGGGAAGGTAAATGGCGTTTCCGTGAGTTGCTCTGGTTTCAGTGTTCCATTGCACCAGAAGCAGCTTAGTCATGCTGGCCACATGACCTGGAAAAATTGTCTGCAGACAAATGCCAGCTCCCTTGGCCTGTAAAGCCAATAAAACAACAACAACAACAACAACAACAACAACAACAATAATAATTTATTATTTATACCCCGCCCAACTGGCTGAGTTTCCCCAGCCACTCTGGGCGGCTCCCAATCAGGTGTTAAAAACAGTACAGCGTTAAATATTAAAAACTTCCCTGAAAACTTCCCTGAGCCTTCAGATGTCTTTTAAAGGTATGATAGCTGCTTATTTCCTTCACATCTGAAGGGAGCGTGTTCCACAGGGTGGGCGCCACTACCGAGAAGGCCCTCTGTCTGGTTCCCTGTAACTTTACTTCTCGCAATGAGGGAACCGCCAGAAGGCCCTCAGCGCTGGATCTCAGTGTCTGGGCTGAACAATGGGGGTGGAGACGCTCCTTCAGGTATACAGGACCGAGGCCGTTTAGGGCTTTAAAGGTCAGCACCAACACTTTGAATTGTGCTTGGAAACGTACTGGGAGCCAATGCAGATCTCTCAGAACCGGTGTTATGTGTTCCCGGCGGCCACTCCCAGTCACCAGTCTAGTTGCCGCATTCTGGATTAATTGCAGTTTCCAGGTCACCTTCAAAGGTAGCCCCATGTAGAGCGTGTTGCAGTAGTCCAAGCGGGAGATAACTAGAGCATGCACCACTCTGGTGAGACAGTCCGTGGGCAGGTAGGGTCTTAGCCTGCGTACCAGGTAGAGCTGGTAGACAGCTGCCCTGGACACAGAATTAACCTGCGCCTCCATGGACAGCTGTGAGTCCAAAATGACTCCCAGGCTGCGCACCTGGTCCTTCAGGGGCACAGTTACCCCATTCAGGACCAGGGAATCCCCCACACCCGCCCGCCCTCTGTCCCCCAAAAACAGTACTTCTGTCCTGTCAGGATTCAACCTCAATCTGTTAGCCGCCATCCATCCTCCAACCGCCTCCAGGCGCTCACACAGGACCTTCACCGCCTTCACTGGTTCTGATTTAAAGGAGAGGTAGAGCTGGGTGTCATCTGCATACTGATGAACACCCAGCCCAGCCCGATATTAAAATAGTAATAATAAAAATAATATGGAAGCTGGGGCAGGGAGTAGGAGAAAATGTGACTTTGAAACTGGGCCTGATATAACCGGTGCCTGCTCCACTCCCTACACAAATGGAATGTGTAGGGATTCCATTTATCTCTTTCCCCCCCAAGACATAGCCCAGTTGCTTTTGAATTTTGGAGCAAGTGCTTACTAGGGACTAGCATGTAAAACTTGCCTGTTTTCTCAAACTGATTTCTCTTTCTCCAGGTATTAAAGGAAATGGCTCGCAAGTATTCAAATGTCTCAACTCTTGTTCTACTTCAACTGGGTATGTACCTACCATGAACTATAATAGCCTTACACTGCCCTTCCCATTGGCAATCCATTTCTTGTTGCTCCTCGTCTTTCCAAACTCCTCCACCTCTTCCAAAGAACGCAGGGAGCAGATAACAATTCCCATCTTTATTCTTCATAACGCTCTGAGGCAGGCTATCATAAGGTAAAAAAAGGTAAAGGACTGCTGGACGGTTAAGACCAGTCAAAGGCAAAAATGGGGTGAGGCGCTCATCTTGCTTTCAGGCCAAGGGAGCTGGCGTTTGTCCACAGACAACTTTCCGGGTCATGCAGCCAGCATGTCTAAACCACTTCTGGCGCAACGGAACACTGTGACGGAAGCCAGAGCGCACGGAAATGCCGTTTACCTTCCCACTGCAGCGGTACCCATTTATCGACCGTATTTTTCGCTCTACAGGACACACTGGACCATAGGCGGGGGAGAACAGGAAATATTTTTTTTTTAAAAAATAATAATTCTTGTTCTCCCCCTCAAAAACAAGGTGCGTTCAAGGTGCGTTCAAGAGCAGGTTGGGGAGGAGCCAGAATCTAGTACTAAAAGAGTATTGGAACTGATTCAAGAATTTGGTCAAGTGGCAGGACTTAAGTTGAACAAGTTAAAAACTAAGGTTCTCGAGAAAAAATTAACACCGATTGAGAAAGAGAGGTTTCAGAAGGAGACAGGTTTAACACTGGTTAAGAAAGTAAAATACCTGGGGGTTAATATGACCGCTAAGAACTTAAATTTATTTAAAGATAATTATGAGAAATGTTGGTCAGAAGTGAAAAAGGATCTAGAAATATGGTCAAATTTGAAGCTTTCCTTGCTAGGTCGAATTGTTGTTATAAAGATGAATGTATTGCCAAGAATGTTATTTTGTTTCAATCATTGCAAATTTTGGACAAAATGGACTGTTTCAAGAAGTGGCAGAGAGACATTTCTAGATTTGTCTGGCAGGGCAAGAAGCCCAGAATAAAATTTAAAATACTAACCGATGTAAAGGAAAGAGGTGGATTTGCCCTGCCAGACCTTAAACTCTATTATGAATCAGCAGCATTTTGCTGGCTGAAAGAATGGCTGCTTCTTGAGAACACAGACATTTTGGATTTAGAAGGCTTTAATAACGTTTTTGAGTGGCATGCATATCTGTGGTATGACAAGGTTAAAGCACACAAAGCATTTAAAAATCATATTGTCAGGAAAGCATTGTTTAATGTCTGGATAAGATATAAAGATTTACTTGAAAACAAAACCCCAAGGTGGTTATCACCGATGGAAGCGAAGGCTCAGAAAAAGCTCAATATGGAGGCCAAATGGCCGAAATATTGGGAGATTTTGGAACAAGAAGGAGACAAATTGAAATTGCAGAGTTTTGAGAAACTATAAGACAAAGTGCGAGACTGGCTTCATTACTATCAAATAAGGGAGGCTTACAATCTGGACAAAAAAATTGGCTTCCAGGTGGAAAAACCAAAATTGGAAACAGAACTGTTAGACCCCAAAACTAAGATACTATCAAGAATGTATAACTTGCTGTTGAAATGGAATACTCAGGGTGAAACGGTTAAATCTGCTATGATTAAATGGGCACAAGATGTTGGACATAACATTATGTTTGCTGACTGGGAACAGTTGTGGACCACAGGCATGAAATTCATGGCATGTAATGCCTTAAGAGAATATTATGAAAATGATATACAGGTGGTACATCACACCAGTCAAGCTTGCAAAAATCTACCATTTGCCCGATAATAAATGTTGGAAATGTAAAGATAATGAAGGCACATTCTTTCAATGACTGGCAGAATCCAAGACCAGGGAGAAGAGTCGGTGGAAGAAGACTGGAAGAAATTTAAAGATTATCTACAGAAACATTGTAAAATTAATGAATGTTAAAATGATGTCGGAATGAAATGAAGCGGTTTTAGCAACAATGTTAAAAAGGAGTATGTAAAAATGGATTGTTAATAGATGAAAATATAAAGCTATAATATGTTAAGATAAAGAATTAAGATAAAAACAAAGAGGGAAAGGATTTGCTGAATTAACCATTCGAACTGGAATACAAAAAAGGGAGGTGTGAGGAGGTCAGGGAAACAAGTAAATGAAAGGCAAGACATGGAAAGATGGATTTATTTTTAATTGTTTTTATTTTCTCTGTATTTTGTATCTTTTGTTTTCTTTTCTCTATTTTTTTATTATTTTTGTAATTTCCTTTGAAATTTTAATAAATATCATTTTTTTAAAAAAAAACAAACAAGAGCAGGTTGGGGAACAGTTCAAAGGCTGCGCGCAGCGCCCCGTCTCGCTGTTTTGGCTTCGGGGACAGCAGGCAGCTATCTGCAAGCCTTAGGAGCCCGGCGGGAACTCCCGCCGGGCTCCGCAGGCTTGCAGATAGCTGCCCTAAGCCTGGGGTGTGCAGCGCTGCACTCCCCAGGCTTCGGGCTGCAGGCACCGACCCCTCTCGCTCTCCAGGTTTCAGCGTAAGCCTGCATTCACTCCATAGGACACACACACATTTCCCCTTCATTTTTGGAGGGGGAAAATTGCGTCCTATAGAGCGAAAAATACGGTACTTGCACTGGCATGCTTTCAAACTGCTAGGTTGGCAGGAGCTGGGACAGAGCAACGGGAGCTCACTCCGTCCTGGGGATTCAAACCGTCGACCTTCCAATCAGCAAGCCCAAGAGGCTCAGTGGTCTAGACCACAGCGCCACCCGCTAGGGTAAGAGACAGTGGCAAAAGAGAGATTTTAATTCAGTTCTTACCTTTATACCTTTTCCATTCTCCTTAACCCTCTCCTGGTTCTCCACAACTGCAGAATTACCACAGCAATATTTTGCTTTTTGCCATGGGAAGGAGCAGAGTGGCAGCAGCTGGCAAACTTACTAAATTCTGTTGATTTAGATGTCACAGATCCTCACAGCATCAAGGAAGCTACCAAGAAAGTAGAAGAGCATGTGGCAGGCTGTGGTCTCAACCTGCTAATAAATAATGCTGCCGTGGCTTGTGAAACAACTCTGAGCTCTGAGAACGCCCAGAACATGATGTCCCTATATACCACCAACACGATTGGGCCCATGCTGGTGTGTCAGGTGAGGAAAGAGTTGGCTAAAAGCCTTGGAAGGCCACCAGTCCTACTCATAAGCCAGTTCTCCAGCTCTGGGCCTCTTCCCACTCAGAGGAAGCAGCAGGAAGCGGGTCTCCAGCTAATTTGAAAAGAATGGAGGAAAGAATTGAGGCTTCTTAGCAGGAGAGAGAATGAGAGGGGTGGGGGTCTGTAGGGTGAAGCACAACAATGGATGATGGGTGCTGCTTCTCTCTCCCTTTACAGGCCTTCTTGCCTTTGCTCAAAATGGCAGCTCAGCAAAGCAGGCACGGCGGGATGAGCTGCAGCAAAGCCGCCGTGGTCAACATGTCCAGCAGCTACGGCTCCATTTCACTTGTTGACGGGTGGGAGTGGAGGCAAGACGTCAGCTACCGCTGCAGCAAGGTGGGAAAGGAGGGGGAGAGGCTGGACTCCTGCCAAGGAGCCCTGAAGTACCACTTCTGGGGGATGTGGGGAGGAGAGAGAGAGAGGGAGAGAGAGAAGGTCTTTAGGCCAAGTGAAAGATGAGTGGGGCACAGGGTGAATCTGAGGCACACTGTACTGTCTATGAGGACACATAGGTTTGTTTATTTAATGTATTTAATGCCTAAGGTAGATTACAATTTCAAAACACTAAAGCAAATAAATGATATAAAATGCAGAGAATGGCAGAGGCCTCTCAGGCCGACTGGGAGCTAATGAGATGGGTGCTCCCTGGAGCCTGGGATCCATCAATTCTACCTTTGCTCAGGGCACACAGGGTTTTCTTTAGCAGCCCCATGGGAGGCAAAGAGCTTGCTAGGTTTTATGAGGTAGATGATGGGCTACAATTAACTATATTTTATCCCCCTACAGACCCACGGGGGGCGGTGTTAACAGACAATAGGTTCAGCTTACCACTTGTGCTTAAAAGTACAGGCTGAACAGACTTTAAATCCCATCTTATGCAGTTTAATTGAAAGCATTAGGCTGATTTCCCCCCTTTGTTACTGGATAGTAAAGATAGAGAAGATTTTTAGTTGCTGCGGTTAGTTCGCCTACTACCCGTGTTTCCTGTGTTTCCTTAATTCCCCATTTTCTCTCTCATACTCACTTCCGCATGCACTGTTCCTGGCGATCCTGGGATCTCTTGACTGGTTGTTTAAGGCTGGCCCGATCGAGCTTTGCTTCCTCTGGTTAGACCCGCTGGAACTCGTTATTTCTGGACTCTGGGATCGCTGGAGGACTGGTGGCGCCTCCTGGCAAATGGCCTGGTGCGCGCTGGATCACCAGTCCTTCCTCGCCCCCAGAATCTGGGCAACTGAAACTCCTGCCTGGCTCGCCAAATTGTTATAAGAAAAAACGGCTCCTTTTTCCTTATGGGGTACCCAAGAGCCCTTGTAGAGACCTTTTGTAGGTTCTCTATTGGTAGGAGAAAATAACAGAGGCCAACCAGAGAATATTGAGAAGCAAAGCAGCTAGTAAGCCTGATCTTTATTAACTGTTGCAACAGGGTGCTCACAACCACACACTGGAGGCAGGAGGGACCAAGAACTCCTATATAGACTTTTGAAATTCCCCATCCTGGAGCTCAAGACCACCCCCAGAAACATCATACATACATCACAGGAAGGGTGTAGCCCAAAAACCTACCCCAATACATCATAGAGAAGGGGCCGGCAGGAAACCTGTTGATGGGTTTACCTGGCTGTTAATGGGTTTACCTGGAGAGCCTGGCTAGTCTTTTGTGGTGATAACTACTTATGGTAATTCCTGAATCCAGGTCACAGGCTCACCCTATTCATATCTTAAATGTGCCCTTAAGAGAGGATTTGTGAACAAATAGAAAATGGGGAGGTTTCCCATTTCCTTCAACCTTGCAGAGAAATATCTGAGGTCAATTTGGGAGGGACAAAATGGTTTCATGACTTTTTCTGTGGGATTCAGCCATGTGGTGTGTGTGTGTGTGTTTGCTTGGTACATTTATGAACATTTATTTTATATATGTAAGACCTTAAAATTCTTATAACAGTTGCCACGTTTATCAAAAAAACTGGCTACAGACTGAAAAGGAAGTTGGAAACATATTTTACTCACAGTTAAGCATTCATCCATAGCAGCAACAGCATTAGAACCAAAGGCAGGTAAAATACTTGTGTTTACAGCCTCAGGAGTGATCAGAGGCAGGTCCCCCTTCATGGCTGGTTGAAGAGAGAGTGAGTGAGGAGGGAGAGAGGACAGAAAATGCTTCTTTTGCTTCTTCCCTCCTAGGAGAGGAGAGGAAATGATACAACACAGAGTCTTCTCTGCCAATTATGTTTCTATAGTCTGAGTTGGATTATCAGCAATACAGCTCTATGGTCTTAACCCCTCCACATGCAAACCAGCAAGCATATGACTCCCCCAGAGCTGCCCAACCGCCCTTCCAGGCCATGGATGGTTCTGTCAGGCACTGATGGGATAGGTGCTCCATGGCCTGAGAGCCACAAGATGCTTGTAGACGGCTGGAACCAGCCAGGGCATGAAAGCAGGCAACAAGGTAACCCCCTCTTGCAGCCTCAAACTGGCTAGGCATCCCTTGAACCAATAGGTCCCAACTCTCCTGCCCCAATTGACTGTGCTTCTGCCTCTGCAGGCAGCTCTGAACATGCTGACGCGCTGCCAGTCTCTCGGGTATGGCCCCTATGGGATCCTGTGTGTCTCCATCCACCCTGGAGGAGTGAAGACCCACCTTGGAGTAGAGCAGGTAGGCACCAGCCCAAGTGATAATGGAATGGGGTGGGGGGCACATGGCACTGTGGACTTCAGCCTGACCATCTCCAAAGAAGAATCCTCAGGGCCCACTTCTGAGCAACGATATAGGGTGGATTTTGATGTCAGACCCTCCTGGACTTCGCTACCTTCGTCACAGAGAGGATGCACAGAAAGGGGAGGGGAGTGAATTCTACAACCCTCAGGGGAAGCCTTGTGTACCCATGGGATGAAAAAGGCACAAGCTTTCACATACAGACCAGTTAAGCTGTTGTGGGAGCTTGGAAAGAGGCACTTAGGGAATATTAAATAAGCGAGAGCAGCACCCACACATGATCATCCTTACTTTCCTGGACTGCACAGTCACTGGCAGGAGGTCACAGATGAGGTCAGCCTCATCCAGGTCAACGGCAGCAGGGGAAACGCAGTCTGCAAGGTTTCCATGCAGCAGTTCCCTCTGAGCACCTTTTGAGTGGACCTCCCCCCCCCCCCAATGACAGCGTTTTGGGGCCTGCTGGTCAGATTCCAAGATGCAAATGTCTCCATGGGATGAGGCTGAGGTGAGAGTTGAACAAAAATTCAAGTTCATCATTAATACAATCAAGGAGCTGGATCCCCTGGTTTCCTTGGTGTGCTCCTTCACATCATCTGTAGCTGCTGTTGACACCTATGGACGGGCTAAGAAATGCTGCCCAACCAGAATGGCATCTGGTTAACACCCATAGGCAGCATAAAGCAGGGGAGGGTGGAGGCATCCCATGACTCAGGAAGGAGGCAAGTAGGAGGGGGGAGGAGACGGTCTATTTCCTTGTTGAAGGCCACTTTCCCATAGAGTCATCTGTCAGGGGCCAGAGGGTGGTACTGGGCAGAGCCAGAACCAGGAGTAGGTGGGGCTTTTCCTTTCCACATGAAACAAGGCCAAAAGGGCTGCCGGTTGCCCTCTTCCTCTGCCCCACCAGGAACACAAGCAGGGAACCATGTGGAGTTGGGCTGTTTTGTGAGAGCTCTGGGGAGCCATTGTGACCAAGGGGAGCAGGGCTGTGCTGCAGCCCCATGGAAACGTACGGCAGGGTCTCTCCCAGCCCCACTAAACAAGTTCATGTATCAGAGGAAGGAGCTGTAAGAGCCAGGGGTGAAACATAGCTTCTTCTTTCTGAGAAGCAGTGGTGCAGCACGGCCTCCTACCAGTTCCGAAGCAGAGAGAGGGAGGCTGAAATTGGGCTCAGTTTATACCTTGAAGCAAGGTTTAGCTTGAATTTTTGGGGGGAGGGGGGCACACCACAATTTCCCGAGGCGCCTCCTTCCACCTGTCTCAATAATTCCATGCCCTCCACCCAGGCTGGTGTGGTGCCACACCCCAGCCTTCAGCTCCCCTCCCCTCTAATCCCATTTGCAGCCCTTCACCCCCACATCCTTTGCCTCGTCCCTTGCCTGGCAAGGCTACTCCAGCATGCACAGGGCAATGGGCTGGCACTCCTGAAGGAAGGCTGCTTTGTCAGATTCTTGCAGCAGGCACGTCCCCAGGAGGTGCCAGCCTTGCTTCTGCGAATGCCAGGAACCTCTGTGGAGCTGCTGGTAGAACAGATGGCAGCTTTTGGCCACTTAATAATGCAGCATGATGTCGTTTTTTTGTTCCAGGGAGTCTTGAGTGTGGCCTCCAGCACAAGAGGGATCATCCAAGTGCTTTCCCGCCTCTCTGACCAGGACAACGGAACCTTTTTAGACTGGGAAGGACAAACTGTCCCTTGGTGAGGAAGAGGATACAAAGGCAGAAGATGAGGGCCTTCCAGAAGTCCTGAGGGGCATGCCAGATTCACACAGGAGACGGGAAGAGCCACAGTTTGGGGTCTTCAGCTACTCAGGGTGCAAAGCAATAAAAGTAGTTATTGGATTGGACTTTGGTAGTAGTTTGTTGACCTTCTGGGTGCTGTCTCCTTCACTAGCAAATTGCTAAAGCCAGCTACAAAACTGCCCAACCTCTCATCTATAGAAAGGGCCCCCCAAAACTGGTAAAATCTTGACCTAGACCAGAGACGGCTGAAGTTCTTAAGCCTTAAAGCCAGGTAACTATATCTAGTTTTGAAAACAATTTTTAAAAGTCCCATTCATACATGCTAGAACACCAAGAAGTGCACAATAATGTTAAATACACACCCTAAATAGGGTCTTGTGGCACCTGAAACTCAGGAAGATTTATTGTGGTGGAAGAAATGTGTTATTCTTCAAAGGCTCCTCTTTTGTCCAGTGACCTCTCAGAGCATCATTCAAAAATTTCACCTGAGGCAGGAGAAACTAAGCCTAGAAAAACCCCGTTGTGTGGAGGGAAAGTGGCACCCCGACTCTCAACGAGAACAGGGGGGTTGTCTCATCAGTGAGACCCTGTCCTTGGCACTGTATGCCCACAGAAGGCCTGAGGTGGTAAATGCATCTATGAAGAATATGCCAATCCTTGGTGGCAACTGTAGGGCTCTCTTGAAGAGGCTGCAGGTCTTCCCAGGGTGCTCTGGGAACTGTACCTCTGGGAGGGGACTAGGGGTTTCCTTGCAACTGTCAGCACCCTTAACAAACTCCAGTTCCCAGGATTCTTTGGGGGAAGCTAGGATTGTTTGAAGTGGCAGCATAGTGCTTTAAATGTGTAGCGCAAATGGGGCCCAAGTGCGGGGGGGGGGCTCATTATACCAGACCATTGGAGTCAGGAAGTCACAAACAAGAGCTGAGATTGCAGAATTACATTCTGTGTTTCAATATAAAAGTCAGTTCAAATTTAAGGAAAATACATGAAATAAGCCAATTCTAATACTTCTTATACCTCTGGATCCAGCAGTATCTATTAAGAGACAATTTTGGAATGCAGTTCCAAGATTAGGAAATGTGTGGGGGTTTTTTTAATGACTTCTGCTATACCATCACCACCTTCATCCATGAAGATGAATGTCAGCTCACCGAGTGCAACCTGAGAGGCTGCCTGGCTGCTCCCTACCCGCCAGGTGATGGTTGATAACCTGTAGTGGTCACGTGGGATTGCTATGAGGAATGATGAAAAAATGAAGCAAGCCATTGTATCAGTGATGAAAGCATTGCTTTGACTGGGCTGGAGTCATTTGACATGATTTCTTATCAATTCCACAAGCCTCTGCATCTCTGCCCCATTTTCTCTAGGCTTGACAAATCTGTACACAAACCAGTTGCTTCACCAGGTGTCCTGGTCATAAGATAAGGAGGCAGCTTTGATGTAGCTTTTGTTGATCTTTAGATCGATCTTAAGGGCCAGGAACAGAGTATACCTAGAGATGGTAAGGGCTTCCTAAATGCATTCCTCCTTGGTTCTTGTTTATTTGGCTTAATCATGTATGGATGCTCAAGTAGGAAATAGTTTCTTTGTAGTTAAAAGGATTCCGCTGATCTGACTTTGTCCCACGTGGGGATTTTTTGAAATGCTCAGAGGAAATCTGATTGGTTCTTACAAATGCTGTGTTAAAAGTTCTTTTGTTAATAAAAGGGACCTGGGCCAGGGTGTGGCAGATTATTATGTGCCCTTCCTCCCAGAGTCTTGCTGGCCAAGTCCTTCCTTTACCTTCAGAACGCAACAACAACCTGGGTTGGGAGATGCTTAGGGGGCCAGAAACACAAACACAGAAAGGAAAAGGAAAAAGCTCCACCCACGCAGCCACTGCAGAAATCAGCAGAAGGAAAAAGGTACAGATTTTATTTTGTACAACAGAACACAAAATAAATCCAGTTTCTTCCAACTGTGGCATGTGAAGTCAAAAAGTACAAACGGAGGCAGCAGAACTGCATGTAATACTGATAAAGTGAAGTGTAGGCTAGAAAAGGAGGGCAAACAGCTTTGGATCCATGATTTCCTTAGTTTATAAGTAGCTGCTTATAAGAGATTTGTCTACAGAGGCAGCCCAAGGCAGAAGGGATGGGGAGGCAGGCAGAACTTTCATTCAGAGGAGGAGAAAGGAAGTCTTGGGGCTTGGACCATGGGTGGGAGTCGATGGTCCAGGCCTCCAAGTCTACCCCAGTCTGTGGAGCTGAGGAAGCAGAAGGGGGAGTTAAGCAGGAGTGCTTCTGATCACTCTGGGGAAAGCACAAGACCTCCTCCAGACTTTTCCTTCCCTTGAGACGCATGGGGCACACCTCTCACACCTGCAACCTCTATTCAGACCATTTTGCTGGTTTGAGAAATCGTCCTGGGGTTTGCCAGCAGCCACTGCATACGTCGTCCAACTCAGCCACTGGCAACTCTGAAAGGGCAGAGGTTTGTTCCATGCAGTTCTAAAGTTCCAAACCACCCACCCCCTGGTTATTCAGCAAAACTGCTGGCTGGGGACTGAAGGTCAGCTACTGTGGAGAAAGGAATCGTGTCACAGCAGCAGTGGGAAGCTCCCTTGCAAATGATCCACCAGGAACAACCATTTGCCTTATCCTATGGATGGGCTGACCATGTGACCAGGTGGCAAAACCAAAGTCAAATGGAAATTACCTCACTGAAGGTGTGTGTGTGGGGAGAAACCTGGGTTCAGCCAACAGAGATGCCCAGCAAGAGCATCTTAAAGAATCTTTGCAAACTGAGAACATTCATTTGGCCACTTACACAACCCGAACTCTGTTCCTGCCAGTCCGCAGCTCACTGTCGGCAACGTAGGATGCAGAGCCCTCCCTAGGGAAGAGCTTTTCTCTTTGAAGCAGAGATGGTCCCAAGGAAAAGGCAGGTGGTAAGGCAGGATCCGACCAAGGTTGCACAACATTTCATGCTCTGCCATACAAGTTCTACCTGGATATAGTCACCCATCACAACCTACCAGCTTTGTCTCCTGCAGGCATTAAGTGACCAGGCTGCTGAAGAGGCAGAAGAGATTCTCTCAAGCCATTCAGCAGGAATAATTGCAACCCATTTACAAAAGAGGCAGAGGGAAGGGGTGGGGAAGATTTCCATTTCCAAGTGACAGAGTGAGATGAGGAATATTTGCTGCTCTGAAGGCCCAGGGGTGGAGTGGCCTGGAAAGATTGTCCCCCACCAGAAGGCAGCCATGCAGGTGCTGCTGAGAGCCAGGCAGGGGCCAGCCTTGTTCCAAACTGGCTCTTTTGCTCAGGCAAAACCTCTCCACACATACATAGAACAGCAGGAAGGGAGAGACAGAGGGAAAAAAGGAAGCACATAGCAGTCAAAACCACCAGTGAGTGGAAAGAGTCCAAGGGAGCCAGCAGGGCAAGTCAAGGCACTCTTTGATGCTCAAAATTTATCCCCCACGCCCCCCCAAAAGTGCCCAGAGATTTTAGGATAGTATTGGAAAGAAGAAAAAAGAACAGGTGGACTACCTGCTCCCTCAGCCAGCTGCCAGGAGGGAGGCTCCAGATGCCCAACCAGATGTGCCTTCCAGGGGTTTTGGACTCTCAGCCACAGCAGCATGAGGCAGTATTGGCTTGGAGGAGTCTCAAACCCCTAGAGGGTGGTGCTTGGATGGCTGCCCCCCTAGAAGTACATGCCTGGTCGATGCTCTTCTAGAGACAGACTTGCTCCCTTTTACTCTGACCATACACAGCAGCTGGGAGGCTGCACAGTGAGCCTGGCCAGTCCTGCTGCCTCTCAGCATCCAGATGGCAGCAGAAGCTCATTAGCACAAGACTTTGCGGTTCAAACAAAGAACATCTCTCTGGTCTCTAATGTGCTCTACTCCCTCAACACACACAACCCTCTAGAGAGGCATGTAAACAGGGTGGGGGAGGTACAGGAGGAAAGTGGAAGAAACAGGGTTTTCTAGGCTGTGCAGTTAAGTCACTGTTGCCACAAGGAGTCAGGATTGGTCCCCTTTAGGGCTGCTCCCTCCTACACAATTCATCTTTTTTTCTTTTTAAAGAAATACTTATTCAATACTGTTTGGCATGATTGCAGTTTTGAAGGGCAGAGAAAAGGGAGGGCTGGTGCCTGGGGTCTTGGCCTGCATACCCACAAATGCCTGATGCCCAAACAAGAGGGAAGTCCTTTAGCTTTGCCTTCACCCCTGCTCTCCTCCCTTCCAAGGTCAAGAAATGTAATGTAGCCCAACTTCCTAAGCCTCCTGCCCCCAACTAAAAGGCAAGGCCAGTGCAAACCCATGGACAGTGCGAAGTGAGGATGCCACAGGGCTCCGTTCAAAGGACAAGTCTGCCTGCTCCTTTCAGTGGTTATAAAACATTTCAGCAGAACTTGCCCACGGCCCAACAGCAAAACATTAAATAATACCTGTGTGCAATACCTGTGTTGGTTAAATCCTGGAAGCCTTCAGGAATGGAAAACATTAGGTCTAGAGGGCTGACAAGTTGACAGCCAATCCTCTTCAATTGCCCAAAGGCAGCTGACGCAAACACCAGATTCCTTTCATGAAGGACATGTTCCTGAGTAGCATGGCTCACCCGCCCCCTGACTTTCTGCTCACCAGCAGTAACCCCTGCTGCATCTGAATATGATTCTGAGAAAAGGGAAACAAACAAACCCTGAAACTAGGCAGCTCTCCACATGCTACGTTGCTTTCCACCAGCCTAGCTTCTAGGGCAAGTGAGCAAACTCAACAAGAAGGAAATTAGCTCCTCCTACTCTGCCCTTCAGCTAGCTTGCTACCCTCCAACAATGCAGCCTGGTGCTCTTCCACCCTTCCAAACCACCTCCCTCCCTCCCTCTCTCTGCTGCAATCTGCAGGGACTTAGCTACACAAATCAGTCCAATGGCAGGGAGACTTGGTGGAGTCTTGGGCAGCAAGCAGTTCTTTCAGTCAAGGTCCAGACTATCTGGAGGCAGCTGGCCAGTCCTTTCAGACTGGGGGCCACCTCCTTGGCTCCCCCCCGTCATTGAAACAATTTGAGTAAAAGGGTGGGGCAGAAAGGTGGAGGTAGAGTAGGCAAACACATGCAGGCACCCTGCTCTGAGATCACAAGAAACGGTTTGCCATGAGAGGGAACCTCCTGCTCACCCAAACCCAAGATGGCGGCCAACTTGATTACAGCCATGAATGGTAGAGAAAGGTAGAAGTCACCGGGTCTGAAACTCGGGTGGCTTTGGCATGGGTTCCCCTTAGTTTCTAGCACAAGGGGGCGGTGCCTGTGCCAAGTGGCACCGGCTCCCTGAAAACCGCCTGTGTCCATAACCACCTGCCAGAGTCAGGGTGCTGAATGACAGAGTCTTCCGTAGGTGCCGCACCTCCCAGACTTGGCTTCCGCAAGCAAAATCTTCCAGAGTTTACTTGATTGTAACAACATCAAATACAATCCAGCTGCTCTCTGCATTTTAAACCTGATTGTACAAAATGAAGACACACAAAAAAGGATCTTCCCTGGACAAAAGTGGGAAGCGAGAAGTGCCATTTAGCAAAGGAAAGTTGATTGTTCATTTGCTTTTTAAAAAAATAACAACAGCGGAGTCTCTCTGGATTGTAAAGGCTTCTTCCAGTTGCAGCTTCAAAGGCAGCCTTGCAGTGCCTCGCTCTTAGCAACCAGTCAGTGTCCAGGCTTCCCAGCAGACTCAGAAGGGCAGACCTCTGAGAACTGGTCAAAGAGCAGCCAAACCTGGCCAGCCACCAGGTAGATTTCCTCCTCCTTTGGCTGCTTTTGTGCACCCCTTTCTACTTCATTCAAAGAAAGAAAATGTGTAGCAATGTATCTCCTTTTAGCCACCAGGTGGAATGCCTGTGCTACATCCTCAAAACTTGATTTGTTCTATTTGAAAATCCTCTTGATTTGAGCGGAGAGGACCAACAAAACACACACACTTCCTTCACTCCCCTTTGAGAGTATCTTTCTGCTGCAATTGCTTTCAGAAACAGTGTACCTCATTTGCTCCCTGGGGCCTCCCTGGGGTGCAGGTTTCCCAGGGTCCATCTTGATGGGTTCAGGGGAAACCCAGTGCTCTGCCCAGGCCCAACAGGTAGCCGGCCACACCACCTGGCCCATCATGCCCTGCAGGCCAGTCACCAAGTCAGTGCTGGAACAAAGCAGCCTGGAGGGGTCAGTTGCCACGATAAACATCAATCTTGTTTGTCTTCTCCAGAATATCAAGGATATGGGCTTCAAAATCAGCATCATGCACCCCAGTTTTCCGGAACTCTCCTGCATAGCGATTGTTTTCCCAGTAATGGTGCCAGTTGCCACGGCTGTCTGCCCCAAACCCAAAAACGTTCACCTACAGCCAGGGAAAGAAAAGAGAGGGTCCTTGTCAGCAAGGGAAACATCCACTGAAGTGAAACTCAGTGGGATTACCCACTAACAGACAATGGAGTGGCAGGGGAGCACTGTAGGTGTAAATCACTACCAGACTTTGCAAAGCTGGCTTCACCAAATCATTATACACCTTTAGGTGCCAGGCAAAAACGTTCCTTTTCAATCAGGCCTTTGGTTAGTCTGATTTACATCCTATGCCCTTTTAAAATGTGTTTTTTTGGGGGGGGCTATTGGGTTGTTTTCTTGTGTGTGTGTGTTTTGTGGTTTTATGTCTTGATTTTATTCTGTGAAATGCCCTGAGACCTCTGGGTATAGGGCAGTATATAAATTCAAATAATAATAATACAGTAGTAATAATAATGGGAGGAGAGGAAGTGGTAGGCCTTTCATGGGAGAGGCTCCACACAGTTGCGCGGCTTGGAGCCAAATGGGCACATTCATTTTTTCGCTGCTCTTTTGTGCAAATCTGGCATATTAGGTGTTATGTACTGAAGTTCTCACCCTGGGCCAGCAGGGGGATACTGTAGATAGTTATGCAAATGAAGGATCGAAAGTGACGTTCAGTGATTGGATAGTTTTAGAAAGTTGCAACAGTAACAAGGTACTGGAGCTCTATATAAGCAGGCTGAGTGAGCTCCTCAGATCAGTTCTGTTCCAGCTTACAAATAAAGAGCTGCTTTGGAAGAATCGCTGTGTCGTCTGATATGTTCGCCCACAACTTAACATTAGGAAACTTGTATTTCAACAATAAATTGATTTCCCCCCCCCTTTTATGATTACCTGTGCACATGCCCACAATGGGCCTCATGTTTACAGAACATTAGGTGGGAGAGGACTGCAAGATGGAGCACAAATACTATCCATCAACATCGTCAACTAGCGTGGATGGGAAACACTAATACAGATTTTGGATGCATAAATTTAAATGCGTTCACGTGTGGATGAAGTTGCACAGATGCACACATGGAAAGAGCAACCCATACACACACAGATGTCCCAGTGTGGACACAGCCATAGAAGACACCTGGCATTGTTGGTCCCCATCAGGTTGTTTGGTTATAATCTCTTCTATCTCTCAATTTACAGCATATTTTATTATGATGTCCAAAAGTGTGTGTGTGTGTGTGTGTGTGTGTGTGTGTGTGTTAATTAATGTACTACCGTATAATTAAGTAAAACTAGCAGACCTGTCCATGGTCCTGCCTTGTGTTGAATCTCTGTGCTGAGTGGTTGGGAACTGTGATCCACCCTTTTATATTCTGTCTCCCTCGCCTCCCCTTTAAAACACACACAGGCACACGTGTGCACACACACATACACACACTCTTGCATCCAGCCTGTTAAATAGACCAGAGGAGCCTGCCAAATTCCAGGTGCTGGCCTTCTCTCTTCAACATGAAATCTCTCTTTACAGGCTGGGAAGCCTCTCCAGCTACTTAAGAACTCACCTCATCACAAACGTGCAAGGCAAAGAACAGGACCAGCATCCCCGTGGAAGGGTAGCGTCCGTGGTGCTCTGTCCATCGGTCATGGATGTATTTGAAGAAAGCTGGGTTGTAGATTTGAACCTAAGGACACAAATCACGGAAGACAACATCACAACAGGCAGTGCTTTCTCTGTGGGAAGTCCCTCCACATGGCCATTGAGTATTTCAGTCTCAGTCCACACAGTCCAGAGGAAAAAACTGAGGCACTGTTAGTGGGTGGTTCCCTGGACCGGGTGGCTGGGAAGTTGCCTGCTCTTGATGGGGTTACACACCCTCTGAAGGAGTGCATAAGCAGCTTGGGGGTGATCCTGGACTCATTGCTGTTGCTTGATGCCCAGTTGCCCTTCATGGTGCAGAGCGACTTTCATTTTAAAAAATGTATCTGATTACCTTAGGAAACTTGGAGTGTGTATAGTAATGCATATAGTATGCAAGAACTGTTTTTATTTTTAGCGGAACCAACCAACTCAAAAAAACCAAAAAACCTGCTTCTCAAGTTATCTTAAGAGAGATGAGAATTTAGAAAATATCCATGCAGATGAAGCCAACATGGATATTTTCAGAGCATCCCTTCCCTCTCCTCCATGAGGGCCAGACTTACCTTGTCTTTGTCCACCCGAAGGAAAGGCTTCACGGGCGCATAAGTGCTATGAGAGAAGCAGAAGGGAGAAAGAATGAGAATGAGATGCTCCTCACCCCCCTCTTACTAAGTAGATGCTCTGCTCAATTACTCCCTCTGCCCTCCCTTCCCTCTTTCTGTCACTTCTCCATATTAACTCTAAAAGGAAGAGGGGGCATGGAGGGGCCAACAGACACAAGGAACACCACCATGAAAATCTGGGGGCTGGACCAACCTGAAATTGAACCAAGCAGCTCTGGCATTTACCTTTATGTATGTTACACCCCTCATTTTGTGTACAACATTCAAGTGTGGACTGTCTATTCTGCTTACACCCTGGAAGCAACTTTTTGCTTTCAAACATTTAGCCATACACTGAAAAATAATAATGGGTGGGACCAGCATGCTACCCAAGACAGCAGTCTTTTGGAAAAGGTCCAGAAAGGGTTGGAGGCACAGGAATGGGAATTACTCGTCCCCAGGCAATGACACGGTGCCTGTTGGCCAGGGCTGTCCATCTTTGCCTCACTGGGTGGGATAGAATCATGGAATTGTGGAGTTGGAAGGTATCCAAAGGGTCTTCCAAGCTTAACCCCCTGCGATGCAGGATACATACAATCGGATCTGGCCCGTCGACAAGGCGCTTGCCATCCACAGCAGGTCCAGGGCTTTGAAGGGCACAAGAACAAAGCTAACATTGGCCGGCAGGTTCTTGGCACTTTCTGGGTACATGAAGTGATGGGTTGTCCTACTCCCAACATCTGCCTCAAAGCCCACTGTAGGGGCCTGGTTCATTCTGCAAGGAAAGAATAGGGGATCAGGGAGAAGCATTTGCTGAAGTTGTGGTCTGGAGCATTTCATTATTACAAAAAGGTAGGGGTGTGTGTGTGTGTGTGTGTGTGTGTGTGTGTGTGTTGCAGCTCAACCTAGCCTCTGAACACAAAAATATTCTTTTGAGGGTGGGGGCTACTTGCACAGTTTTTACATTGCAGTGATAACAGCATACAGTGTAGAATCACAGTACCTTTATAACTATTTATAACTATAAATGGTGGCTCCTTTGCATCGCCTTGAAGCCCAAATATTCTGCAACAGCAGATGCAGCTACCGGTAAATATTCCCATCCCAATAGCTGCAGCCCTCTAGTTTGGGGCAATTCTGATGAAAACAGCCACACTGCTGACTCTAGCTCTCCTCAAATGCAAGCAGCGACAGAACTCAGCCTCTCCCATCTCCGACAAACACTGGAGGGAGCAAAGTTTTTCAGCTCAGTCCTGGATCACCCACCAGTTGCCAAGTTAGGCAAAACCACAACATTAGGCCCAGTTATAGTAACCAAGAAGCAAGACCCCTGGGTTTTGCTTCACTGAGAAAGGAGAGGCTGCATTGTTTCACAGGAGGCAGCCAAGTCCCATCCAGGATGCGATTCCAGAGCGGGCAGCTGGCAACCCTGTCCATCAGGGAAGCTGCAGCATGCTTCACCTCAAGCTGCCTTTTGAGAGATCTGCCACTAGATGGCAGCAAGGTGATGAAGGATGAAGCTCTTATAGTGACAAAAAAGGATCCAGAAAGGGGTGCTGTGGTGGGGCAGACACTGCTAAGGCACCGCTCTTCCACAGTCAGCTGGATTCAGAATGAGAACTCACACCACTTATGTGTTGTTCCCCACACCACTTATGTGTTATTTGCAAAAGCATCTCATGTGCTAGGTGCTGTACAAGAACACAAGAGCCCCCTACCTAGAGGGCTACAACTGCAGAAAGCCATGAGATGAAAGGAGCGGGGAGTTGGAGGGAAAGCGGGAGAGAAGAGGTGGAGGAACGAATACGATTAAGCAAGCGTCCACTTAACAACACCATCCAAATGCCATATTGACCTGCAGCCAAACACCTGAACTGACTCTGCACTGCAGGCAATCCTGTCAGAGTGATAGAAGGTCATCCCACCTCATGCATTCAAGGGAAAACTACCCAGTTCAGGGGACTCAAGAGAAACAATGACAAGGAGTCAAGACACTAACAAAGTTGGGGTCCAAGCTTGTCCAAGTTCATCAATGTTTATTTATTTATTTATTTTGCTTCCAGTTGAAATGCCAACTTTCCAGGCCTTTCTCTGGGACACAGTTTCAGCCAGTTTAGGCCTGTTTTGAGCCAACTCAGATACAAGTTCATATTATTTCAAATTGCAAACCAATGTCTGCAGAGTGACAGACCCCAAATGCCGGCAGAGCTTCTGGAAACTTTCAGGCAGCAGCAACTAAACGCAAGCACAGGTATCTGTTCCTTGGACAGCTGGTGGGGTAGCTGAAGGTGATCAACAGAGAATCGCCAAGAAGTCAGATGGCAACTTGGCCAGGCAAGAGAGGCTGGGAGTCAAACCTCCTTCCTCAGCAGGGAGAGAAACTGGAGTGGAAGAGGCAGGCAGTACCAGCTGTTGCTGCTGTTTTTTCGTCCCCAATGTTTGCCAGGCTGCTGTTCTCTGATGCAAGAGTCAGCTCAGCAATGATGGAGAGAAGACAGCCCAAGAGACAGAGGGATCTGGCCCTCCCAGTCACTCACCTCATGATGAAGTCATGCCCATTGATTTCCCTGCCATAACCAGAGCCTTGCAAGTTGCCCGAGTTGCCAACCACAGCACAGCGGCGGCACGGCTGTGAGTTCTGGGAGCTGTATGGGTTCTCTCCAGGGACAATCTGGAAGAGCTTCCCCAAGACTTCATTCAGGTTGTGGGACTTGAACTGTGGCTGTAGCATCTGCAGGGAAAGGAGAGGGCAACATGAGGCCAAAGTGAACACCCCACAGACACCAAGCAGCCAGCTGTTAGTTAGTGTGGTATACTAAATCCTTCACACATGGGAGTAGGAGAAGGACATGCTGCTCTTTGTCTACATTTACAGTTGGCTCTGAAACTGGACTCGGCCCAGCTTAACACCAAAGCTTCCCCCAAACATATCCTAGGAGCTGAAGACTCGAGAGAGAGCAGAGATCCCTTTACAATAATATTATTCACTTCTTGTGATACAAATTGTATTGGATTAGGCAGAGGTGAGTGATAGTTTGGCCTGGTATTCAGTGCTGTTATCACTGTGTCCCTGATATGAAATATGCTTCTGTGATTTTCTTTTATGAATTTCAGATATATATTGTATTGCTTTTGTTATTCTGACAAAATGAAATTTGATGGGGCTACAATTGATGTGAGCTGCTGCACTAGCTCAAGCATATTTGGGAAAAAGCAACATACAAATATAACATCAAGATCTAATCCAGGGTATTAACAAGCCTCTTTCCCCAGGAGTCAAGGTGTGTTGCAATATGTGGTGTGAATGCATACCTGTTTTCCAATTATTTTGGAAATTAGTCTTTGAAGAAGTTTTTTCTATTACAGGACAGGTGATATGACCTGATCCAAGGCTAGCTTTATTAAATCTGTTTACAGATGACCATAAGAATTTATTATTTAAGAACCTACTACTAATCTTTTTCATGTCTGCAGCTAGAAATACAGTTAGACAATATTAGAAAACAGTTACTGACTTAACTCTGGAGGCATGGTGGTATAGACTATGGGATATAACCCTCATGGAGAAACATCTTAGAGTGCTCAGGAAGACAAAGACAAGAGGAACTGTAAGGTGGATGTTTAATTCAGTACAGCGGAAAGGACAATGTTGTCCACCCACCACCAGCTACCCATGCCTTACTCTGGGACAATCTGTTAAAACAGAGAGTAGAAGACCCTTAACTGCCATAATCAACCATGAACTATTGTACTAGCCTGCTTATTGTTTGACTGTAGCATTTACTTTGTATATTCACGGAATGTTTCTTGGGGGTTATATGGGGATTGCTTGTTATATGTGTTTTTTGAAACTGAAAAATAAAGAAATGGGGAGTGGGGGAGATGTGTTACAAGAGATGGGAGGCTGAAAAGCAGAGTGTGAGATGGCATTTCCTGCTGCTGTATATTCAGAAATGTGCAGAAGCCAAAGAAGAATATGAAGCACTGTGTACTTCTTGGTCCTGGGAATTCTGCCCTGCATGTCCACATTCTGCTGGACAAAAGAAACAGTGGGGCGGAATGGTTGGGGGCCAGCCTTTCCTGCAGCAGGCCCTAAGAAAGTTCTCTGCTAAATCTTTGGAGAACTGACTTTGGTTAAAAACAAGAAATGAAAGACTATTCCCAGGACTGGCGACTGTCTCTGGAGGACAACAAATGGTGAGATATGGTTTCGACTCCCTTGATGACATAAGAATAGGTTGCGTTGTTGCTCTGTTCTGTTTGGTTGGTTGTTTACCTGCAAAACATTAAATTCAAAAAGAAGAAGAAAGTTCTCCTCTGCAGAGGTGGCCGAAGGGGCACAGACCAAACTATACAGCAAGAACCAGCTATCATATTGAGAGCCAGTGTGGTTTAGTGGTTAAGAGCGGTAGACTCGTAATCTGGTGAACCGGGTTCGTGTCTCCACTCCTCCACATGCAGCTGCTGGGTGACCTTGGGCTAGTCACACTTCTCTGAAGTCTCTCAGCCACACTCACCTCACAGAGTGTTTGTTGTGGGGGAGGAAGGGAAAGGAGAATGTTAGCTGCTTTGAGACTCCTTCGGGTAGTGATAAAGCGGGATATCAAATCCAAACTCTTCTTCATCATATCCTCAGGAAGGCAGAAAGTGGTTCTTGCATATGGCCTCTTGCTCTTCCCAGTGCCAGAGGTGCTTAGAGGATGGATGGTGCCTTCCCCCCAGGTATCCTCACCTGGCTCCTCAGAATCCCCAGTTAAAAGGTAACAGGACTAGGAAAAGCCCTTCTCTGCTGAGGACCATGGAGAGCTACTCCTGGCAGGAGCAAATCAGCCACCCCCAACCTGGTATCTCCCCACCCCCACCCAGATGCTTTGGGGTACGACTCCCATCAGCCTCAGCCAGCAAAGCCATGCTGGTAGAAACTGTAGAACCATAGAATTGTAGAGCTGGAAGGGACCACAAGGGCAATCTAGTCCAACCCCTGCAATGCAGGAATATTTTGCTCAATGTGGGGCTCTAACCCACGGCCCTAGCTCCACCGACTGAGCTAGTATGACAAATGGATGGCACTAGGCTGGGGAAGAGTGAAGGAAACATTCCTGGAAGAGAAGGCAAGAGGCAAAGAACAGCTGGCCTGCTGCTTCCTTATTCTTCTTTGCAGTTACACAAAGAGAGCACCAATCTGGGCCTTTTAAGGAAGGTGAGAAGTTCAGCCCCTGCAGCAAATCCAGCCTCAGTCACTCAGCAAAAAGCTCTGCAGCTTTCTTCAAACAGATGGTGCTGCTGGATGGGCAAAAGGAGAGGAGAGGAGAGGAAGAAGCAGGCTATCCCAGGCAGAGGCTGGAGCTGGTTGCTTCTTCCCAACTAGCAACACCCAAACTAAGAACACATCTGGAGAGGCACAAACCTTGGTTCTGCCCAAACGGCAGAGGGAAGCAAAAGCCAAGCAACCTGCACATGCATGAGTCATGGCTCTGTTTAGACTGCAGGTTTCTGCTTCTCCTCCCCTTGCGCTAAAGGGAAAACTCCTGCAGAGGAGAAAAGCAAACCAAAGCAGCTTTCAATGAAATGGTGCCTGTACCATCTTTGTCGCTTGACCCTGGAAGACTGTATTGCAAGGCATTGTCTGCAGATGCTGAATAATGGGTATTTAAGATTTGCAGGCAAGATTTGCACGTCTAGGAAGCCATATTGCCATGTACAACTGATAAAATGCACTCCTGGTCAGCTGCTACTTGAGCACACACTATTAGTTTGATTATTCCATTTGTAGCCCACCTTTCCGCACAAAGGAGCCCAAGGCAGCCAACTGCTAGCCACACAATGGCCCTGGTACCAGAAGAAGGGCTTTTGGATGATGTCATGACATGGAAAATGTGGAATGGACAGAATTTGATGCTGCATTAGAGGAGCTTAAAAGGAAGAATCAACAAAAAATCCCAGGAATTTTTATTTTTGGGGTGGTGGAGGGGTGCCCGGAGGTAAATCACTCTTAAAACTTCAGAGATCTAGGGAGAGGCTTTAATGTGACTTTTAGTCATCCCTTCACTAAGACAACCCAGGAACTGCATTCCATCTGGCCTTTGGGGAAAGAAGCCCTGCTACATAGTGATCACTTCTAGGCAAGGTGCTATTTCACCTGGATTAATCGTAGCACTGTAAATTATACCAGCAGTAGTACCAGAGAGCTTGATGGGAAGCACTATGAAACTCGTTTATTTTTTGAATTACATTATAATCTTTTTTAAAAAAGCTCCAAACTGAATTTGGAGTGGAGGGGTATTGTTTTTGCTTGTTATTATGGGTGAAGGGTGGCATAGAAAATTTTAATAGTAACGACAACAACAACAACAACAACAACAACAACAATTCATCTCCACTATGGTTCTCAAACAAAAATGAAGGATACAATTTGATAATATTTGAACAGCAAAGGGTTATAAACATTCCACGGATATTTAATTTCGACATAAGATAGAATTCTGATTTTGGGCTATTTGAATTTTGGAAATGAAACAGAATACACACACATAAACTGTGACTTGTTGGGAAGCGATGGAACTCAGTTGTAGATATATCTACACCATTGAAGCAAATAGAGATTCAGATGCACTTAATTTTATGCTGAACTTGTCCTGTACTCACAGAACATAAAGTCAGAGCCTTGATTTGTTCAGCCCACTATATTGCATCCACTGACTGGCGATGGTAGCTTTCCAGGGTTTCAGGGCAGGGATCTCTCCCAGACACACCTGGAGGTGGTGGGGATTGAACCTAGGACTTTCTGCATGCAAAGCAGATGTTTTCCCACTGAGCTATGGCCCTTCCTTAACATTTGATACTGAACAAACCACAGGGAGATAAGGAGAAAAAACAGGTTTTGAAAAGACTGAGGAAAACAATAAGCACCTGCTTTTTAATATAGAAAAGCTTTTGTCACAGTATGACTGCAAAACAAGCAGGTTAAAGAGATGATAGCACAACTGGGCTCCAGACCTCAGCAATAATATTCAAATGCAGGTCTGGAAGTATTTATGGTGAACAGGGGATGACCTTCTCTTGTGCATAAGAGAATTTTGAAATCAGTTTCAAAACAATGGTAAGGTGGTGCAGCAGTGATGGAAACCTCAAAGTAAGAGAAGACTTGTAGTAAAAATGTGAACTATGGGTTGACAAAGGATTTATAAAAATAGAGTTTTGAAAGAGATGCCGAGGGGAAAATCATTACATTAAGATCCACAATTGGGGGGGAGTCAAAGGGGATTATATGTTTATGCATTTAATTCATTCATTTATGTAAAATAGAAAATGCAAAAATTAAATTTATTAAAGAAAAGAAAACCACATTGCCTTGGCAAGCTATAGGATGACAGCTACCAGGGTCCTGTATGGCAAGGACTGAAAACCTTAGCGATGCCTACTTTAAAAGAACAGATGAAAAATATGTGGGGGTTTGCTCCAGCCATCCAACTGGCTTGTTATGTTAAGGGTTAATGTAAACAGGAAAAAATAGAATAGTTTTATGAGCAGCTGGTCATCATTCATACATTAGTGTAAACTTTTAAAGTTTATTTTCAAATCTGCAGCTTTGTTTCAAGATTATGAAAGTTAGCTTATGACTCAAAGATATAAGCATGTTTTCAGATCTACATTCATAATATACCAGTATGTAAAGGCAGATTTTGAAGAATGCACACCAAGAGCTGCCAAATTCGTCCAAAAATGCTTAAGAATCATTGTGCAAAATAAGGAACTGTGCCTCATCTAGTCATCTAGACAGTATCTCCCAGTCTGATTTCCCTTGCCAGGATATAGACTAAGCAGCTTGGAGGCTGGGAGTTTTGTTGCACGGTCCTTAGACTTAGCAGGCTGCCCTGGTCTTGCTGCCCTAAGTGGTTGTAATAGGAGTGGGAATGTCAAACCCCACCCCCCGGTCCCAAAAAAACTCACCATCCACCACCTCTGGACATCCAGCGGCAAGTCCATGTTCTCTTTGGTCCACACTGGGGAGATGTTACTGTCGTAGCGGGTGTCGAACCACTCTGAGTCACTCACGTCCACCATGCACCTGTGACAGGTGCAGCTCCGCACAAAGAGCCCCTCCTTGCTGAGGCGCTGCATACCAGCATAGCCTGGAACAAGCTTCACCCGGTGGATGCCGTTCAGCCCATTGGGGTCTAGGTAGGCGATGCTGTGGTGGGAGTAGGTGAAAAGGAGGGACATGATGAAGACGAGCAGGAAAGCCGTGGAGAGGAACCAGAAGCGCAGCGAAAACTTCATGGTGGGCATGAGAGGGGAGGGGAGGCCAGGAAGGGTCACTTGGCCTGTGTCTCTCTTGCAGCAGAAAAAAAGGCAGGGGGGAAAGCTGGCTGAGAAAGTGTTTGGCTTCTCAAATCTTCCTCTGGGAACCCTCACAGTTCTCCAGGTGCTGCAGAGACCAACTTAGTCATGGAAATGCGGGCAAGTGTTTGGAATAGACCATCCCAGGTAGCCTCTCTTTGGGTTCTTCTTACACCAGTCACAACCTCTATGGCACCGCCCAAGCCTTTTGCATACAGAATTTGGGCCACAGAAGAGCAAAATAAGAGCAGCCTGTGCCCTCGTCCACTGTTTGACTCAAGAGAGAGCCGTTTCCACAGGTTGTCCCAGCAAACTAGGTCCCCAACTCTGCCTGAGTACTTTTCCTTCCTGAGAGGAGGGGGAGAGCCTGTCCTAATACAAAGGAGAACGCCATGGTCCTGTCTGCTCCTGGGCACACATTTCAAGGCTCTGCATCCCAGCCGGAGAAAGAGAAAGCAGCTGTTTGCCAAGTATCAGAGCAGCTCCATCCTCGGGGTTAATGAGCCACGTTCCCTCAGCACCACCACTCCAGCAGACGGGAAGCTCCTGCCAGTTCCCATCCCAGGATCTCGCCTCTGAGCTGGCAGCTGCACATCTGGATCAGCGCTGCCCGGGGACAGCCGCCGCTTGGGTGGCCCAGGCGCTCTCTCCGCCCTCCGCTGCCGCCACACACGCTCAGTCTGCAGACGCAGCTCCCGCTCAGCCCTGCAACTTCCTCGCCAATTTGGCATCTGGCAGACGTGGAAGTGCAGTGTCCCCGTGGCTCCTCCTCCTCCTCCTCAGCTGCTTAGGCTTTTAAATAATCCCTTGGCAATCTTTTCCTCTCCACTTGCTGGCCCAGAAAAGGTTCTGCTGCAACAAAGCCCTGAAACTGGAGAGAAAGAGGAGGATTTTAAAACGATACATATGTAAAAGAAGAATTGTCAAAGGTCAGCAAGAGGGAGGAAGCCTCTGCTCAAGGGTGCCTGGTGGAAGGGACCCCCCCTGCCCCCCAATATGCTCCAACAGCCCTCAGAGAAGGCAAATTCTTGGTTGCAACGTCTGATCAATGCAAATCCCCTTCCCCTCCTGTAAGAAACAGGGAACTTGTGTGAAATAGTCCTCTCCTGCAGGATAGACAATGAAGGGTCGCTACGCATGGCTCAAGCCAGTCGCACCCCAGGGTATCACAATAAGAAAAAGAGCAGACTGCTTTCCACGGGCTTCTTCTCTCCCTTTGTATCAATTGTGCCATGAACAGAAATCCACTATAAATCTTTGTAGTCAAAGCCTCAGAGACTGGTCTCCAAGAACTAACTCAGAAGGTTGAAGAAAAACCCTTTTCCTGGACCCACCCCCCTCTGTTGTGCAAATGTATTGCAGGCTGGGGGCTTCGGGCTTCAAGTTAGAACTGCCTTTCAAAGTAGAAGCACCACACCCCCAGATCTGGGCACTTTCTGGCATGATTTTGCATTTCTCACTGTCTTGCATCATGTCCTTTTGCTAGTAAGGACTGAACCCCAGGGATAGGAAAATGCTCTTCTAAAATAAAAGCAGGCATTTGCCCACAACATGACATCCAGCTGGCTTTGGTCATTCTCCTAGAATCACGTCTTGGAATTCTGCAGAAAAGAACAGCACATCCACAAACCAAGCTTGCTCCTTTATTTTAATCAAATAGGACAAACAGCCCATCTTTCCCAACCCAGCCTGGCCTTGGATCAGTTCTGACACTCCAACAGCAGCCAATACTGCAGGCTGCTGTGTATCAGATTCATAAACATCCCTTTTACAAGGAGGCAGGAAGGAAGCAGTGACTGGTAACCTCAAACTGCCCAATGGCATCCAAAACAATATGACCCACAGCCGTATTCCAAGCCCACCTCCCTGAAACACTTCTCCAAAGAATCACAGAATCCTAGAATCTAGTCCAAATCCCTGCAATGCAGGAATCTCAACTAAAGCATCCATGGCAGACATCCACCCTTTCCAAGGGAGTCCATTTCACTCTCAAACAGCTCTTATCATCAGAAAGTTCTTCATGATGTTTAGTCAGAATCTCCTTTCTTGTAATTTGAATCCATTGGTTTGGGTCCTACCTTCCAGAGCAGGAGTAAACAAGCTTGCTCCATCTTCCATGTGACAGCCCTTGAGATATTTGAAGATGCCTATCATATTTCTTCTTAAGTCTCCTCTTTTCCAGGCTAAACATGCCCATCTGCTTCAACATTTCCTCACAAAGCTTGGCTTCCAGACCCTTTACCAGCTTAGTCACCCGCCCTCACACATGTCCCAGCTTGTCCATATACTTTTTAAATTGTGGTGCCCAGAACTGGACAGAGTACAACAGGTGGGATCTGACCAAGGCAGAATAGAGCAGTACTATTCCTTAGGGACGTGGGTGGTGCTGCGGTCTAAACCACAGAGCCTAGGACTTGCTGATCAGAAGGTCGGCGGTTCGAATCCTCGCGACTGGGTGAGCTCCCATTGTTCAGTTGCAGCTCCTGCCCACCTAGCAGTTCGAAAGCACGTCAAAATGCAAGTAGATAAATAGGTACTGCTGTGGCGGGAAGGTAAACGCTGTTTCCATGCGCTGCTCTGGTTCGCCAGGAGTGCCTAAGTCATGCTAGCCACATGACCCAGAAGCTGTCTGTGGACAAACGCCAGCTCCCTCAGCATATAGAGCAAGATGAATGTGCAACCCCAAAGTCTTCTGCGATTGGAGCTAACGGTCAGGTCAGGGGTACCTTTACCTTTTATTCCTTCCCTTGATGTGGACACAATGCTTCTGTTGGTGCAGCCTAGAATAGCTAGGGAGAAGCTCTCCAGGCAGATGTGGAAAAACCCAGAAGTTAGGTGCAATGGCATTTCCATACTGGGATGAGCACTACACACTCAGCTGATCACCAATTGCACAACAGTCTCCAGAACACAGTTAGCACCTTAAATTTGAGAGGGGGGGGGGACCTGAGAACGATTCATTTGAGCAAACATAAATTAGAATTACAAAGTGGTCCTTAAGCTCCAGGTTCGAAGAGGATGCTAACTCCTAAAATCACCCTCCAATGAGGTGCCAATTTATGTTACAAAAGTACCAGTGAGAGGGCCAAATCATCAAGCTGCTATATATGAGGCTGAGAGGCCCCACAACTCTGTTAGGGAGGACTCCTAATAAGAATCTGTTTAATTTACTGCAATAGGAAAAGACACAGATTCTTTTCTTCCCTAAAACAAAGGAAGTCTTCCTCTGGCTCAAACAGAAAACTCACAGAGAGGATTCACTGGCAAGAGTTCAAGGCCGACTTTGTCAATAGAAGGACAAGAGCCTCTGCATTTCATTGTCTGCCCCACTTACATGCAAACACACAGTATGTCCATTATTCTGACCAATGCTCTATTCATTCTGCAGCAAGCATGTTGCTTTTCACAAGATTCAATCCCTGATGAAGCTGCCCCTTACTTAAGTCAGTGAGTGCTCCTGGTGCATTATTTTTAATATAGCCACTATTATGAGATCAACTTGATTGAAATCATAGCAGCTGAAATTCTAGGCATACAAAGAGATTGGAGCAGCTTGAGTCATAACCGAAAGCCTGGTGGAGGAGCATCTACAACACTGTCTCAGCCCCCACACCTGTGGCTCCTTCTGAATTGCTTGTTAAATTGAAAAACCAAGTCCCCCACTTAGAAGCAATAGAAAAGGGTGGTTGCAGCTCAGGTTGGTTTTACCCTTTCTTTTGTTGGACCAAGGTCTTTAACCAAGGAAACAACAATCTCTGAATCCAGGGAGTTTGAGTAGACAGGAAAAAATGGATTGCAAGTCTTTGCTTCTATTTACATCATGAAGCCCTTATCTTGGGCATAAAAACAACTGCTTTTTGCCTTAGCAGCTGGGAAACTTTGGAACCCCTGAAAAAATCTCACTCATTTCACAAACAACGACATTCCATGTGGAAACCCTTTCTTGTCTCTTCTCAGCCCCACCACCAAGTCTTCATCTTTGCAGAAGTTAAGGCAAAAGGTGAGGTAAAGGACCCCTGGATGGTTAAGCCCAGTCCAAGGCAACTATGGGGAGTGGTGCTCATCTCCCATTTGTCCACAGACAGCTTTCCAGGTCATGTGGCCAGCATGACTAAACCGCTTCTGGCGCAATGGGACACTGTGATGAATGCCAGAGTGCATGGACCATTAGCTGCCCAAATTCTATATTTTCCCTCTTGCCCCCAATCTCTCCCCTACAGGACTACCAGCTTTCGCTCACTCTCAGCCCCCCTTTCCCCAATCTTGCTTTCGGAGATCTGCTCTTTGCTTTGCCCTTTTCTCCTTCCTCATCTGCACTTCTGCTTTTTTGCTGGTATATAACTTGCCCATTCGCCAGCCATGCCCCCCCAAGTCTCCCACAGCTTTCTTTCCATTCTTGCCCGAATCTTACCTAATGCCTATGCCTCAGAAAGTCAATACCCTAAAGCCTTCTTCCTCCTCTGAAAACTTCTCTCTCTCTTCTGGCAGCAAACAGCCCCAGTCACCATCCATTTCATCTTCTCACCTCACCTGTCACTCCTCCTTGCTTCAAGCTTCTTTCTCCAACATGCCCAGTTTTACCCCATCTAGGTCTGGCTTTGCATTTCTGCCTCTGCTTTTAGAACTGGCAAGCTTGGCCTGTAAGCTTCCACACTTTGAAAACTGAGCTACTGCTAGTGCTACTGCTAGTGTGCTCTTTATGAAAGTCTGTGTCAATTGTTTCTGTATAACACACACACACACACACACACATGGAGAGAGAGAGAGAGTGAGGGAGAGAGGTACCTTGGTTTACAAACTTAATCTGTTCTGGAAGTCCATTCTTAAACCAAAACCATTCTTAAACCAAGGCACACTTTCCCTAGTGAGGCCTCCCGCCGCTGGTGCCCTTCCACCGTTTGGATTCCGTTCTTAGACCGAGGTAAAGTTCTCAAACCAAGACACTATTTCCGGTTTTTTGGAGTTTGTAAACCAAATCATTCTTAAACCGGACTGTTCTTAAACCGAGGTACCACTGTATATGTGAATTATTTTATAGTACAATAAATTGCTTGAACGATACTCAGTGGCATAAAAGTGACAGCTTCAGGAGGCACTCAGGTCTCAAAGTCAAAAGATTCCGAGAGGAGAACCAAAGGTCTCCTATTGTTCACTCTGGACTTCAACTGCAGACCAGCTGCCTTGTTTCCCAGATATTCCTGTGACCTCCGATATTAAAGATTCTTCACCTCGCCTGCCTTTCTCAGATTAACAAATGACCTTTATACAAAATGTGTGGCCTTTGTGATTTGTTGGAAGTGTTGCAAGGGTTGTTTATGTGTTTCGTCTTGTTTTTATTGTATGTCTGATGAAAAACTGATTTGGTAACTGTCAAGTACATTCCATGAAAAAGCCCCGTGCTCATGCAGACAAAAACCTCAACCATCCAAGTTAAGGGCTACGCATGCAAGGGCCGCTTGAGCCCTGCAGCCTCTCACCCCTCCTGATTCCTCCTCTGGCTGTGCCGTTTTGAAGTTGGTTGCTTCAAATGAACAATAAGCTAACATTAACCACAGCGTGCAACCACAGCGTGCCTGTCGAAGACAGCAGTTCCTCAGGGCTCATAACTACAAAGGTTATCATACATTTACAGAATGCTAGATGCTAGTCCTGGTGGATCTTAAAGTTAGCTTTAAGACTGAGACACTATTCATAGAACTGTAGAGTTTGGAGGGACCTCTGAGAGTCATCTAGTCCAACCCCCTACAGTGCAGGAATCTCAACTAAAGCACCCATTATAGATGGCCATCCAACCTCCACTTAAAAGCCTCGAGTGAAGGAGAGTCCTGGCTACAGGTGGTAAAATTACTAGCTGAGAAACTGAGGTATTTCATGGAAAACAACTGATTGGTCAGGACTGCTTGGAACTTGCCATTTCCTGGGATTCATGCTAAGAACCCAGCATTTGGCCTAATTCAGCAGGACACTCCTAAAGTTATTAAGCAATAAGAATGACCTGGGCACTCAGGTTCAATGAACAAAGGTAAGTTATGCCTTCACTCTTAAGAAAGCCCAAACACACAAATTTGCTAAATAGCTTCATGCACACCTGAGGTGGGGTGGGGGAGGTGTCTAAATATGGAAGTGAAAGCAATATGTTTTGTAAATTCTTTTAAGATATTTTGATACCTAATAGGAACGGATCCTAGGATTACCTTGTTATCTGAAATAGTCAATGAAATCAATATATTTTAGTTTGGCTAGAAATCTTGGCTACCAAAATACCATTGCATGCCTCAGAATGGTAGAAAAAAACCACAATTATTTATTTCTTTTTATAGGAATTTATACCTCACTTGTCAATAAAATTTCCAAGACTGCTTACAATAAATAATACATATCAATAAAAATATACAAAAATATTCTAGGTACAAGAAAACCGTTATGAGTAACCTGGTTGACTTCCAACCTAGTCCTAGTGTTATGAAAGAGGGAGAAAAACTTAGCTCAATCCGCTTTCTCCAAGCCATGAGTAATTTTATAAACTTTCATCTTGTTGCCTCTTACTCACCTTTTCTATAAACTAAAAAGACTCAAATGCCAAAACATTTCTTCATAGGGGAGTCACTCCAATCCTCTTGGTCATTTTGGTTTCCCTTTGCTGAACCTTTTTCCAGCCCTACAATATCCTTTTTGAGGTGAGACAACCAGAACCGTACATAGCATTCCAAATGCGATCACACCATAGATTTGTATACTGTAGTGGCATGATGATATTGGCAGTTTAATTTAATGATCCCTAGCATAGAATATACCTTTTCCACAAATGTTGTGCATGGGGGTGACATCTTCATTGACTTATGTACTGTGACCCCAAGGTTTCATTCCTGGTCAGTCACCACCCTGGGAGCATAGCTGTGAAATCAATATCTTTTTGCCCCAACGTGCATCACTTCACAGTTGTTACACCGAACTGCGCTTGCCATTTTGCTGCTCATTCTCCATCTGGAGCTCCTCACAATCCCTTCTTTTGAGTTGCAGTCCAAAATATCAAGAGGGCACCAGGTTGGGGGAAGCTGCCCTACCCCACAAAGCCATATGCTCCCTTTATTCATTCCAACACAACCCTGCCTGTAATGTATTTAAAGGCAAGGTTGTTTTTCTTCTTAAGGACATGCGAGTCAACCACTATGCCCTAGAATCAGGAGGTTTATCAACCAATTCAGCAGACGAACTGGCAAAAAGCACTTCCAGTGGAGTTTCCGTGTGGAGCCAGCACACATTTACCTACACGTGCAATAGGCAAAATGGATCCCCTCCCCCACCCAGAGATTTAACTGCTGCAGCGCCTGGAAAGTGACCTGAATCCTAAAGGATGTCAAGCTGGTCAAGCAACTCACTAACTGAATAGCTTAACAAGGCATGGCCAAAAGGCAAAAATAAGCTCAACAATTTAGCTCCACAACAGGAAATAATTGGAATGTATGCAGAAAAAGAGCAAGAGAAAGTATGGTCCAGGATCTGGCCCAAAATAGTTTACATGTGCCACCCAAGGAAATGCAATCCTTAACATGAAAATGCTCTCCTCTCCTGGCTCAGAGGTGTTAGGCTTTTGCTGTTTCCCCCTGACCTGTGATGACCCTTCAAGGGCTTCCATTCACCAGCACATTTCATATTTCAAGATTGAAGAGGACAACTCTCAGTCTCCTCTTCTCAGCATCTCATATCCTCCTGTCCTCCCTCCTCCTCCTCCTCTTCCACCTCTTCCTCCAGCAGGTCACTCTGATGCCCACCCAACAGCCATCAATTGGTCCAGCTTGTATCCATGACACCCTCTCCCCCCTTCTGCCTGGATTTAGCCCCTCCCCTTACATTATCTGCCAAGAGGCAAAGCAAGCTCTTCTCTCTATGGGCTCCTTCTTAAAACAGCAGCTGGAGGAATCCAGGGTAATCCCTGCAATGGGAGAGAGATTTGCTGCAAAAGCAGCTCTGGCACAGCTGGAAGCAGTTAGGGATTTGCACTTCCCACCCCTCAGCAAAATCCCCAGAGCGGCTTACAAAAGGGGGACTTGGGGCAAGAAAACTCACTTGAAGCATCTCTCCCCACCCACTCAGTACACCTCAAAAGCTATGTATGCCGCTGTCACCAACCGCATCTGGCTATGGATTATGAATATTTAAACGGCTCAGATAGACCGCACCTTCTTGAAGTTGGTTCTGCAGTACTGGCAAAGAGACCAAAACCACAACACAGCCACCATGCATATACAAAAACTAGCATGGCAGGGCATGCCTCAACATGCTAGTTTTCTCTGTGGTGGGAGTTTGTTCAGGCGGCATCAAGTCCTCTAGATCTAGATTGAAGGTGGGCAGAAGGATCCAGGCAATGCTTTTTTACTGCCATATGTTTAACAATATTAGCCACCCCACTCCCACAATGGATTTTTACATGGAAGGACTGTGCAGTCCATCCAGTTTTAGTACTCAGGAGAAAATCTTGGGCTCAGAATTCTTTAATGCTATTTCTTTTGCAACTGTCTGAAGCCTGATTCATATCTTGGGGTTCTTTTTAAAAAAAGATAGCAATGACTGATGGAGAATGTGACTGGCTCCTACGTACAGTCATGGTGGCTAACCGGCTCTTATTCCAGGACTGGAAAGAACAGCCACCCCCTGCCCTGTTCAATAGTGCAATGGCCAGAGGATGTGACTTGACTGTGCTGCATATGAGGAAGCAGCTTTCCACAAATTAAGACAAGATGGAAAGGTCTCAGGTGTATCAATCTCATATATGGACATGTTTCCTTAAGGCTCTATGAAGGACACTCTGGAAGTCACATCAAGTGACTGTGCACACCCTCCTCAACATTTTTTTTATCCACCCCCCCAGCACCCAAAGGGTTACCTGTATAAAACATCAAAAAGAAAAACTTGAAATGAATTTTTTAAAAGAGGGCGTTGGCCAAATAGAGTGAGCCCAGAAGAGGAAGACCAGGATGGTGGCCAGGGACCCCTCTGAGGAACAGTGGAAAGAGCTGGGCTATGCTTAGCCTGGCAAAGAGGGGTTTCTGAGGGGGGTGGGGATGCCATGAGAGCTGCCTAGAACCAAGTGGCAGAAATTGCATGGAAGCAGGTTCCGGCTATGCTAATGGGAAAAGCTATTTTTCAATAGGGGAACAGGCTGTCTGTGGCTGGCTGGGCCACCTGCCAGGGAGTCTTCACCTGGATCCTGCATTGCAGATCTGGCAAACAGCATGGGGTAGGGCCAGAGGGCCTTCAAAGCCCCTTCCAACTCTTATTTTATTACCCCAATCCGCTATCAACAACATTCTCTATTTACAAAAGACTTGGTGCTAACAGCAGTGAAAGTGGAGATGCCTAAGTGCTGGAAAAGTGCCTTGGGCTACGCAATGCAAAGCTGGATCTTGCAACTTTGGCAGGGTGCGGCAGCTGAAAAACCAAATTAACATGATGTTTCCACAAGCAAGACAATTAAAAAATAATAATGGTTCCAATCTGTCTCATGCATAAATAGCAGGATGCAGAACCTCTTTTCCCCCATCAGCAATCTGTCTTTCGGGAAACTCCTTACATAGCCCTTAGGATAACCATGTTTCTTTTTACACTTCCAAAAGTAACTCCTGATTCTACAGAGTATGTTAAACGACATTCCAAGATTAGCTGAATCCCTTTTGCATGTTTTGTACGGGTGTTGTGTTTGTTTACAAATACTCAACTTATTTTCAGTGGAGCAGGTGGAGAATAGAGGAAGATCCAGGAAACTACTTTGATATTGAGGAAGATCCCCGATAACATCAAGGAACACTGGACCAAGCTAAAAAATCCATTATTGCAGCCTGTGAATAAACTATTGGATACCAAACCAAGAAACTGGTTTGATGAGAGTGACAGTGAGATTGACCACATTATTGACAAGAAAAGGAAGGCCTTTCAAATCTGGCAAAGAGATAGAAACTGTGCCACTAAGAAAAAAACCCTATGCCAACGCTAATGCTGAGGTTCAATGAAGAACCAGAGAACTAAAGAACAGATGGTGGATAAAAAAAAAAAAAGCTCAAGAGATCCAGTATTTAGCTGACACTCATGATGCACAGACCTTCTATGGGCCAATAAATCATGGCATATGCCCCCTACGCTCAACAGACAGTAAAAAGGTAAGGTAAAGGTACCCCTGCCCGTACGGGCCAGTCTTGCCAGACTCTGGGGTTGTGCGCCCATCTCACTCAAGAGGCCGGGGGCCAGCGCTGTCCGGAGACACTTCCGGGTCACGTGGCCAGCAGTACCAACAGACAGTACCACACTTCTAAAAGATAAAGAAGCTATTGCACTGCACTGTAAAGAACATTGCCAGCATCTTCTTAGCTGCAACTCCCCTGTAGCTGCTGAGGTCCTCTCACAAATTCTCAAAAACAAATTAGAGATGAGCTTGCGGTATCTCCAAAACCATTAACCTAATGAAAAACAACAAAGCCAGCAGACCTGATGGGATACCTGCCATAGTTTTCAAAGTGGACAGAATTGAGCTTACACAACAACTTCGCAAGCTCATCAGAAAAATCTGAGAGAGAGAGGAGATCTCAGCAGACTTTAGGCATACCAAAATTATCAATCTCTTTTTTTAAAAAAGGTGATAGAACAGATTGCGGAAACTATCGAGGCATCTTGATTATTAGCTGCAGCTGGGAAAATTCTTGCAAGGATCTTCGCAAACCATCTCCTAACAATATCCAAAGCTACCCTTCCTGAATCCCAAAATGGTTTTCGACCTTCTAGGGGGACAGTGGACATGATTTTCACAGCTTGACAGCTTCAAGAAGAATGCACCTGTTGTTCCAATTCAGCACTAAACCATGTGTTTTCCTGGGGGAAAACAGTGGGGCAAATGGAGGTGCAGATGAGCCCAGAGTCTGAGCCTGTTGTCAAGAGAGATGCACTCAGGGTTGCCCTCCATTCAAATGAGAGCTGCAGCAAAAGAAAAGAGTCTAAGAAAGGAAGTGGCCTTCAAAAAAGGAAAAGGAAAAATTGGGCCTGGTCTTACTGCTTTCTAAACAGCCACCTTATCAGACCAACTACAGGCATTTCCTGCCCTGGGATGCAGGGGTCCTGTTGACAGCTGCTGACCAGAATCAGCTGCACTGGGTACTCTGTTCTTTTGCTTCCTGAAGGCTCAATCCAGCCTCCAGGAACAGGCTTATGGTGATTACAATGCAACTTTTCTGCTCTTCTCCATCACTTTCATGAAGAATCCTGGGAGCTAAAACTTGCTCTTAAATGCAGTCTGATGCATTCTGGGCCTGCTGCTTCATTATCAGTTTGCCCTCTCTGTCATTCCATATGCTGGACACTAGGTGCAAATGAACTGTCCCCTCATGCAGACTGGATGATCTGGCCTCGCTGCCCTGGACTTCCTTCTTCTGCCCAACAAGAACAGAGGGGATGGCTCCTTTCGGGCCAAATGATTTTGCTGGGTGCCAAAAGGGAAGCCCTTCTTCAATTTTCATTCCGAAAACATGTGTTTCCCCAATATAAGCACTGAGCTTGGACGTCTGGTAGGGAAGGGGTGGTGGAAGATCACAGAGGCTTAGCAGCCTATAAGTTTCTACAGAAACAGTCACCTTCTCCAGAGGGCCCATGCTGCATACTGAATCCATTGTGCCATCACTTAAGAGGAGGCTCCTCCCTTTCCTCATAACAGTTGCTGCAAAAAAGCAAGACTAGACTTGAGCGTGCATCTGGCATACTTTCTAGGAGGAGGAGGAACCCCACCTCCTTTTCATGGTGCTGCACTGCAGCAAGAAGCAGCTCTGCTGGAGCCGTTGAAACCCTTCCATTGGCTGGATATCAGCCTGCGGACTCCACCAGGTGGAAAGGAAACTGCCAATTGAGGGGGAATTTGAGCCAACCACAGATAAATCCGAGGCAGCTTGGCAAGGCCTTGGCCCAGGGAGAGAGAGAGGGCAAGTGGGGGGGGCAGTCAGAAAGAGCATCTACCAAGAGGGGTGGGAGGCTGACCTTGAAGGACCTCTGGTCAAATCCAGCTGCAGGGCTCTTCTTATAGGATGTGATACAATATGCAGATTGGCACAACGATAAAATGGAAGAGATGGAGGAAGCGGGTTCTTCACCTTCAGCTTCATAGAGAAAGAGTGGACTATAGAATAAAATGTATTATTAGGATTATGAGTAATTATTTTTTTTTATACTGCCCTTTATCTGCAGATCACAGGGTGGTTTACAACTTAAATAAAGCTTATGCTGAAACAAACCCTGACATTTCATTTGCATGGAGTTCCTACACTGAGTGAGTGGGGACCGGCAAACAGATTGAGATGTGGTGCTGGCCAGAAGGAACTTCACACACCAAGTCGCTTTAGAATTGGAACAGAGTCATTCTAAGAGAGGATATCGCTCTAGTAATGTTTTCAGCTCCCTCTTTACTTAAAACACTCTCTGATTGGGGGCAGGAATTACAGTGCAAGTAAGGGGTTTGAAGTAACCGCTGGTATTTAAACTTTCCAATGAAGTCACTTTTACCACATGATTCAGGCTTACTCCACATCCTCCTGTGTAGATGAACAAGGCTTGGCTGCTCACAGGATCAGGAGGCAGCGGCGGTGGCAGCCAAACAGAGCCAAGAGCCTACTCTCTATCCACAGGAAAATCAGGAGACTGAAGAGAGGCTGCATAAATAGCAAAATCGCAAACCTCACAGTACCTGAAGGAAAGTGGCTGCTAAATGGGCAGGAACCTTTCCCATGTGCCTGTTGGCTGTTTGCAGTTTAGTAGCGCAGAGAGCTTGCTGGGGAGACCATGCATTAAAAGATAAAGGACTCAAAAATAACTTAAACTAGGTTTTAATAAGAAAAACAAAAACTCCTTTTACACTAAATACATTAACAACCAGACCCAACCACCAACCCATCCCCCAGGGTAATGGGAGAGCTAGGTGCTGCTCCTTATATACTACACCCAAATGCTGACACACCTTAATCAAATACAACTCAGCAGCACCTGCTATGCTTCACAGCTGTAAAGCTGGGTCTCGTTATCTTACTCTGGCCCTTGCTCTGGCCCCTTAAAGACATACACATCGGGTGCAACAATGATGAACCTTTACATTTAAATAAACCATTCAACATTTCCCCTGCGGTTCATCATTGTGGAACAAAAACATAAAGCATACTTTGTACATGTCTTTCAAAACAGAATGTCCACGTTGTGATGCATCTTTTAACAAAAGCTTAACTGTTTCATATTTTACGCTTGGTGAATAACACAAATCATAATCTTCGCCTGGAATTTGTTGAAAACCCCTAGCAACTAGTCTTGCTTTGCACCTTACAACTTCATTTTTGTCATTCATTTTAACTCTATAAACCCATTTTGAATCAATAAGTCTCATATCTGGGGTTTGTGGTACAAGAGACCAAGTGTTATGCTCTTTTAAAGAAGCTATCTCAGAGTTCATAGCTTTATACCAATTTGCAGCTTGTTGCTTAGGTAATTTCTGAACATCATTGTAGCTTTTTGGCTCAAAAACTGCCTTATTGGCATACACAGTATTAAAATGTTCATCTGCAAAACGTTGTGGCTTCTGTCTCTTTCTATCTGAACGTCTCAGTCCGGAAGGAGAGTCAGACTCCTCAGACTTAATGGGACTAAGTGAACCACTAGTTTCAGGTTGTAAATCATTGTCAGATTGAAGAGATGCCTGTAGGCTAAGCTCACGGTCAGAAAACTCAAGAGAATCTAACCTCCCCTCGGGTGCCTGTGACTTTAAATCATCAAACAAATTATCAGATTCAACAGGCTTTTTGTCTTTTCCCATTAATTCAGAAGCACCATTTCCTGCTGCTGCTGCTTCTTCCTCTTCTTCCTCAGTATTATCTATACCATCAGTATCTTGGAAGACAGCAACTCCATTCCAATTTACAGTTTGTATCATGCTTCTGGTAATATGAAATTTGCCAGTTGCTGGTATGTAAATTCTGTACGCCCCCTGCTGGTAGCCCATTAATTTTCCCTGGACACTACGTTCACCCAATTTCTGCTTAGCGGGATAATGCATAATTACATCTGAACCCCAAATGCGTAGGTATTTCAGATTAGGGCGTTTTTTAAACAGCTTCTCATAGGGGGTGACATCTAAACCAGAATGATAACTGCGATTTCTAACATAACAAAAGGCATTAAGCGCTTCAGCCCAAAAGTCTTTGGGCAGATTAGCATCGTGCAGATAAGTTTTAAGCCCTGCCTGCAGGTCACGCTGTACAACTTCAACAAGCCCATTTTGCCAGGGACTTCGGGGGCAAGATAACTCATGAGTAGTCCCCTGCGCTTCCAGGAAATTCTCAAAATCCTCAGAAACAAATTCTCCACCCCGGTCAGAAAACAGGTTCTTAATTGGTTTGTTAAAGTGGGTTTTTACCCAGTTGCAAAAAACTTTGTACTTCTCAAATGCTTGGGACTTCTCAGCTATTGCATAAGTCCAACAATATCTACTATACTGGTCTATCAGAGTAAGCCAGTACTTAGAACCTCCTAATGATGGTGGGAGTGGCCCAACTAAATCACAATGTACACGCTCAAATGGCTCAGTTACTTTCCTATCTGAGCACCTACCCTTGCATGCAACCTTAATCTTATTCTTGCAACAGGATAGACATTGCATAAAGAATTTACATGGTTTTAAGTTGAGGCCATTAACAATATTCTTTGTCTTAATTACATCAGCAAAGTTCAGGTGTCCCAGAATTCTGTGTGCCTCATGGACACACCCGGAATGTGGCCTTACATTCCTCAACCCCTGGCTTGACTGTGCTGCTCTGCAATTTATAGGTGATTGGGAGTAGGTGCGAAAATACAGTCTATATAAACCATCAGATTCCCGGGCATATAATAGACGTTTGTTCCCATCGAAAAACTCACACATTGACTTTAAGAAACGCACAGTTATGCCTTGACGAGCAAAGCACCTTACTGACAATAGATTGTCCACTGACGGGCAGTAAATGCAGTTCGCTATTGTAATGTTTAAAGAGTCAAGTTTAACAGTACCCCTGCCAAGCGACTGCAAGACTTGTGAATTGGCTAAATGTACATTACCAATTTCCTCTTCGAAAGAAATAAACAAGCTTCGATCGTTGCAAATATGCTGAGATGCTCCTGAGTCCACAACAAAAGACTTCCACTTGGCACGTTTAAGTCTTTTACGATCTGTTGTCCTAGCATGGAAAACTCGCGGCTCGTTTCTGTCTCTACTATATGATGGCGGCTGCTGTGCTGACAACCGTGACTGACAAACAGAAACAGACTTGGGAGTACTTTGCTTTCTTTTGGATCTGCAGTCCTTTGCAAAATGTCCTTGTTTATTGCAGAACCAACAACGCTTTGCAGCTTTAAATGCAGTTGTATCACCACAGGTTTGCATATGGCGTTCCTCATTACTTCTGGAAATAGGAGTGCTTATGGCACAAGCCTCCCTTCTGTCCAACTCGCCCATTAATCTTGCCGTCACCCCTTCCACAGTTAATTGTGCTGGTGGAACGGCAGATATCTGGCTAGCTATGCCATCAAAGTCCTCGTTAAGGGAACAAAGAATGATAAAAACATACTGAATATCAGGTATGTCCATGTCCCTTCGAATTAATTCGCAGCGTATTGCCTCCAGACGTCTCAAGTGTGCTGCCAAATCACCACCAGGCTGCAACTTCGTCTGGTACAACTGCTTGAAAAACGTCAATGCAGATGCTGACTCTTTTCTAACATGCACTGCTGCAAGACTGTCCCACATTTCTTTGGCAGTTTTCTTATTTCTTATATAGACTACTTGCTGGTCGCTGACTGCCAAATTAATTATCGCCCTGGCTTTTGCATCTCCTTTCGACCAAGCATTAGTCACAGGGTCAGGAGGGTCATCAGTCACATAGGTCCATACTTCTCTAGAGGTCAAAAGCGCCTCCACCCGAAAAGACCATAAACTATAGTTCTCATCTGTTAGCTGTGGGAAGACCAGAGCCTTCTCAGCTTCAGGAACCCGGTCAACCATTCTGGAACTCTTCCAGACCCACAGAACTACACTAACAGGAGAAGGAGTTTTCAAACCTTTCTCAGAGTCCAAAAATATGCAGTCATCCACTCAGCAGCTGGGCCCATAACCAAAGATGTTGGCTGTTTGCAGTTTAGTAGCGCAGAGAGCTTGCTGGGGAGACCATGCATTAAAAGATAAAGGACTCAAAAATAACTTAAACTAGGTTTTAATAAGAAAAACAAAAACTCCTTTTACACTAAATACATTAACAACCAAACCAGACCCAACCACCAACCCATCCCCCAGGGTAATGGGAGAGCTAGGTGCTGCTCCTTATATACTACACCCAAATGCTGACACACCTTAATCAAATACAACTCAGCAGCACCTGCTATGCTTCACAGCTGTAAAGCTGGGTCTCGTTATCTTACTCTGGCCCTTGCTCTGGCCCCTTAAAGACATACACATCGGGTGCAACAATGATGAACCTTTACATTTAAATAAACCATTCAACAGTGCCCCCCTCATTCCTCAGTTCTCTGTGCTCTTGACAGGGCTCCTCCTCCTCTTAAGACTGTGTGGGCCAATGAAACCAATAATGAAACCCTTTTAAAAGGTTTCTGGACAGAGAGTGAGTGCCTGGGGATTTTCATACATATTGAGAAGTTTCAGAAATCTGGGCCATACATAGTAACATTGCCTGAGTATAGATTTCTCCAGCTCATTTTAGATGATGATGATGATGATGATGATGATGATGATGATGATAATGGTGTTGTTGTTGTTGTTAAGTGAGTTGAAGTGTCCAACTGGATTATTCTTCAAGGTTAACTGTTGCAATTATAATTAACTGCCCACTATATCACACTGGGCACCACAGAGCAGAGATTCAATTGTACAGTTTAAAGTACAGTGGTACCTCGGGTTAAGTACTTAATTCGTTCCAGAGGTCTGTTCTTAACCTGAAACTGTTCTTAACCTGAAGCACCACTTTAGCTAATGGGGCCTGCTGCTGCCGCCGCGCTGCCAGAGCACAATTTCTGTTCTTATCCTGAAGCAAAGTTCTTAACCAGAGGTATTATTTCTGGGTTAGCGGAGTCTGTAACCTGAAGAGTATGTAACCTAGGTACCACTGTACTTTATGTGGGTGGAATGTGTGGCTGCCGCTGTCCAGTGTGAGCCTCTAACGTTTTCATTGTCCCCTCCTCAGGAGCTCTGGCACACAGATCTAGAAAAGGGTAGGGGGGAAAGGCACCTATACAGTCAGACCTAAAGATCCCCGCAAGAATCTGCTGCTACAAAACGATGACTTTGTGTTGCGCTGAAGTTAACTAAGATGGCTCTTGTGCCATCCAGCTCTCTACAAAAGCACTGCACATAAACAGATCTGAGTGCAATGCAGATCACACACTTGTCCAACAGTACCCCTAGAAGCATTGTCTCTCACACACATACAAAGAGCAACGAGGCCTCTTAACTGCAACAGCTACTGAAAAGACCAAATACGAATTTGGCCATCAACTGTCTTCTCAAGAACCTGACCTCTGGTTTTGCAGGCCACACTCCAAAAGCCAGAAGTACATTTTGCACTTTCGCTGTTGGCTCCCTTGCACTCCATGCAGATGTAAGATTTGCAATTTAGATGTCACAAAGAAAATAAAGAGGCAATTAAAGTGACGAAAAACTTTGAACTCTTTTATTTTCCCCTCTCAGGTAAGAACCCTGGGCAAACTTTTACTGCACCTCAGCTAGCCTGTGAAACTGCCTTGGGGCTGGATCTACGAACTTAGCCATCCATGAATGGTTTAAATTGTTTATTTTAAAATATGTATTTGCTGCTTTTCTGACATGGGTTCAAGGCAACTGCAAACAACTGATGAACCACAATTTAAAAAAAAACAACCTTAGCTAGAAGATGTTCTCAGCCATTCAGAAAAAACTCCCAAGGAGAAATCCTAGAGCAGCCTTTCCCCATCTGGTGCCCTCCAGATGTTTTAGACCACAACTGCCATTCGCTCCAGCATCACACACCTGTGCTGGTGAGAATTGATGTGAGTTGTAGTCCAAAAGATCCAGAGGGCACCAGACTGGGATAGGCTGTGCTAGAAGCAGGCAAGGAAAAGTTGTGACAGTCCTTTCAAATTATAAGAAGAACAAATCCTCAGTTCCAGAGGGAGAGAGTGCCGTCCTAGCAACAGATGCTCTAATGAAGCAGGATCTGGTTGGGTAAACAAAGAAAGCAATAGAGATGACTTGTGTCAGAGGCATCTGCGTACTAGACTATGAGAATCTTTATAGGTTAAGCACGAGCACCGTGAACTGGGCCAATGAGCTGTGGTGCCAACCCCTCCTCTGGAACTGAAGGAGGAAAAGATGCTCCTTGCTTCTTCACTCTGACATTTAACAGATGGGCTGCAGAATTTTGCATCTCCCAAGTCATCATCAAGGGCAGCCCCACATGAAACATACCAAAGCAGTCAAGCTCAGCAGTTGCAAAAGTATGGGTCAAAGTGGCAGGCCCCATCTTCCAAGAGGAGGTGCAGTGTGCACAGATGCTCTAGAAACAACAAAAATCCAGAGACAATTCAGAAAATTCCTGAGCAGCCTCAAGCTAGAAGCTGCCCCCTCAGTGCAGGTTTGGTTTGCAGCCCTTGGCATCGTCAGGAGCACAGCAGGTTCCAGAAGACTCCACGGCTGCCAGTCTATAGTGGTACCTCAGGTTACATACGCTTCAGGTTACATCTGCTTCAGGTTAAAGACTCCACTAACCCAGAAATAGTGCTTCAGGTTAAGAACTTTGCTTCAGGATGAGAACAGAAATCAGGCTCCGGCAGCGCAGCAACAGCAGGAGGCCCCATTAGCTAAAGTGGTGCTTCAGGTTAAGAACAGTTTCAGGTTAAGTACGGACCTCCGGAACGAATTAAGTACTTAACCTGAGGTACCACTGTATATTGATGGAGCAACAGCCAGCTTGGTGTTACACAGTAACTTTTCTCACACTCTCTAAAATGTCTTTGCCTTTTACATCTTGTAACAGTAGGTTTCAACCAGGACTTTAATTAAAAGAAACCACCAAGCTTGTTACTCTGCCATGTACGCTTTTGTGCTTGGGATCTTGCAGATTTTATCATGCAGTGACTTCAGGGGGTTTGGTAACATGATGTGTCTTGCATTGCCCACAAACTAAAACAAGTGTGCTCATCAACGTGCTTATTTTCAACTGCAAGTCTGAACTGGCTCCTGAGTCTAAGATGGGAGCCAACTGGGTGCTAATATTTTTTCATTAAAACCCTTCCAGCCCAATCCTTGAACCTGCAGTCCGAGAAACTCGACAAGGTTGGACCCCCAACTCTTTGCAAAGCACACCATGCCACACAAACACAACAAGTGGGAGGCTATGCCAACAGTGCAGATATGTCAATAAAAGAATATTTTATACTATGGTGTTTTGAAAGCAGTGATGGGCACAGAAGTGTTTCCTTCACTAAGCACTTCTGTTCTGGGCCCACATCCATCACAGAAGCATCACATAAACTATGCTCAGAGATTAGGATGCAGTTGCCTCACAGCTTTGACTCCAACCATCTTATTGGGTGCTATCCGATGCAGCTCCTGGGCAGTCACAGAACCTCCTGTCTTGCACAGAATTTGGCATCCTGGAAAAACCTGAGCTTTAATTTAAAGGTCTCCAGCCACATGTTTTATGAAAATATCAGGCCGCTCCCCCTGGACCCTCCTAATTTCATTAACCCTTTCCTTGGTTTCCCTCAATATCCATTTAGGAAATCTGAATCATGGAGCACTACAGGAAACTGTTAAGTGACAGCACAGAAAAAACTTTCTGGGAGCAGTAGCAAGCACAGCATGATCAAATTCAACATGTCTGTGAGTGAAAGAATATCTAGAAAGTCTTACTCAAGTCGTATTTAATTTCAGGACAGAGAATTACTCAACAATGAAGGATCTGTAAAAGAGATGTTACATGGAAGAATTAAAATCCATTAAGGAAACTTGGAAGTTCTTTTGAAACGACTATAGTAGAGGCTCAGATAGTATGTATCACAGAGGAACAAGAGTTCAGCATACTGCATAATGAAGCATTTTGTCTATATATTCATTTGATTTAAGATCCTCTTCATCAAATAATTCAGTGTTGCTTTTAATTGAACATTAATAATATTAATGGACTAGATATGCTTCATTCACTCACTTTTCAACTGGTCTTTAACTAACTTATGCAAAGCCTTTTTTGTGGGGAATGAAATATTTGTGCAATAGTGCAATGCAAATACAAGAAGCAAATTCAAAAATATACAAGCTGCCATTCTACTGCATCTACTGACAGTCAACTGCAACTCTGCCTGGGGTTATGGAAGTCATAAGAATGGGGGGGGGGAGGGAGTGCAAAGCATATTACCCCTGAATGAGAACAAAAAGGAACACAAACCCTGAGCAGACAAGTGCATACTGCAAACAGCAAATGAAGACATTTGAAGTGTTATTTCCTAAAGGCATAAAGACAAACAATTTAAATACCTCAGGAAATGGAAGCCAGACAAGGCCATGATGGCAAAGGGCTGCTGGAGAGCCGAAATTACAGGGAGAAGCTGTGTCAACTCTTTCTATCCGTCTTCACTGTGCAAAATGCTGGAGAGAGAAACCCATCGGAACCAGCTTTAAATAGCAAGCCTAGTCGCTATAGGCAACAAGGAATTCCATGCTGGCAAGTGAGTGGGCTGGTGGGGAGAGAGATCACTGCATGGCTTGGTTTTTGTTGTAGACACAGAAGAGAGGGAAGCCAAAACAGAAACACAACAACAGGCTAGCGGAGGAGCAGATCCAAGCCCACTTGCTTTCTGTGCTGAGCTGTGAAGGAAGGTCAGTTCCCTTGTGGCTACCAGCACAGAAAGCAAATGGGTTGGCCCAATGGCTCAAGGGCAGCAGAATGATCTCTTCCTCCCTCCTCCCCCAGTCTGCTTACTAGACAGCCGAGAATCCTCCAGGGCAGGCTGTTAGCAGTCTCTTAAGCAGACTAGAGACTTTTGTGGGCTCATTTACAAGGCTGACCTGAAGCACAGGATTCTGTGGTGCTCTGTATCAAGATGCAAAAATTGATACATAGGACCTCACACAGTTAAGAAGTCGGAGCTCTTTTAAAAACTAGGCCTCAGGGTCATGCAATGAAGTTTACTGACAACAGATTGTTAAGTAAGGATAAAAGTCCATTCAGTCACGCAAAACAAACCATCAGCTTATGGGCACCCCCTCACCTCAAGGGGCAGTGAATGCCACTGACTTAGGCCTTCCCTCTATAGGTTTGTTTAACACCACAGTTAAATGCAACCTCTACATCCAGAGGCCGTCTACATCTGGACAGTAGGTGCTGAGAGCATGCAATGTTGCCATCATGTCCTGTTTGTGGGGCTTCTCTTTGAGACTCCTGGCTGACCAGTGCTGGAAACAGAGAATGAGGTGGGGTGCGTGGACCCCCAGTCTGGTGCCTTCCAGATGTTTCTGACTGAAACTCCTCTCACCCACCTGTAGGATGCTGGGGTCAAGCGCAGCCCAAAACATCTGGAAGGCAGGTAGTTGGGGAAGGCTGCCGTCAGACTATGGTTCCCTCTTGTCCTGTACTGCCTACACGGACTGGCAGCAGCTCTTCCGGGGCTGGACCCGGGGTCTTCCGCTCCAGCACTTTCTGCCACTGAAGTGCCTTCAGGAGGCAATCCGACCCCTTTTCAAACTCTTGGGTACCAATACAAAACAACGAGAGAGGTGCTGCCTCTAACTGCTCTCAGCTGCGGCAGGCAGTCCACTCTGCACATGCCCAGAAGCAAGCGATTGCAGAGGGAACAGCCGTGGCAAGGTAACACGCCGGTTACAGACCGAACTTTACCGATTTCGGGGCTGAGGAAGACTCCGTAGGGGGCAGCCGGCAAGAGGCCCAGCTGGAGGCAGCCCCTCTTCAAGCCAGGAGCCGGAGGGATCCCGGAGGCACAAGCCACCCGGCTCTCCGCGTTGGAGAGCCCCCCTGCCAGAATAGGGATCCCGGCTCGGCTCGGCCTCCCGGCAAAGCCAGATCGGAACCTGGGACCCCTCACAGGCAGAGCTCCTCTGGGCTGCAGCCGGGCGCGCAGAACCCAAGGCGGCGGCGCCCTCCCGAGTGGGAAAAGCCCCTGAAAGCGCGGCGGCGACCGAGCGCCCCTTTGCCTCGCGGAGCAGGAGAAGCGAGAAGGGAGCAGCAGCAGCCCCCGGCCCGGCCCTCCCTCGGCCTCTGCCACAGCTCAGCAGCCCCTCGCGACGCTGCGGCAGGCAGGCAGGCAGGCGGTCCGCCCTACTGGGCTGCGCTGCGGGCCGGGTCCACTCCCCCAGAGGGCCGGAGAGACAAAGGCGGCGGAAGGAGCTGCTCGCTGCCCAGCCCCGCGCAGGCCTCCTCTTCGTCGTTGTCGTAGTCCTGCCCCTTACCTGCTTCTGCGGCCGGCGCCTGCCGCGGGCCCCATCCATGGTGGGCGTTGGGGGGATTCAGCGGCAGCGGGCGGGCGGGCGGACTAGCGACGCCGGGCCCAGCTCAGCTCAGCCCCGCTTCACCAGGCGGCGGCAGCGGCCTCCTCAGCAGCAGCGGCAGCGTCGTTGTCCTGCCGCGGGGCTCCTGGCTGCTGCCTCCGCAGGCGCCCCGCCGCCCCATCCTCAGCGCCGCTCCGCCGGCCGAGCTGCGCGCGGGAAGGAGGGAGCGAGGCCGGCCGTCGGAGGGGAGGGGAGGAGGGGCGGAGACTCTGCGGAGGGGCGGGGGGCTCCCAGCTGCCTCGGCCCCCCGGGCGGGAAGAAAAGACCGCCTCTTCGGCCTCTCGCCAGCTTCGCCTTGGCGGTGGGAAAGCGGAGGGAGGGGGCTGCCGTTGCCTCTGTGACCGGGTGGGCGCCGCTGCGTAGCTAGTCCTAGCCCTGCGCTTTCCGAGATCTCTGCCCCGAGGCATCTAGCAAGGGCACCGGGAGGAGCGCGCGCTCTTTCAGGGCATCGGCGCGCAGCAGGTCTTGTCGCCTCCGATGCGCTACCCGTGGCCAAGAAAGCCAGGCTGTGAGCTTCCTTGCAAGGCGGCGTAAACCGACCTCCGAGGAGAGCGGATGGAGATAAGGAAACTGGGGTGCGGGGAGCTCGGTGTTTGTGTTTGCTAAAGGGACAGCTCCTCTAAAAGGTGGGGGAGCTTTGAGCCACTATTGGTAAAACTCACCCCCCACCCCGGGGGTTGGCTGTTTATTGAACTATACTGATTTGTTTGCGAGGAAGAACATTTTCCCGGCACTTTCCTTAACCCAAAAGTCTCAAAAACCCAAACTCGATCTTGGGGGGGGGGGATTGGTTTAATGTGCAAAACCTCCTAACCTCCTAACTTCCTGACAGTAAGAGCTGTTCGACAGTGGAATTTGCTGCCAAGGAGTGTGGTGGAGTCTCCTTCTTTGGAGGTCTTTAAGCAGAGGCTTGACAACCATATGTCAGGAGTGCTCTGATGGTGTTTCCTGCTTGGCAGGGGGTTGGACTCGATGGCCCTTGTGGTCTCTTCCAACTCTATGATTCTATGATTCTATGCAGCAATTGTGAGGCCAGAATTTGCCAATGCCTGATTGAGTTAGCGACAGTCTACAATCGTACTGCCTTCATCACGTACTGCCGAACTCAGGTGAAGCTGTTGCAAAGCTGCGTGCTTCCCCAAACGAACAGCAATAAAAAGAATGGTGGGGGGGGGGTGCAAGCAAATCAATGAGCAGGTTGTTGCCTGGAAGCACCCATAGTTGATCTGGGAGTTCTTGAGCAATCAGCAGACTCCCCCGCCCCCAAATGCCCACTTTCAGTGTTCAGATTGTCCCATCTTATGGAGCAATAGCCAAGCTTGCTGCCGCGAGGAGGGATGTCATTCATTATTTGTCTCTCAACTCTTTGGACAGCTCCTCCAGCACATGGTTAGCACAAGAGACTTCCGACACTTGTTTCCCCACGTGCACTAATACATCTCCTGTATTACATTTCCTGTTTCCAGAGTGGCTTCAAACGTCAATTGTTCTTCCCAAGGAACTCTGGGAATTGCAGCTCCGGGGAGGGGAGCTCTCCTAACAACTCCCAGTACCTTTATAGCACAACAGTTCCCAGAAATCTTTGTGGGAAGCCATGGTTTTCCAAGTAGTTATGTATGGAAGTGAGAGCTGGACCATAAAGAAGGTTGATCGCTGAAGAATTGATGCTTTTGAATTATGGTGCTGGAGGAGACTCTTGAGAGTCCCATGGACTGCAAGAAGATCAAACCTCTCCATTCTGAAGGAAATCAGCCCTGAGTGCTCACTGGAAGGACAGATCCTGAAGCTGAGACTCCAATACTTTGGCCACCTCATGAGAAGAGAAGACTCCCTGGAAAAGACCCTGATGTTGGGAAAGATGGAGGGCACAAGGAGAAGGGCGAGAGGACGAGATGGTTAGACAGTGTTCACGAAGCTACCAGCATGAGTTTGACCAAACTGCGGGAGGCAGTAGAAGACAGGAGTGCCTGGTGTGCTCTGGTCCATGGGGTCACGAAGAGTTGGACACGACTAAAGGACTAAACAACAACAATGACCATTTAAAGTAGCAAGATGCTGTTTTAAATGTATAGTGCAGATGGGACCTGAGAATCATAGCCCAGAACCTACACACTCTCACAAGTCCACAGACAGCCTGCTCTGTCCCCCTGAGCAAGCTAAGGGGACCCATGAAGAGCAAAGGCTTCAGCTCAGTGGCAGAGCACCTGATTTGTAAGTAAAAGGTCCCAGGTGCAACTCCTGGTTCAACTCCTTCAGGCAAGGCTGAGAAAGCCTCCTGCTTGAAGACTTTTGGGCTGTACTACTCAAGGCATAGGGGACGCGGGTGGCGCTGTGGGTTAAACCACAGAGCCTAGGACTTGCCGATCAGGAGGTCGGCGGTTTGAATCCCTGCGACGGGGTGAGCTCCCATTGCTTGGTCCCTGCTCCTGCCAACCTAGCAGTTTGAAAGCACGTCAAAGTGCAAGTAGATAAATAGGTACCACTCCAGCGGGAAGGTAAACGGCGTTTCCGTGTGCTGCTCTGGTTCGCCAGAAGCGGCTTAGTCATGCTGGCCACATGACCCGGAAGCTGTACGCCGGCTCCCTCGGCCAATAAAGCGAGATGAGCACCGCAACCCCAGAGTCGGTCACGACTGGACCTAATGGTTAGGAGTCCCTTTACCTTACTCAAGGCACAGGGATGGCTGCCAGGAGGGGAACAGAGCATAACACAAAATTAGAACAAGTACAGTCATAGTGAGGCTTTTTCATACCAGAAAGGTCTTAACCTGTTGAAATTCTGCCTGCCATGCAACTGTTTGAGGTACAAAAAAACTGGTTTTCCCTAGCGCCAATCTAAACCAAAACCTAGGCTGTCATCTTATACTCGCTTACCTGGGAGTAAACCCTCTTAAACACAAAGAGACTTTCTTTTGAATAGACATATATTATGGTGCTGCAAGCTAACAATACAGTAAATTCTTAAGGAGTGCCTGGTGTTCAGCTGCAGCACACCAGGAAACGTGCCTAAGATGTTTTCACGTTTGCAGAGGGGGCGGGGGAGAGAGGGGCTTTCTCTTTAACATCCGCCTGCACATACTATGTCATAGTATTTGCAGAAAATGACTTTCTTTAGAGATTACCTGATCTCAGAAGAAGCCTTTTAGGGACCACTTCTCTGAGAAGAAAAATGCACACAGTATTGCTGCCTGGGAGTAAAGGCAGTGGAAACGGTGGAGATTCCAAGGGCTAGAAAATGAGGAGGCAGGGAAAGCACACTAAATGGGAGGAGGAAACGGCCGCTTTTAAGACTCCGGGGATTATTTTCCCCTGGTGTCGGAACAACGTGCTCGTCGTCAATCATAACTCTGACTTTGCTGATTAGCTAAGAAGAGTGGCAGGCCACAGGCGGGAAAAGCGTTTGGCTCATTTCACTTCACAAAGGCACTCTCATAGTTTGCTTGGAAAGGTACCCTCCTAAATTTCTTTCTCGGAGGTCCAGAGACTTACTTTTTAATATTTAAGTTGTGGGTGAACATATCAGATGACACAGCAATTCTTCAGACAGCTCTTGTTTATTCACAGGCCAGAACAGAACTGAACTGAAGGGTTCATCCAGCCTGCTTATACAGAGCACCACTACAAAGCAACAGTAGCAACTTTCTGTAACTATCCAATCACTGAACGTCACTTTCAATTCCTTATTTGCATATGTGGACCTGAGTGAAAACTATCTATGGTATCCCCCTGCTGGCCCAGGGTGAGAACTTCAGTACATAACATAAGTGAAAGCTCAGGGTCTGGGGCATCCACCCAAGGGTACCAATGAAGATCCTAGGGGCTCATTCCTAGTAGGTGAGCATAGGATCCGGCTGAACATCTAGCTGAGAGTTAACGCCTGCTGAACTCAGGGGACTTTCCTTCAAAATAAGGCGCATAGGACCACTGTGCGCGCAAACGCAAGCACACACATATAAAACTTCCAGGGAATTAGCATTGCAAGTTGGTGCTGACTCAAATCCTGCAATATCGCTATCGCCGCCGCCGCAGGGGCTGGTTAAGAGGCACCCATGTGAGCGAAGGAGGGCCTGCGCCTTTAAAGAAGGAAGAGCAGCCCGCCCTCTCTGTTCGAAGCATAACGCCTTCTGGAAAGTGTAGTTCTACGGGCAGATGGACCTTCCCCTGTTTGTGAGTGAATGGACTATATTTCCCAGAGTGCAAATCTCGGGGTGGGGTGGGGATCTAGGGGAAAGAGGGCTCAGTTAAAGCGCCAGTGCGAGAGGAGGAAGTTGTCGTGGCGTGTTAAGGAGGGGCTGATTAATCCGATATTATTAAGGGGCTTGCAGCCTCTGCGTGCTCTACTGCACGTCTACTCGGAAGTAAGTCGTTTTGGCTCCCGTGGGACTTACTCCCGTGTAAGCGTGTCATGCACTTTCGGTCTGCAGCAGCTTCGCTACCTGCAAAGTGGGCCTCAGGAAGGAAGCCCCGTGAAAGGGCCGAAAAGTCCTTCCCACGAGGGGTGGAGGGGAAGCCTGGCTCCTATGAGGGAGGGAATGTCCCCCCCCCCACGGGCAGCCTCAAGAATGGCCGTGTGGTGTGTAGTGCTGGCCTCCCAGGGCTTAGGAGACCTGGGTTCAAAACTCCGTTCAGTCATGGCAGTATCTCTCTCTCTCTCTCTCTCTCTCTCTCTCTCTCTCAGCTTAACTTACCTCACAGGGTTGATGTGAGGTGAGGATAAAAATGAGGAGGTGAGGGGAGAACCATCTACGCCTCCATGAGCTCTTTGTAGGAAAGGTAATGGGATAGAAATGTAACAATAATGACAAAAAAAGTAAAACATGTAAAAGCTTAGTAAGAATTCTTCAGATGCTGAGCCCTCTGGGGTGAGACTGTGGGGTGGGTTTCCCCCCCTCTAAACAATGGAACTGGGAAAGGATAAAATTTCAGGGATGATGTTGGCAGGGAGCCCATTAGGAAGGCCTTGTTGTTGGCACTGGGTGTTGGCTGCACGCATGCCTGTCAAAAATGCAAATATTTGAAGGGGGGCTGTGACAAGTTCCCACAAACTCTTTGTTTCACTGTGGTACAAAATAGGGTCACCTACTTGGGCAGGGGGGCAGGATGCCAATGCCAAGTAGTCCTGGCGCAATTTGTTTTGTTTTCCCTGCCCAAGTTAATGCCCAGGACTGTTTTTACGCCGGGCTGTGCTGATTAAAACACTTGTGTCTATGTTCAGTGGCATTAGAGAAAAACAAATTTTGCAGCCGGTATAAATCATGCTAATTTTGCATGTTTTATATTTATATATTCAGCTTAATTTGTTCAGCTTGTGAAAGAAGGAATGATGCACAACTCATTTGGGATGGGAGGGCTTCGCAAAAGCGCTGAAAGAGCAGGATCTTCACAACTGCTTTGCTGCCAGAATGGTGGGAAGTGACCACAAAAGCCAGAGACCCAAAGCTCCCCACAGACCTATCAAGGATCCCTTGCCTTCTGGGGAACTTTGAGACCAAAAAACTTTATCAGCATAAATAAACTTTATCCAGGAGGAAGTGAACATGAATCAATCTCTTTTTGAGTGAAGTATGAGAGTGATAAATGCAATGCCCTTTAGTGTTATGCAGTAACCTTTGTATTATTTATTTTTACATATAACATCATCTATGATGTTCCTGGTGTTTATAGAGTGCACCAGAGGAGAGCCGCCACTGCCCTACCCACCCCTGTCTCGCAAGGGGCATTCAATGTATATTTGAAATTGCATGGGCAGGAGGAGGGAAGTGGGAAAGCACAATGTATGCATTAGGGAAGTTATACCCACTTAGGTTTACCTACAGGCAAGCATAGGGACTTGCAGTAGTCCAGTGAGACAGCAGGTAGCCCACATTCATCAGCCAGCAAGATTCATAAGCAGACAGCAATTGGAACACTGGCTCCCCTGTTCTCTTCACCCACTGCACCCATATGGTGTCCCCCAGAAGTTGTTGGACTCCATCTCCCATCAGCAATAGCCAAAAATGACCCAGTGTTCAGTGGTGATAGGAGTTGTAGTCCAACAAAAAAATCATGTTGGCTCTTCAGTAGACCCAAGAACTGCATGGCTGGGCTGACATATGCCACCCCCCCCCCTTTTCCATGTTCACTAATAGATACTGGAGGGGTCCAACCTTGTGATTTGGCAGGACTTGTGTAATTGTGTCACTCAGATCAGTGGCTTTTAAGCTGAGCTTGATTGGCAGGTGGCTCCCTTATTTGCAGGCTCAGCAGTTCAAAAAGCAGAGAGGCCTGTTTTAAACGCATGGCTGGAGGAGAGGTGGACTGGACCGTCATCGTTTTGACATGTCAGCACAAGGACAGCGTCTTTGCCTTCCAAAAAGGTGAGTGGAGGCCTTCCTGTCCACACAGGGATCCAAGCCAACACGTTGCAGGGCAAGGTTAGGGCTGGAGCTGAATTAAAAATGAGGGGGGTGGGGTGGGACTCTGAACAATGAAGTTGGAGTGGATGGAGCTTGTAGGCCACCTCACTCAACCCTTTGTTGAAAATCCAGAGTTATTTTATGATTTTGTAATTTCATTATGCTTTCATGATTTTGTTGAAGAGCACTGTGGTTTTTTTAAAAAATGAGTTGGCAGTATGGTATTAATTTTTTCACTGACTACATCTTGTTGATCTTAGACAATACTTTAACTGCTATTCTTGCCCTTTAGGCTAGATTTGATGTCTTTGGGGAGGTGGCAGGCTTAGCAGCTACTTATTAGCTTTTAATATTCTGTTGCCTAACCAAAAGCAAGCCCAAGCAATGTCCTCGGTCACCGTGAAACCTTTTAGTATTTGGGAATCCACCTGCAGGCGTGGCTGGACCAGCATCAGACAAGGGCTGGCAGGGCTGAGGGATGCAGGAAAGGCTGGGACCAACCAGGGAGCCACTGACCCTTCCACTCCTACTTCCAGGGCTTCTCACGAGCTGCAGGGGGCCTCCCTCCTTCTCCCTCTCTATGCTGTGACCTGTGTTTACTAACTGAGTCTCTATTCATTTGGCTTCCAGAGCTGGAGATCCGTAGGGATCGGGGCTCCTTGGGGCGACAGCCCATCCTGCTCACGGTTGAAGACCCCAAGGGCCAGGTTGGCAGTGGAGGAGCCACTCTCAATGCACTCCTGGTGGCAGCTGAGCACTTGAGCGCTCGAGCAGGCTACACGGTGAGCAAGGGAGAAAACAAGTGCCAACTGACCTCCACCAGCCGAATCCCCCCACCCTCATGCCTAAGGGCACCTATTGACTGAGCAGGTATGGGAGGGCAATGTTGTGATATCTGCCCTGGTACCATCACAGCACTGCATCAGGCCGAGGCCCCATCCTAGCCCAGCATCCTGTTCTCACAGTGGCCAGCTAAGTGCCAGCACCCCTTCTCTATGCATTTATGACATTTATTTATTTCTCTTTAATTTTTTAAAAATCAAACTAATAGAAGATGTAGACATTTATGAAAGCAGTAATTAGAATGGACTCCTAGGATCCCTGACCCCAGGCTGCCTCCTTCTGCTTCCTCTGCCCTGCTCATGGCATCCTCCTTCGTCCCTCAGTTTCCAGACTATTGTATTTCCTAATCTAAGAAACCCCCCTCTGATGTTCCTTCCAGGTGGTCACATCTGATGTCTTGCAAAAGGCCTGGATCCTCATTCTGCACATGGTGAGCTCTGTGGTGGGGCTGCACTGACCGTGCTTGGGTGCGATCCTCAGAAGAGCAAGAGGGCGGTGCCTATTTCTAGTCAGGCACCAAGGATAAGAGCTTCCACAGCAGGAGACTTGGGTGGGATGACCTGCTCCTAATCCTCAGCCCAAGTACTTGGAGGCTGTGCCTTTGGCCTGCTCCCTCTGCTGCTCTGCTATTCTGCTTTCCTTCTTGCCAGGGCCGGGACTTCCTATTCGATGACTGCAGTCGAGCATTCACCTGCCTCCCCCTGGAGGAGCCTGCGGCCCCCACTGAGGCACTCACCTGCAACCTGGACAGCCTCCTTGCAACCCTGATGCACCAGGTCAGTGGGGCAGATCCTTGCAGGCCTTCCTGTTTCAGTGCCTTGGTGGGCTTTGCCCTGGCCCTGCTGAGATTGTGGGCAAGCCTTCCACTCACCTCCTCTCCCTGCCAACCCCCACCATCTTGCAGGGGCTCAGAGGTGCTGCTCCTGCTCCTACAGGCTCAGATTCCTCCTCCTTGCCTCCATTTCCAGGTGTGCAGAGGCTCCCCCCCAGGGGTCTGGGTTTCCAGCACAGATATGCTTCTCACAGTCCCAACCATGACAGGTGAGGTGTATGGGAGGCCTCAAGGACTGGCTGGGAGAGAGTGGTGGTTCTTTGCAAGCCGGAAGAGGTTGCGTCCTGAGGAATAGCTGAAAAGTGATTTCTTTCCCCTCCCCTGATTCATTTTGAGGTGTTCCTTTAATTTTGATTTCTATTTTGGGAGGTTGTGGGTGGGTGTTCCTCAATGGGCAAGACTTGCCAAATCTGATGTAAAGCTGGATGCCTCCCCTCCCTTCCCAGAGATCGACTGGCATGGATTCCAGGGGGTGAGAGTCATTGCTGTGCCTGGGAGCATCTCCTATGCCAGGCAGCATGGAGTCTACCTCGCTGACACTCAGGTACTTCGCCCAAGCCTCTTCCAGCAGCCACCCAGTTGCCCCTCTAACTCCCTGCCTGGGACAGGCAGAGGAGCATTCTGGCTGACCCTTTTGGCACTTGGGCTGGAAAGCCTCTACAATTCCCAAAAGTAATGGACAACAAGTTTCAGGCCCAGAGTTCTTTTGGGTGTTTTTTCCTTTGATGGCATCATTCTCCTGGGCTGCTTGCTTTCCTCCAGGCATTGCTAGACTCCCACTCCCATCTCCCCTGGCCATTAGCCATGCTGCTTGCGGGGTCTGATGGGAGCTACAAACCCAGCAGCATCTGAAGATGCCTCTCCTCACTTGCCCCACTACTTTCATGGGTCCTGTAAGAAGACATAGTTGTGTATCTTTCCTTCCAGGGCAGATACTGTAGATGTGGTTTGGCAGATGCAGCCCAGATCAGGACTGTGGAGGAGACAAAGGGTGAAAGCCTCAGTCTCCGGACTACTATTTCAGAGAAAAATAAAAAAATAAAAAGCCAACAAAGTGATTAGCACCGTGTCTCATTAGGCCCTCCCCTCACAGATAATTGCTGCCCAAGTGCATTAGCTGTTGACGCTCCTTGGGGTAACTCTGCTCATCCTTGTCCCTCCAGGGGGTGGTGCAAGACATCTTCTACCAAAGCCCTGAAGACCAACTCCGGCAATGCGTGGGGCCAGACGGGAAGGTCCCGCTGGTGAGTTCTGGGCCTGGGCTGGAGTCACAAGAAGAGCCCTGCAGCTAGATCAGACCCATCTAGTGCAGCATCCTATTCTCTGTTGGGTTTCTGGATGTCTCCAAGACATGAGTCACTATAAATCATCGGGGAAGGCTGTTGGAACTCCCTAGAGCTGCATGCTGATGGGAGGGACAAGCTGGAAACATTCCTGTCATTTTCCTGGGGGTTGTCCATGCCCCTCGCCGACCTAACATTCTCACCATAGCCAAGCAGATGTCCCCAAGGAAAGGAAGAAAGGAAGCCCCCAAGCAGGACCCGAGTGAAACTTCAACATTCCCATTGTTATTCCCCCATCATCTGGTATTCAGAGGTAGACTGAACCAGAACAAATGGCAATCCGTGGAAACCCAAATTGCTATGTATTCTGATTCTGCATCAAAGAACAGGTTTTCCTGTGGAAATCGGGGGGGGGGGGGGAGAGCATAGACCTGTGGCTAGAAAGTGCAGGGCAAAAATTAAGTGTGAGTGAGCCCTCAGTTGCAGGGCAAGCCTGCTGCAGAACCATCTGCCTAAAACTCTTGAAATCTCACTAGTCTGCAGGGCTGAAAACCCTAGAAAAGCTGAGCTTCTTATTACCCCTGCAGGTGTGTGGGGTTGTCTTCTTCTCCTCTGAAGCAGCGGAGCAGCTTCTGGCCACCCATGTCATCCCACCCCTTGATGCCTGCACCTACATGGGGCTGGACTCAGGAGCCCCCGCCATCCAGGTGAGGCCCTTAAGAAGAGGCAGGTTAGGGAAGAGGAATTCACCTGGGTGGCTGCAGATGAATCTGCCCAGGTGTGAATGCAGCTGGTCTGGGAGAAGTCCCGAGTGGCCGGCAGCAAGCACCTGGCCAGAGACCCCCACAATGGATGGTCGCAGGGTGAAGGCCAGGTGAGTGAGCTGTGGGGCTTTGGGCCCATTGAGTCAGTCTTCAAAAGGCCAGTACAACCTGAGTTTGAGGTCAAAGTGCTCTTGAAGATTGTGTTAAGAGTTGCCAAGTCAAGCTGGGGGGCAGCTGACATGGCATCCTCTTGGAATACAGCTCCCACCATCTGCAGCCAGCATCTGGAGGGCACCAACTGGGGTCTTCCCAGGCCCAGAATGGGCTGCTGCCTCCAGTCAATGCAAGTGATCCAGAGGATGTCCCCAACACCACCTCCTAGCACATCTCCTGGGCAAAGCATTTCCCCTGTTCTCCAACTGCGGCATTGAGTTGTTGGGAGAATGTGCTCCCCCCTCCACTTCTTCAGAGTAACAGCTATTACAGGAAGCAGTGCTGTGAGGATTGTGAGCATGCTAGTGTTCTCAGGTCCTATTGCAGCTTTGCAAGCCCTTCAAGGCTTTCCTTCCATGGTGAATTCTCCTCCATTTGAGTTACCTCTTTTCCTGGTGGGTTGTTTTGGAAGCTCAGTGCTCCAGCTGCAAAATGTTGGGACGCCCATGTGCACCAAAATATGCTACAACAGAGCTGCAGTTGTGTTGCCCGCTCCCCATCTTCCCCTATGAGGAGGCAGGTGGCATTGAGGCTGGACTGGCTTTAGCGTTCCAATTGCAGTGATGGTTTCTTGGGCATCGGGAAGAATGCCTCAAGCTGCCAAGGACATCATGATCTGACCCCGAGAGGGCTTTATTGCATAATCTGTCACAAAAGCGTTTTCTTCATATCTCAAGGGTCAAAGAGCTGCCTTGCACCATAGATGGCTGCCCTGCAACTGCAGCCCCAGAGTAGTAGTAGTAGTAGTAGTAGTAATAATAATAATAATAATAATAATAATAATAATAATAATAATAATTTATTATTTGTACTCCGCCCATCTGGCTAGGTTTCCCCAGCCACTCTGGGCGGCTTCCAACAAAGATGAAAGATACACTAAAATGTCACATATTAAAAACTTCCCTGAACAGGGCTGCTAGCCCCAGAGGTGTCCTTAGCCTGCATTAGAAACCAGGCTTTTAGTATTGCAGCATAAGCTCTGTGGAATCAATTCCCAACCAAAAACAGTCAGGCACCCCCTAAGATGACATTTAAGTGCTTATGGAAGTCGTTTTTGTTTAGAGGAAGGCTTTCCCTGAGGTGTAACCTTACCATTTGTGGAAGATCAATTTTGTACCTGATGAAATGTTTTCTTTAGCGTGTGTGTGGAAGATCTGAGTTTGTTTAACTGATCTTATTGTTCTCAGAGATTTGTGTCTGCATCTTGTTCTGCTTTCATCTTGTATTCGATGGAATTTATGCCATGATGCAGTCTGAAATAATAATTGCTTGTGGTCTTCCCCCATCATTTCTTTCTACTCCTGAATCCTGGCAGCTTTTTGCAGGTGTGTGTGTTTGTGTGGTGGAGGAATGGCCTCCCTCCCTCCCTCTTCTTGTAACTTATACAAGTGAGGCTGCCTTTGGCCAAGGAGGAAGTAGCCTAAACAGTATTCAGTGTTTTGGCAAAACTGTTTCCCCCTGAAGCAGCTATTTCACCTCTCAATGGGCATTAACAACTATAATAAATGGGTTTTTTGGGGGGGCAATTAGAGAAGCCCCTTCCTTTCTCTCTCCTCTCCTTTTCTGTATGCAATACCCTTTTTTGGGGGGGGAAATAACACCTCCCTAATACAGAGACCGCTGGAGCTTGCACAGCTTCCCTCTATCTGCACCTTGCGGAACAGTGAGTGAGCTTTCGTCTGAGCCCAGAGATCCTCCGCTACTAGCCATGATGGCTATTCTCTGCCTCAACCATCGGAGTTAGTACCTCTCTGAATACCAGTTGCTAGAAACCGCAAGAGAGAAATGTGCTCTTTTTTTAAAAAGTTTTTTTATTAAAGATTTTCTTGTGTAACAAACAAGCAAATAAACAAAGTACATATAGTGTCTCCACTTTCAATTCATAGGAGTCTTTACCACAGTTTGTTTGCATTCGGTATGAAACACTGTTGTCATCTGTATTATGCAGTTGGGAGAAAAGAGAGAGGAGAGAGAGAGACGGGGCGGGGAGAGATGGTAGGGATAATGATTTTCTGTTTCGTAATGTTTGTGCAGGGTGTTTGTGTCAGCATCATGTGCTTCAGTCCTTTATCAGAGCTCGGCTGATTGCAATGTGATTTGCTTGTATGCGTGAGAATGGGGTCGTTGGGTCAGATTAGTCATATTGATTCATATGTTGTTGGGTTGGATAGGTCATTATCTTCTTGGCCTCTATATGTGATAAAGGGGAGCCACACTGGGGTGAAGGTGTCCTCCTTTGCCTGTCCCCGTGCTACTTTAAGTTTGTTGGTGCTCAGTTCCTGCTTGTGGGTTTCTCCCAAGCATCTGGCTGGGCACTGTGAGAGCAGGAGGCTGGACAAGATGGTCCACCGACCTGATCCTGCAGGCTTTCCTTATGCTCTTAGGCCTGCTTCCTTGCAGATCCCCGCAAGCCCCTCTGGGCAGCTTTTAACTTGAGACAGTGCTCCTTCAATCTCTCCTACCCACCCCATTTGTTCTTCCAGTCAGTCCATTGCACAGCTTGGAAACTGTCCCTCCACTTGTCATGATGTGCAAATGCTTTGCTTGGGTGTCTCCTTGTGGAGCCAGATGTTTCCCTATCCAGAAGACTCATTTGCCCCCTCCTTGTTCTTCCCTCATGCCAGCTCTCTCTCTTCTTCGACATCCTGCTCTGCATGGCCCAGGGAGTCAGCGAAGAGGCCTTTGTGAAGGGTCAGAGACCAGGGATGGGCAGCGGCGACAATGTCCAGGAGGCAGGGTCAGAGAGAAGTGCCCGCTCCGTGCTGTGGAAAGCTCTCCATGCTGTGCCTCTCACGATGGGTGAGGTTGTGAACTTGCCTCGTCCAATGCCAGCCAGTCTCTCCAGCCTGATGCTTGGTGCTCTCAAGATGTTTTGAACTTTGACTCATCAGCTGTAGCTAGCACAGCTATACAATGCTGGGGCTGATGCGAGTTGTCAAAAACATCTGGTTGGTGAAATCGGCCTCCCTTTCACCATTTGGCGATGCTGGTTTTCTGGGGCAGCGCATCGCTTTCTGTCCTAGGGTGTGGGCAAGGGTATCCAGCGGGGAGGCAAGGGGCTCACTGCACACAAAATCCCTATATCTGCCTCCAGGGAAACAAGCTTGCATATCTCTCCATCTCCTGCTCTGTAGTGGTGGGAGGCTGTTTTCCTGTGGCAGGAGGCAGGAGAGGGGCTGCCATCCTGAGCCTTGGGGCAGACAAAACACATTGGCTTGTATAGGCAGCTAAGTTCTACTCAGAGCACACCAGAGTCAGCTGTGTCCATTGATTTCAGTGGGTCTACTCTGTGCAGGACTTGAGCTGGCTACATAACGCGTTTCTGGCTTCCCTCTTTTGACCTTCCTTCCTGAGGCCTTAGGAGGCCTTGTTGGTGTGGGATACCCTCTGAGGTGCCAATTGTGGCCTCTGGCTCCTCCCTCTTCACAGTGTACATCCCTGAGGGTTGCTATGACTACATGACCATGTCTGCCAGCGACCACATCCGCCACCTCACACCCCACCCAGGCAATGCCCGCAGCAGATCCTTCCGCAAAGTGGCACATTCCCATGTGGCTGTGAGTACCTCCCCTGGTTGGGGGATGCCTCAGAGGCTCTTGAGTGCCTTGTTTTGGTGGGAGGGTCCCTCACGCCACCCCAGCAGCCCTTCTCTGCAGCACAGTTATGTGTGTGCTTGGCAGGGTGGGGCAGCAGGTGTGATATGCAACTGAGTGAGGCTGAAGTCTATGTGCATTCTGCTGATGAGACAACTTTCCACAATTAAGATTCCAAAATTCTGGTTTTCTTGTAGTTTAGAAGGTGTGGGCACAAACTGAGGACAGAAGGAGCAGCTGTTGCCAAAGGGGAAGGGGCAAAGAGCTGCTATGGGGCAGTTCCTTCTGCTAAGCTCTGCTCTGGGTCCTTGCATTTGACCTGATGCTGCCCCACTTGATTGCATGTTTTGCTCCCCACCCATAAGGACTAGCAGCTTATGTAGGCAGAGTCTGCCAAGACTGCCTGGACTTCCCTGCCTCACCATGACCCCTCCTCCTCTTTCTTCCCATGCAGGAGCCTCAGCTGCTGGCTGAGGGCTGCTCTGTCACCAACAGCCTCTTGGAGGGAGCAGTGAAAGTGGGGCCTGGGAGCGTGATCCAGCACTGCCGCTTGAAGGTGGGCCATGCTGGGGATGGGAGTAAGAAGTTTGGCAACTGCCCTTGTTCTCTGCTGAGCCCCAGAAGTTCTCTCTCTGGTGACCCAGGGCCATCTTTGGTGGATTTGGAGCAAGAACCAATCCCAGAGCTGGTATTTAGGCCAAGCCTTGAGGTTTGGCAGCATCAGGCCCAGGGCAGGAGATGATATGAGGAGGACAAGGACCCAAGGTTCAGTGTGGTGTAGGGGTTAAGAGGGTTGAACTAGGACCTGGGAGACCGGGGTTTGAATCTCCCACTCAGCCCTGAAGCTCACTGGGTGGCCTTGGCCCAGTCACGGCCTCTCAACCAGACCTACCTGAGTGGGCTGCTCTGAGGATAAACTGAAGGGGTGGAGAACCACATCCATCACCTTGAGCTCCTTGGAGGGAAGGAGGGGGGCAGAAATGCTGTAAACAGGCTGCAGGGAGCCAGAGCTGCTGGTGTTTTGCCTACCCTCATTTGCTTTGAGAGTTCAATTCTCCCCAGCCAGCTAGTTGCCTGACACTCAGGCAGACAGGGTGACTTGGCTGCAGCAACCTTGAGCCAGGATCTCAGGCCTGCTTTCTCTGGGTGGGCTTTGCCCTGGGGCAGTGGGCAAACAGTCTCCCCTCTCTCCCAGCTGTCCTGCCAACTCAGAGACCCAAAGAACAAGCCCCATGTGGACTCTCTGCAGTGGCAGGAGAGCTGAGTGTGTGTTACAAATGCCCAAGTCCCCTTGGTCTTTTTCTCCAGGGTCCTTTGGAGATCCACACTGGCTGCCTCCTCACTGGGCTGGACGTGGCATCCTCCGTGGCCTTCAGGAGCTACCTGCTTCGGGATGTGGTTGTCCAGGGACACACTGTCAGGCTGAGAGGGATCCCTTGCAAGGTCTTCACCCTGAGTGGGCATCGTGATGACTGGCAGGTGTGTAACAGGAGTCTGCTTGGCTTGGTGGGAAGGAGCCTGTACAGGTTTGAGGCATCTTGCAAGTCTCTGGGGATCCCACTCCCCACAGCAACTCTGCTGCTTCCTTCAGAGAGCTGGGGGCGGCAGTTTGTCTTGAGGCAGGTGACCTCAAGAACCCCAGAACTATCTGCCCCATCCCACCCCGCCTCTGTTCTCTTGGTTATTCCTCCTTCTCTGAGATGCTCACACCTGCCCTCTTCTCTCTTTAGAGCGTGGCAGAAGAAGGCGGCACCTACCTGAACAGGCCCTGGAGTGAGTTTTTCCTCCGCACTGGAATACGGTACGTGTGCAGGTCCCAGCCCATTCTCTTGAGGGCCCCACACATCAGCCACCCCACCCCCACCCTGTGCTGTGGAGCTGCTGCTCTGCCTCCATTTATTTTATTTATGTTCTGCTTATCTACAATTGCCCCTGAACAGTGTATGAAAAGTATAACACAAACCACTGTGCTGCTTGGACTTGCCGATCGAAAGGTCGGCAGTTAGAATCCCAGCAATGGGGTGAGTTCCCATTGTTCAGTCCCAGCTCCTGCCAACCTAGCAGTTCGAAAGCACACAGTGCAAGTAGATAAATAGGTACTGCTCCGGCGGGAAGGGTAAACAGCATTTTCATGCCCTGCTCTGGTTCTGCCAGAAGCAGCTTAGTCATGCTGGCCACATGACCCGGAAAATTTGTCTGTGGAAGTGGAAAAACGCCGCCTCCTGTGGCCTTTAAAGCGAGATGAGCGCTGCAACCCCAGAGTCGTTCATGACTGGACTTAATTGTCAGGGGTCCCTTTACCTTTACCTGTATAAATTAAAAATGCCTCCTTGGACACAAGCTCTAGGTGCTGGGGCTCATCATTAACTAATTAAGACAAGATTTCAATTTGTGCAACTGATACTCATTCAAGAGACACTTTCAGGGTGTATTTCATATTCAATGTACAATCTGTGTTGCAAGTTTGGATTTTTGATCCTTACAGTCCCGTTAAAAATGAGGGACAAAGCAGCCTTTTTGTTCATCATTTGCAGTGGGGGACTTTACTGGTTTGTGGCCTTGTAGCCGGGAGGGCTGGCTGGGGGCTGCCACCTTCCTTCCTTGTGGGGTTGAGGCTGCTTTTCCATGCTTGGCTGGGTGATAGTGACTGACGTGCCACCATCCCTGCCCTGCCCAGGAGTCACGACCTTTGGAGCCCAGACACCCCTTCCAGCCGCCGCTGCCTGCTGAATGCCCGCCTGTTCCCCGTGCTGCATGCCTCCGAGCCCCTGGGAGTTGGGGACGTCCTCTGGCTCTTGGGCTCCCCTCTTTCTCCTCCAGGGGCTGAGCAGCTGCAGCGCTGGCGGACTTCCTGGCGTATGTCCTGGGAGGAGCTGAAGGGGAGCCTGGATCAGGAAGCTGAGCTGGCTGCCCGCAGGGCCACCTTCTTCTTGCAGGCCCAGAGCAAGACCAAGAGGGTCCTGATGGAGCACAGCAACTGCAGCCTCCTACCGCTGATCCGTTCCACAGCCCTGGAGGGCTACCACAAGGCCATGCTGGAGACACTGGACGAAGGTGAGACATACTGGCAGGGTGTGTGTGTTTGTGTGTCTGGGGCAGCATTTTGCCCCTTTAATTGCAGGGTGCCTATATATGGGAGTGGAAGGAAGGAAGGAAGTAGGGGGCTCCTACTCAATGCCTGCCAACGGCTAGGTGAGAATTCCACCTTGGTTCCTTTTGGCTGCCGCTGGATTGCCTTTCCCCCAGTCTGGGGAAATGGGCACCTCTGCTTCAGCTATTCCCAGAGTTCCCTGGGAGTCTGGCAACTCCACCCACCAGTGCCTCAGTGAGCAGCTCTGCCATTGCCCAGCCTGGCAGTTTTCAAAGATGGCAGACTGGTCTTGCCCATGTGGGCGAAGGTCTTCCTAGAAAGGGTTCTTTCCCCTCCACTCTTCCTGGCTCCAGGGACACTTGCGTTGTGAATCCATGCAGGCTTTGTGGAGACGGTTCCTTCCAGCCCTCCCATGGAACACTGGCTCTGGGGAGTTCTTGCAGACCATTTTGACATCCATTAAAACCTCCCAATGTTCCTAGGTGTAGCCATTCCCAGGACCAGCCCAGTTTCAAGCCAAGGAGCCACTTTTCAGGCTCTGAGGCCACTTCTTGTTTGCCTCCTAGTTGCCTCCATGGCCAGAGACCCTGGCGTTGCTGCTCGATCCCTGGCTTGCATTGCTGACCTCCTGGGCTGCCTGGCCAAAGGGGAAGGGGGCTTACGGAGCGGCCCGGCAGCCAACGCAGCTTGGGCCCAGGCCTTCCAGCACCTTGAGAAGGGGGACATCCCTGAGGGTGTCAAGGAGCTGGCCAAGGAGAGGAAGAAGTGGCTGGACAGGTACTGCAAGTTTGTGTTTGTGTGTGTGTAGTGATAAAGCTGTATTCCCGCTGGCTCCACCTATCCATCTGCCTGGCAAAGGCAAGTTCTCTGTGCAAAGCTCAGTCTGCACATGACCAGGAACACCTTGCCATCACTGCTCAAGGTCATGCTGTTTCCTGCACTCACTGGGAGCATGGAGGGAAGGAACATGCTCAATGTGCCCCCCTTTCAGCTACTCTAGGTGGGCTGGCCTTGTCTTCCGAGGCCCCAGGGGAAGGGCAGGTGTGCAGTGGCAAAGCACCTGAGCCAAGTTCAAATCCTGGCATCAGGTGATGGGAGGCCTTTTTCCACCTGGCCTGGTTGGGCATGTCCCTGACTGACTCCAGCTACAAAAGCTGGGGCTCTTGAACAGGCTCTTGGGCTGGGATGTTGTTGGGGGGCGGTGGCAGTTGTTACTGGTATTGATAATAATTTTATGTATATTTATTTTTATATCTTGTTATGATTTAATGTGGGAATTGTTAAATTGGTTGTGCAGCTTCTGATGTGTTTTATTTATTGTTTATGGCTATTTTTGTTATATTTCTAATTATGTTTTTCATGTTGTAAGCTGCCTTGAGCATGGTTTTAACTATGGAAAGGGGGCATACAAACAAAACACTGCATGTGTGGGAGGGACCCTCCTCCGCCAAGGTGCTGGAGAGCCGCTGCCAGTCAGAGACTGGGCTACATAGACCAAGGTTTTGATTCTGCTTCTGATGTCCATGGAGTATTGCAGAGTAGATGCCTGGGCCCGTGGGGGCCTTTGGAGTTGTGTAAGGGACAGAGGCTCACAAGTGGCCCTCCAGAGCAAGCCTGTGGTGGCAGACAGAGGACGGGAGAAGAATCTGGGGGCCTGCATGAAAGAGCTGCCTCTGTGCTGGAATGCCTCTGAGTGGAACTCTCCCCACTGAAAAAATGGGAAGGAGAGTTTCCTTCAGGATGGCCTCTGTGTGGGCAAACACAACTGAGACGGAAAAGCACTTGGCCAATCAAGCAGCCTTCGCCAGCCTAGGACTACAGCTCTCATCAGTCCTTGCATAATCTATGACCATGCTGACTCACAGCATCTCATGCTGATGGAAGTATTGGACCACTGCAGGGCACCCAGTTGGAGAAGGCTGTTGGCAGAAGCAGCCCAAGCAACCAGAGACTCCCTTTTCTCCTTCCTTGCAGGCCTGTCCTCCTTGTCCGCGCTGCTCGACACTATGAGGGTGCCGAGCAGATCCTCATCCGCCAGGCTGTGATGTCCTCCTGCCAGTTCATCAGCCTCAGGCTGGCCACGCTGCCTCCCATGGGCCGCTGGCTGAGAGCGGCCTGCCCAGCCAGAATAGACCTCTCTGGTAAGTGGCTTCTGGGCCTGAGCTTGTCAAGTTGCCCTTTCTGGAGCCAGGTAGCCGCTTGCCTCTTTTGACTCCAGGTGCCGTGCCCAGAGGGCCAAGCTGGCAAGCCTGGTGAGGCTTGGCAGGGGCCCTTGTCCTTCTGCTCCACAGAACATGACTCAGTGTGGTCTTGACTGGAGGGAGGGAGCTTGTGCAGGACAGTGCAGGGGGGATTTGATAGGGAAGGGGCTGTGAGTGACGTTTGGCTCCTGCCTTGAGTGCCGGGGAATCCATCTCCTGCAAGGCAGAAGCAAGCCCTGGGCTCACTGAGGAGCAGAAGCATGATGTGCAGAGTCTCATGCAAGGGCACAGAGGATGAGTTGGGTGCAAGCAGCACCCAGCATCCTTTGCAGCATTGCAAGGTCTCCTGGGGAGAGTCCCTCTCTTTGGTTATGGGCTTGGGTGGGTGGTTGGGCAGGAGGCTGTGCAGTTTCTTATGTGACCCCCTTTGGGCTAATTTTTGCAGGTGGCTGGAGCGACACCCCTCCCATCACATATGAACATGGAGGCGCAGTGGTGGACCTGGCCGTCCTGGTGGATGGGCACAGGCCCATTGGTGCACAGGCCCGGCGCATTGCCGAGCCAGAACTGCGGCTCATTAGCCGCAGTGGGAGGCTGGAGGGAGAGATGGTGGTGGAGCTGGTCTGCAGAGACCTGGAAGACCTGCGGGATTACTGCCAGCCTCACGCACCCGGTAAGAGCCCCTTTTCCTGGAGCGGGAAGGGAGCAACTGTACCAAGGCAGCTTCCTTGCTTGCTGGGAGGAGACCCTGTGAGAGACTTATCAGGTGGCAGTAGGGAGCCCTGTACTGGCTGGGCTGTAGCTCAGTGGTAGAATAGCTGCTTTGCACGCAGAAGGTTCCTGGTTCAATCCCCGGCAGCATCTCTAGGTTGGACTGCCTGAAATCCTGGAGAACTGCTGCCTGTCAGTGTAGACAATACTGAGCTAAATGGACCCAAGGTTAGACTTGTTATAAGGCAGCTTCCTATGATTCTAGGCAGAGTTGCATCTGCTATAAAATGTGCCTTTTGTTTTCACATGTCTGTCGGAGGCCTGAGAGTAGCCAGCCTCTTGCTCCTCTTTTAATGGGCCTCAGGACCAGCTACTCACCTGCTAGATCACAATGCTTTCGAATGAGGCCTGTTTCTCTGCAATGCCATCTTGACTTTTGCTGTGAATTGTGCCTGCCCTCCAGCGTCACTCCTGCTGAATTTTGAAGTGGCTCCCCTGCCTGATCTCCCCACCATGGCCTGTTAGGCTTCACTGCATTCCCACTCCCAAGTTCAGATCCTAACTGCAACCCCGCCAGCCTCTTCCTGAGTCCAGGTCTCATTTTCTTTCCACTGGGGGCCAGAAAGGGGCTATCCTGGCTTCCACCCCCATCTTTTTTCTTCTTCTTAGGAGCTTTGTTGAAAGCAGCCTTGATTTGCACCCACATTGTGGACCTTGCTTCTCAGAATTCCTTGCGGGAGCAACTGATGGAACACTTTGGAGGTGGCTTTGAACTCCGCACCTGGTCACGTCTTCCTCACGGATCAGGACTGGGTATGCCTCCAGCCTCTCTACGTGCATGCCTGGCATTGCTCAAGGGGACCTAGCAAAGACCTCAGGTCCACTCTGGCAGCATTTCTCTTGTTGATGTTAGAGGGGCCTCGTGTATCCTGCCCTGCCCCAAAGGCATGAGATGAGAACCCCATCCACCTCTCTTTCCTTTCCTCCATTCAACTTCAGTGCTTTTTTATATACTTCAACAAACACCACTATTGCTTCATTACGTGAACCACCTTTTGAACACAACACTCATGTAACTAGCTGTAAAGTAACATAACGTGATATGTAATAAAACTGTAATTTTAATTGTCATATCAAAAAGCACAGTTCCTGATGGCAACATATCTTATCTTCTATATATATTGGTATCGTAAAGTCCAAGGATTGTCAAGTCCAAAGATTACAATGCAGTTCCTGTTGGCAATGCCATTTCATTGCCATCAGGAACTGCATTGTAATTTTTGGACTTGACAATCCTTGGACTATTCCAATATATATAGAAGATATGATGCATTGCTTTTTGATATGATTAAAATTACAGTTTTATTACATATCATGTTATGTTACTTTACAGCTAGTTACGTGTGTGTTGTGGTTTTTATATACTTCTGCAGACCTTGTGCTCCTTCCCTTGAGTTTTCCAATACCTCCCTCATTTACCACTGTTGCTCTTTCGGATGCAGAAGAACAGAAATAGAAATGGAATATGAGATGTTAGGTGTATGGAACCTCCAGTTTCCAGGCACTCTGCCATTGACTAGTACCAGCTACCAGGGAGCAACAGCTGGAGATGGCTGTTGTAGGGCTTCTCAGAGGCATCTACGTGGCCAGAGAGGCCTTTGGTCTGACCTAGTCTGGGCCTTCTCATGACAAGGTTCTGGTCTGGTGCTGTGGAATCCAAAGGGTGGCATAGGGCTCCAGTGACAAAGAAAAAAACTGGTAAGCCTCCACACACACACACCCCACTAGCCATGTTGTGCTCACTTGCTCTCTCCTATAGGCACCAGCAGCATCCTGGCGGGGGCTGTGATGGCTTCTTTATACCAGGCATCTGGGCACTCCACCAGCGTTGAGTCCCTCATCCACACCGTGCTGCATTTGGAGCAGGTTCTCACCACAGGTAAGACCTTTTATTTGTTCTGCTGCACATGCCAAAGAAACAAAAAATCCGCAGAAAGGGAGACGTCTAACTCAGTGCCATCTCGTCCTCCTTTTCTTGAAGTTAGCCTCAAATATAGCATTAGCAGGGCCTTGAAGGCATTTCTTCATCTGTCTTGGTAGCTCAGTCGGTACAGCATGACACTCTTAATCTCAGGGCTGTGTATTTGAGCCCCATGTTGGGCAAAAGATTCCTGAATTGCAGGGGGTTGAATGAGATTACCCTCGTGGTCCCTTCCAGCTCTACAATTCTGTGATCAAGACTTGGCTGAAATCTCTCCAGTTCATTTGACTGCTGTGATTTCAAAGGTGCTGTTGGCTGTTTTCCTCCAGAAGATATTTTGGGGTGTTTCTGTCACTTGCACAAAACTGCTCCCTCTTCTCCACAGTCCTGGCCACGTCTGATTCCCATGTCTGTATGTTTCATTGGATGAATGTTTTTATTCCTTCTATGCTGCTCCTTTTAAAATGTCATATCCTGCCCTTCTGCCAAGCAGCTAAGTCAGTGATGTCCTCCTTGCTTTGCAGACTTTTGCCCTCCACTTGAGTAACACATAAACAGGTCTTACACCAGTCTGGATTCTGGTGCCTTCCAAGCAACTGGGCCAGTCCAGTAGCTTCTGCCCTTTGGTTGTGTTTTTGACTTTGCCCTGAAGGAATGTGCATAATAAAAGGCAGAGCCCCCACCAACAGCCTGACCCAGACTTGTTAGGAAGACAGGAGAACTAGCCTCGTGATGAAAGGATTATTGTGCAAAGAAAGAGTTTTTCAGAGGCAGCTTTTCAGGGTTGTGATCTGGGCCTGTGCCCAGGGGTGGAGAGGAGCCAAAAGCGATTAGAAGCAAACAGGGTTCTAGGTCAAAGAGGGAAAGGCAGTGGGTGGGGTGCATGAGAGTGAGGGTGAAGGCAGAGCAGCCCTTTCAGGCCAAAGGGAAGGGCTAGGTTGATGGCAGGGGGATCCTCATTTGCATCTCTTAGATATGCAATGGGATGCATAGGAGGAGGGTCTTTACCGGTTCTCAGTGTCATTTTCTTTTGATAATTACATTCAGGGCTGCTTTGCCACTGGGGCAGAGCATTCACATGCGGATAAACCGATGTGGGTGTATCTATATTGGCTGAAGCAAGGATCTATTTTTGGTATTCTGCTTCTCACACCTACTTCCTAATATTGTTGAGGATGAGACATCATGGAAAGGTGCTCAATCTGACGGGGAAAATCACTTTTGATTAACCCCTCTCCATGGCACGGTTCCTACTCAAAGGGTGCCCAGGATAGCTTACAACATAGAACAGGATAAAGCCATCAGCAAAATACAATAATTAAATGGCCATTATCATTCTGCAGGCCTGGACAAATAAAAGGACTTCAAGTGATGTTAATAATGTGAATTCTACCCCATGCTTTATCATGTCTGATTATACATTTTTAAACTATAAAAACATGGTGTAATATTTGAAACCAAATTAAACCAAAACAAGGTCCTTCTGTCCTTTCCTACGTCAGCTTCAGAAAGGAAGAGGGCTCCCAACTATAGATAAGTCTTCTCTCCATTGGACCCCTCCTGCCTCCCACAAGAGATTCACCTGGCAACTGGTAAACAAGCAGGATCTCTTCCTCAACACTTGTTCTTGTTCCTTACAGGTGGAGGGTGGCAGGACCAAGTGGGTGGGCTGGTGCCAGGCCTCAAGATCGGGCGTTCAAAGCCTCAGCTCCCACTAAAGGTAGAAGTGGAGCAAATCACCGTCCCAGAGGGCTTCATACACACCCTGAATGAGCACCTGCTCCTGCTGTACACGGGCAAGACCCGCCTGGCCCGAAACCTGCTCCAGGTACGGAAGGTGCTTGGAGGTGCCAGTCGTGGCCTGAGGTCCACAGCTCTGACGTACCTTAGAGCAGAGAGTTGTACCTGTCCTACAACAGGCGTACCTTTCTCCCTGTGCTGTTGGCATGATGCATTTCATCCTTGAGTTTTGGTCTACACAGGTAGGATCACTCACCTGGTAGGGTTGCATGTATTCTTATTAACACTTTTCTTATTGTTTTATTACCCTCCCGAAGGTAATAAACCTAAGGTCCTAGGGTCACGTAAAATGCAATTTATTTTATTATTTATTTCAATTATATCCCACCTTTTCCTCCAAGGAGCTTGAGGTGGCCAACATGGTTCTCTCCCTTCTCAATTTAATCTCCATTAACAACCCTGTGATGTAGGTTAGACTGAGAGGCACTGACTGGCCCCCAAGGTCACTCAGTGAGTTTCATGGTCATGTGGGGATTTGAACCCTGGTCTCCCAGGTTCTAGTCCAGCGTTCTAACCAATGCCACCAGGATGGCTCTCAATTAAAACACAAAGTTAAAAAGAGTATTTTTACACTGGTACTTTCCCCAAGGTGCAGGAGGGTGGTTGTAGAGGAGGAATTTGCTAAGCCTTTCTCCCTCTAAGCACTCTTGAGCACCAGAAACGGAGACAACTTTTAATTGCTTCCTTTTCTTTCAGGATGTTCTAAGGAACTGGTATGCCCGGCTACCCACCATTGTGCAGAATGCCAGCGCACTGGTGAACAACGCAGAGGAGTGTGCCCAGGCCCTTCAGCAAGGTACTGCAGTTTGTTCCTTGGGCATCTTGTACAGCTCATTTCCCAGGGCAGAGGCTACAGCGCCTCTGCTCAAAACACCTTGCACAGAAACCACCTCCTATGTTGAACAGGCTCTCATTTTGCAGGAGCTACTAGGGTAGTTGTGTTTGTGTGCTTCAGAGCAATTACTCCAGGCAACAGCCAATGGGAGTGGGAGGGGGGCATCTTTTAAGATGTCATCATGGGCTTTAGCCTTCCCCAAATTGCTGTAGTCCAAAACATCTGGAGGGCAAGCCCCATCAGCCCCAGTCAGCACTCACTGGTTTGGGGAAAACAATTCTATCTAGCTGGATCTTGTAGCACTCCTCTTGCTAGATTGAAAGCCACAGAGAAGCAGCAGGGAAGAGCAGCCAGAGCTACTATCTTCCCACTTCTGTGGTGGGCAGCCCAGCCCTGGTGTCAGATTTCCCCAGAAGGAAGAAGGCTGACATGCACACCATGTGATTGGAGCCAAGAGCACTGTCTGGCTGTATCTGACAGGGAAAGGAGACCTAGCAACTTTGCTCTAAAATGGGCAAATCGTTCAATGCCAGAGTGTCCTGTAACTCCTCCTCCTCACCCCAGGCAACCTGGCTCTCTTGGGCAAGTGTATGAATCATTACTGGCTGCAGAAGAAGAATATGGCCCCTGGGTGTGAGCCTTTGGCTGTCCGGCGCATGATGGAGGTGCTCCAGCCTCATGTCTATGGGCAGAGCATGGCTGGCGCTGGAGGAGGTGGCTTTCTCTATGTCTTAACTAAAGAGCCCAGGAACCAAGAGGCCTTGCAAAGGATCTTGATGGAAACAGAGGTGAGTGGAGGCAGCTCCTAAGTCCCTATCAATTGGTGTCTCCCTGAAGAAATTTCAGCAGGGCACATTTTGCAGGTTTGGGGTCCAGGAACAGGTTAATGCACACTCTCTCCCAAGGAAATTCAGAGGGGAAATTGATGATGGGTGGGTACCATGTAGTTGCAGGGAGGGGGAGCTTCACACTTGGGAGCTGAGTTTGGCCCTCCAGGCCTCTCTAACAGGCCCTTGAGATTCTGGCCAGGGTTAGGCCACACCCCTTGCCCAGGCTGCACTTCTCACCAACACTGCTTGGCATAATCTTTGAGTGCTTTGACTGGGCTCTTCAGTTGTGATGATGCCTCTTTGCTTGGTCAGATGGAGATATGTGGCTGTGTGTAGAAACCGAATTTTTGCAGAGCTAGAATGTAGCCTCCTGGTCAAAGAGAAGACTGGCCTCTGCACTGGCCTGTGACCTTCCAGGGCACATAGCCCTGATGTCAGGTCAGGAGTGGCAGTCGACCCCCCTGTAGTGTTGAAGTTCCACCAGGCTGCAGAACAAAATATTCTGACTTAAATATTTTGTAGTGAAGATTTCACTCACCCTGCATGCCTTCCTTTCAGGGCCTGGGGAATTTCAGCATCCACACTGTGGAGGTGGACACAGCTGGGTTCCAAATACAGCTTCTGGAGGAGGATTGGGAACCATAGGCACTGCAAGGTTTCCTGCCCACATCCTACAGCTGTGCAAGATCTATGGACGAATGACTCAGTGGCTGAATTTGGTTTAGTATTTCTTTGGAAGATTCATGCACTCCTTCACTGCAGATGGGGTGAAAACAGCAGCTACCCCACCCAAGTGAAAAACAATATTTAGTTGTGAATTAGTAGGGCCTGGCAGTCAGATCTGCAGCATTCTTCAGGAAATTACATGAAGTAATCAATGAAAAACTTTTTATTCCTTGCTGATGTAAATCTCCTTTATTTAAATCGACCCACCCTCCGCACAGCATATGATGAACACATTAAGGGATCTTAAATGAATTCAGACCATTGATTGGTGGAGCTCAGCACTGTTGACTCTGACTGGAGGCAGCTATCCAGGGGCATAGTCAGGCATCTTAACTGTCTCTGTTTCTAAAGAGCCTTTTCACTGGAGACACCAAGGACAGAGTGCAGAATCTACTGGCATAGAAGACATGTCTACATCCCCCAAAGCACCATCTTGTTCCTATGACTTAGTTGATCTGTGGTCTTAGCCCCACTTGCTAACTAAAATTTACAATAATTGCTTGGCAATTTCAGTTGCTATTTAACTTGGAATTTATGTAGAAATGTTAGTGCATCATGATAAAGATGTAGAAACAGGCGAGCTGTACCAACTTGCAGAAAAACAAGAGGGAAATCTCTGAAGGAGGAACTAAGTTTTTGAAGTTTACCCAACGTATACTGAGGTGGTTGTTCTTTCAGCTTCAGAGATCCCACTGGGAAAGGAACTTGCATTTCCCTCCAGTCTTAAGAACATAGCAAGGCCTTCTTAGGAGAGGGCACCAGTGATCTCCACTAGCAGGAGTAGGTTGTTGCAAAGACAGCTAGAGGCGAAGTCGCTTGATGTCTTCACTGCGAAAATCCATCCGGAGAGCCAGCACTTGACGGACCTCAGCGGGGGTTAAGCGCCATGTCAGTGGGCCTGAGTTTGGTCCCCAGTAATCTAAAATCTCTGCTACCTGAATGGAAGAGGGAAAGCAAAGTGATTCACCAGGCAGAAGAAGAGAGTGACAGTCCATCCAAAAAGCAGGTGGGCAGCTTGGAACACAATAGCTGTGCCTGTCCTCAGCAGTGGGACTGATATGTTGCTGGGTTGGATGCTAAGCTCTATGTGGAGGAAGAGAAGCATGTACCCAACATGGGCCCACAAGTGCTCTCCTCTCTAGCCAGCGTATGACGTGCGAGAATTCCAGCTGCAAGACCCAACACCAGCACCTGAACAGAAGAGACTGAGGCATACTATTTTTAGTCTATGCAATATTTGCTCTGTTGTTGTTTAGTCGTTTAGTCGTGTCCGACTCTTCGTGACCCCATATTTGCTCTAGTCATCAGTTTTCTGAACTTCTAAAGGTGGGACTAAGCAAGTCAAGTGAGTCAGCCATCCAGCCCTCTGCTCCTGTCTGTGCATCTGCTCTGCCTGCCTTGCTCTCCTGCTGCTGAGTGCCCTTTACCCAGTGGGGGAGGGGAGAGACATTCTGCACTTGTTCAAAGGAGCCTGTTTTGAATGCTGGGAGCCTGGCCAGGCATCTTGGACCCTTTCTATAAAGCCAGGTGGAAGAAGCAGCAGTAGCCTCCACGGCTTTCATATGCCTGTGCTTTCCACAGCCCTGTGAGGATGGGATGCTGCTAGAGTGAGAAAGCAAGGCCTGTGACTTGCTCTCTACTGCACTGTCTTGTTGCTAGCTAGGAACATTAATAACAATTAATCTGTTCCTGACTCAGAGCACAGCAAATCCAAGGAGAGCTGGTGGGTTGTGGTGAGTAGAGCAAACGGGTCAGAGCCCACCCTGGAACATCTTGCCATTGCTTCCTGCTCCCTCCCCACTCCCAGTTCCCAAAGATAGCAAAAGCATGCTCACCCTTTCCAAGTTGAGGATGGTTGCCATCTGGGAGAGCCGGGCAAACTTGTCACGGATGGTCCAGGTGGTCACTGTGGTGAGGTAGGCAATTAGGGAGCGCAGCTCTTTATCAAACTGTAGCCCACCCAGCTGAAGAAGCCAAAGGAGAGCAAGAGGTTAGGGGTTGCCACACTGAAAGGTGTGGCACAGGGTGATGGAGAACATTTGGTCTCAGGTAATAAAGCCAAAGCAAAGTGAAAATAAACGAGACCAATAAAGCCAAGATGAGGCATAAATGGGCAGGGTCCCAGAAAGAAGGGGGCAGCAGCTTTGCTCTTCTCATTCTGCTGTTGTGGGCTATGGTGACGGTGAAGCCATAGAATATACCTCAAACCATGGCTTAGTCCACAGCAGCAGGACCAGAAGAGAAGCAAAGCAGATGCAATCTTCTCTCCAGGTATCTGCCATAGTTTAGATTCACATTGCCATGTCTCTTGTCAGCATTTGCTTTACTTGCAAGATTCAGCTTCTCAAATTGAAGCTGCCGCCTGCAGCAAGTGCTGCTCACTGTGCGAAACCCAGCTCCATCGAGAGAAGATCAACGGGACAAGAATTCTGAGGAGTGGCAAGAAGGGAGCAGTCAGCCTGCTTGCTCTTTGGCCCTTCCTGCTTAAGGTCTCTCCTTACCCTACTGAAAGTAGACTTGAGAACAACCTTCTCCAGTTCAACAGCAATAAGGGTGGTCATCAGGCTGGTCAGGCTGTCGTAGATCACCGGTGACAATCCTGCCTGCAGACAGAAAACAAGGGCTGCATCTCACAGGGCAATGTTACTGGAAAACAAGTGAGAGGGAAGAGTTGAGGAGGGCACTAATGGCCCCCTCTGTGTTGGTATATCCACTTGCCTGTGATGTGTCGTCAGGGCCACAGGCAAGCTGGGTTACAAAAGAGTACATAACGCCTGCTCAGGGCCCCAAACACACCTTGAACTCTGCCATCTGCTGCTCCAGATTGAGGATGAATTGCTGGACCCAGGGGTCGTTGGCCTCATAGTCATTGAACTCTTCCTACAATGGGAGAAGGATACAGATTGGGTCTCCCATCATTCCAGCACAAGCCCATGAATTTTTAAAAAGCTTTCCCCCCCCAAATATACCAAAGGAAAAAAAGGAGGGAAACCCATATTAGTTTCCATTAACAAGAATAATCCATCAAAAAGGATAAGAATAACCTATCAAATTTAATTTAAACATCTACATTAATGCAAGCTATCCATATGCCCAAATAGGTGTTCAAGCAATATTGTAAGATATATATTCCAATGTGAAAAGGGCAGTAAGATCTTCAAACCCCCGAATCACAGGTGGGCATTTATCCTTCCAACCTCTTTGTAGCTAGAAGGGCTCACAGGATCCCCTTCAACTGCCCTGGCATTTTTAACCAAAGCATCTTCATCAGCACCTGGCAGGTTTCCCTGCAGTGTCACATGCAATTCTTCACTTCCTTTTAAGAGGCTGTTGCTTCCGCAGGCCAGAAGGCTTGAGGAAACACCCCCCGAGGATGGATTTTTAAAATACTTATCCTGCCTCTCCAAGTGCTTGAGATGGTGCAAGATATAGTAAAAATAACACTGAAAGTTATTTTCTTTAAAACCCACAAGAGTACTTAAAACTACCAGCAGCATAAAAGAGAGCTGTGCCAGTCAGTTTTAGCCCAGCCATTCTCTAGCTTGCTGTTTTGGTTCTATTTCTCTGCTGGAAAGTAGGAGTTCGTTCCAACAGCCCCTTCTCTGTACCATCTGAGCAGTTCAAATGAGCAGACAGTAGGACTCGCCTCTTCAATGTTATGGGAGACTGACAGGAAGAGGTTGATCCAAGGTTTCACCTGTGGCTTGATAGCTGAGTTAGTGAGCTCATTCAACCCTTCCTGTGGGGAAGCAGGTGGAGAAAAAGAGAAAACCTCTGTCAATCTACCAACATATTTAAAAATCCAGGTACCAGAGACCTGTTCTTAGCCATTGCTGGCCTACATGTACCAACTTTGCTCAGGAGAGCAGCTCCTGACAAAGGTGCAAATGAAACACAGGACTCCTCTGCCTCCAAAAGACAGAGGGAGATTGCTTGCAATTGCAGCAACCAAGGAGTGTAACAACACTGGGTAGCAGGCTTATGGCCACACATATATACGCCTGAGTCTGAGTGACTCCTGCAGTGGAGGAAGGGATTGCCTCCCAATCATGGAGTCACAGCATGGCCACCTGCAATTTGAAGTGGCAAAGTCCTTGGAAGCCCCAGAGACAAGACACAGGTGCTTAAGGATGGGAAAGGGTGTCACAGCAAGCTGTCAGGTACTGGCCTGGTCTTATATTGCTCTAGGTAGGTGCTGCCCCAGGCAGTCCCACAAAAGGCTTCCCACTCTGCAAAATCATAGCCCCTGTTCTGGATTCCACTTTAAGCATCAGCCAAATAAGATGTCTCTCCCTTTACAGTGAAGTTCTCATGCCTCATGCGGGGCCCAAGCTTGTTGATTTCTGGAAATCAGAGGCAGCCTGCTGAGCAAACCATCACTAGGCAATTTTGTAAGACAGTCCTTGGGATTTGTCTGCTGAACGGAGCTAAGAGGCCATGTTCAAACATTGGAAAGCTTACCTGCAACAGATCTCGAAACTTGTTGGACATGGCAGCCATGTCTGAAAGACAGCTGTCAATCTTGGGTTGTGCTTGTTCACCCCCAAACCCCTGGCTAAGCAGCTTGGCACAGTCACTCTGTGTGAAAGCACAAAAGAACCTGAGGCACAGGAAGAGCCTTGGTTGTTACCAGGAGCAAAGGAGAAACATGACTGGTGATTGTGAGAGAGAACATAGTTAAAGAGAAGTTAAAGAAATGGCCTTTGAAGCTAGACTGGCAAGCAGGAAACAGTGGGCTCATGCATTAGTGTAAATAAACACAGAAGAATCCTCTGCTCACTAACCCTCAGGAAGAAAAGAAGTGGGAGGATAGTCCAGGCCACAACTGTTTCAGGGATTGCCCCTGCCCTTCATCACTTTCTGGTAGCAATCCTGATCCAGGAAGCAGAAATTGCCCATTTCTGCCCATTTTTCTGCTGGGAACAACCAAAACAATTGGGGGAGGGGGCTGCCCTTAGAAATAGGTGGGAAGACTCTCTGCCACAACCCACTGTTTTGTGGGCTCAACACAGTATGTAAACAGTAACATTTTAAAGGGCGAAAGAAAAAGAGGTAAGAGCTGAGGTGGGAGAGGACTTCACTGACAGCCTCTACCACTTCACGCCATGCAAACTAGCTAGGGCTAAGCAGGCACTGGGCAGTTTAAACCCAGCAGCTTATTTTAACAGACATCTTATTGAGAAGTTTCATTAGTCTGTGATTTAAGTGTGTTTACCACCATAAACTGCTGGGATGAGCCAGTTAAAAAGTTTAAGAAAATGAATCAATCTAGATAAAAGCTCCCAACTGCAGATTTGAGTCAGGCCAACAGGCAACCTCCCAAGAGCAAAGAGTGCAGACTAACAACGCTAACAACAGATAAGAGAAAGATGCCCTCAAGACCTTTCTTGGTAATCAGTGGTGGAAGGTCTGCTGACAGTACCTCCAGGGTCTTCTTTAGTGTCATGATGTTTTCACTGCAGATCTCCACATTGTTTAATGTCACCTAAAGAATGGGAGGAGGCAGAGAGGAAAGGGGGATCAGAATCTTGTGAAATTTGCTACTCCTGGGAAGATCCTTGCTGTGGGCACGATTAGGATTGGGCACGAAGAAGGACATAGCCAGATGCTCTCTTGAGACTTGCCACTGCTTGCTTGGCTAGTGGGTTAAGACAACCCACCTGTTTGTTTGTTTGTTTGGTTGGTTGGCTGCCTCCCTCCCTCCCTCTGGACAGAGTATACAGAACACTGTGACCGATCTCACCACTCCCTCTCCATCCTATTCACCTGGATGTAAGTACAACTCTCTTCATTGCAAATACAAAACCTTATTATACTTGACATTCATTCTTGGAGCCCATCACACTGACTTCTACTTGGTGACATCCATCCTTTCTCACCCAGTTACACTGCTCTGACACCATAGCTTAATCTTCCAGATCCTGGCTAATGCTAGCTAGCTAGCTAAATAAATAAATAAATAAATAAATAAAATAATAATAATAGAATTTATATACCGCCCTATACACGGAGGTCTCAGGGTGGTTCACAGAAAAGATCACAATGCTTGCTCCCATTCCTTCTCTATGTCTCCCACCTGTATTACAGGTGTTTAAAGCTGCACACCCACCAGAAAGGACTGCTTGGCCTCATCTGTACTTTCAATGCCTTTGGTGTCAAACTTGCCCTGCTGAAGGCTGCTGTGCATGATGCTCACTGCGCTGGTCACACCTCTCTGGAAGTCCTGGAATGTGGTGGCTGGGAAACCCATCTTGAGTTTGTTGCACAAGACCTCCCTGGAAAGGGCAAGAGAGGAGATGGAAGTTGCCAAGATGTCCTGTGAGATCTGACCGCTTCCAAGTCACTGTCATACCACGCTGGGCAAAGGGGACAAAGGCAGTGAACTGCTCCAAGGCTTTCCTTCCTCCCAATTCTTCCAGTCATTGCCTGCCACCCTCCTACTCCCAACCTTTATTTAGAACCAGCTTCTATTTCAGCTGCTCATCAGCACATGGAAGTGACACACACAGTTCCCAAGAGGGCTCAGATAATAAATATTCTGCTCTCTTGCCCAGGAATATTCTTGAGGCACTTGGCCATCCACCCCCAGAGCATCTGTTCACTGCATGCCAATGAAGTGCCCCTAAAGTCACAGCCCTTCTTGTACACAAAAATGGCCAGGAATCTGGAAGGCTGCAGTATGAAGAAGCCAAGGAACTTTGCATGTAACATTTGCCATTGTGGAACTAGACATGATGGGACCCTTGTGTCAAATTCAGAATTTCACTTTCTGCTCAAAGAAGAGGCTAGCCTGCTCCTCTCTGCTGCTCCTCTTGAAGCCTTTCACAGAAAAGAGGCTGGAAGTTGACTGCCCTTTCAAAGGGGGAGACAAAAGCTTAGGAAGCTTGGAGCAGATACTTACAAGGCAGGTAGGAACCTGCACCTCATGGCGCCATCTGGTGGAGACCAAGGAGGCCAAAAACCTATGTGCTGAAAATCTGTAACCGTAAGCGCTATATTAGGTGAACTGCCTGGACCACCGCAGTCTAGGAGGGCCAAAAAGCTGCACACCACACACCTGAAATCTGACTCCAGCTCCGTGATGGAATGGTTGATCATAGCACAGAGGCAGTCAATGCTGGAGCTAGAAAGAGCCCGCCCAATGCACTTCTTCACGATATAGAAGACATCATCCACCATACTGGAGGTCAGCTGACCCTTCTCACATGTGTCCATAGCAACAGCCTGGCAAAGAAATCAACACACATCAATGACTTCCACAGAACACCTATATTGGTGCAGCTGCACTGGCTACCTGCATGATTTCTGGCCTAATTCAAAGTGCCTGTTTTCACCTATATGATTCAGGACCTCGCTGGAGTCATTGATCTTCATCTGAGCCATTCTCTAGATGCACTCTTTGAGGGAGATTCAGAGAGAAGGAACAAGGGAGAGCATGGCTTTTCAGCTCTGGTTCCCAGTCTGTGGAAGGCTGTCCCCAGTGAGGTCTGTCTGGCACGGTCAACAACATCCTTCAGGTGCCAGGTCTCTTCTACCAGGGATATGACCTAGTATGACACTTATGTGATTGCATGCTCTTCCTGCTGATGTTTTTGGTTTTTCTGCTGGACTTGATTATAGGTTAGCAGAATGGTTTTACTGAAATGTATTGCCTTATATGTTATGTTGTTCAACCTTTAGTAAGTCACTTAGAGTAAGACAAGTAAATAAAGAGGGCCAACAAGACTCTTCACGACCTGCAAAGCCAGCTGATCATGAACTGCTCTGGCAGGCAGGTGCGCCCTCCAGATATGGGCTGTAGTAAAGTTAGTACTTCCCTAGTAGCTGTTCTTTGGTCAAGTGGAAAGTGAGGCCTTGTGAGAAACCAGTAAGAATTATGGGAGCCGTCCTGTTGCTTTAATCTGTGGACTTGTTGGCCCCAAGGGCGTGAGGGGTTTACTATTGCAAAAGAATTCTCTGGCTCAATTGAAGGTCTGACACCTGGGTTCAAAGTTATGCACATACCCTCTGTGATGTTATCTATCTTTAATTGCTTGGGAATGTGCATCTGCCTAAGCACCACCAATCTCCATGGGAAGGGAGGAAACTGTTAGGATATTTCCGTTCCACCTTAAAAGGGAGCAGGATGTTTGTATAACAGCCTGCGTAATTTCCTGTCTCACAGGATGTTTATGTTGTCTGTTCCTTTCGTTTTCTGGCTGTTTTGCCTGAGCAGTCGGAGCAGACGGTCATGTTTTCTTTGTTCTGACCAACGCCAAATAAACTGTAAATATGCATGTTCTGCTCTCATGCTTGTGCAACTTTTTGCTGTGTGAATTCTGCTGTTAGAGTGTGCACTAAGCCTGAGGCTTAGTGTCGCTAAATTGCTGGTACTGCGTGACTACGGGAGGTCGATGGATCGTCCGGCACCGAGCTTGGGGGCTCAGATGGACTTTATCTCCCTGGCAGTATCCCAACAGAAACACCTTGATCTAGGCTCTGGAGTCTTAATTGGTTCAGGTGCCACAAGTTAGAATTATTAACCCACAAGCTGGTCATTGGACAATTCAAATGTAATCAAGGGTTTTGATTGGTCCTGGGGTTTCTGATTCCACGTGCAAATTATGGATAAAAGATCTTGAGAATGGTTTGAAAGCGCGCACTCTGCAATTCGCAAAATTGCCCGGCTGCTGATGTCCACCAAAGCAGCCGTCCTTTCGTATTTTGTTCTTGTGTGATGAAGAAGGACTTTGAACTGTTCTATCTTTGCTTTAGAGTATAGAAGTAAGTATTAGCTAGCTATATTTTACAACTTTCTTATTTTTCTCTGTACTTGTAATTCACAAAAAGATGTGCCTGCTTATTAGCATGTTCTTTATGTTTTTTTAAAAAAATTTTAAGAAATAAAACTTCCTCTTGTATTGTATGTGCCTATCCAGGGGAATGGCTAATTCCAACGCCTAGACTTCTTAGTTGCGCTCTACCAAAGGATTTCTGCCTGCAAGCTTGTGGAAGCAACTTGTAGCTTGGGGTTAGCCGGTAACAAAGGAGCACAGCTGACTCCCTTGAGCTGTGGCTTCTGGTAACCCTGGGTCAAGGGAGTGGTGGCAGCCCTACCAGTTCTATTTTGTCCTGTTTTTGGAAAAGTAAACGGGCTTGCCAGCCTTGCTCCAGAAGCCTGCTCTGGCCGGAGAAGCAAAGACAGGTGAGGGAGGGGCAAGTGGCTGGGCGCCCGATTACTACATGGGCCTTCCAGAATTTGCTGTGCCTGAAGAATAGAGGATATTTTTTAATCTATGAAGAGAATTTCAAAGGGGTCTCAAAACCATAACAGTCCTTTCTGGTGCTCACACTATAGGCAATTCAGAAATCCCCAACATTACACCCCACAGGAATTTTCAGAGCTCAGTCAATCAGAAGGGACTCAATCCACTATGATGCACTCAGTACCCTAAGATTCAACTCGATATCACCCCATCCTGAAAAGGAGGGCAGCTTCCCCTACCTTGTTGACAGTCTCCCTCATGAAATACTCCTCCATGGTAATATAATAGCCAATCAGCTCCTGCATGGCACAGCTCAGTAAGCAGTTGTTCAGCAGCTTGTCCAGGCACTTCTGATGCTCTGTGGAGTACAAGCAGAGAAGCAGGCCATGGGCTGCAGTAACAGGACACTAGTCCAGCTCCTTCTGAGCAACTGCAATTTCCTGCACACAACATTCCCCACCCCTGGTAAGTCACCCACTTTGTATTGCAATCAACAGCCTATTTAGGAGGAAAACAAGAACAGTGGAATGATGCTCACACAAGACTTGGGCCGGGGGGGAAATGCACTCAGAATGAATTAGGCAGCAGGTTTTTGGAAGGCTTCCTTAGATCCTGAGGCAGGAGTAGGAGCTATGGACTGCAAGCTCTGACTCCTTCCTAATATCAACACCAAGCAGCTTGTAAGCCATTTCCACACCCTCCTTGGTAACCACAGCCCAAGGGAACACAACCTTCTTGGCAGGACTGAAGTTGCAGAGGTAAGGGGGTGGGTTGAGCAATTCCTTAGTCCTGCTCTGTACTTTCCTAAAATGTGAATGCCTCTTGCCTGCCTGGATGGAGGCTTGAGACAGATATGTCTGAGTGTGTGCCTGGCGAAATCTTGTGCTGTTTGTTGCATGGCTGGAATTCAGCCAGATGTACAAAGGTGAGAGTCATTGTTACTCTGCCCACTTCCATCCCAACCCTACCCACATTGGCACATGAATCTTGGGAAATCCTGCCTGATCCAGAGCCCACAAAGCATGGCCAAGGAATCCTAATAGTGCAATCCTAACCATACCTACTCAGAAGCAAGTCCAGCTGAATTCAATGGGGCTTACTCCCAGTAAGCGGAGTTAGTAATGCAGCATAACTTGTTAACTTCTTATTTCTGTTGTGAAATCCTGCCCATTACACAAGTTCATCTGGTAAGCCAAACCGGCCACAAGTCAAAGAGCACGTCAGATTTGGTTTTGTGCAAGGAGCACTTAAGTTTTCACCTTGCTTCACATCCTCTGAAGCCATGGAATCTCCCACCTCAAAGTCGGAGATGATGCGCCTTCTAATGAATCTCAGATACAGCTCACTCCGTGCATTCATCAAGGTAACCTCTGTTAAAATGGGGTCAAGTTCCCTGTGAGAAGAAAAGTGACAGTCAATAGCAGAACCACTGAGAAAGCAGGCATTTCACAACAAGATGAGGTGGTAGAACAAAGCCCTCAAGACAGCTCTGGACAGCCAGCAAGCTCATGTTGGAATCCTGAAATTGCCGCATGTAAAACAATGCTTCCAGTCAACAAACAAATGTTTGCAGATGTGGAAATGTAGCGCCTTGAGCCATTCTGGGACCATAAGGCTGGCTTTGCCATTTCCTGTCATGCCAATGATTTGTGGTTTTTGTTTACCAGTGCTGTGAAAACCTGTTCCTCATAGCAGAGGAACAAGCTTAAGGGGAGGCCTAGCTGTTCCTGCAAGGAAATTGGTTAATAGCTGTGCATTTGGGTTTGGCAGGAACAAGAATCCCTAGACACCTCAGCGTAGTCATCAGCTGAGTGGCTAAAACTTGAGCTTAGCAATGACCAGAGACAAACTCATAAGGTAGGTAAAACTTGCCACAGCAGCTCTGGAGAGTAGGTTTTAAACTGGTGCATGTACACACACACACACACACTTCCTTTCCAGAGAGAGATGCAAACCTCTGGCTGCTACAAATTGCCTTCAATCCTATAAATTCACCCAGCTAATTGAACAACTCAAGCAGAGAAATGTAATACCAGCCAGGCCTTAACCTAGATTGGAACAGGGTCCAGTTAATGGCCAGTTTTCAACAGAGCCAGCAACTGCCACAACCCTTTTGAGTACCTTCCTGAGAAAGCATTAGCAACCAAGTGGTAGTTGTCATAATCATTTGCTCCAGGGTGTAAGTCACCTCATAAGTCCGGGGCCTGCTCATCCTCACCACTTTACATTCTTACCTATTCTAATCCATTCTTCCCCCTTTTCCATTCCAATTTGCAGCTTATATGATCACTCTCTGATGCAAATGGTTCCATCAAACACACAAATACTGTACAACACAATTCCATCTCGTGCAGTCTTCCATTGTGAGACAGGCCAGGGGAGAAAGCAGGTGATCCCCCCTAATCTATGAAAGAGCCTCTGCCTCCTAGTGGACAGATGTCTGGCCCATTGGGTGGTGACAAAGGAGAGCACACTGGATGGCATCACAGAGGGAGAACACACTAGTTTCGTAAGACTGGGCCTGGTCCTTTCCAGGATACCCTTGGACATTTAAGTGCCAGGTCAAACCACAATTTCCCACAATGAAAAGAGTTGTGACTGAAAAGCAGGAAGGAAAGAGGGGGAGATTTTGGCCAGTTTACCTTGGCTCAATCTTTTCCGCAACTGAACTCCTCATCATGCTGTTCTGAACATGCTGAAACTGCAAGCGTAAGAAGTAGAGAACTGTTAGAAATCTCTTTTCTGCTTGTTGACTCCTAAATTACCAGTCTCCTTCCGCTGGAGCAGTAATAAGGCAACAGGTAGAGGGAAGGAGAGCTAAGGATGACCTCTTCATTCCATACCCAAGGGGAATTTACATAGGAGTTAGAGAGAGATCAGAAACAGAAGGATGCTGACAGAAGCTTTTGAAAGAAGCATTAAAAAGAAAAGAAAAAACACACTAATAAGCAAACCCCAGAAGTATTTGCTATGTTGGACAACAGGAGTCTACAGGGAAATCAACACCAAGCCTTAGAGCATGACTCAGCACAGAGAGAGAGAGAAACAGAGACAGTGAGCAAGCTCATTTATTTGCTGGGCCCTGAAGCTCATTGGGTGGCCTTGGACAAGCCAGCTAAACTGACACACAGGAGAGTTGGAAGGCAATGGGTGGCATCGTTACCCATTGGTGTACATGGCACATTGCAGAGTTAATAACTTAGGGACTACAGGAAAAGTCACTCACCTTCTGACATGCCTTGAGTGAGAGGGAAGGGAAGGGTGTGGGGTGTGGCTGCAGAGAGCTGCAGACATTTGGGGGCACTTTTCTGTGTGGAACCTCAAGACCCTTTAGGCACCTCGGTCTGGGTACACTGGGTGGCCACACTCTGCCCTGATTCTACCCCATTTTGCAGATGGGACAGAAACAGTGACAGCCATCACTGGGATGTTGTAAAAGTTGAACCAACAGGGATTGAAGGTATACAGCAGGCAGGACGGGGTGTGTGGGTGAGAGTCACTGGGGCCACTAGTAATTAGAGCATTTGAGCTCCCTAACCAGCCAAGAGACTAGCCTTCTGCACTGGCATGCCACCACCAGTAAGAAAACACAGGTGACCGCAGCAGCAGCCCACAATGTGAGGTCTGCATGTGCTGTCCCCATTGTTACAAGCCGCATAAAGGGCTCTCTTGCACCAGCAAACTCAAGAGAAGCCTCATGGAACTGGCTCAAAGTGGGTTCCTCCATGTCTTCCTCAGGCCACACTGGCAAGTCTCTCACCTGTCTGTGATAGGATCTCTGCTGGATAAACTTGTCCACAACCTTTTCTACCTGTCGATCACATTCTGTCTGTAGGTGCTTAATCAGTGTATAAAGCCTGCCTGGTCCATAGTAGGTCTCCACAATGGGCTGGTGGGTCTCCACAATACGGGCAATCCCTAGAAGAAGAAGAAACAGGTGATATGAGACTGTTTTACAGTGCTCCAGAAAAAGCTGCCACCACATCCTGTGAGGACAAAAGGATCATTCCAAACAGAAGCTCAAGGCTTTCCTTCAACACTTCACTGCTTGTGCAATGCTGTCAAGACAGCATCCTGTTTCTAGTAATATGGGGAAGGGCCACAGCTCAGTGGTAGAGCATCTGCTGGGCATGCAGATGCTTCCAGAGTCAGTCCTTAATGGCATCTCCTAGTAGGTCTGGGAACACATCTCAACTGAAATCATGAAAAGTCCCTGGCAGTCAGTATAAGCAGTACTGAATTAGATGGACTAATGGTTTGACTAAGCATAAGGCAGATATTCTAAGGTATTCTCAATGGCAGCAGGGAGTTACCTTCAAAAAGTAGGGTCAGCGTGTCTGCAAAGATAGCTGCAGCTCTACGGTCACTCATGTCTGTCTTCATCACCAACTGCAGGTTCTCCTCCGCTTTATTTGCAACCTGAAAAGAATGAAGACCTTTAGCCTATGTTATCCCACAGCCTCGGTCAAAACTCATGCAAGGACAATCCTCCTGGAGGAGCCTTTTTTAAAATTAAGATTTTGTTAATCAATCAATCAATCAATCAAATCTTTACAGCAGTCCAAGCTGGTGGCCATCACTTTTGCAGATAATTCCATAGTTGAATTATGTGTTACGTGATGGATATGAGGCTGCTTGTAACTGCGCACACATCTACTGTGTTCCATCCTTACCCATCTTTCTAAAGTAAAAAGTCCCAGCTTCTATAAGACTGACCCACTAGAACAGGAGCAATGGCTCAACGCCAAGAAGCTCAGAATGCATCTCAGCTGCAAATGAGCAGCAGCTCTCAAGCTACACTTACCTGTTTGCACAGGTACTCGGAGAATTTACTGAGTCCTTCTTCATGCAAGCCCAGCAGAGGAAATATCTTGAAAAAGCGCTCCACTTGGGGCAGGTCTTCCTGTTTTGTGGCAATGTCAAATTTCTCAGTCACAATCACCTTCAGGCGCTGCTCTGCCTCTTGCAGAAGCTTCAAGTTGGCCTCAATTATGCTGCCTGCCCAGAAAGGAGAGTCTCAGTATCATTTCTATGCAATGGCTCCGTATTTAAGGAAGAACCTCCCCTCAGAGGTGGGTTACACATCAATATTATCACTTTAAAAAAATGCTCCTTTTTGTTCAGACCTTGGAAGGGCACTGTGATTTGCTTCTGCTGGTTATCTTTTTATTTCATCCCTGTTGACATTTAATCTTACTTTTAATTAGGATTTATGATGGTTCTGTATTTATATACTGCTTATTGTGTTTTTAAAACGTGTCATGCCCTGCCCTGAGACCCTTGTGTGAACCGCTAGGGTGTTATAAATATGTGAAATAAGATAAGTGGAATGAAAGTAGAAGTTTAGGCAGCATTTGTTCATAGTGACGAAGTTGGCTTTTGTTCATTTTTACTAGTTACAACAGAAATCATCACAGAAACACAGAATTGAAGGATGACTCTGGGTGTATTCTGTAAAACCAAATGACACTTAATGTACTTCACAACAATCAGGTGCCTTTTTGGTTATTGTTAATATATTAGAATCCACCCCAAATATTGTTTTTACAGTGTAGGGTGGGATATTAGATACAATTAAATAAACCAATAAACATAATGATTACCTTCCCGGCCCTGCCTGCTGAGCTCAATTACAGATTTGTCCAAAGAAAGGTAGCGATGAATATGTGCAGCAGCCTGTTCATAATCTTCATTCCTCAGGGCTGTCTGGACTCCATCCATGCAGAACTTCAAGTCCAGAATGTCATCTGCTCTCTGGATGGCTTGATAGAGGCGATTCTGCCAAGAAGTGCCCCAATTAATTCCCCTCCAAAATTGGCAAGGCAGGAGCAGAAGAGGCTAATGGAGACCACAACAGCTGAGGAAGCTACATATGATGATTTCCCAGCTGTGGGTGCTCCGCGCTAATCCCACCAGCCAGATTGCTGCTCTGTGAGCATGCATTCAAGATATGACAAGCAGGGCCTCCAAGATCCAGCACAGCAGGAAAGAGGATGCAACTAGCCTGGCCACGATCACACACATTCGTCTCATCAAGGCTGGGCCAAAGCAGCACACGCCGCATCAGGATGTCTTTGAAAAACATTTGGAAACTTAAGCTGAAGTTTTGCCTGGGGCAAGCTTTTTTGCAGCTTGCTATTGCTATATCAGGTGTCATGGCTTCCTAGGACTTCTTCTAAAGTCCTAAACAGCTTGGAGGCAAACCATCTCTTCCCACAAGGATCCTGCCCATCTACACAGGGGAAGCTCTGCTCTCAGCACAGAAAGGGTTCCTGGTGGGAATGCGGGGGACAACCATTGTCATGGCACTGTGTGTGTGTCATTCCATGCCCTGGGAGATGAGATGGGCTCCCTTCCTAACAGTTTTCAGATGCCAAGCAATGACATTTTTGTTCCAACATGCCTACAATGCACCCTTTCCTTGCCTATCCCTGTAGTAACTCATACATTTGAATACCTTAGACCTTGGCCTGTTGTCTCTTCGCTCTTTCCCCTTTCTGTGATCATAGCCCACTTTAACTCCAGGTTAAAAGTTCCCAACATGTCTCTTGATTATGCATGTGAAGGGATATGCCCATGTAAACGGAGAATATGTGGCAACAATCATATTTGAAACAAGTGCATTTGAAACATTTCTGCAACCCTTGACAACTCAAATAAAGACCACATCTCAAAAACAGATGAGTAAAAGGGGACAGCCTTATATTCTTATTATTTATTGAATTTCTATACTGCCCTGCTTATGAAGATCATGCGGTGGTTCACAATATAAAAACACAAAAATACATACCATGATAACAAACCAAAACAATACCCTCTCAATATTATTATTACTGTACAGGTATGAAAAGACCAGTGATGGGGGAGGGAAAGAGAAATTCCTCCTTAAATGTCGACAATCACACACAGCCATGTCATGACAACCCAATCAGACTCAAAGCTCAGTATGGCTTTATCTAGTTACCTTGGCAAGGTCGAGCTGTCGGACTTTGCTGCTGACATTCTCAGCCAGATTGCAGGTGAAGGTGATCATTCCAGCTAGCTGCTTTGCATCGCCTTCAATGAGCTGCAGGTTAGGACTGAAAACAAAGAAACAAGGGAAAGTAGGATGTCTGTTTTGGAAAAAGCAGCAACGATGCACATACAGTATGACAATTGCTACTCACCCCATGCGATGAAGGGTAGCCATCTTGCTCTCCATGGAGCTCTGCTGTTCCAGAAGCATCTCCAACTCTTCTTCCACAGCTTTCTGAAAAACAGAAATATAACGCTGCAGGCATAATCAATGCCCAATTTGCAGCTTGTCCCTTTCAAGATCAATGGTAACGGCATGACTTAAGAACTCAATGTGACATCAGATCAGGGATCCAAGCAAAAGGTTGCTAATAGGGGTTGGGCACATCACATGCTCTATTCTGCATCAGTTTATCCTTTCCATGAAAGAGGGTATGCTTCCTCTCAAACAACAATGGAGTCCGTTACTAGATAAATGGAATATTCATCACTATCATATCCTACTCTTGAACTTCCAGAGGCAGATACTGCCCTGGAATGATCCATCAAGGCTCTTTTGTCTCCTTGGGTTCAGGACCTTTGCACACATGACCAATATTTGTTGCACATCACTAGCTCTGATTCTACCCAATCTTATGGCACAATCCACATTATGCTGGATTTGGGGTCCCCAACATAACGCCCACGGCCACTCCCTGTGGTGCACTCTGAGGACAACCGCACCTGCCCATGCATGCTTAACACTGTGTGGCTCTGCCAAGCAAACTGCAGGCATTCATGTGTCGTACCCTCTTCCCTTTCTTGGCCCAGAGAAATTCCTCTTAGGAAAGGAAGGTGGGGCAGCTGGAAAGAAAAAGGCAGGATCCTGTTACTACTACCTTTAACTTTTAAAAAAGTGATATGGGTGTGTTCCTGGCTGTTTTTATATATATGTTACTTTTACTGGCTTTTATGTTGAGTGGGTTGGAATGTTTTGCCCGTATTTGAGTGGGTGGTGGTGGCAGTAGGCTTAGTGGGACTGTTTTGCCTTCTTTGTGGGGTTGTTTGGATTGCCTGTGTTTGAGGTTGCATACCTTTTGGCTGTTTGTTTTGGTAGGTTTGCTGATACCTCTTTTGCTTGTTTGGGGGGAGGTTGCCTCCCCTTCGACTTGCTTATGATAGTGTTTTCCCTATAGTTTACTTGGGACAAGGTGTTCTGTGCATCACTAGTTTTTGGGTCTTTGCAGTGCCCACAACACTTTATTAGATTGCCAAATGTGTCCCAGGCCACGAAAGGTTTGGGACTAGAGTACTGACGGTTGTTACAACATCTATCCAGAAACCGAAATAGACACTTGCTCAGATGCACCCAGGAATTTTATCTGTGGAATATTTGTGGCCCTATGACATTTTAGGTTTTCATCATTTTACCTTGTTTTAAGTTTTGTGAGGGAGAGTCATGAGCATCTATTTAACCCACCCTTTGCCAACCATGCAGCCCCGACGTCATTTAACCACATCTGGTGGGCAACAGGTTGGCGAAAGCTGGTCTCCCATCTTGAAGGAAGGAGAACCTAAGAGGGGTTTGATGGCTCAGGCCAAAGGCAGCCCACAGAGTCCAGCATCCTTTCCTCACCATGGCCAACCAGATGCCCCAAAGGGAAACCCACAAACAGGATATGGGTGCGACAGCAACTCTCCCCCTTGCAATTCCAGAAACTACTACTATTCAGAAGCATCACTGCCTCTGACCATGGAAGCAGCACATAGCCATCCTGGATAATAGCCACTAAAACCTCCTCCTCCTCCATGAATTTGCCCAATACTCTGTTAATGCCCTCTAATTTAGTGCCCACCCCTGCCTCCTGCGGAAGGGAGTTCCACAGTTTAGCTCTGTGCTGCGGGAAGATGGGGCTTTCTTTTGGGGGAAGGGGGCCTTGCCCTCCGCTTGTTTCCCCGTTCCTAACTCAAGGCGGCGGCGCGCGGGCGGGGGGCACCCTCGACAGGAGCGAGGCCCAAAGGGATACCGAGGCAGCCTAGCTCCAGAGTGACGGGGGCTGGGAGAGGAGGGGGAGAATATAATCCAAGCCGCACCTCCTCCCCGCACAGGCGGCTGTAGGCGGCCTCCAGCTCCGGCAGATCAGTGAGCGCCCGGATTTGCTCCATGGATAGCGAGGAGGATGAGGAAACAGAGGGTCCGGAGCCGCCGCCATCGCTCCCTCCCCTCAGGCCTGAACCGGCCACCGACGCCGCCATTTTGGCTTCACGTCGTTCTAGAGATAAGAAAATTGTAGAGTCGCGCTGGAATAGCCAGGAAATGGCGCTTCCGGGCTCCTGACGACGCTTTTTTTTAATGGTACCCCCCCCCGCCGCCGCCCGGGCTCTAAGCGTAAACGGACCACAGAAGCCGCCGGATGGCGACTTTTGTTACTGATCTGTAATTAGATTTCTGCGCCCTCTTTCGCCCAGGAAGCTCACGGCTCTCCTCCCACATTTTATTCTCACAACCACCCTGCGAGGTAGGCCTACAAGCCGAGAGGCAGCGATTAGCCTAAGGGCAGCCTCTGACTTCCAAGGCTGAGCGGGGGCGTTGAAGCCGTGTCTCCCGCGGTCTCCCCTGGCTCTTGATGGCTGCAACGCCTGTTTTACTTCATTTCACTTTGTCTCCCATCGCCTTTCCTCCAAGGGGCTCAAAGCGCTGTACGCAGTCTCCATGCTCCACGGGGACTGCTTTATCCTCACAAAACCCCTGCGAGAGAAACGCGGACATGCCCGAGACCTCCCAAGTCCTGGTCTAACACGGTCACCAGGACCCCGCACCGGCTCACTGCATTTCAGCCCAAGCGTTTCAACATAACAACAACAACAATTTTATTATTTATACCCCGCCCATCTGTCTGAGTTTTCCCAGCCACTTTGGGCGGCTTACAGCATATATCTATATAAACATAGTCAAACACCAAGCATTAAAAACTTCCCGATACAGGGCTGCCTTCTTCTAAAAGAATACAAGCGGAGAATAAAACCCGCGAGGCAACGGAGCACAGGCAGACAAGGACTGGCAGGAGAATGGATAGAAAAGACAGTGAAACTCCTAGAAAGTGGGGAAAGCACAGCGTCCAAAAGTGAATTCGGTTTCCGGCGTCCGTGTATACGTCTACCCAAAACAGACTATAGCAGGCAAATCGTTACATCCGGGAACATTAATATAGGTGCCTAAGCTATTGCCTGTGTCTCGGGGTGGTGTGGGGAAACAACCACCAGTAGCAGCGTTTCTATTGCAGAATAAAATTGTGAAATTATTTTCAGAGTAAAACAACAACAACTCCAGGCTAAAACGGGTAAAGTGGAACAGTCCAAGCCGCGCGGGGGTTGCTTCTGGCACGCCGTGGCCAGCCTAATCGCTCAGTTCCGCGCTACTTACGTGGAAGGACCCAAGGAGCGCGGGAGGCCGCTGAGGCAATGGCGGTGCTTGACTGCAGGCTGTGGAGGAAGTGAAGCAGCGGCAGGATCCGCCGCCATCCGCGCTGCTCCTGCGGTAAACGCTGCCAGATCCCTTTCAGAATTAGGCTGCAACTTCTCTAATCCCCGGCGGGAGGAGGCCGTGGCGTATTTGTAGGCTGCCACGCGCGCGGTGTTACCGAGGCCCTTGAGTGGACCGTTGCTGGGCGACGCCGGTGCGGGCGGGAAAGAGCTCTGGACAAGCAGGCGGTGAGGGCGCCGCGCTTTTTACACTCTTTTGGACAATCTTGGTCGCATTTTTGCTTTGCCCACTGAGGGGAGGGGGCGCCTAGCAGCAGCGGTAGGACGCGCGCTGCTTTTTCGGAAACCACGAGGGAGTTTTTCGTGCAGGGTTTAAGCTCGACCCTCCATTGTTTTAACCCACATAACTTGCAATACCAAGGCAGGTTTATTGTGGAGGGGGAAGCCCCATTGAGCGGGGTGGCAGTTACGTTAGAGTCAAAGTGGAGAGGACGGTGCTGCTCTTTATTTGTAAGAGACTTGTTTCTCTCCGTCCATCCCTATTGCATGTGTACTCGAAAGTGAATGTGGTCAGGATTCATGCAGCCGTGCAGTCCTGTGCATGTCTACTCAGAAATAAGGCCTGCTAAAATTGTTCTCCCTGATCATGCCATACATCTTTTAAGTTGTCTAATACTTTTTAAAATAACTTTGGTGAGCTGGATTTTAGTCCATAAAATCATATCACAAAAATGTTTTAGTCTTTAACATGCCACAAGATATTTAGTTGTTTTAGCTGTAGCAGATTTAATGGCTGTTACTCTGGGAATGTCTGCTCCATTGTAATATGTGAATTTATTAAGTAACAAATTGTAAAAAGTGTTTGTATCCCCTCCAGTGAAACTGCAAGTTGATGTTGATTCATCATTAAAATTAGGAAACAAATATTTTCAGGGTGCCCGTTACTTTCAGTTTTAACACTTGCTTCCTTCATAAGAACATTTTGCTTTGTGGAAAGTTAGGAAGGAAAAACCACCTCGTTGAGGTTTTTCAGTCTGTGAAGTGTTCATATGAACCATCTCTCAAATGGGTTTAACGTTCAAGTTTTCTCCACCAATTGGCATTTATGTTAATGTGTGGTCACAATTGAACAAGTTTTAAAAATCATGCATAGTGTATTAACTGCTTGGTTTCCTTTTCTCAGCAGGTGAACTGAGGTGAAGTGATATCAATCGGCACCATGTTTCTTTATAACCTAACTCTGCAGCGAGCCACCGGGATCAGTTATGCCATCCATGGCAACTTTTCAGGTACTCAGTTCTGGCTGGAAGCTTAGATGAAAGGTGAAAGCAAAGTCTGATATTAGACATAGCATGTATTTCTGCTGAAGTTGTATACCTGCAATTTTGGTTAGAATGGCAGAGATACTATTTCAGAATTCTTGTAGAATATGAGATCTCAACTTTGTCATATTTTTCTGGGCCAAATTAAGTTTTCTGAACCTCTTCAGACATCAGGCATTGGTTAGGCTTGCAACGTTCACTTTTCTCCTTGGCTTATCAAAAGGCAAGGGAGGGCAGGGTTAAGTGGCCACACATCATGTATATGGATAGCAGAGCAATATGCTTTTGAAAAGTAAGCAACTTGTCTGTTGACCTCCAATTCTGATTCAAGATTTGGCATTCTGATTTCTGGTCTGCATCACAATTTCAGAACGACTAATGTGTTTTCTCTGTAAAAAGTGGTCACAACTCAGGTAGGGAAAACAAACCTACAAGGCACTTTTGAACTTGTAAGCAGCAATGGGAGGTTTGATAGAGAAGTGCTTTGGCCATCTTCCTCTTTGGCTGATGATCAGGTTTTTCTTTTCTTTTTAGGTACCAAACAACAAGAAATTGTTGTTTCTCGAGGCAAAATCTTGGAGTTGCTTCGTCCTGATCCGAACACAGGAAAAGTTCATACTTTGCTGACAGTGGAAGTCTTTGGAATCATTCGCTCTCTCATGGCCTTCAGATTAACTGGTGGAACTAAAGACTACATTGTGGTGGGCAGTGATTCAGGTCGCATTGTTATCTTGGAATATCAGCCCTCAAAAAATGTGTTTGAGAAGATTCACCAGGAAACCTTTGGCAAGAGTGGCTGTCGCAGAATTGTTCCTGGACAGTATTTGGCTGTGGATCCTAAGGGGCGAGCTGTCATGATCAGTAAGTTGGGATAGTTGTTTTCAGTGGTATCTGTATAATACTGTTGAGTAACTGAATGGGAGAAATGATTTGGATAAGAAACATTGGTTGGTTTTTCTATCCTTGGTTTAGGTTTTGAAACTGCTCCAATCAAAAGTGCTTTTATTGGCGATCCCAGTGCAACTAGATCTATGTTGCAAATGGGAACTGAGAAGTTGTGAGTTTCCTTAGGCCGTCTAAGTGAGTTTGTGGTTGAGTTGATATTTAGACCAGGGATTCCCAGTTTATACTCTTAGCCACTCCAGCTAGATTTACTCTCAGCCAATCAGGGTGATTCCATGTTACGAAGAATTTGTTGGAATGTAGTATAATTCAAAACACTTCCCTGCTACCCATTTGGTACTTGATGTGCTTATGTGTATGACTGCTGAAAACTGAACTAGAAATAGAGCTAAGTTTCCTTAATGGGGTGTAAGTGGAGCCTTCTGTGGGTGTCAGTTTGAAGAAAAGCACTTGAGCCCTATATAACTGGTGCAACAGTTTTCTCTTCCCTGAAGTGATGATTAGGAATTCATGTCTCTTCTCTGACATAAGACATGGAGACATTTGGATCCAATTCTGATCAGGTTCTCATCATAAATGCCCATTTTCTTTTGCATGCATCATGCCATTTTTTTAAAGCTGTAATGTAATTTTGGGGTTTGATACAAATCTTAGTAGCTAAAGTGGATCTGTAAAAACATTGAACGTTGAACATGGTTTTCTAATTGTTTACCATCCTGTGATGCGAAAAAAGGTGTCTTCAAGGTGAGCCTCCACTGCCATGGTTATAAGAGCGTATGCAGCTACCTTAATGCCACATTTCCTTTATGTGGGGCAGCACTATGACAATGGCAGTTATGGCTCTTGTAGGCCGGAAGAGGATGGGTATATGAAACCCAAGTCCTGCTGTGGTTCAACTTCTAATGTTAAACTGATTTAGTGTTACATCTGAATGCAACTACTGGTTCTTCCAACAGGAAAGTAGCAGGGGAAAACTGCTCTGTCTTGAGAGGGCTGCAAGGCCTGCTTATGCAAGAGTAGGGATTGGGCACTTTCAGCATTAAAGTGCAGACATCTTCTGCTTCTGTATTCCTAATGTTTTCTCTGTCTATCTCTTCGTAGGTGCCATTGAGAAGCAGAAGTTAGTGTACATTCTGAACAGGGATGCTGCAGCCCGACTCACAATTTCTTCCCCATTAGAAGCGCATAAAGCCAACACCTTGGTTTACCATGTAGTTGGAGTAGATGTGGGGTTTGAAAATCCCATGTTTGCCTGTCTGGAAATGGATTATGAGGTATTGAGGATTTTGTCTCTCTGGTGACTCTTCCCTGCTCAACTGTTCGTGTGTCTCTTTTAAAAAAATGCAACTAACACCTTGTTGACTCCTTTGTTAACGAAGTCAACTGTCCATCTTCAAGTTCTCCAATATGCTTATTATGCCCTTCTTATAAATCAGCTGTCTTTCATCGTATTCTCCATAATACAGCAAAATAGAGATCTTTGGATGGCGTGGAGGAGGCCTCCAGTGCAACCATGGGTTAGGTCCCCACTATCAGAGTTAGGCAAGTCACATGACTGAGTACATAAACAGATCAGAAGGGTAAGGAGGGAAACAGGCCTTGGTGGGCAAGGAAGCGATTGCAGAGAGCAAGTGCTCTCCAAAGGTGCCCAAGTCCTTGACTTTGGTCTTAGAACACAGCTTAAGATCAGAGGGCACCTCACCTGAATTTGTACTAGTAGTTTGTTCTTAGTGGCATATTAATAGCAACAACAGTATTACTATTTGTTGTGTATATAGTGTCATTTATGCACCGGTATGATACATTCCTGTAACCTAAGAGATTTCCATTCTAAAACAGACACAGGGAAACAGTAAAAGAATTGGGGAGGCAGGTGGAGAATGTGTGCTTTAAGTTATGTCAGCTCTGGATACATGTGGGACAGGCACTGTAAGGAGTTGCATGGATATCTCTTGAAGTGCTTTGGGGTGTTTTTATTGGTTAGTTTGATTATAAGTTTATATTAGAGTTCTCTGTACTGCCCTTCACCAAAATGGTCACAGGGTGGTTTACAAAGAACAAAACATAATTTTAATTTTTATAAGTAATTCTTATATATTACGTTCCATTGATTTTGTGGCAATAGGGTCAGTTGCTGCACCAGATAAACAGGCAGGTGGCAGACTGAATAATCAGTTTCTGAACTATTGGATATTTAAATTTTTTATTCATGGCGGTTTTGTCTTTCGGGACCTTCACTTACAGTGCAGGCAAACCTTTTCAGTCTGCTTTATTACTCTTAATTTTTTCACTTTATTATGAACATTTAAATAGTATTTTTCAGTTGAAATTTCCAGGACAGCTTACGTTAAAAATGTATCCAAGTTTATGTTCTCTTACGAGACAGAGTATGACACTAATTTATTGTTGGTACATGTATTGTTTTCCACAGGAAGCTGACAATGACCCCACAGGAGAAGCGGCAGCCAACACCCAGCAAACCTTGACATTTTATGAGTTAGATCTGGGTTTGAACCATGTTGTCAGGAAATATAGTGAACCCTTGGAAGAACATGGCAACTTCCTTATTACAGGTACTGCTACCATTTCCAGTCCTTTTAGGGAAAAGGCAATATCCTAAGATGTCAGAAAGAGAACTTCTTGAGACAAATGCACATTTTCTGTAGGCTCAAGCCATACTTGATGAATGAAAATTACAACAGCATTACAACTATCCTTGATAGTTGCTTTTGTGCCATGCTTTACAAAAGTGCAACAAGTATTTCCACTCTATGCTCTACATTGCAAACCTAAAGTAGGTTAAAAAGTGGAGACCTCTGTTACTTAGTAGGCAGAAACCATCAGATTCATGAAAGCTCACCATATGTAACCCTCTCACTCCTGTGCTTTTCTTTGCTACCCTGATGATTGTCTGCACCTTAGCCCAAACCATGACATTGTCTTATTGCAGCAGACATTCAAACACATATAGATTACTGTCAAGTAGTCTGGCAGCCAGGCCGATACTGAACAGGGCAGGATTGGCAGAGGGGCAGCCAGAGTAGGAGAGCTGGCTTGCCAACCAATTGGGTCATGCTGTTGAAAGAAACACCGGATATTTGCAAGTCCCTTCTTGCTTTCACTTCCTCTGCTTGAACACAGACCCCTCTTCAGCCTGAAAATGGTGGCAAACTTGTGCAGTTTTTTCTCAAGTGTACCTTGGGTAAACCAGTTCCACAAGAACCAGACGAAACTATAGATGCAGCTGCTCTTCTTCAGCTTCTTACAACATGTTTCTTTTATTCGTCAGTCCCTGGAGGTTCTGATGGTCCCAGTGGAGTGCTGATTTGTTCTGAAAACTACATCACCTATAAAAACTTTGGTGACCAACCAGATATCCGATGTCCCATTCCCAGGAGAAGGGTAAGGATCTTGTAGCTTTTTTCACCCTAAAGGAATATCCCAGTAGCATTCTCTGGGCAGCTGAAAAAATGGTTCACCTTTCAGGTTTGGCCAGAAAACGCAGCATTTGTATGAATATGAATGCATTATTAACAAAGCTGTGTAGGCTTCATTGAGGTTCTTAGTGAACTTGGGCTTCCATGGAGTGGGGAGTGGGTCTTCCCATGCCACACCTTACTTGTTAACTCCTTTTCCATATCAGCTAGAAAGAGCTGGCAGCAAAAGGTTGACTTACGATTTTGCAAAATTCCCAAAATTCTCTCAATGCTCATTATCTTGCTAAGACTTTTAGGGACCATTAGGAATTTGAATCTATGTAACAATATATCTGAAGAGTCCACAAGGGACTGTGCTGCCTGAGCTAGGCAGGCAGGCCACCATTGCCACCTCCAGCAGCTGTACTGGTAGACTTTGCAATAATTGTGGATGAGGTTGCTCTAGAAAGTGCATACTGCATCACCACTTTGTCATAACTGTGGAAAATACTCTTAAACAGTATTTGCTTTCATCACTGCAAAATGGCAGCAATGCAAGCACTTTGCAGGGTGATCTTGCCCACTGTGCCTTATTCTGAGCAAGGCATGAGATAGGCACCAAGGAGAGCATTTGGGCCATCCTTGCTTTATGGGAGGAAGGACCCAGTTGGATGGCTAGCAGTAGTGGCAGCTGGTGATGGAGGCAGGTCATTTGAGGGTAGGGGTGCCTAGTCTTCAGCCTGAGCTATGTGAAAGAAGTACTGCTAATTGTAAACTGAAAGTGAAAACGCTGTTGTGGCTTGATGTGATGAGTTGATGTCTCTTCTCTGATGGTTATTGTGGAGATGGCATTTCTTTCTGATCAAGCATTGATGCTGATTACATACTTGGTGCTGTGCAGGACACAGAAGACACTGCCTAGAGGTTTTTAAATTGCAAATCTATATTAGACAGTCAAAGACATCATTGAGAGAGGGCTGTACCTCCTGTCTGGTGGAGTTGGGGTACAGTCTCCTTTGTTGCTTTAACCTTCAGGCAGCAACTACAAATGGTCCTCTTTCAGAGGGTGTTTGAGACCCTTGAGCTGCAAACCATTGCTTTGTCTGTTCTTTTTGTTGGTAGTTTAATTTTATGTTTTAATGTTTACTTGTAAGGTCTCTTGAGGTGCTTTGGCAAGAGTTGGGGGATATAATTAATTTAATAAATAGATCGTGTTGGAAATTGATATTTGAGGATGAGGGTGGGGGGGAGGGGAGGGAGAGCTGGACTCAGGGATGGTGAGGTTTATAGCTCCTGCAAGGCTCAGTGAAAGAAGCGAGGGAAGTGGCTTGATAGAGGGGTTGGGAGCAGCATCACAGAAGAGCCCAGGAAGGAAGACTAGCAGGAGAACTTCCCCAGAATGGAAGGAAGCAGTGAGGGAGCCTGGCAAAGCTGCTATAAAGAGGGGTGATATTTGCAGTAGGGGGGAAGCCATTAACAAAGGTGATTTCTAGCTATGATTCTATTAGGGCAGCTTCTGTCTTTGAGTCTGACTTGCTGTTCCTTCTGGCAGAATGACTTGGATGACCCTGAAAGAGGCATGATTTTTGTCTGCTCTGCTACACACAAGACCAAGTCTATGTTCTTCTTCTTGGCTCAGACTGAGCAGGGTGACATCTTCAAAATCACCTTGGAGACTGATGAGGACATGGTATGTCTCCCGTTGCTCATGAATGTTTGCTTGTGTGTGAGGGGGAGGGAAGGAGAATGGGTGATGTGTGAACTTTCATATCCAGCTCAAGCAGTAACTCATTTGTGGTGGTTTCAGGTAACAGAAATTCGACTCAAGTACTTTGATACAGTTCCTGTCGCTGCTGCCATGTGTGTTCTGAAAACTGGGTTCCTCTTTGTGGCTTCTGAGTTTGGAAACCAGTAAGTAAAATCTCCGACTTCTTTCTGAACGGTTGCTGAATTTTTATGCTTGATACTGCTGTTGATGTTCTTCAAAGCACACATGCAGTTTTGGCTACCTTTCCTTCTTCAAATCTGGAAATTGTTCAGGTTGTGGCTGAATCTCAGACCCTTGCAACCAACCACAGGTATGGCCTGCCTGCTTGGTTTCATCTTGCCAATTTCATCAAGGAGTGTGTCAATGTCCTGTTTTCAGAATCTTACAGCAAGCATGGGTGTTGTGGGTTATTATGTCAGGATAAAATTTTGGATTTGTTTAGCCAATGAGGCCCAAACACATCTATACACATATAGCCCATGGTGTGATATTTCATTCACTGGAAGAGAGAAAGGATCTGGGGCAGAGAGCATATCGTATTGTTTGCCTTTTCTACAGATAGACCAGGGGTAGTCAACCTTTTTATACCTACCATCCACTAATGCATCTTTCTTGATGGTAAAATTTCCTTACTGCCCACCAGTGCTCTATGGAAGGAGGATTCAGCTTGTGCCGTAGAGCCCCCTACTGCCCACCTAGAATCCTGAAACGCCCACTAGTAGGCGGTAGGGACCAGGTTGACAACTCCTGAGATAGACAAATAAGGATGTGAAGATGTGTCTTAAATTTGGCCCCTCAGCTACTCTCCTTTGTCCTCAAAAGTGTTTTCTTCAGCAAGCAGCCCTACATCTTGAACATAATTGAAATAGCAAAGCCTGGGGTGGGGAGGAAACGGTCCAGTTTCATCAGAAGTGGCCCTTCTATAGTCTCCCTCTTCTCTTTGCAGCTACCTCTATCAGATTGCTCATCTGGGGGATGATGATGAGGAGCCAGAGTTCTCCTCTGCCATGCCCTTGGAGGAAGGAGACACATTCTTTTTCCAGCCACGGCCTCTCAAGAACTTGGTGCTGGTGGATGAACTGGACAGCCTGTCTCCCATCTTGTGTTGTCAGGTATGCTGTGTGCTTTGTCCCATAGCTTGTGACAAGCAGCTGAGTTCTGTGTTGACCTCCGATGCTGGACATTGCATAACCCGCTAGACCTTGAGAATAATTCCAAAAATGGTATAAGTCTCCAAAATTCCTTTAGATCAGAAACACAAAGCAGGTGAGTTAGTTCTTTGTCATGTTTGTATTTCACTTTTCCTCAGAGTTGCTTAGCGCAGCATTCCTGTCGCTCCTCTTCCCACCATTTATTTTCACAGCTGCTACTTTGGGTTGTAGGTTAGAAGGTGATACCCCTATGAGAGAGTGTCTGACTTGGTGGAAGTTGTATCCAGTGCACTGCACTCTTCTGAATTTTGCCACTTTTAATTTTGCACGGGATTTGTTAGGGGCCCAGGACTTAACACTTTATGCACCCCCAATAGTTTGCAAAGTGGGCTAGCATAATATTTTCTTAAGTTGTACCAGCTGTAGGTCAATGTGCAGCATTTTTACAGAAGTGACTATCTGAAGGGAGGGAATTCTGTCAGGAGAGAGCCCACTCCCAGTTGGAGCAGTCAGGATTTTTTTATTTTTAAAAAGGTGACATTTGGGAGTGGGATGGCTTGAGGGCCACATTTGTTTTGCCATTCCTGAATGACAGTGGGGGATCTATGGAAGCAGTTGGTTTTTTTAAAAAAAAAAATGCCTAAGGTCTTGAGTGGAAACAAAAACCCTTGGGGGAGCCACTTGCGGCACCTGATTTATAAAAAGGTAATTTTATACACCAAAATGTAAATTAATACTTTAAAGTACCTCACAAAACTGCAAGCCTTTCAAAAAACTTAATACCGTATTTTTCGCCCCATAGGATGCACTTTTCCCCCTCCAAAAATGAAGGGGAAATGTGTGTGTGTCCTATGGGGCGAATGCAGGCTTTCGCTGAAGCCTGGAGAGTGAGAGGGGTCGGTGCGCACCGATGCCTCTAGCTCTCCAGAGTTCAGGAAGCTATCTGCAAGCCTTGCAAGCTGAGCGGGAGTTCCTGCGGATCTCACAAGGCTTGCGGGCAGCAGCCTGCCGCCCGAAGCATGGGGAGCCCTCCGGAGGGCTCCCTGTGCTTCGGGCGGGTGTCCACAAGCCTTGCGTGCCTGCAGGTGTGCAGCCGCGGCTGGGGGGGGGGAATATATTTTTTTTATTCATTCCCCCCCCCAAAAAACGAGGTGCGTCCTATGGGCCGGTGCGTCCTATAGGGCGAAAAATACGGTAATTGGCAAACCAAGTTAATGGACTATGTTGAAATGTGAAACTGACTGGAAAGCTCAGAAATCAAGACGACAAGAAATTTAAAAAAGAATGGGAAATATTTATGATGTATTTGCAAAAGTATTGTAAACAGGTTAATACATTGGCAGGATTTAAAAAACACTTGAAATTTAAGAAATAGTACAGGAAATCTGAGGTAAAAAAATAATTTGGAGTAGAAATGTTAATGCAGCTGAAAAGAAAACTTAAGGAACGGGGTGGGGAGTCACGGGGTTCGGAGAATCCCATCTTATGGATTTGATATTGTTTATGTATTTTTCTTTGTTTGTGGTTATTGTATTTGTTATTATGTGTCTTGTTGTTTGTTATTTTTGTTGAAAATTTATTAAAAATATATATTAAAAAAGCCTAAATACAATTTTGAAGGGAAATCCAAAAAGTTGAAATCTTAAAAACATGGAGTAAAAGGTTGGAAAATTAGCTCTTCCATAAAAGATCGCTCCAACCGTGAGACTAATTCAGGGGAATATCTTCCCCACTTGATGTCATTTGCCATTAGTTATTAATGCAGATTACCAGTTTATCAAGTGGCAAATGTGAGAACCTTTGCCGCAGTCACATATATAAATGGGAGTAAAATGTTTTAGCTCTATTTATGATGCTTTGAAAGTGATAACCGATCTTAATCGAAGAACCTGTCACCTTTCCTCTCTTATCCCTGCATCTTGGCTGCTTTCTGTGCAGATAGCTGATCTGGCTAATGAAGACACCCCTCAGTTATATGTGGCCTGTGGGAGGGGGCCTCGGTCGTCACTGAGGGTCCTTAGACATGGACTTGAGGTAAGAAGGGCAGGACATGAAGAGCAAAGCCATTCTAGATCTTCCTCTTGGGTGAAACCTTTTTTGTTAGATGAGAATGGATTCACTGGTGTATTCTGAAGCTGAGTAGAGCTAGAACAGGCATAGGCAAACACTGCCCTCCAGATGTTTTGAGACTACAATTCCCATCATCCCTGACCACTGGTCCTGTTAGCTAGGTATGATGGGAGTTGTAGTCCCAAAACATCTGGAGGGCCAAGTTTGCCTATGCCTGGGCTAGAATGTCAGCCTAACTGATCTCACAGTTTGTTTGGATTTTAGAGCCAGGTGGGTGAATCACCTTTGCTGCACTGTGTGAGAATGTCATAAGAAGTCATAAATAGCATGTGCATTGGGGATTTTGGAAAAATATGCTGAGCTAGATTTTCCAGTGGTTGGTTCAGTGTACAGCATTTTTATAGTGGTTGAAGGACAGAATAATTATTTTATTTTCTCCTGTGTAATAGTAACAATTAGGTCCTTTTTATTTGGTGGAGAAAAGCTCTGTTTTAAGCTTTTTAGCATTAATAAAATATGTCTTTTTCTAGGTATCTGAAATGGCCGTCTCAGAGTTGCCTGGTAACCCCAATGCTGTATGGACAGTGAGGAGGCATGTTGAAGGTAGGAGGTCTTCTGTGATGCAAATGCAGTGGTAAATGGCACGTTGAATTTCATTGTTCATCTACAAGTCACCTTTCTTGGTTCAGCTGTCTTTGCCTGGAGAGCATCTACCCGCCTCAGGATTATGACTTTCATTCTTAAACTGGAGTAAGCACAAATGTTGTGTGAAAATTGCACATACCAACTAGGAGAGAAAATCTGCCTGTTTGTAGGTTTTTAGGAGCCCCTCCCTGCTGAGAGCAGAAGCACTGACAGTGCTGTTGCTCCCCTTGCTATGGATGTGGTGCATTCTGTTCAGTGCTCTCTTGGTAGTGTTGCCTTTAAGCTCACTGTCATGGCCTTTCTTGGTATCTTTTACTATGTTATCATGATCATTACCACTCATGGTGTTCCTTCAGCCCCCACCTCTTACTAGAATTGTCTTTGCCATACAGCCTTTGGTATCTTATGTGCTACTACACCTTCTGTGTGTTCCTGGAATCTCTGCTGGGGCAATGAACCTGGGCGGCTGTCCTGGGACATCCTGTTTTGGGGTGTATTATTGCAATAGAACCTGACCTGTCTGTGGAAGAAGAAGAGGCCTTAATGCACAATCCTAGGCTTATGGTGGTAACATGATTGTTTCGCTCAAAAGCTCCATGTGCAGCACAATTATGACTCTTCAAACTACATCATTTGCTTAATCATGAAAGAGTCTTGTGCTTTTTTGGAATTAGGGGAAGTTGTAATGCCCTTCCCGGAAGGCATGTCTGAGAAATAACCAGGTACCCCTCCTGACTTGCATTTGCCATTTGCTGAAGGCCCTTGCTCCTCAGTGTGTGTGTGTGTGTGTGTTGTTGTTGTTGTTGTTTTTCTTCATATATTATTCTGTCCTCTGTGATGGAGTCAAAAGTGTGTATGGTCTTCAGACAGGACATCCGTGCTGTTCTCAGCTGTCTAGCTAGTACAGAACTTTGGAAAGCCAGGACCTGTTTTGATCAGCCTTTGTGTATTTTCAGCAGTTCAAGATTTGCTCTGAAAATGCTTTCCTGACCTGCAAGGGTTGCTTGTCATTCACACGGCTGGTGGTCAGAAAAAAAAAATGCCCCTGTGAGACTTTTCCCAGACAGCAGCTGGTTTTTCATGGAGTGGAACTTAGAATCTTAGAGTTGGAAGGGACCCAAGGGCCATCTAGTCTAACCCCCTGCAATGTAGGAATCTCAGCTAAAGCATCCATGACAGATGGCCATCCAACTTGTTCCATGTGTGAAAATAAATTTATTATATGTGGACTTCAGTGCCTCATAAATGTTTGGGTGACCCAAGTGAGTCCCAGCTCTCACGTTACAGTGTGATTGAGTAGAATACATTGGTCAGGAGGATAGCTTTACTGGTTCAGTTTTGCATCATGCACAAGGTTGTTTGATGCACTTAGTATTTATTAATGGCTCCCTCTAACCAGGTGTGTGCCAGTTTTCGCCATGTAATGTGTTAATGCAATGGCTTGGTGTCCAAAAAATGCTAAGCTATGGTTTCTTAAACCATGGTTGGGTTGTACCCTGCCCAGTGGCTTAACTATGGTTTGTTTACTGCCAACAAACCACAATTTGAAGCCGTGGGTTCTTGTTGGCTTTGGAACCTTGTTTAGTTTTTAATTACGGCTTGCTATTATATATGAATCCACCACATTTCCTCAATCACTATTTCTTTGGCCATCTCACCACCTCCTCACTAAGCTACAAAGCTACCAAGCTACAAAGACACGTGGCAAGATCAGCTTGAAAAGAAACCAAACTTGGGAAAAGAAAGCCATGGTTTGTTTTATTATCTGTGGTACAACTTGTGCCATATACATGGTCAAACAAACAATGACTTCACTTCGTGTGCAAACCAGGCCAGTAGTACAAAACTGACTTGGTCATAATGTGGTAATCCTGCCTGTGTCTGGCTTGTGCTTCTGAAGTTCTGCATTCTCTCATGTTACATGTGTACCATATGAACCCCTTCCAAGCAAAAACTAACCTTGGCTGGTATGTGGTCCCTGCTACTACCAATACCAAGCCTTCTTTTTTCTTCCACAGGTGGCTGGTGGTGGAGGTGCTGATCCCCTCCCACAGGTGTGTACCTACAGCCAAGGGCTGTAACTGGAGGGGGGGAGGAAGAGGCACAACCTTGAGGCTCGTTTTAAATTACTTTTCTTGCAAACACCTCTTTCAGCAAACTATGTAAGAAGTCAGTATTCAAGTACCACCTGAGTCTTCAGCCCTCAGCTGGAATAAGAACTGGCTTTTACTGTCCAATTGCTTTCCACATTCTTGGGGTCTTTCTCAAGATAAAGTTAAGCTTCACATGCCTGTAACTATAAGGAACTGCCATCTGTTCTTGCCCACTGGTCCTGGGCATTCCAGTATTTTAATGGGGGTGGTGAGACCAAGTTCACGTTTAGAGATGTTAAAGTCTAGATAGATATTCATTATACCATATTCTTCTACACCCCAGAGTTCTGGGTTTAGTGACTGTTGTTCCTTACCAGAGTTCCCACTCTGGGTACAAAATGAACAATACAGGCAGCTGTCTGATGCGCTGTTGACATATGATGGACCTTTTCTTCTCACCCTGTTGGCCTCACCTTGCTCTGTGCTGAGAAGGAGAAACGAGGTGCTGCTTGCCTGTCTTGATTCCTCTCTGGCTTGACTTCTTTCCCCTGCCTTTCACAGGAAGTTGGTGGTGGTGTTACCATTTCACTGCTGCTCACAAAATGACTTACAAGACAATTTAAATACAGCATAGCTTATGCAGCAGTTAAAATCCATGTGCAAAGTTAAGAGGCATGAGATCACAGGCATATCTGCAACTTTTAAACAGTGATCTTCAAGTACTGCTGTGATCACTCCCTCCCTCACTCAAAACTTTGCCAATGCTGTCTTTTATGGAGCAGTCAGACACTGGGTATAAGTTTCATTTATTTTTTCCAAGAGAGTTTGGGCTAGGAAAGCCATGTATGCACTGTCATTAGAGCTAACAGGTTACTTATGCAACCACAAGAAAGGAATCTCAACAAAAAATAAAGTCTGTGAATGAATTCCCAGTGCTAATGATACTGTTAACAATCTAGTGCATGATGAACTTCTGACTATTCAGACACTATGATTTTCCAAATAATTGATTTGTTTCTTGTGTTTAAAGGGTAAATTGAATTGTGTTGATAAAAAGAGTGGGGGGAGCACATGAGGGATGAAGCTGCATGGGAACCCTGATAGTTGTCCAGGAGTTCCCCCGTCCCCAAAAGCTAGTTCTGGCAGCTGTTGGGTGCCAGCAGACTGAGGACAGTGGGGGTGCTTTGTGAATAAGGAAGGCTTGCTGCCTGTGTTGCTGAACCCTGTGAATCCATTACAGTCAAATCCAGCTTATGACATGGGTGAATCTGAACACCTGAGTGCCTCGATCTGGAACTGTGTTAGGCGTCTGTGGAGGACTTGGGTGGCGGTTTTAGGCTTTATTGTGACAGAGTGGAGCATATGTCACGGACTTCTGCACTGAGGTGGGAGTGAGTTCCACTCAGGTCAGCAAGTAAAAGTGTGAATGGCTTTGCTTTTGCCAACCTTAGAGCCGTCTCATCTGTTTTGGACTATCAGCTTTCCCCAGCACAGCTGATGGGAGCTGCAACCCAAAACAGCTGGATGGGCACCAGTTTGGTGAAGGATATACAGTAAGCCTGAAATTTATAAGGGGGGTTATATTCTGGGGATAGCACCGAAAGCCAAAATCACATATAGTCAAAACACATTGGAGGATATTGTGAAAGTGTCTCCCCCCTGATGCCTGCCCCCCCCTTTAATTTATTTGCCAAGCACATAAAGCTGAATTTGCACAAATTAAATATATGTAAGTTACAAGTTTACTGTATCTAGTTTCTGACATTGAAGCTGAACTAATTAGAGCCCTCCTATATGAGTTGCTCAGTTGCTTGTTCTTTTGCCTGCTGCCTCCACAGGATTGGCTGTGAGCTTGGTGGACCAGTCCGCTGTTGGTATTTAACTTTACAATGGCTGTTTTCCATATCTGAGTTCTTTGAAGCTGGTGGTCTACAGAAATATACAGCCTGAGATCCTGGTTTGTGTGCTGCCCTTGTAAAAGGCCAAGCTGGAAAGTTCTTAACTTGGAATGCCGCTACACAAGCATAGATGACAGGAACACGGAAGCAGCCTTCTATCCATTCAGACCATTGGGCCATTGGCTCAGTATTCTCTACCCAACTGGCCGTGTCCCTGCAGGGCTTTCTTTTGGGGGGTATTTGCAGCGTTACTAGGGATTGCACCAGCAGGGGAAATGTTTTCTGCTATAGTGGTAATTTCTAAATGGTTTCATTGGCAGAGTGAATGTGAGGAAACTGAACAGTGAAGTGTTTGTTAAAATGTTACATATTTATTTGTTTATTATTAAATTTGTTAGTCACTTTATATTTCCCAAGGCAACCCAAAGCAACTTACAGCCAATTACAATTCATATTAACATATCTATGCGATGTCTAAATCCTGTGTAATCTCTGGCACTGTATTTAAAACATGTGAATAAGCTATTTTGTTTCTATGGATAGAAGACAACTGGAAAGTGTTCATGTACCCATTTCCAAGCTGAGTGGACACCATGTTAGTTAATATTACAGTCTCTTCTTCAGCCCCACTTTTTTTTTTTACTTCAGTTGAATCCATGTTGCCCCCCTGGTATCTCCATCTTTGGCAGTATTGCTGTTTAATTCTTCCCTTTTGCCCCCATTCATTTCCATAAAACTGTAGCCAAATTCTTTCCCTTCTGCCCCTTGGAACAAGAAATCCCCTTGGTCTTTTTGCTGGTAACTAAACCGGACTTGCTACTTAGCATCTATTGTGGAAGCCTGAACTCTAGGGAGGACAACTGCTTGACCTGGAGTTCCTGTAGGGCTCCATTGCGGGAAGATGCAAAGAGAAGAGCATCTTGATGCAGAAGTGGGGATCTTACCACCAGGGGCATATCTCTTTCTAGTGGCTTCTAATCTTGCATTTTGATGGTTCAATGCAATTTATACCTGTGAAGCCATAGAAGTTTCTCTAGCTCTGCAAAATTGCCTTCTCTGACTCGGATTCCTCGATCTGGCGCTTAATAGTTCAGTGGCATTCTGGGGTTTTTTTCCTTTCTGGAATGTGGAAAGAAGGTGTGTGGATTCTTACTATTAACTTCTGGTGGAAAGATCTAAAATCTGTGAGAGGTTGCTAACCATTTGTTCTCTGAGCTTCCATCTGCTTCATTAGTTCATTGTTTTTGTAATAGTGTTTTGTTATCCCTCCTGCCAACTCCATCATTTTTTAAAAAAGAACTAAATTAGCTGCATCTCATGTGTTTTAGTTAAGTTATATTGTCTGGGTTGGTGTATTTTTATTAACCTGTGGGATTTATTTTGATCTACATCACAATTTTTGTTTGACAGATACTCTGTGTTTGTGTGTGTTATTTAGAGAGAGCAAATGAGAATAAACTGTTCTGTTGGCTGCAGGCATAAACATCTTGTCTGATCATTTTCTTGTGGTTAGGAGGAGAGCAAGAAACTGTTTTCACTTCAGTTGTATTCTGACCCAGATGTGATTATGATATAAATGAGGGGGAGGGAGAGGCTCTCAAAGAAGGTCCACACTTCTTGCTGTAGCTTCCTTGTGCCTTGAGTATTCTCCTTTTACCACAGTCCAAGTGTCTGAAGGCCATGCTGCCCCTTTGTCATGAACTTGTGTGTGATGGTGATGATGGAAATAACTGTAGTAGCCTTTGTGAAGAGTTTCTGTTGTCCATATTTGTTCTACAAACTTCTTTCTTGACCTTCTAAATATTGGCATCTGTCTTCTTTCTTCTGTAATTAGATGAATTTGATGCCTATATCATTGTGTCCTTCGTCAATGCCACCCTGGTACTGTCTATCGGAGAAACTGTAGAGGAGGTTACAGACTCAGGATTCCTTGGTACTACGCCCACCTTGTCTTGCTCATTGTTGGGAGATGATGCTTTGGTGCAGGTAAGGGGCCTTTTACCTCTTCGTGTTCTGCTTGCCTTTTGCAGCCAGGCCCCTTGGCCTTCTCAAGAGATGCAAGGAGAGAGGGTTTGGTTGTGGTGCTCCCCTGGCATGGATGGGATGGTGGTAGCTAATTTAATAGTTGTGACTGCAAACTGGCTAGAGGATAAGGTCGCCTTTAAGGTTGGGAAAGGGTTGTTTCAAGAGCCTTTCAGAGTAAGATTCCCTTGGTGTTCCGCTCTTGCTAAAAAACGTTTAGTCTTCTACTGCATTATTTTAACTGGTTGCATAGACTAATATTCCCTGTGATTTTTGTTTTCTTTTGTTTTTAAAGGTAGATAGGAGCTTGTGGAATCTTGATCATTTACCTTGGTGGCACTTTTCAAGTTGCTGTTTGTTGACTTTGCCCTCTCTCAGCTAGATATAATGAGAGCACTTCTTGGTGAACAGCAGAAATTAGTTGTGTGAATGAGATAAAGATTATAGCTCACTTTGCAAACTAAAAAGCTGTATAGGTAGGCATGGAAATCTTGCCACGTACTTGTGGCAAATGGGCTACAGATGAGCAGGCTGAGTAAGCTTTTGTAAACCAGATAAGAGGTGCTGGTTCTTCTGCTTCCCTTGTTGACCTCTGGTGTGTCCAAATGACAGTAAAAAACTGTATGTGAGCAAGCAGTTTAGGAAAAAAATTAAAAAGGCTAGGCTGATAACTTCTGTGAACTGACTTGCAAGGCTAGCCTAATAATGGAAAGAACAGCAAAGGCAGTTCCTGTCAGATGGACTGACACAGCATCTTATTTCTGTATTTGTTTAGGTTTATCCTGATGGCATCCGGCACATCAGAGCAGATAAAAGAGTTAATGAGTGGAAAACACCAGGGAAGAAAACCATCGTCAAATGTGCTGTGAATCAGAGACAAGTGGTGATCGCACTGACAGGGGGAGAGCTGGTCTACTTTGAGATGGACCCGGTACGTGAGCTTAGCTGGAGGGAGATGTGACTTTCATGAGGGTTTGCAGACTAGGCTTGCAGTGGAAACAAATGAGAACCACATCACAGCATTCTTGGGCTCCTTATGTCGCTTTCCTTCATTTCAGGGGTTCTTGTGCAGGAGAACATTCAGGTGATTTGTGCCATTTGGGTGGGGTGGGTGTTTGGGGTTTCTTTGGTGGGCCATTGCAAAGACTGGCATATTTTTAAGACCAGCTTATCTCTGATAAACTTGGTGGTCTTCAAAGTGCTCCAGGTTTCCTACCTCAAAAGGTCAAACAAGCAGTGTCACTTGTCATCATACATGGTTCAAAGAATTTACTGCACAGTATTTACTGATCTGAAATGGGTCTGGTTCTGCTAATCCAGGTGTGACTTCCTTCCTCCATTGTGCCTTTTTTCCACACCAGTCAGGGCAGCTGAATGAATACACAGAGAGGAAGGAGATGTCTGCTGATGTGGTGTGCATGAGCTTGGCCAACGTTCCCCCAGGAGAGCAGCGCTCCCGGTTCCTTGCTGTTGGGCTGGTGGACAACACTGTGCGCATCATTTCCCTCGACCCCTCTGTAAGTGCTTCCTGAGAGTCGCTTGCCTGTAGCTAAGCCTTTGCTGACCCGAATTTTAAAAAGTATTGTAACCAAAACTACCCACCCCCCCAAAAAAAAATTGAGTGAGAGGAAGTTCCAGGGGTGGTTAGCAGGGCTTTCCTTTCTTTGGATGTGAGAATGCACTAGACTGACTTTGGTTTGTTTCCTAATATGAAAGGAGAGCATATTGGAAGCAAGCAGACTCATAAAGTGGGCAATACAACTGCTGGTGCTTCATCAGAAACCCAAAGGCATTAGAAACTCCTCCAGTCCCCGAATATGTCTTCCAGTTTTAGCAAACTCCCTCTAGCATGCTCTTTTCCCAACCCAAACTGCAGTTGCTTTCTCTCCCCTCCCCTTCTTTTTTTGATACCCTGCCTCTTAATTTGAAGGTTCAGGCATTCCAAAGGGTTTGATGCCAGTAAGGCGCATCAAGCCTCTGGTCAATTTTCAGTGGCCATATAATAGGTCACTTCACAATAATCAAGGTGTATGATTACATCTGATGACTTCTAGATGGTTTGAACTACAACTCACCCCAGCCCTAGCCAGTTTGGCTGAGGATTATGGGAGTTGTATTCCAAACTTTTGGAAGATAGTGGGTTGCCTGAAAGAAGGCCAGAGCTAAAAATGATTCTTTAAAGACTTCCTCAGATGAAATTAATCTTCCCACAGATTGCTCCAAATGGAGAAACACTTTGAGCTGGTTGGCATAATCAACATTGCCATGTGCTTCTTTAGTCTATCTCTTCAGACTGCTGGGGGATGTGGTTGAATGCCCTCCTACATAGAAAATTGGCAGGTCAGCCTAGTCTTCAAATGTGCCAGGCATTTTTATACAAAGGAGAATCCAGCCATTTACAGGTCCTCACCTGATGTCTGAAGTTGTTCAGGGTAGCAACAAAGACCTTATGTGTTATGCTTTGCTCTTTCTCTCTGCTTTGTAATGGTGTCTTCCTTCTCCATCCCTTAGGACTGTCTTCAGCCGCTGAGTATGCAAGCTCTCCCTGCCCAGCCAGAATCACTGTGCATTGTGGAAATGGGTGGAGCTGAGAAGCAGGATGAACTGGGAGAGCGGGGCTCGATTGGCTTCTTGTACCTGAACATTGGCTTGCAGGTGAGCAATTACTGCCCAGAACCTTTGCTGGATCCTCGATATATGGGATTGGACCTGGTCTTGCTGCATTTGACTGGACTGCGTGGGAACCATACTCTTGAGTTTGTACAACCCTATAAAGACATGTTCCACACACCCTCCCAGAAGGCCTGCCAGAAGGGAACACTGCGTCCCTCTTGCCACCTTCTTCACTGTTCCAGAGTTCCTGAGGAACGGAGCCCTCTCCCGCTTTATTAAGGCAGACTCTAATCCCATTGTGAAGGGTACCTTCTCTCTGCTGGGGAGGAGGGTGGAAGTGTTAGAGCTCATCTTCCAGTGGGCCAGGGGTCTTTTTATTTAGGTGGGGGTGAAGTGGGAGTAGCCTACACTTAAAGCTATTTCACAAAAAAGCCTTTTTTTAGTTTGTTAAAGGAGGAAAGAGCAGCTTTGTAGCAGTGTTGTGCTTAATTTTGTACATGCCAGAGAGAACCTGGAAATAGTAAGACTTCCGAAGTCAGGAGCTGAAGATACATTGGTATTCTGAGTTCATCTGGTGCCTCTTTTTCTCTCTGCCTGCCCTTGTCCCTCTCCCCCCACCTTGCTTTGCTCACCTGCCCTTGTAACCCAGAACGGTGTCCTTCTCCGAACTGTCCTTGATCCAGTTACTGGTGACCTCTCTGACACAAGGACCAGGTATCTGGGCTCGCGCCCTGTGAAGCTCTTCCGAGTTCGGATGCAAGGCCAAGAGGCGGTGAGTGAGCGGGGAATCAGAGGAGTGCACTTGTGAAAAGCTGGAGGGGGAGGAACAAAAACTTCAGGAGGACTGTGAATCTGGTGACTTAAGATCTTTTAGAAATTTGGGGTGGGATGAGTTCACAACTAAATTCCTTGTTTACCATCTGGTACAGAGGGAAAATACAGAGGGGTGAGTGAGGGAGAAAACAAGAGTGTTGATGAGGCCAGGGGAAAGGAAATATCTTGGCCTGCTTCTGGGTCCTGCTCATTTTAGCTGCTTGTGGGAAAGGGAGGGGGGCGTTAAAGAAGGAGGAAGTACTCAGTGTCCTTTGTTTGCCTGGCTCTTGCTGCTGTAGTCATTGCACCTGATTTACAGAGTCCAAGGTGTTTTTGAAAGTTGGTGATAAAGTAGCCAGGCTTGTGGTCTTCAGGATCATATTGTTGTAGAGCTGGAAGGGACCCTGTGGGTCATCTAGTCCATCACCATGCAATGCAGGAATCTCAATTTGGCCACCTCACACCTTCTCTTATGCCGCTGGCTTGGGGACTCCTAGAGCCTGTAATTAGTTCTGCCTCCACTGCCCTGCCAAGAGAGCCTTTGATTGTGGACTGCTAGGAGAAGAAGGCAGCCAGCTGGGTTCCCAGAGGTGTGAGCTGCTCTGTCCCATTTGCTGTTCTCTCCCTGAGTTTTCTCTCTCTTCTTTTCCTCCTGCTCCAGGTGCTGGCCATGTCAAGCCGTTCTTGGCTGAGTTACTCCTATCAGTCCCGCTTCCACTTAACACCCCTCTCATATGAAACGTTGGAGTTTGCCTCTGGCTTTGCTTCAGAGCAGTGTCCAGAGGGCATAGTAGCCATCTCAACAAACACACTGAGGTTCGTATCAAAATGCCAGCGGTGGGGAAGGAAACAAATAATGGAACCTGTTTGCCTTCTCTCTTGGCACACAGGACTATCTGTCTGTCTTGCTTGTCTGTCCCAAGATCCTTCCTGTGCAAAGCAGGGGCAGTTGGTGCCCAAAAGGGTTGCCCTGAACGCCTCCTTTCTACATGACCTTGCATGGGTCCACTCTGCGTTGAGTGGCTTGATCTGGCCTCCTTCCCAGTTGCTCAAGATGGGAAGGAGAGCTGTACATGGCAGCCACCCACCCATGGCAACCCACCTGAAACATGACTGGTTGTTGGGAGGAGATTATTCCTTGGTGGTAGCCAGTCTGTGGAGTGTTCACTTCAGAAGCTGCTCTACTTTTTCACAAAGCGTTAGGTGGTTCTGAAATAGCAGCCATGTTGGTTTTGTTGAAGGTCTACTTGATTTCTCTTCAGGGGCAGGAGGTAGCTGTTTCTCCTGATCTTGAATACTAAAGGGGGTTACCTGGCATGCTGATATCCACAGGCTTTCCTGCATGAAGCTCCATAGAATACAAAGTACTGTGAATTGGCTGTCAGGGGTGGCCATTGTAAATTAGCCTGCAAAAGTAACTAGTCTCTAGTCATCATGCAAGTGCAGGTGAATATACAACGCTCTTCCTTCCACTAAGCAGACTGAAGGAGGAGGGGCACAAGGACCCTTTCCTCCTGTGCCTTTCACTCACACACTCATGGAGCTCCCCATCACTGATGGCTACCAGGCAAGTTGTCAGTTTTCAGGTTGAAAATGTCCCGCGTCTGCTTGATGGAAGGTGGTTCATGCCACAGATGCCTGCCCACCAGGGAGGCTCCATTGTTCGGCTTGGATGTCCTTTTAGTTCCTTTAAGGTGGCTCACTGGGATAAGCTTAATGTCTGCAACTTTTTGGCTCCCACAGGATTTTGGCCCTGGAGAAGCTTGGAGCTGTCTTCAACCAGGTTGCCTTCCCGTTGCAGTACACTCCTAGGAAGTTTGTCATCCACCCTGAGAGCAACAACCTAATCATCATTGAGACGGACCACAATGCTTATACTGAGGCCACTAAAGCCCAAAGGAAGCAGCAGATGGCGGAGGTAACATGCCTGGCTTCTGCCTCGGGCCCAGCTCTCACCAAAGAAGGGCAGGGACAGGATTCTGTGAGCTGGAGCTTCTTTTGCTGCTGCTGCACTTGGTGGGGAAGTCGTCGCAACACAGTGCAGAGCAGTCACCACTTTCCTTTCTAGAGAGGAGGCTAGTCTGCTTTTGTAACCCATGGAAAAGCTCACTTACTTTCTGCACCTCAGTTAGGACTGCCTAATTATCATAATCACAAGAAGCAGTGATGGCCACCAACTTCGATGGCTTTAAAAGAGCATTAAACAACTTCACAGAGAAGTAGATTATCAGTTGCCTGCTAACCATGATGACTATATTCTGTCTCCATTGCCAAAAGCAGCATGCCCCTAAATGCCAGTTGTTGAGAATGACTTAGGTCCTGCTTGGGCTTCCAAGAGGCATCTGTTTTGGCCACTGTGAGAACAGGATGCTGCACTAGAGATAGAGCAGGCAGCTCTTACAGTCCTTTTTTTGCCCCCTTGTGCATTGCAGGAAATGGTGGAAGCTGCAGGGGAAGATGAGAGGGAACTAGCTGCAGAGATGGCGGCAGCGTTTCTGAATGAGAACCTTCCCGAGTCCATCTTTGGTGCCCCCAAAGCAGGAAATGGACAATGGGCGTCTGTTGTCCGGGTGATGAACCCCATCCAAGGAAACACTTTAGATCTAGTCCAGCTGGAGCAAAATGAAGCTGCCTTCAGGTAAGGAACAGTGTCTGCACCTCTGAAGCAAGTTACCATTTTGAACACTGCCCTTTCTGCTAAATAATAAAAATTACTCTTTATACCAGGTCATACTTTGGTCATACTTGAAGTACACCAGTCAAACCAAATATTTACTTATACTATTGTTGCCAGATTACTCTAGAATCTAATTAAATAAAGCAAAAATGTGGTCTATCTGAAGTTGTTTGGGGCCGATACTCGGTAGTCATTTACCATGATCTGCTCAGCTGACAACGGCCCTAATTAAATCTCATTGAGTTTACGTATTGCATTTCTATGCTGCCTTAGCACAAGCAAATGGTACAACATACTCTTCGCTACTGCCTTCCCCCAAAGTGTTCTCTCTTGCTCTTTGTTGCTGTGAAGCAACTGCTTCTTTTGCCTTCCCAGTCTTCCCTTGTCTTGTTAAGTAACATTATTGTTCTGGCTCTCTACAGTGTGGCAGTGTGCCGATTTGCCAATGGTGGTGACGACTGGCATGTTCTAGTGGGCGTAGCCAAGGACCTCATCCTGAACCCACGCTCTGTGGCTGGAGGCTTTGTCTACACCTATAAGTTGATAAACAGTGGGGAGAAGCTTGAGTTCTTGCACAAGGTGAGAATTTCCTCCACTTGTGGTTGGAGGGGGAGGAATCTGGGAAGATGAACATGGATGGGGCTTGCCAAGAGGTTGCTAAAATGTACTTATGAGACCTGACTCTTTGGGACGGAAATCTCTTGGTTGGGAACAGAGGACCATCACTGTTAGTAACTACTCCACAAATGGTTTTCCTTCTGTCCACAAAACAGCAGCTGTATCAAAAATCACATTGGATTTTGCCTGTGTTTGCCATGCAAAAAATATGCACATTGCTTGCTGCCAGGGAAATTTGAGCAATTAAAGTAGTAATGGTGTGACAGTTGCAGTTATCTAATGGACATTTGAAGCAAAACAAGCATAGACCTGTGAATGGGTCATTTATAGGTGATCTGACTTGAGCTTTTGCAGCACCTGATGGTGGTTGCTGAATACTTTGGCTTCTGTTGGTGTGGAGAAAACCAACAATGTACAGAGCACTGCAAAAGTTGAATTCTCCCTCCTTGTAGATACCTAGCAGCCTGGACCTGTGTGGAGGCAGGTTCTTTTGTTGGGCAGGAGCTGGACTAGGAGACCCCTTACTAGAGGCAGTTTGTCCTTTTGGCTTGCAATGTCATCTCTTCCCCAGTGGATGCAAATGGTTACTTGATTCAAGTGGGCCCCAAAACTCACTGGTGGTGGATCTGCATCCTTTGCCAGGGCTGAAACTTGCCCATCCCTGCAGTGGCGGGGCGTCATCTATGCAGTGAGGAAAGTATTAATTATCTTTGTTTAGTCTGCTTGGCTAAGGCTTCTTCTCTTTCATTTCCTTTCTGTTCAGACCCCAGTAGAGGAGGTACCAGCTGCTATTGCCCCCTTCCAAGGCAGAGTGCTCATTGGTGTGGGGAAACTCTTGCGGGTATATGACTTGGGCAAGAAGAAGCTGCTCCGGAAGTGTGAGAATAAGGTATTTAGAACGTTGTGTGTGTGTGTTTGTGTGTGCAGATCTCCTGGAAGCTGCATTTCCTAATGCAGACATACCCTATCACTTTTAATAAATTTGGTTGAAACCTTTGAACTTTTTTCAAGTTCCAGGGAAACATTCTCTTGCCCAGAGCTTTGACTTCCTTCAGATTGCTTAAGGGGCAAGTCTTCAGGGCTGTTTCCACCCTCTCTGTACCTTTCTTTCCCTTGGGAATAGAATTGAGAATCTGAGGTTCAAAGGTGTGGTCTTGTGTTTTATGAAGCTATGGCCTGTGATTCACACAAGGTGATAGTTGAAAGTTTTGGATTTTTTTTTGTTTTAGTCGTTCCTGACACCAACTTTATAATGGTGTAGTGAACCGTCTGCATAAAAGGGCACAGAGCAGCCTGGAGCCCTCCAAATGTTTTGGACTGCACCTCTCATCAGCTCCTGTCATTGTGGCCAATGGTCAAGGATGATGGGATTTGTAGTTCTGGCGGGTTCTGGGTTATAGAAAGTAGAAATAGGAAGATTTTCATATTTCACATATTTGCTTTTTCCTTGTTTGTTTGGCCTTCTGAGTATTTCTAGAATCAGGAGAGCTCCCTAGAATGATGTTAGCACTGGTTCTCGGTGCACATCCAGATATAGAAGGTGATCACAGATAAGCAATGTCCCAACTCCCCTTTTCTCTCTTAGAAAGCTACAGCTGTTGCACTATAAATGATCATAGCCTTGCAGAGAGATGCCAGTGATGTTCAGATTTCATTTGCATAATGGCTCAGGAAGGGATTTTGAGGCTTGCCTTGAACAGCCTCCCTTTTCTGCTTTTTGAACTGTTTTTCTGAATTGCTGTCGTTTCCCAGCACATTGCCAACTACATCTGTGGGATCCAGACCATTGGGCACCGAGTGATCGTCTCGGATGTCCAGGAGAGCTTCATCTGGGTGCGCTACAAGAGGAACGAGAACCAGCTGATCATTTTTGCAGATGACACCCACCCCCGCTGGGTCACCACTGCCTGCCTTCTCGACTATGACACAGTGGCTGGAGCTGACAAGTTTGGCAACATCTGTGTGGTGAGTCAGCCTGAAGGCAGCCAGGAAACTCCTGGGGCTCATTTGAGAACTGTCCTGCTATTTTGATTCCCTGATGCGGGAGATGCCAGTGAAACCCCTGCCTTTTGCTTTTGCTAAGCACCATTTAGCTGGTGGCCTGTGAGACCTTTCTCCCACACTCACACGCTGCTGTCATGGGCGGTGGCAACTTCCTCTGGACTCTGCCAAAGTGCACACCTTGTGACTGTTCTGTTAATGGAGACATATGCTTTGTTGCTCTCCTTTTGTGGCCTGGATTACACACCACAGTCAGCCCACAGCTAAAAACAGGCTGTGGATTTATGTGGTTGTGTTGGTGCATGCTGCTGAAAAGTTCTTGCTCTGCTCCTCTCCTGCTGCTGCTGCTGCGACGGCTTGTTGTGACTTCCAGACCTCATCCTGTTGGTTTGTTTGCTTCCAACAAGCACAGGCAATGAGTCAAGAACAAACCTTGGCTAACTCTCATGGTTGGTTGGGGGAGAAACATGCTGTGAACCCAGGTTGGGGCACTCACTGTGGTTTGATGTGACATGCAGAGTGTTTGCTTGTTTGGGCTTTTCTGAATTCATGCTTACAGCACCTTCTAGTTATTCCCATTTGCCACTGAGGCCACGTGTGAGTTTGACTCTCTTGATGCCTCCTCCTGTAGGTGCGGCTGCCGCCCAACACAAATGATGAGGTAGATGAGGACCCAACTGGAAACAAGGCGTTGTGGGATAGAGGCCTTCTTAATGGGGCTTCTCAAAAGGTAACTTTGGTGTAGGGGAGGGGGTGCTTCCTCAGGTGAGAAACTGGAGGCTCTTTCTAGTTCTCTGGTTATTTATTAACTTCATTACCTGCCTTTTTCTGGAACCAGCAACTTCCTTTTTAAGAATATATAAATCTATGCATAAATCTACTGATAAAAAACATGTTACGGTGAATTGGTTTTTAAAAGCCAGAGTATCCGTATGGAATTAATAACATGTCTGTCTGCCGGTTGAAGCCTGAAAGGGCTTTTGAAATTAACTTCTGTGTCTACATAAATGCAATGTGGAGCAGAGTTAAACCCCTGCATAGAGTGAAATTGTACTCCTGTGGTCAAGCAGGTGCCTTTGGAGCTTTGTAATTAGGGTTGTTTGTAGTTGGGGTTTTTTGTGCACAAAGGAATAGGGATTTTTAAAAAGTTAACACAAAAATCTCTTCCGTGTTCTTGAAATGCTGTAACATGATACAGGCAAAACTTTTGTGATTTCCCCCTACTCTGTTTTGAGAAGTTCCTGGGGAGAGGAGGGACAGTTTTCCTTTCCAATAGGGGAACATTGGACCCCTGTTAGTTAAATGAAACTTGAAACAGTATGAGGGAGAAACAACCCAGGACAACTGACCCCATGTAATTGTTGAGCCAGTATAGGGAGTATGAAGTGATTCAGGTTTGCTTAATTTTTTATTTTATTTGCAATGTCTTCTGAGGTTCATAGCACCCCTGTTACTGTAGGAGAGGTAACCCTCCTACACAATTTTATTTTTTACACTTAGCTAGCAGGAAGTAAATTTTAAGACATATTTCAACAGTCATCCTGTTTTAGGGGGGGATAATTTAATTGACACTGCATTTTAGAAATGTGAAATACAGTCCTAATGAAATACTGTGCTCATAATGGAAGGGGTCCAATGTACTCCAGTAGCCTAATAGCACCTCCCTCCCCAAGCATTACACATAGGAAATCACTGTTGCAAGTTTGCATTATAAGTGTGTTTAGAAATGTCCTCACCAACCACTGGAAGTGATAAATGTAGGTTTTCTTTGATGAAAATGAGATTGTCTTGATTTAATGCATTATCTTAGGTACCTACTGAACTCTTGCTTGTCTTCCTTTCAGGCAGAGGTGATTATGAACTACCATGTAGGGGAAACAGTCCTGTCCCTGCAGAAGACGACTCTAATCCCCGGAGGCTCTGAATCTCTTGTCTACACGACCTTATCTGGGGGCATTGGCATTCTGGTCCCGTTTACATCACATGAGGTAGGAAGTTCTTGTATGATGGAAATATTAAGAGTTGTTCATCTACATAGTGCAGCAGGAGCACTTAATGCCCTGCAGTAGTGACAGTGAGTTATGGGAGGATGGAAGACAAAGCTGAAAGGCAGGGGAGGCTATGCCACTCCCTGCCCACAGTTGGCCTCTTGGCTCTTCCTTGTGTGGATCAGAAATGGATCTGCTTTAATGCACGGACTGAGCTTGGCTGCTGAGCTTGGCTGACCTGAGTTGCCTATGGCTCTCTTTGCTCTCTGTATGTCTCCCCCCTCCCCAATGCATACACTGATACCTGGCAATAGAATGTACTCTAAAAACCTTTGCTGACACAGGTGACACCCACATTTGCCAGTTGGCTCTGCCCATGAGGCATGACTGAAATTTTATTGCATGACAGAATGAAGCAGAGCTAAAAAGGACTCAGGGAAATTTTGGCATTTGGTTGCCCAAGGTACAAATGGGCTGGGCTACTTGTTAGAAGCATCTGTCCAAGGAAAGGACTGGGTGACATATTTTACAGGAATATATGGCCCCCGCTCTGACTCACCCTCACAAGTTTACTATACTCAGTTATTATAACTGCCAGAATGGCCAGACATCACCCCCCAATCAGATTAAGAGGCTAATCATAAGCCAACTAGCCAATAAAGGTCCAGGAGAAGACATGAGCCCAGTGGAGATTTATAAGATAAATCTCTGGATTTCTGGTCCCCATTTTTGCAAAACTGTTTTCATATATTAACAGCTCAGGTCACATACTGGAAGGGTGGAAGCTGAGTATAATTGCCCCAATATATAAAAAGGTTGATAAGAAAAATCCTGCCAATTATAGACCCATTAGTTTGTTAGATGTAGCCTCTAAACTATATGCCAGGCTCCTTCTTGGGAGACTGGAAGAATGGGCAGATACAAATAAGGTGATATCTGAAGTCCAGGCAGGTTTCTAAAGAGGGAAATCCACATTGGACCAGTGCTTTGTGATGAACTTCCTGCTATTTATATACATCCTTCCCCAAAATGATGCATGCCCGCCTGCAGAGGACTCACTCTCTCTAGGACAGGGGTTAGCAACCTTTTTCAGCCGTGGGCCAGTTCACTATCCCTCAGACCATCTGGTGGGCTGGACTATATTTTGAAAAAAAGATATTGAATGAATTCCTATGCCCCACAAATAACCCAGAGAGGCATTTTAAATAAAAGCACACAGTCTACTCATGTAAAAACACACTGATTCCCAGACCGTCCGTGGACCGGATTTAGAAGGCAATTGGGCCGCATCCGGCCCCCGGGCCTTAGGTTGCCTACCCCTGCTCTAGGAAATTTGTTCAGGTGGTGTGTTGTCAACTAGTGTACCAATCACAGCGCTCCTCTTCTCAATGCTGGCACCGGGTGTGGCCTGACACTGCTGCTTCCAGCTGTTTTCCTTTCCCTTTGATGGCGCTCTCTCTCTTTTCAGGATCATGACTTCTTCCAACACGTTGAGATGCATCTGAGGTCTGAACACCCTCCTCTCTGTGGACGAGACCACCTCAGCTTCCGCTCCTATTACTTCCCAGTGAAGGTAGGCTGAGTTTGTGGGTCTCTGCTATGTGTCCATCATATGCTAGTAAACACTTGAGCTCTGCTCATGGGTAAAAGTTGCCAATGTGAAGGCCAAATTTTCCCCTGCATTTTATGCTTTGGTCAGAGCATCTGCTTAGGTTGCTGGAATGGCTTTTCCAGGACAGGATTCTGCTTGCTAAGAAAGGTAATCAGCAATGGGGCATATATGTCTACGTGATTCTCTGACTTTTTCACCATCTGGGTGGTTTGTCTGAATGGACGTTTATCTTTTCCAAGTGATATGTATAGATTTCAAGCCCCCTCCCCGCGATTCCCTATTGCAGTTCTCCCTGGTGATGGTAGCATCCTGTTAGAACTGACCTAGGTATCAAGGTGGGTCTTCTTTTTTCTTGGGAAACCATGGCCTCTTTTTCTGTATGCTTTGGGTCTGCTTTCTGTGCTTGAGCCCATTCCCTCCTTTGTTCCATGGGCTTCAGCTTCTAAAATAGCCCCCCACCCTTTCTTTCTCTTGCTAGAATGTCATTGATGGGGATCTGTGTGAGCAGTTCAACTCCATGGAGCCCAACAAGCAGAAGAACGTGTCTGAAGAGCTGGACAGGACCCCACCAGAGGTGTCCAAGAAGCTAGAGGACATCCGCACCCGCTATGCTTTCTGAGAGGCACCTTTTCTGGGACGTGGCTGGGATTCCTGTTCCAAAGATGTTTTGAAGGGTATGAGCTTTTTTGGCCAGTTGCTCCCACTTTGGTACTCTTGTTTTCTTCCAGTGACTTGAAAGTCCAACCATGTCATCAACCTGTTCTGTCCATGCTGTTCCAGGAGTCAGTCAGGTTCTCCCAAGTGGCGAGGCCTCCCCTTTCAGGTGTGTTTCTGGCTCCACCCTTTTTACAGACAGTTTGGGTGCTGCACCCACTACCGACCTGCCCTTGGACAAGGCCCTGGTGCCCTTTCCTTGTCAAGTGAGCCAGCTAGATGAAGTCCCCTTTTTTGAGTTGGTAAGATATGAGCACAGGGACGTTAGGGCTCCTCCTCTTCCGTTGGCCAGTGTCTGGGAAGCCTTGTGGGCGTGGCTGGTGTAATTTTTCCATCCTGCAGTTTTTATCTCTGTGTTTGTAAATAGAGTCTTGTACCAAGTTAGCCTTTTGTCTGCTGAAGAGATGGCCTGTGTGAATCTGGCCATAGATTTTTCTTTAATAAAACCCAGCATCTGGATTAAAAGTTGGCTGACAAACCTGTTTGGTGACTTCTCTCATGAATTTTACCTGCTCCTGGGGACATGAGCTAGGGAGGAGCTCTGCCAATGGCACATTAAATTCATGGGAGGATCAATCTTGTCATTCATTTTAAAATGAGGCACTTCTTACCCTTTGGGCTGCAGAGGAAAGCCACGTTTCCCTGCACTTGCAGTGTCCAGTATTAGGCTCTGTATTTCTCTAGAGATCTTACTCTCCATTTACTCTGCTGTGGAAGACTTGTTCAGCCCTCTCAGCTGTCCTAAGGAGGTTTATACTTAAGTTCTGGAATTGTCTCCCAACCTACCGTACCCTACCCCTTCAGAGAAGATAACATTGTTGTTAATGTTTACTTTCCTCAAAAGCAAACCTTTTGCACTTCCTCCCTCCGAGCCATTCTTCGGGCTGCATTACATGTGAATGACAGATTTCTTTGTTTCTGTGGTGGGCTGACTACTTGTTTTAAATGTAATACAGGGGTTTGATTCATCCGAGTCAGCCTGGCCCAATAGTCAGGGATAATGGGAGCTGTAGCAAATATTTGGAGGGCACAGGTTACTGACCTCTGGAGGACAGTGCAGGTGTCTATGGAACTTGTGACTGGCTGCAGCTCCTAAACACAGATACTTGCTTGAAGAGATACAAATGCCCTTCAGATATTATGGGGACCAGATGCTTAGTTCAAAATGTACTGGCTGCTGAGAGACCAGTGTCTGGTTTTAATAGTCGTGAGCTCACCTTTAGTTGAGGTCCAGCTAGAAATACAGTGGAACTGGCAGCACAGCCCCTTGGTGGAATGGGCACTTGCCGGATCAGGCTACAGAGAACAGTATTTTATTTAAGCCCAAAGCCAGGTGATTTCAGATCTAGAATTGGGCCAGGCTTTCTGGGCCTCTTTCAAGACTTTCCTGGTGCTTCAGGTTGCTTTTGTTTCAAATGTCTTCACTGAACAATTACTTTAAAGTGCTATTTCTTCTTCCATGTATGGATGTGGGAGTTCTGGATTGGATATCATCCATTTCAGAAGTAGAACTAAGCAAATTGTCTTGTCAGCTGAAAATCTCTATATTTCGGCTTTGGGTAGGCACTGACATGCTGTGTCAAACTGCCACACTGGACCTTCTCTGACTCCAAGAAAAGGAGAGCCCATCAGAAGGGAGCCAGTAGCCAGTGAGGGATTGCGGAAAAGGGAGCAATCTGTGTCTGGTTGGGAAGTCTCTTGCCCTCTTAGACAAGGCCAGAGTGGAGCAGTGTGTAGCCTTTGAGGACTGCTGCTGCCCAGCTGCCTCACTAAGGTTGGGGCTGGTGGAGAGGCCTAACACAGCCCAGCCTTGAAATGGTTCAGTGATTAGGGGTGGGGATTGATGTGAAGGGCAACTGTCAGTGACAAAGACTGTAGTAAAGCTTGCTGTGGGGAAGAACTATCTTCTATGCTGCTATAGTGGAAGCTACAGAAGTAATACCCCTCAGACTTCACCCCTGTTACTTCTCCACATACACAAGCAGGCACACTTGGATACTAAGCAGCTCTTTAGATTCTATGGGCATGGAAATGCTGGTTTCTTGCTACAAGGTGCTGGAATTATGCAAATGGCTGTGAGAAGAGAGAGGGTTGGGGATTGATGCACTGGCTGGAACTGAAATCAGCAACGCCCAGCTCCTTTCTCCTAGTCCAGGGGCTGCGGCTTTAGAGCAACAGCATTAGAAAAAGGCCCCAGAAGGCTAAAAAAAACCAACGCATGCTTATTGCTTTCCATTTGAGAAGATACAGAGAGAGGTAGCTATTGATTGCTACCTCCACTGTTGGAGGCAGTGTGCTTCTAAATGCCAGTTGCTGGGAATCACACAAGGAGTTTCTATTGTGCTTTGCCCTTTGAGTTTCCTACAGGCATCTGGTTTGTCTCTGCCAGAGCGGGATGGGTCCTACAATCCAGCAGGCTCTTATGCTCGTCTGAAATACACCTTAAGACATCTCTCTAAGAACCCCTACTAGGCTAGAACTATAGAAGCTGGTGCTTTGTTTTGAAAAAATACACTTACCTTTCCATTTCTGTAACCATAAATTCAGAATTGGAATGGCTGGGACAAATGTGTGTTAGCATTTGTGTTGTGATTCCAGGAGGGTTACAGGTAGGAAAACCACCTGTGCCTGGCCTGAAGAAACAACTGCTTTGTTCCTCTTACGCGTAGGAGAGTAAGAATGGGTGGGATGGGGTGGGAGGAAACAATTTGCGTTAATTACAGTACAACTTTTATTAATACTGGAATCTTCACAGTGCATTCGTTACTTGTAGCAGTGACTATTTTAAATGAAGGGAGAAGGGAAGGATAATTAACTTTAAGAATGAAAGAGGGCGGGTGGGTAAGGCCAGGGCTGCTAGCAAAGGGGGGGGGGTAGGGAAAATAAATTAGAAAAAAAGAACAAGTTAACAGCACCAGAATAGTTAACATCAGTTGAGAGAGACATTTTAAAGGGTTTTTTTCCTCTGTACAAAAAAAAAAATAAAAAGCAAAATGCAAACATTTTTCACGCATTGTCACTGTTGTCATTTCTGGCCATGACAGGGAGGAGGGGGGCACCCACAGGAAGGTTGGTTGGTTAGAAACTAAACTGTTATTACTACGACAGTATAAGAGTTAAGGAGGCTACAACGTGACACCCACGCAAGCGCACATAAGACGTCTGGGCTGTGGGGAGGGTGGAGGGGACTGCTGTGGCTCTATGTACAACAACGACAACACCAGGCCCTGCTGTGCCTTGCAGGGGCTAAGGATGGGGAGACGGGGAGGATCCAGCAGGAGGGAGCAGGCGCAGTTGTGCTTTCTCAGAGGCTTCTAGGCTCCCCAGCCCTTGCAAGGGGCCTTGAGTTGGCTGCTTTGGCCACCTCGTGTATTCACCACCGCTGTGCTTTGCTCGTGCCTCACCACACAACACTCAACGCTGTCCACAGCTGTGCTCTCTCTCTACTTTAGAAAGGGTTGTTGACCACCATGCTGCTGCTATGAGAAACGTGGTGGCATCTCTCGGAATAATTGTCACAAGCCCATCTTTCATTTTTTTCTTTGCATGGGTAAGCTCTGTTCTCGAATGCCTGGCCAGTTCAAAGACAAAGGAAGCCCCTAATGTCTAGCATGGGCTCTGCCTCCCCCACTTTAGCCACCCCATATGTGCTACATCTGTGCTGTTCAGTGATCCTTGGATACTCGACAGTCCCAGGACAGGAAAGCAAGACATGCTCATTCTTGAGCCCAACAAACACAAAAGGTGGAGGTTATGCAGCAGGGGCCGTTTAATGGACCCTCATTTGTTGAGGAAGCTTGATCTGTAAAGCATGAGACTCTTAACCCAGGGCCAGGCCCTGTGTTGGACAAAAGATTTCTGCATTGCAAAGGGTTGGACTAGATGACCCTCGTGGTTCCTTCCAACTCTACAATTCTCTGATTCCTTCCTAGTCAAGCACAGGGAAAGGCCTCTCCCTCTTTCCCCCTCACTTTAGACCACCTTAATTCCCAGCCACTGACTTTCCCCATCACTTTCTCTTTCTTTCAAGACTGTCCCCTTTCCCAACATCACTTTCCATTTGCCAACACAGCCGATTTCTAGACTATCTGGGACAATATCAGGGTGAGCACAAGGTAGATCCAAGTCTCTTGCACTCTCCAGATCTGGGTATAAGCAGTTGTTAAAACAGTTGCATTACATAACTAATATAAACTCAATGAATTTATCCAAACCCTCAACAAGTTGTTTCTGCGGGGCAAAAAGGTGATAGGCACAATTTGTATTTATGTTCCTTCTGACTACCTGGCTTGCGTGCCCTAAACTCCAGCCCTGCTGAACTCTTAACTCCCATCAGGCCCAGAAACCGGCCTAGTCCATGGTCAGCATCGATGGAAGTCTTAATAACATTGGAAGGTGAAAAGTTCTCCACCCCTGGCCTAAAACTGAGAAATGTGGATATTCTTACAGCAGCTGCATGGCCCAAGCTGGAGCTTCTGGCTGGGAGCTGCAATCCAACTCATGCTCCTTCAGCTCCAAGCACAGAGGAAGAAGCTGTGCTGAATATTCATTTGGTTATGGATCTTGGAGGCCAAAACCAGAACAAGGGAGCTGGTCTGTTTCTGTAAATCCCCTCTGCCCCCATTTTTAAAACCTGCTTGTGGCAATTCTTTCCTCACTTTCTGCTGGGGCACTTTTTAAAAAAATTAAATTACAGCAGTGGACTCTAATTTCATGAGCAGGTCAGGGTGAATCGGGGAATCTTACCATGAATGGGATGTGGTTGACTACATCAGATCTGGCTAAGCAGCAGCAACATCACCAAAGGTAAACGAACCAACCAAGAGGGTTGGTTCAGCTATTTCCCTCTCTGCAGATACTTTTTACCCTTTTCAAAGTATCCACCCAATATTGACAAAATGTGGCCCCTTTTGATGCTGTTAGAAGAGGCACCCTGCCACACACTCACAGGTTTAGTCATAACCATACCCATACCTGGCCAAAACAGGCTTACATTGGAAAAGGCAGAGGACACTGCATTCCACCTAACTCAGCCTTGCCTAACACTGCTTGGTAGCAGCCTCCCACAACAAAGATCTTTCCTATTCTTATCTGGAGATGCCAACAGTTGAACCTGGGACCTTCTGCATGCCAAGCAGGTGCTCTACCACTCTGCTACAGCCTTTCCAGTGATACCAGAACCTGTGAGCATCAGTTTAACCACCTTTGGCCTTGCCAGATGGTTGTAGGAGAATTCAAGAGCAGACACCCTTGGTCTTTGCACACACCCTGCTTTCAAAACCCTCCAAGGCCCTCAATTACCAAAGTCCTCCACTACCATCCACAAAAAGGCTTCTTTTGCCCCTATATCCACTTAGCTACAGCTATTCCAGAGCAACAGCTGTCCACCTTCACCTTTCCATCACTGCCAATTCTGCTCCCTCCCTACCACCTTCAGGGGAGAACCATGGCCACTGCTCTTACCAAAAGGTTCAAGCCCTGTCCTGAAGTGGCACTGAGGGCAGGTCAGCAGCAGCCCAATCCTCGGCCTCTCAGATTACAGAGCTCCTACCCTACTTGGGACGAGAGCGCAATCCTCTTCCTGAATATAACCAACCTGCCCGCTCTGCTCCCAGTAGAGCCACTGAGGAAACGGAGGCCGATAAGTCTGTGGCTGTGACTCAGCCTCTTGTTGGGGGGGATTGGGCCCTCCTGCCTGGTGACATGCCTGCAGGTTGTCCACTCCCTGTCCTTTGCACCCTCTCCTCCAGCTGCGCATTTGGGATGCACCTGGGAACACGAGAGGCTTCCGGGATTGTTCATGGGATTGTTCACGGGGGTGTTAACTGCTGCTTATAAAGTCTTTCTTGAAGTAGCTGATACAAACAGATGGCAAACAGAAAATAACTGGAAAGACAGACAAACAGACAGACAAACAGACAGAGAGCTGTGAAGGAAGGATTCAGCACAGGACTAACAGTGCATTTTTTTGTCCGGAGGAGGTGGGTGCTCTCTAGAAACGGCAGCCTCCATTTCTTTGCCATGTGCAAGTGTGTTGGGGTGTGTGTGTAGTTTATACTAAGAACACTGTAGTTGCTAGATCCAGTTCAGGTTTTCACTCCTCCCTGACAATCATGGAGCAAGGGAATGGCCTCCCTCCTTGTGGCGGCAGCAGCAACCGGTCTCTCTGCAGGCGAGGATGAAGGAAGGTGCAGGAGGGGAAAGGAAACCTGGGCAGGGCAGCAGATGGAAAAACAATGTGTATAAAAGAGGCTCCAAAACCAGTTCAGTGCCAGGCTGTGCCTGTGCAGGTTTGTTAGCAAAGGCATATAGATTAGTCTCCTTTATATCTAGACTCTGACACGATCTCCATAAAGTGGCTTTGCCTTTTGTGGTTCGTTTACTTCTCTTCCATTTCCCCTGGTTTAGTCCTGACTCTGGTTGCTCTCCAGGCACCGGGTGGGCACTGAGCAGGCGCTGGGGAAGAGTCCATCACAAAAACCGGGGCGCCGACCTGTCATTGGTGATGGTCCTGCGAAGGCGCACTCCACGGCGGATGGCCACCAGCATGTCTTCCGCCGGAGGGTCGCTGGAGGCCGCCGGGGGAGGAGTGGGTGTCTCTTCCCCGGGACCGAGGGCAGAGACCCCGGTGGGGAAGGGAAACTGGCCCTCGCCAAGGGCATGGGCACTGGCCACTAGCTCCCCAATCTTCTCCACCAGGCTGTGTCGGTTGGCTGCCAGCTGCTGCTCCTCCTCCTCGGTGGAGAGGTGCTTCCCGGCGTACACAGAGATCTCCATCACGTTGCTGCCCCAGGCGGTGTTTGGCAGGCTCAGCCTCTTGGGTGAGGCTTTGGCAAAGTCCATGGCGCTTGGTGAGGCATCGTCAGTGTAGAACACACATTCCTCGCTGCCCACCCGGGTGGGGCCGGTGTACCCAGGGGAGTCAGGCACTGTTGGCGTCTTGACAGGGACGATGGGGGGTCTGATGGGAATGGGGCCGGCGTTGGAGAGGGTTCGGCGTACCGTGGGCTTGGTGGAAGGTGTGCGGCGGATGGTGGCCACCCCTGGCGTGGCGCCGGTGGGCAGGGCAGTGCCGGTGGGCAGGCCAGCAGTAGAAGCAGGCCGCTTGGTCTGGATCATGCGCCGGTAATTCTGGGCGATGTTGCTGTTGCGAGGGATAGTCGAGGATTTGTCGAATTCGCTCTGGCTCTCCCCTTCCATGTCGCCGTTCACGGAATAGCAGTCGTAATCTGAGCCTGTGGAGGCGACAGATGGGCAGGGTGAGTGTCAGCATTCTCAGCTGGCAGGTGCAGCACAGCCAAGCAGCCACTACTGCATCCCATGTGCAACACTCTCCACTATATGAGATCTTTCATACGTATATATTTTGATTCTGTTAATATATATAACCTGTGTCTATTTTAGTTGTAAGCTGCCTTGAATCCCATGGGTGGGGGGTGGGGGAGGCAAGATATAGATAAATATAATAACCATGTATGCCACTCTAAAAAAAATTATTGTTAAACTGGGCAACCACATTAAGTAAAACGCCACCCCACTCCTTCCCTGAGTGCCAAGAAGCCCATTGGCAGAGATACCTTGCGAGGGGATGGTGTCCTCAGAGCAGGAAGGAGTGGTGGTTTGTGTGCTGTAGCCACTGGAGTACTGCAGGGAGTCCCGGCTACTCTTCTGGTGCTCAAGACTCAGTCCTCGGGTCAGCACCATGGCCAGGTCACTTGCGGCTGGGGACACCTCCTCCCCATGCTGATGGAGAAACAAAATGGGGTGGGGAGTGAGAGGTGTGATGAGCTGGTCTCAAAGCAAATGGCACCCTGAGCTGCAGGAGATGACACCATGTGTGTGCCTGGGCCAGGCCACCTGCACCCAAAGGTCAGAAAACATTAATGGAAAGCAAGTGGAGATGGGGAGATAGGAGAATGATCAAGTTATCTCATTCCCCAAAACTATGTTGGCTATGAAGACAACACCTGCAGGGGGCAAGCAGCTGATGCCATGAGGGTGGTTAGCCTGGATCTCTCCCAGGCTAACATGTGTGCCCCAATTCCACATGCACCCCATGAGCCCCTCATCATTTGCAGCTCTGTTCAAGACAGGATGTGCAAAGAATTCCCATTTCTTTTGTGTGTACAGTGGTACCTCGGGTTAAGTACTTAATTTGTTCCGGAGGTGTGTACTTAACCTGAAACTGTTCTTAACCTGAAGCACCACTTTAGCTAATGGGGCCTCCCGCTGCCACCGCGCCGCCGGAGCATGATTTCTGTTTCAACCTGAAGCAAAGTTCTTAACCTGAAGCACTATTTCTGGGTTAGCAGAATCTGTAACCTGAAGCGTATGTAACCTGAAGCGTATGTAACCCGAGGTACCACTGTACTGGGGGGGGGGCTTAAGTGAGGGGGCTTCGTGGGGCAGAGGCAAGGTGGAAGTGGGAGGAGGAAAGTGGCACCTAAAGGCAGTGGCCAGCCCTCCCTCCCTCCCTCCCTCCCTCCCATGGCTATTCCCCAGTGACTCACATACAGCAACTGGTGAGAGTAGGCATCACGTCTGCCAGGGTCACTCAAGCAGGTCCCTCACCAAACATATGAAGGATAAGCAACAGACATGCACCATTCAATTCCTCCAGGGCTCCACAGCCCCATCAGGGCAAAGGACTATACAGGAAGCTGCTGGCATGCAATGGCATGCTGGGGGTGGCAATTTTTGACAATTCATATGAGCAAAACCCATCAACTGCAAAACACTTCTCTGAGAGAACTTCCTCTGCTGCCCTGAAATTCCCTTCTGCACTCAGCTCAAGGATGCCAGTTGCTATTTGGATAAATCTCCCTCTGGAACAAGACATGCAGAAGAGGCCCGAGTCTTCTCCAGGGATTTGCCTCTCTCCTAGCTAAGGTTTGGGACAAGTAAGTGCTCCATCAGCTGGGTACCAAACCTATTGCAAGTTCCTGTTCCCCTGGTCTCCCATTTTGACACTGAAGCTGGCTATACCTTGGCAGCAATGGAGGCTGGGGACATGCGGGGCCTGGAGCCTTCCTCCAAGCTGATTCCTGGGTATAGCAGGCTGGTGGAGCCCAGCTCAGCTTCACGGAGATGCTCTACGCGGTCCTTCCTTCGCTGCAGTGTGGTTGCCACCGGCTGTTCATAGAGGCTAGCCTTGGACCAATCCTGCAAAATCCAAGAGGAGATGGGTAGGACGGCACAGCTGGGGCCCCAACATCGGGCACAGCAGTGCAAAGTCAGGTGGGTATGGAATAGGGTAGAAATGGGAGATGAGACTGGATGGAGAGGGATTGGGCAAGGGGGTGGGGAGAGAGGAATTGGCAAAAGGGCCACCCCAGGGCAAAGAGCAGGGGTTGTGGCAATCACAAAATGGCTCTGCCACCATTTTGCTCTGTTGGGCTGGTGACGGAGAAATCCCCTCTTGGCTTAAAAAGGGTTTCAACAAAGACAGGAAAGGTGGAGGTGCCAGGCCAGGAGGGTGCCTGCTTCCTTTTAAAAGTGTGGGCTGCTTCCCTAAGAGCTTGAAGCAGCTGACAGTCATGATACCTCCAACAATATATGTCCCCCATCCCACTGGAATCCCAATTCTCTCACTCTCCTCAAACACATTTTCTGGAAAAAGTCAGGTGAATGCATCTTCCCTCTTACAGAAAGTGCTATATAAATACTGCATGTTCAAAACATAGCACATTCGGTTCTATGCGATCCATACAATGGTCCTGAAAGGCAGACTGCTGTCTAAAAGCACTCAGTGAGCTCATGGCTGATCTGAGAATGGAAGGACTTCCAGGCAGGGGCTGTTCTCAGCCCCCCACACCACCACTCCACGCACACCAAGCCCTACATGGTGTTTGTTTATGGGAAGCAGTTCCTGCCTGAACTCAGAGAGATGGCAGCACAGGGACATTGAAGAGACTTTTTTTTTGGGGGGGAGGCAGGTGGGTCAGTTGAGGGGAAATAGTTCATATTCTGCCATCCCAAAGCTGTCCTGACGCAGGCTTCTTGTGTTCAGGAAGAAGGAAGCAGCATTTCCTGTTTCCAGAGAACTTTGATGTGCTCACAATGCCAGTGTGCAAGAGGAAAGAACGACTGCTTCAGACAGCCTGATGGGTTTGATCTGGGGCCACATGGGAGCCTTTGTTACCTGCACCTAAAAATGCTGGGGTGGGAGCCTGGCTGGGTTCAACCATTGAGCATATTAAATGATGCAGAAAAACCCCCAAACAGAACGGAACTTGTGCAGAGCAGAGGCTCTTGCTCCTGAGTGCCCTCTGCAGCATCACCTCCATTGCTTTCCAGAGGGGAATCCCTAGGCTGCTGCTGGAAGATTAGGCTTGGAGCTACATGTTTCCAGAGCCAACAGAGCCACAGAAGGCTCCTGTTCCAGCTCTGGAGCAGCTGACTCCCCTGGTCAAGATCTCGGAAACGGACACACCACAATATACACACCAGGCTAAGGCTTCTTCTGGAGCTTCCTTCAGTCCTGGCCACATGAGCTACATTCAGGGGTTTCCACTGAAACACAGTAAGAAACCACGGTGAAGAGAACCCAGAGCCCACACATGACCGCTGCACACCCAGCCAACCTGCAGGGGGTGGGAAGGGGGCGGCCCGTGGCAACTGGCTGGGCAGAGCTGCAGAGGAAGCCAGAATCACACCGGAATCACCAAGCCAGGACCAAAAAAACAACAACCATCAAAAAGCCAAGAGCCAAAAGCCAGCCAACAAGGTGGGACCGGGAACAGAAATGGTGGAGGAAGAAGAGGAGAGGGAGACGGCAACCAGAGGAGCAGGAGGAGGTGTCCATTTCCCCAAAGGTTTGTGACATGCTAAAGCCCTGCAGTGCATCAGCCACTGGGTGGGGTGCGTATCCCTGGATCCTGGGTGTGTGATGGGTGGGTGGGTGGGTGGGTGGGAAGGATGTTGCCGATTTGCGCGTAACCTTCCGGCCGCCTGACCATGCCCCGGGGGCAGAGCTAGAACTGACCGAGGTCGGGGAGTTGCATTCGCTAACAGACTGGCAGGTTTCTGAGGCCTCGGACGATGCGGAGCTGGAGGACTTCTGCCATGCCCAAAGTCCAAAGGTCAGCAGGAGCAAAACAGACATATGGGAGAGAAGGGAGAGAAGAGACCTGGTTAAGCAGCTGGTGGAGGGAAAGCAGCAGGCAGAGAGAGAGAGAGAGAGAGAGAGAGAGAGACCCGAGGAGGCAGATGCAAGCGCAGGGCAGCCAGCCTTGACACTCAAGAGCCAGGTGTTAGATCACAGCAGGCAGTGCAAGCACCGGAGGAGCCACACACGCTCACGGGAAGCCCACGAGGGGCCTCACATGGATTTTGCACAGGCACTTCCAGGCCCTCTGCAATAACTTCAGCAGAGGAAGCGATGAGGAAGGAGCCGAGGGAAGGAAGGCCTTCCTCCCTCTGCAAGGGCAACAGGAAAGGACCAGCTGCAGGAAGCAGAGAGGCAGGAGGGGAAAGCCTCCTCTCGCCCAGGGTGTGGAAACAAGGCACACAGGAGGCCAGAGGGACGTCCCAAACTTCCTGCACCTTCCTCACAGGTGCACTCGGCAGCTGCCCTCTTCCTGCCCGCAGGCCAGACATTCTGCTTGCACCTCCATGAGACACTTTACAAAAACACAACATTATTCATAGATATCTTAACTTGCTTTTCTTGGAGCCGCCCTCGGCTCAGGGCAGCTTGATAAACCTTCGCCCTCCAAGTCTTGAATAAAATCCCTCTGGACCATCTGTTGCAGAAGCCCCAGAGAAAGAGCTGCTGGCTCTTTACACTTAAAAGAAATGGGGATGTGAGAACCTTTGAGTGGCTGTAACCCTCCACGGCTGTGGGATTCAGAAATCCATGCTTTAGTGCTGCCTTCACAGGCCTGGAGCCCTCCAGATGTTCTTAATTCGCACTGGAACGGCCACACTGGGGCAGGCATCTTAATAGGCAGCAGGCTGGCAAAAGCTACTTGAGTGGGTGAGGGGGCTTGTTACATTCCCTGCAGCACTAAGCCCCTTCCCCAGTCACAGAGAAGTAAGCCATTATGTGCACCTGGCTATTCAGCTGGAGGGATGAGAGATGCAGGTCCCCCAAATCTGAAGCCTTGACACCTATGTAGGAGTTCTTCATTACCCCTGGAGAGCTGAGGCTGTTAGTTCCTGGGGCTCTGCAATCACCGGGTAGCCAAGGAGAGAAGCAGGCTTCTTTTCCTCACACAGATTTCTGGGCCTACTCCCTTCCCAGGCAAAAAGGAGACGTGGCTGTCAACAGCACACCTGGAACCAGCTAAAATGGGACTGGAACATCCATCCGCTGCACAGCCCATGTAGTGCTGGGAACTTACCCCACCTAAGTAGTCAACCAGCCTGGTTTATAAAAAGGAAGGACTGAGGGCAGAGGAATCTGATTAAACTGGAGGGGGTGGGGGATGGCAGCTCATTCAAGGGGTCTGTCACCTGTCCTATGGCCACCAGCACCCTTGACTTCCCCTAAGAGGCTGTGCATGCAAAACCGGATTGGGCCTGCCTGCAGCAGAGTAACAGCAAGAAGAGTGTTGATAGCTGCCACATTTGCCCAGGGCTTCCCCTTTACATTCTGTGGCCTTTGGCGGCTGCCCCGCTGAGCTTACCTGACTGGTGAGGTCCGAGGGCATTGGCGAAGGTGGCTTGGAGAACATGGCGTCCTGGGAGATGAAGCCAGAGTCATGCGATGAGACGCTGGACAGGCGGGTGTTGGCATTGACGGGCTGTGCCAGGCTGCGGTAGCGACATATGGAAGTTGGTGAGTATGTTTGAGAACCCGTGAGCCACGGGGGGCCACCCAGAGCACTGCTAGCACCGCTAAAGGGTGGCAGGATGAGACGGCATGGCGGGCAGGAGGGGGGCAGGAGGCGGCGCGCAGGAGAGACAAAGCGCATCATCAAAGCGCATTGATGGGGTAGGAGTGAGAATAGCAGGGGGTGCAGAGAAAGGGAGAGAGAATTTTGTTTTCATTTATTAAAAAAAAAACCAGTCCAACCCACACAAACTGTGAGGAATTAAGTGGCATTACAGACAGGAAAGGAGCATATGGGGGAAAGGGACACATTCTTCTCTCCCAGCTAAGAGACTGCAGTGGTGCTGAGGGCCTGACAATGATCACACACACACAAATATACACACACAATCCCAGGGTGTTTCTGCACTAGGCCCACTGCTCTGGAAGTGCCATGTTCCCCCACTTCTTAGTCCACATGGCATGCCAGAGTTTCCTGAGGCAGCCTGAGACACAGTCGCAGTATGAGCAGGCAACATGTGCTTAAAGCACCTCAGGGCTCCTGTGCCTTTAAACATGTCTCCTTTGCAAGTTCAGGTGACTGACTCCATTGCTTTCTGTTGATCCAAGCTAGGGGACTGTTGATCAACAGAGCTTTGAATTGCTAGTTTCTCTTCCCACAGGGATGGGGAGAGGTTTGCATTAGTTATTTGAACTTGGGATTTTTTTAACAAAATACCACAAAAAGAACTATTAAAAAAAGAAAAGAGTCACTCAAGAATTATAGCACCTCACTTGCTACCTCGGTGGGATCCTACAAGTGGCGACAGGCCCACTTAGAGAAAGGCAGGTCATGCTATGCTCCTCTTGGCAGTCATGCCCTTGAGCTGGGAGATTCCTCCAGCTGCGCCAAACACACCTACCTGCACATGCTGGATTTGCGGGACCCAGAGCTGCTGGGAGAGGACGGCGGGGTCTGGTAAGACCAGCTATAATCAGAGCCCTTCAAGTCTTTGATCACCTGCAAAATATTTGGCATTAAAAGGTAGCTTCATGACACTTCTCAGGGTGCAGAACGTTCTGCCAATTGTGTCTCATTTGTCATCCCAATTAGAGCAGAGTCCAGGGGGTTACTCTGCTTTCTCAGAAAAGGAGGAAATGCCACCAGTGGCCACTCAACAATCCCACACAGGCAGGCACACCTTCTGACAATGCCCCATTAAGACCACCTTTAGCTGCCTCGAGACCACTGGTCCATCTAACCACTTCAATTCCACCTTATAAGCCTGCACTTCTTTTCTTTGTTTAATTCTCAAAAGACATATGTTTGCACATAAGGCCCATAAGTCATTACTGGGTTTGGCTAAGCTCCTGTATCCATCACTGTGGGTGTGAAGGAATAATTAGTTTCCGTTATATAAAGGTATTTTGAACCTAGCAAGTATTTTCCAATTCCTTCCTTTCGGATTACCTCCTCCCCGGTTTCAGTTAGAGACTCTGCCACTGCTAGAAGTTTGATGCTGGGCTATCTGGGCACCTGTCACAATTAAATTCTGAAAGCTGGAGCTTGGGCTGGACTAGTTCCATATTTCCCAAACTGCATGATGCAATAAATTAACTGAGAATTTAATCAAGGGCCTTCTAGGATTTGTTCTGATTTAGGGAAGCTGCTACTGTGTTCTCATTATTGTCGCTTTTAAATTGTTAATGTTTTATCTTTTGTACTGGAAGCCACTCTGAGAATTTGACTTGAAGAATCACATACAGATTTGGTATATAAATCCAAATAACCCCCACATAGCTACGCATCCTTTTCTAAAACCTCCCCAGCACTCCATCCTTTTGGTTCTCCCACCTGTTCACTGGCCGATGGCAATTTGTGGGGGTCAGCTGTCAGGACCACCAGGTCGTCAATGATGCCCTGCAGGTGGGTGATCTCTCCCAGCATGGTGATCTCTCCATTCTGCAAAAGAGACAAGAGGAGAGAATCAGGCATTTGCTGTGTTCTGGAGAAAGACAACTAAATATTCCTGCATTGCAGGGGGCTGGACTAGATGGCCCTTGTGGTCCCTTCCGATTCTATGATAAGTATCCTTGCATCACAAATGGACCCTTTGCAAGTGCTGGTTCTGTCTGATGAAGGTTATGTGGGTTAACCTGGGCAGGGCCCAGCCATATGGTTCCCTGGCCTTGGAGACAGAAGTATGGATGAAGAGCCAAAGGCAACCTAGCAGTTCAGCCTGGGCGATACCACCAGAAGCACAGCCCACCTCTGGGGCTGATGGAAGTTGTAGTCCAAAATAACTAGAAGGCACCAGGTTGAGGAAGGCTGATCTAATATGTAGTCATCAAGAACCACATACACAACCTTGAGCTCCTTGGAGGAAAAGGCGAGATATAAATGCAATAAATAAATAAATCAACAGCATCTCAAGGGAAGGGCTCGACCAAAGTCTCATTAATTGTTGGCGCACACAGCCTCCTTAACCTTAACTTGGCAAGCCCACCTAAATCCACAATAGGACTGGCTCCCATGCACAGGGCTGAAGCCTTGGAAAGGAATAGGTAGATAAAGACAGGATGTAGATTAGCCATATGTACGGGGCAAGACCTTTTAAAGCATTGCTTCAGGTGGGAGCAGAGGTGTGTGACAGACAGTGTTGGGTGCAATCCAACCCTGTTGACACCCCATAGCTCAGAGTAAGTCTAGGAGGAGCCGGAGTTTATTTTTCTCTGCAAGTTGCCTAAATTTGCATCTATATGCATAAATCACCACATACAAAATTGAGGCACATTTTTCTCCAATGAGCCTGTGCACCAAATATTTTAAGTACCTACCAATACCCCAGATGTATAATGTCACTATGGGAGGGGTGGGGGTGGCTGCCAGAATGTTGTTTGCAAATTAAAATACACTATAAGGGACTTGTTTTCTCAGTTTACTCAACCCATGAAACAAATATGGGCAGCTGAATATTGGGTAAGGTAGGGGTGGGGGGCACCTACCACCACAGGTTGCAAATAAGCGATGAAGGTGCAGAACCGCCCTCGCTCCTCAATGAGTGCCTTGCGGACAGCCTGTTTCTCCGTTTCTTCCAAAAGAAGGTACATGTCATTGACATCTTGGAGTGCATTGTCCAGTTGAGGCTGCAGGTCCCCTTTACCTGAAGAAAGGACAGGGAGACAGAGACATCACCTCCTCTTCACCCACCAGCCCCCAGGTCCAACCTCAAAGCTCTGGCCTACTTCTGGAGGTAGCCCCTGAACAGATGTGGCACCTCACATCTGTATATTTCCTGACTATGGTGAAACTGGGTTAACCTAAACTGGAGCACAGAGAGGTCCTCTAGGTAGGGAAAATGCCAGTCTAGAAACAAGCAAACCTTCCTAGAGTTTACTGCTGCGAGTGATGTCTCCCGATATCTTCAGTGACTGGTGGTCTCTGCTGAATAAACACTACCTGGGCATAGAGCAGACTCCAACCTGGTGTCACAGATTTCTATCAAAGAGCCTGTCATGTCCTCAATAAATGGCAATTCCTCATCTTCCATTGTTCAGACATGAAATTAAATTCTGTTTAAACCAGTTTGATTATAGCATAATGCACCTGTATACAGACTTACTGAATAGCTCCCAAGAACCAAAAGCAACCATTTTGTGAGTACTCTGACCTGTACAAGAGATGTTTAAAATACTCAGAGGGTTGTGAAGAAACACATCCAAGTTGGTTTGCCAAACACTATGAGGGGCTATTTTTTGTTCAATCTACAAGCTATTTTTGAAGCCTTTTTGCCTGAAGAGCAGGCAGGTTAAATGACTTTTTAAATAAGTAAACACTGGTCTTTGACGCTGTTGTCCAGGATTTGTCATTCTGATGAACTATGATGTTGGTTCTGTTGCTCTCAGTCCCTATTGTTATGACAGAGGGAAGCTCAGTTTCATGCTTGCTTAATTTTTATGGATGTTCACATGTGATAAAATTGATGATTTCAGACAAGTAGCATCATGACTGCATATATTGCATAGGTCTATAAAAGTGTGAGGGCCACTGTTAATATCTGTAGCTGGCCCTCCAGGAGGCACTGGGCTCCTGGCCCACATCAGCCCTGGCAACATTTCTGTCCATGTCTGCATCCCGAAAGAAGTGATATTGGCCAGATATGTCATATCACTGGTCACTGTGGAAAGCAACAAACTGTATTTATGTCTTTTCTAGTCTGAATGTTGTGCACTGAATACTTTGTATACAGCTTTGGATTTTCTTAAATATTAAGCAGCTTACAAGTAATTTAAACTCAATCTATCAATAATAACTATATTTGTAAAAAGGGCTAAGCCAAAACTTTCATTGTTTTTCAGGAAAATCTTCTGCATAACTGAAAATGCCCACCATGCTATTTCAATATTGCTTGCAAAACTGCTCCCCCCCATCTCTTTGTACTGCCCTCCCCTGCCTACTCCCTCAACTGACTTCTTTTGACTTTGCAGATGTCATGATGGAACCAACCCTTATTTCACCCCATAGTCCCCAACTGCTACCAATTCATGAAGATGTATGAGGCAACAAAGGGAGTGGAGGATGTCACAACTGTCCCCATCTCCACTCCAAGGAGCACCTTGCTCCTCTCCTTAAGCGCCTGTGTTGGCTCCCACCAAGGATGCAAGCTCTCCACCCTCTTCACTTCCTATGAAATATTTCTCTTTTTGACCTCTTAGTCTGAAGCAAGTTCTCCTTTACCCCTGCCTTCTTCTCCCTACTCTGCCTTTGCACCTTTGACTATGCCATTCTACGGCACCTGGAACAGCAGCCTCCTCGCTCTCAATCTGTTAAGTCACTTTCCTACCTTCTTTCTGGCCCATCCTGACCTCTGCAAAGCACAATTGCTCCACCATTCCTGCTCCTCCTGTTACCACTCCCTCCACCTCCATGATTCACACAAGTCCTTTGCCAAGCTTCTACTCTCTAGCCTGACTCTCTAGACTGGGAGAGGAGCCATCGTACTGCTAGCAATAGCTAGATGTTACATGAGATGCAGGTTGTCCTTCGCATATAGGGTTGCAGGGAGAAGAAAGCCCCATTGGCCCACACAAGTCTGAAGGGGTCATGATCAAAGCAGTGGGAGGCCTTCTCCTGCTATGCAGCATTTTCATTTTCTGGGTGTAGCAGTAAAATTGGGCCCAAACAACAAGAGGACCATGTTGGCTTCTGGCTCTTCAACTCTCCAAATGTGGGCAGGTGTGTCTAGATCCATCCTTTTCTGCTTCTTTGAATTCACCCCACAGGCTTTTTCCAATTGCCCACTGGCAAGAGGAGTCCCAGCAGTTGGCCCAGCAGTGGATCTGTGTATCACTAGCCACATACAGAGCACAGTGGTCCTTTGGCACTCCTAGAGTCACAGAGAGGGCTGCCCTGCTCCCATGATGCACCTTGCCTTTCCCTCCTCCGTCCCAGTTTGTGCTGGATTCATCACTCTCTCCTTCCCACACAAACCCATTCACAATTCCAACACTGTAATTCAAAAGCAGAAGTTCAAATTCATTCCAAGTTCAGACCTTAGTTTCACAGCGGTGCTGAAATTTGTGTGACTCAGTTGCTTGGAAGGCTGCGCTGTGAGCAATCTGGGGTGGGGTGGGTGGGTATTGCTACTCATACAAATACTCAAGGACACACAAAGGGAGACACAGACACATGGACTTCTAAAGCTCGTTGGAAGCACAGACACCAAGAGAGTCCTTAGGATCAAGGCTCCCCTGGAGCTGTCCATGCTCACAACCACCTATTGATCACAAGCTATGCAAAACAGAGGTGCCAGCAAGCAATTCACAATGTGTGCAGAACCAACCATGAAATGCTTGGCTTGATGGACAGCAATGAAGACCACCCTTGTGCAACCGCAGCTCTGCTGTCACTCAGATATGTTGCCTCCCACCACCACCACCACCACCAGCCCACATGCAAAGAAGGTAAAGCAAGATGACTGAGCAGCCAGGCGGGTGGAAAACCAGTGTGGGGAGGAACGGGGAAGACTGGAAGAATGGCTGATTGCTGAGAAAAAGTCAAGAAACAGCCAAGCTGTTGAGGCAGTGGGCCCCAGGATATTGGAGGGCTAAGGCTGAGATCCTGATGCTTGGGCTTGGCAGCCAAAAGACCCAGGGAAAAGGAGCTATAAAGTTGAGGGGAACCTGCAAGACCTATATAACACTTGCTGAATTTAATAATGCTTGGGGAAAGCCAGAACTGGCCTTTTGAAAATGGAGACCATTCTGATGAGCTGTTGCTGAAGGGTGCGTTCCCCGTCCAATTCCACTTTTTAAAGTGGCTCTTCCCCCATCCCTAATCTCAAGGCTGTCACTCTCTTGGGCGGATCTGGGCCCAAGGTGGGTGGATCTCAGCATTTGCCCCAGAGCCATTCTGGAGCAGTGCAGCAGAGCCAGAGAAAGAGGAGTGTCCAGATGAGAATAATGAGGCCCTGTGGTGATGCTGATAAGGCCTGAAATGAAAGCCAACTTAAAAAGCGCCCACTGACTATGTCTTGTTGCTTATGCCTTTGTGGTTCACGAGGGTAAGGATACTAAGAGGGATCATAGGGATGCTCTTGTGAGTGTCTCACAGCACAAGGCAAGGCAGCCTCCTCTTTGCTTTGGCCTAAGGGGGAAGGGATGGTTATTCCAATCTGCACCAATCATTTTAACCAGGCCTTTGGTCCCTAACTGAAAGCACCTGGGGCCCTTAAGTGCCCAGACAAAATGGTGGCACTCTGTGGCAGGTGGAAAATGTGGTCTCCCTCTGAAGGAGACCTAGCCACCTTCCAGAACAGCCTTCCCTGTAGCCAGTGCCCTAAAGGTTTTGGGTTACAAATCCCATAAGCTAGTGGTGTCCAAACTTTTTTAGAAGAGGGCCAGATTTGATGAAGTGATGGGCCATGGGGGCTGACCTTTTTTTTGGATTGAAGTTGTTGAGGGTTTTTTTAGGCTTTTACCCCAGAAAATAAACTGCCACAGGGGTTGGATTAAACCGACCGGCGGGCCACATTAGGCCCCTGAAATGGACTTCGGACATGCCTGCCATAAGCAATATCAAGGAGGATTTCCTCTAGAGAAGGCTGAGGCTGATGGAAGTTGTGGTCCAAAACACCAGGTTGGAGAAGATGGCTACAGAGAGACTGAGCCAGTCTGTGAGAATTCAAGCTGTTTTTCCATTGTGTGTTCAACTGATGAAACCAAAGTGTATGTGCTTTGAATGTGCCCTTTGATTTCCCCCTTTTCAAAGTGGCAATAGGGCATATGAAGCAGCCTTGCACTGAGGCAGACCCCTGCCCAGAGGAGTGGCTCTGCAGGGTCTCAGGCAGGTGGAGAGGGTAGGACCCCTTCTTCCTCCTTCACATTGCTTGCTGCTACCCAATTCTTTAAACTGGGATTGAACCCAATACATCAGGCATAAGCAAACTCGGCCCTCCAGATGTTTTGAGACTGCAATTCTCATCATCCCTGACCACTGGTCCTGTTAGCTAGGGATGGTGGGAGCTGTAGTCCCAAAACATCTGGAGGTCTGAGTTTGCCCATGCCTGCAATACATTCTGTAAAATAACCCAGTTTTTTTGCAGCCCCAGGAAGGTGGAGCCTGAATGCAATTCTTCCAAATCAAACTAAGGGTTTTCATGTATGCTAGGCTTCTTTTAAGACACACAGAGCACTGTCTTTAGAAAACAGCTTCACAACAACCTTGTAAGGGGGCTTAGGCTGAAAGGTAGGGACGTTCCAAGGCCAAGAAAGGCCCAAGGCTGAAATGGTCAAACTATAGATAAATAAACCCGGCACACACCACATATTTTGACCTAAAAGGTCTCATAAGCCTCAGCCAACAAGGCCAAGGGTTTGGGGTAGGAGTTGTACTCCACCAACATCTGGGAGGCACCAGATAAGTGGGGAGCGGGGGCGGGGGGGGGGAGATTACTCTAAGCAGAGGCAAGGCAAGAGCCCCAGGGATTTTGGCATCTCAGGTGCTTAGCTAGTTTGTGGATGGGCTAGTCTGGGGGTTGGCAAAGTAGGGGAGGCGCACACCCATTTCCCATGGAGTCTTGCTTGCCAGCAGGCCAAAATAAGATGGCTTTGGAACAATCTCCCAAGTCTCCAATTTGGCCTGAGGTAAGCTGCTCTTCTTTAGTCTCAGCCTGGCCACCTGCAACATGGGGGGCAGTGATCCTGGCCTGCCTTACAGGATCGTTGCAAGGTTCACTGAGAATAATGAAGCAACTTTGAACTTAGCATTTCCGTTCTTGCCATGTGGCCTGTCAGCACCTTACGCCTCAGGTTCCTGCGTTCATCACAGAGCAAGGACCACCTCCTCTCTGCCTCCAGCAAAGCTGAGCCGAGCCTCAGTCGGCCCCATCAGCTTAAGCTGCTCCCAACCCTCAATGCACCACTTGCGTCAGCATGGCCTCTGGAGGTTTCATTTCATTTCAAGCCCAACCGAGGGAGGGAGGGAGGAGAGGATTACAGGTAGTGAAGCCAAGAGCGTGGAGGAAGGGTGAGGGATGCCTGAATGAAGCTGAGATGGCAACGTTTGACTTACCAAGTAGCTCTACAGGAGGATGTGGGAAGGAGGGAAGAGAAAAGAGAGAGGGAGGAAGAGAGAAAGAAGAATGTGTGAAAGACAGGCTGATGTATAGAGCCATCTTCCTACCCGGAACAGGACCCCACAGAACCACCACCCAACTCAGCCACATCACCAGGTACACAACTGCCCTCCCGCCATAAAATGACAGCAGGGGACAGCGGCATCTGGTCAGGTCTTCGCCACTGGCACAAGGAGCAAAAGTGGGAGCCACAGGACTCTGATAACCTCCCCCAGGTGGGGGGCAGTGGCAGGTCCATGGGTGGGGTGGGGATTCCCCAAGGCAGAATGCAAATGCCCCAGACCCAAGCCAAATGCCACAGGTCCCCAATCCACCTTGCATGGAGCAGCCAAACAGGAGGAGGAAGGCACAGAGACATTTGCACCCTGCACCTTGTCTTCCCAAGGAGTCATTGGTGGCCACGTGCACACGCAACATCTGGTTTGGGCCTCAGAGGTCTGCTGCAGGAGCCAGGAAGACCCCTCTCAATACCTAGAAGGACTGAGAATGGTATGAGACGCCACACTGAGAACACCAACGCAGTTCTCTTCCCATGACAGAGTGTGTGCATATAGGGGAGGGAGAGGCACTTTGATAGGCAATTATCCCTGAGGCCCCCCCTCTCCCTTTGCAGTCAGCACCAGCATACACACATGGTAACTTCAAGGAGCAACAACCTGGATCAACACACTGGCCTGATTTTAGGGCAATAAGAACTTAGCAAAGCTCTGAAAGCAACCCTCCCCTGGCAACCACGTGTTCACAAGATGGGAGGGCAGACCAAAAGTGCGGAAACTTAAAGCACCGGCAGTACAATGCCCCCTGCAGAAACTGCCACTCTCACCCAGACCCATTCAGACACACAAGGGAACCAGAGGCAGGCAAGCTCCCTTCTTCCCCTGGAATCTGCTACCACAACTCTGAACACAGCTGGGCCTTCTTTCTCCTTGGGGGTTAAAATGCCTCCCAGCTTTGAAGAGTATCAATAGCTGAGAGGCATGTGTGTTCTTCTGCACTTAAAACAAATAAATCCAAGATTCCTGAACTGAGCAAAGGTGAATGCTGTGAGCCTAATCAACAGACCTCTCACTCGGCCAGCTCTTCTGGTTTCTGAGGCCTCAGCCAGCATTGCCCACCCACACTGTGAAGCCACAGGGGCCAGAAACTTGCTTTAACATGCCCCCCATAAATTCAGGAAGCTGAATTCAAGACTTAATTCTCTTTTCTGTCACTGCCTAACACAAAGCTCCATCTCACCTGCAAAGCATACAACCCACTAAGGGATTTGGAGAGCCTCTGGGCCCCAGGACATTATGCCGCAAGGAGGCCTCCACCCTAGTTTAACGAGGATCTTACACTGCAATGCATTTAACTGAAGAATAAACCAAGGTCCTTGCTCCATCCATGCCATTACCTGTGCAGGGAAACGTTCACTGCTAAGGCAGAAGCAATTTAGTTTATCCAAGGGCAGCCCAGCAAATCCAGCCCCACTCTTCAATCAGGGGTTGGAGGCCAACATCACTAGCCAAACTGAGCTGCCCTTTGGCCAGAAACACCCTGGCAAATCTTACCTTTGCGGGCTTTCTTCTGAAGCTTCAGTGTGTCAGAGGACTTCTTCTTTATCTCATGGCGGGCTCGTTTGTATTCTAAGGAGACAGGAATCGGGAGACACGAGGCCTGATTCCAAGTGACCAGAAGGCAAACAGCTTGGCAGGTGGACCCTGAGGTCCCCCACATGGCATGAGCAGACAAGGGAGGCCACTGCTCTCTGTGGGGCCCAGACTCAACTCCTGACTTTCATCTCCTCCCACCCTAAGCCCCACAGTCACATCCTTGCCACTGCTTTCCTCTGAGCATCAGACACTGCCTCACAGGCTATGGGGCAGCCAGGGTGCCTCCTGCCCTTTTACCTTTCGCGTGATCTTTGTCAAGCTGGTTAGCAGTCTTCTTCCAGTCCTCTATCCGATCCTGCAGGGGGTTAATCAGGCTCTCCATCAGGGCGCTGCAGGAGGGGGGAAGGCACCCAGAGAGAGGCGGGTTAGCAGGGCCAAGGGATGTGGAGAAGGGTTTGCAACGAAATCCCCATAAATGTGCCAAGGTGATCCAAACGGCTCAATAACTCATTCTCTGGACTAGAGTATGGAAGTGGCTCAAGTTTCTAAAACCCTGAGCCTCCTTCTGCATGTCTTGCCTATTTCAGCACCTCCCCAATCCCGTTTTCAAGGCCACTGAGCTTCTCCCTCTTCTTCAGAAAGGGAGGCCTGGGGCTGGCCCACACACATGACAAGCACGTGAGTCTAACGAAAGGCACTTACTTGGTAAACTGCCTCAGCTTGGTCTCAATACTGCGGTGCCGCATACACATCCGGGTTAGTGCGGAGCCGATGTCCCTCGTGGCTCCTGAGGTGAAAAACAAGCCCTCATTTTAATGGACAACAGTCAAGAGCTACTGCAGAAAAATTCAAGTACGAAATTTTTTTTCTTTCCTTCTCTCTTGTTCAGTCGGAGAGAAAGAAAATGGAGAGGCAAGGAATTGAGATGTCGCCACAGGCTGAAGGAAAGCCTGACATTGGGTTTGGGTGAGGGAGTGAGATCGCATGGGCTGGGAAACCGAGTTGCCTGAGAGTCTGAGGAAGGAGCACCTTGCTTCAGAAGTAGCAAAGCAGAGCTATCAGGGCTCTCTCCTGACTTTCCTCCTGAGGGGGCATACAGAAAGGCATCATATGTTACTCTCACAAGAGCCCTGCAAGTTTCTTCAGCCTCTACTTGAGACTCAGTTCCTCCTCTCTGGACATCCATTTTCCCTCAGAGAAGGTGGCGGCAGAGCAGGGATCTCCTGAACACTGTCGCAGGTCTGGCTTTCTATCCAGTCTTCTCAGAAGCCCCTATTATCTCCAGGCATTACATGGTACTGAAAAGTCAGAATAATAGACGCTCTTATGAAACATTACTTTGGGGCAACATCTTCCCCTCCAGGATTTCACAGGTGAAAATGGAGTCTCCAGTGGGCTTGTAACACTCCCCGCACCCAATTCCTCTCACAAACACTTCTTCCCCTTGCCAAAGGTTGTTCCAGGATTCCATTCATGCTAGAGTGACTCACTTGGCAATAGCCTATCTTACACAAATTAGAAAAATGTTCACAAGAGTTTCCATTAAAAAGAGAGGATTTTTTGCTCTTACACAGTGGAGCTAGAAGCTGTGTTTGCAACTTAAAGAGCATCAGAAGGATCCTTCCAAACTGGAAGATTAGGAAACAAATGCATTTTGATGTAAGAAGGTGTGTGGAGGGGAATGCATTTGGGGTACACCCCCTAACTTCACCCATAAATACACCATGATGAGGTCTGAGCTGCATTGTAGTGTTGTAACCTTTCTGCAAAGTGGGGTTGATTAGTCCAGCCCCTTTGATAATTTTGGCTGCTCCTTTCTGCCTTTCCCTCCCAGCTCTAGAATATCCTTTGAGTTAAAGGCTATCACTATCAAAGGCTAACAATTGGCTCCAAGTCTAGATTGAGGGCCCTGCCTGATGGAGAACAGAGCAATTCAGATTTTGTCCATTGGGGGTTGCAATAACCACACTGACACTGACCCCTCTCTTTCTCTCTCTCTGCGCCTTGAACATGAGGATATGAATAGATGGAACAGTCTTTCATAGGAACCGCCCATCAAACTGCATCCCTCACAAAGCATGGATTATGGGGCATTCTTCTGCTTGAGGGAGAGAAAAATGCCCACATACAATAATTCACATGGGAGCCCAATCCACTGAGAAGTTATCTAGTGCAAGCCTCATTGAAATGAACATGCATTTTTAGGGGCCTTTACACAAGATGAGATGGCACCCTGTGGGTCGCAGCTAAATGCCCTCGATAGCACCAGAAACTAACAGCCAGAGGTGATTTCGGTCTCTTTCTGCTCATTTCCATTTCAACTTGCTCCTGGTCACACGTGCCGTAATTGCTGTGAATGCTCCAGTTGGAGAACAGCCTCTACTAAAGGTGTCATTGACCTTAAAGAAGCACGAACTCAGGACGAAAGGGAGAAACGGGCTAAGAGGGAGGCAGCTTTGACAAATCCTCACCATGATCAACTCCCACCCAGAAACCTATGTCCCCACTGTGGAAGGACGTGTGGATCCAGAATTGGCCTCCACAGTCACTTACGGACTCACTGTTAAGACCGTGGTCATGGAAGACAATCTTACTTGGCTATGAATGATCACCAAAGAGGAAGAAGAATTGCTGCTCTAGAGGAGCCTTCTCCAATCTGTTGCTCCCCATATGCTTTGGACTACAATACCTGTGCTGACTGGGGCTGTTGGGAACTTCCCAAAACATGAATGGCACCAACTTGGCAAAGGTGGCTCCAGGATCTAGACTACCTTCTGTTTTCCTTGAGATATACATAAAAAGTGCCCCCGAAGGATGTGTCTTCCTCTCAATCCTGCCTTTTAAGCACTTCCTAGAAAGAAAACATTGCATACTCCCACAACACTGAAGCAGAATGACTGTGAAAGATTAATGAGGCAAAGGCACACAATCGTGCCAGGAAAGACGAATGCACAGAAATCACACGTCAGAGGAACCCAGTGTCACCTGGGAATGGCAGATCCACCCCTCAAAGGTACTGGGAGGGAGGAAGTTAAGAGTGGATGCAACAGACCATGATCATTCAGCCGGCATGATGAATCCAGGTTAATGAGGGATCTGCACGCACACCAGTATGCAGCACTGTGCGAGCTGCAGAGAGAAATTTGCCCCTCTTCAAAGCAGAATATAAGGCATTGCAAAACAGTTCACCTTCTGCTGGCCAGCCTGAGCCAGCCAGGAAGTGGCAAAAGTTGTAGGGAGTCTCCAAGACACAGCCTTCAGGAAGGGATCTTTGGAGGCTGCCCCAGAGCACTGGACATGCATTCTCTAACCCTACTCCTTAAAACAACCCTTTAAAGCAGGCCAGCCACCACACTGTTTGGAAAGACATCTTTCATCCAGCTCTGGGTGAGGCACCTGATGCTCATTCAGTCAATGAGTTGACCTGACCTGTCAGCTATCACTGGGGGGGGGGGAGGAATGGGGTGAGCTGCAAAGTTTTTAATCAAACAGAGATTAATCAATTTTAAACTTTTGATCAAAAAGGTGCTCTTAAAGGTAGGGTACCTGTGAGGGCCAGGTGTCCTACCAGTGACCCAGTTCCTTTTACGAGTCTTGGATTACTAGGCAATGATTTGCCAAGTGGCCTTGCTCAATGCTAAGCATGATCACTGCGCTTTAGTCATCTCTCTCATACATTCCAAGAGCCCAAGACCATTTCCTTCTTGACCTCAGATGAGGCCAGCTAATTCTCCGCAAGTCTGCTTGTGCTTATGGTTCTGGTCCTGCAGTCTGTTGAGCCTGATCTTCCAGAGCAACACTCTTTACTGTTGGGGAATCAGAAGGTGACATTGTTGTGATTGACCCTCTGTTGCTTTTTGGAATTTGCTCCCAACCATGGAGGATGGAAAGACACCAGCACTACCTCCATAACAGTGGTGCACTTCACACACCCCTTCTTACTGGGGGTGGGTGGTCATCCTGGCTCCAGAGCCACCGCTGTGCAGCTGCAGCAATAGACAGAGGAGGATGACTCACTTCCTTTGCTTGTTTCCTTAGTTTGCTGAACGGGGCTTCTGCTGCAGATCACAGCCATTGACAGGGAGAAATCATTTCCTCCTGTTCCCCCTTTCCCGATTCTGACCAGGAGTGCTGCTTCCTCTTAGAGTTGCTCCCTCTTGGCCAAGACATTTTATTTTACCCCCAGCCCCCAATCCTATGGCTGTAATCACTTGACACAAAATACATCCTTAGTATCTCTTTCAGAAAAAAATCTCCCAGCATTTTCTGCAAACGTTAGATCTTGTGGTTCACATTCTGAATTGCACTTGGCAACTTCACTAGCAACACACACACACACCCCGAGCGATGTCCACACATGTGCAATCAGAGCAACCCCCCAGTTTCCCTTGTCCTCTTCTGCCACCCCACTAACAACTCAGGGGATAAAACCATGCAGTCCCAGAGGTCCTTCTGCCTCTTTCCAGAGACCGCCTGGGGAATTTTGTTGCCATAAACACAAAAGTTAATATGATGCAGCACCTCCTACTCACCCACCCATCAACCTTCTTGGACAACAGCGAAACATTAAAGAGGAAAGACAGACAAGAAAATTTAAATTGGGGTGGGGGTGGGGAGTCAATGCATTCAAAAGTCGTCAGTGTCAAGATGGGAGGGCCGGGCCAAGTTGATTTTTTTCTCTCCTTCAGTTACTGAGCTCAAATTCGGCTACTTACTGGGGCTGGAAGCTTGGAGCTTCAATAGCTGTGGTGTGTTTCTGAGACCATTTAGTGCACTGGTGCTGACATGTAAAGCCTTGCTCTGCTTAGAAGCTGGTACCTGAAGAACTGCCTGCTCCCTTCCCACATCCCTTGGTGGGAAGGTGCCTCCCCTGCCTGTGATTGTTTTGCACTACAGTGTTTTCGCCTGCCTTTGAATTGTGAGCTGAATAATATTGTGATCACTTCCAGCTCCAGGACACCTTATGTTTGCAATTATTTATACCTTGCCTTTCCAAGGGAGCTTATACACATCTGTTAGAATAGCACTGAGGACAAAATACGAACTAAAACAGGCTAAACTGCAACAAGCAAATAGCTTCATTTCCTTCATTTGTGCACCCCAGAGTGGTTGACATAATAAAAGCCATAAAACACAGTCATAAGCAAATGAGCCCACAAACGCAACTAAAAGCAAAACATAATCAGCACTAATAACCAGTTAAAGCCAAAAACCTGTCCTTAATGGTGTCCCACTAGCATAATAGGGCAGCTTTCACTTGGCCCTGAAGGAGAAAAAACTGGGCAGTGCATGATCCCCCACTGCAGCAAAGGTCCTATCACTACCCTGCAATGGGAGTGGAGTGTGTGTGTGTGTGTGTGTGTGTGTGTGTGTGTGTTACCGAGAGTTTAGCAACTCTATATACAGGCAAGTTCATATGGGTGTTGTCCAGCCCTGTCTCCAATACGTTAGAGGGCACAAAGTTGGGGAAAGCTAGGTTAGACAGCCCTTCAAAAGCCATGATTCCAAGCCACTTGCAGCATTATAGGTAGAAAACAAACAAACAACATGAGCTGAGCCTGGTAGAGAACTGGAGAAGCCAGTGAACGTCTTTCAACCACTGGTCAAATATTATCAGCACAGCAGATCCTAGTCCATATGCATGTCTACCACACTTTGAATCTACTGCACTGAAGTTTCTCAACACTTTTTATTGGCAGCCCCACATATAACATTGCCCTGGATATTACTAAGGCATGAGGAAATGTGGCAAAATTATTATTTTTCCAGACAAGCCCACAGTGCTAGTAAAAGTCACTCTGGAGCCACAGACTGCTTTATTGCATTGTTGACCATTTTAACTCTGCATGTAAATTTCCTTGGCAAATTTCCTGCCACATCGAAGCATTAGACAGCTTTAGAATACCAAGATGATACAGGCTTGTGGGCACAATGGCTTCCTTCCCATGGACTTGCTGCTTGTTTACTCCAGGAAACTCGGGGCAATGAAGCCAGCCTTGATTAAGGACAGCCAAGTGGTACAAGCACATGCACCAGGCGTTCAAGCACACAGGGAACCTGTAAAGGGAGCTGGACATCCAACAGAGACAACCATGACTTCCCCAACCATCAAATTATGGTGAACCAAGGACCCACAAGCAAATATCCTGGACATTTCTTCTGCCTTTAGAATCAAAAAAGCTGTCGCCATGAAAGTGTTTTCACACATGAAAGTGTTTTCACACTAACACAGTGAGCAGGGCAAGGCATTGTGAGTTAAAGAGCAAACACTACAAGCAAAGGGGTGTATTTAAAATTGTTTCACCTTCTATTTTTTCTTTACTTTGTAAAAAAAGCTCTCAATGTCCCTTTCTGTCCTGAATGCGCAAAAGGCAAAATAAACTCAATCATAGCAGCAGAAGAATGCAAATAACAGCTGAGCTGCAAGTCTGCCTTACAACTATTCAAAGTCTCAAACTTCAAATTTCAATGGCAACCTCAAAACTGCATGCACGCAATTAAAGAAATGCATGAATGACTTTTTGCATATTTGTACAGAACATAAGTCTACCACCTGAGACATCCCTGCCTCTGCTTTGATCTTCCTACAGAGGAAAGAACCACAATTGCACACTTTGCACATCATCAAAGTCTTCCCTCTCAGCTGCTCTCTGCTGAACAGCTGAACAGAAGGAGACCCAAAGAGAAGGATGATATCTAGCTGCCAACAGGCTCTGGGTGATTACCTATCATGTCCCACTCTATATAATTCAGTTCCTTTTAGTTTCATGCCATAACCAAGACATCTAACCTCCAGAGGCAGAAACTGCCCACCCACACAAAATACCTGGATGGTGAAAAATTGGATTCAGCCATTCTTTCAGTAAACAGCTATGGGTGAATTGGCAGTTCTAGTCTGCAGGAAAAATTGAGAGTATGGAACTGGGTGATGTCCTATGCATGTGGTTCAAGCATAGAGGCCATGTTCCTAAGATAGATCCAGATGCATCAGATGGGACATTCACTATGGTCTGAGTCAGCAGTGCAGCCCACAGGCTAGGCAGGCAACAAGGATGTCAAAAAGAATTACAGAGCAAAGCAACTCTCATTCACAGCCTGAGACTCACATATAGAAAGCTGGGGGTGGGGTGGGGGTGGGGTAAGGAATAGTTTTCTATGCTCATATGCTTGTTGTTGTTGTTGTTGTCGTCTAATCGTTTAGTCGTGTCCTACTCTTCGTGACCCCATGGACCAGAGCACGCCATTATTAGTTCATATGCTAGTAACATGCTACTATTTAATTTGTTGGAAGCTGCCCAGATAATTATAATTATAATTACTACTACTACTACTATTGAGAAGCATGTTTCCCACTTGTGATCTGAAATGGCACAGATGAAAAGTTTTACCACCTCATTTTCCATTTGCATGATCTATGCCTCAGTTTCCCCTCTTGTGGAATTCTCCAAAGGGCCACAAACTCCAAGCTACTCTACCAGGCAGCCCAGAAGCCCCTCCTCCTAAAGGACTCCCTTTCCCCTCCCCTGACCTCCTTTCCAAATCGCAGCCGTGGCTGAGTTTTCTATTACCTGTAGCTCCCTCCTTTAGTAATCACCCTGCACATCTGTCCACTAAGGCTTCCCTTAATTCCCTAGACCTAAAGAACAGGGAATTCTGTGGACTTGGGGAAGGTGGCAGACTGGGCTAAGCCAGGCATGGACCTGTTCATTAAACATGTGTTGCTCACTGGTTTGGAAGAGGGGGGTTACTTCTAAAACTAAAAGTAAGCACACAAGGGTAGGTGGGTTTGAACCTCGCTCCCTTTCCCTACTCCTTTAGGACATTTCCCACATGCCATGTGGTCCATTTCGTGTTAAAAGGGAAACTCCCTCCCATGATTTATAACCAAACCGATGAGCATGTGTTTGCTAGGCATACACACTCCTGGCCTGGCACAGGTTGCTGGCATTGCCACATCTTCCCAAAACATCATCTCAGCAGCAAACACAAATCTCTACATGGGTTTGAATAGTAGGTGCAGAAAGCCTGTGCAAGTAAATATGGAGGTCTACCCTTGTTTCCTCGTCACAGCCCTTCCCTAGATGTTTACAGATAACAAGCTGTGGCTTCTTGTCTAAAAGCCGGAGTGAACCAGCCATAGTAGAATGTCAGGAAACCGCTCCATAGCCCTTCTGCCCTCATACAAAGAGTCACGTTCAAAGGAAGAACCCTTCCCACACCAAGCTTTTCCTGAAAAAAGGAAATAACTAGGTTTATAAGAATGTATAAAGAGCCTGCTGGGTCCATCTGGTTCTTTCAACGCTTTGTAGGTTTTTTTTTGTTTTACATTTTATTTCTTAGGTTTCTATCCCACCTTTCTGTGACCTTAGAATCCACGGGAGCATTCCTGTGGTTCCCAGGTGGTTTCCCATCCAGGAGTCAGACCAGGCCCAGGGTTGCTTAGCTATAGCAAAGTGGTGAGTTCTTGTGTCTTCAGACCTTATTCTGGGATTAACTCACATTCCAAATCAGTTCTTTCATTCTGCTTCAGGTGAGAGGTGTTATTTACATTTTGCTTCCCTTCCAAGCTCCATTCGGTGCTCCCTATATCTCTCCAGAATACATCAGCCCTCCCTCCATCTCCTTATTTTGTACCAGCCTCGTCATCTTTCCTTTATCGCCTGCTGCATCCTACCCAATTCTCTGCTCGCTTTCAGAGATTTATCCCAGTAACTGATGGCTCAACACAAATGCTGCCCACATACATTATTCTGTCAATTGTTGTCAAACAACAAACTAACCTGCACAGTCAATTCCTTCCAACTCTGGCTTACTGCTGATTCTCCTTCTTTAGATAACCCAGTTTTTACTGTGGCATACCATGGCCCTTGTTTTAATTGTAACCTACCCTGGGCCTTAGGGGTGAAGGGCGAGAATGAACATATATATATATGATCCCAATGCCAGTTCTGAGAAGGGGTAGGCGGGCTCTTTACACGTGTACACAAGGAGGCATGGTTACATCTGGTCTTTTTAAGGCTCAGAGGAGATTACTTTTTTAAAAAGCTGTGTTTTCCCTCTGCTCTTTTTTGAAGAAGTTCAGGGCAGTGAAAATGGGTTATGTAGGTCAGCTCAAGGTTAAGGCTTGATCAAGACCATCTCGTGAGCTTCCTGGCTGATTTGTGCTTGGGTGGTGCCCATATCCAAGCACAATCTGAGGGGCCACAAGGAAGACTGGTCCTCAGGTGCAGACCTCTGCCATCTACATGCCACAAGGTGCCCAGAATAGGTCACTTCGCCCTGCTACACCCCTACAGGGAGGGAAAAGAGGCACACTCTGAAACTCTTCTTTCTTTCACAACATTTCTATACTGCTTGATAAAATCTCAAAGCAGTTTAAAGGTAAAGGTAAAGGGACCCCGACCATTATGTCCAGTCGTGGCCGACTCTGGGGTTGCGGCGCTCATCTCGCTTTATTGGCCGAGGGAGCCGGTGTACAGCTTCCAGGTCATGTGGCCAGCATGACTAAGCAGCTGCTGGCGAAGCAGAGCAGCGCAGCGCACCGAAACGCCCTTTACCTTCCCGCCGGAGTGGTACCTATTTATCTACTTGCACTTTTGACATGCTTTCGAACTGCTAGGTTGGCAGGAGCAAGGACTGAGCAACGGGAGCTCACCCCGTTGCGGGGATTCGAACCGCCGACCTTCTGATTGGCAAGTCCTAGGCTCTGTGGTTTAACCCACAGCGCCACCCACGTCCCTTCAAAGCAGTTTAGAAACATAATAGAATGATCAGTAATAACAACAACAACAGGTAAAAGCAAATATTTAAAACATTCAAAAATAATAAATAGCAACAATAAACTAAACCAGATTAAAACACATGACAGCTTCTACATGTCTGGAAAGACTGCCACTTGCCTGAACAAAAACATTCTTAGCTGGGAACCAAAAGGTGCACTGATGACCCCTGCTCAATGTAAGTGAAACTCATTTATAGGTAACTTTTAAGGGCTCCTGCCTCGCTGCCTCCAGAAGCCCATTTCCCCCGCAACTGTAACACCCACCCAGAAATGAAGGAAGTGCCACTTAAAAGAGGGCCCTATTTATCACAGGGCCTTCGAATGAGCATTGCTAGAAAAGCAGGATGATTGCTCTTCCCCTCATGGTGATCCCACAAGCATGTCTGGATTAGCAGAGATCAGCAGGGGGATTGCCAATGACCACGTAAGACCCCACCATGAAATTAATCTCTCTCTCTAAGCACCACAAGCTCAGGGTTTCCCAGATGCTGACTGGAACTTGGTTCAGAATGCAACACATATTTTATCTGCTGCTTCCACCCCCTCTTGTTTGGCTGTTTTATTACTATTGTTTATTACCAATGTGACCTGCCTCAAATGCTTCCTCAGAAGTGAGAAGGCGACATAACAAATCCTCTAATATATTTTTCCTCAGGAAAACATATTTATTGCTAAAAAATTAAAAGCCTTTGCAACTCACTGCCACCAGATGTGGCGATAGCCACTAAACTTAGTACCACAGTAGGGTCACCCATGGGAATGTCACAGAAACAGAAAGAAACACACATAGCAATTCTTGCTCCATCTCTGATGTTTGAACGTGTCCCTCTTGAATGTTTCCCAGGGGCACCTGTTTGGCTGCTGCAGGTGGAAACCAAGCACAGGGCTACATTGAGTGTGAGTACAAAGAGGGATTAAAAGTATGTTGTGGGGTAACTGCAGCACTCTAAGTGATCCTGAGTAAACGGAAAGGGGCCATGGGCCTGCCAGTTTGGTGGTGAGTTTTTCCCCCACAGGCATTGTTCTGCTCTCTGCCATTGGCTGTGCGACATGGCTGGTTTTGCAGTCAGCTAGTTTTTAGTCCATAAAGCTCCCACAACATACCTCGTGTGTTGGTGGCCATGTCTGCCACTTTCTGGAAGGCATCCAGGAAGGCCACTGCAGCCAGGACAGTAGTCCTAAAACATAAGGACAGAGAGAGAGAGAGAGAGATCAGAGGGTTGGCGGTCTTCACGCAGGAACAGCACAAGCCATTTTGCCATCTCAAAGGGCTGGATGGGTGCAACAGGTGAGTAGGCCTCATCTCATCCCTTCATGGCCGGACCTGCATTATTAGCACTTAGGCCTAAACCTGCAATGCTGCCAAGACTCAGGTAATCAGAGGTCAAAAGTACAACTGGGCTAATAATTCTGAGAAAACCGAATCTTGTTTGCTTCTAAAATCTTGAGGACATCCAGTGCCTCTTGCACAACTCTCCTCAGTTACCCTATTTAACAAATGATTTAAAGCCCACACTGTCAGCCTGTGGTCTGGAGAACTCTTGAAATTCCTCTGAAGCTTATCAGGGTCCCTGAGCGGCAGAGCGGTCCAGAAAGACTACGGGCTGACCACAGCTGACCTTCTACCAACATCGCACACACACCCCATTACATGTACCCACCTTGCAGAGGAGCACACTGTGTGTTTCAGTGCATACTCTGGGCTCTGTGGACACAGGCTGGCTGCAAGGCCAAGACAGCCAAGCTAGCAACCTGGGGATTCCATGTGCCAAACGGCTCAGAGGCATGGAGACAGTCCCATGACACATCCACGTGCACTGATGTTAAAAAGCCTGCATGTGACGGATCCTTACCCTAACTTCTAGGCCAAGCCAAACACCACACACCTGTCTTAGGTAGATCTTAAAGAACCAATCACAGCAATCACTCTCAGGTGCCTTGCCCCCAGGAAATTGGGAAGCTAGGTGGAAAACCTACAATTTTCTTTTTGTGGGGGATGGGCAGCATTTCTCTCAAGAATGAACTTAACCAGCTCAAATAGACTCTATACCAGCAGCAATGTTTCCTCAGCTTTCCAGTTTTCTTGGAACTATATTGCCTGCCCTGTTTTTGTTTCAGCTTCCTTCCTTCCCTCCTTATTCTTGTCTTTCCCCCTTAGGCCTCCCTTTCCCTGAGTTTCTCTCTCTGACGTCCTGCTGCCTTTGGCCACCTCAGGGCTGGCTCCTTGCCCTGCAGTCTGCCAACCTCTTCTTTACACATCATTTGGCCTCTGTGTTTAGCAGCAGGACTTGGAAACCGGGTGGGCTGTTCATGGCTGGCCCAAGCTTCTGTGAGGACTTTGCACTCCCTGCTCTCCCCAGTCTGAGCAACATAGGAAGCTGCCTCAATACCAAATCAGACTGCTAGGTCTATCTAGTGCAGCATTATGAACACTGTCTGGCAGCCAAGGCTTTCCAGGGTTTCAGACACAGACCATTCCCAGCCCTACCTAGAGCTGCCAGTAGAAACTGAGCCTCAAACAGTTTACATGCCAAGTAACTGGGATAGTGACAGGGCCTTTTCAGTGGTGGTTCCCTGGCTGTGGAGTAGTTGAAAAAATACTGTTTCAAGTAACTCTAAGATCATTGGATGGACTAATGTTTTTAGCTGCTTCTAGAATTTTTTTTATAATTAACTGCAACTGATTTTAGATGTTTTTAATTGTAGTTGTTTTTACAATGTTTAAACCAATTTAAAATGTTTTCTTTCTTTCTTTTTGTTTCTTTATTTTAAATGATACATGTGTTTGCTGCCCTGGGTTTCTTGGAGAGGAAGGGAGGGATATAAATCCAATCAATCAATCAAAGCAGAGGAGGCTCTTCCCAAAGAAAGGCTTTAAGCGCCAAGTTTGTCCAGCCTCCCCTTCTACTTATGGGTTGGCCAACACTCCTTGTTAGGCAGAGCCCAGAGCTTCAATCTCTCCCTCCCCAAACTAGCTCTGAGCCGATGTGGAGTTACTCTGTGTGCGGAGAAAGTGGAGGAAATAGAGAGCACTCTCTCCAGATAGGCAATGAGCACAAAAGGCGCTTTGGGAGAGTGGAAGGGGAACACAGTGTGCAAACAGCTGAGGAGATGCTGAGCGGAACACAAGAGGCTCTTTCAGCTCCAAGGAGGGCTGAGAAACACCAGCGAATCCAGGGGGGCTATTAATAGGGCAGCCGCACAAGGCATATCCGGCGACGGCAAAGCCAGGGTGGACGGGCTGAAAGGGCCCCTTCATAGAAGCCTTTGATATGCCAGAGGAGGTGGCTGGCAAGCAGAAAGGGGGAGGATTCCAAAAACTCTTGGGGAAAAGCAAAGCAAGGGGGTGACCCTGGGAACAAGGCTGGGGGGCGGGGAGAGCAAGGCTCCTTTTGGGAACTCTGGGGAGGAAACCTTCTTATTCAGCGTTGATTGGAAGCTGCTCACAGGCAAGGCAGTCGAGGCAACTTTCAACCTCTTGGGATCTCAACTGCATCGGGATCCTGAGGCCGTGATATGTGGGGAGGGGGCTCTGCAGCTTCCCTCTGGATGCTGCAACTGCCTTGCCACTCTCAAAACCAGCCCCTTTGCTTCTGTGTTGCTGCACGGGAAGGAGCAACATGGCTCAAAGAGAGAATTCACATATCACAATTTTGGCACATTTACCTGGGATTTAGGAGAGCCAGGGCTTGCCTTCTTAACTGCTGGAAGGAGCTGGTAATGAATCAAAGCCACACTAGGCACTATGATGCTCATGTGTGGACTTCATTTATTTCACTGCAACAGGGAAGCAGGGCTCCAACTTCAGCTGGAGTAGTGGGACAAAAGGGGGGGGGCTTAGCTAATACCCTGATCATGTGACTTGTAAGTCACAAGTAGCTTAAGTGGTGCCCTGTACAGTGGTACCTCAGGTTACAGACGCTTCAGGTCACAGGCTCTGCTAACCCAGAAATAGTACCTCGGGTTAAGAACTTTGCCTCAGGATGAGAACAGAAATTGCACAGTGGCGGCGCAGCAGCTGCAGAAGGCTCCATTAGCTAAAGTGGTACCTCAGGTTAAGAACAGTTTCAGGTTAAGAACGGACCTCTGAAACGAATTAAGTTCTTAACCCGAGCTACCACTGTATTATTGGGACTACAACTTATCATCCCTGGCCACTAGCCATGCCGGATGGGAATAATGGTTTGGGGGAAGGCAGGGATTTTTATTGGGGAAAGGGCAATGGAGAAAGTCCATTAGCACCCCTTACTTGCTTGCTCCCCACCCCAACACAAAAGGAAGTCTTGTCCATATTGTGTCATCAATACAAAGAATTTACAGACTGAATTAATAATCTTTCATTAATTAACAACTTCTGTGCTGTTAAATTGTGCATAATAACTCATTGGTGTTATATATGTTCCTATAATTTCCAGTTCCAAAAAATCTTACTCAACTCTCAGTTGAGTAACTTTCCTATTTACTCTGCTTCTTGTCTGAGTAAAATTAGTAAGCTTCATCATACTAAAATCCCAGACATTTTCACAGCCATTGAAAGCTTGTTGTAACCTCCTATTTCCTGTTATACGTGAAATACATATTCTGGCAGCCATTAAAAGATAAATAACCATTTCCTGATCTTCCTTAGAGAGTATTATTTCTGTAAGATCAAAAAGAGCGACTAACAGATGTAGTGGGAGTTTATGGCCTGTCTTGTCTTCTGTATCATCGTTCCTAAAATTCCTTTATTTTAAGGCAAGATCCATCCACTGGTGTGGATGTCAAGCAGCAGAATATCAGTGACTATTAAGACAGGGGGGAAATGGGATTGCGTGGAAGGTAGTGTGCCAAAAGTGCACATAGAAAAATTGAATATGCAGGACTTGTTTGCAGCTTAAGAGCTGCTGTCCGGAAGCATCCTCAGTCTCTGTGGAGAGAAACATCATCTGCACAATCACTTGTAAAACTTCTTAAGGTTTGTGCTCATATTCATTTGAGTTGCAGAGTTCCATATGCATTTCCAGCTGTCTAAAGCAATATTTATCTGTAGATCTCGCTCCCATTTACCTTGCTAGGGATAAGGGCAAATATCTGATTCTGGAAATACTTTATATAATGTACTCTTTAGTATCTGGAGAACTTACGCCTTTTTCAAAATATACACATTCCTTTAGGGGCCTGTGTTTCCAGATTAATGGCTGGACCAGGTGGCAAGTACCTGGAAGCACTGGAACCATCACAGAAGGTGAGCCTGTGAAAATATCCCCAAGGCTTCTGAGCAAGACAACATGTCTCCTTGGCACAGTACATTTTCTTACTTTCACTGGATTATCTTGCTCCCGAAAATATCCTCATTTTTTACTGCAATATTATAGCACATCAGAGTAAGAGGTGGAAATCCTGGAGATGGTTTATTAATATTATAATTTTATTATTAACCAAAGAATCCTTCAGTTCCTTGTGCCACCTCAACCAAAGCAACCTATACTCTCTCTGTTGCAAAGACGTGACACAATGGACCCCTAGCTCATTATTATCCAGCATAGATACCCAAGAGGTGCTCACAAGGGCTCAGCATTAAGATGGAAGGGAAGTCTCACAGGGTCCCCAGGGCTCTGTCTTAGGCCCTCTGCTGTTTTATAAAAGACTTGGAGGAGAACATAGAGAGTGCTTATCAAAACTGCAGATAATGCAAAACTGAGGGGTAGCTAACACTACAGAAGACAAAATTGAGGGTTAAAACTGCCTTGACAGGCTGGAAAGCTGGGCTGAAACCAAGAATGTAAATTCAATAGAAATGAATGTAAAACCCTCCATTTAAGTACCTAAGGGCCAACGGTACAAGGATAGGATGCAGAGACACCTAGCCTGGCATCCAGATGACACCTTTCCACTCATTACTGAAACCTACCAGCTCTTAGCTGATTGCATCAGCACTGCAATTAATTTCACACACCAACCCCTCAAATGCCTTTTCCCTGTAAAACACATACAAGACTGTTGTCATGGTGTAATTCACAAGGCCACTGACAGATGGCACTAGCCCTGCAAACTACAACGTGATGACAATTAGGAGGAGAGGAAGGTGGAAACTAGAGGGCAGGAGGTTTAAGCTGAAGCAAAGGAGGAGGGAAAGGAACTGAAGGAGGAGATGAGGCAGAGGAGAAAGGGTGCGCAGCTGAGGAAGAGCCTCCTGAGAAAGGGAGGAAGACTGCAAATTTTATTTCAATTGCTTACAAAGAGCTCCATTTGGCCATTCCTTCTGGGAACAGGCCAAACAGATGCGCCAAACTGCCCCTGACCTCTCCACCCATCAGCTGATGCAAAGAGAGATCAAGTTAGCTTGACCTGGGTTCATGAGACAGCTCCCTGCTCCATTTGCTGGGCTTTGGAGTCTTGAAGTTTGGACTTCAAAGTACCTCACAAGCAGCAACGTTTCTAAAAGGAAGGCAAAAACCTTCTTTTTAGCAGCATGCTGCTGCCTGAGAGGCGATTTAATGTCCAGGCTTAGAAGCACGATGCCATTTGTGACATCACTTGACTGGCAGGTGGATGGACTTGCTCACCTGTCAATTTTGGACCACGAGGCAGATCCTGATAATGATATAGCTTGCAGAGCCAAAATGGTTCCCCACCTTGGGCTAAAGGGGGTATTGCAAGTGGAGGAAACAGGGGCACAGTCCCTAGTTTTTACTTTTTTTTATCCCAGGTTAACACCGGTCTATATGCTATCCTTCCTCCAATAAAATGTAAAGAAACTCAGGTATGAAATAAGACTAGCATAAGAAAACAGTGTTTTCCATAAATTTTTGAACTGCGAGAGTGATTTGTACAGGATTTTTTTCTGATGCCCTACATAATATTCTAATTTATCATGTTTATTTTACATTTGATTAGTAAACAAGATTAAAAACTTTGAAACTGCCAAGGTTGCCCGATCTTGTACTTACAATTGGCATCCACTCATTGCAACTAGCATACTCATAAAATATAACTCTCTCTCTCTCTCTCTCTCTCTCTCTCTCTGTGTGTGTGTGTGTGTGTGTGTGTGAAAGAAAGCATTAGAAAAAATTATGCCCAAGGTAACTGTTAGAAAAAACAACTGTCACAGATGCTATTAGAAGACCAACTGAATATAGTCAAATATGCAAAACTGAGGCAGGCTCTACTCAAATACTGGGTTGGGCCACAAGGTAGTGTTTGGAAAGGTGCTTTTCCCAAGAGAATACCAGGAAATGCTATATTCTTCACTTGAACCCTTTAGTGCTGCTGAGGCACTCACTTTGTACAATTAACTAAAAAAAAAATGAAAATAGAGGTTCCACACAATGCCTTAAAATGGCATTGTATTATCTGTTATTCTCAAGATCCTTCTATAACATTAATTCTCAAGAAAATCCTGTTCATGAAAGGTTTTCAGAAGATTTAATTAAAAGTTTACTCCTTATAGAATGATCCCATTTTATGTTACCTGGCATCAATTATGAACAGCCTATTAATTGCCCCTTGAACGGACTTAGTTAATTGCCGGCCTAGGGTCAGTTTCTGTTCCCATGGGGTGGGGGGTGGATTACAGATTTCCTTGTGTAAGTGTGTCTCCACACCCACACACCCTCATTTTTATATAGCCAGAAATGTATTCTGCTATTTTTTTTAAATGATTTTTTTAAAAAAAGAAAAATGATAAATGGAGCTTTCCCCTCCCCATGGGAACCGCAACCAATATTAAGGCAATTAAGAAAGCCTATTCAGGAGGATATTAAAAGCTACTCAACACTAATCTTGAACCAGTGCTAATCACAAAGCTATGAGTTAAATCTGCAAACAGGAACTGTTTAATTAAAAAGGCAAAGGAGCCATTAAAAGACTCAATAGCACTTTGCCTGTAGATGGGCTGGTACTTCAATTTTGTTTTGTTACAAAAAGAAAAAGAGCCACAAGGTCTGAAAAATATTAAGAGAAAATAAAAACCCCTAGGATACAAAGAACTAACAACAAGATCACAGTGATGATCTATCAAAAGGGAGAGAAGGAAGAATGGCAGTTCGAGAGAAAAGAGCAGGCACACTTGCCTGAGAGAAAGCAGCTGACATGGGGGAGGCTATGGCTTTGGCACATGCTTTTCTGTGATGGCTAGAAGGGGATGGAAAGGAGGATCAGAACATGCACACCAGATCATGCTAAGAAATGGTACCTTCTTGTGGAGAGGGACATTCAGGTAAGAAATGGCAGGTGAAAGGAACTCAGGGGCCAACTATGCTGTTTCTGAGCAGCCATATGGGTGGGACCTCTCATTACTGGCAGCAAAGCTACTAGGATTCTGCCCTCCCCATTGCTTCTAAAACTTAACTTAAAGCAGCGAGTTATTTTATTTTTGCATTGAACCGGGGCATTCCCAGCTCATTATGTGGTAGTCACAGCCTCCAGGGATGCCAGCAGAATTTCCTGGGCCCATTTCACTGTATGTGGATTGAGCCCTATAACACACTCAGAAAAACTGACACAGATCTGCACAGGTTTTGTTTCCCCACAAAGAAATGATGCAGGGCGGTTTTTAAAAAATAGATTCAGACTGCATTTCGTCTGAGAGAAGACCTTCACCCAGCTTTTGGATCCAATGATCTCCAAGGTAGCTTGCAGCAGATTACAATAATCCCCCCCAAAAAAAACCCAAACAAAAACCCACCCATCAGCTCTCATTCCTCTGGCCAGTGTCATTCAACTCCTAGAGCAGCTGCCAGCTGGAAAATATACACCACTTGGGGATATTTGCCCAGCTTGCACTGCTGTTTGGCCAAGAGTGCCTGATGAAACCGTAATCTGCCATGCAAAATCTACCCCATCACCTAGCACCCTCCAGCTGTTTTGGACTACAATTCCCATCAGTTACAGCTAGCATGACTAGGTGATTTTGGGTCTGATGGGAGTTGTAGTCCAAAGCAGCTGGAGGGCAGCTGGTTGGTGAAGCTTGGTCTACGCTCTCACTATGTGCAGCGCTACTGCCTGTGGGGTTTCAAAAGAACCTGAACCAGCTGGGGACACATCGTTTATTTTCTAAAGAAAGGAGGGTGTGGGGAGAGGAAGCTGAGAGCATAGAAGAAATCAAGAGTCTCTTTTCATGACACACATGGAGAGAAGACCAAGCTGGGGGCCAAATGGCAGCTGTGTTGTTGCTGTGCCAGTTCTGTCGAGAAACTCACCGCAGTTGGGAGTGGAGTTTAGTTGCCTTGGAGTTGAAATCTTCCCAGATGGGGTAGGAACTCTGGAACAGAGAAGGGAGGGGGGAAAGAGTTGAGCAAACAGGTGACTGCTCTGCGTTCACTGCCTGAGCTACCCCAGCCCCACAAACAGGACACAACAAACAGCCAATCTTGAATCCAGAGGGCTCCTGTGAAAAGACCAACCGTCATCTCCTTATACATTTTCAGCATCATTCGTAAATGTGAGCAGCCATCTCTGGCTGAGGATTGTTGCCTCTTTGAGAAGAAAACTGTTAAAGGCGGCCATTTTTAAATGACTGATTGTTGAAGCTGAACTAAAGAGGCCTCAGCTGTTTAGCAAACCCTGGTGGGAACCTGCCTGGTTTACTTTAACCATAGTTACCATCTGGTGCTGGTGTTTACATTGTTAAGGGGTGTTGTGCTTGGGAGGGGAAGTGGGCAACCCCCCCTGGCTCAGCCCAGCCCTAAAATCTTGGCAAGGGTGAAAATATCACCACCACTGCATCTGCTGTCCCAGCAGTCTCTTGTCCCCTATATTGGAGAGACAGAGATGCCACCAGGCGGCTGCCAGGTCCAATGACCAACAGCAGAGGCCCAGCTGTTTCTGCCGGGTCATGAATGAGGAAAAAATATTTCACTGTTGCAAGGAAGAAATGCAGCTGTCCACATTCTCCTGCCCCAGTTTGGAAACTGACAGGCCTGCGAGAGGCCTAAAGGCAACTCAGCAACAAACTTAGCTCTTAACAAGGACTGCCTATAATTTCTTCTTCTGCAAATCCTATCAAGGGAGACGGCAGGGAGAAAGGGAAAGATGCCAAAACGGACTCGCCTCTCCCCCCCCCCCGCACTTTGTGGCAACTTTGTGCTTATGCAGTGCTGCACTGCCACATCAAAACCCGGGCTTAACATATAATTTTCTTTAAAGATTCTAGGCCAAACATGTGTCCTCAGATGTAGAAGCAGGACCAGCAGAAGTGCCAATCAGAAACAGTATGGAGAGCAGCGCATTTCATGTCCATAGCTTTGCATACTGCTCATGGAGGGTGCTGTGCCTTCCCAGGTCTTTGGGGAGCAACAGCTTGGACTGAATTGCCCAAAGGCGGCTGAAGGTGCCATTTTCTGCCTTTATTTGGAGAACTGGTTGTTTCCACAGACAGTTTATGCCCACTATAGTTACCACAATACCACATGACCAAAAAAAGGCCCAGTTTGCCCACAGTGCCTTTATTAGCATTTTAGTCTAAAGAACCCAAAAGGTACTTTATTACTGGTTAATATCTGCTGAGACAGAAAAGGTGGCAACCCTAATAATTTACCCCAAATTTATTGACCCTTATTGTTATGAATCAACATAAATTGTTCTTCTGCATGGGCTCTCTGTGTGGTACAAACTGTGTCTGTGAAATTGAGTGTGTTCTATGCAGGAAGAAAGAATAAATGAAATAACCAAACCTATGCTAATTGATTGAAAAAGCAGATGAGAGGAAAAAATGACCCCTCCTTTTTTTACTGTGAAGGATGGGTTTTTTTTATTGTTCATGCTGAAGTTTGTCTTTAAAATAGAAATAACTCCCTCTCCACTCTTAGACAGATTTTGAAATCTTTATTTTTCCACAGCTAGTAGCACTAGTAGTATTAACACTATTAATAATCAGATTTGCTATTTGCTTGCTACCTGAAGGTCTCCAAGTAACTTACAACACTGTTAAAAGAACAAATAAATATACTATAGCATGGAACTAAAACAAAAAGTAACCCCCTTAAGAGCTGCAGGAAACTTTGGCAGCACACTAACGACAAAAGCATCATCTTTCATCTGTCAAAAGGCTGGGGGGAAACATAGGCTTTCTCCTGGTATCAGTCAATGAAGGCATTAGGCGGGCCTTGCTGAGGAGCACATTCCATAGATGGGAGCCACAACTGAAAAGCCCTCTTCCCTTGTCACCACCCTCAGAACCGGAATCTGCAGAAGGGCCTCAACAAAGCTCTAAAGGCCCCGGTAGGTTCATATTGGAGATCCTGAGCTCTAAAGGTCGAAACCAGCACTTTGAATTGGGCTTGGAGGCATACAGGCAACCAGTGTTGTTGGAACAGAACTGGTGTTATATGATCTGTTTGTCTTGAAGCTGTCAACAGCTGGGCAGCCACACTCTGCACTAATTGAGGCTTCCAAAGTTTTTAAAAGGCAGCCCCATATAAATTGCTCTGCAGTAATCCAACCTTGACGTTATCAGAGAAAAGATTGTTGTAGCCAAGTTATCCTTGTGCAGGTAGGGTCATAATTGAACTGACAGCAATGAGTCTTGGAGGAACGCCCAAACTATGAACCTTCCTATGAAACTTCGGAGGGAGTGTAATCCCCACCTAGAACAGGCCAAACGCCACTCAGCAGGTCAGAGGAACCACCTACCAACATTTCAGTCTCTCATCCAGTCCATTATTGCAACCAAGCACTGATTCAGAACACTGCCTGCCTCACCTGCAGAAGATGAAAAGGAGGGCTAGAACTGTGTCATCAGCATACTGATAACAACACACTCCAGAAATCAGTATGAACCCACTCAGCTGTTTTATCTAGATATTAAAGAGCATGGGAAACAGAACTGACTCTGTGATTCATGCAGGACCCCATACTAGATAAAACACAAGAGTTGAGCAATGCTCCCCAAGAACCACCTTCTGGAGCCATCCATCCAAGGAGGAGTGGAACCTCCACAATGCAGTGCCCCCAATACCCAACTCAGACAGTCGCCTCAGAAGGATACCATGGCTGATGATATTGAAAGTCACCAAGCGATCAATGAGGATCAACATAGTCACAATCCCCCTGCCTTGTTCCCAGCACAGGTCATTATACAGGGTAACTAAGGCAGTTTCGGTACTAAAACCAGGCTTCAGTCCAAATTGAAATGGATCCAGAAAACCTGTCTCTTCCAAGAGCACCTGAATCTGTTTGGCAACCACCCTCTCAAGAACCTTGCCTAAAATGGGGACATTTGATACTTGTCGAAAATTATTCAGATCTTCCAGGTCTAGGGAAGGCTTATTCAGGAATGGTCTTATGATGACTACTACTGATAATAATGGTCTTATTTAAAGCTTGATCTCTCCTCTCCTCTTTCTAACATAGAAATAAACCAATTAAAGAATGATAATACAGTACCCTCTGCCCAACTTAAGCCATACTAAAATACGTTTCCTCTCTGAACTGCAAGGAATACCCACCTTTGAAGGGGTTGGCATGAACAGCAAGTAAATGGCTCTCTCAATTTGAGACGCTGTTCTTTTTCTGGAGCACCCTTTAATATACGCAAAGCAGGCAACTTCCACATTCTCTGTCTCTAGGAACTCCAGGAAAGGCTCCAGGTTTCTCCCGGTCCTGCAGTTGTGGAAAACGCGGTAGCCTCCTCCACCACTTTCTCAAAACAGAGCTGGAGAGGGGAAGCCCACCCCTTTCAGACATGGCAGAACACCTCCCACTGCAGTGCTCTTACCCATGACAGGATTGCAAACAGCAACATCTCTAGCCAGGCAGTTCTTCAAGGAACCCAGGAGTCCTGCCGGTTCTGATCTAGGGGCTACTTTGAAGAAATTCAGCTCTCTCAGACACAGGGCACCCAAAGTGGCACCAAAGTGTTTTTGTGAGGGAGAAGGAGGTCAAAGCATGCGCCCTGGCGACACCTTTTGTCTCACATCTATCATGCAAGCCCCTCTCCAAGCCACTGCTGGGAACACATCAATCTGGACATCAAGTATCTGCATCACATCCAGCTGAGCCTCTTCCCCTTCTACTGTAAACTGCATGAACCCTTTGCACTAAAATCTGACTTCCTTGCAAGTAATTCTGAAAATCCTGAAAACTATTGTGGGAACTGGACCACATGTCTAACTGGGCTGGGGGCATGCGGGAAGAGAAAACAGCTTTGGAATGCCTCATTGGCAAAACATGTACTTCTTGAGATGGAAGGTAGGTGGACATCTTGAAAGCAAGTTTTCCAGACAGAAAGAAATGTTTGACCGGGGCATCAAAACTTCTGGGGGTACCACTGAAGGTGGCAGCACCAAGGGGTGGGGGACTGCAAGTGATGCTAGAGCTCCTCCCCCAGATTGCTGAGCAGGGCAGATGAAGATGCTAAATACAGAGTGAGACTATTCACTCGTCTAGTACAGTGCCAGCAGCTCTGACTGGTAGGATCTCTCCAGCATCTCTCCTTAGACAAGAATTCTTTCTGGCCCTACTTGTAGGGCTAGCAGGGGGACGTAAAGGGGGCCTCCTGCATGCACAGCATGTGTTCTGCTCCTGAACTTATGAAGAGCCTGCTGGATGAGCTACACAAGTCAGGTACAGCAACATGCTTTGTGGAAACATTCTTGCCTCCAACTTGGGAGGGCTGTTTGCTGCCTCCTGCTCCTCTTATAGCCCAGGAAGAGCTCCCTTGCCTGGCTAGAGAGAGCTTGCCTGAACTCTTCCCCGGGTGCTGTGCTCTCCTGATCCCTGGCTGCCAGATGGGGCTGCCTGCTACCACTGCCATGGCTCTGGTTTTGATTTAACTGTACTCCGCTCTCCCACATCCAGCTGCCAATAGAAGCCAAGCCGCACATAAACACAGAGACAAAAAAACAAAAACCAAAAACCAGCAAAAGCTGGAGTTCTTCTTCTACTCCAGATCTCTATGCACAATCTTGCCCAGCAGCACCAGTCAGATTAAACATGAAGGAAGAGACTATGGAGACTTGCAGAGCCAAGAGGAGAGGGGATGTCCCAAGGACCTGGACATCTGGACTGCAAGGACCAGTGTTCGAAACTCCCATTGTTCTAGGCACATTTTGCGACAGGGAATTTCATTAGCGCGAGCATTTTCTGAGCTCTGGGTACAGTACTGCACCTAAGATTTCAGATTAAAACTACAGAGTGAAAGGAAAGGAGGACCCTTTTCTGCCTCCCCACTTCCAGCTACTCTCTGGAGATTGGAGAAGAGACCCTCTTAAGAATATTGGGGGGTGGGCAAGGGAAGGAGTAGACCATGTGAAAAATGAACATACTATTTTAGCTGCAGTTGAATGAATTTTCAGCTTTGAATTCTTGTTATAAAAAAGCACACCTAGACATTCTGTTGTTGCACCCATAACCTAGATTTAAGGTGCAATTTAGCTCCTAGCTTTTATACCTCAGTTTCTAATACTGGTCAGAAGGAGGCAATTCCTATGAATATATTCCAGGTGGCAAGATGTGGTATTTGCTAAGCCTCTCTTATGGAAATGATGAAAGTAACATTCCGCATATGACATCATGCAAAACCACCTCAGGATAACTTGGCTACAGTGCACCTCAATACTGCCACAGATACACTTGATGAGCAAAATCCAATAATCAACAAGGAGAGAATGCAATCAAGACTCTTTCCCAGGATGAACAGCAACAACAACAACATTCCCTGGCCAGACTGCCCAATGCAGAAGGCATTTGTAAGTGTAGAAAAAGCATGCACCCATTTTCTGCTGGATTCTAGAATGTCACAAATGGAGAGGACGAAGCATCTAGACCACCAGGCTTGAAACTCAACTTGGCTTCAAAGAAATTGCAGCACAACCCTCCTTGGTCCAAAATGCTCAGGTAGACATGCTCTATCAAAAATCAAAACCACAACCTGGGGAACTCCCTCCCTGCCCCCTTTTAAAATTATGTTCACATCCATTTTGTGCTGTAAAATAATTTTATGACATATACGACAAACTAGTCAGAAAGTCTGCCTTGGAGACTTCCCTGTGATCTTTGCCCATGCATGATGCAGAGGGACTCTCACCCTGCTTCTCAAAATCATCCGTTCACCATGCCTTTGCCAACCTGGTACCCTCCATCTGCCCTGTACTATAATTCCCACCTGCCTTTGCCAGCGCACCTTTGGCACTCCAAAACATCTGAAGGGCACCAGGTTGGCAAAGGATAGGTTAGCTAGCTAGTATCCCCCACTTGCTGTGTTTATTGTGAGTCCCTCCACTTATTCTCTCAAAATGGTTTATCTGAAAAGTGACAGTTCAGTTGTTCAGGAAATAGGATGATGGCAACTACTTACATGGCTTCTTTGCCTCCTTGATAATTTGTCTTTGTCCCTGCCAGCTGGCTCTAGCCACTTGCCCACTCTACTTTGGCATGTGTTGAAGTCATCATGGGTAAGGTGCCCCACAAGGCCCATTAATAACACCTACCCAGGGCCCACTGCTTTGAGCAGCACTGGGGGGAGGGAGGCTGGGTCGAGTTACTATTTTAATTTTCCCCAATGCCCCCAGTACAGAATTACCCCAGGGCATTGTGGGAATCAGGCCCAGTTGCCCGCCACTGCTTGCAGCAAGGACTGCAGCAACTAAGTAAGACTCCCAGGGCTCCTGGAGAGAGGACAAGGCCCACCAATCAGATGGAGCTGGTGCTGGCCACACAGGCTGTTGGGTAGATCTGCATAATCTATGTGCTGCCTAATCTTCTGCAGTTCTAAATAAATTAGCATTGTTGTATTATATTGCCAAGGCACTCTAGGGAAGTACCATTTAAATGAAAAAGCACAGCCAGAAAAGCATTAGTACTAAATAAAATACAAAAAGGTGTTAAAAATGGTGCCCATCACAAAAGTTATAGTGAACATGTGCTGAGATTCAAGCCCACTGGGGTGCATGGAACATAGTTGAATGACCACATAGAAAAAATGCAGCAGTTATCAGGAGTCAATCCATGGCAATTCTGCTTGCAGATTACAGCTGAAGTATAGTGACTATGAACACTAGAAGCCCCCCGACTCCATCAGAAAACAGCCCAAGGCAATGCACAACATTTTGCCGAAAACCATCAACCTATTGCCGAAAAACGTGCCACGAAAACCATAAGCAGTACTGTCCTTTGACAATTTTGGAATGCAACTGCTGACTGGAGTCTGGCATCCTATGGCAACAGCAGAGCCAATGCAGACCCAAGCAGGTCAGCCAGTGAATGTGGAAGAGAAGAGAAGCAGGGCAGGTGTTAAGTGTATGTTAACTCTCAGGGTTGGATTGATAGCAAGGCATGTTGCCTAGCAGCCAGAGGAGAAGGAAGACACTCAGTGCAGCCATGTGGGTTTTCAAAAAAAATTTAAAGTGGAAAAATTTCAGATGCAAATTAAGGTAATTTGCATTGAAAAAAATTCAGTTTGCATCGGAAAATTATCTTCTACCCAGGAGTGATCTCATTTCGGATGTTTACTATATTACTCAGCAGATATTCTCCCAGCTGCTTGCAGTGCGGTTTGCAGGGCATCATCTCTCCCTCCCTGGCAAAACTGACTCGCAGTGGAAACCCCTGGAGTGCCTGTGGTTATACAAAGCCCTAGTCACCGGGCTGGGTCAGTGGCCTGTGTGGCGTCCAGAGGAACCTGGGCCTTCAGAGGCACAGTTGTCCTAGCCACAGAGGCCTCTGTCTCTCTGCCAGGGAAAAGCTCAAGCAGTCAACTGCAGCGCCTTTCATTTCTCACCCAGCTCATCTTCCTCCGCCTGTCCTGTGCCAGACGGACGGGTTGCCATGTCTGCAGCTAAGCCTCTTGGGGAAGTCTTTTTTTGTAAAAAAAAAAAAAATTGTGTGTTGCCTACCCAAGGGAGAGAAAATGAAGATGTCGGCTCAGTGTGCAGCAGCTGTGAAAGAGGCAAATTCCATGCTAGGGATCATTAGGAAAGGAATTTAAAATAAAACTGCCGATACCATAATGCTGTTAAACAAATCTATGCTGCAACTGCTCTTGGGATATTGTGTACAGTCCAGGTCCCCTCACCCCAAAAAGGATATTGTAGACCTGGAAAAGGTTTAGAAAAAGGCAGCCAAAAGGATCAAGGTGAAGAAAGGCTGCAGCATTTGAGGCTTTTTAGTTTAGAGAAAAAGGATATACGAAGCAACAAGACAGAAGTTTATAATAGCTATGCTCTACCTTCACTATCAGAGGCAGTATGCGTCTGAATACCAGTTGCTGGAGGGGAGAGTGCTGATGAGCTCAGGTCCAGCTTGAAGGCTCCCCATAAGGTCATTTGACTGGCCACTACTGGATGCTGAACTAGATGTGCCGTTGGCAAGTGGCACAGTCACAGCATGTGCCAAGTGGCACAGTCACAGCATGCCAAAATGATGGCAACAGCATGAAGCCACCATGTGCAATGGGAAGCTTCTCTCTTTTGCAGTATTTCTTGTTGCACTTCCTCATTCAACACTGCTATTCCTGTCAGGCCCAATGCCTAAAGGGATCCTGGCACTCAAGCCCAGCAAGCCCAAAGGCTGACACTTAACCCTTGAATGACAAGACATTCTCAGGAAGGCTCTGTGTCATGCCACGAGGCAGTTCCTGGGTTGAAATGGACCTGAACCATCTTGTTTGGCCACATGGAACCTCCAGCTGCAGAAGCAGCGTGCACCCCTCAAACTCCAGTGGCTATGGGGCCTCCAACTCCACTTGTAGGCTTCTCAGAGGCATCTCTGACTGACCACTGCAGGGAGTAGAGGGGCCTGTGGGTGGTGTGACAAGGTAAGGTGCTTAACAACAGTGGGGCCCTTGTTCTGTTTAACTCAAATGCCCCTTTCCTCTATGCTGCAGGGTCAAGCTGTGAAAATGCTAGGTCTCTGCAAGTCCACAGCAGAAGGGCTGCTTGTGAACGGTGCTGACTGATGGCATCAACTGTGATGCTAAGAAACTGCTTCCCTTCCCAGCTCCAGAAGAGTATTTTAAAAAAGCAACAGAGGAATGTTTCAAATATATATATATATCTAAAAGCAGGTAGCCCAACGTAGCGATTGAGGCAGGGCAAGTCCAATGGCAACCCAGCCAGATGGGCAGGGTATAAATAATAAAATTATTATGAATATTATGTGTGACAATTCCTCCCCCACCCCCATTTCCTCTCCACTTCTTCTGTTGTTTCCTGTGTACAACTGCACTGCAAGCTCCAGAGCCAAGGCATCCTCTCACTCTTCCTAAAGCACCATTTTCATGGATAGTCCTAATCAGTAATAAAGGGGTAGTTGTCATTCAAGCTGAGAAGTCAGGAGGGAAGTAGGATTTCCGTTTGTCATTGAGGGGGCCACCAAGAGTTATTTTCTGTATTATATCCACCTTCACCCCATATTCCACCTCCTCTCTGACACTTTAGGCAGGAGAGCTACAGGACGAGGCCCAAGCATCTCCTTTCAGGGGTTGCCACCACCTGGCCCTCGCAGCCAAACAATCCGCTGCTCCTCTGAAGCCAGACAAAACTCTGCAGCTGCTCATCTTCTGCTCAAAGCGCAAAGCCAACTGTCACTTTGCTGCTTCTGGCACACCTGTCACGGATGGTCCCCACTGCAGGCAGGCAGCTGCTGCAGACCCCCGAGCTATTTTCAGAATGCTTTGGAGAGATGCTTTGGAGAGATGGTTTTGGAAGTGTTGCCAGTCTCCACACCACATATACTCCCTATCACACACACGCTATTTTAATCCTTAAGTTGTACTTTTGCAGGGTAGCCCAAATATCAATCATCATTGCAGACAACAGATTCAGAGATGGATGTTTACAGAGAAAGGGTTAATATTAAGATGGCAGTGAGCTGGCCAGAAGAAAAATAAAGTTTTGTACGAATGTTGTGCACATGAAGGGGGAGGATTAAGCACTGCCTACCACAGAGAACTAATGAATCAGCAGCGTGTCATCGGCAATAAAACACCACCCGCATATTATCCACCATATTGCCTATACTTCTCCACCAAGTAGCATGGGATGCCAATATGAAATTAATGTAAAATTAAGCTGTTGTGCATATGGTGCCCATTACATGGAATGACCAAGTCCACATCTGCTAATCTGGGAGAGAGACAATGAGTTCCCCACAGCACCTGCTCAGATATGCCATCAAGAGAGGAAGGGAGGGTTGCCTCCTGTACCTATATTTGGGACTCACTTCCTCACTTGGCCCAGCCAACATGGTCCAGAGAGAGGCTTGTGGGCCAATATCATTATCCTCCTTTAAGTCTGGCTCCTCCAGGACAAAACAAAACAATTTTTTCCTTCCAGTAGCACCTTAAAGACCAACTAAGTTAGTTCTTGGTATGAGCTTTCGTGTGCATGCACACTTCTTCAGATACACTGAAAAAGAAGTTGCCAGATCCTTCTATATAGTCAGAAGGTGGGGAGGGGTATTACTCAGAAGGGTGGTGGGAATGGGTGATTGGCAGATAGCTGTGATGAGCCTGTTGACTCTTAACGACTGCAATAGGTCTTACAGGAAAAAGCAAGGGGTGAGAAGGTGAAAAATGGCTTTGTCATGTATAATGAGATAAGAATCCAATGTCTTTGTTCAGACCAGGTCTCTCCATGGTTTTAAGTTTGGTAATGAGTTGCAATTCAGCAGCTTCTCTTTCCAGTCTATTTCTGAAATTCCTTTGTAGTAAAACAGCTACTTTGAGATCTTGTATAGAATGTCCTGGGAGATTGAAGTGTTCTCCTACTGGTTTCTCTGTCTTGTGATTCTTGATGTCCGATTTATGTCCGTTTATTCTTTGGCGTAAGGTTTGGCCTGTTTGTCCAATATAGAGAGCTGAAGGACACTGAAGGACACCTGCTGGCTGGGATAAATTGGCTGTAATATACAAGTAATATACAAGAGGACCAAAATATGAAAAGAACTTCGATCTGCAGTCACCCTTCATCACATTGTACAAAAGAAAAGACTAAGAATCCTGCTGCAACGGAGTCCTCCAAGAAGTTCATGACAACAAACAGAATTGACCAGGGAGCTGCAGAGAAGAGAGATAATAACAGCCCTATGGTTTCATTATGAGTAATGCTAACAATGTGTGATCCCTATCCCACCTTTTCATATATAAGCTAAAACCTGAAGTGAAGAATAGAGAAGCCCAACAGCAGGATTGAAAAATAACAAGGGGTTCTAGGGGTTTCCGTAAATCATAAGCTAAACGCAGGTCAACTCTGATGTCGTGGCGAAATAGACAAATGCAATTCTAGGCTACATTAGCAGAAAAAAGGCATCTAGAAGATGTTATTGTAACAGCATCACCCATCTCTGCTTAGGTTGCACTACAGCTGGACTGCCATGCCCACTTCTGCGTGCCACAGTTTAAGAAGGATATTGGTAGACTGGAAAACATCCAGAAAGGGCAGGAGGCCAAGTCCTAAGAGGAGGAGAGGCCTACAGTGCTTTGAATGTGTAGCCTGGGTAAGAGGATTAAGAGGTGAGACGATAGCCATCTTCAAAGAACTGAAAGGCTGTCACAGAGATGATGGACCAAACTTCCTTTGGTCTAATTAGCTCAGAAAGGACTACTCTGGCAGAAGCAGCCCCTCTGAGGGTCTCTGTCAGAGAGAAAAGTCTTTCTCAGCCTGCTCCTGAGGAATCTTTAACCAAAGTAGCTGGAGATTGAACCTGGAACCTTCTGCATGCAAAGCATCCGTTCTGCTATGAAGAACATCGGAAGAGCCCTTCAGCAGCTGGATCAGACCAAAGGGGGCTCATCTAGTCATGCATCCTGTTCGCACAGCAGCCAACTAGATGCCCAGTGGGAATCCCACAAGCTGGACCTGAGCACAAGAGGGTCCTCCCCTCCTATGGTTTCCAGCAACTGGGATTCAGAATGGATAGTCAGACCTGCTAGGAAAGACTGATGCAGCTGTACAGGTCCAGGATGGAGAGGGAACAGTTTTAGAGGTGAAATGATAGCCGTCTGCAAATACCTAGTGTAGATGACAGGGCAAATTTATTTTGTGTTCTTCCAGGATGCAGGATCAACAAGTTCAAATTACAAGAAGTGAGAATTTTGAGCAAACATTAGGAAAAATGTCCAGCGTATGTGCTGCTTTGACAGTGGGACAAACTGCCTCAGAAGGTGGCCACCTCTCCTTTGTTAGAGGCACCTCAGCAAGGGCTGGATGGAAGCTGTGACAGGTTTCCTGCAAGGGGGGGGGGACGCGTTTCAACTAGATGTCCTTTGAGATCCCTTTCCCACATGTCAAACTCCAATGTTACAGGTCAGACTCCAGTCAGCTCCTCACCTGATCTTGTTTGAGAGTTGGGCAGCAACTGGAGCTATGCATTCTGTGTGACCTTATCCTGCCCCTTCCTTGGCCTGCACACCGAGCAGTGGACCCTGCTCAGTCCACATAGACAAAAAATAAAAATCACTCATTAACAGAGAAGTGAAACCCTTACTGCTTCTGCCCAAGGACAGGAGGCCCAACTGTTCTCATAACCACAAGCCCTTGAAGAACGAACTGAAACACCTTGCAGGTCAAGGGTCTGTGGAGCAGGCACGGCCCCCTGGATCCAATGCTGAGGATCCGCTTGAGAGGCCCTGTGGGTTGATCTCTGGTGAAGAACCCCTACAACTGTCAGATGAGGCTCCTCACTTGACATTCCCTGTACAGTCCTCAAGAATGCCGGCACCCAAAGCTTGGGATCCAGACCAAAAACGACCTAGTATGTGCCTATGGATACAGTCACAGGTCTACCCATGCGTATGCAATCTCTGATACTACTCCATTTTCACTGCCAGCAGCTGTGGTTTCAGAGACCAGAGGGTATAAGGCCTCCCAGTTAAGCCCCCCAGTAGCTGTAAATAAAAATGGGTTTCTGTCTCCTTGTTGAACTCCCTATAAGCCAAACCATGTTTCCAGATTACATTTTGGATCTAGAGTGGTTGTCTCTGCTTGACTTCAACTTGTTGAGACTATGCTACACCTTGAACCCTGTGTTTTGGTAAAAGGGTTTGTCCTTATTGGGATGAGAGCCTAGCCTGGTCCCTAAGGGCACCCACTGAAGCACAGCATAGCCCAGGCTACAGACTAGAGCTACAAACAGCTGCACACAGGGTGTTCCTGGTGGTCCCTGCACTTTAGGGTTCTCATTTGGGGATGCAATGTCTCTTCAGCCACCAGCAATGTGGATGCTGGCTGCTTTGTGAATTCAGCAGGAAAGAAATGAATGACTCAAACAAGCAAGAAGGAAATGAATGAAGCAAACAGCTGGAAAATCCAGGGCAGGCAAGTTGCCTCTTCTTCCCCCTAAAATGGCGATAAATGCTTTCACCAACTTGGTGTCCTCCAGATTATTTAAACAGAAGGTGATAAATCATGCTGACTGTGGTTGATAGATGGTTGTGGTCCAAAACATATGAAAAGCACCAAGCTGGTGAAGGCTGGCATTGGCCAGGGCCTCCTGGCTCTCCCCTAGATCCAGCTGCATTGGCACTATATGTCCAGGCCCTCCATGGGGCACCCCTTGTTCTGAGAGTGGGAGGCTTCCTTCTCCCTGCCCCCACAAGGATCCAGGCCTCAAGAACTCACTGCAACCTTTTTTGTCCTCTCCCTGGCTCTGAAGCGCTCTAGAGCAGAAAATGGCTTCCCCACCTGCCTCTTGCCCCTGGGGCAAAGCTCCTGGAAACAGGGCGGCATCAAAGCTGGAGGTTAGCCCATAGCTGGGCTTCCTGAGAGTTGCAGCTTCAATGTGAGAAAATTTTGTAAATGGTATACAAGCAGGTCTAGGATGAGGCATCCAGTTTTTTGAGTTCCACTGAACCACCCAGGGCATCTCTCCCTTTTCATTCCTCAGAAGAAGATATGGGAAGGGAATCAACAGACTTGAGAAAGTCTTAAACCCCTCACTTGCATGCTTCCTTTTGTCTGAAAAATCAGAAGCCCCTGCTAACTTTATCCACATGTAAACATAAAGGCCTCCAGCCCCTGCATCTAGTTTTGGCTTTACTAACTTTTCATTGCTAACCTGGCTGCACCTGTGTACAATTAACATCTGGAAGGGGAGATGGAAGCCTGCAGTATCCACACACTTAAAGTGTTTTGTGCAATGAGCCTGAGTGTCATCAGTGGCAGAAAATGATGCTCAATCCACACCAGGGGAATTTAAAATTATGGAACATGGTGGTCTGTCTGTGCTTTGGAGATGGTCAAAGTTTATCCCAATATTTAAGAGCACCTAGAAAGGCCCATCCCCCATGAAAGGCTTGTTCAATAAAACGAGACCGAGTGCCTGGCTACATTCTCCTTGCATTCCTGAAGCTCAACCTGCGACCTCATCATCCTCCCATTCATTCAAGGCTTAACCTTTGAGCTGTGCTTTCCCCTACTTCCACTTCATTTGTAAATTCTAAATGAAATGGCAACAATTATTTTAGCTCTGTTAGATTAATTAACAGCCACATCCTATCCTCCAGTGATGTCGACTGGGCAGTCCAGGACTACCTCTCAGTCACTTAGTGCTGGCATCACATGATGAGACAATGACCTCGTGACTCATCCTATGTATGTCCACCATCCACTCTGTGGAGAAAGGGGCACAGCGGAAGAAGTGGAGGCATGGCCCCTTGCAACACACACACACACACACACACACACACACACACACGCATCTTAACTCCTCTAAGAACCATCGGCTGTTCTACAGATGCCAAACCGTGCTTCTCTGGATGGCAGGAGGCTGATAAACTCAGCAGCCAACTGGAAGATTAGTAGCCATGGCAAGGAAGTCAACTCACCTGCAGCAGTGCAACTCTGCCTGAAGCCATGGCAGAAGAAGCATGGAGGTGGTGTGTGACTGAGAACTTGGTCCAGCTCACAAGCCTCCAGCAGCCAAGGGCAACAGAAATGCGGAAGCCGGTGCAAGCTGGCTTAATGCTTGCAGCCTCAGAAACTGGGCATTAAGACCAACCACAAAGCCACAGGGGAAACAGCCAGCCAGGCCAAAGCAGTCCTCACCGACACACAGAACAGCGGGCTAGGAAGAAGAGAAAGGCCACTGGCCAGGCACCCACACCTCATGAAACACTCTCAGAACAGAGGGAGGAGTGCAGGTCAGAGTCTCCTGCAAAACCGACACTTCAGCATGACTTGTATGTAAGTGGAGACTCACGTGGGCAACAAACCCCACCAAGGCCAGGAAAGCTCCAACAATACACTGAGGAAGGAAATGGGGAGTCCAGGCAGTCAGGGAACACTGGCAGAACTGCAAGCCAAACACTTGGTTCTGTGGAGCCTTTCTTGCAGGAATCCAAACAGATAACAGGGGCATGGAAGCAAGCCCTACTGGGGAGGCCTACGTGATGCCTAACATCACCATCACCTCTCTCGGCAGGTGAGCCTGTTGGCAAAGGCATTAAGAGGACCAGGTGAGCGCACCTTAGTGACATAGTGGTAGGTGTGTTTGAACTGTGTCTTCCATCTGCCCCAGCTAGCATGGCCAATGGGACTTGTAGTCCTACAACATCTGGAGGAAACCATGCTGGCTACCCCTGTGTACATGAAGGACGGCAGAGAGAATGCCCCCCATGGGCCTCAAGAGATGGCAGCAGTGCACCCAGCACAAAGCCCAGGAGCACCTGACTGGATACAGAAGGCTCTATTGCCAGGCATCTCCTTGGGATGAGGGTCTGCTTGGCTGAGAGAAGATCCAGCTGCAAACAATGACTCAGCAGATGATAAGGAAGAAGAGGAGCAGAGGGGAAGGGCTTAAGGGCCTTCCTCTCAGGCCCTTGCTGGCTTAACAGTTTTCCAGCTCCCACACCAGGTGCTCATCATGAACAAAACTGCCCTTGCTGCTGTCCCAGGGCATGTTTCTGGCCTGTTAAGAAACATACAAAAAAGCAGGGACAGAAAAGTAGAACTGAGGGAGGGGAGAAATGAGGAGAAAATTTAAACATGCACTGCAGGTTATAGTGGTATAAAACGAGTTTGAGGTCTGAAGGGGTTAAATGGTTGTTTTTAATGATGCAACCTGCCCTGGGACCTTTGGGTGAAGGACAGGTAATTAATCAAACAATGACACGGTTTTCCTAAAATGTTGGGAGGGGTTTCTGAATGAATGGGAATGACTCCCTCACTGCTTGGAAGAGAATGCTTCTGAAGAACTCTGCTGCCTTATCTCAGAGCAAAGCTGCTGGCTTTAGCCCAGGCTGGGGGTGACTCCATCGTCCTTCATCATTGGCCATGATGGCTGGGGCTGATGGGACATGATGAAGGGCACAGGCTCCCCAGTCCACAGAATTATTTGGGAAACGTCAATGAAAAACCTCTATGCAGGTGCTTGGGGCGGCTTCTGATGCAGCTGGTCAGAGTAAAGGAAAGGGAAAGTAGAGGCCCTGGAGAAGGCAGGTGGGGGGGAACCCTTCTCACTTGCAATTGGAGGGCCATCCTGGGCCCAGGAATAGACTCAGGGGGCTCTTCAAACATCCATGGGCTTCTAAGGATTGTATGCAAGTTTTAAGAGGAAGCCTGGTGTTTTAGGAACACCCTTGGGTGTTCAGTGGTCATAAGAGGACAGGGGAAGAGAAAGGGAGGCAACTCATCAAACTGGGCATTGAATGCAGGATCCCAGCAGCCACAGGAGCTTCCATCACCTTCATGAATTATTTACTATTATTTAAAAGATGCAAGATCCGAGCCAGTTCATTTGAAGGGAGTTTACGCTTCCAGGTTTTTGCTGGTGCTTCATTCTGGTAATTACTATGATTATAATTTTAAGGCTGTCTTAGATTATTTGTTGCATTCTATTCTGCATTACGATTTTAATTGTTCCAATGATTACTTTTCAAATGGTCGTCTACTGCCATGGGAAGTGGCTCCTCCAGGATCTAGCTACCCACAGTTCCTGAAGCACTAGCAGTATCTAACAACACGCCCCCCCCAACAATCTCTGCTAGGAAAACCCACACATGTGTGAGCACACGCCGCTCCCTCCTCACTTGGTATAGCCAGAAATGGAGGGGGGTTTAAGTGCACATTAAGCAAGTGAGGGACATCTGCAGCACGCTGCATTTTAATGCAAAACTAATTTTGCTGAAGCAGGGCCAGCCCTTGGATGGGTTGCCTTCCTCCCTTCTACTTTGTTGCACCAGTTACAACTCAGGTTAAGTGGGACACACAGCTTTCAGAATTGAGGCCATCTTGAGTCCCCCTTGAGAGAAGACAAACTGGAAATCAAACTTAGCAGTAGGGGGAAAACTGGCGAGTGGGTGGGATCTGTCCAGGTCCATTATTTGATGCAGCAAGGAGAAACATGGCACTTTGTGCCTGTGCCCAACTTTGACAATGAAATGTGGCTCGGAACAAGGTATCCAGGAAACTGCTTCATGCCTCAGGAGCCAGTGCCAGAACTGGAACCAGAAATAGAACCAGGGGTCTGGCTGGAACAGCTGGTGGGAGTTGTAGTCCAAAACACCTGGAGGGAGCCAGGCTGAGGAAGACTGATCTAGGAGAACCAACCCAAAGCTTCACTCTACCGTGTCTAGCAATCTCCTCCCAAAGGCTTCACCCGCTGGATTTTAACAGCCTCCCCACTCGTGGCCAATTTCTGCAGTGGGAATTCAGGTGCATGAGGTTGTCCACAAGGTAATCTGATGCTCAATAAACTCAGCCACCATCAATTTAAGCTGGCCAGATTTTCTACCTTGTCTGAGATGTGGCTCAAGATGAAGTTCAAGACAAGAGAGACTCTTTCTGTCTTGATAATTCCCCAGTTCCTTAGCATGGGGCAGATGCCAGAGCCGCCAGGGCTCACTGGTGAAAAACTGGTTGTTTGAATCCTCAAAGGTTGTTGAGCCTGCTAATTTGATCCTTCCAGGTTAAATTGCCATTCTAATGTTCATTCTCCAAGAGGGTTGGCCACTTTCTCTTGTAAAGCCAGTTAGGTTGCTGATCCTCACAACTCCTGGTTGCAGTCACCCTCCTAGGGCACACATTTTTCTAGGGTGTGTGGATTTCTTCCATGTGGCATTTTCACTTTCCTTACAAGCCATGTAAGAGAAGTAATCTTGACAGGATTGCATAAGGGGTGGTGGTGGAGGTGGTAGAAGAGGCTCCTGCAGGCCAGGCCAAGGGGCAACTCCCGCCATGCTGAATCTGGCAAGGCAGTGAGCGTCACTCGCCTCTGCTTTTTGCTCTCCAGGCCCAGCACCAACAACTTCCCCGCCCCCTTCCTCCATCTGCCACTGATCCACTCATTTCTCTCTAAGTCCCCCTCCCGCCCCTTCCTTGGTATTTAGATAAATTATCACTATGCAGAGCTTTACGGCGCTTCTACTGCGTAGGAACTAGACTAGACTAGATATAGATAGTAAATGGTGGCGAAAGGGCCCTCTGCCCATGCTCGGAGGTATCGTCTCCGCGACCGTCCAGGCTAGAACTGCTACTATGCTCAGCTCTTTCCGAAACAGCGCCTGGCCATTTTGAAGAAGGAAAACTGATGGAGGGAAGCACAAGGCAGACGCCGCCGCGCTTGAGGGAGCCTCGGCTACCCGATTTACAGCTTCGGCGCCGAATGAGTTCCGCTCCCCCCCCGCCATCCCAATGGTTTTATTCCCCCTCCCCCGAAATCGCTCCTCCTGCAATGACAGCATTGTCTGGGCTGGGGGGCGGCGGCAGGCCAGCCTCGAGACACCCCCCCCCCTCTGCCCGCCGTCGCGCGTGCCCATCCTCCGCGCGCTGCCTCGGGAGTCCGGCGGGCCAGGGAGCCAAGGGCGCGACGGGCTCCCCGGGAAGGGAGGCAGAGGCAAGCCGCCTTGCCTTGCGCGCCCCTCCCCGCCAGGCTTGTTTACGGGTTTCGGCCTCCCGCAGTAGTAGCAGCAGCAACTCCAGCCTCCGCCCCCCCCCCGTCCTCGCATCCTCCCCATTCTGTGCAGACGGGGCGCGGCGGCGGCGGCGGCGCCGGCCGGTGCCTTCCTTCTTCCGAAGCGGCTCACCTTCATGTCGTTGACGATGGCTTGGAAGAGGCCGCCCAGCGCCCCGCACTCCTTCTCCGCCGTCTCCATGGCCGAGCGGCGGCAGCCCGTCGAGGGGGGCCAGTCCCGACACAGCCCCGCGAAGGCGAAGGCGGTGTCTCCTCCTCCTCCTCCCTCTGCCTCGCCGCAGCCTCTCTCTCTCTCTCTCTCGCGCTCGCTCGCTCGCTCGGCTCCTCGGCGCGCCTCCCTCAGTCACTTCCCGCCACGGGCGGCCCTCCGCGCTGCCGCAGCCGGGAGCGAAGGCGATGAAGAGGCGCTCCGAGCAGTGGCCATCCTCTGGCCCGGAGCAGCAGCAGCAGCGACGACGAGAAGGGCGGCGAGCACCCCGCCGGCCGGGGAGGGGGAGGAAAAGAGCGTCGCCGCGCGCAAAAGGGGAGCCGGGCGGACGCCTCACAGGGACGGGGCGCAGGAGAAGGCAGCCGGAATCCGAGGGGAAGGAGCGGGGGGGGGGGAGGGATCCAGTCACGTGGGCGATGCGGGGAGGGGGCGGGCCGGGAGGAGGGGGAGGGGCCGCCCAAGCTAGGGGCTTTGCAGGGAGAGCTGTGGAGCCGCCGCCGCCGCCGCCACTCGTGGAGAGCCCGCGGGTGACCCACAACTCCGAGCTCCGCCTGGGCAGCTTCGATGCAGCGGCTTCTTGCTCTCGCCCACCGAAGCCTGGAGCTGCCGAGGGGGCTATCGAAGACCCTCCCCTCGCCACTAACAGGAGGCGGCTGGCCCCTTGGGGACAGGAGACACCCCTCCTGTCGGACCCGAGGGGAGTGGGCGGGAGGGAGACCTGGTGGGTCTCGGCTACACATGGGGGGCGGGGTGCAGAGCAGTTGCGTTTTCTGGCTTTTGCCTCGAAGCTCCACGCTGCGTGGACGGGCTGGACTTTCCCCAGCCCCCGTCTGCAAAATGGGAGCAACCCTGCCCAACCTCTCCAGGGGAAGCAGGGTGGCACCATCACCCAAGCTTGCCTCCGCTGCTTGGCAGCCGCGCTCCAGAACCTCAGACCTGGCTCGACTGCTGCCGAGGATTGAACCTGCCCCATTCTGCAGGCCAAACAGCAGCCCTCCCGCTGAGCTAAGGCCTTCTTAATTGTAGGGCGCCCTGCTCAAGAAGCAGGGGCCTCTTGGGCCTAAAGCTAGAAACGAGGTCAAGGTCAAAGGCAACCCGGAGCTCAAAGTTCACCTGCAGCGTCTCCACGGAGTTACTGCTTAGGCCTTGCTTCTACCTAGGTAGTAAGAGATTGTGGGTGGGGAGGTGCTGGTATCATTGCATTGCTGCTGCTGCTGCAGCTGCTGCATGATTATCTGCTCTAGAAGAGGCTGCCTGTTGCATCACTCCTTGAGGCCCTGCTGTCCTAAGTAGGAGGCACAGCCAGATATGCAAGAGAATCAGCTTCTCAAAAGGCAGGCAGATTTTCCTGTCACAATTAGTAAACCTTTTCAACCAGAAGGCAAAGTGAGGTTCCAGATTTAATGCAGGTACACAGAAGGAACTGCAGAAGCCCCTGCAAGTGAGAGTTTGCAAAGAAAAGTGTGGCTAAAAAGGGAGCTTTGCTTGTGGAAATGATACTCATTGATCCAGGAGAAGCCTTTATTTTTTAAAAAAACTTTATTCATACAGGACACCAAAGGTTAAATAAAATGTCAGGGTTCAAATTACTAGGGTAAAGGACTTCCCCACTCTTTTAATAGAAGAAAATGCCATGTCTGTTCACAGAAATGAAAGCAACCAGACCTACTTCTGAGTATAACGTGCAGGATAAGGGAGCACTTTATGCAGAGTGGATAGCAGCAGAAATAAGGTCCAGCACCTGCTGTGGTACCTTCAGACTGGCACACAGGATAGATTCACCTTCCAACCTGCTTTCCTCCAGCTGTCTTCGACTAGAATTCCCATCAGACCCAAAATCAGACCGTCTTGTTGGCTGGGGCTGATAGAGGATCCTTTCCAGCTCTACAGTTCTATGAACTGTAGTCCAAAACAGCTGGAGGAAAAGGCTGGGTAAGTCTTGGGCAGCAAACTGAGGTTTCAGCAGGCCCCCTTGGCCAAACAGCAGTGCAAACTGGGCAACCCCTTTGATCTCTCATGGCAGGGAGGATGTAGCCAAAGGAAGTGAAGTCCATTCTGCCATCAATCATTTTATTTGCCATACCTTTTATTGCAAGGAGTGTTTTACAATAGTACAAAGAAATCCAGGCTAGAAATACAGTTGGTCTATAGAGATCTATATATACACATACACACAGGTTAGCTGTAAGCTAAGACTGTGCAGTCCAAACACATGGTTTTTTGGGGGCTGGATGGGAAGCTGGCAAGGGAGGTGATCCTGCTGGGAGTTCATAGCAGTTGACCAATCCACACATGGGGACCAGTGTGCAAGCCCACAGGGCTGCTGAGAGGGGTCAAGGCGCTGTGGATTTGGCAACTGCATCCCCAAATCAGTGGGGAGGAAGGGCTGCACCAGGGTTTCCCACACACCCTCCCCCCTCTCAGGCTGGAAGTAGGAAGTCCCATTTCTTTTCCCCCCTCTGGCAGTTGCAAAAGCACGGCTACGACCATCAGATGACCATCACAAGGGAAGGGGAAGGCTCTTGCACCACTGCCAGAGAGGAAAAGCACATCCCAAACTAGACAGCAGCTTCTTGTTCCACCTCACAAGCAAATCTTGCCTGGGAGGATCAGAAAAGGCCCCCCAGAACATGCTGGCTCGTCCCCACAGCAAGGTGACATCTCTTCAATGTGTAGCTAGCAGCAATATCCAGCCAAGGTCTCTTCCCAACTCCAAGCCATGGAGTTTAGCTACTCCGGCTGCTTGGCTGCTTCCTCTGTGTCCCTTGGGTTCCGGCCTTCAGAAGACAGTTCTCCGATCCAGGTTCTCGCCCCGGTTGGCTCGCTGGTGCCGGACCTGGAGGTGTTTGCTCTGGACCTTCTCAAAGTGTTGCAGCAACTCTGCGTAGTCTATGGCAGGGGTGGTGACAGAGGTCTTCTTGGAGGTGAGGCTGGCCTTTGGGCCATCCCTGGGGAGAGGGAAGAGAGAGCATCAGGGGCTGGGGACTGTTGCCAACAGACATGTGGCCAGAAAGAGGGGCTGGGGACTGGAAGACACATTCACTCTTGAGATAGTCACCACTCAGGTGCCCATGGATGCAACAGTAAAAAAGAAGGGCAATGCTGTAAGCACCTCTACTCCGTCTCCCTGCAATCATATGCAGGTACAGCAGGACCCTTTTGTGCTCAACCAATCCCTTTGAGGAAGGGGAAATGTTCTTGAAGTTGCACAAGACCTCCTGGTATTCTTGCTCACTACAGACTATCTCTGAATAGAATCATAGTATCACAGAATTGGAAGGGACCTCAAGTATCATCTAGCCCAATCCTCTGCAATGCAGGGATCTCAGCTAAAGCATCCATAACATATGGCAATCCATACGTTTACAAATAACAGAATTGTTGCTTCAGAGAAAATACATCTGATACTGTTTTAATATTCAGGATTTCTCTTCCCAATCTCATAGAAGGGTAAGCTAAAACGCAAATATTAAAACCACAGAAATCCAGCCCAGGTGTAACGAATCTGAGTCAGCCACAAGAGCTTTGCTCACCTGAAGTTCAACACAGCTGGCCTTCAGAATTGGCAGGCAAGTGGCTGCCCAAGGCGATGCCCCCCACCTCTGACCCCCATTTCCTGAATATGCAGCTTGAGACTGATCTTGATTCTCATGCAGAGACCTCAAGGGCAGTGAGGAATAATGCCTGCCAAGCTCTTCAGTGTTCTTGAGCCATCCCCATTTATCTCAAAGTGGTGTCTGCCTGCAACTTCCTTCATTCAAAGCCAATCACGTTCTTGAAAAAGATTGGTTTTCTGAATCAGAAATATACAAGGGCTGCTTTCAACATGGAGGTCTCCAAGATCCTCCCAACTGACTTGTATTTTGCTTTGTTTTCGTTCACGACATTTGTGGACTGCCCTTCATAATATTTATCTTCATAATATTTATCCCAGGGCAGCATGCTGAGGAACCTCTCCTTGTGCTCTGTAGATTGTTCTGGGGCATGCAATCAGTTCACGTGGCATGAACTAGTTTATTGCAAACCATATACACCCAAAAACTCCCCTGTGGTTGCAGATTGCAGGGGAAGATGGAAGCAGACATGTGAGCAGTGTCCTGTCCACCTTCACTCATCTTCTCACTGAGGAAGCCCTTAAAAGCTACCATTACAACCTAGATAGTTTGAAAAAAGGACCTTGGCTGGATCACCCATCACAGCCTCAAGCAGAGAAATTTGCAGCCAACCAACCCTCCCTCCCTATCAAGAGGGAGGGGAGCAAAGAGGTTTCCCTCCATGGCTCCCCACAAATGCCAGGAATGACATGTACGTGCAAGGATGCTGTGTTTCCTCATAGGACAATTGTGTAGGTCTCACAGCCAAGACAAAATGCCAACCCTGTATCTGACCTGGGCAGTTTGAATCTCGTCCTCTCTGCTTCCTACAAGCTCCCAACATTCATAATGGGGCAAGAAGGGCTCTTTATCCTAGTCTGCCCTTTTGGTGTGACTAATCCAGGGTGTATTTGGAGACAAAGCCCAGTGCCTGAGCTCTGCTCAAACTGCAAAGAATTTCCTGTTTGCGCCCCTCTCCCTTTGGTAAGCGGACAGCCCAGCGGTTGGTGCTCTGTGGCTCAGCACCCCGGAACTGCAAGTGGGATGGGAAGGCAGGCAAGACGGGGGGTGGGTGGGGGGTAGATGCAGGAACAACAGCTAGAATAAGAGGCAGCAGCAACAGGGCTGCTTGAGCTGCCAACCAGATTCCAGGAATAACAGGCCTTCATCAGGGAGCAGTATCACAAGAAGAGCTCCCTCCATTTGCCAGCTCAAAGGCAGCTGTCTCTAGGAAGGCTCACAGGTGATACAAGCTAGCACACTCATGTCCACAGCTCTGCTCCCATAGTAGGTTGGCTTAATAGTGGTGAATCGTTCTAAGTAAGCATGCTTAGGATTGCACTGTAAAGCAAATGGCTGAATCTGTGTTTGGTGACAAACACCGAACCAAGCGCAGAATTGAGCGCACTCTGAGCGCACACCCTCCTGTTTTCTCCAAAATTGAGGGGAATATGAAACACAGGAGTGATGTAAACCAAAACTGGCGTAGATGCAAACAGGTTTATAGGCTAAAAACCGGCTGTTAGTAGACACTTGTCTACAATCACTGGCTGATTAGCTGTAATGTCACAGAATGTTCATAAACATTACCAGTTGCTAAGAGGAAAGTAGGAGGACAGTTTGACAAAAGCAAACCTCATTTAGGCCCTAAAGGCAAATGGGATGGGATGGAGGAAGGGGGTCCATCTGCGCAGGGGGTTGCATAATACCTTAAAATAGGCAGATACACCTTGCAATGATAGCTCATGTACTTAATTATGCAAAGGACACTGGACTAAATAAGAGTCCTTGCAATGTTATAATACTTTGCAACTCCTTGCATATAATATTGTTACAAAATCTTACACTTATAACAACTATATGCCCCAAGTTTAAAAGTTTGTCTTTTTTGTAAACCACTCTGAGGTGTTTTGTGGTTTACAATCAAGCAGCACATAAATTTCATGGAATAAATAAATATTTGTGATTAGGCAACTGAACTAAATTATTGGAAATATTAGTGTTTCTATCTAATATTTGGTAAATGATATAACTGGAAACCTGGCGTGCTCTGGTCCATGGGGTCACGAAGAGTCGGACACGACTAAACGACTAAACAACAACATAACTGGAAAGGGGTAGTCTCATTTTATGCATGTTTGGAAGTGCAGCTGAATTCTATGGCCTGGATGTGCCCAGGACCACAGCCTTAGTTTCAGAGAGAGTTAAAGAGAGATTTCTATAGCAAAATGCAATTGGGAAACGAATTGGGGTTTTTCATCAGCTCTCACCCCCTTCACCGGAGGCAGCCAGCACCTTCCTTGTTCTGGAGCACTGACTCTAGTCAGTAGGACCACAATGGGCTCCAGATGGGGCCTACTTGTCCCTAGAATTGCTGGGCAAGAGCAGAACCTGGCAAAAATGTGGCATCTCTTGTCTCCAGTCCTTGCTCTACAAGCCTGTTGGGGATACTGTGCTGTAATCTCAAAAGTTGCAAGAGAGTTTAAGAGAAGTGTCGTTGGTCAGTGGCCACCTTCCTGCTCCTCCTGCACAACAGTTCAAAGCACTTTGCCCTCTTCCCCGGCTAATCTGTCACTGATCAGCCCTTCCTTTACATGAGCCCTTGCCCACTGCCTCCACAGAAAGCACATGCTTTGAAACACTGGAAGCAGAGCAAGCAAACTGGTCAGATTTGCCTAACCTGCTATGATTGCAGGGTGAGGATGCTTTTGATTCAGATATGGCTTCTCTCTCTCTCTCTCTCTCTCTCTCTCTCTCTCTCTCTCTCTCTGTGTGTGTGTGTGTGTGTGCTGTGCACACCCATAGCGTATACAGGGCCAGCTCCAAATAAAACAAAACCTGCTGTTAACAGTTATCAACTTCGCAAATCCCCACCAGACACTCTCTTTCAGCAAGTCAAAAGAGACCTCCAAACTGCTGCTGACCTAAGCTGGTCCAAGAAAGAGAGCACTTCTCCAGTTCTATCCGCTTTTTTCCCTGGATTCAATGCAGCAGCAGCAGCAGCAACAACTGCCTTGGAAATTCATTTTCCACAAGGAAAGAAGTGAAATGTCATGATGGAAGAGTTTAGTCCTTGGCAACCAGCAGAAGGATGTTGCAAGAAGTGGGAGGTAGAGAGGATGGGGTTCCAAAGGGATGGAAAGACTTGGAGGATGCCAGGCATTGCAACCCCTATGGCTGTCGCCAATTGAAACAATTACAATTAAAAGAATAAACATGGATAGGTGGTGGGTGACCTATAGAGATTTGTTGGACTTTTCGAGGAACAAACCCGGACTGAAACCACTGGAAGAAGTAAGGAGCCAAGTTACCGATTGGCTTCAGTATCACCAATTACATGATATATTTAAATTAGATAAGAAAAATTGTGGGGTTTTTTAAAAGCTCTCAGTTTGAAAAAAGAGTTATTGACGAACAAGGAAAAATTATTGTCCAAAATGTATACACTATTATTGGAATGGGAAACAAAAGATGAGCTGATTAAAGAATCAATGACTCACTGGGCAATGGATATAGGATATAATATAGACGTAAACCTCTGGGAGAAACTTTGGGAAAAGCTATCTGAAATTTACTGCATGCTACACACTGAAAGAGAATTATATGAAAATGATCCATAGATGGTATTTAACTCCGAGTAGATTGGCTAAGATGTATAAGGTGGAATCGGACTTGTGTTAGAAATGCAAAGAAGTAGAAGAAACTCTTTTCCATATGTGGTGGATATGCAAAAAAGTTAAAGTATACTGGGAAATGATATATAATGAGATGAAAAAGATGTTTAAAACAACTTTCAAAAAAAAAAAGGTAGCGTCATTTCTGTTAGAAATTATTCAGAAAGAGGTTTCCAGGAGTCAGAAGAACTTATTCATGTACGCAACAACAGCGGCTCGGATCTTGTTAGCCCAAAAATGGAAAGTGAGAGAAGTCCCTAGTAAGGAAGACTGGCAACTTAAGATGATAGAATATGCAGAATTAGCAGGCTTAACAAGTAGAATATGAGAACAAGAAGAACAGGTATTTAAAGGAGTGGAATTTTTTTGTCAAGTATATTGAAAATAATTGTGCACAGTTAAAAATGCTGGCAGTATTAAAGTAATTCAACAATATAACATATTTTGAACTGATGTAAGATAGGAAAATTAAATTAGTTGGATATATTAAAATATGCAGGAATGGTGGATAAGTTAAATGAACCTTGGAAAGGGAGGGAGGGAAGTAAATGAATGTATGGTATAATAAAACAAGTTTAATTTGAAATGTAAAATTTGAAAATTTAATAAAAAATATTAATAATTAAAAAGAGAGTCCCCAACCTCCCAAGGGAGTCTGTTCCACCATTGAACAGTGCTTACTGTCAGAAAATTCTTCCTTATGTTTAGCTGGAATCTCCTTTCTTGTAACTCGAATCCATTGGTTTGAGTCCTAGCCTCTGGAGCAGGAGAAAACAAGCTTGCTCCATCTTCCATGTGACGGCCCTTTAGATATTTGATGATGGCTATCATATCTCCCCTCTTTTCCAGGCCAAACAAAATAATTCAAATACTGCTTTAGAAGGGAGAGGGGGGGTGAAATCACAAAATAGCTGCATTCTGTACTAGCTACAGCAGCTGACCCATCTTCAAGGGCAGTCCCACATGTAGGGCACAGCACTAGTCTAAACAGAAGATTACAGGAGCATAAATATCTCTGGCTAGACTCTTTGTCAGGAGAGGCTGGCACACAAAGCTGGCGAAAGACAAGATGTGCCACTGAGGTCCCTTGTGCTTCTATAGTGGCAGCAGCTAGATCAATAAGCTCCAACAATCTGCACACACGATTCCTCAAGAGGAGTGTGAACCCACCCAGAAGATCTGGAACACCATCTCCTCAAACAGCCTCTGTCTTGGTGATTCAATTAGGGCTTCTAATGACATCAAGCGATTGACTGGTGGGTGGTCACCTTTGCCAACTGGCAAAGTTGGGCCCTGGGGGTGTGGGGAGATAATGAACTTGCCCTCTGGGTCAAAAAGGTCTCCCTTCCCTCCCCTCTCCCGGTCAGTGCAGAACTCTTCTTTCTGCAAAAGGAGCAATTTGGGAAGAGATCTGCTACCTGATCCCTGCAATGAAATGGAAAAAGCACCAGGGAAGGGTTGGGGGGCAGTAGGAAGGCAAGTTAATGCTGCCCATCTCCAGCTAATTCGGGGAGGGGATGCTTTTCAGCTGCATTTGTTATGAAAGTCACTGCCAATGTTTAATGGAATGTAGGTCACAGTTAATCAGATGTTCAGTCTGTCTGACAGCTCCGAATATTCAGCAGTCATGGGAGAAAAACGGCATAGAAAATACACAGAAGAGAACAGCTCACACGCAAAGTGACCCTCCAGGACCCATAAGCCTGGGGGCGGAATGGGGCTGTGTCACAGTGACACCAATCTGGGGCAGGAACTGACATTAAAGAAATGGGGGAGGGGCAGACATCTCCCCACCCCCACCCCCTACCCTGGTAAAATCCACACAGCAACTCTCACTTTTCCTGTTACTTAAATGGCTTGCTATTTTCCTACAGGTCTCCCCTACACACAACTGACAAAGAAGGCCCTCATGGTCATTTACAGGCTAAAGAAGACTGACCACCCCTCACTCTCATCTTTGCCCCAGGGCCAGAGCGCCTTCCTTCCACCCCACCCTTTCTTGGCCAGCTCAGGAGACTCTGATACAAGCGCCTTCCAGGAAGCAAGAGCCCTTCCTGCTGCAGCCTTCATAGAGCCGGGGTGGGGGGTGGGGGAAGGGCCCCAGCAGTTGTCACTACTCTTGGCCCAAAGCCCACACAAAGAGCGCCAGGGACCTGCATTCACAGCAGCCGCACAGCAGCAGCTTGCCCATGAAACAGAGCAGATTTCGAAGATATGAAGAGGGGAGTAGACGTGCAGCCTCTCCTGGAGCCATTTCCAGAACGAACCATTTGTAGGTGGTATTGCTGGACTCCCAACTCCCATCATTCCTGGCTATGTGATGCCATACTGGCTGTTGGGGCTGATGGGATTTGGAGTCCAACACCAACACCTGGCTCCCTGGTTTAGGCATTTTTTTTTTAATGGATCTTTGGACATGGACTCGATTCCCCAGTGCATGCACTGGGCTTCTTTGAAAAACAGCAGCACAAACAGCAGCTGCCCTTCTATGCAAGAATCCTAAGCGTCCGGCAAAGAGAAAGCTCTCCTGAAAGGGAAGGAGCCTTCCAAATGCAGCTGCTGTACCCGAAGGGAGGAGGAGAAAAGGGGAGGGGACAGCTGGTGGCTCACCCTGCCTTGCCCTGCCGGACAACAGCCTCAAGAGCAGGCACTCTGCGCCTGGAGAAGGAGGAGGAAAGAGCTGGCTTCTTGCTGCCTGCGGTTCATGCAGGATCCCCAAGGAGACCTAAACAAGCTCCCCTGGCACGCTGATGGGAACGGGCTCCTTCCCATCTCCTCCATGGCTCTGCTTGTTTCCATGGCAATACCACAAGGGAAAGTTTCCATCCCAGATGCCAAATGCCTGTGGATGAGGCACAGCCCTCCGAGGCTGACCAAATATAGACAAAACTCAAAAAGTGCTTCACTGTGCAGGGCAAGGAGGATGGACCTGAAGTCCTCTCACAAAACAGCTCCAGGAACGGCTCTTGGCACACCCTTGGGGATCTTGCCTGCTGAGAGTTGCAGCCCCCCACCCAACTCAAAGACTACAGCCCCTGGAGCAGAAGAGCCACAGAAGAAAACTGGACGGTTCAGATCGCTGCTCCCTTTAGCCTCTCTGCCAAGGGGGAAAGAGAGGCAAGAGGCCAGTCACCACCACCACCACACAGAGGGACTCTGCAAGAAGTCTGAATGGCAACAGACGTGGGCCTCAGCTGGGGCTGAAGGTGACAAGCTCAAGGGGCAGGAAAGGCCAGCAGGGAAGCTTCAACTTAAGGCAGAGCCCAGGCTAGAAAACCCATGCAAATTATGTTTGCCTGGGGGTGGTGGGAGGCATGGCTGGCTGGCAGGATCTGGGCCATGCACAGGGATCCTTCTACTTCCCGCAGCACCATGTGCTGAAGTCAGAGCTGGGCACTGTCGGCACACACAGGAATACCCAGTAGTGGTGCCAGGCCAGGCGGACGCTCCATCATTGCTGTTGAAAATGAACTACTGTTCCTTCTCTTACTCCAGCCAGCCTACATGAGTCACGGGGCCAAGAGACACTCCTTCTCCTAACAAACAGAAACTGTCATGGGAAGTGCTGTCTATTAAAAACACAGGCCCTGACTGAGTGCACCCACACAAGTCCACAAGCAGATCTGCCCCTAAGGATCAGCTGACCCCACCATCAACGAGCACCATCAACCAACCAGAACTCCAGTCTTCCACAACCAGCACTTGCCAGATGCAGAGAGCTCTGAAGGTCCTGCCAAAGCCACCATAAGGTGTGCTAGAAGGAAAGGAAGGCCAATGTGATGGCAGAGAACCAGCAAGTGGGGCCAGCTCCTGACCCAACATAAAGCTCTGGGCTTAATGCAGCAGCTGCACAGGAGAGAGGGGGAGGGGCATAGACAGACACGGCTTCTCTCCTCATGGTACCACAACAAGGCAGCCTGCTGGATAAGTCCACACCTTCCTGCCTCGTGTACTGGACAGAAAAATCATAGCATTATTATTATTGTTGCCTTAGTGTTATTATCTTGAAAATGTGCACCCTGCCCTGCTAACAACAAATAGCATTTTATACGTGCTCTCCTGTGCCCAGGGAGTCCTCCCCACCCCTTTGTTGCTGGACAGTCCTGCAGCAAGACAGCCTCTGCAGAAGCCCTGCCTCTTTGTAGGGCAGGCGGCAAAGGAAGTAGGGCAAGTCACAGGTTGCTCCAGGATGCCCCAGAGAGGCGTTGGCAACTTACGCTGTTTGCAGGAGTTCTGGGTTGGGCACGCACTGTAGGCGGTGGGAGAGGAGCTGGAAGGCATTGCTCTGGGGCAGGAGCATCAGAAGCCCATACAGAGCCTTGATGAGGTAAGGGTTGTTCTTCACGTCCAGCAGCTGCAAGCGGAGATCTGCAAGCAAAGAAGGGAAGGGTAAGCAGGGCTGTGAAAGCTGCTGACCTTTGTCCAAAGAGGGGGAAGGAGGGAGGGAGGGAGAGGCAGGGTGCACAGAACCTCTGAGTCCTTCTCTTCCATCCATCTTCTTGCCTTTTGCATGCATGCTTGCAGCCACATGCCATCACACCACTTGTGTCTCCCTGGTGGAAAATGGGGAGTTTTCTGCCATGGAAAGCACAGAGATGCTGCCATCCCATCCACTCAGCAAACAGACCCAGAAATAGGAGAGGGACACTGGACAGTGAAATGGTAAAGAATCTTGGAGGGTCAGGGTGGGGGGTGGGGAGAGTCACAGTGGGACTGCCTTTGTGCAAGAAGGAGTGTTGTGTGCATGCATGTCTCTTTGGTAGCATGTCTCTTGGGTAAGTTTGCCATTGAAGCAGCAGGTTCAGGAGACAGTGTGAGGTCCAGGCAGGGATATGAGCCCAAGGGCTGACTCAGAAGGTCACACGACAGCCTGATCAATGGCTCAATAGTCTGCATGGGAACAAGCTTCTTGGCTTCCTTTTCCCACATCAACTGGCACTGTTACCTTGGGACTACCAAGCTGAGTTCTGGTCAACAGGAAAAACAACCAAATGCTATCTTGCCAGAAAGGGGGAAAGGGGACATTAAAGTTCTGAGTAGTAGAGCTCACGAAGGAGTTTGACAAGGGAAGAGGAGATCAGAGGAGAGGCTTGAAAGCTGGAGAAGGCAACACAGTCAAGGACAGGCTGGACATAAGTTTAGGTTGAGCCACCTGAAAGGCTCACCTCACAGTAGCCAAGTGTATCCATAGCAAAAAAGTCACAGGGTGTGAAGGGTTTAAAGGACATGGAGGTGGTTGTTCTAGCAGGACAATGCAAGGGCGTTTTGAGCTGCCAAGGGAAGCTGTGGTGTCACCTTCCTTGAAGGCAGCTGGAGGGTGGAAGCGGACAGGGAGATCTTTTTCTTCCTCTCCCATAATACTAGAACTGATCCAATGAGGCTGATCCAATGAGGGAGATTCAGGAGAGGCAAAGAAAAGTTCTTCTTCACCAAGTGTACAGTTAAACTATGGAATCTGCTCCACATGATGTTGTGAAGGCCACCAACTTGGATGGCTTTAAAAGATTAGACAAATTCACAGAGGAGGATAGGGCCATCAATGGCCCCGAGCCACAATGGCTGCTTACTAGCTCCAGAATCAGAAGCAGCCTGCTTTTGAATCCCAGTTGCTGGGAATCACATGGAAAGAGTGCAGCTGTGGACTTTCCACTGAAGCAACTTGATGGCTGCTGTGAGAACAGAATGCTGGACTAGATGGGCCTCCTTTGGCCTGATCCAGCTGCAGAGCTCTTCTTATGAGGGGCAGCAGGCAGGAGAGGCTTTATTTGGAAAAGGGGACCTTGGTGTAGGCCAGGGTGCTGCTCCAGATTGCCTTGCAGGTCCCCTCCAGAGTGAGATGGTTGCCTTGCAACAGCCCAGTTGGGCAGGCATGGGTGGGAGACAGCAGTGCCCCACCCCCAGTGAAGATCCCAGCAATTCAAAAGAACGAGGGGGGCTTCTGCATGGAACAGAAGCTCCTTGCAACCATCACTGCAAGTGGCTCCTGTGTTGACATCCACTACACTGGTGGCTACTGCAGCTGCATGGAAAGGAAAACTCTGGAGGGCATGGTACAAGGTCACACGGTTCAGCAGGAGTGGGAGAAATTGTTGTTTCTGCTGCTGAAGCTCTCTTTTCTGTAGCAACAGGTAGCTCAGAAGCACATTCCTAAGTGGAACTTGTCACCTGGGTTTCCACACCCACCCTCCAACGCAAAGGTTGGACTCAAAAAGGGTCTTTTTTTGTGGGGGACTATAGGCTACCTAGTAGTCCAACCCCTTGCCTGCTCAATGCAGGAGACTGAGAGCTGGAGCCTCCATCCCCAGCAGATCAAAGAGGGATTTGTCCAGCCTCTGAGAACATAAGAAGAGCCTGTTGGATCAGGGAAACAATCTGTCTAGTTCAGCATCCTGTTCTCACCATGGCCACCCAGATGCCTATAGGAAAACTGCAAGCAGGACCTGAGCACAAGAGCACTCTCATCTCTTGTGGTTCCCAGCAAACCAATATTCAGAAGCATGACTGCCTCCAGCTGTGAAAGGCAGAGCGTGGCCATTGTGGCTAGTAGCCTTTGCTTGAAGGAAGACAGCTAAGGAGGGCCTCCACCCCACCCTGCAATCGCCTTGTCCAACAGCTCTTCCCAGCAAGCCTCTTAATGTTCAGCTAATAGCTACCCACCTATTACTTAAGCCCATGTGAACAAGTCTCTGTCCTCTCTGGGGCAGCAGCAGCAGCAGCAGCAGCGAAGAAGGCTCTCCACTTCTCTTATGCAGGGGGCCCTCAGGGACTTGAAGTATGTTATCCTTTTCTTCTCCAGAGCAGACCCACTCAGTTCCTCCCACCTTCCCCCCTGGGACTGGTTTTTCATCCCCTGTTTCCCTTGGTCTCCCCTGAGCAAATGCAGTTTGTGTCCCTAACCTACATTCTGCTCCCTATCCACTGCAATGCTGCTGCTGCTTTTGGATGGCCCTAATGGGCACATGAGCCAGAAGGTCTCACAGCAAAGAGGCTCATAACTTCTGCTCTATTTATTTGGGCCACGTCGCCAGTTGCAATGAGGGAGTGGGGGAGGAGAGGGGCCTCGGGTACGTGTGTCAATGCTAATGCACCACAAAGTGCAAAGCCCCCCAAACCCTCCTGCCAATGCGAGCGCGCACACATACACACTTCAGCGAGAGTGAAAGAGAGCTTACATGTAAAAATCGGACACTCGATCAACTGGACCAGCTTGTCAACCTCAATCAGGAAATCCACTGTGACCTCCAGGTCACCACTGAGCACGGCTGTTAAGGAGCCTAATCTGCCCATGCTGGCAGGGGCTGATGGGATTTGTAGTCCAAAACATCTGGAAGGCACTAGGCAGGGGGGTGGGCAGAAGCCACACAGCCTAACACCACACTGCCCTACAAAGCCAAAGACCAGAGAGAGGATGAACAAGCTTCTTCTCTTAAGCTCCTGGCTTTGAAGATGACATGATGAAGGTGCTTGCAAAACACCGCTGCCTTTTGATGGGGCTCGTACAGAGACACAGAGAGGCCTTCCTGGAAGAAACTCCCTCCCCCCTTGCCTACCCGCAGGCCACTTTTCCAATGCTAAGCACAAAATGTGGATTATTCTGCCAGATCTGACTGTTCCCGCCTTCTCAACATGGAAACATGAGCTAAAAACAGAGAAGCTGTTTAATCCTCATTGTTGGAAAAAAAAAATCCTGGGAACGGACAGTTTCTGCTAAGGCAGGCCCATGTTCAAAATTTTTGTGGCAGAAGCAGGTCAGTGGTAACAGCAAAAATCTAAATGTACACAGTCTAGTGTAGCCTTCGCCAACCTGGTGCTGTCTGGGGAGCTGATGGGAGTTGCAGTCCAAAATGTCTGGAGTGTCCTAGGTAGGCGAAGGATGCTCTAGCGGATTAAAAGTTAATGGTGGTCATAAACTTAGTAAGATTAAAATTATTGTAATTTTAATAGACTCCAAGTGCTCTTAAAAGAGAATCTGAACTTGTGTGTACCTAAGAGATTGGTCATGCACATACAGCCTGTAGTACTCTGTTTATGCCCAATAATATAATTTTTAGAAGTCTGAAGATGAGTTTGCCATGAATTTTAAAACATGGTTCAAAGCACATAGGAGAGACTTCAGACAAAAAGCAGCCCCATGTAACGGGGCCTGGCGGTTTGCACCCCCAGCACCCCCCAGCAGCATTAGGTGTGAAACTGGCCTTAGCTGAGAACCGTGCGAATGCTACAAATAGGCTCTTCTCAAACCTCCCCTTTTCCTGGAAGTCCTAACCAGCAAGTTGTGCCACGTGCTCAGTGGTCAATGCTCTGCATGGCTGGGAGCTTTAGGTTTCTCTCTGTGTTACTGCAATCTATTGTAAGCTGCTTTGAGGATCAATCCAAGGCAGGATATAAATCTCCAAAATAATATCCTACTGCAGCTAAGCCAAAGGATGTGTAATTGAAACGATGCTCTGCTGTCTCTTCTGCCCCCATTCGCCCTCTGCTTTCCTCTGTTTCTGCACTATGCCAATTTTAAGATGACCAAACCCGCAGTGTTTCTCAGACTTGGGTCCCCAGCTGTTGTTGGACTACAACTCCCATCACCCCCAGCTAGCAGGACCAGTGGTCAGGGATGATGGGAGTTGCAGTCCAACAACAGCTGAGGACCCCAGTTTGAGAAACATTGCACTGAATTATGTGAGATCTGTCTGGTGAGGGAGAGAGGCAGGGAGCACATCCAGTCCTGTACATCATCCACCATCTCCCAACATCCTTACGACTTTTGAGCTCTTTTATCTGAGACACTTTTCCAGCCATAGGAGCTGTTCTGGTCTCTGCTGCTATCATGATGTGCAATGGTGAATCTCAGAAAATGAAGATCCCTTCCGCAATGTAAAGGACCTTGGGGCTGACCACTTCTAATTGGCAGCCCGAGTTCACTGCCGTATTTTATGGGCCAAGAGGCAGCAGCTTCCGAGGCCTGCTTAGACTCCACAGTGCAGACAGCCGCCGTCTCATGTACCTTCCCTCCCACCCCATGCTAGAAGGATACAACTTCTGGATGAGGTCATAGGCATGCTTGTAGTTCTGAGTGAGGAAGCAGAGGGAGACGGTGGTCACAGGGTTGTGGCACCAGGAACGGTACAGGCAGCAGAACAGGTTGCGGCTCTCCTGGGGAGACAAAAAAGTAAGAGGAGTTGACTTGCACCTCCACACACCACTCCCAAGTCCGCTCTTGGGAACCAAAGGCAACTCCAGCAAAACAGAGGCCCCAAAACTAGGTAGCAGGGTGGGAAAAGGGGTCACCTCCTGCAACAATGCAGAGCCAGATGTCCTGGTGGCAGGGCTTCAGCACTGCCAAGCACAGCAGGACCACCATGTGTGCCACTTATGGTAGATGGCGACACAAACACATGATCCGGCATTCACAGCCTGCCCCCGCCCCGGGGGGCTTTGTTAAATTTATGTTTTCTGTCCTGCTGGTAGCAGAAAACAGCTGAAAATTGCATATGGCCAGCTGATGCCAGGAAGGCAAGGAAGGGGGAAAGTGGATGTTCTTCTCATGTTCTGATTTCACTCCTGTGAGAGGCAGTGGCGACAACCAACCTGGACAGCTTTAAAAAACAGGGTGGGTGGGTGGGTGTGTTGATGCCCGCCTGAGCTCCAGCATGCAGTGCCCAAGTCACTTCAAGGGTGGGTGGAGAAAGAGGCTGCACAGCCCAGCAAAGTCACAGACACATCTTCTCAGGTGCAACTTACCGCCGTCTTCAGATCCTTAAGTTGGTTCCTCAGCTGGAAGAGCTCAGAAGAAGTCAGGAGGATGGTGTTGAGGGTGTGGACCATCGTCGAGGCAAACTTGAGGTCTTCCTCCCGCAGCAGGATGTCAGCCATTGAGTGAAAGATGTTCTCAGCATTCAGGAGAAGACAGAGTTGCCTGCATGGGACCAAAAAATGGAGATTAGGAGTTGACCAACAAAGAGGGTTGCTGTGAATTTGGAGGGTGGGTGGGTGGGATACCACCACCACAATCCCCAAATATCAAAGACAATCATCTTGGGTGAGAATCTAGGATGCAACAAGTGCCTGGCCCCATCCTCTGCAGCAAGCCTTTACAAAGGTGTTCTCCTTCCTATCAGCATTGTCACCCAGTAGGCCAAGACTGAACTTGCCCCTTAGGGAAGAAGCCCCATCGCTCCTTCTAACAGCGAACTCAGCTGGTGAGTGCCAATGGGGTTTTAGCAAACAGGGTCACTGAGGAACAAAGGAGAAATTAAAATGCTCTGGGGAATACCCCTAGGTCTTGCAAAGGTATAACACATATTATGAAGGAAAAAACACTTAGGGGAGAAGAGAAAGAATGACCCCCAACAGCCCAATGATGTAAGCTCACTCAGAGGCCATGGAATACTAGGTTGCCTGTTGGAAAGGGGAAACCAGAATGGAAGAGAGAGAAAAATGAGTATCCTAAGAGAGCAGTGCTCCATATTGCAGCTTTTTTATTACAGGCCCCATTCACACACACACATAGCAGCAGCAACAACAGCTGCCTCACCTAGTTTCTCTTCCTTCCAACTCGCTCCCTGGGACACATCAGGCAGCGCCCCCACCCTCACCCCAGACCAATCTGTTCTGGATTAACACAAGCAATTTCAAGCTTTCCAGACAGAGTGGAGGGCTGAGGTCAAACCCTTGTTCTTTCACAAATGACCTTGAGTTCAAAGCAAGTGTAAGGTAGGAAAATGCAAACAAACAAACAAACAAATCTTGCATGTGGCATTATCTTCATCCTTCGTTTCCCTTCTATCAGTTTTTTTTTTAAATTTGAATAAATATTTATTCCCCACGATTCCAGTAAAGGTTCCATGTTGTGGCAGTAATGATATATCTGGAAGGTGTGCTAGGTGATTGCAAAGTTATTTGTGCAGGGAGGAAGATGCCCCCAATTTCACAGCAGAAAGCCAGCAGAGGTTCACCTGTGTTGCACCCTGTCTCCAATTCCCAAAGATGTGCTGCAAATCTGGTGGTTCTGATTTACCAATGTATCTGCTCAGAGCCCACCCAGCCCCAGCCTTGCTGACCTTTTCTGGAGCTTTTTCACAGGGACTCAGCAAGTCACAGCAGGAATGCTCTGCTTAACCTCTCCAGGAACCCCCAAGATCTTCTGCACTGGAAACCGAGCGCCAGATTTCCCTCCGTGTTTGTTTTGATTCTATGGGCTCCCTCTTTCTCCCTGCCAAGCCTGCGGTGGTGGCACTGTAGGGTTTGCCTGAGGACGCCTGACACAAAGCCCAGTGCTAATGCCGCTACCGCTGCTGCCTCCTTTAACAAGCTTGGCTTCACAGCTCTGTGCATTCAAAGGACATGGGAAACGGCAACCTGAGTTACCCCAGGCGAGGGAGACTTGATCAATTTTCTCTTTCAGCCCTTCTAAAGGCTCTAAAGCTCTGGTTTTGATCTATTTCCAGCACAGAATAATAATTCATTTCAAGGCCTCTGCTCAAGTCCAAGAATAGTCATTCAATCAGTCCCAAACAGAAACTCTGGAGAAATCACCCCCACCCTGCTCCCCTAGTGCATTGACACTCATTAAGATTTTCTTGTCAAAGACCATTTAAATTGCAGAGACATGCTTTGAAAAAGTAGGCCTCCAACTTTGGGATACAGCTCCAGAGAGTTGGGAAGGGAGCCAACTCAAGGGGGCTTTGCCTCTCCAAGCTCATCGCTAAGCAAGGCTTCGCCCCCTCCCAGGCCCCCATCGCCATCAGAGGGTTCCACTCCACTAGCAGCAGCTTGCAAGAGTCTTGTTGTCAGCTGCTTCCTTGGGAGGCAGGGGCGGGATTCTCAGAATCAGCACCCAATGGGCTCTTACTGCAGGAACAGCTTCAAGTCTGAAAGAGGGTGATTCAGCAAGAGATTGTAGAGCACAAGCACCAAGGTTTGCATATGCAGCTCCCTTTAATCTCTCTCAGAGAGACTTGGAGAGAAATGGTCTTGATGGGGCTCCGAGTCCTATCGAGACCAACACCCCACAAACATGATTAGGGCATGCTCTTGAGATTGGGGAAACTATTCCCTAGGAAACGAAGATACGGTATTTGCTCAGATGTTTAAGTCACCCGAAGCTGCAGCGTTCTGCTTGTGCCACAGTGGCAAGTGTGCACAGGCCACAGTTCAGTGGAACAATCCAAAACAAGATACATGGCTCAATTATGTGTCTCCTCCCTCCCATCAAAGGGATGGGATGCATAGGCTGGCCCCAGTCAGAGCTGGACTCTAAGCATGAAGCACAAAAACCTTACCCAGCATTATCAGGGATGACCTTGAGTTCTGGAATGGAGAGACAATTCTTACCTGAACTCCATTTTATTATATATTTCTCAGCTCATTTTTCAGATAAAGATGTGTCTCTGAAAACACAGACCCTGCTCTCAGGCTCACAGACTAAAAACACAGGGCACCTGAGTGTGGGTGGAGGGAAAAGCATGAGAAAGATCAGACTGATACTGGCCAGAACTAAGTGGTGAGTTGTAAGCCAGGCCAGGCTGGTGGTGCCCTCCTCATCCTGTGCCCACCCGCTCATGGTTGCTATTCCTCTGGCCAGTTCAGAGGCCAGCCTCCTTTCTTCTCATGTTCGCTAGGCAATTCCATTAGCAACTGTGAGGTCAAAAACAGCATTGCTGCAAATCAGTCCAGAATTTGCTGGCGTTGTGTTGAGAAGGTACACCGTTCTGTTTCTCCTTTTCATTGGCTTCCCTGAGAAGTTGTCATGGGCCGAAACAGGGCAAACCAACTCCACCCAGAAGAGAAGCTGTAGGAAGGGGGGCACTCTACTAAACATGGGGGTTAGGGGCAAAGAGGAGAGCTGCCTGGGGTCCAGATGAACAGTTGGGATAAATGCTCTTTGATTGAGCTGTACCTCTAAGCAGCCTTGGTGGCTGGATGTGGCTTTGCAAATGTGCTCTTTCCTATTTTTCTCAGTTTTATGCATCCTCTGGCAACTTCTTCTTTGGACTCTAATGCGTTGTGTGCAGGGCTGTCTTTGAAGAATATCTGGAAACTTCAGCTCTCAACGGATGCCAGCTGGAAGAAGCCCATCACCCTGACACTGATGGACTTGCTCCATCAGTGGAGCAATTAAAGCCCTAAATTAAAGCCCTATTAAAGCCCTAAAGGTTCCAACTCCAGGTGTCTTCAGGGATCAGATCCTCCCATACGTTAACAGCTCACCAGACAAAAGTCCTGCTCTCTGAGCACCCACAAAGGCCTTCTGGATCAAGAAGCGCCCACTCAGCACGCTTCCCTATTCTGTGGAATTCACTACCTAGAACGTGCTTTTTGTATGGCAAGCTGATTTGCATTTTTGATCTGCGCTTCTGATATGCTGCTGACTGGATCTGGAGCACCTGTGGACTTGTTTTTATTTCATTTTTGTTGTGCATAACTTGAGGGCCCCATTAGGATTAGTCTGGCAACATATAAATCTGAACAATAAAGGTGCTCCTTGTGAACACCACTTTAGAACAGAAGTGCAAATTCCTGACACTTCTTTGCTCCCTACTCCACACAGAGCCAGATGTGAGGATCTCCCCTTTCCTCTACAGAGAGGATTGAAGGGCCTCTGCAGGCCCATCACAAGCTTTCCTTCGCTCCTGCACTGACAAAACACTTTGCCATCAAATAATCAGAAGTGGCATCTGTAAATACTGCCTGAGGGCATCCGACACTCTCCTGAAGGAAAATACAGCCGCCCCATCTTCCCCGCTAACAGGAAGGGGGCTCAAAATAGCAGTGCTGTCAACCTGCTGGTGAGACCAGGCACATGTTTAATGGCAATCAAATCAGGGAGCAGATCTATCTCCAACAGAGCAGAAGGAAGGGGGTAGCAGCTTTCTGATGGCCCTGCCTGCTTTGTCGACATGCTGATTGTTAACAACCTATGCTGAAGATTCTTGATCTCAGCAGGAGATGCCACCTGATTAATTTTTAAGAGGCCCAGCGGAGGACAGGGGCACAAACTTCATCCACACAGTCTCCACCTGGGCAATCCTAACACGTTGCATCTATTGACCAAACTGGGCAAGGGGTGGCAATAAAGCCAGAAATTCTGTGAGCAAGATGTGCCACTCCAAAATGCAGCCCCAACTTGCCATCTGCAAAGTGCAGACTCACCCACTTTGAAAATGACAGCCAGGCCCAGTAATTTTAAGGGGATTCTACACACTTCTTCTATCACAAGACAGTCTATTAGGAAGATCTTCACAGACCTTTCCCATACTTCTGAGGAGACATTCCAAGTCTCTGCAAGAAGGCTAAGGGGTCAGGAGGTAGATATATCCATGGCTTAAAACCATCATGCCAGTGACTGGAGTCTCTGAACAAAATAAACAGTATGTGGATTCTGATGCTGGACTTGGATTCAAGAAAATCTTATTGGTGGGGAGGAATATTTACTTTATGGTAAATCCTGCTGCTCTAGGAGCCTGGAGGACAGTCTTTGTATCTGATACAGCATCACGTTCTGGTTGGGTGTGGTCTTCCAACCTGACCAAGAGAAGGCAAGCTCCCTCCTCTCCCAGAATGAAAGGGAGGGAAACTCTGACCTGGCTTGTGTGACTTTTATCAACAGGGTTCCTTAAAAAACTGCTCTGTGTTTAGCAGATCAGGAGTGAAGATCAATACTATAAAAAGCAGACACAGTCTGGAAAGTTTTCTAGGAAAAGAAGCAGCAGCAGCCAGGAAGAAAGAGATGTATCAAGGAAGAGAGTGAGGAAAGAGCCCACCAGTGACTGCCTGCCCCCAAACACACACACTTTACAGCAGCAAGCAGGGAGGGGGGAGAGAGGGGGGACGACGTCTGGCTCCCTTGACCAAAAAGGAGGAAGGAGGAGCCATTTTCCAGAAATAGAAGCCCTGACATCTCACTGGCTCATGCCTGACTCCTCTCATGCAGGAGTCCAAAAGGAAACGGCTGGCTACTAGCAGGCCTGCTTTCGATTAGCCTGGCAAGGTAGCTTGGGTTTTCTTTTCATTTTGTTTCTTTGTGGCCTGGGGAAATCTGAAAAAGAGCTTGCATGAAAGGAATGTCACACAGACAGCACACCAGCGGCTGCTGCAGCCATATCGATGCTGCCCTTTTCGGCTACTTCCTGGGCTGCATTTCAGATTCTGGTTCTCAATTAGGTGGGTGAAGACAACAAGAACAAAGCCAGGCCCACCCAGATGCCCCTTCTCGCCAAGGCCACTGTTCAAAGCACAACACTAAGGAAGGGCGACAACGCAAGGCCCCCACATCCAGGTGAAAAGAAAGGAGGAAAAGGGAGAGGAAGAGGAGGAGGGAAAGGCCTCTTCCATTCCCCACCCCCTCCTCACCAAGTAGTTTTTTGACATGTCAGTTCTGGAGAAGAGGTTGAAAAGGCCCTGATGGAGACAGCAAACTGCGCTCCCTGGCGAGCGAACGATATAAGAGTGAATGCAAAGATTCTACATACTGAGACACAACAGGCAATTCTTTCCATGCCGCACACCCACACCTGTCACATATGCTTCACGGTGATGACACTCATGAGTTTTGAGGCTCTTTAGTTACTACCTTGAAGCAACAGCCATGCTGCTTCTGGGGTTGGGGCAGTGAGAGGGGGGAAGGCTACTAAGAAGACTTATTCTGTGTTCTCGTTTCAAACCAAGAACTTCTTTTCTGCCCTGCTGCACCTCTGGGAAGTTTATAGAGGCTCTCCACAGAAGGTGGAGGGCAGAGGGGTGGTGAGAGAGAATAGGAGCAGCAGGAACCAACAGGGGCGATGCTGCAGCTGGCGTCCTCTGTGATCCCAACCGACAGCTGAAGCATTCCACATGGAAACTCCCTTATGTCATCTCAGTAACGTGGGAAATGTGGAGCACATACATTTCTGGCGGGTGAATTCCATCTCATTAAAAGCCAGCCTCTATCCCCTCCTCCCTCCCTTCCGGCATCCTTGGCACAAGCGGCTTGAGGGGGATTATGGCACATGGGCAATGGGAAGGCTGCAGAGAGGCACCCTAGCAAACCGCAGCGGGTGGCACTATCTGCTGCGCAAGCCCCAAGCGTGCAAGGTTAGTGGCAGCATCATCACCATCATGCAGGACATGCCAACAAGGCTTCACAGCAGGCAGGGCTAGGCGATATCAGGCTTTCAACATTGTGACATATCACCAGGTGTACATTGCAATTTAGTGATACATCATGATGTTGAAAAGGAAGGAGCACCGGCCCTGCAAGGCACTGGGGTGAAGCCGCCCCTGGCCCTGCCAGTGCCCAGCACAGGGAGGAAGGAGGCAGCCTGCCCATTTGGCCGGAGAAGGGAGTTAAGGTGCCAGCCCCACCCACAATATATAGCCGGGTCAAAACGCCATCACAATCTGGACCTCAAACCGGTCCGAGACGATGTACCAATACATCATTCAGGCCTAATGGCAGGAATACCCCCAAGGACACATTACATACTACAACTGATCTAGGCATAGCAAAAGTCAGCTGGGTGCCCCTCTCTGCCTAAGTGGGTCAAAAAAGCCAAAAAGGCCCTGCAGTTTCTGGCCCTGATGAGGAGATCATTTTCCAAGGTGCTGTCTCAAGGATTCTGGCTCCATGTTCAGGCTCCAACCTGCTTCAAGAGAGGCCACCGGGGGTGGGGTGGGGGTGGGCAGGTGGGTACAGTAATCTAAAAGAGAGAGCCTCTCTGCTGCTGCCTCTCACACTACGCAACCTCTCTATCAGCAGGAGCGGGCAAAACACAGACATTTGCACAGATTTCCATTCAGCTATTTATTATTTGCATTCCCTGGCTACAGGCCAGCCCCCTCATTCAGCCTACCATGGATTTGCTTGCTTTGAAATGGGAAACTGTGTTGCGATGACGAGCACAGGCATTTGTCTCACACCTCTGCAGTCTCTGTGCCCACAGTCTGAAATGTGCCTTTGCAGGCTGCAGTAGTGCTTTGCCAGCTCAAACAGCTTGTTCTAAGGGGCTGAGAGCACACAAGACTTTTCCATGCAGGTCACACAGGAAACTGCCCAACACCAAGTCGGGCTGCTGGTCCATTGAGCTCAGCATGGTCTATACCCAGGGAATCAGGACCTGTGGCCCTCCAGATGTTGTTGAACTACTACTACCATCATTGCTGGCCATGTTGGCTGAGGCTGATGGGAAATGGAGTCCAACAACATCTGAAGAGCCGCAAGTTCCCTTCCCCTGGTTGACACTGACTGACAGCAACTCTTCAGACTGCCAGTATTTTGAAGGAGGGATTCAATAACACACTGGAAATTTGGGTTTGTGCAATTAAAGTGGATTAAAGTGATCTGACGCAACAAATTCATTTTTTAAAATAAAAAAAATACTTTTTAAACTAAAAAATTGTGGGGCAAATGGTTGATGGGAAGATGTATAACCTCCACACAAGCAGATCAAGAGGGATGCCCATACTCGTATAATCTCCACCAAAAGAAATCAGAGTGAACGGTCAATTTAGAGGAGACAATGTGTAACTTCATACAGGAGCATTTCCAAGCCCTAGTTGTAGGTGCCAGAGGCTGAACCTGATACCTTCTGCGTGCAAAGTGTGTGCTCTACTCACTGACCTAGTAACCGGCAAGGCCGCAACCCACACTCAGATCTAGATGGAGCCCCTTTTGCACCATCTGTGATTTCCAGGGAAGCAGGAATAGGGTGACAAATATCCCTCGGAGTCCAGACACACCCAGAGGTACCTTTGGCTTTCATAAGCAACATTTGCTAGATAGGACTGAAAATGCTCTAACAGAAAGAGGAAGGTTGCCCAAACCTCATAGGGTAGTTTCAAGGTCTGAATCTGGTTTTCCACATCTGCGGGTAGCTGTTCTACCTCTGAGTTTGGCATTTGCACATTTCTCCTTGTGTCCATGCAGCCTGGGCAAAACTTGCTACGTAGAGGTGCAAGGGGAAGTTGCTGCTTCCAGGTTACTAAACTCCAAAGCTTGCTGTGAAGCATCTGGAGACTCCAGGGAAGAGATTGCCACGGCTGAAAGACGGGCTTGATGGCCAAGCAGAATCACACCCCTGGCACCCCTCAGCCATTCAGGCGCAGCGAGGCACACAGAGCCCTCTATGAGGAGCAGGAGCAGGAGCAAGGCAAAGGCCATTAACCATTCACACTTGAAAGTCAATAACACTCCAAGGACCACAGGCAGGAAAGAGCAGAAGAAGGTTTGGCCTGCTGTGGAATTATACAAGCCGGAGAAGAACATAGAGAGGGCACACTGTTTGAAGTGTTAATAAAATCCAGAAGATTTAACAAAGCGTGGAGGATCCATTAAATCCAGCCAGACCTGTTGAAAAATGGCAGTTTACTTAAAATGCCCCTCTTTTATCAATTTTGTGTTGCTTGTAGCCATTTTTTGCACAGGTACAGCATACAGCAGGAGGCTTTCATGCCCTTTTAATTGCAGCCAGGCATTCAAAGGAACAGCAGAGGGTCTGCCCTTCCTATTCTGAAAAAAACCTGTTGTGTTATACATTTTCAAGTCTCTTTGTAAATCAATGGAATATCATTAATGGAAGAGCACAAATGACTTGTCTGGGCAGAGATTCTTCCCTAAACCAAGATGGCTGCTACAGGAATGAGATGGTTGGAGGAGCTGGTGTTTGTGAGTGACTGGAGGACAGAAGGAAAAACAAGCTAGGAGTGTGTGTCTATGCAGGTCATCCATGTGTTGTGGCTGAAAGAGAGGAAAGCCTAACATGACCAGACACAGGACGTAAAGCCTGAGCTCCTGCAACAGGCATGTAAAGAGCCAAACTGTGAAAAGATGGGGGGGGGGGAGAAACTGCAGTCCTGACTCCATCATGGACAGGACGCAGCCTTTTCCTGAAATCTGGTTGCTGTGCAATTCCCAAGATCCTGTAGAGATCACAGCCATTATTTTTGGCTTGTTGAAATATGGCCTGTGGTACTGCCCCTTGCTCAAGCAGAGCCTATGGGAGCAGAAACAATTCGACATGGACAACCATGTTGCATTTTTAGAATGCCCTGATACCAACAAAGCAGAAGGAAGGAGAGATACCCCAAGTTCTTGCCTTCCTCTAGTAAACCTTCTCACTCTGGAGGGGCCAAACAAAGCAATGGCAGAAGTTGAACCTAACACTGCCTTTCCCCCTGCTGAAACCGCAGGATGGAGCTATCACTCCTGCCAGCCCTGCCTTTATTAAAGCTCCAGAGCAGGGAACTAAGGAAAGGAATCATGGAGGATGAGGAAAGATAGTGGAGCCAGAGGGAAAGGGAGCATGAGTGAGCAAGCATCTCCCAAGCCATTGTGTTCAAGGCTACCATAAGCCACACAGGAAAATATGAACAGGAAGGAAACACTCTGGAGGGAGGCTCTGTCCTGCAATTGCCCAGATTTCACCCACCCTGCTGGGCTCTCTGCAGAGTTACAGCATCACACCCCAAAGAACTACTCTGACTCCTGACTCCAGGCCTCTACAGAAAAGCATGTTGGCCGAGCCTATAACAAGAGGACAATTGCTGAAAAACTGAGCAGCTGCCACATGGCCGCTCCAGCTCCACTGCCCCCATCCGCTACACATGAAGATCTGTGTCCAGGCCGCAGCAATGCAGCAGCAGCAGCTGGTGCTGAGCGGCGAGGGAACCCTTTTGGAAAGTGCAAACACAAGAGGATCAAAGCAGCACCCTCATGGCAGAGTTTGGTGACGTGAGGCTCTGCCAGGCCTGGTAAGAAGCCCCAACTTCTCCTGGCTAAAAGGGACACCCCCTGGCACAACACTTCTGACTGCCCAGAATTAAGACAGCCAACTTCCCAACAGACCATGCAGAATGACAAAAAATAAAAGGTGGAAAATTCCGCAACCTATATTTTGAAGCAGCCTTCCTCTGCCAGTATGACAGAGCAAGCATCAAAGAGGCACTTGCAGCAAACGCCATCCCAAAACTCCTGCTTATCTCTGCTCTCAGAGAGATCAAGAGACGCCATGGAGCATGGCTGAGCTCTTATGGCCAAGGACTCCCACAGAGCCCAATGGTGAGCCCTGGGGGTGTGTGCGTATGTGTGAAATGGGCTTGCGCACCATTCCCCAAAGGCTCAGGATTGACAGATATAGCAGAGAATCAGCAGGCAAGGACTGTATCGCAAGAACGCTACTACTTAAACTGCTTCCAAGGGGTCTACAGGGAACACTTTTAATGTACCATATAGATGGCATCTGACCCTGTGCAAACAAATTAAATATAAACATGAGCTTGAGGCATTGACTATTTGAAAATTAAATCCACATGGAAGAACGAGTTCGAACTTGTTTTCTGTTGCTTCAGGGAGCAGCATCGGAATCAACGGGTTCAAAGGACAAGAAAAAGGACCTCCAGTAAACTTAAGCCGACGGCACAAGCTTTTTCTGCAGTGGAACAGACCTACCTTGGAAGGTGGCTGCAGCCTCTCCTTCGCTACAGGCCTCTTGGCAAAGGCTGGATGGTCACCTATTAGGGAAGCTGTGGCGACAGATTTTCTGTACCAGCAAGGGGGTCAGATTCACTGACCTTTGAGTGGAACAACACAAAGACAGTGACACTTAAGTCACTTTGTAATAAACACAATTTCCCCCAAGTGTTTATTAAACACTGCAGAGGTTTTAGACTGCAATTCCCATCAGCCCCAGCCAGCAAGGCCATGCTAAGGGAAGACTACACAGCAGGGCTGTCTGGGGCTGATGGGAGTTGTAGCCCAAAGCCTCTGGAGGAGGGCACCAGGTTAGGGAAGGCTGAGCTGGACCAAAGCTCCAAAGACCCACAGCAAAAGGAAGATCTCTGCCCTCGCTCTATGGAGGAGGAATCATGTTCCATTCCCTGCCTCTCTCTGGCTGCTTTCCCCAGCTTGCTTCAAGGCACCAGGAGTTTTGTTTTTGTTTTTTCAACTCGGTTTAAAAGGGGGTTAATCAGCAGCGGATTCTGCCAGCATCTTCCTCAGAGATGCATGTTTTGCTTTCAGGCTGACAGCTGTGGCCTAATTTCCGAGGCAGCTCAAGCTCCTTATTTCTAACCATTCAATTTCTTCATTAGAAACGCAATAGATGAAGACGCTTCAGGGGGGCTAACAAGAGCAAATGCTCACAGGCTTATCCAATTTTGAGGAATATGCAGTGATAAGGCTGCACCTTCCTTTTACACAGCATGAGAAAGGTGAATAAATGTTATTAAGGATTTCCACAGAGGGAGGAGGAGTGTTGAAGGCAGATGGCACCTTCAGATACCTTCACTGCGTTCAGAAATGCATAGGGAATCGGGTGAATAGTTTACACACAAATGATTACTGACTTAATGGCAGCCAATTAGCATCTTCTGCTACAGAGAACCATGGCTCACTTCAGATGTAACAGGAGACCATGGTTTCCTGATACTACATTAGCTAGACATCGCAAGTCTTAGGCTTCTGTATTCCTACTTCTCAATTGTGCCTGCAAGGAGGCTGGAAGCTTCTGCTTTCAATTTTAGAACAGCTACACTTCTCGAGGACACTGAAACTCAAGGAAGTGTGGTTTGTTTAAAAGTATAGTTACTGAGAATATTCGCTCCTGTCATGGTCCTTCTATTAATCCCCATGCTGAAATGGTGGGTGTCCTTTGTCTAGTTGGACCTGGATATTATGGGGGCAAAACAAACTGATAACTAAGCTATCCAAGTGAATAACCTAAGCAGGGTTTTCAGAAACAGTGTCCAACCCCTTCTTCCCAGGTGTGGGACTAACAGACCGGAGGAAAGAGCGAGGAGTGCTAAGATCACAGCCGGCTGTAATGAACTGAATGCATCCTCCAGTCACAAGACTCCACTTGGCAGGAAGAAGGCAAACCCACAAGAAGCCCAGGGGAAGGCAAACACAGTGGTTCCCAAATGCCACCCTCTTCCCAGAGGCACCTGCACTCTGAAGTGGCTCCCTTCTGCACACCACTGACTGTGCAGCCTCCCACGCCAAGGGCATTCATTCCCCTACTGGCCAAATGCCCACTGGGCGCAGAAGCTCCGTCTTCATATTTAAGGCTGCTGATGGCACCGGAACAGCAAGGACAAAGAGGAGAAGCGTTTTGCTTTGCTTCGGGTCTTCTTTCTCAGGGACACGTGGGCCCCCCTGAAAGCAGGACGTGTCCCTCTTCCTAGGGTTCTCCAGCAGGGTCTGGTTTAAACTAATCAGCTGCTGCTATGAGGGAAGGGAAGGGGCCGTGGCTCTGCGGGGAAAGGAAGGAGGTTGGGAAATTATTCTCCTTTCCCCCATTTTTCTGCCCTGGAAAAATTCTGAACATTTTCAATCCAGGCCAAAGAGAGCTTGCCTATCTCTAGCTAGAAGCTACCAAATCGAAACAGACTGGCTTCGGTTTTACAAGTTGCTCCAATGCCCAAGAAACCCCTCGGAAAAGCTACTCCCCCCCCCACCCCATGCAAAGGTTTTTAAAAAAGCAAAAATCACTCCCTGTCATTCTGGTTCTTCTGAAAGCAGAGTTGCCACCTGCCCCATACTGCAGATATATGCCACTTCTGCATCTACATCTAGACTTGGTCGGGGGGGTGGGGGGCTTCCACATCACAAGCACTGGCATGCTCACTTTGACCACCTACCTAACTAGGCAGCCTGCCTCCCACTCTCAGAATCTGAAGCCATTAGGCTGCAGATGTGAAGCTTAATGTCAATCAATTACTAAAAATGAGCACTGAGACCAAGCACGGATGATCCCTGCGTATTTCAAAAGCATCCTCTTATTTATCGGGGATGCTAATAGCGCCAAAGGAGCCATTACCATCTCTGAAATGAATGGTCTTTGGCCAATATGCCTTCTCCCCACAGAATGGACCAGCTGTTTCCCAAGTAGTTATGCTTAGCCACATGTCAGCAATGAGGGGTCCTATCCAGTGCAGACAGACCAATTAAGATTTAATTGCAGCAATGGCTACTTAGAGATTGCTTAACTAGTCAATTGTTACCTTGAGATAATCTCAACACCGCCAAGAATGCTTTCTACCTTACAAACATCATGCACGCTTTGGGGGAAGGAAAGAGGGAGAGGAAGTCGCTTTGTGCACAGGGCCACCTCCACCACTTTGCAAAGCTCTTGGAAAGTACATTGCCTTGTGATGAATAGAAAAGGAGATCCGTGAATTAATACATCAGTGAGTAAAATAAATTGGACATTTGCCCAACCAAAGGGTCTCCCACACAGACGCAAGATGCCTCAACATATTGATGGAGTGTGGTATCATACATTAGCTTAATTTTGTAAATAATCCTATTGCTGTATTGAATGAATCTATTGAACAAATCAATCTATTAACTTAAAAAAAAAATAAAGCCTGGGCTTGCAGTTTTAGGCAGTTTGCTCAGATGCATTGAGAGCTGGAGGGAGCCTTGTGGAGTTCCTGGAAGCCCAGTCCCCCCCCCCACACCAATCCCCAGTACAGCTTGATGCAGGAAAGCCAGAGATCTGGAGCACCCCGGGTAGACAGATGGCTGTCCAGCCCCTGCTTGCTTAAAGGCATCCAGCACAGGAGAACCCACCACTCCCCTTCAGCTAAATCAGCTCCACTGTCAAACTGCTCTCGTCATCAAATATTTTGCTTCATGTTCAACAGAAACCTACCCTTCAAAAGGAGAAGGGGAAAGATTAGGGCACCACAGGCATACAGATAAATGTGGCATCGTACACAGGAAGCTGCCTGATACTGAATCAGGCCCTCAGTCCATCTAGCTCAGTACTGTATGCTCTGACTGGCAGAACCTCTCCAGGGTTTCAGGCAAGGAGCCTTTCCTAGCCCTATCTGGAGATGCCATTGGGGATTGAATCAGGGACCTTCTGCAGGCAAAGCAGATGCCCTCCCACTGAGCTACAACCCTGCCCCATTAGCAGCACTGAGAGGCACCCATGTTGTGCTCTGGCTCCCCTTGCCCTGTGGCCTTCTCTGATCATGCAAGAGGGACTTTAATACTGTGGCTTCCACAGTATTCAAACTGGTTTATAACCCAACAAGCCACCTTCTCCTCTCCCATCCTCTGAGAAACCCACTGCCAAAGTGCATTGAGCAAAACAGAAAAATCCAGTCCTCCTATATCTAAAAACAATGCAAGACCCAAAGACTTCCAGCTTCTAAGGACAGGGGGAGCCCAGCGTGACCCCCTGCAATCCTCAGGATGAGCATTCCCTGGCCATGCGAACGGGGAAGAGAATGTCAACAGGCTGCTGCTGCTGCTGCTGGGATTCTGAAAGCCATGGATAGTGGCTGTTTGCAGCTGACACATACTGCTTTGCCAAATGTTAGTAGCTTTCTAAGACTCAGTGGTATTTAAAAAAAAAAATGGAATCTCAAGAAATCAGAAAAAACCTGACTGGGGTGAATTGTAAGGGCAGAGGTGGGTTGTCTTGAAAGCACCTGGCATAGGATTCAGTGCAAGTTATCAGCTTTATTATTATTTTTAAGTAAAATAAAAGGTATCCAGCTGCTGTGCAGGGGCCAAAATTCAGCTATATCTCAGAAGCCAATAGAGGGGAAAACATTTTTTTTGGGGGGGAGGCATGTGGCCCCCCTGCAGTTCCCTGGTCCTCTGCACTGACTACGCTGAATTGGTGCCTTCCTCTCCACCTGTCTATCATGCTCTCAACTCCTCCCTCTTTCTTAGTCTTTGTAGAAGCAGGCACATTTGTGGCACCTGTTCAACTCAATGAAAAGCATTTGTTTGCAGAGAGAATCTTAACTCTGATTTCCAAAACCTCCAACAACCTTGACATACCCACAGAGCACAGCTACCGATAACACAAGAGGCCCATTTCCAACTGGGCAAGTGAAGCCAACTCCACCCTCTTCCACATTCAGCTGAGGACTGCAGTAAACTACTACTTCAAGTGCAGAATGAACACTGTGGCACCAGTGGTCTTTTCCAAAAAGTGCAGCCTGTATCTCAGAATTCAGTGACAAGCTTAGAATGGCAAAGTAATCAAATGACAAAAGGCCTGGAGAACGACCTGCTTCTTGCTGCCCTCAGATTCTCACCAGGACTATGCCCACAAGAGCCTCACGCAAGACGCACTCAAGTCTCCTGAACAGCAAAACAGAATGATGCAACCAGAGGTGCTTCTTTCCTTATCCAGCAAAACAGCAAGAGGAAGCACAAGTGATTGTTACAAAGCTTCGCACTGGCAGCTGGGTAGAACATGTTATGAAGAAGGCCCACTAAATACCCTTAGGATCTAAGCAGAGATCACTGCCACTTCCACTGGATGGTTGGTGTCTTATCTTCTAGAGCAGTGGTTCCCAAATTTCTTGTTTCATTTATTTTTGTTTATTATATTCATATACTGCTCTTCACCCAAAGATCTCAGGGCATTTCACAGGATAAAAATACACTTGGTTCCATAAACTCATCCCCAGTGCCCCCTACCCTATGCTATGAAAAGCACTATTCAGAATAGTGGGTTGCATGACCCACTAAGGAGAATAATAACATAATAACATTCAAACAGGTAACAATTAATTTCATGTTTATTCAAAATCCAATTAAAACTGTTCAATTTAATTAATTCAACAAAGCTGGTGAACTTGATCCAGTGATACCAGCTTTTCAAAGTCTGATAATCATTTGCACCTCCAGCACTCTCCTATCACCACGCCTCCTTGCCTCTTAAAGGTTCCCTTAGTAAGCTCAGTACTGCCCACTTTGGGAACCACTGATGTAGAGCATTATTCCTGCATTGGGGTATCACTGTAGAGTGAGTTGAGGCGATTGATTTCATCATTTTGACACACCCGAGTCTTCCTCTCTGAGGAAACTCAAGGGAAGGGATGTCAAGGCAAGCCCCAGCGGCACAGCCAGAATAGCGAGAGGGAGGCATTGTGAAGCCAACAAAAATATTGGCCAATGGCTCCCAATCTTAACAATTTGGACGTGTCGAAGACAACAACAGCAGCGAACAAGAACAGCCATTCATGTTCAGGACATGCCAACCAAAAAACAAGGGCAACCTTCACAAAAGGGCGGGTTCTTTGTGCCTCTCGCCACAGAGCAATTAAAAATGAATCGAAGTTCTAGCTACAGCAAAGTAACGCTCCGATTGCCACCAACCTTGCAAGCCAAATGGTCAACGGCCACAGAGTGGGCTGCCGTGCATCCTAATGACTCTTACGTAAGTGGAGTTATGAGAGTTTGTGTCCTACTCTAAACCAAAATGTGGAAGGAAGGAGGGAGGGGAGGACGGTTTGAAAGGTTTGCTGGCCTGACCTAGAAATGAACCTGGACTCGCTGATCAGATGCTCCATGGGCTACTGATGCATTTGGGGTATGCATTTGGCGGCCAAACCCCAGAATTTGTCCTGAGGGCTTTTAGGAAAGAAGCCTGTCAGGAAGATCCTGTGGCTCTTAATATTTTGGAAAAGTTGCCCTTTCACCCACGTCCTTCACTCAGCCCTGCATCTGCCAAACCATTTGAGAGACAGAGGAAAACAGAAGCACTCCCTCCTTCTCTTCACCCATCTGCCTTTCTTCCCTCCCTCCCTCCCAATAGCCAAAATGTGGTTTATAAGCTCCCAGGAGCAATCGCTTCTCTTTTGGGCATGACTTGGAAAAGAGCTGCAGACATGGATAAAAATAGACATAAATAATAAAATATAATTTGTTCTCAAGGTGATCCACTCTTGCAGTATGAGAGTGCCACAGTTTAGGAATTATATTGACAAGCCTGAACACACACAGAGGAGGGCGACCAAGATTATCAAGGGTCTGGGAAACCAAGTCTTATGCGGAACAGTTGAGGGAGCTGAGTATATTTAGCCTGGAGAAGAGAATACTGAGAGGTGACACGATAGCCATCTTCTAATATCTGAAGGGCTGCCACAAGGAAGATGGAGCAAGCTTGTTTTCTGCTGCTCCAGAGGGAGAGGACGTGAACCGATGGATTCAAATTACAAGAAAGGAGATTCCAACTAAATATTGGGAAGAACTTTCTGACAGTAAAGAGCTGGTGGACAGTAGAATGGACTCTCCTTCATTGGAGGTTTTTAAACATGTGGCTGGGTGGCCATCTGTCAGGGATTCTTTAGCTCTGATTCCTGCATTGCAGGGGACTGGACTGGATGGGATCCCTTCCAACTCTACTATTCTGATTCTATGAGTGGGTTTGTGGACACACTGCTCCCCCTTTGCCATCATCTGGCTTCCCACAAGCCCATGGCAAGAGTGAGGCCTGCTGGCACAGCTGCCCTTGCATCCTCTGACCCACAATTGGAGAGATTTAAGAAGTGTTCTCTCTGCTTGACACACCGATGCACATCCTAATGGTGCCAAAGTCTGTAGGCTCTCGGTCTGAACAGACTCCTTTCGTTTCTCATTCAGGAATGCATCCTCAAAATCTAGGGTAGCCAAAAGCAGGCCTGGCTCTGTGACACACAGGAAACCCAAGGCTTGAAACCTGTGGCTGCTGCCTCCCCTCACATGGGCTGCTGCATGCAGTTCACTTGGACTAAAAGGCATTCATGAACAACAGTTGGCCTCTCATGAGCTGCTCCTTTCCATAAAGCAAATGAGCTGGCGGCAGCCGAGTGCGGGGGGCGGGGGGAGACACTCTGATGAAAGAGGGCGACTGGCCAGCCTAGTTTTGCCCCAGCTGAGCAGAGCATTGTCCCAGGCAAGCCTGCAGCCCACCACAGAAGTACAGCTCACAGCTGCTTGCCCTCCATTGTATCTCCATTTATCAAAGAGCCAGAGGCTCTGCTCTCCCCTCCCCTGACTTTGGTGAGGAAAAGCTGAGCAAACATGGAGAAAGTGGAGAGAGAAAAGTTTCTCTCCTGCTCTTCTAGACACTAGAACTCATGGACGTCCAATTTAGCTGAACGTTGAAGGATTCAGGACAGACAAAAGAAAGTGCTTCTTCGTTCACAACATAATTAAACTATGGAACTCGTTCCCACAGGAGGAAGTGGTGGCCACCAACTTGAATGGCTTTAAAAGAGAATTAGACAAATTCTTGGAGGAGAAGGCTATCAATGGCTAGTAGCCATGATGGCTCTGCTCTGCTCTGCCTCTGCAGTTGCGAGGCAGCAGTGCTTCTGAATACCAGGTGCTGGACTTTGAAGGGGAGCTTGATCCTGAGCTCGGATCCTTCTTGCAGGTTTCCCACAGGCATCTGGATGACCACTGTGAGATCAGGATGCTGGATTAGATGGGCCATTGGCTTGATCCAGTGGGCTATTTTTATGTTCACATGTTAAGTTCAAAGGAATAATAATAATATAATGATTTATTATTTATATGCCACGCATCTGACTGGGTTGCCCCAGTCACTCTGGGCAGTTTCCAACAAATTAAAACATCCAACACAGTAAAACAGCAAACATTAAAAGCTTCCCTATACAGGGCTGCCTTCAGATATCTTCTAAAAGTCAGGTAGTTGTTTATTTCCTTGACATTTGACGGGACGGCGTTCCACAGGGCAGGTGCCACTACCGACAGCCCATAGACAGCCTGTCTCCTGACCCCACACCAACAGAAGGGTCATGAGGGAGCTGAGAGGAAGGTACCACTGGTTGCAGGAAGAAAACTAAGTCCCCCCACCCCAGCACTTGAGGCAGGCTCCAGACCTGTACACAGGAACACACAGATACCAGAAAGGCATTTGGAAGCACAGAGAGGGCAACTCAAGGCAGGATGTGGCCTCACCTGATGATGAAAGCTCCCCGTAACTCCAGGAGCTTCCGCTCATTGCTGAATCTCTTGAGCAAGTTGATCATGAACTTATAGAAGTAGGAGTTCATGGTGGGTGTCGAGGGAGAGCACTCCATGCCTTTGGTACCTGGAAGAAGGAGGAGAGAGGAAGTTAACTCTGTTTAAGGAAGAAGCGCCTGTAGAAGTACAGGTGGGTTTCTAAGCTCTGCTTGTCACCCGTGATCACAGCAGGCTATCCTAGCTCTGATTTGAAGCGGCAGCTCCAGCTACATGAAGTTGCCTTATACCAAGCAGCTCCTGTTGTCCACAATGACTGGCAGCAGTTCTCCAGACTTTCAAGCAAGGATCTCCCAACCCTACATGGAGATGCCATGGGGGACTGAACCTGGGGCCTCCAGCATGCAAGGTAGATGCTCTGCCACTGAGCTACTATAGCCCTTCCCCTGCAATACATAGTGAAGGCACACTACCATTTGTTTTAGCCTGTCCTTTGTTTTACCGTCATAAAAGAGATCACAAACTCTGGTCCTCCTCTGAGTCACAGGGAGAGGAAAGGTGTGGAGATGCCTCTGAACTGAAAAGGCATAAAAATGCATTTCCTATATGCAGACATTGGCACAAACTTGGCATAGCAATAGAAAACCAAAGCTAGAAGCTGACAGATAAAGGTGAAAACTTGATTATTAGGCAGTCATTCCAAAGAGCAGTTAAAGTAAACCAGCTAAGCACAGCTATAGAGCAGGCTAGGTTATGGGAAAATGGAAATCGAATCATCGAATGGAAATGAAGCATCTCAGGAGAGATGCTCTATGAACCCACAAGACTACCTTGCACAACAGGGCTCTCAATATGTCCAAGAAACAGCCTTTGCCAACTTGATGCCCTCCAGATGTTTCAGACTACAACTTCCTTCAGCCCCAGCCAGCATAGATAAACTGTGATTCAAGTCGGTCTCAGGCCATGGAGAACAGAGGCAAAAGACAACCCCAAAGCTAAACTTCTTTTGAAGGGGAAAGGTGTGTCCTCTTGCTAGAAAGGGTGGTGGTCACAGTAGGCACTGGCAATAAAGATCAACCTTAATACTTGTTTAAACCTTCAATCAAACAGCATAATGTTAAAAAGGTGCAGAATGGGCAGGCAAATATCATTCTCAAAGCCTCTCCTCAAACTTAGGGTATAACTCTTTGGATGTAGGAAACAAAACATGCACTCCTTCCTTCCTTCCTTCCTTCCTTCCTTCCTTCCTTCCTTCCTTCCTTCCTCTCTCTCTCCACCTCCCCCCAGCCCTTCTTCACAAGCACCCACAGTTCCTTTGTTTTTGTAAGGTTTTGGAGAGTCTGGAGGCACTTAAGCGCCCAAGCCACTTGTTTCTTGACTCTTACAAAGGCTTACTATCCTGTCCAAATATATGGAAAACAACAGAAAGACAAGGGGTGGGTGGGAACTGATACTCAAGGCTCAACAGGGCCTTCTTCAAAGGAAGTTCTCTGCAAGGGTCAGACCTAATGGAATTGGGCAAAATGTCCAGGTCAAAGGAAAAGCTTCAAGGATTGCGCCCTAACATAGGTCTCTTTTTCCCCTTATACAAATCAGATGCTGATCATGCCTTTTCAAGAGGAAAAAAAGTTGCAGGTCAGACAGTTCCAGGGATCGGCTGTCGATGGGGAAGTCAATGCTTGGCTCTTCAGTCAGCACTCCTGGGCTCCACACTCATGAACGACAAGTAAAGAAGATGTGCACCACTGCAGAACGGACCAGAAAAGCCACTCTGGCAGCCTCTCTCCCTGCCCGCCAGGCAGCTTGTAAAATCACAGACGTCTCATTTGGGGTCAGGAGTTGGCAAATATTGCTGCACAATGCACAACACAAGCAGGAAACAGGCTGCAGCTTCACTATTTCAATCTGCTGCTGCTTCAGCAGCAAAATTTGTTAAATTTGGATACACTTAACAAGCGGTGGTCAGTGTGAGGCATGCAGAGAGGAGACCCACTTCCTGCTATGAAGGTACATCCATAGCAAGACCTCAGCTTTGTATTCCTGCGCCCACCATCTCACAGCTCCTAATCTCTGCCCAGCCAGTTTTCAATTAATCTGCACGGTTACAACATAGAAACAGTCAAGCAGCAGAGAGGCTTCCAAGAGTCCCACCCACGCCTCCCAGATCCCTTTAACTTCCCCTGTTCCAGCTTCTGCCACCAATGGGTGGCTCGCCCACGATGGCATAGCAAGAAGATACAATTAAAGCCGCCTTACTATTTATAGGAGCAGAAATACTAGAAAGGCAGGAGGAGGTGTTAGGAAAACACAGTTGAACCGATTCATTCATGCTGATACTCACAAATCAGAGGCTTCACAGATATGCAGCACACCAGACTGGCTGTTAGTACACATACAGAGAAGCCTAAGCCCACAAGTGTTGTGTTGGGACACCTCAGCTGCCCACAGTGAGCACAAGGGTGAGTTGCAACTGAGTAGGGTTGTCTCAGGGGAATTGCTCAGGGAGAAGCTGCAGAGGTTTCCTAGAAAGCAACTATGATGGTGTTAACTCTCACTGCCAAGGTGAGCATCACATGCCTTCGCCAGTCATCATCTTGTTCCCATGGCCTGCCATAGCAGACTGCACTCTAGCGGGAAGCTCAGAAAGAAGACAGCTTGAATTTCTCCTCAACTCCACCACCTGGTCAGCCATACAGCTTGATCAAGCGGGAAAATGCTACATGTGCCCAAATCCAACTTCTCTATCACACACATCCTCACCTGGTATTAAACAAGTGCTTGAGTTCCCCCTTCCCTTAAGGTTTCTCTTCTCTCCCTCTACTTCCTCAGAGATGAAGATAATGGCGAGTTTTGCCCAGCAACCCAGCAGTCTGCAGGCTTAGCCTGTGTTCATTACTTCTGCAGAAATTGTCCTGAAGCAAGTTTTACTTCTCTGGCATCTGCAAACGCTGGGTGTACGGGAGGATTCTGCAAAGATTGCTCACCATCAAACAGTCAGAAACACCAGTTGTTTTGGACTAGGGCTGACAGGAGCAGTATTCCAAAACAAGCTGGTTGGGGAAATCTCCTGCAGGCAATCTTCTTTCTTTAGACCAGCTCTACACCGTGTAACTGTATGATATGCTTTTGCCCAGGAAAATTCCCTACAAGCCCAGTTTTATTCCTTGCAGAAAGGCAAAAGGACGGCTAGACACTCTTAACTTGCTCTCCTCTCCCGCAGTTCCATACAGATGGTCAACACCACAGAAGACTGCAATTTGGCACTGCCCTGCAGAGTCATCCCTCTTGTGGCAGGACAATTGTCTCTCAGCACTGCATCATGGTAGCTTTTTGTAAAACAGAAGCAGCCCTAGCTCAACACTGTGCCCTCCACTGTCAACAGAGAAAGGTTCTGAGGAGGCCAAAAGTTCTAAATGCTAATGAGGGGCCCAGGAGATTCAGCAAGACTCCCTCCCGCCACCTCTCTCCCTCTTCCGTCACCACAACAGGAGTCTGCCAGCCCAACCATGGCAGCTTCAGTCCCCACACTAGGTGTCATAACTGTCTGTAAAGGCCAACAGAGAGTTTTGGATTTACATCGGCCCCAAATTTGCTTGCTTGCCCTTTGCTATTCAAGCTCTTTTCCAAGTTCCCCCCTGAAACGTTTCAGACTATTCCCCACCCCCCAACAGAAAACTGCTCTGAGAGCCTCTACAAACCCCATCCTCTAGTCTAAAGCATTTTGCTCAGTATCTCTTGCTTGTGACTCTGGGGCAGAGCAAGATGGAAGAAATTCTGTGTCATTCACAGAGCAACTATTTTTCTGTCTCTTGGCTCTTCTGCAGGAACGGAGGGGGGTTGGAGGGGGGCCACTGGAAAGTTCCTGGAGTGCCTTGAGACCAATGATCTTCCAGCCCTCATCCCCCTCCCCCAGCTGTCCGCCAGGCAGATGGGGCTGTGAAAGGGCTTCAGAGAGCTGCAGCTCCACCAATCCTATGCTTCTAAAAGAAGGAACCACTCAGGAGGCAGAAGCTGCCTTTTGACCATCAAGCTCCTATGCGCGGGTGCAAGAGCAGATCCCCACACCCCCTTCTCCATCCCCAAACATGCACTAGGATTGCTGCTGCTGCTGCTGCCGCCGCCACCAGGGAAGGCAGGCAGATTATCTTAAGTGAAACCTGATGTGCAGGAGAGACTTTCCAGCCGGTTAATACTACTACAGGACGTTTTGTATTTCAACTTGGTAAATATGATGTAAAGGAACATCACATGGGAAGATAAAAATAGAGCAGCTCAAAGAACAAAAACAGAACCGCCCCAAGACATTTGCCTCTCAATTCATCACTGAAACAGATGTTGTTAAGATGTAGGCTCCCCCTTCCCAAGGCTCACGGAGACACAAGCCAGTCTTCATTCCTTCCCTCTCCAACTACAAGGCACCTGGGTGTGTGCCTGTCCCTCCTCCCTGTCGCCACACACCCTTGACTGCCCTGCCCATTTCCAGAGGCACATGGCAGCAGAAAGACCCCTCTCCGGAGTAAGCTCTTGTTTGACTGAAACAAGGCAGAAGGGGAAAGTGTGGAGGTCACGGGGAGGGCAGTCGAGGTGGTGAAGAGGTGGAGAATTCCTGTAATCCAGAAAGCCAATTTGGACCCAAAGAGATGGCTGCCCTGCCTAAGGCAGTCAGTTCTGCATATTGGGCACAAGACCTGGGATCTTCACAGGGATGCTTCATACCTCTGCAGGGTTTTATAGCAAGAGAGGTGCACAGGGAAAAGTGGGTGGGTGGAATGTACACACATTTCGAAACATCTCAGGTTTATTGTGTGAATCCACTGACAGAGCTGCTCTCCCAGGCCAGAACACAAGGCAAAACAGTTGCCTACAAAATGTCAACACCTGATGGGGCAAACCAGCTTTTCCCCAGTCTGCTGCCCTCCAGATGTTTTGGACTATAGCGCCCATCAGCCCCAGACCAGGGAAGGCTGATGCACACATTTCTCTGCATGGGAAAAGTTGCCGATTAAGAGGGCTTGAAGGTCAACACATGCGGTACGTGAGACTTCACCACAGCCGGACGCTAGGAACTTCCCTCCAGAAATGAAATCTGAATGCCAGGCTGGAAATGGGTGATGCCCAAGCAAGACTCCAGGAAGGCCATGTCTGGCTCTAAGCCCAGCATCCTCCTGTCCTCTTGCTCTGTGGGTCCCTGACTCAGGCCCTGCTCTGAGTGCCTAATCCCCAAAGCCTATTTCACAAGCCAGCTCAGATTAGCACAAGTGGCTGGCTTTGTGACATCTGCTGCCTCCCTGACCTCTCTTCCCAGAGAACACTGCTGACTTCTTTCATGGGCTGGGATACACTGGGAGGAGCATAAGTCAAGGCATTTGACACTGTAAAGATCAAAATCCTTTACTTCATCTGCCCCCCCCCCCAAGCCCATCACAAGGGGAGAGGAAAGCAACTTGCTTCTCGATCAAGCAGTTTGAGGTGAAGAAACGCTGGCCGGGGTGGAGGTGGTTTTGATTCCAGCACACTACTAGGATCTCAGAGGTCCAGCCCACTTTAACATGTTCCATGAAGTGCTAGCCAAGCAATTCGAAGACAGAGGGGGCAACCCACCTCTGTGGGTGGTTTTGTGTCTGACAGAGCTACAGATTCAGAGCCAGCATTTTGGCAAGGGGATTAGCTAGCACACCAGAGCAAGTCATTTACTCACAGCAGAGCTTTCTGTTTCCCCTCTGGCTGGGCCCTCACATGACAAGGCAGCTGATCTGCTGGTTCTGAGAGCCTGCCCAAGTATTTCAAGATCACAAGCCAGGCCTTCTCCTCATTAAAACAGAAGTCACGAGTCCGGAGAAGCTAATAGTTATTATCCTGGCTCCCGGCCCCCTTTAAAATTGTTGTTTCTGTCTGGGGCAGTGGGGCACAATCCACTTACTCTTACAAATTTATCCCTCACTTGAGGTTTAGATGTTCAGCCTGTTTCTGACAAGGCTGCACTCCCCCAGAAGAACCCACTGGGCGGTGGAAAGGTGGGGTACAAGTAAATATTTGAGGATCCACATGTTCATATTGGGCTATGAACAGGATACTTCCAGACCAAGAAAGCACTTATCATCTTTGCGAAGCCCTGTGAAAGCGAGGGCATGTACCAATGCAGTCACAGAAATATTGCCAAATAAAAGGAAGGGCAGCTTGAAAAAAGTACGAAGACTTTCCTCAAGCATGAAGACAACTCAGCACACCTCGCTGCAGCTTTCTCAAAGGAGAAATAAGGGGGAAGCAAAGCAGGGAGCAGATCTGCTCAGCAAGCAGAGCAAATACACCCCGCCAGGAAAAGCAAACAGCAGCATTTGCATAAGCAGATTCTGAGGAAAGTGTGAGGGTGAAATGGCACTGGCCCTCTCTTCCACCCTGGGGAGCCAATCTGGTGGTTTGCCATTTGAGCAGGCAAACATATAATGGAAACCAGCAGGGAGGGCGAGATGGGGGCTTGCAAAGGTGCCATTTAGCACAGCATGCCTAGGAGTCTACTTGGAAGAACAGTCCAGCTTCTGATCCTCCTATCTTTGCCATCCTCCCCCAGCTCTGTCTTTGCCCAGAAAGAGTCCGGGCAGCTTGCCACATCATCTTCTTGGCCCTGAAGCCCACTGTGCAACTGGAGAAATGCCTTGTTGAATGTACAGAATTTGCTGGCGGCCTCAGACTGGAATAATCCTCCCCCCAAAGGAAAAAAACTCTGGCACAAGCATGTTTGTCAAAAGCTGCTGGACTTTCCCCCACATCACCAAATTCTTCTCTTTTCTCAGAGGAAAGAACTTAAGAAGTGCTGCGCAGGATCAGTCTCGCAAACCTGGCCATCTGCCTTAACGGTTATGATGGAGCTGCACCTACTTGTTTCTGGCCATGAGATGCTGGGGGGTTCGCATCTCATAAAATTCGGCAAACCTCTTTGTGCTCCTAGTCTCTAGCCAGTCGACACTTGGCAATCAGCTGCAGATATTATGGTCCTGGGCACAAAAACCAGAGCCATGTCCTTAAAAGGGCTGTACAGATATGGATGTTTTAAGTAGTAAGAAAGCTGGGAGACACAGCTTCTTGGACATCTTCTTTCCAAATTATTATGTGACATAAAAGGCTTGGACTGGAATGGAGTTAAAGGGGCCACGGCAGCCTTTAGGATGGATGCCACAACTGCAAGGCTATTTTTAGATAATCTACAGGGGAGGGAAGAGAAAGCCATCCACTTGATCTAAAGCACAGCTCTGCAGCCGCCTAGCCAGCTCCTCCCCCCACCCGTCTCCTGCACAGAGGATCAATAGCACACTCAAGGCCCTGCGCATTTGCTCCCAGCTGTGCTCAGCGCAAGCCAACAGTGGGACAAGCAGCATGAGCTCATCGTGCTTCCTAGCCAGGGCATTACAGGCTGGACCAAAAGCTTCCAAGAAGTGGGCCTTCGAGATACCAGCACCAGGGCACTGTGCAAAGGTAGAATCAGCCACAACTTCAGATAACCTGGAACCCTCTCATGAAGAAGTAGGGAGCCTCTGGTCAGATGGTGAACTATAAGCAAACAACCAGGCAGGCTATGGTTGGCGTTTACCCTATTATCCCTTTCCACTGCCTGTCATGATCTGTCCCTTTGCCCTTCCTGCTCATCATCCATGCACCAGATGGGAAATCAGTGCAGGGTGGTGGGCTGAGCATTAGACAGGGAAGAGAGACCAGGATAAGCCCCTGCTCAGGGATGAAGCTTGCTGTGTGACTCACTTCTCTTACACAGTTGCTTTGGGAGAAATGCACATGTGAGTGAGCTCCCAGGGGGAGGGGGGAAATACATAGGCTATATCCGCTCCATACATTTAAAGCACACTACCCCCCACCCGAAACCTGGGAATTGTAGTCTACCCCTCACAAAGCTGCAGTTCCCAGCACCCTTGTGCAACAACTTGTCCCTGGCACTCTTAGGGGGAAGCAATGTGCTTTAAATATATGGCATGTACATAGGCACGACGTGATAAGCCTAACAAAACCTTCCTTTCCCTCATGCCCTAACCTTGCCAAACACATTTTAAGCATTCTGGAACGTGAGTCAATCAAGGCAAGTAAAGGGCTGTCTGCATAGATGCTTCCTGCATGCAAAATTCACATTTCCATGGTGCTGATGAAATCTGTAATCTTCCCTGTGATTTTTTAATCTTCCCTTCTCAGTGGGGCCTTGATTAGTAGGTGAGAGGGTCTCTTCGACAGCGGGCAAGGGTTGGTTCAGTGGCCCCTCTGCCCAACAGAGGCTAAGAGGATTAGTGATGACTTGGGAGGGCATGCAATTCTCCCACAGATGTCATAAACCCAGTCCTGAGGACCTTGGCCATCTCCAAGATGTTGCACTCTTAGCATCCTTCAGCAACCTAGCAGTCAGGCCTCTGCCATACCTGTGTGACCTGGGTGGGTGATGAACTTTTATGGATTCTTACCTGCTCTGAACCTGAAGGAAGCACCCTGTGGGTGCCTCTCCTAGAGATCTGGACTGGACTGCTACCTGGGATCCTTTGGCAGACTGGAAGATTTGAAGTCACGAAAGAATGAGGTTGCTTGGACTTCCACTCTTTGTCTTTTGAACGGACAAGGCTCAACAAGTTCTTAAGAGTTCGCAAAGAACTCAAATGTGAAAGTGCTGATCTTCTAACTCACCCTGAAGATCAGCCTCCATATTTGAGGACTGGAAAGGGGCCAATATAATACCAGTTTTTAAAAGGGCATCTTGAAAGGATTTGAGACATTACAGGCTCATTAGCTTAACATCTGTTCCAAGAAAACTGGTGGGAAGCATAGTTAAAAGATAGAATTACCAAGCGTATAGAAGAACAAGTCTTGCTGAAGCAGAACTAGCATGGCATTTGCTCCCACAAGAGCCAATGATGGCCACAGACTTGGACAGCTTTAGAAAAAATTCATGGAGGAGAGGGCTACTAGCCATTATGGCTATGTTGTCCCTCCACTATTGCAGGCAGTATGTCTGGGAATGCCAGTTGCTGGGAGTCACAGGTGGGGAGAGTGTTGCTGCTGCACTCTGGTCCCGCATGCTGGGTTTGTTAAGGAATGCAGTTAATGGGTTAATAATTCTTCATGAGTCAGCAGAGACAACTCATTCACCAGGTGCATCTTGTTACTCTCTTATCTGTGTTACTGGGCAGATTTGGCACCAGCAACAGGGTTCCCATTATGAGAACTGTTTGGCCAGTGTAGAACAAGATGCAAGACTAGGTGCAAGATGCAAGACCTTTGGCCTGATCCAGTTGCAACTTCAGGCTTCATCTGATGTTCTCACACTGCCTTTAGTCTCTACCAAGATGGTATTTGAAGAACTTGGAACCTTGGAAAGAAACACTGGCAAGGCAGGAGCGGGAACCACCCAAATGAACTCCCAATTGGGCAACCACTTCTTTCTGTGGGCCACATTTGTTGCTACAGAATTGGCCACAGATTGAAGAGAGATAAGAAGAGTCAACTAGGTATTCTACCAATAAGGAAATCCTAAGTGAGTTATCCTTTCTTCAAAGAAACCAGCCTCCACTGGTGCCATGTGACCTACCCACATATACATTTTGATACGTTCTTGTGTCTTTGATCTTTAAATTTATTTCCCACCTTTCCACCAAATGGTGCTCCAGGTTGCTAAATGCAACAACACAAGTACAACAAGATATAATGAAACAGCAATAAAATACAGAGTGAGGAAGAACAGAAAAATAAGGCAGATAAATCAATAAAATCAAAACCACCAGAAAAAAACCAGTTTCAACATATTCTAAAGTCAGCTTATCTGTCTAAATAAAAATGTTTTTGCCAACTAGTGTGTGGTCAAAAATTGGGCAAGCTCGTCCCCCTTGGAAATGAGTCCCAGAGACTGGGAGCAGCCACCAAGAAGCCCCTGCTTGGGGTTTCTGCCAAATGTGCATCAGATGTGAGCTTATTGAAACTGCTCCTCTAAGGAGAACCATTGAAAAGGGGTGCAAAGCTCTCCAGAACGGCAGCCCATGGCCAATGATAATGGAAGCCCCTGCAAAATCAGCAGAACCAACAGGTACCCAATCCCCTGTCCAAGTTCCTTGTGTCCAAAGGCAACCAAACAAGTCACCAAGCCTTTTCTATGTCTCACATTACCATAAGAAACATTACAAATAAATTCAACATTATTACAATCCAAAAAAGACTAAAGTAATTACTGTAAGAAACAGCAGTTTAGCACGACAGTAAAAAGGTGTTTGTTTTTTTGGGGTGGCATGGGAAACAGTGCAAAGGATAAGCAGATTAATACAGCACTCTCACACACATAGAGGCCAAATTAATTGACCTGGACGAAGAAAACTACTTGAAGATTGTTAACTATTCTTGTAAGGTGGACAGCAAAGAGGAAGACAGTGCAGTCTGGCACATGGAAAGAGGAGGCATTGACCCTTAAGCTCCATGGGGGGGAGGGGTGGACCTGGAGGGCCTCCCCGATGACTTGGACGAGTGGGCAGCCAGTCCCTGATAATGAAAAAGCCCTTCCAGCCCTTTGAGCTGGGCCTGGAAACCCAGGGGGAGGTGGCGCTGTTTCAGTGCTTTTGACCTGTGTTCCAAATGCCACAGTTCCCCAGCACCACTGGTTGGCTGTTCACTTGTGTGCACTCTCTCTCTCTCTCAATCCTCATTCGTCTTTCCCCTCCCCTCTATTACCTTCACCCCTCTGTATAGCGGCTTTGTTGCTATGTATGTTGATTAATGCTAACATTCATCAAGTTTCACCCATCTGGGCTAAGAAGGGTGCCTGTGCTCTGAGATGTCCCCATTCATAAAACCTCACTTGCCCTAAGACAAAATCAGAAGCAGTTCTGGGCAGAGGCAAGGACTCCCACTATTCACAAATGGCATAAATTAGGCACACTGCACAACTATAATGTACATCCCTTAAAAGCTTTGGGATTGATTTGCGTGGAAATATAGATTCCCTGTTAAAACTTTAGCCATTGTTTCCTTTCCTGTTGACACAAACTCTATTGAAGACCAGCCTGATGAATTGCTATGGCTTGCTCCAGAGGGGCTGCCCTGCAGTCTGTCCCAACGACACAGCATTTCAGAAGCAGAGGAATGGGATGAGATGGGATGAAGGAGACTGGCCAGCAATAGGGAAGAGCAGGAAATGGAGTCTAGGTCTCACCCTCAAACTTCTTCTAAGCTCTCACCTGGCTCAGTTCTACTCTGCAGGCATGAGGACTCAAGGCAGGCACACAGCAAAACATTTTTGATTCCCAAAACTGCCTCCTTGTTGGTGTCACAACTGTTGCTTCTCTTCTCACCTCCCACCCTCCTTCTGCATCAGTCTGGAGGTGTATGATTATCAACACAAACGCTTCCGTTCGCTCTCCCCACCCACCAGCCGTTACTACAAGCAGAAGCTGCACAGAAGTCTTCAGGCTCCAGCTGTAGCTGGAACCACACGCTGTGGCCCTCCTCTGTGGCAAACACATTTCCCTCAAATACTGGTGCCGATTCTGCCAGGGAATCACTTGCCTTCGCCTGTCTAAAGCTGCCCCGTGCCACTTTGCACCAGGAGAAAAAAATATCCAGAGGCTGCTCAAAGCGTGTGAGATCTTTGCCAGAGACAGGGGCACTTACCAGAGGAGCCAACCTGGGAAGGTTTAGTTGGAGCAGGAATGTGCAGTTCCAGTTGCCCAGGTCGTAAACTGGGGCCGTCAGGTGCCCCTTGTCCTTCTGTCTGACCTGCTGGAGAGGATGCAATCTCGGCCAAGACTTCAAGGTCCTTGAGGATAACCTGGAATCAAGGAATAAAAAGAGATCAAGGGGTGGCTGACAAGGCAGGCAGAGAAGACAAGGACTCCCTGTGCTCTTTTCCTGCACTTTCCCCAGCTCTACAATATCCATTTTTGAGATACAGGAACCAGAACTGAAACCAGTATTCCAAATGCAGAGGCTCTAAAGGTTTGTACAAGGTCACTTTAATATTGGCAGTTTTATTTTCAGTTCCTTTCTTAACGATCCTGAATATGGAATACTCCATTGCAAACAAATGTTTTAATGGTCATAGCCATAATGTGCGCTCTTGAAATGCATGGATTTAAAATAATGGGAAAGTGGTTAAATCATATGAATGGAGATTAAGCCAAATACAGGATTTGAGGTGGGAGTGTGGAAGCCAAGCGATACCCAGCTGTTATTAACCTGCAATGGGTACACCCCAAACACAATGACGGCTTCTAGTAAAACTAGCCCCTGGCAACCACAAAGGTTAAGCTGGCAAGCAGGCAGGCATGGTGTCTTTTGAACAGGTTCTGCCTTGCCCTTATGATCTGACATTCAATCCCTGATTGATCTTCTGATTTCTATGAGACTCTTATGAACTCACTTCCATCCCTGCACTTGAAAGACTATGCACAAGCTTGATGGTGCAGCTCCCACATCTCCTGCCCTGCATCCCATAATTTCTAGCTATCCAAACTGTGCAGAATAATACCTCCAAGCTGCATGTCTATCCACACACACAAATGTCCCTTACCGGCCACCATTTATGATGGTGGGGAAACTTGCGAAGCAACGATGGAATGTCTCACTTTCCTCTTATGTGCCTTGGGCAAGGGAAGGTGGTGTAGGGATGTCACTCAGAGCATAAGCAGGACATCCCAGCAAATCTAGTTTTGAACTAAGAGCAAATTCAAACATCCAAAGGGAAATTTCTTCACTGGCTTCATGATGAGGACTCAGTGCAGAGGGTCCTCTGCATAGGCATTTTAGAGGTTGTCGTGGGCATGGCAAGTCACTGTTGCCATTGTCAGCAGGAATTGAGGCTTTCGGGAGGATAAGGACCTGTTTTCATGCATCTCACCAGGGATGCTTTTCCAAGAAATGATTACCTGTCAAGCCAACACCCCCAGTCAATGGGATCAGGTAAGGTGAGCATGCAAAAATGAAGAAAGAAAAAGAAAAGATATTTAATATCCCACCAATTTCCCTCCAGAGCTCAAGGTAGCCTCCATAGTTCTCACCACTAATTTTATCTTTACAATCACCCTGAGCAGTAGGCTGGCCCAAGAGCTATAGTGACTGACCCCAAGGCCAGTTTCATGGCTGACTGAGAATTTGAATCTGGATCTTCTCAGTCCTAATCCCGCACTCTAACCCAACCTCTGCCAACTTGGGTGTCCTCCAGGTGTTTTGGACTACAACTCCTATTAGCCCCATGGCTGTGCTGGCTGGGGCTGATGGGAGTTGTAGAAGAAACATCTGGAGGGCCCATGGCTGGGAAGACTGCCCTTGCCCCTACTATGATGCCACCTGATACATGAAGCATTAGGCCCACAGGGTTGTCTGCTCTCACTGGCAACAGGATTTTCACGGTCTTGGGCAAAGATGCCCCCAAGTGCCAGAGGCTGGGCCTGGGGTCTTTCACCAGCTTCAGCCCCTGCCCAAGGTCCACTAAAAGAAAAAAACAAAACACCAAACCAGGCATGTGTACAGCACCAAGCTTGGCATCTGTCCTGTATTGTGCCATGTTGCATGTTTAACATGTCGCTCAACCACTTGTCAAGCTGCCACAAGTATCACAAACTTGATTCACGGCCGTGGCATCACCACCACTGCACAGGTAGCACAATCTGCCCACAGGAGCCCAGGAAGGCATTGTGCTCCACTGCCAAAACAGAGGCGGCACACAAGGTTTTAATCTGGTGACTCAGTATAGGCCTCTCACTTTTGCAATGTGTCCACTCTAACCCACCTTCCCTAATCACACCACGCATTTGAAACACTTTAATGCCACTCTGAACAGTCATTACTTCCCCCAAAGAACTCTGGGAGTTATAGGTTGTTAAAGGTGCTGAGAGTTGTTAGGGGAGCATCGTTAGGGCTATAAAATCCTCCAAGTGGTTTAACAGTCAATCCCTCTTCAAAGGGAACTTGGGACATGGTAAGCTCTGTGAGAGGAATAACTCTCCGCACCCATAGCCAACGGCAGTTCCCAGAATTACTTGGGGGAAGTCACTGACTATTTGCAGTGCTTTAAATGTATGGTGTGAAGGTGACCTCAGTGGGTGAGCTCTGCTTCTTGCCCAGGTTCTCCTCACCTGATCCTTCCCCTGGGTTGGGACAAGTGAGGCTCAGTTATTCCACCGCACAGCCTGGCCTTGGAAGAGGAAGAGCGTTTGGTATATGGTAGCCTCGATCATGAACTTTGAGCACTCTCTGCAAGCAAGGAAGGAAGGCTCCACAGGAGCAGCATGAAGTTATCTGCTCTGGCCAAGGCCCAGCACCTACATGAAGGCAAGAGGCCTCCCGCGGCTACCTCTCCTCAGCAATGGCCAGTGTCCCATTACACCCTACTGCTGAACCTATATAGACAATGTGGAACCACCTGGGAATGGCATTGAGCAGCAAGCAGCTGCGGCACCAGGAGGCTGTCAGGGGAAAGCACCACATCTTGGCCACCGCTGCCCTGGAAGAGGAACGAGCAAACGAGTTTGCACATATCCATTTTTGATGTGCACTGCCTTGCCTTGTCAAGTTAGCTGGACCCCCCTGGACCCTATTCAGCCTGGCGGTTTCCACATGCAAGGCTGCCTTTGAATGAACTGAAATGGTGCATCCTACCAAGCTCAACCAGGATGGCGAGGAGGGGAAGGGAGAGTGTTTTGCATGCGCAATGCATCTTTCCACTAAGCAAGCCTCCAGCAGGCAGCTTCTCTCTCTCTCTCTCCCTCTCTTTTGTGCGAGCGAAAGAATGAAACTGGAAGGGTGTAAGAAAAGCAATATCCTGCAGGAACACAAATGCCTAACGTTGCCACGGCAACAGGCCAGGTGCCAGAAAGGCGCATCAGCTGGGTCCCATCATCTGAGAGCAGCAGAAGCAGAAGCAGCCGAGGCAGCAGCTCTTTAAGCTCCCATTATTGGACATGAAAGGGCTGAGGCCACAGAGGCCCTTCCCCTCCCCCATGGACAAGGCAGAGCGTGCGGAGGGGGGGCTTCCTGGTGGGGGAAGGGGTGCAGCCCAGAAGCACAGCCACCACCACCCCTAGCATTAAGAGCCACCAGATCAGCTGGCAGAGATTATTTTTTAAAATGGGAAGGTGAGATTACTTTTTTAGGATTTAGGCTCAAAGAAAGAAAAGCCCTAGATAAAACCGGCAGCGAGAGATGCTCCTATTCTCCGAAGGTGGGGAAAAATAATAGCATGTAAATATTAATCTGGTTTGCACAGGTCGCTGCAGCTTTTGCCCAAGTTCTATGTAATCTGGAAATCTGTTTTTATTTCTTCTCAGATGCTGGATCTGGTCAGATGTGCCTTATGGAAAAGATGAGAGCAGAGACACACCAAAGGGGGAGGGTGGAAGGAGGAACAGCCTTATTGGGAATGACAGTGAATGCATGTGTATCACAGCATAAAGCTGAGCTTTTTTGACATGTTTTCATGTATCTGTCCATAACCACAACGATTAGGAAACAGCACTGCAAGGAGGTTTTGGGATTTTGCATCTAATATGTTTACTACCACTGCGGAATGGCTGAGAGTGACGGAAAGTGGAAAAAACACAGCTCAGCCTTCCACATGACACTAGCTTTGCTGAGTGGAGAGCAAAAGCATTTCAAGGAGGCGTTTTCTAGTAATGAAAATCCTGCTGCTGCTGCTGCTGCTGCTACTGCCTTCCCCCAATGCATGTCTACGAGACTTCCTCTGCTAACCAGATCTAGGTCAAGTTAATGTGCCTCATGTTCCAGTTGAACCAATCTGATGTTCGCTCCACTGGCTCATGTGCAAGCTGCCCCAGTCTTGCTGAAGAGGCAGTGCATGAAAGCACACAACACACACTCCTCCTCCTCCCAAGACTCGAATACTCAAGAGTGCCAGGCCTCAGCACCTTGGGAGTGAATCCTGCTGCCTCTTTAAGGATGGGAACACAAAATGCCACCATGGCTGGAAAGTGGTCTGTGGGGAATGACATATCTGTCCCAGGATCACCAGTGCAGGAACTGGTGCTGCGTGTTGGATTCGACTCCCTGAAAACCTCTCATACCCACTGCTGCAAAAGGGGGGCAATGCTGGGTCTGGGCTTTGAGGCAGAATTCCTGTAGCCTCCAGGGCTTCAGTACCCTGTGCCTGCTCTGGTCCTTCCGCACCCCTAGCATCAGAGCTACACAATACAGGTGCATTACGAGCACTGCGTAAATGGGTCACCTCTTTCCATAAAATGAAGGCAGCTTTGCAGTACGTGCACATAGCTTATGTAGGGGCAGTGGGAATGCCATTATTCAGGAGATAACTTTGCCACAACATCAAAAAGAGAACCTCAGGGCTTGATATTGGTCTTCTGAGATCCCAGGAACACCATTTCACACAGAATCCACACACAACAATTATTTAGCACTAGTCATTGGTGCTCTTGCATCCTCTTGCAACCTACTTTTGTGCAAAGCTATCCTCTGCTGCTCACTAACAAAGGGCTCTCTCTCTCTCTCTCTCTCTCTCTCACACACACACACACACAGATACAAGTCCAAAAGTCAGCATCCTGAGCAGAAACATCTGCCTGACACTGCTGTCACATCCCATCCACTCGTCCCACCGCCACCACTGGTGGGCAGGTTTCTGGTTACCAAAGGAGTCACCCTGAGCTCTCTGCCTTGCTTCCCTTGCCTCTCTGCTCCCTTCTGAAGAGGAGCGCGGTCAAGGGAGCAGAGCTGGCAAAGATAACTGGAGCTAAAGGAAATGAAGCTGGCCTCTGGCAGACCTCCAGTGCTCAGGCAGACGTGACACATTCGACAGCAACTGAGAAGCATCTTCCCTTCACGAAAAAGGAGCTGCTGATGCTGCTTCCCCCTCACTTCCTACCATCCACAGAGAGCAGTATCTCAAAGGATAGAGGCCTCCTTATACTTGGGATAGGCGGGGTTGATGATGCAACTTGTGAGTTAGCCCCAACCACAGAAAAGCCAGGGGGGGGGAAAGCTCCAAATCCTCCTTCAGAAAGAACAGGAATAGGTGCTGCTGTTGCCCCAATCCGCTGCCACATGGCTCAGTTCCCCAACTATCAGCATGTCTATTTATTTAAGTATTTATAGGCACATAAAAACATGGCAATAAAATCAACAGAAGCAACAACAGAATCAATAAATACTGGCTAGCAGAAAAAAAGAATTCAAGTTTCAAAAGCCTGTCTAAATAAGAGTTTTCAGAAGATGACTACAAGAGGGCAGGGATTGTTTTCGCCGAGCCCTCTATTGGCAGTGAGTTCCACAAGCCAGCCAAGCCCACCAGTAACACTCCATTACAGGATCTCAGTGGTGGAGGTGGAGAGCAATAGACCAGGCAAGTCCTTGAGTTACTTTTGGTCCAGGTTGTTTGCAGCTAACACAAGAACCCTGAATCGGCAGCCAGTGCAGCTCTCTCAGCACCGAGTAACATGTTGCCAGTAAATCTGCTCCTGTGAGCAGCTTTGCCGCCTCATTCTGGGCAACCCAGCCAGATGGGCGAGTAGAAATAATAAAATTATTATTATTATTCTGCACTAGTTGCAGCTTCCAGACCAGCTACAAGGCAGCCCCTCACAATGTGTGTTACAGCGATCAAGTCCCGAGGTTAGCAATGCATGGGCCATTGTGGCGAGGCCATCCTGGCCACAGAAGTCACCTGGGCATCTAGGTGACAAACACGGACTGAGGAATGTCCTCCAGCTTAATGTTCAGATCAACTGCCCCTGGGCTGATGGATGAATCAGTGGAACACAACCTGCCAAGTGCAAATAGGACCGTGCTGCTAGAAACTCTTCCGCACAGGTTTCTGAATAGCAGAGGACCAGGCAACAGAAAATGCAGAGGCTGCTGCAGACTCTGAGGCCCCCTAGTGGCCAGTGCCTGACAGAACACTTGATGCTCCCAGCTGTAGGGCAATCAAGGAGCCCAAGCTCAGCCCCACAGGGAGGTGGGAGGGCTGAAGGGGCCCCGTCCATCTCATAGGAAGGCGGCCTGGGCCCTGAATGCAACTCCCCTTCTGCAAGGGCAGGCAGCAAGCTCTCTCTCTCTGTCGCCTCAAAGGGCTCCTCTACTTAATTTTCTTTTTGTACAACCATAAGAGAAAGAAGATACCCGGTCAAGAACAAGATCTCCCCTATTTGGCAGACACCCAAAAAAAGAGTGCAATGTGAAAACTAAGCTTGATCCCTCTTCCCCATTTCCAAGAGAAACCAATCAATCTGTCCAGTGACAACTTAACTAGCCCCCTTTTCAGTGGGGGAAAGGGATGGTGAACTTTGCCCCTTGGTCTCTGAACCAGAAAATTTCACAGTCCCCATCCTGCTTCTGTTCACTCTGGAGCTGACATTGCCAGAAAGCAGGAAAGCAGGAAAGTCCCCCCCCCTTCTCCCCACACTTTATTTAAGCTATTGTGGCTCAACACAAATGCCAGCAAGGCCCCAAAGCAGCAGCAGCAGCAGCCACCATTAGCAGCCACAATCTACTGGGAAATTTATCCCACTGAAACAAAATGGGATACGCCCAGAAGCGCCAACACCATTCTCAATGAGCCATCCACCATAACCCCAAGATATTCCCGATTAGTCCCCTCTAGTTCAGACCACATAGGAGAAGTTAGGAATTTTGATGACCCAACGTGCACCTTTTATTAATTCAATATTTTCTAAAGTCCAATTCATAACCTCTGACTACCCAAATGTTTTCCCTGAGTCTAGAGTGTACACAAACTAAAAGGAGGGGTGTCAGAGGAGCTTGCCTCTCCCATGGCACCAGCTCACACATCTGAATAAGTTGCCTGCCTCACCCCAGGGCTGCCCTGTCCCTAAAAGTGCTCTCCCACACCCACATTGTCCCTGGAGGCTGCCACATTTGCCTGCAAATCCGCTGGCCTGCAAATGAAATGGTGACTCCAGGACTACAGCGAGAACAAGGGGAAGGAAGCACATCCGAGGTCACATCAAGCTCACCCTCCTTGTTCTTTGTAACACACCAAAGTCCCAAATTTCAGCCTTGGCAAGCTGGGAGCTGGGAAACCGGGGGAACTGCGGGCCGAAATCCAACCAAGCACAAATAAAAGCATAAACGGATAAAGGCAGCCATTCACTTTGGCACAAGCTTTTGTTAAGCTTCATTGTACTTGGGATCTGCATCACATGGAGAAAAGCCCCATGGGACTCAGTGTGAAAAAGCCCATTCCGCAGGAAAGGCTGGGGCAAGAGGGCTTGCAGCTCTGGGCGATAACGGAGCGAGGAAGGGGAGTGCAGGAAAGCCCCTCCCTCAGGAAAGCCCTGCGGCAGAGGGGTACACAGGAAAGTGGGTGAGAGCGTGAAGGTCTTCAGAAGCATTTGCAATTTGTCTCCCCACCACCCGAAATAGTTTCAGGACAACCACATGGATGTCTCAGTACTCTGAGCAAATGCCAGACTCTTCCCTGCCAAATGTCTCAGTGAGCACCCCCCCCCCAAGCACCTCTCCTTCCTTCCTTCCTTCCTTCCTTCCTTCCTTCCTTCCACTCACCCAGTGGCACCAGGGCTATGGGCTGGCTGTTCCCATGGGATCCCACATTGTGGGGAAGGAGCTCAGCCGCACAGTGGTCTCAAGAATGCTCCCAGGCATCTTGACTCTGAAATCTCTGGCTTGCTGGGCAAGTAAGACACAGTGTGCCCTTGCATCAATCAATCAATCAATCAATTGACATGTGGGACTCTTGCCAGTCAAGCATCGTAGTGCAGACCCTGGGAAATGGTAAAGGCCTTTTTTTCTGCCCAACCTCTAATCTGATCAATGCACCCAAGGTACATCTTGATCTGGCTTACTCAGAGCCCTACTGGAGAACACCTCATGCCCAAGACACTGCAACCCCCTGACAAACACATCCTAGGTACCCAAACACCCATTAGCATCCATCAAAGTTAGGATCCTCTGTGCATGTACCTCCATACCTCCAGTATGCAGCTGGAACCCCTTCTTGCGCATCATGCATTTTGGCTCTCAATACGCCCAGTGGGAAAGCTCAGATCCAACTAGTACTCCAGCTCCCCTTTGTTGCAGGGGGAAACCCTTCCTGGAGTAGCCAGGGGAAAAAAACACCTGCTTCTAAATATTAGTGGTCTATTCAAGCCCATTCAATTCAATTCAAGCCCATTCCATCTTTGTCTGATCAAGGCTGGCTTTTGGGCAACCTCAGTTGTTCCAATCCTTGTTAGCATGGTCCCCCTTTCTACTTGCCTTTCCTCCCTCCTGTCTTTTTAAATCTGCTTAGGGAGGGCTCTAGGAGAGGCACAAAACACACAGACACCTTTCACAGTGATACAGATGCAATACAGAGCTCAAGAAAACCTTCAGGGGCTCAGCCTACCACCACTCTCCCATACTACCTTTTCTCTGGTTGTTTGCTGGCAGCAATACATATTATCAATGAAGAGGCAGAGGTTCAGGCAGCTTAAGTAACTCCAGGGGTCCAAGTGCCAAGACAAACTCCTGATTAACTGCAATCCACCCACCCAGCCGAAGAAGAATCACTCCCCATCTGGGAATAGGTTATATCTGAGTTTTTCTCTCACACAGGTACTGATGCTGCTTTGCAGAGATGTGTGTTTGCATCCTTCTTTCCCCTCCAATGCAATTCAACTCCACACCTGTCTACCTGGCTCCAGCAAATCTTTACTGTCTATGTTTGCTATTAGATCCCTCACATCTGTACTGTGTCCTAGATTTAACTTCCAGGCTGCCAGTCCAGACCAAATACTATGTAAATAGCCATGGCCTCTATTTGTAATAAACAGCGTATTTCCAAACTTTGATCTGCTATCTAGTTGCTCATTCCTTTCAGTGTAATTTGCATCATGGTATGTGACTCCAAGATGCATGTACTTCCCAAATTGTGGACAAGGACACATGGCACTAACTTCTAACAAAGGATGCCCTGGACCACAATGATCGCTTACTAAGGACCTGTGTGCAGGGCCTCTGCTGCGAAGTGTATCCAGCTTCATATATCTTCAGTATCCCAACAATATCTCAGCCTCTTTGCAACAAAGAAAGTAGCAGAGAAGTCAAAGCCAGATGATAGAAAGGGTCTCATCCTGGCGCAAGATCCACCAAGTGGGAATACTTCAGCAGGCAGCTCCCTTCTTGTGAAAGTGAAGCTGAACTTGCCATGGATTTTTATTCTAGGAGATCGCAGGAGGACATTCCTGAGAACCATCCCCTCCGAGTCATGAGGCAAAATCAAATTAGAAGCTTCACCAGAGACAGCAGCCTCTCAGCTTCCAGGCAAATGCGACTAGTACAATTGCTTCCATTATTCAACAGCTCAGACTGCCATGGCCTCCAAGGGAAGCACCATCTGAAGTTCCACGCTGAGAATATGTGGCTGAGGAAGGGAAACTATGAAAGCCACTTCTTTCAATCACCTCTTAACATGTGGGTGGTTTGACAGTGCTTCACTCTGTTTACAACCTAACCCGCTAAATAGAGCTGCCCAAGAGCATCAGTGCTCAGGAGACAATGAATTTGATGAACTTTTCACCTGTCGTCTGAGTAACCTACTAGCCACTTTTACTCTCTCAGTACACAAGTTGTTGTTGTTGTTGTTTTTAAAAACACAAATAAAATAAATGGAGGTAAATGTTTCCAGTGCAGGATTTATGCTCACCTCGTCAGACTCATCAGATAATGTCTTTAACAAGATGGGAAACAGGCTGTCTGTATGCCGGAACATCTGAAAGGCAAAAGAAGTCCAAAACAGTCACAGAAGTCACTGTGTCTGGTGCTCTGCCAGAGGCTGCCACCACAACAGCAAAGGCTGCCTCCAGGTTTAAGAGCATCCCAGTCCTTGTGCTGGAAAGATGCCCTCCTTCCCCGCAAGCTTACCAAACAAACTCTGCAGCTGAGGCCCGAGTCATCAACTAGAGGGAGGGCTTCTTCCTTTGAAAAGTATTCTATTGCTTTTTGATATATTGAACTAGATTGCACGTAACACTCAGCCAAACTGTGTTTTAACATGAACACGCAGAGAGGAGACAAACCATGCAGCCAAGGCTTTTCTTGATTTACAGCTCATGGTTTGTCTGCAGTGAGACAGGTCCCAGGTTCAGAGCACTTTCCATGCCAAACCACAGCTTAGGTCAGGGCAGCGCAGCGCAGCAGCACTGGAGGGAGAGAAAAGCAGCTGTGATCTCCTCTCGGGAAGCCTGTGTGTTCACACTGAAGCATGGCTTGGCTTAGCATTACATGCAAACTGAGCCAGAGCACTCATAACCGTAGCACTTTCAGCAGACTCTATGTAAAGCAAGAAACAATTTAGGCTTCCATCCATTACAAGCAGCTTTATTACCAAGCCAATCAGCACCAAAAAGCGGGGGGGGGGGGCAGAAAACCTGGAGGAGAAAAGGAAGAAAACTTCTGCAATTGAATGTTTCAAGCTCCCAAATTTCTCTGACTCAACAACTGTGCCTCACTTAATAAAAAAAATTAGTTCCTTCTGGGCTGAAAAAGCACATGTATCCTGAGTGCAATGCTGTACAGTGGTACCTCAGTTTTCGAACAACTTAGTCCCCAAACAACTTGGAACTTGAACGCTGCAAACCCAGAAGTCAGTGTTCCGGTTTGCGAACTTTGCTTTAGTAGCCAAATGTGGTCCTGAGCTTCCATTTTCACTGCTAATTTGCACACCCCCCCCATTGTAATCAAAGCCTTCCATTTCAGATTGCAGTGTTCCGAGGTGATATTTGGAGCTTATATTTGGTGCTTTTGTTTTTGCTATTTTTTGCGTTGTTGTTTGTGTGGCTTTTTCGTTTTTGTGACTGTGGCTTGTTCTTCGTTTTAAGATGGATTGATTGTATGACTGCAGAAATGGATAAAAGCCCCCATCCAAACAATGACTATCATCAGTGCAGGTACGAAAAAAAATTATTTTAATTTTTATCATCTACAATACTGTCTTATTTATTTTATTTTATTGTACAGTACATTGATTATTGCTTTCATCTTAAGGATCAATGGTCTCATTAGATAAAAAAATTCATGTTAAATTACTGTTTTAGGGGTTGTTTTTAAAAGTCTGGAACAGATTAATCCATTTTGCATTACTTTCTATGGGAAAGCATGCCTCGGTTTTGGAACGCTTTGGTTTTGGAACAGACTTCTGGAACAGATTCAGTTTGAGAACCAAGGTACCACTATATTCTTAAGAGGCAAGTTTGCTTTCCAAAGCTTTAAGAATAGCATCTTAGCTGCTCTTCAAGGAAGCGTCAGGAGGAAAAGAAACTCTAATGTGGGCCAATGGCCATGCTGCAGGCCTGATCTGATCAATGAGCAGACTTGCCTTGCGAGGCGTCTTGATGTACAAGTGATACAGCCACTTCAGGACTGCTATCCGTGTCATCATCCCAATGGTTGAATCGTGAAGGTGACAGTCCAATACTTGGACAATTCCATCGAGGTTCAGGGTCACCTGGATTCTCTCAGTGCTAAAGGTAAAAGGAGACAGAAGTTAAGATCAGGCAGGAACATGGTTTCATTCATTCACTCAATGAATTCCTATACTGCCCTTCAACATAAATAACCTCAGGGCAACTTGTACCATTTGGTTTCCCTATTGTCAATGGCATTTGCTGAATGACTTCTTCTCAATACTTAGCTGCCTATATTGAGTCCATATAAAAACAGCACACAGAAAATCACAATGCAACAGGCTCCTTGGTTCATCATTTTACCTCAACAAACACTTCCCATATATACAGCTTTCACCTTGCAAAGAGACAAAGTTTATCTCCCATAAATCACTAAAATATTGCTCCTTTGCTTGCTTTCTTAAGCTGCCAGCTGAATGAAAGCAAAGTCATTCTCTATTCCAGTAATGCTGGCAGCTATTTTCCAGCAACTGCTCCCATCCTTTGTCTGTAGATTGAATACTTTTTTCCATTTTGCTTCCACCATTCCATTTTGTATGCTTAAGAACAAACCCTTAAAAATCTGTGGCAACTAAAGCAACTGCTGTTGACTGAGTACCATCTCATGGATCTGTGTGGCTGCATGTTGCTGAAAAAAATTATTCTCTTTGGCTTTCGGAAGAAGGAAAGCAACATATTGACATTCCATCCCATTATGAAAGATGCACACATAACCAAGAGGATGTAACTTATTTCCTCCCTGCTCCTGGTGTTGCCCTGCATGCTGCAAACCCCCTTCTGTGATTTGTTTTGTTACTAATAATAGCTTGTGCTTATTGATTTGGTCCCGGGGGCACGTGATGTAGCCACATTGCAAAAGCCACACAGGTCTGCGTCTTGTCAGTGCACGGATGTGCAGACCACTTGGAAGCGCCATGTGCATAGTCTTGAGCTCCACAACGGAAGAACAGTGGGATGTCAATATATTACTCCAATTCCAAGGAAGTACAAAGGCTCCTGCTACTCCCAAGGGCAGATCACGTCTCCCTTCCAAGCAGATTTGGAAGGAAGGGAAGAAAATTGGCAGCCTCACAGTTAGCAACCAATTCAGTTCCATACAGAGAATGGCTGGAAGGAATGCATGCTGCCCCTTTTAAGAGGCATTAGGAGGCATGCATGGAACAGAGAAAAAAGCAGGTTTATATTACATCTATAAAATAATTTTAAAAATATTTTTAAAAAGTCACAGGGGATATTATGCAATCTCATTTCAATATTCCAGAAGACACAGGGAGCAAGCCCACCAGGTACTGCTGACTCTGCACCTTAATTTTACTGGGGGCTGCATGGGACCCACTGCCCTGCAACAGCACTGCAGAAAAGCAGCTCTTGAGCTCGCCTCATTTCCTGGTCACAAAGCCTCCAGGATGAGAGGTGGAAGATGCTTCCAAGTGCCAGTCACTGGGCAACAAAAGGGACAGGAGGGAGATGTGGCCTCCCATGTCCTGCTTGTGGGAAACACTTGCCTGCGAGTGCTCCAATTGGAGAACAGCCTTTACCAAAGGTGTCATGGGCTTTGAAGACACTCAAACTCAGGATGAAAGGGAGAAACATGCTAAGAGGAAGGCACACTTGGCAAACCATCACCATGATCAACTCCCGCCCAGAAACCTATGTCCCCACTGGGGAAGGACGTGTGGATCCAGAATTTGCCTCCACAGTCACTTATGGACTTATTGTTAAAACCGTGTTTATGGAAGACAATTTTACTTGGCTATGAGTGATCGCCAAGGAAGAAGAAGAAAAAGAAGAAGAAGAAGAAGAAGAAGAAGAAGAAGAAGAAGAAGAAGAAGAAGCAGCAGCAGCAGCTGCCACTGCTTGTGGAGTCCTCACTGAGGTGTCTGATGGGCCACTGTAGGAAAGAGGTGGCCTGGGTGGTTAGATCCAGCATCAGGCCTCCAGTGCTCTAAGGCACTTCTCTTTCTCCAGCTGTTATGCAGCCCCTTATCTGTGAGTCCACAGCTAACTGTGTTGACTGCTGGCCTCCAAATCACCACATCCACTTTTGACTCCTAGTTTTCATTGCTCCTTCTCCAAGAATTTTTCCTTCCTCCTGACCATTCTCAGCATATTGATCAACTATCATTTGTTACTACTGCAATTAAAATTATGGTGCTGTTATTGTTAAAAGTCAAATCTATAATTACTTCGTATAAGCCTGTACATGGAATACAATGCACCAACAGAACGTTGTGTATGGATCACTTTCCCCACAAAAGCCTACTTGTGCCCCAAGGTCACCCTCAGGGAGGAATTGTGAGTGCCCCCATTCCCCCAAAGCAGCAAGCAACCACCAGGAGAAAGGTCCGTCACAGTGCCAATGCCTTGCCCTGGCACCTACGCTCAATACCCTGTCAGCACCGAGCAAAGAAAAGTTTTACTCTCCCAGGCATTCCAACCATGAGTTCCATTCCCAAGGCTTGGCCTTTGTGCTGCTCTGCCATCTCCTGGTCTAGGCTGTTTTATTGTAACATAACATTTCTTTAAAAATGAATACATACAGTTCTGGTTGTTGCCTCATCTAAAAAAGGGCACCTGAGAGCTGGAAAAGGAGTGACTAAAAGTATGTGGTGGGGGGAGGTTGGGTTGAGAACTTTCCCTGCAAGGCAAACTGCAAAACTAAGATGACTAGGGGAGGAGAAGGGAGACTTGAGGAGCTGCAGAATTATGCATGCTGCAGTACAGCCTTTGCCAACCTGGTGCCCTCCATGTGTTTTGGACAACAACGCCCATCAGCCCCAGCAACCTTACAGATATGCAAGCTTCCAGGTATACAAGAAACCCAAGGCTGCTGAGAGGGCCACACTCAGGTTCCATGCTTCCTTTAAATACACAAACAGACTGTCATGGCCTGTTCATTTTATGGGGTGAAGGCAAGCTAACTGTCTGAGCAAATGCCACTCAATTATCACCTCCTCTGCTTCAGCAAAGTTTTTATCTCACAGGATTCAGCTGCTTTGCTCTTTCTGCCCACTGGACAATGCCCATCCCAAATGCCCGGAAGGAAACCTGCGAAACTGCTGAATGCCCAAAGGCAGAACACCTGCCACTCACCAGCTTCTGCTGCCATTTGAAATCAGATGTTTTGCACAAACTCAAATGCTGCCCCTAGAGACAGCCAAAAGCAAGTTTCATAGCTATTTACAGAATTCAAGTCTAAACAGCGTTTGGGTTTGTAAGCTACAGTTTGTGGGTTAGAAGGAGGAAGTTTACTATCCCAAGCACAGGTCTGCTTTGACCCACATCACCTCATTGTGGGGGGAATGCATGCAGAAATATGCTCGCTTCATCTGAATGCCCCCCCCCAGTTACTAGCAGGAAAGAACCTCACATCGAGAGGTGCCTCATAGTTCACCAGCTGCTCTGAATTCCTTCTAAGCAGCATCCTCTGCCACCAAAGCCCTCTGTAAACCATGGTTTGCAGCAACTCAATGGCACTATCCAGTCCAGCGCAAGATCCAAGCATAGGAATGCACAGCAGAATCTCCCCATCTGTAAGATGCTACAGAGGATCCCCCCGTTTCATTAACAAGAGGCAGTTGTTTTTTACCTGGCTGGTATAAAGACACTGGTGTTGCTGAAATTGGAATCGCCTGAGGCATCCAGGCAGCCTGCAGAGAGACAGGTGTCAGTTAGCTTTGACATGGCACAACACTGTCAGAGGAACACAAAGGGCTGGCACTTGCAAGGACTGCTCCCCAAACAAAATAGTGATGTGGCCCCAGGTAAGAATGTTCTGAAAGCATCAAGACGGTGAGGTGGTCAGGTCTGTAGATAACATTCAGGATGCTGAAAACCAAGCAGCCTCGTTGCTGAGGTCCATGGTGCAGCTGACACTCTGAGCCACTGCCAAAATGCCTCTGTTGAAGACCTGGCTTCATTTCCAACTGAGCCTCCCCTCACCGGGAACCTGATCAACAGTTGTTGTTTGCTTCTCTCTCGAGGACACCATCCTCCACCCTTTTCTTACACACAGAACTACTTGAGAACACCACCTTTTAAAACCCAGCCAATATAAGACAGGCTAAGTGACTGGAGATACAATTTCCCCACTATGGAGTGATTGGGTAGCCTTGGAACACAATGTCTTGATTGCCTCATCTTTTCCCAGTCTTTCCATGGTGAGAAACTTGTACTGTCCTATCTCCACTTGTTTAGCACATTATCCTGCCGCTCCCCTAGCCTTGTACTTTTCTCAGGTAACCCCTTCTCTCCAGCCCAACAGAAAACATATTGCAATATACCAAAGTCCAGGTCATGAGAGCAGGGATAAGTATCTGCACAAAAAGCCAGACAGAAAGACAGTTTGCTTTGGGGGGGGGGGAAGGACTTACCGCCGGAGGTCACCTCCTGCTTGGACAGAGATTCATCCTGATCACCCTCCATTATCTGGGGGGCTGTTGTGGGCTGTTTGGTCTCATCAACCTCATCATCTTCCGGAATAACCAGCTTCATGAGGCTCTGGTTGCACACATTGGCCACCTCTTTGATGCCTGCACCCCAGGGATGTAAGGAACATTCATTCCCAAGTCATGTTCCCAATCACCATTGTAGTAGGCTCATACAGAACAGGCCCTATGGCAAGAGTCTAGCCTCAAGATCTTTCACAGGGGTCCATAGGCACTAGAATCACAGACAGGGGAGAGGGAGGGGGAGGGGGTGCTGGACCAAGCCAAAAGGGGCCAATAAGATGCCTCACTGGGAACCCCACAAGCAGGACCTGAGCACAAGAGCATCTTTCCCTACTTGAGATTCCTAGCAGCTTGTATTCACAGGCACACTGGCCCTGGCAGTGGAGGAAGAACATAGTCATCATGGCTTGTAGGCACTGATAGCCTACTCCATGAATTTGTCTGGTCTTCTTTTAAAGCCATCCAAGTTGGTGGCTATCACTATTTCTAGTCGGAGTGAGTTCCATAGCCTTTAAGTGCTGGAAAACTGGCTTCAGGTTGATTGGTTTTCAAGACAAAACCTTTTAATTTTTAGGCTGGCAAAGGTTGCATCAGATATCAGATTTGGCAAATGTTTAGAGAACAATACAGCACAAGCCCTCTATCAGAAAAATAGGAAAGATTCTCAACTCATGGGCCAAAAGGAATACTGAAGTATGCTTGATTCCTTCTCATGGCCCAGCCCAAGCGATGCTACATCTTTCAGTAAAGATACCCACAAAAGAGGTGTCCACATGAAAATGGCTCTCCTACTGAAGCCAGTCCTTTGCTTAAGCATCCCAGGAAAAGCAACTGTGGGGCTGCTCTGATGTCAAGGAAAGCACAGAAAGCAGAGCTGCTTATGGGGCTGCCCCCAGTCCTTTTCATGATCCACAGGCTCACAAGGAAGCAGCAGCAGCAAAATCCTCTAATGGCATAAACCAGGGCTGTTGACTTAGCCTGACCCTCCTCCCTCCTTTCTGCCAGATGCTGACGGACATTTGTGAAGGAAGGGATGGGAGGAGGAGGAGGAGGAAGAGGAGGAGGAGGAGGAGGAGGAGGGAGGCAACAGCCTCTGCTGCAAGGATACTCTTCTTCCGGTCGTCATAGGACAGGCACGGCAGGACAGCTGTCAGGATTCCTGAGGAATATGGCAGCATCACCCGGCCAGCCAGCTGGATGAATTCGCGCATCCAGCACATGGCAGTCAACTGGATTAGGTCATCTGCAGTCAAAGTGATCAGGAAACAAAAAGGTGGTTTAGCAGGATGCCTGGAAAGGGGTGGGTGAGGTGCCTCTCTTTCCCCAGGAAGCCTTCCCTCCATCACTGCTGAACAGTGCTGCTTCTGTTCTGCTCCTATGCTTTGTCTTGTGGTTTCATTTTAATAATACTTGTTTCAGTTGTGATGGTTCTGGAACACACGTGAGGATTATACGGTGAAGGGTGGGCTGGAAATACAAATAACTTACCAGAAGCCTGGCAGTGAATCACCAAGATGTTGGCCATCTCAGCAAACTTGACACTGGAAGGGTTCTTCTTGATCTCTTTCAGAAATTCACCAAGGGCTACTTCACACCTGTGTGCAAGGGGGGGGAAAGCAGGGGGTTCAGAGATAGGTCTTCTGCTATAGGGGAAATAACATGAAAGGGTGGAAAGGGAAGCAGAGGCCCCTTTCTGTTCACTCATTCTCCTCACACAGACAGAGGACACACAGACAGAGTCTGCTTGTTGGGCATCCAGCACAGGTTCCAGCCTAGAAACTTTGGTTTCTACCAAGACACTTGAACACAGAGCCCTGAAGCTGGATCACACCAAGATGGGCCCATCTCATCCAGCATCCTATTCTTCAAGTGGCCGAGAAGATGTCCCTGTGGGAAGCTCTTGAGCAGGACACACAAGGCAACAGCCCCCTCTTCACACCCAAAGCTGCTGCTTCCTGTTTAAGAGTGTCAACTGGGTTGAAGCTGAAAGAAATGGTGATGCAACTTATGGAGCACTGCCCTGGAAACAGGGGGGCAAAGCCTGCATATCAACAGCCAAGCAGTTATCCCCAGATCCAGCTCTGCACTCACATTTTACGTATCTCCTTGCTGTTATCACCCAGGATCTGGAAGAGGCCATCTAGAATCTCTGGCAGGTAATCCAGAAGGTTGATATCTGGAACTGACTCCAGAACCAAGATCTAACTCAAGGGGAAAAGACAAACAAAAGGAAGATGATACAGAAGCGCAGTGGCAAGTAGTAGCATGTGTCTCTTTAGACCCAGACCGGATTTGCCACAAGATGTCAAGTGGTGCTTTTTGGGTCCTAGAGCAGCTTGCATAATGGGAGAGGAGGAAGGGGACAGAGAGTGGGGGTAACATCATTTCAGGGGCAACCTTCAGCCAGCCCAGTCTGGCCTTTAGCAAGTGAGTTTCTAAAGGAGATAGGGTGTTCTGGAAAATTAGATTATGTGCCAGTGGCAGACCTACATTTTGGGGGCCCTGAAGATTGAACTGTCATGGGAGCTCCTTGCAACCAGAAACAAGGTCTAGGTAGCCACTGTTATCTTCTTCAATGGGGTTGTTCCCATGACAGATCCCCACACATTCACATCTGTGCTACTGACTCTCGGGATTGTTGAAATATATACAATAAAGCTCAACTCAAATTGGGTCTACTAGGAGCTAGGGATGCGGGTGGTGCTGTGGTCGGTGGTTTGAATCAGCGCAACAGGGTGAACTCCTGTTGCTTTGTCCCAGCTTCTGCCAACCTAGCAGTTTGAAGCACATCAGTGCAAGTAGATAAATAGGTACCGCTGCGGTGGGAAGGTAAATGGCATTTCTATGAGCTCTGGCTTTCATCACAGTATTCTGTTGTGCCAGAAGCGGTTTAGTCATGCTGGCCACATGACCCAGTAAGCTGTCTGTGGACAAATGCTGGCTCCCTTGGCCTGAAAAGTGAAATGAGTGCTGCACCCCATAGTTGCCTTTGACTGGACTTAACTGTCCAGTGGCCCTTTACCTTACCTTATTGCTAGAACTAAACATTTTAAGCAGTGTGGACTAAATTCACTTTTGTGGCCCCTCCAGGAGTAAGGGCACTGCAGCTTAAGCTTGATTTGTTTAATAGCAGATCTCCCCGTTATGTACATTCACTCAAAAGAAACAAGACCCAAAAAGTCTTTGAGATACATGGAAGATTTGCCTCACTAATCATTTAAATTTTTAGCCAGCTCAAGGTTAAAATATGCTCCCCAAAGTATTTGAGACTGACAAGGTGGAAATCAGCCTTTCCCACTCTGAAAGGTCATTTTAGGCCACTAAGAGGCACCTCACATAGAAGAGAGCTGGTGCCTTCAGCACCAGCAAGTCTTCACTGGTAAGGAATTCCACACCTGTAGAAAGTCTCTCAAAGGCCCTTTTCATGCAGGTGGTCAGAGCAAGGGACTCCCTTCTGCTAAACCTGCAACAGGGCTTGGAAAGAAGGTATCAGGAAGTCAGCAGCTACTGGTGACAAACTGCAAACAATGCCAAGGAGAAACAAGAAAGGCCTTTCCACAAAGGAACTATGCATCACCTGTTACCAGCAGTTTCTAAAAGAACCATCAAGAGCAACAAGCATCAAGCAGCTCCAGCTGCTTCCCAAGCAGGTAATAAGCACCCCCATGCTGCTGTTTATACCACCATCCATTCCAAAGTATCAGAAAACACTGAGCTGACAGTTATAAAACACACTGCTCACTTGAAATGCCAGAGAAACAAATCCCAGCATCAGACCAAAAACACTTACCCAGGAAATGATAAACTGTCGAGCATACTGGTTGTTGGAATAGATTCTCTCACGCAGCAGTGGAATGAAGCTCACCAGATCAAAGTTGTTGCTCTCGGTCACAATGTCCTAGAAAGTCAGAGCCAATGAGCATGAGAATGAGCCTTGACTCCCTTCCCATCACTGCTTGAACCCTACATAAAGTCCAGGACCTCTACCACTCTAGAAAGGAAAGAGACCCTTCCAGCCATGCATAAGCTCAGCCTTCACCAGCCAGGAGTCTTCCAGATGTTCCGGACAACATTGTGGTGTTTTAAGGGCTGCTGTCCAGTCTTTTCCTAACAGAGATGTGGGTTCTGGCTGATGCTGTCCTACAATCTGCTTCATATGCTTGCTGAACACACCATGATAGCCAACACTTGCCTTTATATTCCAGTGTGAATATATGACCTCAGCATTTGTAAGAGGATGATCCCTGAACATCCCCCATATCCAAGCATTCTGCAGAGATTTAATGTCCTTAATTTTCCTTTTGAACTAATTTCCTTCTTATTGAAAAAAATCCATTTTTGAAACCAAATGCAACTACAGTTAACTTAGTTGGCAAATCTCCAGCGACCATATGTATACAAAAGTGAAACATCGCCAACTAAATTAAACATAGTCCCATCTGGTTTCAAAAGAGGAATCCATATGCACACAAACACACTTGGTAACGTTGTGTTCTTGATCAGTCAACAACACTTGTATCAGGGGCACAGGTCCTGGGGGTTAATTATTAAAACCAGCATTAAGTTCCTGGTTGCTGCACTCTCGGAGGCTCCATGACCAGAACCCTTCTAAGGCACAGCGGCTCCGTAAACCTAGAACTTCAGGTAATTTACTGTGTTCCAAATATGTTTTTACTCTGTTGATGTGAATGTGGTTGAAATCATACAACACTTTCCCCCCACTTTTCTCCACTTCCAGTTGATCCTCAGAGTTCTGGTCATGAGGGCAATGCCCTCCGTGCTAAATTAGTTTTCATGTTTGGTATTATGACCAACAGGGATTCTGTGGAAGAGCTGGTTCCTCTTTCATTTTCTAGTTTTTTGGACTCTATGCCTTCTTTCAGAGAACAATCACACCCTGTCCGTTTTCTATAGAGGTTGTGAAGAACCAAATCTTCACAATCTTTTATTTTTTTAAAACCCTGTTTGTTTCCCTTGTCCTAGATGACCAAAGCCTCACACCATTTTAAATATCTGCTCTTTGTTCTCTGGAGTGCTTGAGAAGTCCTCTGGTGGCTCAGCCAGATGCCCAGGCAAAGGCCAAAGCTGCTTCAGAGGTTTTACTGTATAGCTTTTTCTTCCCCTTTCCTAGGGAACTCAGATACTCTGTTTCTTCTGGAAGAGGAAGCTCGCTTTTGTGTAATTCTGCTTGCTCTTCAGGGAACAACCAATCTCAGAGGACAGTGGGAACAAGGAAGGTGACCTTTGATCTCTAAAGAAGAAGGCTGGTCAGCAGCATCTGCCTTGCCTCTAGAACAAGATGGCTTGTTTCTTAGCAATCTAGGATCCAGTGCCAGTAGCTAGAGCATCCAGCCAGAGGTGCATTATGCATGCTCAGTTGGCTTTATGAACCTGGTTTCAGTTTCCCATCTTTCAAACTCCCATAAATTTCTGATTCCCTTAGAAAAATTAACAGAAGCGTTTGTTTGTGGGAGTTGGGTCCACATTCCAGTGCTACTTAGTTCCAACACAGTCTCCAGCCTTCTCAGGTGCCTCATATAAAGCATGAATGGCAGGGCTGCTGAGAACATGGTCTCTCTCCTGGCCTGGGACTCTGGCAGACACCCAAACTCACCACTTTCTGCAAAATTACCTTTCATATTACTCATCACTTGTATCACACCCAGAAGAACATTCTCACTTTTTTAGCACCTTTCTATATTTAAAACTTGAAAACCAGGATAGTGGATTCTACATGAGATCACAAATACCACAATTTGATACCTGAAATCAGCCAAGCAAATTCCTAGGTTCTTTGCCTTATTCAACACCCCAAGACTAATGCAGGAAATATGCATCCCTCCATCTGTAACCTATCCCTGGCACATCATGAGCTGCTGTCAGCAGGAAGAACTGTACCTTCAGAAGCCGGTCCAGGAGTTCAGATCCACTTTTGACATTTGGGTCTGGATCTGCAGCAAGCTAGGAAAAACAGAGAGAGTATGTGGTGTGGCTGAGCCATGTGCATAAGACACTAGTAGTGACTTGACCAAGAGACAACTATTTTCTGTTGGCTATTGACTCCCAGCAATCGGACAGGGACACCACCTCCTGTCTGACAATAAACTGAGCTCCAGAAATGCCCAGAAAGTGTGCAAAGCCAGAGGCAAGCCCCACCCACAGGTGCACACCACCATCCGAGCTATGGTTGCCATGAGCGATCTGGAAAGCACATTCATGGACCCCTGGACCAGACTCTCTGCCAGGTTCCCAGAGCTCTTCTGCAGCCATGTTAGTATTAGGGGGATGAACTGGAGTGAAGGCATCAATGTAGGAGGAACATTTTCCTCTAGGGGATGCTTATGGAAATCCTCAGTGCCATCTCTCAGCCCCAGTTGTCTAGAATCAGCACCCACACCTCCAAAGAGCCCCAGAGCAGGAATATACAGGACATCAGAGACCTTACATGTGTGAGACATTCTTGGCCTGTCAAGAAAACCCATTACCTTGCTCAAGCCATCAAACAGCACTTTGAAGTGGGGGAGGACAGAGCCTCTGGCCACCTTCACGATGTTGTATAGGGCCTCACAGGCGTAGTACCGCAAGCGGCTGTCAGCATCATTGAAGCATGTCAGCACAGGCTCAATGAGCTCCTTCAAGTACAGACCAGAGTCCTGCAAATCAAAACACAAGGATAAGGGGGGGGGGGGCGCGGAGCCATGGACTTAAGCAGTGGCTACACCAGAGTGGAGCCCCTGCTTTCTTGCAAGTGCACTGGGGTGGGGGCTTAGAATAGGGCCAGCAAACCTGGCTAAGAACAGAATGCCCAGGCACTGACTACAGCTGGAGTCACCAACATCATGCTTGTGGGCAACATAGATTCCTCAGGCACACAGGTGCTAAAGTCTCCATCCCTTGTCCATTTTTAAAAAATGAGATCTGAGCGAGTTGTTGTGGGGGGTGTTTCCTGTTTTGTTTTGTTTTTTGCCTGTTTTGGGTTGGTGTTGGTCTTTGAGATGTGGATTGGGGGCCGGGGGGGGGGTTCTTCTGTGAAATGAACATCTGTTGGTCCCACAAGAGTTTCTTAAGTTTCCAAATGTGTCCTCAAAGCCAAAAAATATGGGCACCCCAAACCTAGAGCAAAAGCTCCTTACTATGCAGCAAAGGCAAGAAAGTCCATTTTAAATAGTGAGAGGAGATGGGCCAGAATTCAGCCTCTTTTCAGGAATGTAGGAAGAGCTGTCACTCTGCTAACAAGAAGTCCCATCTCCCTTGCCTTTTCTGGCCGCTGATGGGAGGGAAGGGAACCTGTTCCCTTCCGACAATGCCAAAATAAACAAAAGGTGGCTCAAAACTTGGAGTTCCTTATTAGCCAAATAATGTGTGAATAAGCCCAAATTTTGCCAGGGAAAATGGCAGGAAATTGGTCAAAGGCAGCTGGAAGCAGCACACAGCTTGACTAAATGCTTCCCTACATATGAAGATGTTACTAGGAGATATTTCTTAACATTGCACTAAATCAGCATTAGAGCTTAATTATTCATAAAGCTTATTTTTGGAGATTGTGATAAATAATTTTGTAACTAATTTGGAATCCATTTTTTAGATTTCCAAAGTCACCCATCACAGAATGTCTTCCTCCTCTGGAACAAATGTGAGGTTAGAACAGACAACCTCTCTCTCTTCTAACAGAGGACAAGGGCTCATGTCCTCCTATGGGGTCAAAGAAACAGCAATACCACCTACCTTCCCAAGAGCAATGGAGCAGGCTGCCAGGCCAATAAGCCCCCCTTTTCGACTATGTGGGTGCTGGGAAAGTGCAAACTCCTGAGAAAGAATCTGAATCACATGCTTGATCTGAGCTGTGCTGTTCTGAGCCACAAATTCACGCACGAGCCTAAAAACAGGAGAATAAGAAGGCTGTATCCTGTCTCACCAGGTCCATGTCTGGCTCCAGTTTAACATGAGAAATATATTTCTTTTAATTTAGCTGGCCATTAGTAACCCTGTATGCCCACAAATGAATCATCTATGAACAAATGAAATGGAGCCAGAAAACTGGTCCACCTTGCCCAGTTTTGCCCACTCAAGCTGACAAGTAGTTTTGCAAGGTGTGTGCAGGGAGAAAAGCTTGGTCTTCTCTGTGGCTGGATAAGACCCCTCCACCATACGAACAGCAGCCTGCCTCTGTGTCACCTATTTCAGGGCTTTATCTCTATGCCTGGTATGTGGTGAGAGCGGAGAAATACAGGAGAGAAGAGACGCAACTTCCTCAGAGCTGCTGTTTGTAGATCCCGCTCTAAACCAGCACTCCCGCCCCCGCTCAGGCCTGCTCCAAGAGAAAGAAGAGGCCCTTCCGTGACAGGATGAGCAGGAGCAGCCAACGGGCCAGCCCTTCAGCAAGGGGAGGCGGGCGCTGAGGAAAGGGCTTTGGCTCAGAGGCTGAAGCCCCGCCAATGGCACCTCAAGGCAGGGCGGGGAAAGACCCTGCCGGGCACTACTAATGCGGCTGCTGCTGCCATTGCGGTGCGAGAAGGGCCCCCTCAGCGGCCCAAGAGCGTGAATGGAAGGCAGCCCGTTCCCCTCGCTTACTTCTCGATTTCCAGCGCCGCCACCTTCCGCTTCTCGTAGAGTTTGTCGTTCAAGGCCCGCACGATGCTCGGCGTCAGCGGAGAGAAGTCCTTCTCCGGGTTCATCGCGCCGGTCGTCCCGCCTTGCCCCGGCTTCAAGGAAGGAAGGAAGGAGGGGAGAAAGGAACGAGCGGCTCCCGAGCGCAGGAGCAGGTGGGCGGGGAGGAGGCACTGGCGCTGCTGTAGCGGAGGAGGCGCTTCCCTCCTCTCTCTCCGGCTACCAGGCGGCGGCCATCTTGGTCCAGTCACGTGAGATATCAGGTGCTTCCTGCTGCCCCCCCCCTTCCCGGCGGTCTCACGTGACAAATTCCCCCGAGCCGCTTTTCTTCGTTCATGCGGTCCTCGAACTGGCTCCCGCGCGTCGCCAGCGATCAAGATGCAGTCAGGGCGGCGCAGTCCACCTTGAAGGTCGGGGAGGCTTGGTGGGGCTTCTCGCCCTGCGCCTTCGAGCGACGCCTCATCCGGATCGGCAGACGCCCCTCAGGCGGTGGAGCGGGATCGCCCGGTTCCAAGGGCCAGCAGCTCCCGCAGGTGGCCTGACCTGGTATAAATCACTTTCCTGCCTTTCTGGGCTGCCTCCAACTCAGTGCTGCTCATAGACCCACTGATACGGATGGCTTACGTTAGTCGCCTTCATTCATGTCAGCGGGTCTCGCAGACCCAGCATTTTCCTCACTCTACTGTATAAAGTAATTGCCTTCAACAGTTTGACACTCGAATCCCACCTTTCGTCCAAACAGACATTTGGGGACCCCTTTAAAATTCCGGCAAATAATGCCGCTGTCCCAACCCTCTGTTGCAGAGCATTGCTGTAACCTGGACGGGTGGCGAACCTGCAGCCATCCAGCTGAGGAGACTTGGGAGTCCCAACAACTTCTGGAAAGTGCTGACATTAGTCTGCTTAAAGCATTTCAATTTGAAGGAACTTAAATGATGGCATGTTGAGTGAGAAACAGTCAAAACCATACTTATCCCCCACGTCCCCAAGTTTCATTTGAAAGACTGGCAGCACAACCCCCTCTACCTGTTTATTTAAATGAAAGCCTGACACTAGGACAACTGTGAGCAGTGGCAGAGATTGTGCTGCTTAATTAGGAATCAGCCACTTGTGGAAATGGCTCACTTTTCTCTAGTTGGCCCTAGTATGTTGTCAGAGCCAACACTGGGGGAGGGCAGTTCTGAAGAGAGGCATGCTGGCAAATAGCACCTTGTTGGAAAGCATCTGGGTCATAAGCAAGGAGGCCCTGGTCTCCATCACTATCACCAAGAGAAGTCCTGTTATCCCCTCTTGAGTCAAATATTTCACTGGATATTTTGCCCATGCCCTTATATATTTCTCTGCAGCCAGAAGTTCCAGAAACAGATTCTCAGGATGCCAGCTGTCCCTCTCAGCCTAACCTGCACATTTGCACAGCTGAGTCTACAGACAGGTATGCGACATTATGCACAACCCTGATGTCACAGGTCATGGTGGTTCTGCCTCTCCCACTTTCTACCATGGAGGGAACTGATAGCTGATTATTGCCATCCAAATCATCTGTTTCCAGGCAACCTGAGCAGACATTAAGCTTTTGGTCTGGCTCTCTCCCAACCAGATCCCAGAATCCTACCCGCAGCCTTGTCCTGACAAACTTTCAAGCAGTTTCTTGTTTTGTTTAATAACCTTTATTCCAAAATAAAATCTTATGTAACAAGACACTCTTATCATGAATATAAGGCGGAAGCTCATTTTGCACATTTCCAGGTGATGTTTTATGCTGCTGCATTAACTTATTCAGCAGATTGAACACTGGAGGAATATTAAGGGAAGAAGGACATTCCTGGTATGGTGTGTGCTGCCCTCCTTACACAAGGAGACACTTGGTTTGTTCTGACAGAAATCTTGCATGTGGAAGCCCTGTGTAACACACCCTGCTGTCCTCCGTGCCTGCCGCAAGGACAATCACAGAGGGCTTTCCTCCCCTCTCCTTCCAAAAGGTACAGAGGCATTGCCAACTTTCCCTTCTCCTAAGAAAAGCAAGGAAGATGCTTGACACAGGGGCTCAAATACCAAAAAGCAAGACATGCGCTGACTGTCTAGCTCTCTCTCCCTCCTTATGGCAATGCTTAAATGAAACAAGACAACACAGTGGCTCTCCACAGTTTCATTTCTCAGGCGTGATACCCTTTAGATAATAAACCCAGGAAACTCCTGAGCCCAGCCCAGCTGCACGAGGACAAGAGACAACCAGCTTGCTGGTGACAGCGGCTTTGGTGCCACTTGGGTTCCCTTCAAAGGAAACTAGGATGGTAGCTGATTTCTTAGCCTTAATAGTCTCAGTGGCCTTCACAGTGAAGGCAGAATTCTCCACAATGTAGGAGAAAGCCATGGGATGCAGGAAGACATTCTTAAAGGGAATGGCTGTGCTGGTGCCAGCCCTGATCTGAATAGGCCCCTGTGGTTTAGGAGGGATTGATGTGCCACTGAGAGGGATGACATAGTCGCCTCCTATGGTTGAGGAAAGGACAAGTGTTCCCTTGCATTCACCCAACTGGCAAGGCTCAAAGATTACTTCCACGCTGACTTCAGTGCCTCCTAGAGATCCTGCAGGTGCATTGATGACTTTGTCCACGTGGAAGTCAGGGCAGTCAAGCTGGAAAGAGAAATCACAGTCTTGTTGGTTTGGTGGCTGCAGTTGTACCACAGAGCAGACAAACGTAACATTTCTTACTGACTCACATTTTGTCCAGAGGGTCAGAACAAACTCCAGTAAAACAGAACAAACAAACTGGGCTGCATTATTGTGGTGCTCAGGCTCAGTTACTGCTTCCTCTCCCTGGCAAAACTCCTCCTGCAATGCCTTTGTCCTTTGGAGCAATGAAGTAATCAGCCACCAACCCCAGACAGAAGAGCACAACCCATTGTACTGGTTTGTTCTGAAAACAAGGAGTCTCACTGGAGAGGGGAGAGAGGCATAGAGGCGGGGGCATTTCACCCTGGCAGCCTCTCACACAGGCATCGTAAGGCAGATCTCCTTTTACCCAGAATCCTTCCTTGTGAGAAGAATCCCAACTTGGGCACAGAAGGAAACAATCTGGAGCCTGGCAGCAGCTATTTTTATTTACAATATCCTGGAGGATGTGATATTTGTCAGAACCCAAAAGGTATGTTCAAATGGAGTGAGGAGGCCTCTTGCTTTCTCAGTTGCAAATTTGCACTGCACTGCATTGTCACATCCACCCTTGCCTTCGTGCTGCCTCAAACTTTTTCCACTTCCTCTGCAATTTTCATTTGCCTGGCAGCAAAGGGGAGACTCATAGAACTCCTTGCATCTTCTGCAAAGAAAAGTCAACGTTTCCTCGTGGAGAACTCCTCACCTCACCCCAGTCACACACATAAACAACCATTTGACTGCTCAGGTCAGCCTGGGTTAAACCTATTGAGCAGAGAGAGGGACCCACAACCAGCTAGCACAGATTTCAGCTGCATCATAGCCAAAGTCCAGATAAATTTAACAGCCCTTCCCCATCCCTGCCATTGTCTGCTGGGAGTGGGTGGCACACGTAACAGGAGGGTCACAGCTCAGGACAGCAGAGCAAATGCTTTGCAAAGAGTCAAAGAGACGTGGGAATCCCCACTCAGCTACTGTCGCTACCTCTCACAAGTAGGATTGTTGTGATGGGATGGGAAAGAACCGTGTATTCTACCTTGAGCTGCTTGGAGGAAGGCAGAGTATAAACATCATAAAGTAAGCACATGGTCCCTGCTTCAGTCCCAGGCTGGGAAATACCTTTCTCTGCCTGCAAAAGCAGATGTTAACAGGACTGACTCAGCAGAAAGCAGCTCCAGAGGGATGTTCACATGCTTTCCAGCTAGTTGGGAAGAGAAGCTTGTTGGCACTGTGGTCAAGATGGGGTGAGAGGAAGCACTTTGCTTCTGCAGGGCCTGTAGCAAGAGCTACAATGCCACAAAGGTGTGGCAGTATCATAAGCTAGTGGAGCAGGATGATGGGAAAGTTGATTTGCCTACAAGCAAAGGCTACCGTGGGTGAAAGCTCTGTGTCTGTCAACTTGGACCAGAAGTGGCATCACAGCAACAGGAATCACCTTGGTGGTGTACTCTGTCTTCTGACGGGTGTAGTTGACAAACTTGGCGAAGACGATCTGGCTGCTGCCCAGCATGGCGCAGAAGGAGAGGGCTTTCTCTGGCCGGGCTGGGGTGGCTTTCAGGATCAAGTCGTACTGGAAGGAGCCCAGCTCATTGCTGTAGAGGGACAGGCGCCCAGTAACTTCTCCAGGCCTCATTGGTTGGAACTCAAACACAAGCACCCCCTGAGAAAAGAGGGGAGGGGGCAGAACAAGCAACCGGTCAAGAAGTGGAGGGGGATTTGACAGTCACTGACTGACTGGCTCCACCCAACTCCCTTTCTCTGCAAGAATGATTGTTCAGCATCCATGGCCAACACTGGGCAGCAGCAGAGAAGGGAGAGCATGTGGAAGAGCAGAAGGGGCAAATTCTGGCAAGTTCAAGAGCAGGGTTGGGACGGAGGCGCCACAGCCAGTGGGTCAACCTGGAGACAGTTGAGCAGCAGGCAAGTTGATGAGGGTGGCAGGCTGGGAGGGCAGCATGGAAGGCAGGCAAGGAACAGGCAAGAGAATAGGCAGGCATAGAGAGTTAGTATGGCATAGTGGTTAAAAGTGTCAGACTAGGACCTGGGAGAGAGCAGGTCTCCCCACTTGGCCATGAAACTCACTGAGTGGCCTTGGGCCACTCACAGTCTCTCAGTCTAACCTACCTCAAATAGTTATTGTGGGGATTAAATGAGGGGGAGAACCCTAGGCTCCTTGGAGGGTAAGGTGATAATGAGAAATCACATCTCAAGAGGCCAAAATATTCCCATTTTCAGTTGGGCTGGTTCACTTTTTGTTCTACAGAACAGTATGGACTGTTGAACAATCCTAGTTAATCCCTCTTGACAATCTAGCCAGTGACAGCCAGACCAATGCCAAGGGTCCTGGCTGCCTGATGACTCTGGGAGGGGCAGGGGACAGGAGGGCGTTCCACACCTTGGAGGTGTTGGAAGCAGCAGCAGCAGTGACATTTCCCTTCCTGTGAGGAGCTTGTTTTCACCTGACAGTAACTCGGGAATTGCCTCCCCTTCCTTATCATGCTGCTTTCAAAATGTGAAAAGAAAGTCAACCAGTCCTTCCTGCAGGCAGAATGCACACATGGGGAAGGAGGGAGTATCTCCACAGGAGAACGCCAGAGGGAAGGTGAAAGGGTTTTTTAGAGGCCTGCCATAAGGAGACAGTGGGAGGAAAAAGAGGGTGTGTGAGGGAGCAGGAGAGAAATGGAAAAAGAGAAAGAAATCCTGGATTCCTCAGTGAAGAAGGACGTATGAGGGTGAGAGATTTGTGCCAGCTTCCTTCAGCAACTTAAGGGCAGGACTAAAGTTATCCCAGGGATTGTGTCAGGTCTGAGCCAGGCTCCAGGCCAGACTGCAGGAGGTGGGAAATCTAGATTTACTATTATAATTATATTATATTATTATATTTACATACAAAGTGGAACCAAAACATTTTAGGGAAAGGAAACAATCACCCAGGTGTAGTTCTGCTGACTGCTGAATGACAGCAGAGCCGTCTTGCCCATTGCTGGCTGAGGCAGTTGCAAGACCAGGCTCTTGGCCACTTCAAAGGCAAATTCCTACCTCCGACTGAGCCGGGACAATGAACTGGGGGGGAATGTTGATGTCTGGCACTTTGCAGTCAGTGTTGAAGGTCACTGGGACATGGAGAGGGTTTTCAACCTTCACAGAAGATGAGGTGCTTTGCCGCACAGGGGTCATCAGCTCAATGGTGCCAAGTGGGCCACATGGGATGACCTTAAAAGTCACCAAATAGAACAGGAACTCCTGAGTCGTTTCATTGCGGAAGGTCACCTGCAAAGGTAAGGAAGTGTCAGGGTCAGGAGCTGCCATGGTGGTGACTCCATTGCAGGATGGAAATCCATTCAGGTCAGCTTTATCCCACCCACCTTTTGCCAAAACACTGCGCTAAACTGAGCACCCTTGCTTTTTCCAGAAGCACTGAGCATTCAGACTGCCTAGTGCAGGGCAACTGAACTAGTGTTGCAGCTCAGCATCACTGAAACTATGATGAATTGCAGTTCTTGCCAGCAGTGGCTGGGCTGCTCTCAGAAAAGGAGAAATGCAAAATGGTCAGGTGACTGGAAAGGATGGCAATGAATTCTCAGCCCACACAAGACAGCAGATGTAGAGCCTGAGGGGAAATGATTCCAAAGCATTTGATATCGGAAACTTTTTCCTTTTCAGCTGTGCACCAGGGATAACCAATGTGGTACCCTCTAGAGTTTTTGGACCACAACACTCATCAGCCCTAGACAGCAAAGCCAGCAGTCAGAGATACTGGAAGCTACAGCTGTTTGGCACTATTTGGGAGGAAGGGCAGGGTATAAATGTAATAAATAAAACAATAAATGGTCCACAACACCTGGGGGCACCATGTGAGCTGCCCTTCACCCATTTGATACAAAATGCCTAAAAAAACCCTGCAGAACAGCCTCTTGTATGGAAATCCCTGCAGCCCAGAAAGGGGCTGATGGTGGTTTTAGCTGCATCCCCAAATGCTCTGCTGAGCAGGCTGTCCTTAAATCTCCACTGATGTGGTCCCTATGAATGGGAGGGATCCTTCTACTTCAGGCGCCCTCAGAAGGGGAAAGGGGATGGTGTTCGGGTGGGGTATTTACCTTGGCACTGTACATGCCTTCCCTGTAAGAGAAGAAGGTGAGCTTGTGGTCCTTCTTGGCAGCAGTAGGCACATCCACATAGTCCAGGGTCTTCAGTGTGGTGGTCAATTCCAGCCTTTCGGGCTTCAGCATATCCACTGTCACACGGAATCTGTCAGAGGAAGGACAGTCACCACATTCACCCTCTAAATGCTCCACAGGGACTAGATGTGGAATGTTGGCTGTGGCTGTGCAGACAAAGAGAGGCCACTTTCTCCCCAGCTTTATCCACTGAAGAAAAACACCCACAAGCAAATAACTGTCTTCTGTATAATTTGCAGCTTTTCAACTTTTATTCAAGCAAGTTAAAAAATAAATAGCTTAGCCTCTTCAACTGGGTCATGGGCAGGGCCAGGTATGCAGACATTTAGCAGGAAATCATATTTATTCCAATGATATGAAAAGTTTCACTTGCTTGTTCTACAGATTCAACTGGTGTTAAAGGCACAGGGCAGCCATTACTACTACTACTACTACTACTACTACTACTACTACTACTACTACTGAAATTTGTATTCTGCCCTATACCCAAGATTCTTGGCCGATTCCATAGCATCCTAAGTCTTTAGTTTGGGTTTTCTTGGCAGAGAAATATAATATGGACTTGCTGGAGCAGTATTCAAAGGTGGGATTTGATTGATGTGACCACAGAAAGTGACAGAGAAGGAAAAGATGAAAGGAGGCTGAAGGTCCATTTGAGGGCAAGGTGTTGACTTCCAACTTGGAGAAGCACTGGAGAAACACCCCCCCCCCACACACACTGCAATTGTGAAAGGAATATATTCATTTTGCTCCTGTGGCCCATCACAAGCAGTATAGTCTTGATGAGGGCTCACCAACCTGACTCAAAAGAGTCACATTTCATTGCACAGCTGGACCATCACTCTCACCCATTTCATGGTCCTTCAATATATTTCTGCTTAGATATATCATCATCAGGCATGAAACTGGTGTGGTTAGGGGGTAGGAAGAGTCTGAGCAACATTTGGGGGTGCTCAGAACCACCTCTATGGAAACAATGTTCATTTTATGTGGACCTCAAAGTGTCTAAGGTTAAGAAAGGCAACTGCTGGGAGCTCTGGGATGTATTGCAGTTTCCTCACACAAAATAGAAGGAAGACAGGTGGAGACTCACTCAGAGCTATACTGTTGCCCTGGACTTAGGAGGAGGAGGATATAACAAAGTGAACATTATTGTGCCACACAGTGCAATCAAACTGCAAGACCTAGACCACAGACTAGCCTATCTGCTGCATCCTTCACCGGTGCTGCCCAGGTTTTTGAGGTATGCCTGGCTGTAGTTCCTTCCTTCCTTCCTTCCTTCCTTCCTTCCTTCCTTCCTTCCTTCCTTCCCACTTCATGCTGTAGGAATAAGTCATAGTCTGCATGGAGCTCACCACTGGTCATTGCAGAAGTCTCAAGGCTTTCCTTGGACTGCAACCAAAGCTCACCCAACAGAGTACAACTCTCAGCCGCTGGAACTGCAGAGAGAGCCTGGGGAAAACTCAGCCTGGGAGGGCTGAGAAAGGCAAGAGGTCTGAAGGATTCAGAGACCATGGCCTGTAACAGGTTACTGACAATGGATGCCAAGGCACACATTGAACTGTAGAATCCTGCTTGGCACTGGATGGAACAGACGCTGCCAGTCCCAACCCTATGACACACACACACCCCGTCCCATTTACCTTTGTGGCTTGTTTAGCCAATTGGAGATGGGGAGAAGTTCTGTGTAGAATGTTTTGCATGGAACTTCTCTTATGATGTTCCCAGCAGACTTTGGAGGCTCTGCGGTGCCTTGTAGGAGGTACAGCAGCCCCGTCCCATCCGGGAGGGGGAAGAAGATGGACCCCTAACAGGCAACAGGAGAAATGAGAACCTCAAGATACAGACATGACATGACCAGATTTCCCCTGTGAAATGTGGCTGCTTTGAAAGATACTAGGAAAAGAAGATGGTCCTCAGGTCACCTGGCATTTGCAACAGAAAAACAAAACAGCTGCCTTCTCCTGGAAATGCCACTCTCTGGAGTAAGCCCACCATGTTCAATGCAACATAGCAGAGCATCAAATGAAGCTGCAGAGGTGCTTCTACAGCTAAAATACTTTTAGCTCACCTAAAGTAATGAACTGAAGTTAGTCAGATCCATTAACTTCAATGGGTTCATTGAGTATGACTAGCATTGGATCCAACTCTTAGTTTTTGTGTTCTTTTAGTTTAATGTTATTTTATCTTTTTCTATTTGATTTTTTTTAAAATTGTAATCCTTGCCTATGAAACTCACTGGGTGACCTTAGGCCAGTCACTGCCTCTCAGCCTGACCCACTTCAAAGGGCTGTTGTGAGGATTAAATGAGGAAAGAGAGAACCAAGTATGCTACCTTGAGCTCCTTGGAGAAATAATGTGTGATATAAATGCAATAAATAAAATATTTCTTTTTAATAATTATTTTAAAACAATTGGCTGATAAAGGTACATGGAAACTTTTGGCTGCCAATAGCAAGTCTCCATAGAGAGAAGCCCGCAAATCTAGTCGAATTCCCTAGCAATTCTGATCTGAGACCCAAAATATCCTCTCTGCCCCCCGCCCCCAGCATCTTTGCCCTTTGTTGTGAAATACCTGGTCTTTCTTGTTGTCTGAATTCATGGCAAGAGGTTTATAGGTGACTTCATATGGCTTGTTTTGCTGGTGGGCTTCTACCCTAATGAACTCTGGACCCTTCCATTGCTCCCCTTCAATGATTGGCCGCAGGGTCCATGCCTGGTTGGTCTTGTTGGATAACATAATGGTCTGTGTGTGCTTTGCCCGCACCTGACATGTGAAATTCACCACCTGAAGAGTGAAAGGAGGGGACAGAGAGTGTCATAGTTTTTTCCTATATGGTCAACACACTTGAATTCTGAACATGTTCCGGGTGGTTTTAGCACATCCAAAACCAGGCTGTCCAAGCCTCCTTTTCTTCAGAGCTGTTTCAGTACTGGTTTCCTGCATTTCACCTTGCTAAATAATTTCCCTTCACAAAGAAGAAAAAGCTCTCCAGGGCAGTTGACTGAAGATGGGAATTACACTGGGGAAGCAAGAGTTCCAGTGCACCGTCTCAAAGAAAAAATAAATGGGTAGGACTGGAGGTGGTGGGGTTGTTGCCAGTCCTTCATAGTCTGGAGTCACTTAACCTTGGGCCCTCAGATGTTCCTGGACTCTATGTCCAATCAGCTGTAGTCAGTAGAGCCAGAAGTCGAAAGATGATGTGAGTTGTAGTCCAACAGCATCTAGAGGGCACCCAGTTGGGGAAGGCTGGCTTAGAGCTCAAGAGCCTACAAAGCACATCTTCCCCCAAGCACAAAAACATTTGCAACTGGTATTTTATCACTGGGGGACATTTTGAAAACATTTGAGTTTCTACATCTGTATTACTCCTTATTTGGTAATTCAGGGATAGCAACAACATGGTATCCTCCAAATACTGCTACAATTTCCATTACCCCTGGCCACCAGCTATGCCCTCCAGATGTTTTGGGACTACAACTCCCATCACCCCTAGCTAACAGGACCAGTGGTCAGGGATGATGGGAATTGTATTCCCAAAACATCTGGAGGACCAAGTTTACCTATGCCTACTGAAGCTAAAAGGTCTCTGTAGGTTGTATACAGTTTCCCCAAATAAAAAGTATATGTTGCAGGTTATTATGGCAAGGGTGGAAATACCTACATCTGACCTTTATTTTTTAATAAACAGAAAAGAACAACTAAAAGGAGAGTGCTGGGACATGGCCAAATGGGGGGAGGGGGATGGAAGGATAACTGTATTTCAGTTTTGCATGGTAGTTCAGGGAGTGCAAATCTCAGAGGTTTCACATCCAAGCCTGATCCAAACACATTAATCCTCTGCCCAAATATGCAAATACAGCTTCAGAGAGTGTTCCACAGGCTAGTCACATGTGAGACCTGCCATCCCACAAAAACAGTCCTGTTGAGGAGGTTTTGTACCTCTTTGACCTGGGGGACTCCCACACAGCATCCGGTGAGCATGAGCTTGAGTGGTTCTCTGCCTTGGATGTGACACTGGAGGTTCTCATAGCAGATGTCCTGGCTCTGCTCACAGGGGTGGAAAGTCACTTCAAAGAAGACGTCTGTTCCTGGGGAAATGTAGCCTTCCACTGGCCTAATGGAGAAGTCTGGCTTGAAGCGCTTGGCGTCCCATTTAAATCTTTTCACAAAAAGAAAAAGAAGCATTTCAGCAGAAAGGTGGAGGACAACCCAGAAAGCCCCTTTGCTCTCGTTTCCTCCATGCTTCCTTTCCTTGTGCCTTCATTTCAAAAGGCACATTTGTAAGAGAAAGACAGGAGGCCGACCTGGGAGGCTGAAGACCAAACCCACTGGCTGCAGATTGCTGATCTCTAGTGCTGAGGGTTGCTGCCATGCAGGGAATTAGAGGTATTGTAATAGATACAATCTATTAGAGATGCCTCCATTGGGGTTGGGAAAACACACATTTTGGATTAGCCCTTCTGAAGATGGTTGGTGCTCCATGGTAGAGCTACAGAGAGGAATTACTGAAAAGGAGTTGATGCAGCCACAACCCCCTAGTGACAAAGACAATGGGAGGTGATGGGGGAAGGATAACAGGATTGGAAGGAGAGTCAAGTGAGTGGCATTGCCCTAACAGAATCCTGGGTTACTCAAAAACGTGCTAAAGTTTTTACCAGCTGAAGCTGGCCCAGTGAACATGGATTTACTGTCCTGTTTCCTCTCTGTTTTGTTTTGCCTTTGACACCTCTGGAACAAGTGAATGGCCACTTAAGCCAGGACCTGAAGGGAGGAAGACCAGCCTTGTGGAGCATAAAGGATGGTGGAGTGGGGTGGGGAGGGAAACTCAGCCAGAAAGACTTTCTCTGTTTACCCCACACCGATGTCTCCTGTGTTCTGCATCATGATGCGGCGGGAAGCTTGGCTCCGTAGCACCACTGCTCCAAAAGGGACATGATCCTGGTCTAGACTGACTTCGATGCCCTGGCTGCAGCCTTGCACCACAAAGAGGGAGCGCAGGATCCCGTGGCACTCAAGCAGGACCTCCTCTTTGAACGGCAGGATGCGGCTCTTTGGGGCAAAAGTCAACTCCACATGGCATGTGCCTTCTTTGGGCTTCAGGGTTATTTCATTGCATGGAGTCATGGAAAGAACCTGTCAAAGAGAGATGGGACTGAACACTCCCTGGACCAGACATTGCCCCAGATAACTCCAAGGGGCTGCTTTTCTCCAGCAAGTCTGGTAGGTTTGTTGCCATGTTTTTCCTCTGGCAGAACAGCTGCATAACAGGCAAATGTATGGCTTTTGCACTATGAATACGTAATTAGTGAAGGACAAGCTCTTCCTGGATTGATTTAGAATGGACCTACCTCAAACAAATTAAACTTGAGTCCCATTCTGAGGTAACACCCTCTCATGTTCCTGATAAACAGGCCTGGAACCCCCACCTCAAGGCTTCACTTTTTTCCAAACTCACTTGCAAAATGTTGCAATTTGGAGGACATAACCTTATTCCCAGTGCAAAGATTCATGGGAGATGTAGTTCCATGGCTCTTGGTGCCCTAGTAGACCCATCAGGATCCATGGATACTACATACTTCACAGAACACTAGGATGTCTTTTCAACAACTGTTAATTGTCTGTGCTTTTCTGTAATTCATTTCCCTCTAACCTCCCTGCACTTCCTCCATATGTCAAACATATACTGTACCTGTAACTCAGGATAACAGTTCACGCATCTGATGAAGTGGACTGTAGTTCACCTCAGCTTAAGCCATAATTAATGTGTCAGCCTTGAAGATTACACAATACTCTTTGTTCTTTTCACTGCAACAATCTAGCATGGCTACCCCTCTGGAACTAGGAAAAGTAGCTCCCATGGATCCTGATGATGCTAATAAGGACATCTTTGGGAACTAAAGCTCCCAGGGGCCCTTATGCCTAGGATACTGCTATAGCTATATCCAAAGTCTAAAGGACCAATGAAATCTTCCTGATGCAAACATAGCTATTTGGTGATCTTAGATTGGAGGCAGTTGTGTCAAGGAGGGTCAACACTGGGCTCAACTTCAGAGGGGAGATGGATTCTATCTAAAATGGGTATGAATTTTCAGAACTGTGAAATGTGATATCCAAACAAACATCTCAATTATAAACTTTGACACCCTTACTAGGTAGGACAGACAGTGCTTCGTATTTCTCCTTATGGAGTTGTTAAAGGTCCTGCCAGATAAATGGGTAGCGATTCAGTTGCCCCAGTAGAGACCAGGTCTGCCTGGTCTGCTAGCCAACCATTTTTAGAAATAACCAAACCACTCATATTTCTCATTTTCCTTGCTTTCCACCAGCATATGGTACTGCTTGAACATGAAGGTTCCATTTAGATCACAAGGCTAATAGAACCAGCCATAATTTCACAGGAGTACAGTTGAAGAAAAAAATAAGTTATAACATTAGTCTGCATAAAATATACCTGAAGTTGTTCAAACCCAGTTCAAAGTGCCCAAACTGGAGCAGAATCCAAGTTTTGCCAGAGTTCTCCCCTCCTAAGGTAACCAACTACAAAAGCCATCCAGGCTTCCCATGTGTTATCAAAAGGAGAGGAAAGCCAGAAAATACATTATGTTTGGGAGGGCCCTCTTTGGTGAGAGTTTGTCTGGTTTAGCTTTGGCAGTGTTCCAGAAGCCAAATTTGACTGGTAAGACATTTTTGGTTAATGATTCTGCTATGCAATAGCATTTCTTTCTTCACTCAAAACAGAGTCAGGTGAACAATATCCAAGTCTTAACTTTTCTGAGCTAATAATGGATTGTAGCCTTACTTATTAATCTGAATTCTTTCTCAGCAATTTCGCATATGCAATCCTACGGGGGGGGGGAGGGTTTAAACCACTGAAATTAGAAATGCTTCACAATATTAAGAACACAATCCCTTATGTTAGAATGACCGGAGGTGCAGGGGGTCCCATGGCAGGAGAGGGGGGGGGACCCTTACCTTCTGTTCCTGCAGCTCTGATGCAGAGTACATGAAATTAAGGTTGAAGGTGACAAAAGTGACACTGCGGTTCACTATCGTCACCATCTTCTTCACACTGTGCCCTGGAGGGACAGCTCCAAATTTCAGCACTTTGTTGTGAGGTTCTGTAACCTCTATCTGTGGGCAAAGAAAACACACAGTGGGGAGAACTGAAATGGAACAGGGAAAAGAGGTAAGAAAATGGCACAGGCTAGTGTGATGAAGGGTCCATATAACAATGAGACGTGAGGACAAAATGACACCAGGAGAGTGCATGAAAGGCTCAAGGATGAGGAAACAACATTGTCTTTTAGGAAAAAAACAGCAGGTGAGCAATTATGCTGAAAGCAGAAAAAACTCAAAGTTTTTGTGCCTTCGTGATGTCTAGATTGCCCTGAAGAAGCTGCTGATGCTCCTTTCAGATGCCTCAGTCCCCCTGTCTCCTTCCAAGATCTCCAGATTTCCTTCAGTGATGGAAAGTCAAACTCCTCACCATTTCCCTCTGGCCTAGCGTGTCACCAAGCAGAGGTGGAGAACGTACTGGGCAACAGCTCCTGCAGTCCTTGAGCACTGGTCCTGCTGGCTGCTGGAAGTTGGGGCACAGATGATCCCCATCCCTGTCGTGAACATCTATCCTCCTTCCAGTGTGAGCTTCGGATATCCCTGACTGCGATGCAATGTTGTTTCAGAAGTGCCTACTTCAACAACCTCATATTCAGCCCAGGGAGGGGACTTTCAAGAGTTCTAACCATGTTGCTTTGCTCCTACCCTGTCTGCAACCAATTTCCTGTCACTGTAGGTTCTGCCCCACTCTGCACACCTCAGTTAATGACCATGTCACTGCTAACTCTTCTATCTCGATGTAAAAATTGAGAAGCAGCCTCTGCTTGTTTGGAGGATCTTTTCCTTGCTTTCAACTTAGATTTGACTGTAGAAACCCAACAAATGCAAGGCTGAAGGAAGCCAATTCAATAAAGATAAATAAGATGCAGCTCCTAGAAAAACATCCCACTTGTCTAAAGAGTAACATATTTGAGCTGCATCTTATAAGAGGCACAAAAGCTGAAGTCTTAATTTGGCCTCTCTGGCTGTGGAGCCCAGAGGTCCAGGACACTCACTCAGTCTCACCTTCATCTCAATGCCCTTCCCGAAGACCTCAATATTACGCTGCAAGACCCCATTGATTTCAAAGGTGATGACCTCATGGTAGGAAATGGCCTCTCGGGGATAGAAGGTGATTGGAATCTCTGCCTTTCCTCCAGCACCCAGCACTTCAGCATGGAAACCCACCTCGAGGTAAGCTGTGTTGGTGAACAAGCATTCCAGGCTACGAAGAGGCAGAAAAGACTATCATCAACCTTACAGAGTGGTGGTCATTCTCTCCAGCCACAAAGCCTGCCTGAGCCCCTACTAGGTTCTAGACTTAGGTGGCACTGATACCACATTTTGAAACAGAAAGATTCTTTCTCCAAAAAGGTGCCTCTGACTCTGAAAGATGAGCAGCTTTCCAACAGTTTGACTTGTGGACCTCAAATATGACTGAAAAAAATGATTTTTGGAATAAATATCAAGGAGTGCCAGGTTATAACTCTTTTCCTGTTTTGTAAGAGTTCTATATGTTGCTCAGAAGAAATTTATATTTAAGGTTTAGGTTAATCTTTATGTATACAATGTGACAATTTATACTTTTTACAGCACATTTTAATTGATTTACATGTTATTGATATGTTCTATGCTGATCTGCCTACCCAGTTAACTTTTTACTTAATCATTTACTTATTTATTAACCTGCCTCATCATTTTATTTAATTATTTAACTTGGGGTTATAATTATTTGTATACTGTATTATTTGCTTTCTGGTTATAATATCTGTATCACTGACAGCTAAAAGTAGCAGGGTTGCCAATATAGATGGTAAAACTACCGTATTTTTTGCCCTATAGGATGCACTTTTTCCCCTCCAAAAATGAAGGGGAAATGTGTGTGCGTCCTATGGGGCGAATGCAGGCTTTCGCTGAAGCCTGGAGAGCGAGAGGGGTCGGTGTGCACCGACCCCTCTCGCTCTCCAGGCTTCGCGCAGCTCTCTGCAAGCCGTGGGAGCCCGGCGCCGGGCTCCCACGGCTTGCGGAGAGTTGCCTGTTCTGGGGGCTGGGGTCGGGGGAAGCTCGGGCTTCCCCCGCCCCAGCCCCACGCCTGGGGGGGGAATAATTGTTTTTCCCTTTATTTTCCCCCAAAAAACTAGGTGCGCCTTATGGGACGGTGTGTCCTATAGGGCGAAAAATACGGTAATTAATTCTGTATCAACTGCCCTGTGTCATGCCGCCTATTTAATCCATGCCACTTATTTGGAATTATTAAGCTACATTTTCAAAAAGCAAATGTGTGTGACAGGGGTTGAACTTCACTGCTCTCTGTTTTACCCTCTCACAGCCTCCACAATCTCCCTCTCTCTCTCCATACAGTGATCAGCTCTAATGTCTGTTCCAACTCTCTGTGCTTCTGCTATGTGCATTTTTTCTTGGGCTAATAGCTGCTCTCAGTGGAGAGATGCACAGTGCTTTGGGCTTTTGACAAACCAACGCTGTCGCCTCCACTGACAATGTTGAGGCAAGGCACTAGAACACAAGGGGCCCCTCCCAGGGCAGAGTTGGAGCAGGCAAAGAGAGAGAAGACATGATTAAAAGTGTTGTGTCACACATTCATCCCTTCCTAACTGCTAATGTGCCTGTGCAAATGGGGCATCACACATTTGTCAGGTACCACATCAGGGGTGAGGTTTATACTTTCCAAAATTGCCTTCTGCCTTCAACAAGTGAGGCAGAAAATGGAGGTTGGGACCGCTAATGATACCAGCTAGCTCATCCGAAAAAGCCCATCTAAGCAGCTGGAGATCTTCTAATTGCAACCCCAACAGATGCTGCAGATTGAAAGGTTGGTAGGGCTGTGATGCCTCTTAAGGAGAGTCCGCTGATCTAGGTAGCGTATTGATTTGCCCTTTGCTGATGGGGCTATATAAATTCCCAAGGCAGACATGGGACTTTGCCTGAGCAATGGTTAATTTGACCTTCCCTGCCTGTGATTCTTGGTTCTGATTCTCCCACCTTTTGCCCTCCACCCTGCTAGCTCTTTGCTCTGCCTATAGCCCAACATCACACCATTGCTGGTGCTGTGCACCTGAATTTACCTCCTGCACATCTGGCATGGTGCTCTGTGTCTGCGAGGCACATCATTGGTCCAGCTTACCTTGCATCCTTGGCATCCTTATTCGTGACAGTCAGGATTCGTTTGGAAATGGTCATTCCACCTTGGTAGATGAAGCAGCTTCCAAACTCCACTTTGGTGAGGGAGAAATGGATGCTGGGATTCACAGCTGAGCCTTCCAGCAAACAAGTAAATGTTGGTCCATGGCTGATCTGTGAGCACAGAGAGAGGCTGCCTGAGAACTGGTCAGATTAGTTGTCAGACTAATATATACTTGGCTAATTTTATTTTTAAGACAATATCTGATTGTGCTGGGAGTTCTAAGCTTTATTTTTTTATATCCTTGGTGTAAATATTAAGTGGGTGATTTGAAACCTTCTCGTCAGACATCAGAAGAAACCCACCACCACCGACCCTGGGTCTTCCTTACCTGCAGCTTCAGCTCCACATCTTTTAAGGTGCATGGCTTCAGCGGGTGGAAGGACAGCAGGACCTCTGTCCGATCCCCTGCTTCTACTACTTCGTTATTTGGAGAGATGGCAAAATATTGCTGCACTGCTTTGGCAAGGTCAAGTTCCCATGAGAAGTTGAAGTTGAATTTGCCAGTATTCAGAATATAGAAATGGCACTGAGCATAATCACTGACTTGCATCTGTCCAGAGCAAAGAGAAGATGCAGCATTAATACTGTTGCAGAACCGCTGCTTGTTATAGGCTTGTCTTCCTTTGAGCTAGTGGTGCCACCCACAAAGTGGTGCTACCCACCCCTAGATTGGATAGTCACTCCAGAAGGATACCATGGTCGATGGTATCAAAAGCTGCTGAGAGGTCAAGAATAATTAACAGGGACATGTTTCCCTTGTGTCTCTCTGGATAGAGGTCATCATACAGGGCATCCAAAGTAGTTTCTGTGCCAAAATCGGGCCTAAACCCCGATTGAAATGGATCCAGAAAATCAGTTTTTTCCAAAAGTGCCTGAATCTGGTCTGCAACTACTCGCTCCAGAACCTTGCTCAGGAAAGGGAGATTAGCAACTGGCCGTTAGTTAGTTAGGTTTCCCGAATCCAGGGAAGGTTTCTTAAGGAATGGTTTTACCACTACCTCCATCAAACAGGCAGGGATCACCCCCTCTCATAAAGAGGCACTGATCACCTCCCTGGTCCAGCCAACTGTTCTCTCCCTGTTGGTTTTTATCAGCCAAGAGGAGCAAGGATCTAGAGTGCAAGTGGTTGCCCTGACCAATCTGAGCACCTTGTCCACATCCTCAAACCTTACCAACTGAAACTCATCCAACACAACAGGACTAGACAGTGCTCTGGACACCCCATGAGATTCATCTGCTATAACAGCAGAGTCACGGTCTTGGTAGATCCAAGTGGTTTTATCCTCAAAATGCTTTGCAAACACATCACAGTGGGCTACCATTGGTTCTCCCACCTCCTTTGGGCCAGCCTGTAAAAAGCCCTGTACAACCTGGAAAAGCTCTGCAGGAGGACATAATGAGGATGCAATTGAGGCAGCAAAGTATGCTTTCTTTGCTGCCTTCGCGACCACTAGTTAGGCTTGATAATGAGCCCTTACCAGTGTTCGGTTGCATTCATTCAGATCTTTCCTCCACTTGCATTCAAGCCGTCTCCCAGCTTGTTTCCTTGCCCTAAGCTCTGGAGTATACCAGGGGGCCAAACAGGCTCCATGAAGTGGGAGAGGGGACTCAGGGGTGATCGTGTCAGTAACCCAAGCCCTTCAGGTGTTAAGAGTCCAATGGCACCCGTGCCCCACCTCTGCACTAGGATCTAAGCTCCACTGAGCTCAGTTTGATTTTTTTCTCAAGTTGCATGCATAATAGGAGCCTCCTGAAGTGGGAGAGAGAAGGGAATTTGTCACCACCTGGAGTGTTGCCAAAGAGGATCAGAATACATTTCTGCAAGTTGTAGGGTCTCAGTTTGTGACCCTACCTTTCCTACAAATGAATCCACAATGTTGATGCTTAGGGACCGGCCTAGCCAATCTGCTTGGAAATGTTTCCATCAACACAGCTTGCTGTTAAAGACACTGTTTCTCAAGCCATCACTATGGAAAATTCTGCAAATTGTTGATGCTTGTTGGAGTCAAGTAGCGATAAGATCATCCTGGGCTCTCACCTCTTGAAAGCTGATCCGGTGTGGCTGGTCAGGGTCCAGCTCAGTAAGCAAACCACTACTTTCCTGACACTTCACAGACACATTCATGGTGTGGCCAGTGGCTTTGATGTTCAAACAGAGGGGCTGGCTCTTTCTTTTGACATCACAGATCAAGTTGAAGTTTACCTCGCCCTCCAGGTTAGGCATGAATAAGATGCTAATAGGAAGCCTGGTGAGAAAACACCACACATTTGGTTGGGGTTGGTTGCACTGAGAAAACTAGTCACAAGGATAACTGCATCCTGTAGGAGGCTGAGCCCTTTCAGCACTGAGGGCTTTTCAAGACCAGTTAACCCCTCATAAACCTGCGGAAAATTGCATGCTTTGTGCTAAGCCTGTAGCCAAAATCCTTCCCTGCAATGCAGAATGTGAAGTTGCAGGGGAGAAAGGGGCCAAAGAACAAGTGCTTTACAGATGATGCCATGGGACCAGAAACACAAGAATCTTACGAAGGGAATGTCTGGCTCGCTCCCAATCAACAGGGACAGCCTGAGTACCAAGAATGTGCCATTCAAGGCACTTGTTATCTAGCTCCACATCCTCCTTTACCTGGAACGAGGTGGGATTGAGCCTTCCATGGGCTGCAGTTTTAGACAGCTGATTCGCCCCTCTGAAAAACGAGAGCCTTCTCTGAAGGAAAAATTGTAGGTCTCATTCTCATTGTTGATAATGTCGATGCTCTCACGAGCCTCGTGTCCTTAGGGAGAGAGGAATAGCAGCAGATTGCTAGGGTTTGAGTCAGTTTGCTAGAGAGAACTCACCGCCTTCCCAATTATATTTACTCAGAATCTTTACTGCCTAAGAGTAAAATGTATTTTCCCCCAATAAAAACTTACACAAAATGAAACACATTTATCCTTTAAAACTCACATGTCTCTGAATTTTGCAATTCAACTATAATATATAAACTATATTATATTCAACTATAATATATCAACAAAAATGTATATATTAAAGGGAAAGACCATTTGGTTCTTACCTTGCAAAGTTGATTTCTTTGTGCACCAAAATACTAAAGAATTTTTATGAATATTTGTTTTAAGATTAAATTGCAGAATATGATTAGATTGCACCATACATTTATACAAATTGTGTGAAATATGGCAAATAGATATTCAGACTGGGAAAATAAGAAACTGAAATGGACAGATTCCCCCCGCTGCCTCCCATGTCTATCCTTACCAATAAGGAGCGAGCGGAAGTTCAGGTGGGATCTCTCCAGAGACACAGCAGGATCCGTGGTGTGGCCAACCAAGAGGAATGGGACAGAAAGGTTGTGTTCAGGGATTAAGAAAGTCCAAAAGGATTCTGTGGTGTCCAGATGTTGAGGGATGAATTCAAATATGACCTACAGGTAAAAAGGCAACTGGAAACCTCTGGCACAGCCCTGCTCTTGCTAGTGGCAGTTTTCTACCTCCTTCCCCCTGCCTTTTACTACAATGCTTTCAAAAGTATTTCCACACACCATCACTAAGGACTTCCCCAGTTTTGCAGCCAGCATCTTCCTTCTCTACTAGGAGGCATTGACTAAAAATATTATTAAAACCCCAGGTTTTCCAATAGTCAATAGCTAACATAGCTCCATTGAGGAACTCTCTTTCTCAGCACTCTCAAGGAACAGCACAGGCCTGCTTCACTTTATAAGCAGTTGCTTTGTCCCTGTTTCCACAGTTATGTAGGTCAATAAAGGTTCTTGCTGTTATCGCTGTGTCTTGCTTCATGGAAACCCACCTACACCAGATATATTCTTCCCTTTCCATTTCTTGCTCTTAGTGTGGGTCTTGCTGGCAAAATTGTCATACCCATGTTTCCATAGGCTTTTTAAAACAGGGCCTCTTTCACTCTTCAGGTCAAGGGCAGTGTGCACTGTAGTAGTTGCTGCCTGCTTAACTTGTAATTTTGCTGTCTGAAGCAACATTTATATATTCTGTCACTTTTGTTTCCTATAATAAACCAAGCTTTCTTTATTCCTTGGGTGAGAAGTTATTGTGGACATGAGGTTAAGGGTTAACACATAACAAGCACATGTCATAACTCCAGCAAAAGATCCTAAACCTATCTTTAGTGTGTGTGTGAATACACATGAGTGCTAGACATGCATGTGGGTTCAAAACACATACTGTTACCAGAATAGATGTGCTTCTGTGTCGGCTTGCTGGAATAAGAACTACCAGAAGTGGCACATGGAAAAGGTACATGTATATGACACATCCATATATGTCTCGCCCTTTGTTTGTCTGAATTCCACACTTGCAAGAGGAACAGGCAACCAGGAGCGGCCACAACCTTGTCAAGGAAGACTCAGAGGCAAGAAATGGTGGCCCTAACTTGGCATTCCCTCTGCCAACTCACCTCCACTTTTTTCTCTGGCCGGAGCTGGCCTCGCTCCGTAAAGCAGATGAAGGCAGCATAATCTTTGTTCTCCTGCTGCTCACAGACCCACTGGAAAGAGTAGGTGGCATTGGTGGGGTTCATGATGGCAAAGCTCCTACCCAAGACATGGAAGAAGTGACATCGGAGACATGTTAGGCTGTCAGCTAATGGGGGGGGGGAAAGTCTAGTTGATTGTTCATCTGTCTTTTAAGAAACCAGTTCAGTAACAAATTGCATTTATGCACTTTTGCATAGCACCAAAGGTCTAGTGCAAGGATATGTGCTTGGTTTTTGTTTTTTTGTGGTGAAGTACAACACAATTTATTTCTTAAAGCTATCACTCATTTTAGAGAGAAAGACTATTTTTAACATTTGATTTTCTTTCCCTTTACAGTAACAAGCCTATCACAAAGCCACATAAAAAATAAGCAAGTGTGCCTTCATTTTCAGAGTGCTACTGATTAAAAGTCAGCCCCCACCAGTGAATCAAATAAACTTTAGTTGATTAGTTGACTGATCACATCAATAAAAGCTTGAAGCCTGGATGCAAATAAAAGTGCCTGATTCACTAATTCAGCATGTGGGTCACTGTCAGCCAAAACTCAAGTTATTGGGTGAAGTTATGAAATTCACAAGCTTGAATCCCTGCCTCCTGACTTTTATCAGATAAGTGACATGCTTTATATGAAGAAAAACAATGGTAAAGGTTCCCAGAAGCCAAAGCATAAACAATAACAAGACCGATTTATTACATCAATAAAGATACAGCAAAACAGCCCAAATAATATTAATCAGAAGAGGGAACACCAGTTGAATAATCCATTTTGACAAATCTTTTTCAATTGCATCTATTTCCTCAACGGTCCTTGGAGGCAGTGATAACATCCAGCTACTGAGGATATATCCTTATTCCTCTTGTGCTTTTCTGCTGATAAACATTCTTTTTTTCTATGTAGGTGCTTTTGCACTGATGCAAAACTTTCAGATGTTAGCAAATGCTTCCAAGGTAGCTGCTTCAGACCCTTTCCAGAGTCATGACTGGCGCTGGTGTGCCACGCAGGAAGGAGAAATAGCAAAAACGCAGCCGTGGAATAAACTGCTGCACCAGCAGCCCCACCATCCTGGGCATGCAACACTGCCAAAGGCAAAGCAGCTCTCTCGGCTGAAAGCCCAAGCCCAAGGGATGTTCCCAGTCACTGCTTAGAACACCTATGAGTGTTTGAATGAAGCAGTCAATGCAAAGAACTGACTGGATACTCACCGGGTGTTCCTGACATACACTCCTATAGAGGTAAATTCAATCACTTTGGTGTTGGCATCCAGGCTCATCCCACCAGGCCCTCGCAAGTCTTGGTTGCGTCTGTGCGCAGTGATGTAATTGGAATCTTCCAGCTCAAAATGACAGTAGGGCAGGAGGCTCTTTGCCTTCACAGCCACAACTGGGCCTTCCTCATCAGGCTTCAGGTTAGAAATACTGAAAGGAAAAAAGGCCCAGGTTGACAGGGAATATGAAAATTAATTTCTGGGACTCCCTACCCCACACATGGCATGTGATCCATCTTTTCCCCACAAGGAAACTCTCTTGCTATTTTTCTGCCTCTTTGGCAGTGATCACCACCCTTTCTGGACTAACAAATCCCCATTTTACTCAGTTTCTCACCAAGCATTATGCGGTCAATGCACATTTGCATCTGCTGGCATTCCAAGGCATGAGCAAAAGCTTCACCCGCATTTTGTCCCACTGAGCAGATATATACATACTATTCAGATAAGTTCAGCATTTGACTGGTGTAGGCCTCCACTGCATAAGGCTCAACTACTTGTGGCACTGTCAGGGAGAGTCAAAACTCTGTTGTTGGAGGCCTTTCCCCCCTATTTATGGGAACACTTGAGCCGCCACCATCCCAAGTCCATCAAAAGGGGGCAATGAAGTAAGAGGAACCTGTGTTGCTGCCTCTGCACTGCTCCTTCTCCCCTGGATTCAGAGAGACAGTGTTGATGCCAGAAAAATAGTGATTATAATTTCTGTGCAATTTTACAGAGCAAAGTTCGGAGCCTTCTAAACCTAGGTAATAGCCATTTTGTTAGGAAGTCACAGACCATGCTGCCTGCCTCCCACCGAACACCACAGCAGCTGTGTAAGGAAGCACTCAAGGTGAGAGCAAGATGTAACAACATCTGCAGTGTCGGGAAGATTTGCTCTCTCAGGACTTGTGGATGGCATTTGTGGGAAGTCTCCTTACCTGCAGAGTAGGCGGCCCTCAAACTCTCCCACTTCCTGAGGACAGAATTTCACCTGGAGGGTCTGGGAGCTCTTAGGAAGGATGGTACCACAGTTGGGCTCCATGAAGAAGGGGGCTCCAGTGGCTGCTGGGGACACGTAGGAAGAAAGGCTGTCCACCATACTCTCAAAATGACTGAACCATCGGCTGGACCCGGTCTTGATGGAAGCCACAGATGGAACTTCAGCTGAGTTGAAGGAAGAATTTGCTGAGACAACTGCTTCTCCTCAATGCATTATTCAAAGCAGCATTTTGTGACCTTCCATTTATTTTCCACATCTGGACGTTATGGTTGTTATGAACTCATCTACCAGGGCAAACATCTCTGGGACTTGGCGTGCAAGTTTGCCCTGGCCAGTGTCCTTCATGCTCCAGAGAATGTTATGGGGAAGAGGTGATGGCAACAGCAAGCACTTGAGACATAGAGCAAAAATGCCATGTTTAGGGTTGGCCTGGAAGCTGCAGCTTGGACAGAAGCAGTGAAATGGCATAACTGAGTGGAGTTGTCGACTGTGAGCAAGAAGCACCACTTTTAAAAGAACTGTGCTGCCTGCGTGTTTGCTTCTGGGCCAAGTCCTTAGCAAGCTTGGCCTAGGTTATGTGGAGGAAAGCCTTCTTGCAGATAGACTTGTCTCTCTGCTTAGATATTCAAATGAAGTTGCATTGCAGCTGCTGAGATCCATATTGTGATAGCTGGGGAGGGGTGGTGTGCTGCTTTTCTGTTGTGATGCTGTTGTAAAAATTGTCTTGCTTAATCTGGATGCATTTATTGCATTTTAATGTTGTAGTGAAGTTAGGAAAGACTTTACTACAAATGTGCTGGGTTTTTTTTAATAGAAAATGTATTTATATGCTTGTGAACTGCCAAAGAAATGTTTTAAATAAGCATACAGACAAGCTAAAAGTTCCCCATTAACTCTCTAGAAAGCATCCCTTGGCAAGTAACTCCCTTCTGGCTGATGCAGCTACTGTTGTACCTGTTGCAACCTGCCCTGAATGTCCCAGGCAAATATATGAACAGTCTTGAAAGATCCAAAAAGATGAGAGGAAAGGGCCAACGGGCAGGGGTGTGTGATGTTCCACAAGCTAGAAGGGAAGGATCTGAGGATGTTCTCAAGGCACCTGAGAAGTGGTGGAGAGCCTGAGAAGCCCACTAAGGCTTACCTGTTGCACCTTCTGGGCTGGCTGCCAAAGCCTCAGTAGCAAAGTTGACTGCCCTCCCGGTCTCCTCCATGACCACATTCCAGGTGTATTCTAGCTGCACGTTCCCTGTATTAGACAGCTCCACACTGGTAGAACAAGAGGGCAGAGAGAAAAGGAGGAAATTGGGAGGTCTGGCTCAGAACAAAGGAAATAGAGGAGTCACTGTGCTCTGGTCACATATACTCAATCCTCTTCATCACTAAGTTTGGGGAAAACAAGGTGGCCTGAAGCATGAATCAGTCATGGGAATGCAGGTATATGTGTCCAGCACACTGTAAGGTAGGGGAAGCTGGACTCCACAAAAGGGGGGGTCCACAAAAATAGAAGGCAGCCTCTGAACAAGATTCTGCATATTTGTTACTCACTCGTACACCCTTGTCTGGAACAGCAAAGTGTCCTTGAAGTTCACTGTCTCCACTTCCATTTTGTATTGTGCGTAGTCCACAGTGGCACTCACCCAGAGCTCCAGTTCTCGGCCACTGTCTTCCACAGTCGTGTGAGCAGGTTCTGGATCTGTCTCAGTCACCTACACCAACAGCAGAACAATAGGAAGCAGCCACAATAGGAAGCAACCACAAGGTGGCTCGTTTCCAACCTTAAGAACTTAAGAACAGCTCTTCAGGATCAGGTCAGTTGCACATCTAACCCCGCATCCTGTTCTCACAGTGGTCAATAGGAAGCCTGCAAGCAGGAACCAAGTGCCACAACACTCTCTTCCTCCTGTGGTTTCCAGTAACTGGTATTTAGGGGCATTACTACCGCCGGCAAGTGGATGGAGGCACAAGGAGAGGCCACTTTGCCAGTGAGATTCAGCAAAGGAAACACTGCGATGGGTGTCCCCATTAGAAGCGATGAGTGTGAAAAGGATAAATATGAGTAAAAATTGGGTTACATATGAAAAATTAATACAAAAGGAAGGAAGTAAATAGAAAATGAAACCTTATGAAGAAGTTAAAGTAAATAAATTAGGACAACGTCACAGGTCAGGTAATAAGGAAGTAACTCATTCCAAGTAATATGTAAATCCCAAAAGGACAGGCTTCATTTTCACCACCCATTAGATCTGGGAAGAAAATAGCATTTGTTTCCTTTGACATCTCCAGATGAGAGTGTGGCTCCTGAACCCAGAGCCCAACAAGTGCCAGGTGAGGTTCATATCTGGCAAGGCAGCAAGCAGAAGAATAAAACAGCAGAGAAACCTCCTGAACAGCAAAAGGCTACAACAGGTCATGTGACAAATCCTGAGCTGTACAACATGTGCAACATACAGCAACCCCCCTGTTTCAATTTGTCTTGGACCTAGAATCCTCATTCCCTTGATACAGAATTCAGCCTTGTTCAATTCAGCTCCATCAGTGCCTGCATGAGACCTCTCTGAGCACCTCTTCGCTCCCTTGTTTCTTACCTTCTTCTTAGTTGGGCGTGTTGTCGTGATACTTTTTGAGATGTCCACCCATTTGACAGTGTGAAGGCGATCGTCCCAATCAGGCACTTGGTCAGCTGGCAACTGAAAGGCAATCTTGGTCACCTTGCACTTGATGGCCTGTTCTTTCAGTGTGACGGGGAGGCTAGATTTCAAGGTTACTGTGATGTTTTTGGTGCACCCGCTGTGGAGGTGGCCAACCTAGGGGAGGGGTGTGGAGAACCAGAGAGTCAGATGTTGGCAAGATAACCAAGGAGAAATAGCAGGATCATAAAAGACCTGCATTGATCACTGGACAGCCCTGAAAGTAAACTGAGTGCACGCTGATGGTGACCTGTACTTTTCTCCTTAGGGATTAATTCAGCACTGGTGAAAAGCACAATGGCAACTTCAGGCTGCAGCCTCCCCTGTATGATCTTCAACATACTGAAACATATTTTCATTCCAGTTGGGACTACATGTGGCAATTCCACACTAAACAATTGTGGAAGCCTGCCCCCACCTTTGGTAACAATGGAGCCTGCAAGAGATAAGTGGGGTGCAAAGCCTTGGGCCTTTGGGAGCTTTGGCAGCAAAGGAGAATTGAGGACAGGGGTGCCTCCACCTACCTGTGGGGAGAAGTGAAGTGGACCCGAAGTCGGCCATTCAAATCTCATCACATCTGACTTGCTGTGGTTGGTTATGGTACATGATGCCTGATAGGACCTGCCAATGTGACAGTCCCCAAACTGGACGCAATCTATTCGGGGAGCTGTGGGGAAAGAGGCCAGGTATTCTGAACAAGGGCAGCTTTTGTTGCCTCCCAGTGATAAAGACATTGTCACAAGGCGTAGCTTCTTACTTCCCACTTGCCTTCTTGATCCTTGAAGCCCCTTTGCCCATTAGCTCAATTCAAATGCCACACTCAACCATGGTATGCACTGAACGTTAAGAACCCACATCATGGTTTGAATGTCCATATGCATAGCTGCCAAACTACGGTTTGGAGCTGCTTGCCTGCTTTTGTTTTCCATCTGCTTAGAACTCAGGTTTCTAAGTTCACAAGTTTGCTTCCATCTCCTCAGTGCATCACCAACCTTTCAAAGTGATCTGCTGGGGGAGAAGGGGCTCAGGATCTGGCCCACCATGGGATACTACTAAAAAAAAGCTGCCTATGTTTTGTTTTTTAACAATGTAGTAATACGTATGAAGAAGTATTGCTGCAAATAGATATAAATCTACTTTCTTTATCTTAGGAAATATAGAAATCAACTTCTGCAGCAAAGGTGTCGATGAATTTAAAATTGTGTCTTATACTACAAAATATAATATTTAGAATTTATTGGACTCTAATGTTTGTATAGAAAGGGACTATCTATGACAACCTGTTGTAGATGTAATAATGCTTCTTTGAAAAGTATGTTTATGCGATGTCCAATGCTTATGAAATTTTGGAAGAAAGTGCTAGAGTGTATAAATATTACTTTGGGGGGAAAGCTAGTATTGTCAGAGGATGGTATTATTTTAATATCTACCTACTATATTTGACAACTGGTTAGCATAAATGGATTATTTTCACCTTCACTACGGCTAAAAGACTGATATTGATCCACTGGAACCCAGTGGCGGAGCTTCATGCTCTGGCACTGGGGGGCGGACAGCAGGCAGGGGCGTGGTATGCCGCCTGTGGGGACGTGGCGCCCAGCACGGGCGGGGGGGGGGCAGCTGCGATGGCACCCCACCGGGATCACCCTGCCGGGGGTGGTGCGCTTGCCCCGCACTCCTCTTCCTCCGCCACTGCTGGAATCATAAATCTATGCCCCCCTTTAAACAATGGATAGAATATATGACAACTCTTGCAAAATACAAACAAATAGCTTATAGACATAGACTGTTTATGGATCACTATTATGACATTTGGAAGCCATTTATAAAAAATATAGTAGATTATAAATCGTGTATGTATTAGAATATTAATTTCATTTATATGCCTTTGTATTAGATAAGTATGTATGTCATTATAGTGAGTTTTCCCCCTTTTTATGCACCATTTGTTTCATTTTTCTTGTTTTCCACTTTATTTTGTTTAATTGAAATATTTTCAATAAAAAAATGAATAATATTATAGCCTTCATATCACGAATGTTTACCACATTAGTTGGGTCTACTTATGCATCAGATGTGAATACAGTTCCTAGTTTTTATTCTGTACTAGAATTATATTCTTGAGACATAAAAAAAATAAAGTTGGCCTCGAGAGCTGTCCATGCAAGAAGAATTATTGTTTGTCTTATTATCCCAGCATAGAATCTTTAAGTTCTGGGTAAGATTTTGCTCTGAGGAAATCCATTGCATCAATTAACTGTTAGTCTGTGATCAGCTAGGTATGGCCAGCACATTTTGGGAGGATCCCTAAACAAGGCAACATTTGCCACACATTTGATTGATAATTTGTTTTGTTAAAATGGTTTAATAAATAAATATATATATATATAAATTTGTCACACGTTGCCAGCAGTCCAACTCCCAGTTCACTGAAGCACCTCCCCTTTCTCTCACCCTCGGCTGTGTTCTCTTCCAGATGTCTTTCAGAATCAGTCTCCGTAATCAAGCTGTGGACGTTGTCCAGCACGACATCATCCTGGTAGCCCTCGCCCACCATTTGGATGCTGGTCTCCTCGTACTGATTATCCACAATAGAGAGGTGGATCAGTCCTTCAATGCGCTGGGCCAAGGTGGGTTGGAAAACCACATCAAACTCAGCGGACTCCCCATTGTGCAGGATAAGAGAGGCCGTGTGAGGTTTCCTGACTATGAAAGGACAAAGGAAATAGGAGACCAAAATATCAGAATTCCTCCTCCACAAGGCCCAGAGATCTCCGGGAGAAAGGAAAGGCCCTTCCTTCGCTTTTTGTTTACGAGACCTTCAGCTGCACCTCTGCAGACATTTTGTTCAGGCAGCCGTCTCAGTGCTCTGGACAAGGGGCTAAAAGGAAGCCAGTGCCACAGGGAGCCCCGCCCACGTTTCCACAGCTACTGCGCCCTTGCCATGGTAGCAGGCATGTGTCATTTACCTCCCTCGCTGGGTTCATTCTCCTCATTCTGAGAAGTCATATAAATGCACTTGGTAGTGGGTCTGTGTTTCAAAGTGAAAGCACAATTTTCATCTGAGATGTTGAGAAACAGCTGGGGAAAGGGACAAAACAAGAAAAGCAACACAGCCATGAGTCCTGGGAGACCATTTAGATCCAGACAGCACCTTGGAATACTATCAAATAGGCAGAACTTTGCCTGACAGCTTTTTCTGTAAATTCTTAACATCCAGATGTTTAAGGTAACCAATTCAGCCTATGCTGCTATGAAACACTTTAATTCATTAAACTACAGATAGGAAACTGATGACCTCAAGGCCAGATCTTGTTCCCAGGATATTTAAGTCAATCCTGCACCGCCCTCTCCCCCTTGGCTCTGGCATGGTAGCTTTAGTGTCCCGGCAGACACTCATGAAAGCCTCCTGGAGGCAGCTTTTGAGCCCTTTGAAGAAGGAACCCTGGGTAGCTTGAAAAACACATGGAAGAAGAATGCAGCTGGGAAAAAGTGGAGAGCTACTTGGACAACAGTGGAGGGGAGGCACCCTGGGGAGGGACACCACCCACCCATTCTCCTGGGCAGCCTCACTCAGCGGCACACCCCAGTGGCAGCAATGGTGGCCAAGGGTTGCTTCCTCAAGGGCTAGCCCTCAGATGAGATGTGGGCAGAGGCAGAGTGGAAAAAAGAACAAGAAAGAAGAACAGGAGGGTTGGGTGATGGCAGCGGAACTACTCCCCCCCCTCTCTCATATATGGTCCCAAAGATCTCAGAAGACCAAATCAGAGCAGGGCATTTAGAGTAGCTGTCCCTGTGACTGGGGTGGTGGGAAGAAAGTGAAAAGCTCTCCCCGCATGTATAAAAAAAGCCCATGACTTCCCCTTCCATGCTGACTTTTAAATGCCTGCTGAAAACCTTCCTATTTCCCCAGGTGTATGCAGGCAACACATTCTTCCCCAATGGTTAACTGATGCCTCTTTTTCACCTTTCATATAGTTTTTCTTTTTTTTTTGTTTTATTGCTGTAAACCACTTTAATATATTTTTAAAGCATATGTATTATTTATTTAGAAAAATATTTATAAGTGCACCTTATGGACCACATAAGAGCAACATTGCCATGCCCAAAGCTGCCTACCTGGACTAGGATGCTGCCACAGTTCTTAAAGACCAGAGGAAGGATCTCTGTATGGCCCAACAGGAGCTTCCTGAAGAGTAGGAGTGGGTTCCCTTTCTTATTGCGGAGCACAGGGCGCATGATGGTGACCTGAGGGAGGTTGCCATCCCCAGTGACCTCAAAGGATAAATTCCTTGACTTTGCAACCACACTGAAAGTAAGAGACAAGGGAACACATTGCCCTTGGGTGCATGTCTAGAAGATGGCCCAAAGGAGCCACCACCTTTCCATCAGCCATGACTGGGATACCTGGGCGGTGCATCAACAGCAGCCTCAAAAATGCACTGGTAGTTTTGCATGCTCTGCGGTGAGAAGGTCAGGCTTGTGAAGGCATGTGAACGGCTGGCAATGCACATCCGCACTGGTTGGAGCTCAAAGATGTCACTGATCCGGAAACTGGACTGTGGAAACATCATGCAGCTGGTGAAGCTTCAAAAACCACTCACAGAAAGCCCCCTCCCTGAATAAGAAGATGTGGAGAATGACAGGACACTTCCTGGACTAATAATAATAATAATAATTTTATTATTTATACCCCGTCCATCTGGCTGGGTTTTCCCAGCCACTCTGAGCGGCTTACAACGCATAAAAAATTGTAAAACATTAGACATTAAAAATTTCCCGAATGTCTTCTAAGAGTCAGATAGTTGTTTATTTCCTTGATATCTGATGGGAGGGCATTCTACAGGGCAGGCACCACTACCAAGAAGGCCCTCTGCCTGATTCCTTGTAACCTCACTGCCAGATGTCCCTCGGAGCTGGATCTCAGTGTCTGGGATGAATGATGGAGGTGAAGACACTCTTTCGGGTACACTGGGCTAAGACCATTTACGGCTTTAAAGGTCAGCACAAACACTTTGAATTGTGCTCAGAAACATACCAGGAGCCAATGTAGGTCTTTCAGGACCAGTGTTATATGGTCCTGGCGGCCACTACCAGTCTAGCTGTGGCATTTTGGACTGGCAGTTAGCCTGCTTCCTTCCAAGCTGCCACCAGCTCTGCCAATGCAGCAAATGCTGCCATGACTGATTTATCAATGGACCCAGTTTGCTATGATAGGGGCAAACATATAAGCCTTCCCTGTATTTCTATAACAAGCTTCCACATGAAATTCCTAGACCATTAATTTTATTCTGTTTCAGCTATGTACATGGTGATTTCTTGGGTTAAATAGAGATGGGCAAACTTTTTGCTTACCCCTGAGGACCATATGCAACCACAAGAGCGCATGATGGTGGGCATGGCCATTCATTCCTATGTACACTCTTGCAGGGAGAATATAGATGGGGAAAGTGAATCCTCCCCATGCTCCAGTCTTCCCATCGCAGTCATGTAACTTACATGCCCTAGCCAACCCTTGCAGGGAACTGGCTACAGGAAGCACAAGGAAGGGAATCTGTTTTGTGGTAGGCAGTCAGGCAGGGGGAAATAAAAACATGGTATCAAAGCTAGCAGTGGAGGAACATTAGGAAGATTGCAAGAGAGACCCATGATGGCCACCTGGAGCTGTGTTAAATAAATACAATCTTAACTCCCAATCTAAGGGGTGGTGACAGCAGCAGCAGCAGCTACCACACAAAACCAGCACAGCAGATGCTCTCACCTTGGAAGAGATGGACTTTACGCTAAAAACCACATCACAGGGGATTCGGCCAGTGTTGCAGATTTTGAACCGGGCAACTGCCTGGTGCCCAACCAAAACGTTATTGAAGATGAACTTGTTTTCATCAGTCACAAACACACACTCGCATCCTATGGTCTTCAGAACCTGGCTGAGGTTGCTGCTGTTGCAGATTCGATGCTCCTCAAAAATGCTCCCCATGTCATCCATCACAAAACCTTGGGGAAATACAGTGAGGACAACCTAATTACAGATTGAAGTTGAGATAGGACAGAGCAACTCTTCCAAAAGTAATTATTTATCATTCCTTTCACAGGGCTTCAGGGGAAGGAGGGCTACTCCCTGGAATAATATCACAGGACAAAATAAATCCCTCCCTCCCTGCAGATGGCAGGCAAAATGAAAGAGACTCAAGAGATTAGTTCTCCTTCCAGCTGTGATGGTTCCAGAGCTGCTACTATCACCTACCTGGGACACACGATTCTGCAAGCAGAATGTACTGAATGCCACCCGGGTTGTCGTCGGGGTCTCGGTCAGTGATCTCTATGTTCATGTACTCCTCAAATTTCCCTACTGCATCTGCAATGCAGTCCACAGTGATGGTCTGATGGCCTCCCGGAGGAATGGTTCCAAATCCAGGGGAGACGGTGAATATGCCAAGGGAGAAGCGAGCCTATGGAGAGAGCCCAAGCAGGAGGCAGCCTTCACTACAGCTGCCACTGAACCAATGCAGGTAGTGCTGCACCAGCTATTTTGGGTCTGCTTACTATAGAAGCAGGTGAAAGAGACAGTTGGCAACGTAAGGAAGCTGCACTTGGCAAACCTTACACAGGTGCAGCAGTGTGCCCAATGCTGAGGATGCTGAAAGCTGAGGACCAAATCAGAGCATCCAACCCTACTTGCTCTTCCTTCCTGGAGTCCATTAATGTGGAACACCTGGGGAGGGAGAGGTTGTTCCCAAGGAATGCTGTTCTCTGCCTCCTCTCCCTGGTTTCCTTCCCTGAGCACAGCACCTGCCAAGATGGCGCACATGTGCTTGTTTAGATACTTCATTTAATTCATTCATTGGTCTCTAACAAAGCATCTCAAAGCAACTAACAACAGTAATGTTCATACAGATGCAATTCACAAAGTTACAACATTGAAAACCAGCAAGGTATTGGAAGACTCTATATGACTCTGGGACTTAATGAACAAATTGGCAACCCACATCCAAGAGAGTCGAACAGACCCCCCAAAAAAAAAATCCTTTCAATCAACCCGGCATAGTTTTATTACACGGGCAACATCAACAGAACATGGATATAGGCCTCCAAAAACACACAGCGACTTGTGGAATGATACCTTTTCTTAAAAACTGTGACTTAAACATTAAATGTAACTAAATAGACATTTGGTGCTTGGAGGGGACAGGCAATTGCTGAATATTGATTGTTGCTGCTTTTATAAATAAGTGAAAACAGTAACATATTTGGCAATACCATTCCCACCCAACCTCCCCAAAACAGTAAGATGTCTCACATTTGCCCAATAGGAAACACTATCCCAGCATAGCCAGAAGGTCTGAAGGACAAAGAATGAGGAAAGAATAGCTCCCAAGGAGCCTAGAAAGAGCACCAGAGACCCAGACGCCAGACCCAGAGCTCATGGGGACGAAGGGGAAGCAGGCCCCTGCCTACCTGCACCACCATGGTCACATCCTTTTGCATGGATTCTGTGCGCTTGCTTTGCCTTCCCAGCTGAGCAGTCTGCCGGCCAAGGTAGACATCACTAGTGCGGGAGGTCTTCTCATGAGAGGGTCTGCAAGAGAAAGTGGAAACAAAATACTTCTGGATGGGGGTGTAGACTCCAGCCACCACTCCAGAGCCTGACTTTGCTACAGTTGGGAAGAACTGAAATATGCATCTTATTGGGGATAAACTCATGAACAAACACATGTCAGAGGCTCCCAAAGTCTGAGTCACCAGCAGACAGGCACCTCCAAGAGGGCCACAAGTCCGTGGCTGGCTGGCATGGGGCCAGTGATCTCAGGCTGATGAGGAAGTGGTGAAACCAGAGGGGCAAATGACTTCCTGTTGCAGCTAGACGGTGTGTGTCAGGTGATGAATGGAGGGTGAAAAGGAGAGCATGGAGTCTTCTAGGCTGGGAGGCGGGGGAACTGCAGCAAACCTTCAGGGTAGTTTCATTACACTGGAAACATGCTGCCTTATTGCAGTGGCTGGATTTTATGACACTTCTTTGGAACCTAATGAGGTTTTGAAAGGAAAAGGAAGGTTGAACATGTGGATTCTGCATGGCCACACTGGCTTTGCCTGAGAACACACTCCAAATTGCAATCAAGTTCAGAGCCCAAATCCATCCTCTCTCTCAAGAAAACATCCCCCGTTGCCTGCTCACCCTTTCCTCAGTGGGATCACCACATCTCGGATTTGCCTGCAGATGCCATACTTGAAGTCGAGGATCCCTTTGTTCTCAATGGTGAAGCTGTTGGTCTTCCGGGAATTGAGTACCACAGGCCCAAAGTTTATGAGTGATGGGGGGGTGATGCTGTATTTGGTAAACATGCAATGCACTGACACCTTGATGGGAATGGTGGCAATGATCTCTCCTCCTTCGCAGAGGTTGGGCTCAACAACCTAGACAGAGGACAAGAGATTAGGCTGGCAGAAGAATGAGCTCCAGCTTGTGGCGATAAAGCACCACAATCCAAATCCTTGCCCTGGTGACCCTCTTGTTCTTCTCTTCCCACCTGGAAGCTGCAGAGGAAGAGGTGGGAAACACGCCCCCTGCCCAGCACAGACTCTGCTGAGAGATTGGTTTTCTTTGGCTCCTCCTATCACAGAACTGTTCCAATGCATGTAGGTCATCATAAGGAATGGCAGTCAGAGACCAGTGCTCCAAGAATAAGCCACCTGGGCACAAGAGCAGACTCCCTGCCAGGAGGCACTCTTTATTCAAAGAAACTAAAACAGTGCAGGCCTAGTGATCACAGCAGTAGATCTTGCCCCAATGAGGCAATTGCAAGGACCAAAGGTCCCCACCTTCCCACCTCTCTCTCTTGCTCCTCCCCCAGTTCCTTCCCCAGCAGTCTACGCCTCCTCCATCTTGTCTCTCTTTGCTCTGCTCTGCTCTCTTCATTTATTTACGTGCTCTGGGAGACAAGTGGCAGGGAAGCTGGTCACAGCAGGAAGGGGAGATTCCCTAGTTTCTTCAGCAGCCTGCCTTCACTCTGCCTTTTGACACCCCCCCCCCCCGCTTCTGCCTCTGAGTCTGGATTGCTCTCTGCCATAGCCTCTCTCTGCTCATTAAACCCTGTCACCTTTTCAGCTTCTAACACCTCTTCCTCCCAGTCTGCTCCCTCTTCTCCCTTTGACCATTCATCATCCTACCACCACCAGTCTCCTGGCTCTGAGCCTTCTTTCCCTGTTTTGTCTCTTTGGTAGGTAGAAAGGCTGACTGCTAAGGCTTCTCCGCTCATATGGTGATTTCTGGAGAGACCACCTAAGCAAAGAAGGATCCTGTAACAGCAGCAGCTATGCATTGAAGGCACTGCTTAGCCACCAAGTCCATGTGCCATGTACAAACACACACATACTCAAGTATACACAGTGAAGGCATTTCAAGGCCTCTTTACTGCCAGCTCTTGCCAGCTCTCTTACGTGGCACTGCAGAATAGGCTTCTCCTCAATTTTCACTTCCCTCCCAGAGCGAAAAAGTATCAGAACTGAAGTGGGACGGTCATTGGGACCCAAATTCCCTTTCTGGGGTGTGATGGTGAAGAGTGGAGTCACATTGGGCATCCCATGATCTGTGGATTCCACAACAAAGCTAGAGAGTAAGGACAAAACAAAGACTCCTCAGCACTGGTCCAGAATCATGACAGACACTAAAGCTAGAGGCAGTAAGAAAATGAAGAGATACTGAAACAACTTCCCAAAAGGTTGTGGCCAGCTGTGTCCATTTTAAACTAATATAATGACCCCCAAAAACGTGAGGTGTGCACACAATGAGCCTGTGTCAATGAGCCTGTGGGTTGAAGAGCCCATTTTTCCATGCATGCTTTTGTGCACTTTCATCTACACATGATGAATTTCAATAGAACTCTGTCTCAATGTTTCCCATCCACATTAGTGGGTGGTGCTTGATGGGATGTTGTGCTGTCTACTCCCTGCAACTGGAACTTCTCCATCCTCCCTGGGTACTGGAAACCTGAGATTCATTGTAGGCCATGCACTCAGGTATTGGTTTGCCTGTGCACAGCCATTTTAAAATTTATTTTTCAGTTACACATTTCCCAGTATATCAAATTTGCACAAAGCAGCCTAAAAGAGAGAGAGTGTGCCATGTCTGACTCCATCAGCAGCCCACCAGGGATCAGCTTGCCAATGGAAGCAGAGGGGTGATAGACAACACTCAGCAAAATGTCACCACTCACTCACACACAAAAACCCTGCCCACACAACATACTTCAGTACATCCACAGTTGCGTAACAGAGGATTTTATGTAGGAGTTTTTCCTTACTGCAGATAAGGAAAACCCAAATTAAAGTGTGGGTGGGAAGTGTGGGCTGCCACTTGGATGAAGGAATGCCACTTACTCTGCTCCTACCTCCAAAATACCTAGACCATAAGGAAAGTCCTCGGCCAAGATATTGGAAACACAAAGAATTTACTTAAACCAAAGCCCTGAATGTAGAATGACCTGAATCTGGGTTACAATTAGGGTAAAGCCAAGCTCAATAACTAATCTCAGAAGGACTGAGGAGGAAGAGGGTGGTGTTTGATGGCAGTAGTGTTTGTGCACCATCTTCAGCCCATGCTAATAAAGCCAACAGGAGACAAAGGGCACAACAGAAGGTGCCTTCAGAGTAAATGGAGCTCACCTGTACCCAATCTCATATTTTCCCTTGTTCTTCAGGGACAGCACTTGTTTAGCTTCATCCATGACTTTAATATTCCCAAGCTCCACACCACCATTTGTACCTGCAGCAGCCAAAAGTCATTGTCATGAGTGGTCTGGATTTCACTGCTATTTTCCCACCCTTAGGAGTAGAAGTCACAGGCAGGACCAGGTAGATTACAACCCTTACAATGGCAGCAGTAGGCGTGGGGGAGGGAAGCAGCAGCAATTGCTGTAGAGTACTAAGGAAGTAGAGTACTAAGGAAGGGACGCGGGTGGCGCTGTGGGTTAAACCACAGAGCCTAAGACTTGCTGATCAGAAGGCTGGCGGTTCGAATCCCTGCGACGGGCGAGCTCCCGTTTCCTACCAACCTAGCAGTTCGAAAGCACATCAAAGTGCAAGTAGATAAATAGGTACCACTCCAGCGGGAAGGTAAATGGTGTTTCCGTGCGCTGCTCTGGTTCGCCAGAAGCAGCTTAGTCATGCTGGCCACATGACCCGGAAGCTGTACACCGGCTCCCTCGGCCAATAAAGCAACCCCAGAGTCGGTCACGACTGGATCTAATGGTCAGGGGTCCCTTTACCTTTACCTTTACTAAGGAAGGAGTGATGCAGGATGCCAAAGCACATCTCACAGAGGGCAGTTTCTGCCTTGAAGTTCTTTATATCTTTCTCCCAGAAGCTTTGTTATCCATGATGCAGCCAGAAGAGCAAGGCTCTTTTTTATCTGCCTTTTAAAACCAATTAAACTCCTCCTTTGAGAGCAAAGGGTGGTGCATATGTCTGGATGAAGCAGGTAAGCATAGAGAAAGGCGGAAAGAAAGATGGGGAGAAGGGATGTCCAAGCCTTCCCCCTTCTGGTGCCCTCAGGCTGCTTTGGATTACAACTCCCATCATCCTTGATCACTGATGATGCTGGCTGGGGCTGTTGAAAGTTGGGGGTCCAACAACCCTTGGAGTGCATTTGCAGGTAGTGGAAGGCTGCACTCCAGGCAATCATATGATAACAAGGTCCCAGGTGAGACAGGATGAATTTAGGAAAGGGTTCAAAAGCACTATTATCATGCGCACATGCACACACACACTCCCAAAGTGACTTATCTACATTGTGTAGGAGCTCCTATACCTGTCAGGATCTGCTTCTCTGAAAGGGGAGTGCAACAAGAAGCAATAACATATGACCATGTTGAAAGAACTATCTACTGAGAAATGCCCCTGCAGTGGTGGCTGCTCTCATGGTGGCTATATGTTACTCCTCAGCATGCTTCTGAACACCCCCAGCTGCTGGAAGAGCAGGGGCTATTGTGCTTTGCCGTGTTCATGGGCTTCTCAGTGGCCTTTGGTTGGCTGCTATGGGAACAGAATGCTGCACTAGATGGGCTTTTGGTCTGATCCTGCTGCAGGGCTCTTCTTACGGGTTGCATAGTTTAATTTGTAGGAAAGGGACATAGGGAAGTCCTGTCTTGGGAGGCCAGGAATTAGGTTTCTTGTCCTTTGTTTTTTTATTATTAGTTTTCCAATATTGGTTCATTGTCCTTTTGGTCCTTTACTCTTGACTGCCCACCCTTACTTAGCATTCTTTCCAGTAAGCAATCAGTTCAGAATGGTTTTGGCTGGGAAGCGCTGAACCCACCTTTGGGAAAGCTGATGTCCAGGGCAACATCATAGGCCTCAGCAATGATTTGGATGTTTTCAATCTGGACAATCCCCAGAATATTTTCCACATCTGAAACCTGAAATGACAGCAAGCAACAGTCCTGTTGAGCTCCCTTAGGATCACTCTTTGCTGGGTGAAATTTGTTGCCAATACAGCCATATTTTCTGGACCAGAATTCAGTGAGAATGATGCTAGACCTTGTGGTTGATATAAGAGCCTAGGAGATGTTTTTAAAAGCACAATAAATAAATCCCTCAGCCATGTCATATTCTGTCACGTTTGGTAAGCCACTGCTACCCCCACCCCCAACAATGGGAACAATTCCCTGCCCCCTTTTCAGAGGGAACAAATAGTTTTGTGAAAATGGAGCAGGAGGGAAGCCATGCCTTATCCCAGCAGTAGAACATATGTGTGGTAAAGATGGGAGAGGCAGCAGTGCTCCCCACCCACACCAGCTGGCTGTAATTAAGCTCAGGTGGCCTATATGAGGAGTGGTGATGGGAAGCAGAGCTGCAGAACAAGCAGGAGTGGTCAGTTCTGCTTTATAAGCAGCAGAGAATCCTGAGGAAGAAAGAGAAGAGGAGGGCTGATGAAAGGACAGAGAGAGATTTTGATGGAAGAAATCCTGCAGAAGCAAGATTAGAGAAGGCTCTAGTGATAGTTAAGATACCTCACAGATATCTCATAGAATCATAGGTTTAGAAGGGAGTCTGAGGATCATCTAGTCCAGGCATGGCCAAACTTGGCCCGCCAGATGTTTTGGGACTACAACTCCCATCATCCCTAGCTAACAGGACCAGTGGTCAGGGATGATGGGAATTGTAGTCCCAAAACATCTGGAGGGCCGAGTTTGGCCATGCCTGACTAGTCCAACCATCTGCAATGCAGGAATATGCACTGTCGGCACCATGCTCTAACCCAATGAGTTATCCAAATTTAACTCGTCTGCACAGAAGAATATGAGAGGGGGCTGAGAACCCTCTTAGGGCTTGTGGCTTGGTGAAGAGTTCCACAACTGGCTTTGCCCAGAACAAACACACACATTCTTATCTGCACACACATTCTTGTTGCCATAACTTGCAATTATCTGGTCTCAAAAGTATGACTGATACTTGCAGCGCTCAGAAGCAATCAGAAAAAAACCACCATTATTTCCATCAATGTTTTACTACAGTTTAGGATGAAAATTTATATTCTGCAAGTGAGTAGGGTGTAACTTTTAAATTGATTCTGGTCTTAGTTCAAGCCCTAGACACCAAATGATACAGAGAGCTAAAGAAGTGCCCAGAGTCTGGCCAATATTTTATGCTGCTTCAGGCAAAGGACAAAATGGGGTCCTCACCTTTCCACATGTAGAGGCTGACCAGAGTATCCCCTGGAATGAACGTCAACGTAGGTGACTGATGGGACAGTATGCCAAGTGAGGGGGTGCAGGGAAGACAATGTAGCACACACAGCTCTGTCCTCCAGCACCTCACTGCTGCCCCACAGGATTTGCCAACTGAGGCAGGTGCCCCATCCTGCCAAATGATAGGGTTGTTTCTGTAAGCACCACCCTGATATTTTTACAGCCCCAAGGACCAGAGACACTCCCAAGCTTTTGCAAAAAAAAAAAAAAAACCCCACACCAGGAAAAGTGGCAGCATGCAAGACCCAACCAACTGGACTGTAGCTGCCAAGGAATGCTCACCTCTAGGCGAATGGCCTTCTTAATGTTGAGTGTCTTTGTGGCTCTAAAGTTCACTAGCAGGCAGTACTCTGAGTAGGGTTCAATCACACCCATATCAACGGCAAGAGAGAAATCATCACCAATGTTCTCCATGCCGCTGACCCTCCATGCAACAGGCAGAGGAGTGAAGTTCTTGAGGTAGAGTGGCTTTGTCTCCTTTCTGCAGAAACAAGAGAAGCCAAAGCAGCATCGTTTTCTGGGGGCTACAAGAGTTTTGCCGTGCCTCTTTATGCTGGGCAGGTGAGATCATGTTCACCCAACTGGGAAAGTGGCCATGACTCATATCGCAAAAGGAAAGGAACATCTCTTGGAGAATGACACCCAGTTGAGTTCCATGCTGTAGCTCGCATAATGGCTGAGCAGAGGATTCATTTGCACACAGCCTTAACTGAATAAGCAAGGCCAGCAACTTCAGTTTTACATGCTCACAGTTTACATGCCCTTCAAACCTCACTCAATGCAGAGAAATACACTGTGTGCTACCCTGGAAAGCTCAGAGGTCAATGGTGAAAGTTCATGTCTCAAACTCCTGCTGCATCCAAAAACGTTCAAGGAACTTAAAGCAGAGGAAGCAACTGGAGATTGGTCAAAGCAGCGGGATCTACCTGTGCAATAGGAGCTTTTCAAAATGCACCAGCCGACGATCTAGCTCCAGCTCTGGGCGAACTCCTTGGCAGCTGACCCGGAAGATTACAGGCTCTGGATTCTCTTTAATGCAACAGACAATGTTGTCCTCAAATATACCACTGGCTGTTGGATAAGCCCAAATTGTCAGCTCCTGGGGAGTCAGGATGACACACATTCAGCTGGAAAGCCTTGACTTGCGTGAAATGCACACTACAGACAATGGCTGCCTCATGTCATTACCTGCTTCTCGTTGGGCTTGAGTGTCATGGTAGGGGGGTCAAAGAGGTATGTGACTGCCTTGGAGTCATACTGGAAGAAGAAATGAACTTCCGCATCCAAAGGAGATATGTTGAGGATGGTGAGCTTTTCATAATGATTGGGGTATCGCAGGGCCTTGTACCTGTAGGCATGAATAGCTTACATTGGGAGTTGCAGGGGAGAGCAGGGCTACACTTGCCTCTCATGACAAGGCACTGCCTAACACTGAAGCACTTCCCATGTTCCCTGGCTCAGATATGTTTGCCTGGAGCAGGCAACATCCTGTGCGGACTGAGCAATTTGCACTCAAGGGAGACCTGCATCATGGAATCATGCCTTCTTTTACAGCCAGGATGGAGAACACAAAAGTGGAGGATTGTTTGGCAGAATTTGAAGAATCATTTCACGACCCTGGACAGCTTGTTTTTGCACTGAAAATGTTCTTCACTGATCATGGGGCTTGGACCCAGCATTCAGGTTTCTAGCTCATGTGGGGGCACTTCAACAATTCTGGTATATTGTCAACCAGTGAGTTCAATACCACTGAAGTTCTGGGCTAACTGCTTGTCCTTTTATGCTGAACACAACCGGCACTTACTTTTCCCTTGACTTCCCACACAGCAAGGGGCCAAAGTGAAAGACCCCCAAATTCATGATGTACTTTTTGGATATTATGTCATCGGCTTTGACGCTCTTTACACGGTGTGGGAAGACAATCCTGGAGAAAAGAAGCAGAAATGCATCAGGAGGTGTGCAATGGGGGAAAGATCAACAAGACTGCAATAGTGGAACTTCAGGTGGTCCCTTGGGGAAGGGGCAAATATCCCTGTTGGAAGGAGATCCATGCTATGGCCATGCTGGGGGTTTGTCCACCTTGGACAAAAGCAAGAAATGAATTGGGTAAGAAGGACAGGGAGTAGTAATAGTCTCAAGTTTGAACATTTCCTGCCTTGGACAACAGGTGGCAACATCAACTCATGTGATGGCATAGCACCCATGGGGGAGGTGGCAATACAAACATGCCCCTCAAATAAATAGCCTGTGAACTACTGAGTCCCTTGGCCTCGATGCCAAGATGAGACAAACCTTATACTGTCAACTAATGTTGATGATATTCAAGAGAAATCCAATTCTAAATTTCTTTGCCTATGAGGAAAATGGGTATAATCTTTACCCCCATGGTAGTGTAATCTCTATGTATCTTTTAGTTGGAAAATTCACCTGCTCAGGACAAGCATCCACATCTCATTATTTGCCTGGATGTAGAGGTGCTTCAGCAAATAGTCTGACTGCACAGTGTCTTGGCAGGTATAATACAAGAGGGGCAAGGAATGAGGTTCACTCTCATTATAACTGCTTTATACAGATGTCTGATTTCCATATCAGCCTTTGGCAGCATTTTTCCTTACTGTCTTCAGAAAGAAAACAGAATTCACCACAAAGAGAAGAGACCTATAGATTCATGGAGCAGTCAAGGGCACAGCCCTCAGCCAGTGTCTGAAACCACATCAGCAGGAGACATGTTATCTGCTTGGAGCATCCTCTCTCTTCTGTGTTGTGCCAGGACCTCATATTTGCAGAATACCTTTCTGCTGGGTACTAGATGCAGCTTTATTTTAAGGAGGTGAAGGTACACATCTCTCAGGCCAGCTCTGGATCCTAGCCCAGAAGGCTTATATAACTAGGCAGTGCCCTTTTCCTAGCACTTACGTAGGATCTTGGCAAATGGATGGATATATGCAGACACCCCTGCAGAAAACTTGATACTGTCGCTGGGTCCCCAGGATCTCAAAGTTTAGGACCTGATCAAAGTACCCTGTTGTGGTGGAAGAGAAATGGAGGCGCATTGTAACCTCTCCATTAGCAGGGACCGTCCAACGAAAGCAGGTCAACCTGTGGAATACAAAGCACAAAGAGTCTACCTCAAACAACTGGGGTGGGGTATATGGGTATGCAAGGATCATAGGAGCAGAGTTCTGCCCACCCTCACCCCCACCAGATCAGCATGCAAGGCTCACTTTCTGCTTCTGCTCAGCCAATGTTTCAAGCTGCACCCCAGCCCTGGCTAGCCAGAGGCACACAAGTGCTTTCTGTCTGCTGTGAGACATGTCCCAGGCCCTATTGCTTGCTCCCTTACCGGCTGAGCTTCTCAGTAGATGGTTCCCCTGTGAGGCCACCCTGATCTAGCTCTGACAGAGTTGTTACTGCACCAGGGGTAGGATGAATACCCTTCCTGCCACGAGAGCTGCCTTTCTTATCCTTTGAAGAATCACGGGTTATGTCGGTTTTCTCCTTCTTGCCCTTGCCTCGGGTTGGGGTTGTCTGTTCCTCCTAAGACCCAGAAGAAACACAGGAGGAAAGAGAGAAGCAGGCAGCTTATTGTAGATATACTGCTGTTGCTTCTTGCAGGTTTTCATGGCACACACACAGTTGTCCTCATCAAAATGCTGCCCCCCCATTTCTCCTTCCCACCCCCCTTTTAATCCAGATTTACTATTACTACTAGAAATCTTTAGGCCTTCTAACACCATGAACAGAAATACCTATTTTACATATCTAATCCATATGTGTAATTCCTCCAGGAGTTCCATTTCCCCTTATGGATCTTGAGGATGGTTCTGGAGCCATGGGAAAAGTAGCAAATGGTGACAAAGGGACATCCACTGCCTAGACTTCTTCACAAGCAAATATTTTTTTCTGAAAGGGAGTCATCAATCCAGATCATTGCATGATATTTATTTTATTTATAAGTTAAACATCCCAAGAAGCTTTAACAAAAATGTCTACTCCATTATCCAAAAAAGAGAAAATTATTTATTTAGTAGAACCTTATTTAACATTAGGTTACTCAATCTTAACAATTATTGATCATGGATCATAAAAGATCAGTAATAATTAGACCACCAAAACCTATTATGTAAACCAACTGCTACATTTTTACCAGTTATAAATCTTGTTTAGTCTGCAGAGATTCAGTTCCCAATACACTATTTACAGTACAATCCTGAATATACCTACTCTGAAGTAAGCCCACTGAGTTCTGTATTATTTACTTTCAGGTAAGCGAGTATGCAATTGCCACTTAAGTCTAGTAGTCAGAACTGTTGTCTAGTTTAAAATTTTAGTATTTTTTATGCGTGAAAAGTTTTTTGCTTTCTTAAGTCTCATTCTGGATCAACATCATCTTTGTCTTCCCCAAATGCTGGCATCTCTCCCTTGGTCAACGACAGTTGGGGGTGCTCCTTTCCATCCAGTGTGATGTGTTTCACATGCCTGGCAATTAAGGCAGCCTTACCTCTGATTTAGTCAGCATGCTGACCTGGTCAGTGTATGTAACAGAGGGCTCCGCATACTTCTGTTTGCCCCATTGCTTTCTCCCAGGAAAACCCATTGTTTATTGCTCAGTTGGAACAAACAGCAATCAGGTTTTCCGTGGATTGACATTTGCTCTGATTCATCACTGAAGAGCAGGTTTTCTGGGGGAAAGCGGTGGGGCAAAGACAGACCCCTGGCTAGAAAGCATGGGTCAAGCAGAAAACAAGCATACGTGTAGAGGAACCCAAAGACCTGACTGGATGGAGAAGGGGTTCATTTTTTTAGTTTTGCCTCCCAGGCAACAAACCCAGCTTCCCTGATCACAATGGCGTTTGTCAGTCCTCCTTATTGTGCAACTTTATTGGCAGACTTTCCCCTTCTCAGGTTCTGTTTTTCCCATGAAGGAGCAAAGAGGCCCTCTACCTTTACTGTAGGGAGATTCACTGGAATCTCCAAGTTATTCTCAGTCTCCTTCTTGTCCTCCTCCAGACTCGGATCTTCAGGTGAGAGGAAGGTGAAATGCTTGAGAGCTTCTCCAGGAACTGGTGCTGCCCGCTTCTCCGGATATGGGATCACAGAGAAACAGGCAGTGGGAGGAATGGGTGGCCCAGAAGGACCCAGTCCCAAGCCATTCAAGATCTACAGCAAGAAAGAAAGCTATATTAAGGCCTCATTGCAATGCTGCTATTGTAAAATGCAAATGAAATGACCTGCCTCTTTCTTTATACCAGTGGGCATATTGTTCTTCCTAGTAGTGGCCACGGGAGACTAGAGGCATCTAGGTGGAACTGCATCCTTCCCACACATAGAAAGGGGATTTAAAAGACCAGCTGCCCACAGCACCATAGCTGTTGAAGGATGGCATGAAAGGATGTCTGGATCTGTTGGCCATTCTTTTCTCGAGACTATGAGCCATTTGCCCGTCTCAAACTGTCATTGCCTGCCTGAAGACCTGCCTGTGCTGTGCATAAACAATTAAACCAATATTCTATGAGAGCTAGAATCATGCTTATTCTCTAAATGAAAACTGAGGTCTTCAGGATTCCATCACATCTGTAAGGCTCCCTCAAGCTAAATTTCTACGTTCTTGCTAATACTGGAGAGGTTCCTTTCCACTAGAATAATCCCCATTTCTCTGGTGTGTGGAGGCTAGCCCACATTCTGTGAAAATCACTGAGGGTCCCCACCTGGACGATATCTGGCAGCTTGCCACTCTCCAGGATCCTCTTGCCACTGGAGTCCTCAGAACTGAGCACCTGGAACTCCAAGCATGGGATCCCCACATCTGGTTCTCCCCCTTCTCCCTCCTGCCCTCCAGCCCTGTTGTCCTCCATCGCTTTGAGCCTCTCTAGGCGCTCTCTCTCCACTCTCTCTTTCTCCAGGCGCTCCTTCTCTGCTCTCTCCTTCTCTAATCTCTCCTGGCGCTCTCTCTCCCTGTCCTTCCTGCCCTTGCGGCCTGAGGGTGCTTGCCGCTGGTCCTCTGCTTCCTCCTGCTTCTCTTCAGAGCCGGGTGGCAGCAGCTGCACCAACTGAACTCTGTCCCAGAAGGTCAGGATCTGGACTATGTCTTTCTGGTTGGCATCGTAGAGCTTGAACCTCAGAGCCAAGTTCTTCTCACTCTCGCTCATCATTTCCTTCTCAGCTTCCTCATCTTCCTGGGCTACGGGTGGGGCAGCTCCTGGCTGACCATTCTGTGGGCCCGCCTTACTTTTCCTCTTCTTCTCATCTTTGTCATTGACATTAAACTCTGGGCGCTCCTTGGCGGATGCTTTCCGCTCAATCCCTTCATTCAGCCTCCCGTCAGATTTCAAAGCAGGCACTGGGGCGTTCTGGAAGAGCAGAACCAAGGGGAAAAGGGAGAGCCTGTCAAGTACGCAGTTTCAGCCTTGCAGCTAGGAGCCCATATAGCCACCCTTTCAAGCATTCTAAAGGATCCAAGTGTCCCAACAGCATGATGGTGGTGATGATGTTGAGAGCCACCTGGGACTTGGCTTATTCCTAAAAAATGCAGGCCACTTCCCCACAAACTGGTCACTAAAGCTTTAAGAAACAAAGCCACTCAAACTGCCCGATGCTGCCAAGTGGAGATAAGTGCTCTGGCATGAGCTGGTGCATCACTTAGCCATAGGAATCTTATCTCTTTTCTCCATCAGCCACATGCCCCTAGATCAGTGGTTCCCAAACTTTTTTTTGGGCTCCTACCTCCTTGGTTCCGTAAACTCATTCCCAGTGCCCCCTACCCTACCCTATAAAAAGCATTATTCAGAATAGCAGTTTGCATGACACACTAAGGAACGTAAAAACACAATACAATTCAGAATAGTAACAATATACTGCACATTTTTTCAAAATTAAATGAAATTTGGTTTAACTACTTCAACAAAACTGATTAACTTGGTCCAGTGAGACCAGGTTTTCAAAATCTGATAGTCGTTTATACCTCCAGTACTGCCCTGCCACCCCCTTGCCTCTAGGTAATCCCACTGTCCCCTGGCGGGAGGGGCAAGTACCACCCATTGGGGGAACCACTGGGTTCAAGGGCTGCTTGGGACTTACTTGCTTGCCTCCTTGCTGGGCCTTCTTTGCTGCAGCCTCCTCTTTCTCCTTGGCCACTGCTGCCTCCCTCTTGTAGCGCTTGCTCTTCCTCTTCATCTCCTCCTCCTCCCGCAGGCGCTCCAGTTCCTGCTGGTGCTTCTTCTCCTCCAGCTCCCGAGCCAGCTTCTCCTGCTCCCTTCAATGCATGGCACACAGGAAAATCAGGAACTTAATTCACTTCCCAGGTGCTTGAAAAACTCCCCCAAATCAAGCTTTTCTCTCCCCCCCCCATCAAGTATGAATCAGCTCAGCCTCTTCAGCCACCGAACCCCATCTCAGAGTACTCAAAAGGGCCCAGAGGCTTTCCCACCCCTGCTTCTGGCTAAAAAGGCAGCAGGTGGCTGCAGTTGGGAGGCTCCGATGCCAGGCAAATGCAAGCCAGGTAACTAGGCATGGGGAGAAGTATGGCTTCCAGGATGACCAGCAATTTAGGATGCCCCAACCACGAGCAAGAATGTCCTTGTGAAACCTCTTGCCCTCTTCTCCCACTCCCTCCTCAGCTATCAGTAAGAAGTACAAAGCATGTGTGTGTGTGTTCTTCAGCTAGGAAGACTATATAGGGAGGCTGTTTGAGCAGTTCATTATGTCATCAGGTGCACCATGGGCCAGCCAACCTTTGGCAGGTCAGAGTCATTTTGGCCCTTTGAAGCCTACTTTGGAGCCTGGAGTCAACAGGGCTCTAATATGGAGGATGAGGTGGAATCTGAACTCTTAGTTCCAGAAACTGGAACTACAGGGATTTGGTGCCATCACCACATTCTGGTTGCAGTGTATTGGGCTGTCTGAATGTTGGCTCAGCATTTAGGGTCTCCTTCTTGAACCTTTCAAAGTATGCTTATTTGCCCTCATCTCCCCCAGTTTACATGCTTAAACACCCTTGGGGACATGTGCTTCTCACAGTTCAGGGATCAAGCCTGGGGAAAGAAGCCACAATGAGAGGATGAATAGCAGCAAATATTATAATGGAAATGACTAGCGAACTACATCCAAGGATAACTCTACAATCACTGCCCACAGTGACAATGTCCTCCCCGCTCTTTGAGGGACAGAGTATATTCCCAGGCCTGCTCTGACCTCTTTTTTCTCTCACGCAGGGCCAGCAACAGTTCATGATCAAACTGGACTTTTTGTTCTTCGGTGAGGGCATCATACTCCTCTTCATCCATCTCCTGAAGACGAACCTTCTCTCTTGCAATGGCCTCCTGCTGCTCCCGTTCTTCCAAGCAGACAAAGGAGAAAGAAAGACACCAGAAACTTACCAGGAGAGCCACATCCAAGGCAAGTGGCAATACCTCATGCCACTCATGCCCCCAACCCATTAAATTTATTGCGGAGCAAATATCAGGGGGTGGGGACAGCAAAACAGGGGAGCTGCAAATCAAACTGAGTAGTAGCATTAAGCTAAAATCCTGGGAGAGAATGATTGGGTTCTATATACAGTAGGGAGGGGTGAATCTCTCCATTTCCATTTCTCATCTTTCCACTCTTCAGTTTGTTTTCCACATTTCCAAATGAGTTTGCATTTTTAAAAAATAAAAATAAAAAACAAATCCTCCTGAAAATTCATCAACATTTGACTGCTAATATTTCCTAATATACGTAAGTTTGTATGCAGTTTTGCCTAAAACACATTTCTGCAAAGCAATGTTCCCTTATATTTGCATTTTTATGCACACTTGGGGTTGCCATATTTCACAAAGTTAATTTCCTAGCACCCACATAGTTGTTGAGCAAGACCCCAAGATTTTTGAGTTTTTAAAGGAAACCACCTTTTTGTGCGAACAAACCCAAATTGTTGAAAACCGGGGCAAGTGAAGATTTTCCCTAATGTATGGAAAGCCTGTAAACCAAATATACAAAATTGAATTTCTCCCCCATCCCTGATTCTCAGCAACTGGAAGCAAAGCAAAGAGGAACAGCTGGGCTAAGCAAGGGGCCACCACCTTCCCAACTCCTCCTCCTCCTTACCTTCCTGCTCTTGCTTGGCCTTCTCTCTGGCTTTCATAGCAACAAAGTCCTGGAACAGGTTCACAAAATAGATGTGGCGCCTGTTGTTGATAGCTTTGAGTAGACAGGTAAGCGCCGATGCCATGCTGCGGGCAAACAAGGTATCCAGCCCATCAAACACCATGCCACGGTAGCAGTCGCTCAGCTGTTGGCAAATGAAAGCACATCCTCGTTAGGCTCAGGCAAGGCTTTGGCCACTGCCAGGCACAGATCCTGTTGCAGCAGGAGTCTCCTGGCAGCAGTCACTCTGCTGATAGGCTGCCTGAATGAGAGAGGTGGGAAGCAGGAGGTTCATCCCGGCAGCTTTGCCAAAAAGCCCCAACTCCATAAGGCACCTCCGGCCCCTGAACTGTTCATATGACAGCTGGTCATGCTGAGAACTAATATTTAAGAAGTGGTGCCTGAGCTTGCTTTTCCCCTCTTCTCACCCCATCCATTTTTCCTTGTGTGTTGTGTTTCTTAGATTGTAAGCCTGAGTGGGCAGGGACTGTTTCACAACCATCTTTGCAAAAGACGTTTTAATGGGAATCCTGCTAGTCGACTGGATCTAGATTATAGCTATTGCTCCACATTTTTGGAGCTCATTCGAAGTAGAAGTGATCCATAGTCCTTAGCACCGTAGGAAACCCTATTTCTTGTTTGGCAGCTACAAGAGAGCCTAAGTGCAGGTAACTTTATCTGCTCACACTCACCTCTTCAATTCTTTGCTCTCCCAATTCCCTTGGCAGTCTTCACAACTGCAAACATTTGATTTATAAATTCCTTGTGACAAAAACCTGACTTTTTAAATTTACAATATGGAACAAGAATTGATAATACGATAGTAGTGATAAAACTACCTGCAATAAATGTGTCATTAGCACTATCATTTTAGAGACTGGAAAACTGAGGTTGACAGGTGCTCATGGTCCCTCCATTTCTTTATTGTGATTGGCCAGGAATTGTGATTTGGCAATGGGTATTTGATAGCCAAGTGCACAGGACTCTGGGCCACACTAGCTCTCCACTGGAATCACACCAGAAAAAGGGACCCTAGAAAGCCATCTGCAACTCTGCCATGGTCCTTTATGCAGGAAGGGACAGGATACTCCTGACCTGGCAGAGAGACATTGTGCAGACCCAGGCCCAGGATTCCAGATGGAACCACTGTGAGACCCCCAGGCTGCATGGCTGGTGTCTCCCTTTGCTGCTGTTACCTGCATCCTCTCTGAAAGAATCTCCACCAATAGCTCCTCTGGAAGCACACAGCTCAACAGACCATAATCTCCTGCCACACTGCCACAGAGGCTAAGGCGCCGCTGGATTGGAGCGCTGGGAATAGGGCTGGACGGAATCTGTAAATTGGGGATAAGGCAGAAAGTTCCTACAAGAAACCTGTTGAGCTAGAAGGCACCTGCTTCTCCCTTCAACACAGCCACCCCTGGGTCACCACTCCCCCCCCCCAGCTTAGGGAGATGGAATAAAGCATGGTCAATTGCCAAGAAGACAAGGGAGGGGAGTCTGAGGCAGGAGAGAGACAGAAAGAGAAACACATATGCAAACTAATAAATACACAACGCTTTGAAAATTGACCTCTCCACAAAATATGGCTCTCTGGGCCAGTCTCTCAAAGCTGAGGTCTTTTTGTGCCTCCCATTAAGATGTGTCTCTTGCCCTTGGCCATCTGGGCTGCCCTCTGTGAGAGCAGGAACAGAGTGGGGTCAGATTCCAAATTCTGACTAAGGGAAGCTTTAAATGCAAATGGCACTGTTTAACTTTAAAAGCAGCAGGATGTCTTTCCAAGGAAGGTGCTTCAGAGATCTGATGTGTGCATTGCTCTCTCCAAGCTTCAGCAGCTGGTTATCAAAGGGCAGAGGGGCAGCTCCAACCAAGTGTCAAGACAAGTGGACCAGCCACAAGTGGCTCCTCTTCCCAAGGGCAGTTGCATCAGCACCCATTTTTTTCCAGTGGCTCCAAGGCCAGCAAGAGAGCCTGGTAAGAACTGCCCTCAAGGCATGCAAACAGGAATGTTTAACCAAAGGCCACTCTAGACAGGTAGTACGGTATATTGCTTTGGGTGTATTCTGCAAAACATTCCTGACAACAGTAATAGTGTATCAGCAGTGGGTTTATTCTGCTTTATTAGTTGTTCTACAATGCTACTGTGTAATTGCTGGCTGGAGAAGTTGCACTGCAATAAACCAGGACAAGTATAAGCCAGAACATTAGTGCTGTATCATTGTGAATCTGCACTAAAAAGTATGTCTGCAGGGGCCCAAACACCTCAACAGTATAAGAAAAGGAATCCACAGTATGGTCTGAGAGGACCTGAAGTTGCTGCAGCATTCTTGAAGCAAAGCAAATACAAACTAATCAATTCCTGGATGGGTGACCATTGGGAGACCCACCTGAGAGAAAGGTAGGTGTATCAGAAGTATTTACAGAATGGCATTACAAGGGGCACTAGGCCTCAGCATTGGGACACCATACTATTCCCCTCAGGAAGGGGCAACAGGGTAGCAGGAATTTTTGGCAAATCTTAAGAAGCTGCCTTACAGTGAGTTGGACCATTGGTCTATCTTGCTCAGTATGGTTTACACCAACCTGGTGGGTTGATGGGAGTTGTAGTCCAACACCTGGAGGGCATCAGGTTGGTGGAGGCCTGTCTACACTGACTGGCAGAGGCTCTCCAGGATTTTAAACGAAGCAGGGTAGTTCCCCATTCCATCCTAGGAATGTCAACGATTGAACCTTTGACCTTCTGCACGCCAAGCATATGCTCTACCACTGGGTCATTGCTCTTCCTCAGTTCTCTCACCTGGGATCCAGGTTGATCAGATTGTTGATGCTGCTGCTGCTTTTGTGATGTGTGACCTTCAGACTTGCCCTTTGCCGTCGCCGTGCTTCCCCTATAGCCTCTAGAGATGGCTGAGAGGGGTCCTGTTTTGGACTCTGAACTATGGCTGCCTTCTGAGGTGTGCTTACCCAAAGCCTCTGTACTGAGCCTGTTATTCAGAGGCAGGGTGAGTTGCCCTTCAGTTCCTTGATGGGAAAGACAGACAGACAGAAATAGTTCCTTGATGTTTTACAAGTCAGAGAAGTGAACACTACTTCAGCATCCAAACTTGGCAAGGCATAGTGATGAGATCTCAGTGGGTGAATTGGGAAAGGTTGGCCTCAGCCAACTATGTCTGCCTGGCTACCCATTGCAGTGTCAGCATAAGCAAGGGGAGGGAGCACTGTGCTCTCTTCCACTAGGCCTCTTTACCCAGAGCCAGGTTTTGAGGGCCTGTATCTAGTTTGGGGCCAAAAGGTCAGACTGGGCATGTAGTTAGTGCAGCTCACAACAGCCTCCCTGACTGAGCTGCTAGAGGCCCTCTCAGATGTGGGGTTGCAGAACATTCACACTGAGGTCACTGTTGGGTCAGCTCAGGTCTCCACAGCCTTCATGATAACATTAAGGTTTTCCTAATTTGTCGCTAGGCAAGACATACCTTCAAGTAGTTTCCCTGTGGGAGAGTATTTGCTATTTAATTGTTACATTTCTATCCCATCTTTTCCTCCAGAGAACTCAAGAAGGCATACGTGGTTCTTCCCCATCTCATTTAATTACCACAACAACCCTGCAAGGTAGGTTAGGCTGAGAGATCATGACTGGTCCAAGGTCATCACTCAGTGAGCTGAAGCTGAGTGGGGATTTAAGTAGCCGAGTGTGGATTTGATCCCTTGTTTCCCAAGTCCTATTCCAATGCTCTAACTACTGCCCCACCACTGGATATACCCTGCTGGAGTGAGAGTCAAGCTGGTCCTGAGAAGAGAGTAAAAGTTCACTGAGGATGGGCTATGGGGAGCACAGGCAAAGGCCAGATGGGTACTTGCCATGATGTTGAAGACCCCCCAACCCCCACTTACCCCCCTCTTCATTTTCCCGTTGTGCCAGTTCAATGGCAGCTCGGATGCAGAGTTCACGAGCACGAAGCCCTGCTGAAGTGTTCCCATCAGAGATGGCTTCCAAGACCACAGAATCAATGGATAAGCAAGCAGCACTGTAGTGTTTGGCAAGGGTGATGGCTGCACTGGACTTTCCTAGAGAAATCAGAGACAAAGGTATTGCTAAACACACACACACACTTTCACCATCCATCATTTATTGACATCCCTTTATATCTGGGATGGAGGGGCTTTTTCAGTCTAAGAGCCACATTCTCTTCTGGACAACTTTCTGAGGGCCACATGGCAGTGGGGGGTGGGGCCGGAAGAAAAAGTGGGTGGAACAATGAATGTGAACAGTAAGCCAGTTTCTACATACTCTCTCACTTACCCCTCTCTTCCAGAGAAGCAATAATTCAAGGACATAGTCCAGTAAGACAAAAACATGGGGGGGGCGGAGTAAACCAGAAGGGCCAGCAGTGATGGATGGGTGGGGTCTGGGGAGAGTTCTAACGGGAGTTCTCAACAGACTCTCTAAAACAGGAGCATGGCTGCCTTCGCAGGGCAAATCCCCTCTCCCTGGCACCCGCCATTCATCAAGGAAGAACAAGGCAGGTCACTCTGCCTGCTCTGCATTAAGCGCACCTCTAGCTTAGCCCACGGTTAGCATCAGCCTTGGCAAGAAAATGCCTCGAGTCCTTCAGCTCCCAAAAAAGTTGTTCACAAACTAAAAAATATTCAGAAGAGAGCTGCAAAAAACTGAGGATGACAGTGAGATCTCAGAGCACATGGTGGTACTCAGATGCTATCTGGGAGTATACAGTCACCACAGATGTAGCCCTGCTGCTCTGAGGTGGTCTCTGTACCTGTAAGGGGAGCACCATGGATGATGATGGCAATGCCCCTGCGGTTCCTGGCAGCCCGTCCTTCTGGAGATATATCAATGCCAAGGTGACGCGCAATGGCTTTTGAGACAGGGTTGTTGTCTAGCTCTCCCACAGCTTCCTTATTCTTGATCACACTTTGCTGACTCCCTCCTGAAAAGGAATCAGGGCTATAGACAGCTTGCTCAAAGGCCATATCCTTCAAAGGGCTTCAGAAAGGAAAGATGTCAGGTACAAATAGTACATCTTCAGAAATTGCACAGACCCTTTTATTTTCAAGGAGGAACAGAGGGTTGGCCAAATGGGAGAAATCCTTAAGCCCAATAAGGAATGCCACTCTCTCATCTTTGCTGCTGCAGATGGCAGGGGTGTCCGTGGCTTTTTTAATCCTTTACTGCAACAGGCAGTATATATCTATACATTTGCTCTGGGGTTAAAAATAAATAAATCTAACTCCAGAACCTGTAATCTGTTTCAATGAGCTTATTTTGAGTGCTTTATACTGATCCTGTCAGGCAGGGTAAGAAATTGTTTTTGTTTTAATTTATCACATTATTAATGTACTTGTATCTCTCTTCTTTCTATTGCTCGCTCTGTCCCTCCAGCCTCAACACCCTTTATGTGACTTCTTACCAATGCTGTCATGTGCATTGATCAAACACTGTGCATTGGAATTTCACCACAGACCCCTGAACATAGCATGCAAAAAAGATCAGCAATATCAGGGGAGACAAGCCAGGAGTGAAGCCTCATTCCTCTGTCAACATAGTGAGGGCCTGTGCACAAGCAATGGGTGGACAGGGCTTAAGCCTTTGTCCAATGGGAAAAGTCAAGATAATGTATTTCCACTACAACTTCTGCAGCTGCTTCATGCTGGAGAACAAAGCTTGCAGGAGATGGCATGCAACACAATTATGGGTCAAAAGGATTTTGTCAAGCCCCGTATTTTCGAGATTTGGAAAACATGCACTGGTCCACAATTCCAACACATGTGGAACCCAAACTCTCCTGATCTAGATTCAGGTAGGTAGTCGTGTTGGTCTGACACAGTCGAAATATATATAAAAAAAATTTAAATGTCCAGTAGCACCTTAGAGACCAACTAAGTTTGTTCTTGGTGTAAGCTTTCTCCTGATCTAGTTCCTTATAGATTTTCACCATGAGGTGGCAGCAAAATGTTACTATGTGGACGTCTAAATCTTTCCCCATTACATCACATACATTTTCTTTTTTCAGTGGTGATGATGACATGCTCTTTTCACTGTCCCAGCAGACCAGAAGCTCTCACTCACCTTGTCCTCTGTCTGTCCCCTCCTCTTCCTCTTCTTCCTCCTGATCAAGTTTCGATTCCACCCTGAAAGTTCTGGTATCCTCATTAAGGGAAAGAGAAGGATGAGCAGAGGCCGCCGTGGATGTTGTTTGCCCAGCACTGGAAGGGAGGAGCTTCATCCCATGATCAGAAAGTAAAGCATTTTCTTCATCTTCCACTAAAGAGGAAAGGAGAGCAGATGTCACAGTGCATACAAGAGACATCAAGTAATGTACTGGTGGCACTTTCAGAAGTTCCCCAAACTCGGTCTTAACCAAAGCAAACCAGTGAAGGACATGCCATTCTCTATAGACCAACCTTTGCCAACTTGGCACCTTCCAGATGTTTTTGCCACTAGCACCAATCAGCTCTTGGAAATAGGCTCAAAAACACAGAAGACTAGCTTCTAGCCTTCAGATTGTGTTGCCTGGACAAATAACTGCATTTATGTATGGCTCACCTTAACCAATTGTAAAATAAAATGGGCAGAGGCTGCTTTTGAAAGACACCATGGCTTTGGAATGAAGGGATAATGATTTATACCACCCACCCAGTTCATGCTCTATGTAGTCCATCCTGTGAAGGTGTGGTGATGTAGGGATTAGCACTGGGCGGGGGTGTTGGTAAAAGGAGAGGGAATTCAGTCACAGCAGCCAAGTCTGTGTGGGGAAGCAAGTCACAAGTCCTGTCAATGGGAAGCATCCAGATGTGCCAAGGTGGGAGAAGGGATTCCCCTGGCCTGGCACTTAGACCATACCCTTCGGCTGCAAATCTTTAAGGAACATGCCCCACCCCCAATTCAATAATCCTGGGGACTGTAGTTTGTAAACTACTATTCCCAGGATTCTTTGGGGAACCCATGTGTTTCAAATGTGCTTTAAATGAATGGTGTGTATGCAGCCCCAGAATTTTGGGGCTGCAGGGGGAAGGCAGTTGTGAATCAGGTAGGGCCTCCTTTAATACTGGAATAGGTGTAGTCAAATGATATGGAAGCAGTGTGTCAGACCTGACATCACTTTGGGTTCCCGCTTTAGGCAATGCTCCTGGATAGTTTGAGTAATACTTGCAGAACTCTTTTGTCACATTAAATAATGAAAGTTGCAGGCACATGGTTGTATCCAACTAATTCCTACTCAGAGTACACATTGGCCAAAAGATTCCTGCGTTGCAGGAGGTTACACTAGGTGACTCTCATGGTCCCTTCCAACTCTACGATTCTTCACCCACTGAAATTAACGAACCTAAATTAGTCATGTCCATTAACCTCAATGGGTCTACCGTGAGAATGACTAGCAAGGCATTATCCCACCTTTTCATTCCAAGAGTAGATGCAAAATCTAGAAATGAGCACAGCAGGTAGCTGGAATTAGTCAGTCCCCTTACACCCTCTCTGATGTCCAAAAATAGCCACCCCATGCAGCTGGACTCTCCAAAAAGCCCAGTCTTCTCAACTCACCATTTTCCTGATTAACTGTCTCCTGGTCACCTTGAAACTTCTTCTGCTCCTCATAATATTCCAGGACTTCAAAAGGCAGCTTCTCCCCAGGGATGCGAGGAGGCAACAGAAGCATGTTATGGGTGTCATAGCCCTTCAACATCCGCAGAATCTAAAACCAAGCAGATATATAAGGATACAAAGAACTGTCTCATGTGGAGTCTGGCTAGTGCTCCATTAAGGCCAGTATGAATGACCCTGAATTGCTGCAGTGTTCGACTTGTAGAAGTCAGTTTGCCCATAGCCTGTTAGACTTGAGCCCACCATCTGTTGTTGACACTGTACCACACTTTGAACAGTGTGATTAGCAGAGTATGCACAGCTAGAGTTTGCAGCCTCAGATGGGAGGAAGTGTGCTTGGTTCTTACCCGCTCTTCCAACAGATATTGCTGGTCAAATTCCAAGGAGTAGAATTCAATGGGGAAGCTGCAAGGGTTCTTCACCACCACTTCAGCCTCATCCCCAATGGCGTAAGGCAAGAGGGGCCCAAGTTCCAGAATGGAAGGAGTAAACTCTAGACGCGGCTCCAGACCTTGCCCAGAGACATTCAGCTGCAGCTGCTGGGTGCTCTGGGAAATGCTCAGAATCAGGTAGTGGCGGTAGGATTTCTAAGATAACAAAAGTTGGAGAGATTATTTCACAGAACTGTAGAGATGGAAGGGACACCAAGATTCATCTCGTCCAGGGGTAGGCAACCTAAGGCCTGTGGGCTGGATGCGGCCCAATCGCCTTCTCAATCCGGCCCACCGATGGTCCGGGAATCAGCGTGTTTTTACATGAGTAGAATGTGTCCTTTTATTTAAAATGCATCTCTGGGTTATTTGTGGGGCCTACCTGGTGTTTTTACATGAGTAGAATGTGTGCTTTTATTTAAAATGCATCTCTGGATTATTTGTGGGGCATAGGAATTCGTTCAGTTTTTTCCTTCAAAATATAGTCTGGCCCACCACATGGTCTGAGGGATGGTGGACCAGCCCATAGCTGAAAAAGGTTGCTAACCCCTGCTTGTCCAACTCTCTGCAATGCAGGATTCACAGCTAAAGAATCCCTGACAGATGACCATCCAACCTCTTTTTATATAAGAAAGAAAGAAAGAAAGAAAGAAAGAAAGAAAGAAAGAAAGAAAGAAAGAATATAGAAAGGCCCAAGTTTAGCTCTTGCTAGCAGTCGTAAGAAAACTATGCCCATGGATTCATACTTGTTGCATTGTCTTGCTCTACATTTGTGCTCAGCATAGTAATGTCAACTACCCATCTATTATAATGCTAGGAGTTCTGGCCTCACTCTGTTATAACATTCTCTTCCACCACCCATGCTGATATAAATACACCTGCCAGCAGAAGGCAGCACTTGATGTTTGATAACGTGGGCTCTCTCTAGCCCATGAAACCTCCTGCCATGAAATATATATTAGCCTGGAAGGTGCCACAAGATTTTTGATTGTTTTGCTGGGCGAGACCAAGATTCCTCTCATCCCTCATGGCCTGTCATCAGCACTTTTCTTTCACCCTCTAAACTGGAAAAGCCCTCTTTACTATCAAGGCTAAAGCTGTTGATACCTTATTTATTTGTTATTTGTCATTTGTAAAATTTCTTACCCATCTTTCACAACAATACAACATGTCATTATTAAAAAACAGATAAAACCATTCCTATTATAAAAACAAGTTAAAGCGCTCCAAATGGAACAGAATAGTCACTTTCTCCCCAACTTGTTCTGGACCTAGCCTATTCTCGACAGCTTTTATTAACCCCATGTGCTCTATGTTCAATGAGGCCAAGTTCCTTCCCGTGTTCTGATCCTTAAGGACTCTGGGTGAACACACCGCTGACCTAGCCTTCCATTCCAAAACATCATCGCTTTCAATGTTATCAATAGCAGGGCTATCAATACTGTGGTTCAACTCTAAGAGACTTGTTGACCTGTCTGCCAACATTTAAAAAGCTAAAATAATTCACACTAACTGTCACCAAATGAATCATTTAAATCATCACTCCCCCCCCCTCCAAATACTGACTAGAGGACTCTCATGTGCTACCATTGAACCCTCTTTGCAACGAGAGTTGCATCCTGACCTCCTACCTCTTCTCTGGGTGCAAACTTGACTTGCACATTGAGCCTCTCCCCCGGAGCCAGAATCCCATAGGGAGGGATCATCTCAAAGACATTGGGCTTGTGTTTTAACTCACGGCGCATCTTCCGACGTAAGGCCATTGGCATGTGCTTGTCCACCTAAACATACAACAAACAATGACATCACTGAGCAATGGATCTCTGTGCTATTGTGAACAGACCTGTTCCCACCCTAACTGCATCTGAAATTCAGGTGCCTGCTGTCTTGTTACATGCAACAACCTGCTAGCCAGGTAGATGGACCAATGTTTCTTGGCAATTCAGTGCACCCTGGGTGGTGGTGCCCTCCATCCATAGGCACAAGAATAAAAGGTTTCCCCAGTTTAGGGTGACGGGGAAGGAAAAAGATGCTTTCCTCATTGCAGCAGCAATGCTCTCTGAGGAGAGTGTTTTACCTCACTGTTTTATTTTCTTTTGCATTCTTCAGTGGCTCAAGTGAGTCTGAAGCTGAATTGCCAGTTGTGGGCTTAACCAGCTACAGGGCCTGCCTCTGAGTACTTGCCTTTCTGAACCTCTGGAGACCTTGCCTCGGTGCTTTATGGATCAAAAGGACTCAGCCTCAAGAGTAGAAAAAGGAGGGCAGATTCTGTCAGCTTTTCAGCTATCATCTGTAGCTACACCTTTAAGTACAACTTAATCTCTATCCAGTGCAAAGCTTCACTGGTCAGTTTCTGGAGATTGAGCCACTATTCAAGGTGCAGGAGAGGCTGACTCATTTCTAACGAGGTGGCAACCCTCGTGGAAAGAGCAGGGTGGAACCTGATGGTCAGAAAAGGGGAAAGAGAAGCCTGCGGCCAGGTCTACTTTACCTTTTTTATTTGCTCGCTGCTGGTGGCAAACCACTCACAGGTGACCTGGAGCTGGTTGTGAAGCTGGATTGTCTCGACTTGGCACTGGCCGCACTGAGTGGCAGCAAACTCCAAATTGTCATTGGACATGCAGAGAGATGGCATAATCACCATGGCACGTAGAGAGATGTTGAATGTGGGTCCGGTCAGGACCTGGAGAAAAACAACAAACAGGACCTAAGCACCATGTGCAGGAAATGGGAACCTCTAACACACATACAGTGGTACCTCAGTTTAAGAACAGTCCTGTTTACGAACTATTTGGTTTATGAACTCCACAAAACCAGAAGTAGTATCCCGGTTTGCAAACTTTACCTCAGTCTAAAAACGGAATCCAAACGGTGAGGAGGCGTCATTAGGGAAAGCACACCTCAGTTTAAGAACGGTTTCGGTTTAAGAATAGACTTCTGGAATGGATTAAGTTTGTAAACCGAGGTACCACTGTACGCTTAATGGCACTTGGGGCACCATGCAGGTATCAAATGGTGGAGAAATCATATATATGTGCTGCAGATCGAGCCTGGAGCTACAGGATCGGTCTCTCCCCCACCACTCACAGGCCAGGTTTGACAAGTGGGCAGAGCCACAGTGGCAGATATGGGGCTCTCAAATTTCAGCCCTGTGAAATGCTAAAATTTGGCATGGCCCCACCTCTCACACTCCATTCTACAGCATTGTTGTGTCCCAAAGGAGTGTTATACTCCAGGCCAGAGCACTTTTAAGGAGCCTGGTCTGACCAAAGAGAGCTGGGCTCAGTTCAGACAGAAGGAATTGCTCTAGTTATAAGGGCTCAGTTTGCCTATGGCACTTCTTGGAGCACACTGTCTGCCTTGGAGTCAGATGTGGCGTTCCTAAGCCGTTCTTAGGAACACAGAAAGCTGCCTTATACTGAGTCAGACTATGGGTCCATATAGGCCAGTACAGTCAACACTGACAGGGATCGACTCTCCAGGGTTTCAGATAAGAAATCATATCCCAGCCTTATGTGGAGATACTGCTGGAGATTGAGCTTGGGACAGTTTACATGCCAGGCAAGTGCTCTACCACACAGCTATGTCCCTTCCCCTCTACTATGGCCTATCCAGCTGCCCTCCATAAATTCCCATGCAGTTGTCCAGTTGCTGGTCTCCCCTGCCCACCCATGTGGCTCCATAATTCATGGCAGGCTTTCCCAAATTCCATCCCCAGCCTCAGCCAAGGGCCCCAAGGCAGTGCAGCATGGCGGGCTGCGAAATGAAAGGCACCTTGACTGGCAGGATCACTTCCACCTCTCCCAGGGGCTGGTTGGCACTCTGGGGATCAAATCGTACTCCAAATGTCTCCGTCTCGCAGTAGGGCAGGTTCTTCACTCTGTCCAGCTCTGTGTCGAAACCTGGCTCAAAAGAGCAACAATGTCATTCCTTGCCAATTCAGGTGTGCAGGGAGGAATCAGCCATTGGTTTGTTTGTTTTCAATTACACTGACATGACACCCTTCCACCAAGGAGCTTAGAATGGCTGCACAAGGCTCTCTCTCCATCCTTTTTATCCCCCATACCCATGGGGTAGGTTAGTTTGAGGAAGCACCTGGGGCTGGAAAACTGGAGGCAGCCATGTCAGGCTTGTCTGCTTGGTACAATTCCCTCTGAGAGAAACTGAATGTGGGAAATTAGCAGCCAAACCTAACAAATACATATTCTTGCTAATTAGCATGAGAAGGGGCTACGTCCACATAGCTGTATTGCTGATAGGCAAATCTCAGACCATAGAAATACAATTGTAGGGAGGGCTCTGTGTAGTGTTATTTCAAGAATTTGGGGCTAAGGGAACCACTGACCACCTTCACAGCAGTCAGATGAGCAGCCATTCCAACCATAATAATCTTCCCAGCACAGGGCAAACTGAGCAGGATCAGATGTGAATCCTGACAGGGCCATCAGTCTGCAGATGACACACATCTCCTTCTCTCTTTGGTCTTTGTGCTTACCCATACTCTGCACATAGTGGGCAACTGGATGCGGAAGAAAACCTTATTTGGAAAAAAGTGTTCAGTGTCTGGGAGTAAAACAATTGGGGTGGGAGGGGAAGGGCTTGTACTGGTGGCAAATTCATTGGGTTTTTAATATATTTATATATGCTTTTCCCATTCAATTACTGATCAATCAAGTTTTCAGGATAGGCTGAGCTAGAAATGAAAAGGAACCAGATCTCCTTATTACCTGAGTCCCGCAAGTTCCGCCTATCTGCATAGAAGGACACAGGAAACTGGCCAGTGTTGGTGATTTTGATAATGTGGGTCCGGACGGTGCCCAGGATGATGTAGCCAAAGTCTAAGATGTACTCAGGGAGTTGTGCTCTGAAAAAGTAGCAACGGCTGGTTGTAAATAGATGTTTGATGCTCAGCTGGATAGCGAGGGCTGCATTTTCAACAGGACTTTGAGGATTTAAGCATTTCACTTAAGTGCCAGAGCATACTTACGGCAGAGGGAAGCAGAGCGGAAAGTAACATTGTGCCAATCACAGAAATGGCACTGCAGCCCTTTGGGAGGGGATTACTTTTATTATCCAATGAAGTTGAATGTTGGAAGATACAGGAAAGGTAAAAGAAAATGCTTCTTCACGTAGCACTATTAAAATATGGAACTTGCTCCCATAGGAGACAGTGATGGACATGAACCTGGGTGGTTTTCAAAGAGGACTGGACAACTTCATGAAGAAGAAAGGTTATCAGTTGCTACTAACCATGAAGGCTATGCTCTGCCTCCACAGCTGGAAGCAGAAATACTCCTGAATGCCAGTTACTAGAGACCACAGGAAGGGAGAGTGATTTTGTGCTCAGATTCTGCTTCAAGGTTTCCCACAGGCATCTGCTGTGAAAATAGGATGATGGACTAGATGGGCTGTTGGCTGATCCAGTAGGCTCCCCTAATAATAATAATAATAATAATAATAATAATAATAATAATAATATTATTATTATTATTATTATTATTATTATTATTATTATTATAGTTCAAATGTAGGTAGATTCAAAACAGCATTCAGCTAAGAAGACCTGGACAAGCCATGGGTTGACTCCCCATGCATCTCTGACAGGATTCTATGCATCAGAGTCTGGTGGCTTGCTACAGATTGCAGACTGTCCAAATAGAGATTGCCAGCGAAGCCAAGAAACTTCACATGGTGAAAGCTTCCCCACTTCCCAGAGGCAGAGGAAACTGGGTGGATTGGGAGGACCAGGCAGTTTCCTGAGATTCTCCACTTATTTCCAAGTACTCAGGTGCTGGGAGTCCCCCTCATAACCCTGCAGTCTGGGGAAATGGCCATAGGGAGGAGATCTGCACCCACTTGACAAATCTGCGGCGAATTCGCTGGCTGATGGCAGGGTCCTCCTTTGGGTCACGGGAAAGCTGCATCTGCTGCTCCAAGGCATGTTCTCGAACAAGGAGCCTCTCCACCTCCAACTGCACTTGCATGGCAAGCTGTCAAGACCAAGGAGACAGTCAGCCAACCTGACCCCAATCCTGCACAGTCCTTCCTGCTTCCCCTACAGCATCAGCACCAGAAAGCTCCCTTTTCTATCAGTTGCTTTTGATCTACTGGCCTCCTACACCTCCATGGTTGCCAATGCCCACTTTTGCCCTTCTGAAGAAGCCATCTGCCATTTTGTGCTCCTGCTCAGCCCTTCCTTCTGCATGTCAGACCTGTGTGGCTTGCATGGCTCTTCCAGTTTTGGGAAGCTTTTAATGTTTAATAGACTATTGTATTTTAATATTCGATTGGAAGCTGCCCAGAGTGGCTGGGGAAACCCAGCCAGATGGGCAGGGTATAAAATAAATAATAATAATACTAATACTAATAATAATAATAATAATAATAATAATAATAATTCCAGTTCCCCCTGACAATGTGTCCCACGTCAACTCCAGCCCTCACAAAGCCCAGCCTAGCTCACAAGCAAGCAAAGGAGCTTTTAATCTTACTACAGAGTTGGATTCCTCCATGGTTGGGTCTGTGCCCACTGCCTCCGAGTTACTGATGGAATCTTTGTGTGAATCCTGCTCCATGCGTTCCTTGACTTCTCTTAGGAGGATGCTGTACCGGTCATTTCCTACAGCAAGCACAAAGGGGTGAGAGTTTGGACCAGGGATGGAGCTGCACTTTCCAAGGAAGGTGGAAGCTCTAGGATACTAACCCCTACCTTTAACATTTATGGGTAGATCCACGCAAATTCTGGGGAAGATTCCTTCTCCTTTCAGGGTGATGAGTTCTGGATCCATGTGGGCCACCTGGATCTGGAAGGTTCTTTGGAAGACCTCCGGAATGCCAGGCAAATAATATACCTTCAACACCTGCTCCTTCCCGGATTCAATATAACTCTAGGAGATACAAGTGGGAGAATCTTGAATAGGTAACACTGCTCCTTGCCAAATAGAGAGCTGAGCAATCTTGCCTTCATAGAATGGTTTAAGTGGACAGTCTGGCATCTTCTTTGTCTTGGGCACAGACTGGATCAGTGAGAAACATTATGTTAGCCTGTTACACAGATGGTTGTGTAAACTCTTGCATTGTTTTTTTAAATTTAGATTTCCCACCAAATAAAAGCCAGGTTTAGTTACCAGAGACATCATGCAAATTAAGCACATTTGCTTTTGTCATTTAAATATACAGAAGGATTTGAGCTTTCAAAGAAATTCCTAAGTAAGGATTAAAGGAATAGTGTGGCATCTTCACAGACCCAGTCCCAGATTGATGGACTGTGCCAGTGTCTCCAGTGTCTCAAGTCTAGGGGCAGGGTTGCCATCTCCCCACCTTTTTGAATTTTATTGTTGCTGGAAATTTTACTTCTTCCCACCCAAGATGAGCAGGGACAGGATTTGGTGGGCATCTCACAGGCCTGCACTAAGAAAAGTACAGGCTTTCTTGGTGAGGCACCAAATAACTAAACACTTAAGGGGCATTTCCCTCCAGTTAGGAAAATGGTCAGTGCTCCCCTCTCTTGTTGTGAAAGAGAAACTGGCTCAATGCTGACCCACCTACAAGAAAGGAACCTAGAGCAAGTAGCAAAAGAGGAAGGCTCTCCACACCAAAAACCTCCCTTCTGACATCTATAGGATGGACTTCACCTCGCACAGAGGGGCAAGGGGGGGGGCCTGCTCAGCCTGAGTCTTTGTGAGATGAATGAGTTATCTTAAAGGAAAGCTCTTTCCAGAGAACAGACAGACAGAGAGGCCCAGGAAGGAAGGGAGGGAGGGAGGGAGGGAGGGAGGGAGGGAGGGAGGAAGGAAGGAAGGAAGGAAGGAAGGAAGGAAGGAAGGAAGGAAGCCTTAACTTAAAAAGGGTTCATGCTTGAAGGCAGATTCCACCTGAATTCTAATGACACATTTACAAGAGCCTGCCTTGCTTTGCACAATCTGCACAATAATTCAAAAGTCAAAATGCATAAAGAAGTGACCCTTAAACACAACAGCATCTATCTGGCTTCTGCTCTTACTCACAGAAACAGGCAGAGTCAGTGGCACACCAGGTGCAGGGTTGTTGGCTGAAGCTGCAATGGTGTTAGTCACAAAGTACTCAAATCCAACTTTTCCTGTATTTTTCAGCGTAATCTCAGTCACACATATCTGATCAAAAGGCTTAGGGAGAGAAAAGAGAGTGATGCCAATATGAACATGCAAACCTTTTGCTGCAATGCTGAAAGCATCTTGCCCTGAGTCCTTCTTTCCATCCCTCCTCTGACTCAACACCAACCAGCTGTTTGGGAGGAGATCATGTAATATTTCCAGCACCACATCATACATGATGCTCTGCACATTTGTAAAGTTGTCCAACCAGCACTAGTCTGCTGTATTTTGATGATCTTGTCAGCAACAAAATATCTCCAGATGTTTCATTTGAGCAGGACCCTCCTAAGTCACCAGAAATCTTATTTTAAGAAAGATTTGGTAGTGTCGCCTTGCATCCCTGAACCTGAACCCCCATCCCCCTAATCCTAACACCCTAACCTTAACCCGGTGGGGAATCTTTTTGGTCTGGCAAGCCAGATCTTTTAATCCTACCATGGGGGGCAACTTTGGCAGGGGAGAAGAATCACCTGCCTCTCGGTCATTTGATGCCAGGTGATGAACAGATGAGTTGTTTCAGTCACCTGCCAAAGTTGGCTGTGGGGTGGGGATAACGAACGAGCAGGATTGAACTCCCTGCACATCAGCTGATGTGTGGAGAGTTCAATCCTGCTTTCCGCAGGGGTCAGCTGCACAAGGTGGAGGGCAGGTGGAGGGAGTGGCCTTGTGGATCAAACCGTGCTGTAAAATTGGCTTTGCCCAACCCTGAGAGGTCAGCTGCTGGGATGACCTCTTCTTGGAGGGGTGCATGTATTAGAGGCATAAGGACCTGACAGAGGCCACCTGAGAATGGTTGGTTAATCAGAGAGCAGATATCTAGGGAAAGAATCTTCCCTACCGCCACCCCGGTTCTTGGGCTCAGCAAGCCTCTCAGGGGTATAAAGGCAGTGGAGGTGCACTGCAGGTTTTGCTGTGGTGAGGAGGAGGAAGTGGAGAGCCAAGGAGAACCCAAATTCTCTCCCTGAATATCACTTTAGGCAAGGTTAATGCAGGCTTAGTAGGTGTTGTTGAACTCTTTCAATAGGGCCCAATGAAGAGGGAAAAAGAGTCCTTTTCAGCAGGGTCCTTGTGGGGAGGGGGACAGACAGCATGGTTCTTACATAGAATGTGCAATTCAAGAAAGAAGCATGTAGAGTGGAAGTTTGAAGGGTATAAGCAGAAGCAACACCTGGAGCCTGAGAGCCCATTTTCTGAGGTATAAGAAATCCAGTGGACTTGACAGACACTCTTCCAGCTGAGGGGTATTGTGGGGTGGGATGTCATGTGGAGGGGAAGCATATATAAAGGCAAAGAAGTTGGGCTCCCTTTTGGGAAGTGGGTGTGAACTAGGTGTAAACAAGAAATGGGTGGGAGGTGAGGAAGAGGAAGCTTCCAGTGGTCTACTGTGATCAGAAGCATTTTTGTGTTCTCTTGCATATAATAAATACTTCAGAGGCAATTAGGAACCCCATTCTACAAGTTCAGGCTTGAAAAAGTCCCCATAAGACTCAACCCACCATAAACTTCTGCAAAACATTTTCATCATAGGATGGTGGGTTGGAGGAAAGCACAGGGGGAGATTTCAGCAAGGCATGTTTATTGGGAAAATAACTGAAGTGACCTGCCGGAGGCCTGCAGAGTCAAGTGTGTGCAGCTTTCACTTACCTGGAGTCCATAGTCAATCTCCTTCCTGTCAAATGCATAACTCACAAGGGAGGCCTCACCCCTCAGTAGGATCTCGTAGGTGGGGCCCCCTTCCACCTCACAGATGGCTTTGACACAAGCAACAATGTCAGCATGGCCATAGAATGTGAACGTCATCAGCTGGATCTCACTCGGCTCCAGCATCCCATACAGCGGCATGATGTCAAATACCTGATCGGGAAGAGAGAGGGGCAGAGGCTGCATGCCAACAAATGCCAAGATCCAGTTCAGGATGAGGGCAGCCAATGCAGCTGTGGGGAAAGCATGGTGGCTGCAGAATTGGCACCGAAAAGATGGATCTCCATACATTCTGACCTTTACTCAGGCTCTTCCTGTGCAAAACCCCATGTACAGCACATTTCCATAGGATGATTACAGTCTTGATCCTCTTCCCAGTGTCTTAGCCAATCCAAGTGTGATAACCAAGGTCTGAAACTGTTGTGCCTCCCTGCATGGGAAGGGTCTGGCTGCTGCTGCTGATCAGGCTTGTCTCCTGCCTTAGGCTTAGGAGGAAGACCTAGCTTCTTTGGGAGCAGAGGTCATCATCAAACACAAACATCGAGGCACACACTGGAGAGAGGGACTTTGGTGGGCTTCAGCCAGCATGAAGTGGCATAGCCACACACGGCTCCAGCTCTTTAGTCCAGCTTGGCCCAGCCTTGAATGATCAGCAGATGGAGACTGGGTAAAGGTTTGGAGAACTGGACCATCAGCAGGAGTAGAGCATTTAGTTATGATGATACTATGGCATCCCCTCCCCTTGTATATTAAGCAAGTGGCTATTTTATTTTACAGGCACTTGAATGCTCTTGTTTGCCCTGAAGTGTGACCACCTTTGGCTTATCAGATTGATCGCTGGACTGTTTTCAGTGTTGTGGTTTCTTAACATATTGTCTTATATTATTTTATTTTCACAGCTTAGAGAAAATTATTTCTGAGTAAGTTATATACACATATATTACATGAATAAATATAATAATAATGATAAAAACAAATTCCTGCTCACTTCTTCCACGCCTGTCAGATGATGATCATCTGCTTCTGCACACCACAGGACTTCCTTGGTCTCCACCTCGCTCTTCTTAGGAATTTCCTCTTCCCCATGATCAGCAGCTGGCAATGGGGACTAGAAAAAAGAGCATCGGGAATGTGTGCAAGAGGCAGTGGAGGTAGGTTGGCTTGAAGGTTTTCAGTATAGAAACCCAGACTTTGTCAATAAAAATATCAGTCAGGCCAAGGCACTGGAATGTTTTGCACAGCTGGGAGAAAATGTCAAGGATAAAACTAAGGGAAAACCTTCTAACATTCAGATGTTCTCCTCCTAGTAAGAACAGCCCCATGTCCTCCTGCCACATGAAACTTTTTGCAGATACTCACTGACTGCTCTAGCAGCCTCAAGACAGTCATAGAGAGCAACCCACTGAGCCCGTTCATATCAGTGGTACTTGTGCAAAATCACCCACAGGTCCTACGTGTGTCCTAACCAAGCCATGTCTCCAAGCCAAAGGTAAGGTGAGGTGAACAATTACCCTGGAGGCTGCCTTGGCTTCTGGGCTACTTTCTGCAGTGTCTGGAAGTTCCTTAGGGACAGTCTCTTCTCCATTGACATAGTTGATGTTTTCTTCTGTAGCTGCTTCTCTGGAGTCATAATATCGGGACAGAAATTTTACTTAATGTTTCTCAGGAAATCTGGGTATGGGTAACATTAATAGGGACACAAACGTGGTTTTGTATAAATATGAGTGAGAGGGTAATCTTTGGGGGCAGGCAAATGTGAATAATTGTGGGGAACATTCTTACCTTTAAAGTCTTGTGGACTGAGGGGTTTTGTGTTGATTTTTAACACACCCACCCTCTCCCCACAAGAAAAGGCTCATTGCTGCTTCTGTGGCCCTTATTGAATATTTGTTTGGAACAATGCTGCGGGGGGGGGGATAGGGGTGTGCTCCTGCATGTTCTGTTTCCTCGCCTTGAACACAAAGGTTGTGTGCACATACCATACATTCAAATCAAGAATCCTGGGAACTGCAGTTTGTACTGGGTGCTGGGAATAGTAGGTCTGTGAGAGGTAACCTTCTGTTCCCAGGATTCTGTGGGGGAGAATACTTTGAATGTATGTAAGCAGTGTAAGAAGCCACAGTTGCACTGCAGGGAGGTATGGTTGCAGATGAAGCTGGTGCACTTGGGTCAGAAAAAACCAGAGCATGACTCTGGAGTGGAGTGGCAAGAGGAGCTTTGCTGTATTTCACTTACAGCCGCAGCCGATACATTAAGGAATTAACTGCTCAAGCTAAATCCCTGGGATGGCAGAGAGCAAGAGCCCCCTAATCTGTCGTCTGCTCTCATTCTCAAAGTGTGGCATAGCAGGCAGAGTGATGGGCATGGACCACCTAGTTGTGCAGGGCCAAGACACAGACTATGCATTTCTGAGGGCTAGTGTACAAACCTCTCAAAGTCTTTGGTCTCATTGTGACTCGTAGTTTCTTGTGGCTGTGGGACCTCCTGCTCAGTGGCTGCTTCCTGTTTAGGAAGGGCTGTAACATCTCTGGGGCTGAATCTGAAAAACACAATGCCATTTTGATTTGATTTGCTTGTATTTACTAGTTGTATTCCACTTTCCCAACACCCACACTGAGCTCAAAGCAGTTCACAACAACAGCATGAAAAACTTAAAATTATGATCACTATAATATATATTAAAAAACCAACAGCAGATAAAGTAAGGTAGAAAACAAAAAAATCATCAGATTACTAATATGATTCACTACCAACTCACAGTGATTCAAAATAGTTTCTGAGCACCAACCCTGTGCCAGTTGATAGACTCTCTCTAGGAAGGGGCTTCTTCATTCTGTGCAGCAGCAACGCTGTCCTGACCCCTACTTGATGCAGAACTCAAACTCTGGTTGCAGTTTGTACCCAAATCTTTAATGCTCAGATTGGTGCAATACATAGGCAAAACACTGTTCAAAGGCACAGTAGTTGCTACACATGACTAAACAAGCAAAGATGTTGACTCAAAAACAACACCCCCTTACCCCGCAACCATGTTGTAAGAAAAAGGGGTGGAGACAACATATCATGGCAAGTGGATTTGGTCCTTAGTCTGGGCAAGCAACCTAGCACTTCCCCAAGAAAGTTGGACCAGCCTGTCTGCTTATGCCTGAGTTGGCATCTCCATGGTCTAGGCAAGATATTACTGCCTCCTCAGAAGTGGATGTGACAGCTGGGACTGGACATGATTTCTGGCAACTCCAGAGGCACAGCAGCCAGAGTGATAGGCAAGGTGAAGAAGCCAGAATCAGCTTCTGGCCAGGAGCCTCTTCCTCTGGCTCTCCCAATCCGGGTAGAGACCTTTCCAGCCCACTGGATCCCACCCTGGAGTCATGTCAGCCACTTCTCTTCTCTGTCCTGGCCCAGCCAGCCCCCTCCCACAGGGCTCATGGCAAACACATTCCCAAAACAGCTAACAACACAACCTCAAAAATCCGCATCAACACTTCATTCCAATTAGCAGTATAATAGCAACCAATTTCAGATAACAATCCATTCTGACAGTACTATAGTAACATTGCAACATTTTTAATGCATTATATAATAGGCAACATCCATCAATAAAACACAGTATGAGCTGTTATTATTAATGGTAAAATATTAAACCAGAGTCCGATATGATTTATATGCCTCTAAATAACATGAGCAAGAGAGGACTGAGCTCCTCATGTCCTACTTGTGGGATCCCCACAAATATTTGGTTGGCTGGACTAGACAGATCTTTGGTCTAATTGAGCTGAGGTCTTATGTTATCAAGAAGCAGGGAAGCACCCAGTGAGAGTCAGGTTTCACAGTACCTGGAACATTTTCCTAGGACAGCACACATCCTGCCTCTTCGTTGCCACCCTATCCTGCAGTTCAATCTCATCTGATGTCACTTGAACACCCCTGCTTTCTTTACCCCCCCTAGCAACTCTTAAAGGGGCTGGAAGGAAGAGGCTTCTGGCAGATTGGTCAAGAGGTTCTGCTCAGGGCTCTTCGGCTTAGCCTTAAACTAGCCTTCCAATTTTTTGGCTTGCTCTCCCTGTATCCTCAATTTAATGCAATGTGACCTCATGCAACATGACTGAGCCAAACATCAAAGCCTCACTGCAGGCATGAGGAGGCCCCAAATGCATCTACAAAACTGCTCATCCTATCTCCACTACGGGGCTGCAATGCACAAAGCAGAAGGATGGAGATGCGAGGGAGCTGGGAAGGGTCCAGAAAAATACAGATAACTTCACTGTAATTGTTTCACAGGGTGTCAAACAGAAATAAAGAAATGCTGAGTATAATCACAGAAATCCCATCAGACGGAAACAAGAGCAGACACAGAGTTGGCAATGATTTCTATATTGATGGGGCTGGCTTAGCCAGCCAGGGCACACATGCCTCAAACATCTGAAATCAAAGGCTCATCAACAGCCAATAACATCAGAATATGCCCTCCTATCCTGCTAGTTCCCAGGCCAATTATGTAAACAGCATGGAATCAGTTTTGTTTTGTGCATAAGGTCAGGAATATCAGAAAATTCCGCCTTAAGTCAAGTCAAGATCTCCATCCACCTAGCCAGCTCTGCACAATCTTGAGCAGGGAAGGCTGTTTCTCATTACTTGTTATGGGATTCTATTAACTGGAGATGCCAGGAGTGGATCCAGAGATCTTCTGCATGCAAAGCACATGTTCTGCCAGGGATCTGTGCCTTTTATGCCTAGAGACTGGATGAGACATCAAGCTGAGGAAAGAGTATAATTGTCAGAAGCTCAACAGCAGGGGTAGAAAACCATTTTTGGCTCCATGCGCCTGTTGCTGGGATCCAGTTCCCAACCCATGGAGTAAGACAATGGTGGGAAATATGCAGCCCTCTAAGTGTTGTTGGACTCCAAACCCTACCAGCCCCTGCCAGACAGCATGGCAAATGGTTAGAGATGATGGAAATTATACATGGAGCAATTTAGCCGTGTGGCCCTGGAGCCTGTTTCTTATGAGGCAGAAACCCTTCACCACCCAACGGTATCCTCTCAAGACCCCTGATTCTCCTTCCCAGAAATGCCTATAAATCCACCTTGTTTTCTGCAATTGACATTCATGCTATTTAGCCTGGGATGTCAGAAGCAAGCCCCAGGGGAGCTGGCTATACAAAGCTCTATCCCCTATCAAAGAAGCTATCAGCCTTCAGCTCATCAAACTGTTCTCCAGTGATGGGAAAAACAAAGAGAAAAGTGTTGTGGTATCTACTTGGCTGCTCTTCCTTCTTGTTACTTCCATTACATTTGGAAGGGTCAAGGTCTCCATGAGACTTTTGGACAATGAACATCCTTGCCTCAAGGAGCACACAACCCAATGGCTAACACAGACAGTAACACTAATTGACATGAGGGTCTGGGATGGGAACAAATTGGTGCTAAAGAACTCTGAGGCCAGCGGGGGTGTTAGAGCAGAGGCTTGGTCTCAGACTCCTGCACAGCCTCGGATAATATTTCTTTCACTGTCAGCAATTTAAGAGTCCTAGAGAGCTGGAGGATGCATGGGGATTTGGGAATGGGGAGCTATTTATTTTAAAATGCAAAGACTCCAGATATTCCAAGGTAACTAGCCAACTTTAATAAAACATGTATAATCCCCTCACCCCAACACACACACACGGACACACACAATCACAAGATTTGCCCTGGGTCCCTTTGCTATGCCACAGAAGATGTGGTCTGCCTGCAATCCCATTAAATCCCTGCATTCTCTTACCACATTGCAAGAGAGTACAATGCAGCCACCTGGAACAGAAAAATGTATTGACTGGGCTATGGGAGGGAAGAATAATTTTCAGAATCCTACAGGCATGTGGAGCGGAGGCGTAGGGGACAGAACACATGTATATTGAGGTCTACAGTCCAAACTGTGCCCCATGTAAGCAGCCTTAATAACTAATCTTGTCTGGAATCTCTCTTTGAGAAGTTATTTGTTCTGCTCTTGAACTCCTGTTAAGTACATGACTGCTTTGAACTGAGTCAGGCAATCAGTCTGAGAAAGATGGTGATGTCTAATACGACTAAAAGTAGCTTTCCAAGTCAGAAGAAAGGCTCCCCCCCCCCCCGGTTATGCAGATATTCTTATTGTAATGTGAAAGCACTAATAAGACATCAACTTCTTTTTAAAAATGGAGATGCCAGGCAGCGATTAACCTGGAAGCTTCCATGTGCACAGCATGTCCCCTGCCATTTGGTGAAGGCCATCCCAGGTCTAACTGCATCATCCCTTTAAGATGTTTTGTGGGAAAGAGGATCAGCTTGTTTCTCCATAGGACAGACCTTCTAGGCTCTTCATTATTTATATTTGTCTGTTACCTATGCAGGGATGTCATCCCCTGGCCTTTGCTATGTAAACCTTGATTGACTAGGATCCCAAAGGAGGAGCAGGAGGAGCAAGAGGAGGAGGGGGAGCAAAGGACAGTAAAAATGGGGTATGTTAGTATTTCTGAGTCCCTGAAAATGTTTATTTATCTAATTTATTTGGATCCTTATAAAATTGGGAACAGTAATCCATCAGAACCCAGAAGTGCTCGGCTTACTGAGCATGCTTCACATATGGTGTATGTGTATATACAGACAGACAGACATCATTTTAGAGATTTACACAAATTGTAATATTTCCCAGATTCATATATCAATAATTTACAAAGTATGGCCACCTCTGAACTAACTTTGTTTTATAGACCAAACTGGTCCGCTATTTCTGCTAATTCAAAGCACTTCAGAAGCCATTCCCATATAGATTTGTAGATTTGTACTACTCTGGCTGCAATTACCAAGACTTTTGCTCAATACATCTGTTCCACAGACACATCACCCTAAATCCAATTAAATATTACCAACACTGTAGAAAGTTTCAAATGTGCTCCTATCATCAATGTAACCTATTGCATAGTTTGTCTCCCAAAATCATAGGCATGTTGATGTTCCCACCACATATGACAAGTGATCATTTGCTACACATGTGGTGTTTTGTTAATGCTGCATGCCATGCAGAATGGCATTTGCCCCTTTTTGCAGCATGAATCTCCTACTCTGCATGTTAGCATGAGGAGAGTGTGGGGAATAATTCCAGAGTACTGTAATGCAGAAAAACGAAGTGCTTTCATGTGAACTCTCCTAAGGCGGGTAGGGGGAAATGAAAGGTTAAGACTGAATAATTAGATGAAAACCATAAAAGTCACTGCCCTAATTATAAGGTCCAGAAATAAAACTAAATAAGTCACATTCTTCACCCCTAGCTGAAAAACAGATGTTAATCTGAATGACAATTAGTTACTGTGATGAAAGGCACAGAATGGATAGAATAGCAGTGACCTGTTTTTTAGCTACCAAACTGTCAGGCTGCATTAGCTGGATGTAATTATACACATGGTAGCAAAAGAGAAATAATATCTGACAAGCTGTGCTTTCTTCCTGGCCACTTCATGGCCAAGTGAAGGTGCTAACAGCTTGGAGGCTCCCTTCAGGCCCAGCTGTCCTCCGGATAGTCAGGTGGTGCTGACACAAGGACCCTGTGAAACAGCCGGGAAGCCTAATTAATACACAAAGAGAGAGATGAAAAGAAAGGGGTCAACCAGCATCACATCCGGAAGGTTAATGAGGAGCCTTGCAGAATGAAGGGTCTAATCCTGTGAGATGCTGGTGATTCCCCTGAGCACCGCATGTGGCAATTTCACCTTCACACAGTCTTCTGAAATGCCAACATGCCATAGCATGGTTAGAGAGTCTGAAGGTGTGTGTTATAGTAAATAATGGAGGACTGGCTGGGGAAGCCAGAGAAGAGACCAAAAGCCTGGTTCCATGATGGTGGGTTGCAGTGATATAAAATATTTAAGCAACTTCACAGGAGGTGGAGATGTGTGGTGATATGTGGGGTGTATGCACCATGTGTCCTGGCTCCTATCCCCAAACACAGAAATAGATACTCTTACTTGTATTAGATCTCTCACTTACCATTATTCAAGTATTGGTACAGGCCCAGCAGCAGACAAAAGGCTCAGGGGCCATAGTTCAAGAGCAGGGCAAGAAGTTCAGAACCAGACAGAAGCAACAAAGATGTCCCAACAAGTTTCCATGACCTGTCACACCCAGGTGTGGTGCACTCACTCACAAGAATCTGCTGTCTTCAGGGAATGTCAGAATTGTAAAAATGTGCTTCTAAAGGGTGGGTGGGCCTGCTCCCATCTACGAAGGCAGAGCCTGGTTTGAAGCAACAAGACTGCACCCTCCTGTTAAGTCATTTCCACTTCCAGTAGTTTCTCCCACCTTGGCTGCTCTGAGCCCTCCCAAATTTTTGGCAATACCTGATATCCCTGCTCTTTGCCCCCAAGCAATAGAACCTGGGGTAGAAAAGGGAGATCCTCCCTCATCTTACTCAGGTACTACTCATTCAGCCCCTACTTCTTCCTCCACCACATATGTCAGAGCTTGCCAACCCAAGTCCAATATCGATAGAGCTGTGGGGTTTACAACACCCAGCTCCATGCGCCTCTCCTGTGACCTTCAAGCCAAAGGGAACCTCCATGGCCTCTCTGACCTATCCCAAGGGTGCAGATACTACTAAATATTAGACCTATGAGAATACCTAGATAAGAAGCAGTTCTACCTAATGCTGGGGGCACTGATCATATTTTGAGACTCAGGATTTCACCACACCTAGGAAGGAGGTGGGCTACAGCCTCATATCTATCATGGCTGACAAGAGCAGATTGCAAATGGGAGCAAGGGAGGGGGCTGTGGACCGCTAGAAATGGTTCAGCCTTTCTACAATCCAGTATGAGCAAAGCCAGAGGTTTCCCTATAAGAAAGTAAAAGAAGGAGATGCACAACCAAGACACCTACCTGCCTTCTAAGGCTTTCACTTCACAACCGTTCTGATTTTACATTGCAGCCGAAGAACTACCAAATCAAGCTAATAATATTGGGAATGCTGTGTCTAGTTCTTTATATATACTTATGTGGAATCCCAGAGTACAGGTCAGGTGTAGGAAACCTGCACATGTTGCTGAACTATAGCTCCCATTATCACTGGACATTAGCCATGCTTGCTGGGGCTGATAGGACTTGCAGGTCAGCAACAGCTGAAGGGCCAAAGGTTCCCCATACTCAATAAAGATACAACACTGGCAAAGACTCCCTAGTGCAACTAGGAAGCTAGCAAGTGAGAATCATACACAGGTTTGAGGAGCCAGGAAAGCACACAAGCCCAGTGTGTGCTGGGAAAACAAAATATTCCTGCTTTCCCTGAAGGAAAGTCCTCCGGTTCCCCTGAAACAAATTTGTAAACAATGTGCATTTACTATGTAGGAAACTAGCAAGATGGCTTATATGGAAAAGTCCTTGGGATCCTGTAGATCACCTGATGTTGCAAGGACCACCTGAAGCCACCACAGAACAATATCATGGTTCATCCTCTTCCCTTCCCATAGCTGATTTAAGGGATGCTGTCATCCTCAAGTAAAACAGAAATTTGCTGAAATGGAAACTAGAGCATGGCTCCAACAGCATGTCCTCACCTTGCCTGTCTGCCTTGCCAAACTTCCTCCCCACATCTTTTCTGCCTGGGGTACTTGGCTTGCTCCTTTATCCCACAGAGTCTTTGGCCAAGCCTTGGAGTTAAATGCAGCTTCTAAGCCCCACTGCCCTCCAACCATCCTCCTCCTGCCACTAGGGACCCACACCTGCATTTGTTTGCTTGCTGAAACACTGAAGATGAGGAAGGAAAGTCTCTATGAGCAGCCACGGTAAAAATGTGGCCTGGGACTCTCTAGTGACAAAACCACCAGCCTCAGAACCAGAAATGCTTTGGGTTGGGGTTGCATTTACAGTACTTCAAATCTATCTATCTATCTATCTATCTATCTATCTATCTATCTATCTATCTTGCTTTCTCATCCTTCAGACTCTACTGTTTCCCAAACAGCTACAAACTGCATTGAAGGGACGACAGCACTCAGTGTCTGACAGAAAACACTTGGCACAGACCAGGATCAGACTCCTTAATGAGCTCACGAGGAGGAGTGCCTCTCAGTGGCTCCCCCCACCCACCCTCCGCCAGCCAAAAAGGCCTTTCCACTGGGTTGGCTTATGTTTTCCTCGGGAAATTGTTTATTGATGTTATTCAGAATGGCAGACCATCAATGCAGTTGTTATGTTTACTGGACTTCCTGGGGCACTGTGGAAAATCCGTTTGCTGCTGTAATTAAAATAACTGCACGAAGGCCAAGTTTGAGAAAGCAGCAGCACTGCTGGTTCATATTTGCAAGGAAGAAGGTTTGCAGGCAGCTTGACAAAAGCTATTCCTGTTTGCAATCATTTCTACCATTTGCACTCTCTCTCCTACTTTCAGAAGAAGAATTAAACCAGTGGCCAGATCCTTTTCTCCCCCAATCTCTGCAGACCAACTTTGACACCCAGTTGTCATTCAACTGCCATAATAATGATGCTTGATGATTGACAAGTGGATTATCCACAGGGGTAAGGAGAGATAACAAAAACAACCAGGCTTCAGCTCCCCACCAATCAGTTAGTGGGAAGTGAATTGAAGCCTGCCTTTTGTAGGGATCTACTGCACAAATGCGTTTCCCATGGGGAACTCACTCATGCAATTGAACCAAGCAGAACTGAACTGCCCACTGATCAGCTGACATCACCCAATTCATAGGTATATGTGATTTGGGGGGAAAAGGCCGTGAGAACCAAATTGGAACCTCTAGCAGGCCAAGACTGAAGGAAAAGCCACATCCTCAGGATGAGGCAGTGTGGAAGGGGGAGCCGAGGGCTTCCTCTCAAGTTGGGTGATTTCCGGCTTTGAAGACGGGGGAGTAGCACGCTCCCTGTGTGAGAACATTTTATTGAACTATATACCTGCAGTATGGAAATTATCAACGGGATAACAGAAATAGATTTTCCATGCCCTAATGGTGGCCAAGAGATTGATGTTGAGGAATTGAGATTGATATTAAGGAAATGATACCGTTTAATCAATGGACTGACAATATGACATCACTGGCAATTTATGAACGGATTGCTTACAGGCAGACACAGACTCTATGGATATGATATGATTAACATTTGGAATGAGTTTATACAAAATGCAGTAGGCTATTAACATTTACATAAGAACTAGGACTGAAGGAATGGGTTTCCCAAACCCCAAAACTGACTGTGCAGGCAGTTTTTAAACTGCACCAAAATCCCCATTTCTCCTTAGCTAAAATGCATAAACTTTAGCCGTTGAGCAAATGCAAATCAAGAACACAGCTCTCTCCCTTATCAGTTTGACGGCAAGACTGGCCTTGACTTTAGCAGTATAACAGACACAGACATATCTTATGTCCTGACCACAAATGACGCAGAGACCCAAGTCTGGGACTAACGCCAGAGCATGTTCTCGGAAGTAGTGACCTCTTGCTCCAAGATAGGAGTAGGAACAGGGATATCCTTTTATGGTCAGAAGTACAGGAAGGAAGATCCTTTTATGGTTGAGAGTACCAGAGCAGGAACATATGTGATGTCAACCTGTGTACGTACGCCGACATGGTTGGGCTCCTAGGGGTGGAGTGAGAGGGTGCCTGGAGGATATATAAACTGCATGAATCCTGTCATTTCTTTGGACTTGCTGGGGACTAATCACGCAAGTGCCTTCTGCTATCCGGAGAGCAGAATAAACTCTTTCTTTGAACCAACCTCGGTGTCATTTTGACTTCCTTCCTCCTGTCCCAGAGCAACGCAGACCCAATCGGTGAACTCCAATAAGGCTACAGGACAATAACACTATATCAATTTATACAAGAATGTATGGGAATATTGTAGATTTTTTTGCGGGGTTTTTTTTCATATTTTCGCTTTTATGTGTATCTTTGTTGTTGTTTTTCTCCCTCTCACTTTTCCTTCTTTTTTTCTGTATCACTTTATTTCTTTTAACTGAAATCACCTTAATAAAATATAAATATCAGGGGGGAAATTTGGGTAGCTGGCGCATCATCAAAATCAGAGTCATCCACAGGCTGACATTGGGAACCATATGTTGGTTTCAAGAGATTATAAACAATGTAAATAGCATATAATGAATACATTTTGATCCAGCCTTTACTTCATCATTGTCAGGGAGCTGGGGGCTGAGAAGGGGGAAATGCTGGGAAAATACAGAGATAAGCCTCCGATCATTAGTCGTGGTACCTCATCAGGGGAGGATGAAGGGTTGTCAGGAAGCAATGAAGCAGAGAGGAGGGAGCAATTTCCAGGGCTTAGCTCTTCACGTAACAGAGGAAGGAAAAGGAGAGGGCTCTGGAAGTGGTTATGCTGGGGAAAACGAAAGCAGCAACCAGTTGCTGCATCTGATTCCAATGAGCCGGATGTGCTCTGAGAGCTCTGAGTGTAAATAGAAGAATGAACCAAATAAAACCTATAAAACTGGCTGGAGGCCCGGACTCTTATCTCTTCTAGCACCCACCAATCATTCCTGACAATCATGGGTCTCAGGGTGGTATCCATTAAGTTCCCAAGTATCTCCCATTGAGACCCAGACCTGCTTAACCACTTAGTAGAGTGACTGTGTCATGTACCCATAGACAATGTCTTGGGAACATCAGACAAAATCCCAAAGGGAGGACTTATGATTGCTCTTACCTGATCAGGGTCTCATGATCCTCTGTCATGAAGGACCAGCGGTATTTTACAAGAAGGGGGCTGCAGTTGGTCATATTGATCTCACGGACAACTTCTGTGTCATTCAAGATGCAGCCAAAATTCAAATCCATCGTCTCAAAGTGTAGGTTAGGGAAACGCACTTCTCCCCGTAGGTTGATGTGGTCTACATGGGGATGCTCCAGGTAACGGAAAGTCAAGACTTCTTCTGCCACTCGGTTGTACAAGTCATCTCTGTAGAGAGGGTCAAACCTGATACAGAGGTCATGCATCTCCCCAACGTTCATAGTTAAGGCCTAAATCAGGAAAGAAATAAGTTTATTTTAAATAAATAAATAACTGATTGGTATCTGCCTACCACTGTAGTTCTTTGAAAATGACTTCTGCATTTTCAGTCACTGGAGACTGTTTGCAGTGCTGTCTAGGACTGGACAGGTCACAACCAGCAGCCTGAACTGTACCCTGCAAAGGGCCTCTTACTTAGAGGCCTGAGGTGAAAAGAGACTCCTCATACCTGACAAGGTACTGGCAGCATTTCATGATCAGTATCACAGAGGGAAAAAGGTTCTTGCAAAGAGAGGAGAACATTGATTGGCAAAGACGAAACGTTTTTCAAAGTCAGAGGTTCGTACTGGGGATTCAGGCTATCATGGGGGTCCTGGCAGGGGAAAACAAAAACATTTGAGATGTATTAAAGAACAGAAAAATATATATATCCTGGTGTACATCACAGCACCAAGTGATCAACCAGAGGATCACCTTCCATCCCATCCTATCAAGCTCTTCCATATTCCATGATGAGAAATGACCTCCTCACAGGGATAGCATTATGCTTTTAATAGCCAGCTACTTGGTACTAGAGGACACCAATTGTTCCCATTCATTGGGGGGTGGGGTAGAAACTGATGTGATTCCATTCCCATTTATTTATTTATTTATTTATTTATTTATTTATTTATTTGTTTGTTCCATGAAATTTATACACTGCTTGATTGCAAAAAAACAAAATCCTCCAGGCGATTTACAAATAGATATATCAATAAAATTATCAATAAGAAAAGTTAAAATAACAATAGATTAAAACATATTAAAACTCACATCAGTTTTCTAAACATCTGGGTAGGCTTGTCTAAACAAAAATGTTTTTAGCAGGTGCTGGAAAGAGTACAATGAAGATGCCTGCCTGATATCGATAGGCAAGAATTTCCAAAGTTTAGGTAATAACAATTATTTTTATTATTTTATTATTTATACCCCGCCCAGCTGACTGGGTTGTCCCAGCCACTCGGGGCAGCTTCCAACATATATAAAATATTTTTTTTTAAATTACACATTAAAAAGCTTCCCTATACAGGGCTGCCTTCAGATGTCTTCTGAAGGTTATATAGTTACTCATGTCCTTGACATCTGATGGGAGGGCGTTCCACAGGCTAGGTGCCACTACTGAGAAGGTACCATCACACTAAAAGATTGAGTTCTTACAAATGCAAAATGGGCACCTGTAACTATGCAAGTTCCATAGATCAAAGCAGTCAAGAGAACCATGTGTTAATTTTAAAAAGTTATATCTTCCACATTTCTAAAGCACCGTTAAAAACTCCTATTTTTTTCATATAATAATGTCTCTCGGAGGATCTGAATCACACAAGACAGGTATTAGCAATTTAAATCACTGGACTATCAAGTCCATAATATTGTCATATTCTGCCCCTTCCACAAAACTCCTCAGATGAAAATTGACCCTTTAAGTTTGTTTTGAAAAATCTTACAGCTTTGATTTTATATTCATATTCACTTGAAAGGGTTTTTTCAATGTTTTAAAGGGTTTTTTAATGTTGTAAGCTTAAATCTATTGCTGCTGATGCAGTTTCCACAATTCCTTCTAATTCCTTTGACATTGCAATTGCCTTATTTCTGAGATGAACCATCAGTTCCTTCCACGTTTCTGTAATAATTTCTTTAATTTAATGAGGATACCTTGAGCTGCAAATTCCTCTCAGCACTGCATTTGTATCTTTTTCTACCATGGCTTCGGCAGTCTTAATTGGGCCAAGCGCCATGCTGTCTCTCTGTTGGCTCATTGCCCTGGCTTCTCTGCAATGTTCTTGTGGCTTGAGAAAGTTTGTTAAACTGCCTTGTTTCGATTTCAGCATATTTATTGACATTCCCCCTTCTGAGCGGGGGTAAAAGCTTTCCAATTTTCTGAATTGATCAGCTGCTTTGAAGAGAAATTATATACCCAAGGGCAGGAGCTCCAGGTTACTCAAACATCTTGATTGCTGGCTGATCATGGCCCTTTCTGTTCCTTCTTAGTAAATAATTTCTGTTATGAAGCCACATTTCAGCCCTGAGTTGGAGGAAGCTAAACAAGTTGCAAAATGACCTTTTGGCAAGCATTTTTTTGCAGGAGTGAAGGAAGGGCCTCTTTGAGCCTAGGAGTTGGGCTGATCTCTTTGGCAATCATGGTTTTGATGTGTTACGAGGTTGCCCATCTCTGCCTGCACAAACCTTCTGTCAAAATGGAGGTGGCTGTCATTTTAGCTCCTGATGATGCCCAGAACATCTGAGCCTCTTTTGAACTGAAATGTGATTGAGTGTGTGTTTGCAGTTTCTGATCACAGTCCCACCCCCCTTTCCACGACCCACTCCATCCTCCATTCATTCCACTAGCCCTTTGTAACATGCCAGTAAGCAGCCTGATGGCCAAAGCACTAACCTTCTCCACTTGAAATGTGATCTCTTTAGGGAAAATGTGTAGAATGGGTGCAATGAATTCACATATGACATCAACCTTCATGATAAGCTCCTTCCCAGATTGCTTCCCTATGATGGCATGACAGAGCAGCCTTTCCTTTACGACCTGTATGTGGAAAGAAGAGCACAGTTTTTTGCCAGAATAAAAGTGGTTGGGCCACTATGCCTGTGGTGCTTTCAGTGGACCCCTGGCCATGGGGCTCCCCGAAAACTATGTGTTGGCTACCATTTGGTTCCAGGCAAAAGAAGCATGAATTGGCAAATATGTAATTCTCTTTTGTAGAAGTTTGATTCCTGACAATTCCATATATCCTGAATTCTGCACCAGTTGGTGCCTAAGATGCCTGACCTTTAAAAGCAAATCATGGAAAGGTGATGATCATACCATCCTTCCACAAAAAGGTCGTATTGGTATCCAGTTGCAACATAACATTTCCCACAGAATTTTTTTTAAAAAAAACACCTTCTATATAGTAATAAATTAAATGGCTGTGAGAATCAAGGACATAATCAGCCATTTGTGTAAATGGTAGAGATGTACAAGCATGTCTCAATCTGTTCCAACATTCATCCATAATTTCATCTGATATTTTCTGTTCCACTGTGATTGGTTTATTGTGCACAAGTCTCACTACTGTTTCAATGTAACTTTTTACATATATTGCACAATAGATATGTATATCTCAGCCATCAACAGATATTTACAATTCAGCTGTGTTCCCTTTGAAAATTAATCAATTTCCAGAGGTGTAACTGTCAAACTTTTGCTTCAGAAAACCCAATAAAGAGTCTTGTGGCACTGTAAAGACAAAGCTAATGGCCAATCATTCTTCTTCTTTCTTCTTTGGCGATCACTCGTAGCCAAGTAAGATTGTCTTCCATAAAAACGGTTTTAACAATGAGTCCGTAAGTGACTGTGGAGGCCAATTCTGGATCCACTGCAAACCTAGCCATGTCTACTCAAAAGGAAGTCTCATTGAATTCAGTGTGGCTTACTTCCATGTAAATGGATTAGGATTGCAGCCTTGCTGTGTTGATTTTAAAATTCAGTACTGTATAACCTTAATCCTGTCTCATTTTTCTCCTGCAGGCATTAGGGAAGGCATCAATACCCTGTTGATATTTTGCTCTTTGTGCCCTGGATTATATTAATTCCTGTGGGCATATCAGACATTTCACTCTAATGCCACTTATATTAGTCCTTTTTGCAATGTAACATTTTATTTCATTAATATGTATTTTATACAGAAAATGGTCTCTTGCTGTGATTTTACTCTCTCTCTCACATACATAGGATGTAGGTTGAACATGGGTCAAGGTGGCCCTCAGCCTGAAAAAGGTTCGTCTCTCCTGGATTAAGCACTCTTGACAAAATAATTGAATATTGAGCTTTGATCAGGCCTTGTAGAACTCTTCTTACATCAGTTATAAAAACCCATATATGATGTTTTGAGATTGACTATATGGTAGCTACAGTAACCCTTGGCAACAAGTAGTTGAAATGCAGCTGCTGCTACTATGGCAACTTGTGACATGGCAGCAATCCTTGAAAGAAGTTGGTTCATTTCCAAAAATAAGTAACTGAGAGCCCAAAATGCCCCCAACAAAGAGGTGAAAGTCTCTCTACCTTGGGAACATCAGAACAGCCTTCCAGCATCATGTCCATGCTTTTTCCTGGGGTCAGCTCCATCCTCAGTGGTTGAAGCTTAAAGAGCGGAAGTTCAGAGGACTTCTTCTTTGTGTTAGCACTGATGGGAGGGAGGGTGTTGCGCTGGCGGAATGGGGGGAAGCCTTCTGTCATCCAGTAGAGCTGATGCGTGCGGCGCCCGCGGTTAGTGATCTTGAAGCGATAGCAGCAGGAATCCAAGCTAGGAAAGGAGGGGCAGAGAGGGGCTAAATCTCAGGGCAGCAAATAAGAATGGTCTTTATTATATTTTGTTGAATATTTATTTAAGGGATTTAGATGCAACCCTTCAATATCAATATTTCCAGGGCAGCTGACAAGTTGAAGCAAACCATTTAAAACACCACACAAAACAAGATTAAAAACTAGAGGTGTACACTGCTCCCAAGATTTGATGCTCCCAAGCATCCCAGTTTGTTTGAGAGTTGCTCTATGTTTTTCCAAGGACCAAACTAGTAAGATCTGTTGAAAAGAAAGTTTCTCTATAATGGGGAATCTAAAAACGGCTCGAAATTATTTTTCTTTTCATTGAAGTGAAATTAAATTTGTTGGCATAGGGGTCCCTCCACAGAAGATTACACCTATTACAGGTTGTATACTGATACATCCAGAAAGTTTTTGTTTTCAAAAGAGAAACTATTGTTTTCTGCCAGAACTGGAAACCATTTGCAGCTAAGGGGAAGAAGCATGCCAAATGTCAGAATAATAGGTGACATGTTTTCCTGTCAGAGAAGACTTTACCATTTTTTGAGTGGCTATGATAGCAATCATAGTGGGGCAAAGGGTGAGGGTCCCAGAAAAGACAGGGGTATGTGAAATGTCCCCTCCCAAGGAAGGACTGTTACCCCAAGGATCACTAGTGAGGATAGGTTTGTGATTTCCAGCAGGATTTTTTGGGGATACAACCTCATCTCTCCGGGACAGAATTTTCTCTCCATTGACTACCATGGGGGAAGGGGTGATTGTGGAAACAACAGTATAGATGCATGTGAAAAATAACACCTTAAAATATTTACTTCAACATCCCTCTCACAGATCAGTGTTTAATCCCAGGCATCAGAAAATAAGAGGCTGGGATTAGAAGATAGACCCGTCTGTCAAAATGAAAAAATCCCCCATCCCTCCACCACTGCTTCCCACTTCAACGGAGGGCATTTCCCTAATTAGCTTGATTTTGCTTTTTATAAAATGAAGCCATCACTCTAAGGGCACCCATGTCCATAAAGCAACTTGTGATAATAGGAGGTCCCTAACCCAGCTCAATCCTGCTCATGAGAAAACCTCACCCAAATCACTCCTATTTGCCTCATAAAATAATTGAGAAAGCAACCCTCATAGAAACAAGAGGGAGAGAGCAGATAAAGCAGCATAATAATAAGACAGAGATGGCCTCAAGGATGAAAAGGCAGCAAGGTTTCCAGACACACCTCCTTGAGAAGAGCATCCTACAGTGGTTTACCACCAGTGATAAAGCCTTTTCTCCGTCACCACCCATCTTACTTGACAGGGTAAAGGAACCTGCAGAATTACATCTAAAGTTTATCTCAGGTTCATGTTGTTATAGTGAGGTTCATGTTGCAGGAGGCAGTGCTCCAATAGCAAGCCATGAAGGACTTCAAAGGTAAGCATCAGTATTTTGAATTGTGCATGGAAATGGGTCCAAGAGTTGTTAAGTACTAGTGAATATTTTCCCACCACCTGGTCCAAGTTGAAAGCCTAGCAGTAATACTTGGAACTACTTGCAGTTTCCAAATAGTCTCCAAAAGCATCCCAACACACAGTGCACTGCAGTGACATAATATAGGGCTGAGTACAAAGCCCAAGGGAGCAGGTCATGCCAACTCCTAAGATTGTAAGTGCTTCTAGATCAACCTGGTCATCATGCCATGTTTACCTCAATGGCAGCTACAAAATGTGAGATTAGTCATTATTTCAAGTATATCTACAGATGTGAAGAGTTGTGCATACATTTTAGAGATGTTACCACCCTTGCACTTTCCACAGTCAGTCATTTAGAATGCATGCAGTGTAAGTGGGCACAGGACTGTCCAAGAATGAGTTATTTTTGCTTTCACAAAATGGAATTTGCTCTATGGTACTGAAGTATACATTGCCTTTACTTGTAGGTTGCCAAGGCATCATGACAAGAGCTCAAGGTTTCCATTTGCTTGTACTGCCCTATGAGAATTAAATGACTCATATCCTTTCATCCAAAAACAGAATACTATTTCCCACAAGCCACAAAGCCAGCCTACCTGAAGTGGGGTCCCAGGTCAATGGCTGGAGCAAAGGGTTTGTCTGTGACAATGGTGGTACCAATGCCAGTGGCCTGGATTGGGATGATGTAAGAATTGCTGTTCTCTATGCTCAGGTTAACTTTGTCCTGGAACAGCACGGTGTCATCCAGGTTAGCTATTAGCATTAGAGATATCTCATTCTCTGGAGGGACAATTCCTTTATTAGGCTCAATTCTCCACAGAGAATTACTTCGGGCCTGAAACACAATCCAAAAGCCAGTCTTAGCCTCTATGTCTCACATGGCAAGGCATAAACTTATTTTTAAAAAGAAAGAAAGAAAGAAAGAAAGAAAGAAAGAAAGAAAGAGCCATCAGATATACAGTAGTACTTAAAGCAGGAAACATTTTTCTAGAAATTGCACATATGTAAACCCAGCTCAGAAGCCACCCAAAAGCATGTGCCCATGGCTGCAAACTAGTGAGCTCACTTAGTAGAATTTGTGTTCTGTAGAACAACGCATAGACTGTGAAACCAAAGAAATATTAAGCTATCTATTTAAATAATTAAATGAGGATCACAACAGCACAAGCTTGGCACACATTTTAGAGACCTGGGGTACTTTTCAAAAACTAGGAGGCTGTTAGAAGAGCTGAATTGTTATTGCATCAAGTAGAATTAATTCTCTTGATTCTCAGAACTTCAGACCATCAGAGCAAAGCCTCCCATTCTGTAGGACAGGCAGGAAGGTAGAAAAATGTTACAACAGGAAACAGAAAAATCACACAGCAAACAGATTATTCAGACTTTTTAAATCAGTGTTTCTATTTATCGGTCACTTTCCTGCAAAACATAAATCACAATCAATAAAATAAAAGTCAACTATAAAAATCATTCTACATCTCATAAACAGCAGCAAAATTCTAGATGCAAAATCTTTGTATCTGCCCATCAACAGCATGGAAGGAAGGCTTTCCAATAAAGGGAAACCTTCACCTGACACCAAGAGGAAGCCCACCAGAGCCCAGGAATTATTGTAGGTGGACAACACAATGAAGGTGGCCTTGCTCTTTCCTCACCCAGGCATGCAAAATGGGCCTTTTCTCTCCTTGTGAGCAGATCTCAAGGGATGGGGAAGAAATATGCAGGAAAGTGTTTCAGCAAGAACAGCAGAGCCAAGCCATTTACAGGGCTTGAAAGGCAAATGCTAGAACTTTTAGTTCAGAAACCATGTAGCTGAACTACAGTAGTGGACACATTCTCTACATCTTGCTCTCACCAGCTGGGCAGGAACATTCTGCACTAGCTGCAGTTTCCATCTGCAGACGCAGCGCCACAGAGAGCCCCACATGCTCATTGCTGCAAAAGCCCCACATGCCATTCAGGAAGACTGAAGCATGGAGTGACTCCCCCAACCTTGAGGCAGCTCAGGTGGGGAACTGCTTACAGAGACCCTGGAGGCAGCAGTGAGGCCCTGGCACTCAGTCAGGCCCTGAGCCACATGCAGAAGCTATAATAATAATAATAATAATAATAATAATAATAATAATAATAATAATAATTTATTATTTATACCCTGCCCACCCGGCTGGGTTTCCTCAGCCACTCTGGGCGGCTTCCAACAAAATATTAAAATACAATATTCTATTAAACATTAAAAGCTTATTTTTGTTTAATGTTTAATAGTCTAATGTTTAATTATTGTATTAAAATACAATAATAATAATAATAATTTATTATTTGTACCCCGCCCATCTGGCTGGGTTTCCCTAGCCACTCTGGGCAGCTTCCATAGAAACCAAAAAACACTAAAATATCATACATTAAAAACTTCCCTGAACAGGGCTGCCTTAAGATGTCTTCTGAATGTCAGGTAGTTGTTTATCGTTTTGACATCTGATGGGAGGGCGTTCCACAGGGCGGGCGCCACTACCGAAAAGGCCCTCTGCTTGGTTCCCTGTAGCTTTGCTTCTCGCAATGAGGGAACCGCCAGAAGGCCCTCGGCGCTGGACCTCAGCGTCTGGGCAGAACGATGGGGGTGGAGACGCTCCTTCAGGTATACTGGGCCGAGGCCGTTTAGGGCTTTAAAGGTCAACACCAGCACTTTGAATTGTGCTCGGAAACGTACTGGGAGCCAATGTAGGTCTTTCAAGACCAGTGTTATGTGGTCTCGGCGGCCGCCCCCAGTCACCAGTCTAGCTGCCACATTCTGGATTAGCTGTAGTTTCCGAGTCACCTTCAAAAGTAGCCCCACGTAGAGCCCGTTGCAGTAGTCCAAGCGGCAGATAACTAGAGCATGCACCACTCTGGCGAGACAGTCTGCGGGCAGGTAGGGTCTCAGCCTGCGTACCAGGTGGAGTTGGTAGACAGCTGCCCTGGATACAGAATTGACCTGCGCCTCCATGGACAGCTGTGAGTCCAAAATGACTCCCAGGCTACGCACCTGGTCCTTCAAGGGCACAGTTACCCTATTCAGGACCAGGGAGTCCTCCACACCAGCCCGCCCCCTGTCCCCCAAAAACAGTACTTCTGTCTTGTCAGGATTCAACTTCAATCCATTAGCCGCCATCCATCCTCCAACCGCCTCCAGGCACTCACACAGGACCTTCACCGCCTTCACTGGTTCTGATTTGAAAGAGAGGTAGAGCTGGGTATCATCTGCATATTGATGGACACCCAGTCCAAACCCCCTGATGATCTCTCCCAGCGGCTTCATATAGATGTTAAAAAGCATGGGGGAGAGGACGGAACCCTGAGGCACCCCACAAGTGAGAGCCCAGGGGTCTGAACACTCATCCCCCACCACCACTTTCTGAACACGGCCCAGGAGGAAGGAGCGAAACCACTGTATAACAGTGCCCCCAGCTCCCAACCCCTCTAGACGGTCCAGAAGGATGTTATGGTCGATTGTATCAAAGGCCGCTGAGAGATCCAGCAGAACTAGGAAACAACTCTCACCTTTGTCCCTAGCTCGCCGGAGATCATCAACCAGTGCGACCAAGGCAGTTTCAGTCCCATGATGAGGCCTGAACCCTGATTGGAAGGGATCCAAATGGTCCGCATCCTCCAGGCGTGCCTGGAGTTGTTCAGCAACCACACGCTCAATCACCTTGCCCAAGAATGGAAGATTTGAGACTGGGCGATAGTTGGCCATACTGGCCGGGTCTAAAGATGGTTTTTTAAGAAGCAGTCTAATGACCGCCTCTTTCAGCGGATCTGGGAATGTTCCCTCACAGAGGGAAGCATTCACCACCCCGCAGAGCCCATCGCCCAGGCCTTCCCGGCTTGCTTTTATTAGCCAGGATGGGCAAGGATCAAGGAGACAGGTGGTTGGTTTCACGCGTCCAAGCAGCCTGTCCACATCCTCGGGGGTAACGGATTGAAATTGATTCCATGCAACTTAACCAGACAGGGCTCTAGCACTCTCCCGCCCCAGCCCTGCTCCCACGGTGGTGTCTAGCTCCTTCCGAATATGAGTGATTTTATCTGCAAAAAACTTTGCAAAATCGTTGCAGGAGATCTTGGGGTCTTTACAAGGCCCCGGTGGTAAAGGTGGTTCCGTTAAATTGCGGACCACCTGAAAGAGTCTCCTGCTACTATTTTCTGCAGATGCAATAGAAGCGGTGAAGAAAGTCTTCTTCGCCATCGCTATCGCCACTTGGTAGGCTCGACGTTGAGCTCTAACCTGTGTCCGGTCAGATTCGGAGTGAGTTTTCTGCCACCGACGCTCTAGCTGTCTCAGCGATTGTTTCATCGCCCTCAGCTCCGAAGAAAACCACGGGGCTGTCCGGGCTCCATGCAATCGGAGAGGGCGCTTCGGAGCCAGACAGTCGATAGCCCTGGTTAACTCCGCATTCCAGCAGGCCACCAGGGAATCAGCTGAAAGGCCATCAACATGGGATAAAGCATCCCCTACCACGCTCTGGAAACCATTTGGATCCATTAAGTGGCGGGGGCGGACCATCCGAAATGGTCCCACCTCCCTGCAGAGGGGAAGGGTCGCGGAGAAGTCCAGTTGCACCAGGAAGTGATCTGACCATGGCACTTCTTTGGTTTCACTTTTACTTAGTGTCAGATCACCCACTAGAGGTGAATACCAGGTCTAAGGCATGTCCATGACTATGAGTTGGGCCCAACTTATTCAGGGACAGCCCCATGGAGGCCATGCTTTCCACGAAGTCCCGAGCGGCCCCTTGTAAGGTCGTGTCGGCGTGGATGTTAAAATCCCCTAGGACAACCAAACTAGGGGTCTCCAGGAGAACATCTGCCACGACCTGAAGCAGCTCGGACAGGGAATCCTTGGTGCAGCGAGGAGGTCGGTACACCAAAAGGAATCCTGTACTGCCCCTATTGCCCAACTTCCAGAACATGCACTCAGAAAACTGGGTCTTCCCAGTAGGACGCCTGATGCAAACTAATGACTTCCTAAAAATCACTGCAACCCCCCCTCCCCGCCCACATGACCTGGGTTGCTGTGCATAAGAGAAACCTGGTGGGCAAGCGGCAGCAAGGACAGGCCCATCTGCTTCCTCCAACCAGGTCTCTGTCACACATGCCAGGTCAAATCCTCCATCCACAATCAGGTTGTGGATGGCAGTGGTTTTATTCATCATTGACCTGGCATTACACAGCAACACCTTCAGGTCATGTGGGTTTCCCCTGTTGATTCCAGTATCCATCCGGTCAAGGCCAGACCCGGAGGCAGGGATAGTCTTCAAACAACGACTAAACCTGCCTCCTCGGTAATGACATGGTCTTGTCTTAGCGTAACTCCTCCTCCTGCCCATGATCACCGAGATTGGATGTCCCAGTGCTTCCCCCCCTGTGGAACTTGTCCCAGCCATCGTGTTGGCTGGGGCCCCACTCCCAGGCAGCCCTGATCCCGCCCCTTAAAAACAAAACACAGACTATACAGAACCAATAAAACAACAGAAAACAAAAACAGAACAATTATACTAAAATTAATCCCCAACCAAATATCCTTCCCACCCACCCACCCCCAACAAAGGAAAAAAGGGAAAAAAAGAAATACAAATTTAAATTGCCACCGACTGCTTGAGGACATTTTAAAACACATTAACCACTTGGAACAGGGAAGCAATTGCAGAACACTTCCCAGCTTCCCCAAAAGTTTGTTCCAAATAAGGGCCTGGGCCATGCCCCCTGGGCCAGTTGGAAAAGGCCTTGGAAGGGAGCAGGCCCTGCAGTCCTCAACCAGCCGATGGTCCGAGGCCTCACCGCAGCAGGAGTCCCTTTATAGCTGGGAGAGAGGGCCTGGGCCACGCCCCCTGGGCCAGTTGGAAAAGGCCCTGGAAGGGAGCAGGCCCTGCAGTCCTCACCCAGCCGATGGTCCGAGGCCTCACCGCAACAGGAGTCCCTTTATAGCTGGGAGAGAGGGCCTGGGCCACGCCCCCTGGGCCAGTTGGAAAAGGCCCTGGAAGGGAGCAGGCCCTGCAGTCCTCACCCAGCCGATGGTAATAGACTATTAAACATTAAAAGCTACAAATCTCTACAATGCTCACCAGATTCCCTCCTATTCACAAAATCTGTGGTGGACCCCTTTCATTATGAGCAGAAAGTTGCCATGGGCAGAACAAAACAATGGTGTGTGGATCTCAAACCTCCTCCTTGGAAGGCCTGGAAGCAGACTCCTTCCAAATTCTGTGCCATGTTTAATTATTTTTATTATTATTATTCATTAAATTTGCATGCCACCCTTCGTCCAAAGATCACAGGGCAGTTCACAACATAAAAATACAAAACAGGAACACAAAATACATAATAAAAAACAAAAACCAATAATCCCCCCTCCCACAAACACATTTAAAAGGACATAGAATGTGAATCAGCCGAAGAGAAACATTTTCACCTGGTGCCTTAAAGTATGTAATGAAGGTGCCAGGTGAGCCTCCAAGGGAAGAGCATTCCACAAACAGAGAGCTACTATAGAAAAGTCCCATTCTCATGTTACCACTTTGCTCCAGTTGCTTCCCACCAGGGAAGGGCAGCCTGCCTCTGCCCACTGATGCACTAAACCATTCTTACTCTTGGGTTGATGGGTTCACTGGGTTTTGAAGCAGCATCCCAACCTGCTCTCTGTAGTTAGGTCAAACAAGTCTGTGACCATATTCTTCAGATAACTGCAGGACCATCCCAACTCTGCCAGATACAGTTTACATTTCCCGACCAATTCATATACACGGTTCTAGACCTTTACAGTTCACACTGGCAGTATCAGATAATAAAACAACTGGCTCTCAAGTCCACCATCTTTGTGAAAATATAAAACCATTCCAAAAGTGGGCTGGTCTTCTGTGACCGCTTCACTGGCTGCACAACTGCTCTTCTGGTTAAATGTTGACAGTAATTAATAGAGAGGGAATGATCACTTCTGAAATTGCTCAGCAGTGCACTTGGCAGAGGAGGCACAGAGGCTGCCACACAGCTGTTAAGAGCACAGCTGGAGATGCCTCTCTCACTCCAAACAACACCCTCCCCTGGCACCAATTCTTATGCTTGTGAAATTCGACAGGATTCAAGTGACTCTCTGCCCAGATGGCTAACAGCCTCAGTGACAGGTCTTAGGAAGAAGGGCAGAGGATTAGGGAAGAGTTGGTTTTTATTTCAGCCTTCTCAACAACATCCTTGGCTAAAGAAACATTTTTTGGAAGAGTGATAAAATTGTACTTCATACACATGACCTCTGTAATCCTTACAACCACCTGGTTAAGGCAACTGTAATTATTATCCCCAAATTACAGATAGGAGACTGATGGCATTGTCTTGTTTAAGGGCACCTTGTAAGGTGAGGCTAAGATTTGCACCAAGAACTTCCAGCTCATAGCTTATCCATTTAGTACAGTATGTATCTGTCAGGTGCAAAATTCTCTGTACAAAACACTCTGTAGTTGGTTCCTTCCTTCTTCACCACTTACTTTAACTCATTTTTTTTCTGAAGGAAAGTGAGAAGGGACCTATCCAGGCTTCCCAGCTTTACATCCAACATCCTTATCCCCTGGGCCACTTGCAGATTCTCAGCAGAGAGGCTTGTAGAGAATGCCTTGCCTCTGCTTACCAAGAGATGTAAATCACACCAGCACAGCTCAGTGACCATCACTACTATAAGGAAGAAAGGGGAAATGGCAAGAAGGTACGGTTGGGAGACAATAGGAGCATCAAGTTATGTCAGTGAAGGTCTCATGCATTTGGAGGCCACCCAGAAACACATGAGTGCAACCACATCCAATGACCTTTCAGCTCAAGATAGTTTAATGAGACGCCTTCACATAAAACCAGACCACAAGCTATTATAGATACAATTCCTTTCCGTTCACAGTTTTCATTAGAAACTATGCCACACTCTGCTTACCATCTGTGCCTCAAATGGTGCAGGAATAACAGATTGATTGGAAAGATAGAGCACCCGAGAAACATCCTTTAAAACCTGGATGGAGCCGAAGTCTAGCTTAGCAGGATGCACATAAACAACAGGGCCTTCTCCAAAGGACACAAGCTGGATCGTCTGTCACAGAGAATAACAGGAAACAGGAAACAAAGATGAAAAGTCAGCATCAGACTCAGGCTGTTGAAAGGGAGATGGGACTGTACTAAGGCCTTGGGTAGCCAATGCGGTGCCCTTCAGAAGTGGTTGGGCTCAATCCCCCATCACCCCTGGCCATGGGTCATGCTAGCTGGGGATGATGGACTCCCAACAACATCTGGAAGGCATCTCATTGTCTGCCTCTATTCAAAGAGATCTTCAGGCTGACAAGATTTGGCTCAGTTGGAGGTCCCCACCTAAGCTGAGCACAGACCTGGGCCCTGCATTTTCAACCCTGAGGCCTCAGTTCAAAATAAATACTGCTGCTGGACTCCACTTGGGAGTCTGACTGCTCTTGCTCTTCACATGCTCACCAATACAATATAGGCAGACAGTCCTTTTGCACATTAAAAGCCCACCTGACATGAATAAAAAGGATTGATTTTGTAGACTCCAAAATGCATTTGCACAGGACTTTCTTTGCCAGCTGCTTAATAAGAAGAAGGAAGTTTGCTATCAGTCTCAATGATCTTGTTAACTGGTCCACAGTGACAATAAAAGGCCAATTCTGCCAGAGGCAAGCCCTACTTGGGACTGGTTTATCCTCTAATCTTGACCTATCCCAGTGCCAAGCAGCCTGCCCCCAAGTGTGATCTGCTAGTGTTTTAATGTATTTTTAGTATTTTGTTTGAAGCCACCCAGAGTGGCTGGGAAAACCCAGCCAGATGGGCCGATGATGATGATGATTAAATAAATAATAATAATAATAATAATAATAATAATATCAACTATTATTACTAGCAGTGAAATGACAAAGCCCAGAGCATGAACAGAACATGCAACAAAGAAGGCAGTTTATGAAAAGCAGGAGGAAGATTTTGCATGCACTATCTAGATGTGATACAGAAGGATACTGCAGCTCAATAATCTCTATTTAAAAGGCACTCATAAAAATGAAACAAATTAGTAAGCTGAAAAGACTCCATAATGGGAGCAAGAACTGTATACCCTACTTTGTCATAAATTTGTCTCTGCTTATTATGTGTTTCCATTATATCATAATGCTGAACTCTGTCCTGCTCCAGCACCAACAAACATTTCTTTTGTGCTTAACTCACATTTCAGGTCTGGAGGAAAAATACTTTCCCATTCATGTTTCCATTTAGAATAGGAGAAAGCAGGGGCGGGGGCATGCAGTCACTTCTTTTTACTTAAAGAGCCAGACTTTCAGTCTCTTCCTCGTTCCTGATGGGAATGGACATTTGCTGCCAAGGGCTATAGGCACATGACTGCCCCTCAAAGGCCTTCCTTTCTGAATCTGGTAAGGTGTGGATGTCCTAGACCTAGAGAATTTGGCATCTCTCTCAAATATATTGTTTAGATTTCTGGCTAGGAAGAGCATAAATAAATGGCTTGGCTGGCCTTGATGAACTGTGGCTTTTAACAGTGCAAAATCACCTGGGGCAACTGTTGCTTTTCAATTTCATGTTCAAAAATAGCATAAGAATTGTGGATTGTGGCCAGAAATCCTCATTTCTGCAATATACAAATATCCCAGAGACATACTAGTTCTGAGCATGCACACATTACAAAGAGGTGGACTTGTTACCATATACATCCCATTTCCCTGAGCATTTTTAGAGTGCAAAGGGGTGGGAGTGGGCAGGGGAGAAGACCTCCTTCATTTAGTTCACTCACCAGTGGAAAGACTTCATTCCCAAAGACAGCAATGAAGGCTACTGCCTCCTGCTGCCCTTTCTCCTGGACTTCCAAGGCCAAGGGGATCTCAACAGTGGAATGAGGCTGAATGATACCACAAGGCAAAGGACTGGAATGCAAGACGGTGAGGGACTTCTCATATTCCTGGATGGAAATAAAAGCATCACACCAAAACTTCAGAGAGAGCTGTTTCATACTTTTCACTTGCTAAGCTGTCAACGTCTTCTCAGTGAAGAAACCTATTTATTTCATCTGTTTGGACATCTTTTTTGTTTTTTAAAGATCTTGATGACAAAACACTCAGTTTCAGACCACTGGTGTCCCGTCAGGGCTCTTCATGATTTTGGGTAGCTTAAGAGCTCCAACAAAGAAGATTCAAATATTCTAAAATCAAATAAAATCATCCGGGAACTGTAATAACTGGACTTAAACATTTCCTCTCTGCTCCCAGCTTTATCTGTAGGCTTCCTCGGGGCCTTTAAAATACAATAGAAACAACTGAACTAACCTGGGGAAGAACACCATAGCACCCTGGAAGATCACTTTCATTAACAAGTTTCACCATCTGCTGGTATGGGAACTTCAAGAAACAACGTCCAAAATTCAGGATGGGATTAGCCACATGCAGTGGAGGTGTGCTGCATCTAGTCAGTTACATGAGCAAATAAACAGAGAGGAAAGCTTGTTTAGATCTGACCCATAATGAGGAGGCAGAGAATAATAACAACTCATCTATCATTATAAAGAAGAGGCTTATCATCAGCCATGTGGTCACTAGAATTCAGAAAGGCCAAGTTCCTAGTACACCATCTCAAAGTAGATCCGAAGTGAAGACGATAGACACAGACCCTCACTTGGCAATAAGAGGCATGGAGAGGGATCTTGCCCTGCACAATTTGTTCCTTTTGAGTGATTAAGAGTCCTGCTGCACAGAATGTCAGATATGGCCTGGAAAATGTGGGATAACCAACCTCATATTACCAACATACTTATGTCTAATTAATGAATGAAGGGTTTAATAACATAGAGTAAGCTGTCCTGCCATGCTTAGCTATATCCACTCCCCTCACCTTGGGAGGGACTAGGTAATTAAGACTTTGTTTGCCTTCCAGTCTATCTGAGAAGCTCAGCATGTAAAGAGATCTGAGGTGGTTGCTCCAAGCTCAGACCTCATGGCTCCAACAGGCCATTGTTCTGTTCCTATACTAATAATTTAGGAACTTTCACCACTGTAACTAAGTCAGGTTTTAATGCCTGTGCAACTTTTTCTGAATGCTGTATAGAAAAGCATATGAACCTGGCCTTTGGAACGTTTGTATGTTAACCATTTTTAACTCACCAAAAGTATGGTCTTTTTCTATGCTGGGGGAAGAGGGGACAATTTTGGAACTCATAAGGGCATATTTTAAAGGTCTAATGGTCTATATGTCCACACTTTACTTTGCTGCAGTCTGAAGATACATTTGGATGGTAGCTTATCCTAATATATGAACAACTTTGTTTTAAACACTTGGAAGGGGACAGGAGACTCAAATGCGGAGTCCTGGTGACATCATGCAGTACTGCTGACTTGTCCAAGCTATTGGCCTCGGAGGAGCTGCTCTAGCAGGGATCTTTTTGCCTCTCACTTTTCTGCTGAAAGAAAGCCAGGTTGTTTTCCTCAAGAGCCTGTTGGAATTTTTCGCACTGTCCATTTCTGTACATCCAGGGCTGACTTACCAGAGGCAGTGTGAAAGTGCTTTTTGAAACCAGGACTTAAAGTGCACAGAGGGAAGAGAAAGCAAAGAAATAAAGCAAGACAGAGGTGACAGGTCTTGCTATTTTCAGGTTGCTCTTACTGAAGCAGTCACAAACTCCTTCTTATGTTGCATCTTGCTGTACCCAGGTACTCAAATAATGGCAATTATGCTGTTGCAATACCCATCTCATTCAGAATTGGCACAAAGGATGGGGTCAGCACAACACACATGATTCCAGCAAAGACAGCAATCAAAGTAGCAATACCTCGCTGTGATTGGGAGAGCCAGTACATCTTCTCCACTCCCCTTCACATCCACTACTAGTGCTGTTTCATACGTCTTCACAGTGTTGGAACATAAGGTCACCTGCCATGGGAAAAGGAAGAAAGAATTCAGGTTACAGGAACAAGGTTCATAACCTTGTGATTGACCAGCTCAAATCCCAACCCCCCAAAGGCAGGCATGTAAAAAAAATATAAGAAGAGTAGCCCTGGGATGTTGGGGCACAGAGAGATATAAAATAAAACAGAAAAAAGGGGTAAGGATTGCGACAAAATGTTTCTGATGGCGACATGCCCTAACAATCTTCAAAGCACTGTGGGCCAGGTCTCACCCAGCACAACCCATGTAAGATGTCTCACTAGCATTGTTTCTTTGATGCCTTCAGCAGCCAAAGGTGAACGAACATCAAAGTGGGAGAAACAATGAAGCCAGCAGTGAACAGAAGAAACTGAGCATTACCTATTGATCATACTGGTGAGCATATAAAATGTATTTGGGTGAATTTTGGTTAGGGGAAGAGGGCTCTGAAAGGCTGATAGTAAATAGAATTAAGTGGTCATGCCCAATTTTCTGTCCTGGCCACATTCATTTTACCATGTGGTCTTCAGAGGCTTGGTAATCTCCCCCTCAAATTTTTAGGGGCTGAATTTGCTCAACATATTTTGGGGCCTGTGGGCTCATTTGCAAAACAAAGAAAAAGGCAGGGGTACCATCATCATCACCCACAAACAAGCACACAAGACAACCTATTTTATTGACTACAATGAAATGCTTCTTTCAAGTTTAATTTCAGTGGGGGGAGTGTATCCTGTGGGCACCAGGGAAAGTCTCAGCAGCTGCATGTGTGTCTATGGGTGCCACACTGGTAACCCCTGATTTGGGGAGAGAGGTGCACAGCAGAAATAAGCTGTATCTTTAAAAGTTTGGTCACCTTAATGTCATCTTTGATACCTACCAGTTTGGTTTTTTAAACAACCCTAACCTCCATGTGAGGGCACATACTTCCCTTGAATGAATGGGGATTAGTCACCCTGTGAGATGTGTGCTCTTAGCTGATGCACTACTTAGAAAGATAAAGGTATAGCTTCCTAGCCCACTATCTGCATGGAGTGTGAATGGGTGAGAGAACTGTGTCCTCTGATGATCCCATTATATGATGGCTATCCTCTGTGAACTGTCATCTCTGATTGATTGACTCAGGTTGATCCCATCTTCTCCCAACTATATTCTTCTATTAAAAGGGGGCTGTGAGTTCTCAGTGCTGTATAGGTAATAGATATGGAAATGTAAAAATCAGTAAGAGAGACACAACTTCTACCTTTGAGACCTAGAGTGCACTCAATCAACAGACTTATTATTATTATTATTCTCCTTCTCCTATCCAGCCCCCTCTGTACTCACAGGGGCAACATGAACTCACAGAGGCAACATGAACTATTTTTCTGCTCTCTTCCTGACCATCATTGGGGACCCAGGAAGCAAGATGTTTACACTGTCATTCTTTGTTCTTATCTTTGTTCATGTTTCTCTCTAAATGTCTGTAAACTCTGATTTCCTCAATAAAACTATTTTACTTCATAATTATAATTCTGTGCCAGGGGTAAATTCATACTCAACCCTACTCACATTGCTACTGGGTCCCATGCTGTTAAGGGTCTTGCACCTCCCCCAATTAAAGGGAGTTCTTTTGAAAGGAGTGTTGGACAGACACATCTTAAATATTGGCGACTTGTAAGAAGAGCAAGACAGTGGCAGCTTTATGAGGAAAGATTTTTGTGCTCCTTAAAATGGTTGGCGGTCCCAAGTAACCCCAGCTTTTGCCCCCAAGCCATGAGGGGTGATGCAACCTTAATACAGTGATGGGAGAGGAAAAGGAGTGTAACACAAATGGGGGCAAAGATGGCAGGAGAGACATCCTGCAAGGAGCATCATTATGTGGCCTCAAACAGCACGGAGCACAGTTTGAATGTGCATTATTTTCACAGGAGGAAAAGGCCAAGTCCTGAAGATGCTACAAATGAAGTAGGAGTTGACAGCCCTTTGGATATAGGAGGGGAATTCTCTCTCTTTTCATTTGAGGTCACTGGCCAGTTTCTCCAAGCTTTTCCACTGTGAACAGTATGAACATTACTGTAACTTAAATTGACTTTCAAGTGAGTGGTTCTGCAACTCAATAATTGCCTCATAGCTTAGTGAGCCTTTATAATACAATCTATCCTCAGCACAAGTCCTATAATCAATTTGGTGTACTTCAGGAGCCACCTGCTCCTCACTGAGGACAAACAGCAGCATAAGTGGCACTGTACCTGGATGTCCATGAGTCCTTGTGAGCGGATGGTGCCTCGGTTGGGAGTGATGGTAAATTCTTTGGGCTTTGCCCCTCCACTGCGTGCCTTCCTCCACGTTGGCCTTGAGATGTCAGAGGCTTGATGCTCGCTCATGACACTTGGCTCCCCAGTGCCATCTCCTGGGACACGAAGGTCAAAGGTCATGGGCACCAAAGAGGTGTTGATGAGGCAGCAGGACAGGGTATGAGGGAAACCTGCAAGATAATATTTCACCCAACAGGAATTGAGAAGGAGCTCCATGAAGGCACTAAAAGTGACCCAAAAGGACACTCATTTGGACTCCTCCACACAGTCAATTTTTTCTTTTAGGAAAAGAAAACGGCCCACACAGCAAACGCACAGGCCCATGTCATATAGCAACAGTCCCTCCTCAATGTGTAGAAACAACTCTTCACCTAGAGTTATAGGTGTTCTGAAGGAATAGCCATACATGGTTTGCAAGGAGAGTGGGGTTCCTAAATGACACTCCAAGCCATATGCTAGAAAGAAAGGCAATCCTCCATCCACTTCTCAAGGCTAATTTCCAATCTACACAGTTGTCAATCTAAAAGTAACTCCCAAGCCCATATATGGTAGTGAGTCAAGATCTGCTCAGGAGAAGTTCAATGAAATCCTTAGCAAGGCGTTCTAGAACCTAGAAGCAGCCAGTGATAAGGTCCTCTCTTGAGTTCCTGCCAAATGTGCTTCAGAGGTTGGTGGGACAGAGCAAAAGGCTCCTGAGGGTCTTAAAAGCTGGGCAAGCTCAAGTGGGAGAAAAGGAGATCATTTGGTCCCAAGTCGTGTGTGTGGAACACTTTGAATTGTTCGTGGAAATTGATTATTAGCAAACAAAGTTGGTATAGCCTAGGAGCCACATGCTCTGAATTACTCCTCCTGGTCAATATTTTATATATTTGAAATATTTCTAGACCACTCTTAATCCAAGACAACTCCACGATAAGCATAAATAGGCACAAAAGGTAGATCAACACAAATAGGTACAATAGGCATAAGTACAAAATTATTCATAGTAACAGATTAACATAAGAGATTAACAAATGTCACGGTGAAACATAGAAATAGAACTATAAAAACTACCATGAAACTATGTCACGCATCACAAAAAAGATTGTCCTGTTGGTGCCACTTGGAGTATGTTGTCCACAGGCATACCTCATTTTACTGCATTTCACTTTATTGTGCTTTGCAGATATTTCTCCTTATGAGGATGTGGGTACAGCTGCAGGCAGCCCAGCCACTTCCAGAGGAAGGAAGCCCACCCCCCACCTGCCACTACCCCTCTTCTGGTCATGGCAGTGGAGCTGGCAAGGGCTATATCCGGGTTTCCTCCCTCCAGCCTCTACAGCTAGGTGGGCCTGGATTAGTATACAGTATGGTGTAAACATAATTTTTATATGCACTGGGAAACAAAATAAATTGTGTGACTCATTTTATTGCAATATTCGCTTTAGTGTGGTGTTCTGGAAAAGAACCTGCAGTATCTCCAAGATATGTCTGTATTTGCAAATGAGAGCACCCCGCTCGACTTTGGGATGCCCTCCCCACTCAGGACTTTTTCTTTTAAAATACATCACATACTTCCACTACAGAAGGCACTCAGAGCAGGGCCTTGATCAAAGATGTTAAGACATGGGAAGAGGAACTCCGCCATGTATTTGGGTCTCAAGCTTTCTAAGGTTTTAAAAGGGCCAGCACTCGGAATTGGGCTCGGAAGCAAAGAAGCAGCCAATGAAGTTCTTTCAAAATTGATTCAATGAACCTACCTGGCTGTACCAGTCAAAATTCTGGGATTTGAGTTCTGCACTAACGGAAGCTTCCAAGTCATCTTTAAGGGAAGCCTCCTATATAAAGCCATTACAAATGATCCAGACATGAGGTTATCAATGTATTGACTGCCATGACCAAGGTATTCCTGTCTGGCTACAACATTCTGAACCAGCTGGAATTTCCAAACACCCTTCAAGGCAGCTCTCTAGGTAGGCCAGCTAGCAGCCAAGGCATCAAAAAGGACTCAATTGGATTTTTATTTTTAATTTATTCATCAAAAACAAAGAGGTGAGGGCTAAAATGAAATAGTGTTGAGTGCTGGAAAATGTGCAGAAAAAGTAATGAGTTCTCTTGAATAACAGGAATATGGGGCAGGATGGGGCAGGTTATGGTGGATATCAAGCACCAATTATGCCTTCAGCCACACCACTATTGATTTCACATTTAAACGTCAGATTGTCTTTAATGAGGCTGGGACAGAGGAGCCAGGATCAACACTGGAATGGAAATTATCTGAAATAACGAGTTAAGAATATATTGGGGAAGATGAGTTTGCAGCAGGAAGAAGGAAACAAATACAGGCCTACAAGGAGAACAGGGGCGTTGAATAGCAACATTAGCAATGGAAACATAACAAGAGAATCAGACCAACAGTCCACCTAGTCTAGCCACAGTGGTCAGGCAGATGCCTCTGGAAGTCCATAAGATGGAAAGACAGCTGTCCTTTCCTAATTGATTTGATGGTTTTTAGAGCTGGAACCCCCAAGGTTCAGAGGCAGTCCATTTAGCTATCATATTAATCAGTTTTGAAAGACATTAATTGGTCTTTTTTATTATTCAAAGCCAGTGACCATCATTTGTTCTTGCGATAATGAATTCCATAAGGAAATTGTGCATTGCATGAAGTGGTACTTTATTTGGTCTTTCCTGAAACTAATCCCAGTCAACCCTAATCCTTCCTAAAGATTATCTGATTGATTGATTTGTATTTCCCTAGCTCTTGGTTCTTCACCCCCCCCATCTCATTGACTTTTGTTAGGCTCTCTTAGAACAGCTTCCACCTCTTTCTTCAAAACCCACCTTAAAACTCACTTCGCAATCACCATTTCCTGGAGAAGAACCAATGCCTCACCTTGAGCACACTCTCAGCTGCCCTTACCTAGCCCTCCCCATCCTATTATTTCTACTCCTGCCATTTGCATGCTCTATGGCTGGTACTCCCTAAAGTACCGTATTTTTCCCTCTATTACACGCAGATTTTTTCTCCTAAAAAGTAAGGGAAAATGTCTGTGCGTGTTATTGAGCGAATGTGTGGTCCCTGGAGCTGACAAGCGCGAGTGAAGGCATAAATCAGGCAAATATCAAATCGTCCGGAGAAGGGAGGAAAGGAGGAAGTTGCTGCTTTCCTGCATTCTGCCTCAGGGTCTTACTGCCCACCCGCTTCTGTTTCCTTACTGTGTTTGCTCAAACGGAACAAAGAGCAGAGAAAACCCCTCCCCTCCAGGCAATTCCTTTCCGTGCGTCTGGGACTCGAAGGCAACATGCAGGTTGGGGGGGGGGAGAGAGAGAGCTGGCTGGCTTGTGGGGGGGGGGGGACTTTTGCCTTCCTTTCCTCCCTCCGGTGAAACCCCTCTCCTGCATTCTTAGCCAGCTGCTTCTCTGCACACCCCTCTCCTTGTCGCTTCTATGTTTTTCCTTCCCTCCCTACTTAAAACGTGGTTCCAATCACGGATCCACATGGATCCTCAGGATCTTTGCATTGGGTCACCCCAAATTCACCATCAGATCACATAGCATGTCCATGGCTACAGCCTGCACCAAAAAAATCACGCACCCACTGTTGCCTGGGGCTGCAATGGTACAAAAACGTGGTTACAAAGCATGGATCCACATGGATCCTCAGGATCTTTGCATTGGGTCACCCCAAATTCACCATCAGATCACATAGCATGTCCATGGCTACAGCCTGCACCAAAAAAATCACGCACCCACTGTTGCCTGGGGCTGCAATGGTACAAAAACGTGGTTACAAAGCATGGATCTACATGGATCCTCAGGATCTTTGCATTGGGTCACCCCAAATTCACCATCAGATCACATAGCATGTCCATGGCTACAGCCTGCACCAAAAAAATCACGCACCCACTGTTGCCTGGGGCTGCAATGGTGCAAAAACGTGGTTACAAAGCACAGATCCACATGGATCCTCAGGATCTTTGCATTGGGTCACCCCAAATTCACCATCAGATCACATAGCATGTCCATGGCTACAGCCTGCACCAAAAAAATCACGCACCCACTGTTGCCTGGGGCTGCAATGGTGCAAAAACGTGGTTACAAAGCACAGATCCACATGGATCCTCAGGATCTTTGCATTGGGCTACCCCAAACTCACCGTCAAATCACATGTCTGTGGCCGCAGCATGAAGCACAAAAATGATACATCCACTGTTTCATTCAGAATTTTTTTTTCTTGTTTTCCTCCTCTAAAAACTATGTGCGTGTTATGGTCAGGTGCGTGTTATCGAGCGAAAAATACGGTAGGTGGCCATGCAGGCTAGGGCTGATGGGAGTACTGGTCCAAAACAGCTGGAAGGCCACAAAGGTTGGTGAAGGGTACTCTAAGTCATTTGGGTATGAAGGGACAAACCCATCACGATTTCCATGCACTGCTCTTTGTGAGCACCTGGGTGGTGGCCCTTAGTAGGAAACAGAACACTAGAGTATTAGATGGATGTTGGTCTGATTGAGCAACACATTTATTATGGACTTAATCAAGTAGGATTCACAACTGGCCTTGTTTTTAAAGAAATCTGCTACCACTCAGTGGATTTGTAACTGGCTGACTGACCGAACCCAAAGGGTGCTCATCAATGGTTCCTCTTCATCCTGGAGAAGAGTGACTAGTGGGGTGCCACAGGGTTCTGTCTTGGGCCCGGTCTTATTCAACATCTTTATCAACAACTTGGATGATGGACTCAAGGGCATCCTGATCAAATTTGCAGATGACACCAAACTGGGAGGGGTGGCTAACACCCCAGAGGACAGGATCACACTTCAAAACGACCTTGACAGATTAGAGAACTGGGCCAAAACAAACAAGATGAATTTTAACAGGGAGAAATGTAAAGTATTGCACTTGGGCAAAAAAAATGAGAGGCACAAATACAAGATGGGTGACACCTGGCTTGAGAGCAGTACATGTGAAAAGGATCTAGGAGTCTTGACCACAAACTTGACATGAGCCAACAGTGTGACGCGGCAGCTAAAAAAGCCAATGCAATTCTGGGCTGCATCAATAGGAGTATAGCAACTAGATCAAGGGAAGTAATAGTGCCACTGTATTCTGCTCTGGTCAGATCTCACCTGGAGTACTGTGTCCAGTTCTGGGCACCACAGTTCAAGAAGGACACTGAGAAACTGGAACGTGTCCAGAGGAGGGCAACCAAAATGGTCAAAGGCCTGGAAACGATGCCTTATGAGGAACGGCTAAGAGAGCTGGGCATGTTTAGCCTGGAGAAGAGGAGGTTAAGGGGTGATATGATAGCCATGTTCAAATATATAAAAGGATGTCACATAGAGGAGGGAGAAAGGTTGTTTTCTGCTGCTCCAGAGAAGCGGACACGGAGCAATGGATCCAAACTACAAGAAAGAAGATTCCACCTAAACATTAGGAAGAACTTCCTGACAGTAAGAGCTGTTCGACAGTGGAATTTGCTGCCAAGGAGTGTGGTGGAGTCTCCTTCTTTGGAGGTCTTTAAGCAGAGGCTTGACAACCATATGTCAGGAGTGCTCTGATGGTGTTTCCTGCTTGGCAGGGGGTTGGACTCGATGGCCCTTGTGGTCTCTTCCAACTCTATGATTCTATGATTCTATGATTCTATTCTATGAAATCTAACTAATAATTATAATTTATTATTATACAACTACAGCTGCAACTACTACTACAAAAATCCACAAATAGTGCAAACTTACCAAAGGAGACATCCCCAAAATCGAGGGACGGGACATTGAAATGAAATGTCGGTCCAATGACGCAGCCCCTGAAAGGGAAAACAGAGACTCCTTTGTAACAGGACTCAGAGAAAAGTCACCTTTAGTTGAAATAGTTAGCAGAACTTTTAGGGCCAAAGGCTCCCACCCTGCCTTTGCAACACACACAAGTGTGGTTGTCAGGGGACCAAGGGAGAGAGTTATGCTTCAATTGTTATGGAATACAGAATCTAACGTCAGATGCATTTGGATATACATGCACATGTGCACATATGTGAGCACACACTCATCTGTGTCCCAGACTACAGCTCAAGACAGCAGTAGAGAACTGGGACCTCCACTATCTGCATAACCTCCTTCTTGAGTTATGAATGTGATGGACCTAGGAAGTGGGTTGTCAGTATAGCTTTGTGTGTCTGTATCTCTACAAAAATCTTTTCTTTTTAAACATCAGTTTTACCTTGAAACTTCCCTAAGGATATGCTTGAAACTCATTGCCATAGTTTCTCCAGCTTACCTAATCACTAAGATCACAGGCTGGGGAGATCCATTCACACTGAATTTGAACTCTTCAAAGAATTGTCCCAGGATGGTACAGCTGAAGGTGACCTGAATGGCCTGGTGGCCTCCTGGCTCAATTATTCCTTCACTGGGCTGAAATGTGAAACAGGCACCAAGGGCCGTGGATGGCCATATCAGGCTGAAGAGGGCATCAATAGCTCCTTTGTTAGAAAGGATGGCCTGCAGCAAGGGAGAGGAGAAGATGAAAACAATCTTAATTCTCAAAGAAGCAACTCATTTACATTTCTGTTAAAACTGGTGCTGCTGTCTCCAACTTCCATTCTATTGTTACCCGTCATCACAGATGTCTAGATTACATAATCCTTGGCTAGGAATGTGGGAGGTTGGCTTCTATGAAACAAAGGTAGATAAGAGTGTTGGACTTTAGACAGGGAGACCTGAGTTCAAAACCTCACTCAGCTATGACTCTGACTGGATGGCCTTGGATACCCTGTTTCTCTTAGCCTAAGTGACCTCAAAGGATAAAACAATGTGAATGCCCTAAGCTCATGGAAGGAAGGCAGAGCACAGCTCTGATGAATAACTGGACTCACCTCATAACTGTGGGCTGAGCCAACAAAAATTTTCCCAACATCCAGCTGGTCAAAGTTGAAAAGCAGCTTGGGGGCCATGGCCTCTCCTTTGATGCGCAGAGGGAGCCGGGTCTCTCGCCCTGAGAAGATGAGACTCTACCTTTAGGATATGAACTCAAAAGATACTGAGTGGAAGGAAGCACTAAAGCAAAAAAAGTGAAACTGGACTGACAGAAATAGTTGAAATAACAGCTAGGGTCTTGTCTGACCATCAGGACTGTTTTGCACAAGTTGTAATTTCAAAGTTACATCAATTTCTGAAAAAGCATGAAAATGTAATGTTGGGATATTCTAATCAATGCATCAAACGCAAGAGAAATGGTGCAGAGAGGGCTAAAATTCAGAACCAGGTCCATACTTTGAACACCCGAGTAGACAGATATATAGCCAGGAAGCCAACTCAAGCAAGGCAAGTTCTGACTTACTTGGAGTCCTGGATCCATCATGTTGCCTGGACCTTCAGTGTTACTACATGTTACTACTTTGGCTTGAGCCCAACATACTAGGATGAAAAGCTCTGCTCAAAAGGCAAAGCTCCTGGTTAATAATAACTGAGTCTTTCTGGTGGGCTTTCCAGGGAAGTATCACTCCCTCTGGGCTTTAGATGAGAGTATATATACTTTATACAAGAAGAAAAAACCCACTGTGTAAGTGGATGCTTTAATTTGTAGTCTGTGTGGCACATCCATTTGTTGAATCCTCTGCTTTAGCCCTTAAAACGTTCCTGTTCTCTCTCTCTCTCTCTGTCATCACTGCATGGGGTTTGCTTGGCAACAACCACACATGGTAATTAGCACAAATGTGTACTAACACACTGCATTTGTGTCTGGCAGCTAAAACGGCTGTCCCTGTTTTGCTTCCAGCCAAGGGAGTTGTTTTAACTCTTTCCTCCTTATAATTCCATATCGTGGGACTGTCACAGCTTTACAGGGTTAGGCCTGCAAATGATCCATGGGAAGGGACAGCAGTGATGGCATAGTTATGTCAGGGAGAAGCCAAAGTCCAGAGCAGCAAATAAAAATAAGAGCAGCCAGGGCAAGAACACAGGCATGGTCATATGGGGTGGTCAAGTTCCGAAAGGCAGCAGTCTAGAAGTGTGAGGTGCAGCATGGGAATTTCTAGAGCAGTTACTCCCTCAGGAGGGACAGTTATATAAGCCTGGCAGTCAAGTTCCTATTGGCTCCCAAGATCACTTGGTCCAGCTAGGCAGATCAATAGTTCCTTCTGCCTGACAGCTATCCTGGCAGCACAGAAGGGCAGGTGCCAGGGCCCTGTGTTGCCACATCCCCTGCAAGACAGAAACAAAGTACAAGGCAAGGAACCCTTATTCCTTACATTAGGTCCCTTCATTTCTGCATATCCTTCTGTTCTGATTTTTTTGTTATCCTCTTTCTAGTGACTTCCTGCATTCCAACTCTCCCCCTATTCTGTATCTTTGTACATTTTCTCTCATCGCTTCTTATTTATATTACTAGTATATTATATATTACTAGCCCACATTAATTCATTCAATTGTATCTTTTTCTTTTTAAATAATAGGACGTTGAAGTTCCTTTATTTCAGCTGGCCTGTTTCTAATTACAGTTGGCTTTCATGCACTCAAGTTCTTAGTTTTGTTTCTAATATTTTGTTGTCAAAATAAGGTTGTCAACCTCTATTTTGATGCATGTTCTTATAGCACCTAAAGTTAGCTTAAGCACTTCATAAATTATTTTTACTACTGTTGTTATTAAAGCTGAAGAAAATTGTGTACTTTTCTGCTGTACTTGTATTTGAAGTGCTATCCATCCTTCCAGATGTTTTTACCACTGAATCTAAGCAAGCTAGCTCTGATCAGTAGCTGGATAGGACACTGCCTGAAAACCAGTCTGCTCCCACTCCCATGTATGTCACCTTGGGTTCCAGGATGCAAGAAAGGCAGAATATAAACCATACGAAAAAGAAAAGGACCCAGTTAAGGCTGGTCCATTAACTGTCCCACCAACCTTGGTCTGCCATCAGCCAGTCCCCACCTGTCTGCTTTCGTACATCTGTTCCAGGGGCTGCTGGCACTGGCTGTCAGCTTTTTCCTCCTCAATCTTTGTGTTGTCATTAAGTAGAGAGGAGGATGGGGGCAAAACTAGAATTAGTTGGCTCTGCCTGTCTTTGGCTCTAGCTCCACTTCCTACTGGCCTCTCTGCCTTCCACCAGCCACCACTCATTAGACCTTCCCAGCCCTATACTGGGGATCAGCAGTCAAGTTCTTCAAAGAATAGCTAACAAGTTGTCAACAAATATAAATTTCTTTTCCCCTCTCCATGGAATCCTGGTGGATCAATGTGGCTTATTGTGAGTGGCTGATCATAATACCATTTCTACGTGCTCTTGCAAAGCCTACAAGGATATTGTTGTTTTCTTGAAAGATTACAAAGTACCACAGAAGTGGACTTAAGTCTTTTCCCTATCTGCTGTTTCTCTACTCCAAATATATCCTCCTCCCAGCAATATTTTCCCCTCCAATTGCATTTGATACTCAAGTTCAGTGTTCCAAATGTTTGTGGTGGGAACATTTGAAACAACGTGGAGAGAAATTAAGTTTGGGTGAGATGATATGGAGTAAAAAAGTGGCTGTGGAGAAAGGGTTACACACTCCTTCCCTCCCCCAACCACTCTTCCATTCAAGATTTACACACACACAGAGAGGGGAATGTGTCAGCAGCTGCTATTTTTGCAAAGACTGCTGTGCTGGAGACAAGCACCTCCTGCTGTTGCTGCTTGGGTTGGGGAAGTGGCAGAAGCAATGCTACCCTGGTCTCAGCCTCTAGCCAGGTTGGGGGTGGCCAAACATGGAAGGAGAGAAAGAGAGGAATGGAGGAAAGATTCACATGGCCCTTCTGCCCCACACTCACTAGCAGCACGATTTCCATGCCCCCTTGGGCCTGCAACCTTGGTAGAGGCCAACCTCACCAATAGCTAGGTATGCTTCTGTCCAGAGCCTGCAACAACACACTGCATCTCTGCAAAGGGCAAACAAACATGTTCAGGGCTTCCTCTTGTCAAGCAGAGCAGACTAAAACATGTGCTTCAGACTGTGCTAGGCACCTCCCAATCAAGGTGGTAGGCATCTGATGTAACTGGAAGGCCTACTGATCTCAGACTCACCTGAGTGAGTGATCAGACTTCAGGAATTCTGAAAGCACCTACTGTATCCCATAATGACAGTGTGAGGTGGGAATATCATACCTGAGATATCACAGTATACAGTTCGGTGATAAACCCCAGCTTCTTGTGGCCTGAAGATCACGCTGATTTCGGTTGTGGAATTGGGCCAAACTTCTCCCTCCTAAAGATGGAAGGGAAGTGATATGTAAGGTCTTTCAAAAACACTTTAAGCATCGCACTTCCAGCTCTGCCTTCTCAACATGAAGCAGGTCTAAATAATCCTTTCATCCTGGGGAGCAGGAAGTGCAGCATTTGCTGGACTGTCTTCTATGGCCAAAGATTCCAACAAGACCCAGCAAGGCAATTTCCCAACCCAAAATTAGGGGCACCTGGGGCCTCTAAAACGTCCCCTTCCCCTTGCTAAGCTCTCCCATACCATCTTTACTCAGTTTCACACATTCAAGTCTCATCCTCCCTACTTCTGTCTGTGCATGGAGCTCCACTAGCTTAATAGGACCTCCATCTTTAAAAACAGTGTCCCTCCAAGTGGCAGGTGCCAGCAGCAAACATGTGTTTGTGGCTATTTGCTTTATGCTCTGCTTGTAAGCTTTCCAGAGGCATTTGACAGGCCTCCATTGGAAACAGAATTCTGGAGTAAGTGACACAAAGGCAGAAGCCCCTAATGCTAAAGGACCCAATGGAGCACCTCACTTTTTCCTCCAAGACATTTGAAGCACCCCTAAGAGCCCAACCCTTCCTTCAAGGAAGAAGATACCACCTTCTTACCCAAGTAGGTTCTTTAATTGCTCTGTTGACTAACCAACCAGTGCTCAATGGAGCAGCACTATCCTTTCCCAAGACTTGGGCATTATGGTCTTGACAGTGACCTTTTGAGCCACTGAAACAACACACCTGACTCATGCTCAGTGTGTCATCCAGCAACTCTCTCTGCTAAACCTTTTGCAGTAATCTTTGGCTGCCTTCCTTCCATTTTATACTTGTATTTTATACTTCCATTTTATACTTTATACCTTTCTTTTTTTTAACTGTATGTATGTAACACTTTACATTGAAAATTAGGAAGCTGTCATACACATAGTCAGCCCTCTGGTCCATCTAGCTCAGTATTGTCTACTATTATAATAATTAAATTAAATTAAATTAAATTAAATTTGTATACTCCCCTACATCTGTAGATCCCAGGGCAGTTCACAACATAAAATTACAATATAAAACACACACAATACATAATGAAAATAAGAACAAAAACAGAACAAAAATCCCCCTCCCAGTCTACACTGACTGGCAGCAGCTCTACACGGTTTCAGTCAGGGGGCATATTGTATTGTTGACAAATCTGAAGATCATAGTTGCTACACCCACGTCAAATATTTGACTAAGGCACCAGAACAGGAACACTGAACTCTGTGTATCACAGGATATGGCTTTCCAATCTAATGTTGGTCTGATTATTACTTTACCTTGCTTTCTTTCAAACCTCATACAATAAAGTCACACAGGCCTCTGACAGAAGCCTAGCAGAGGTCAAGGTATATTGGTTGGATCAAGTGCTTAGAACTTTATCCACAAAATCCATTAAGTTATCAGAAAAGACCTGGTATGGCTTGTTTTTTATAAAAACATATTGATTATCAGAACTAATGCTATTTTCCTCTTACTGCTTACAACCAAACACATGAGCTAGTTTGTCCACACATGGGCTGGGAAGCAGAGGTGTATAGCTATGTGTGCTGGATGGTCAGTGCACACAAATGAGTGGGCATTTCATTTCAGGGGTCTTGTAGCTCTTATCAAGAGCCTGCAAAATAACAGCCCACATTGAAGGGTCAGTGAGCAGGACAGATTCAGATAGGTTGGCTGCATAGCCATCATTTCATGCCACAATCAGCAAGACCAAGGATGCCCTTATAGATGGAGCTAGCTTACCAGGCTCCTTCCTACCTGGCCTCTCAGAGTTTCGGATGCAGCCCAATAAGGTTGTAAGAATTGCATCACTGGAATTGCTGTTTGTTCCCAGCATCCTGTTCTCAAAATGCATTTTACTCTATGACTTCCCCAGAGAACCAGAAAGCCAGACACACCCAGGTAAAACTACCCTGTTAAGAATGGAGCCATCAGAAGCTCATTGCCTTAGTGTTGCCTCCTTGGCACACATTCCCAGACAGTCCTTCCCCTATTGGCTGGAGTCATCACCAGAATATCTAAGCTTGCAGGCCTACCTCAAAATATTATGGGCTTATTCATGACAAATGCAATACATCACCAGCTAATTAAAAGGAGCTCACTCTGGTAAATATGCATTTGCCAAGTGGCTTTCTAGGCTGTTGAGTTTAGCTGTGTTTCAGCTTTTATTTGCTGCTGCAACAATCTGATAAGAGGGTATAAAAAGTTAAATTTCCTGACAGAGCAGCATATTTAAAGGGGAGGGCAGTGATGTCCTGTCAAGGGCAGTGCAATAGCAGCACACACCTTACCTCCCTTTGCTTCTGGTTTCCATTTCCAAGGAGTCAGCTTGCACATGTTCACAATGTGACTTGCAGCTAATAGATGTTGCAAATGGAATCAAAGCTATTCAGCAGTTAGACAAGCAAAAGCCACCTGGGCTTCCCCCAGAGCTTTTTTGCTGACAGATCATGCTTCTTTGCAAAACCAAATCAAGCTAAATTTGAGATGTACTCTGAAAGTCAGAGTTGCATAACCATTTATTTCCCATGGGCTTGGAAAGATGCTCAGATCGTTTGGCTTTTTACTTTTCACAAACATATTCTTTTTTTTTAAGTTGGGTTCCTTTATTTTTCCATAACCCTTTAGTTTCAGAATCTGTCCTCAAGTTGCTTTGTTCAAGCAACAAGATTAGACCAGACCACAAAGAGCTTAGATCTGCAGCCCAGAAACAACTCTTTACTAACACCACTTACTGACTAGGTGGCTCTGACTCACCAGTGCCTGCAGACTAGTAAAAACAACAAATCATCTTGGATATAGCCTCGTTGGCTTTTGTCATTTACTGGTTCCCTGCTGGAGATCTTGCTCTTCACATACAGTTTGCACAGTGAGAGATCTTCAGTTCCAGATTTTCTGCCTTAAGTAGCAGGTTGGACTAGGTAACCTACAAGGACCTCAGTCCCACAGGAGTCAGTAATGACCACCAACCTAGGTGGCTTTAAAAGAGGATTCACCAAATTCATGGAAAGGGCTTCTGAATACCATTTGCTGGAAATCACAGGAAGGGAGAATGCGCTTGTGCTCCGCTCCTGCTTGTGAGTTTGCCACAGGCATCTGGTTGGCCACTGTGAGAACAGGATGCTGGACCAGATGGGCCACTGGCCTGATCCAGCAGGCTCTTCATGATCTTACGGCTCCCTTTCCAGGTCTAAGTTTCTATGACAACATCATCCAAGGTATATGGTTTTGGAAAAAACACAGATAACAATAATTACAGGCTTTCCTGCTTGCAAGCAAGGTTTTAATTGGTGCCAGCAGAAGAGAAAGCTGAATCTCCCAACATCCAGCTTCATTGAACGACCCCCAGTGAGGTCTAGTTTCAAGAGAGAGGGAGAAATTTATCTGTCTACTTTCTCCGCACTACAAATAATTTTATACAACTCTCATGTCACCCCCCTACTCAAGAGCACAGCAACAAAGTTTGTGAGAACGGTTGAAGGAGCTGCATGTGCTTAGCCTGGAGAAGAGCAGATTAACAGGAGGCATGATAGGGGTCTTCAAATATCTAAAGGGCTGTCAGTCATGCAGAAGATGGAAAAGGCTTGTTTCCTGTTGCTCCAGACTACAGGGAAGGGCAAGGAAGCAGGTGGCAAGAGTTGTTCAACTGTGGAACAGGCTCCCTTAGCTAGTGGGATGCTTTCTTCCTCTGGAGGTATCTAAGCAGAGACTGGATGTCCAATTGCCAGGGATGCTGTAGCTGCACCTCCCTCATCCCTTTCAGTGCTATGATTTAATGGGAGGGAATGTCCTAGTGCTGGGTCCGAGGATGGTGTACAGCTCCACTATTGATGGAGGTGCCCTCAGGATTTTAAGAAGTGTTAAATATGGCTTTTGCCCAGTGCTACCCCCATCCTATCAATGACTCTGCACTTTTTAAACCATGCTCTGCTGGCATATATTTAGTGGCAGAACAGCTGCAATGGCAGAGCATTCTGCTGGCATACCTGTGGTGTTCCATTGGCCTTGTCTGTCATGGTGGTAGTCATGGGTGCAATCAGGATTTTGGGGGGCAGGGTTTTTTGGTGGGTGCCGAACCTCAAATTTGTATTGATTTGTATTTAGGGGGGCAGATGTCTGCCACCCTGCCAGGGCTACACCGATGGTGGCAGTGCATCTTGCATTCTGCCAAATCCAAGAGCCCCTTAGCCAGCATAGCTCAAACACAGGATTGCTTGGTCAGCCTTCCATCTCCAGCGTGAGGAGAATAACAGGTACAGTGGTATCTTGGTTCTCAAACGTAATCCATTCCGGAAGTCCATTCGACTTCTGAAACGTTTGAAAACCAAGGTCCTGTTTCTGATTGGTGCTGGCGCCCCAGAAACAATAGCTGACAACCGCATTGGACGTTTGGCTTCCGAAAAATGTTCGAAAACTGGAACACTTACTTCTGGGTTTTTGGTGTTCGGGAGCCGAAATGTTCAAATACCAAGGCATTCGAGAACCAAGGTTCCACTGTATATGCAATTTGACACTGTTCTATTTTAATAGGAAGGAAAGAAGGAAGGAAGGAAGGAAGGAAGGAAGGAAGGAAGGAAGGAAGGAAGGAAGGAAGGAAATTTCTCTTACAAAGTTTGGATGAGGATTACTGAGAATACCCAAAAGCTTCTTTAGAACACAGCATACAAATAGCATAGGCACTCCTATGCTTGTCATAATTTCTAGGCACAGTTTCTTACCAGAGGCTCAACAGTAAAAACGTGATTGTTGAAGAGCATGGAGTCTTCCTGCACCCTGGCCTGGCGGTTCTGAAAGGTACGGCTGACAATGGAGAGATGCTCACGAAGATCAGGATGCATATTACACTCAGCCAAGAGCTGATCCAGCACACCCTCTTCCTCGGCCTGCAGTGTATGGCATATCCTGGAGCCGCAGGGGAAAAAAAGGAGGAAATGGATCATGTAATAGGCAACTTGGAGCCAAGAAGAGAGCAAGTGAGGATGGCTGGAACTCTCAGGCTACAACTGGCATTTGCTTGCAGGATAAACAGCAGGTTTTCAAGATTTGGGGGAATTTTGAGACCCATCCCTCCAGCTCTGACAGCCAACACATCAAGCAGCAGTCTTGGGATCCCACGCAACTTTTGAATTTAGCAAGGCCTTAGGGCAGGCTAGGGGAGTCTGCCCTAGCCTGCCCTAACCTCCCCTCCAGATGTTTTAGATTTCAACTCCCATCAGTCTAAGCCATCATGGCCAAGGGTTAGACATGATAGGAGCTGTAGTCCAAAACATCTGGAGGGCACCAGCTTGAGGAAAGTTGCTCTAGGCTATGCCCCTCTAAGACCTTCTCTCTTCCCTTAGCTGCTCTCTCATTCTGACTAGGCTGAGAGGGCAAGAGAATGAAACATGTGTGTGTGTGTGTGTGTGTGTGAGAGAGAGAGAGAGAGAGAGAGAGAGAGAGAGCGCACACACACAACAGCAACAACTCAGTGCAGGCATGTTTAGTACTCCACATTCTAAAAGGGTATGAGGTACCCATCTTGCAAGTTAAGAAATGCCAAACCAATGAAGGTGGCCTAGTAAAATCAGCCTCAGCTCAAATACGCAGTCCTCTTTCCCCCCTTCAGCAACCAAGACCATCTTACTCAAGTAAAGCCTGGTTTAGCATTCTAATAGGAAAGTGTGGGGGATGAGGCTGACTCCTCAACAATGGATAATTTTTTCATCTATGCAGCAGCCATGGCTAACTTCTTTCTAATATAGTTTTATTGATTTCCAATATATAACAATTACAAAAAAGAAAGAAAAGAATACAAAAACAAAATCCCAACTCACCCCTCTTTCCCCTCCAGGATAGATCAATCTAGTTAAGTTTGCCAAAGTCCAATCTGTGGTTTCAGTAGTTGCCATTCTTCAGGTTGATCAGTAAAGTATTTTATAAAAGCCATGGCTAACTTTAATTAGTTGAAAATATGGAGTAAGATGGTGCTTATTCTGAAAATTCTCACTGGCAAAGCAGTCAAGCAAAAAATAGAGTATGACCATGACAAACAGATGGCCTTATGCCATTTAGCATCGTGAGCAAAACATCCCTCTCATAACCACTCCTTGTCAGGAATTCTTCCTTCATTAGCCAGTTACACACCTCCAAAGTGTTATCACAGAAGCTGTGTAAATTTAATAGCCTCACTGCAATGCCTTTTAAAAAGTCCCTCTGAATTATTATCCTCCTTGGTGCTCCCAGAATGAAGAATGACTCCCTGATGTCTTCATGGGATGTCAAGAGCAGAAGGGGGCCTGCTGCACCCTTTGTCAGGTGGACCAGACTTTTGTCACACTTCAGGTCTGGCTGTTCTCCAGCCATTATTAATTCTCATGACAAGGTAAAAGTGTCCAGAAATGAAGAGTCTGCTCTGCATTCAGCCCTGAAATTCACCTTCCCATGAAGAGCTTAGGTCAGACCAGCATAATGTGGAATCCACCCACATTGAATATGGCCCACCAGATGTACCTTGGAGCCTGTCAAGGGTTCAACAACACCCCCCCCATTATTGCAGTCCCAAGCAAGCTACCAAAAAAACCCAGGAAGTTGTTGGACCTTCTGGTGGGCACTTGCCTTTGGCTTGGTGGGATGCAAGTTGTGCGTATATGGCCTAGAACCCTTACTAAAGATGCCCCAACAGCACCACAAAAGGTCCTAAGTGGTGGCCTAGACGTTTCAGTGCTTAACAGGTAGGGCCAGCCCAAGGCATTTCATTGCCTGAGGCAAAGGACAAGACACCAACTCTCTCCCCCAATTCCAAGTACAAGAGCCAACCAACTGGCAGCTGGATCTTATTTTAACACTAGTGATGGGACAGCATCCTCTTCTACTGCACCTGGGGGCAGGGTTTACAGGGATGCTGCATGACTCACACACCTCTGTCTGCTCCCTACCCCTCAGCAGCTGCCACCAGAGATGATTCTTTCACTCTGCCTAACAGTAGGGTCAGCCTGTTTACACTTCAAAATCCAGGCAACTAATCCTGCATGTGGATCCTGTGGTGAGGGACCTCTCCTTGCAGCCCCAAATCCCATTACTTGCTCAGATCTGGGTCCCCATAGGAACAAAAATCACCCCCTCACTTCTTCCCAATTGTGCAGTTTTGGAGGGGCTGTGTCAGCCACAGGGATCCAGAGGGGTGGAAGCAGGGAAAGGAAGGGACTGAACTCATCCTCATTTCAGCCCCACTGGCGGGCAAGCATCAGGCAAGCATCAGGCAACAGCACTGAGACTTAGCAGCAGGGGCTAGAGTCTGAGAAGGGTGTCAGAATCTGGGTGCAGCTGCCTCCCCTCGCTTTCAGCACCCTGCACCTATCCTTGAGGATCCCCCTTTTATTGAGGGAGAAGGGAAGGAACCCTGGAAGCTCCTGGCTTGTAACTCTGAGCCCCCTTGCCCCAAGTTGTTCCTCTTTCTCCTTGGGGCATATAGCTCATGCACTCACTGGCCTCAAGTCTCACTCTGACCAAGGAGGAAGGTTACAGCTAGTGTCGCCTGCAGCCTGGTCCTTTAGGGAAGCCACAGGTGCCTTCAAGTCCACAGCAAGTAGAAGGCAAGGACTAGCCCACCAACTCAGCCCTAGCCATCCTGCCACAGAACTCTTCCATTCTCATAGCAACACCTGCCACACACACCCCCCATTTCCCCACCTGTTCTGTGCCTCTCAGACAGCGCTAGACTCTGGTGGCAGCAGAGTCTGCTGCTAGAGATGAATGAGTCTGGCAGTTTCGGTTTGTTTCCATTTCTCATTTTCCCAATATTCAGGTCAAAACATTTCCACATCTACTAGCATTAGTTGTTGTTTTTAACTCATCATAAAATTTATCAGTACTTTAGTGCATGTATCTCCTAATGGCCACATTTTTGCAAGCAATTTTCCTTAATGAGATGCATTTTTAGATGTTGTTTTCACCAACACAGGGCTTTTAATGCATACTTTTCCTTAACATAAACATTTCCCACAAATTTTGGGTTGGAGAACAGGAACTGCAAAATGCAGAAAAGTGCAAAGCTGGAAGGGTCCAACAGATTGCCCATTTTTCACCTCTCCTGCTGCTAGAATTCCTTCCCTGTTACCCAGTTACTCCACACACACTCTGCTGCCACGGCCCAGTAGCTGAACTTTGCCCCCGTGCAGAAGCAGCATTAGCATCAAGGAATCTACTGTCCATGCTAAAGTTGGTGCAAGTTGGAAACCGAAGTCTGGGAGACTGGACATGTGAGGTAAAACAGCAGGCACATGCATGTTGTGCTGAGGGGATCATGCAAAGTTGTGCACTGATAGGTAGCCACAAGAAACCAGCTCATTGATTAGTGCCTGTTAAGTTCCAGCTTTGGTCCACACTGAGAGCACTGTTAGAGCCACAGGAACCAGCAGAATCAACAGAGCAATAGAGTTACACAAATGTGGCTGGTGTAGAAATGTTATAAGATGTTCTGGACTTTAATATTGTTGTGAGATTTTTGGTGCGGGGGGGAGAGGTTAGGCTGACTGTCTGAGACACTTCTAATTCCTGGATCCAGCAAGGATTCAAGTGTTGAACTAGCCAGTAAGAGCCATAATGGCCTAAGTATGGGTGGTTAAAATGGGTGGTGGGCCCTTCCTCAACTAGCAGTTAGTTAGAAGGACAAAAGCCACAGTGGTGGTATGTGTGAGAGAAAGCTAAAAGCTAGAGGCAGGCTGGGCAGCTGAGTGAAAGACCCATGCCTGATTTCTGCTGGAATCCAAGGTGTGGCTGTTGGAAGAAGACCTTCTTACAGGTTTAATGCTATAAGTCCCTCCATCGTAGGCTCAGGTTTTATATATGTATAAATAAACCATGTATCATAGAGATACCATAGTCTCGGCTGTCCCTTATTCTGAGGAAACCAAACCCAGTGTAAGTGCCTGGAACCCCTGCAATCTTGCACCACTCAGAGACTGAGAAGGCATGCAATAATATAATGGGCATTGACCAAGATCAGGGTGGCCCAAGATGTGGCTTGATGGCCACATGAGACCCTCAATACATCCTCTGTCAGCCCTCAACAACATTACATTACACACACACACAGACACACAGACACACACAGAGAGCCCTCATGCTGCCTTCCCAAAGTCAAGTAAGTGAGGTGCTGGGCTTTGGGAAGGAGGTATGAGGGCTCTGACAGGGACCTAGAGTCCTCCTGTCTCCTTCCCAAAGCCAAATTAGCATTTCCCCAGCTTTGGGAAGGAGAAAGGAGGACTCTAGGACCCTGCCAGAGCCTCACGTTTCCTTCTTAAAGCCCAGCACTTCACTTAGCCAGCTTTGGGAAGGCAGCATGAAGGCATCAAATTTTGGCCTCATTTGTCTCACCCCACCCCACTCCCTGTGCACCACAAGGCAGTGTATGGCCTGCAAGTTCCATGTCAAAGTACCCTTGCAGCCCACCTGGTTGGACTGCCCTGACCTAGATAAACACACATTTTGGTTTCACACAAGGAGGGTTCAGAAAATACTTACCATAAAGTACCCAAATGATGGACTGTTTTTCAAATTAGGTGACACCTTAAACTTCTTTAAAAACCATGCATACTTTCACTGTAACATGAAGATAAAACACTACAAGCTAACAGGGATTTCTTTTTAAATATATCGTTTATTTGGGAACAGTTGGCCACTTTATTTGTATTTATATGTTATATTAGACACATTGTATAATTATATGAAACTATGGTGTAATAAACTTTGAAAGTGAGTAAGGATTGTGAATATGTTTCACTATAATACTGGATTTAAAAAATTGGGGCGGGGAACCCAAAAAATCCAAAGCCCTCGAGTTTACCTTTGTTTTTTTTGCTCTTCCTCTTCTTGTGTTGCAAAGATCTTCCACTGGAAACGTGCAATGATATCACTCCGATTGTGAATAACCACAGACCTCTGGCTCACTAAAGTGATATATGTTTTCTCAACTATCAAGGAGTTCTTGTCCAGTCTCACATTGACATCTGTAGCTGCTCCATATAAGCCTACATGAATATCTTCGCCTAGGAGAGATAGCAAATGAGAAATGGAGAAGGACTTACAGAACTGAGGCCTGCGTTTTTTGAGAAGTGCTTTCTTTCAACAAGCTCCACAAAACACAGATGCTTGTGTGTGTCCAAAAAGGAATCTTCCCCTTTAGAAGATTTCCTAAGCCAGACATGGAATGGAACTGTCTAGGTCTCAGCCAGTGTTGCCATTGTCTCAGCAGTAATACTTGGAGCTTGTGAAAATAGTGGAAGAGCAGTGCAATCTCCACAGGTAATAGGCTTAGCATTTGTCTCTCATCCTTTCAAAAGGTGTGATGTTGACATGTGCAATAATAAAGCTTTCTGGCAAGCATTTACCATGCATTTACTTTGGCGTACCATCCCTATTACCTTTCTCCAATGGAGCCCTTTTATCAGCATGCTTATTTTTCAAAGCAGAGTTTATAATTTGTGTAAAATATGCAATAGCACTTAAACAAGCAACTGTTTTAGGGCAAATTCAATATTGGATTGTTGTTTTAGCATGCTGCCATTTCTAGTCTTTCCAGCTGGCAACCATTTTATCATCATGCTTTTCCACCCAACCTTCTAATTCACCCTAAAACAACTTTAAAGATATTTTCAAAGTTATGCATAATAGAGCTTAAATTTAAAAAGTGCTTTAGCACAAATTAAACATTGATTTAAAAATTGATTGTTCAAAGTGGTTTTTAAAAATTGTGAGTTTGAGTGCATTGTCCTTTTCCTGCACACATAGTTATATCACACCCACAAGTGTGGATGGGATATAACAGGTTGGATGCACACCAACAGTGCCATATTCCCTTCCCTACCACAACCCCTCCCCCCAAAAAAACCCTGTGTAAGTGCCTAGAACCCCTGCAATCTTGTTCTGGACCTACTGTGGTTCTCAACTATGTGCCTGTGTGTGCCTTCTCAGCATAACTGATGCAGACAATTGACTGAGCGTATAACAGTATTGATTTGTTGTTTTGTCAGCACAGAAGTCTGAAAAACCTGAATCAGGCACCTATTTATCTTTTTGGGTAACATGCTTCAGAAAGGGTAAGACATGCCATCATCAATCATGTTGGTATCCCGCTGTGCAGGCCAGGTAGTTTGCAGTCTGGATTGAAGGGGACTCAGTGGCACAAAGCCTTCTGTGAAGAGAAGCCAGGCTGTTAATGCACAGGTGCCATGCGCTGCACACAGGGGTTGGTTCTAGTGAAAAGGCAAAGGTATTTCTCTCTCTGAGTAAGTCAGGGTCATCTTAACATTGGAATCATGGCTGTGCAGTGATAGCAGAGTGGGATTTTCCACATTGTGATGGAACCTTTCAAATATAGGCTCCGGAGCATAAACAGCATCTTTGGCAGGACAACTGCAAACTGCTGGTACTATTGCTGCAGCAGATGCTTGGGTGAAGGTCTTCTCTTGAGCTGGAACCAAGGTCTGAGGGCCAAATCAGACGTAACCTTCAATTTAGGTACCTCTTGACATGACTGAAGGCACTCATTCACTTACAGCATTGTTCTAGCAATTCTGAAAACTTCATCCAACAGAAGAGATTTCTGCCATTTAGTGCCTGTGGAAGTATCACACCCATATGCTGCTTTGGCATACTTACAGCAGCTGGCAGGTAACAAAACAAAAAAAGGTTACTGAGCACTGTTGCTTCAGAAACTGTTGACCGGGAGGAATCAGCGAGTAAGCAAAGAAGGGTTAGGTGCAGCATGTTGTAGAAAAGTCTGCAAACAATGCTGTTAGGCAGCCGCAGTTCATTTCAGCAGGGCTCTTTGACAACTCTCATGCCAAACACCTGGAAGTGACTTCAGTTCAGACAGCAGAGCAGCCCCATGGAAGTAGCAAGGCATCTGTAGTAGAGGTTCCTAGATAACATTGGATTGATTCTATGTACCCTTTTATTCCACAACAAGAAAGCTAAAAGAAAATGATACATCCTTTTATTTTGCACTCACCTGTGTCATAATGCACTACAAGGTCCTCACAGTGGTTGCCACTCTTTTGAGGATGGAAATCAATGGTGAATTGTGTGGTTTCCTGGATTCCAAGGGTGCCAATGGAGGGCTCGATAGAGAATGGTCTGAAATGCAAAGGAGAAATCTGGAATCAATGGGACAAATTAATCTGAAGCCCATGGATTTCAACGGGAACTAATTGCAATTACCTTGGTCAGGATCAAGCTCATTTTTTTTTTACTAGGGCCACCTATTCAAGCCTGGTTAACATGGTTTAGTGATCTTGTAAAACTTTTCAACTGGGCTTTTGTACTCCCAGCCAGAGGGCTAAAGAGATCTAAAAGGTGTATTTATCCCTCTCTTTCAATGCATGTCAATGAGCAGCACTGACCATTCTCAACTATCTTCATATCAGAGACAGCCTCTGGATTCAAGTGGACCAACTGCTGCAGTTGCCCTCAGGTCCTGCTTGAGGGCTTCTCAGATGCATGTTTTTGGCCACTGTGAGAACAAGATGCCTGAAGAGGTGAGTCTTTGATCTTAACTAGCAGCCAGGGTCATCTTCTTATGTCCTTAGGCTGCAAGTACAAAACCGAGACTGGATATTCCAGACCCACTCACGTGGAGTACAAGGGCACAAGCAGGGAGCTCTTTTCAATGCAGAGCTCACCTAGATAAGACAAAATGAAAGCTAGGGAGCAGTTAAAGCCATCGGTAGCCAATGATATCTTAAGTCTAAGCCACACCCACAGCACCAGCACTCCAGCCTTCTTAGCTCTCACTTACGCAGAGCTGTGTTAGACCCAAACCATGTCAGTGGTCTATTTCTAAGGTGTGGCTGGCCCAAATTCCCCTAGGTTAAAGCACAAGAAATATTTCCTGTAGCCTATGACAACCTGCTCAGTAACTTTAAACATGTTTGACTGAAGTCATTGTCTCCTTTATTATACAGAAAAATGAAAATACAGTGGTATGTCGGGTTAAGAACTTAATTCGTTCTGGAGGTCCGTTCTTAACCTGAAACTGTTCTTAACCTGAAGCACCACTTTAGCTAGTGGGGCCTCCCGCTGCTGCCATGCCGCTGCTGCACGATTTCTGTTCTCATCCTGAAGCAAAGTTCTTAACCCGAGGTACTATTTCTGGGTTAGCGGAGTCTGTAACCTGAAGCATCTGTAACCTGAAGCGTCTGTAACCCGAGGTACCACTGTACATACAATAAAGATTTATTTAAATCGGGGGGGGGGGGAGGGAAGTCATTGTCTCATGCTCTGGCTATTACTGATGTCACATTCCATAATCTGAAACCTTCTAACCCAGACAGAAAATCTCAAGGTTTTACCTCTGTGTAGTGATTTGATAGCGGGCCTCTCGGTTGCCAATGTTACGAACAAGCAGTGTTTTCTGTGTGTTGTACTTGACCGGGCAGGTGGAGAAATTCAGCTTGTCTGGGAAATCCAAAATGCCTCTGGCACCAATGGCTCGAATAGGGACAATAAACTTTTCCCTTTCAGTAATGCAGGTTACTTCATGGAAATAATCCTGGAGAGAAAGAATAATATGCAAGTGAGAAGCCTTACTTCTGGGGACTCAGCATCCCTCCACCACAGCGGATGCCAGAAAAGATCTTCAAGGTGAACAGCATAGTATTGCAGGATCTACTGACACACCCAATTGCCCCAGAAAAATGACACCTGAACTCACTTTAACCTCTGATTAGGGTCCCACTGCAAACACCTGCAATGACTCTCAGGGAGCCATTTTACAAAAGGAGCTGATTTGTCTCTCTGGACAAACCAGGAGCTGCAAACAAGTATTGTTATTGGCTTACAGTTTTGATTTCTCTGGAGGAGACAAGCTATGAACCTGAGTTCAGACAACAGACTAAGCCAAACCATGTCTTCATGCACAGCAGGAGAAATAGTGGAGCAAAGCAGTTGCAATCTGCTCTCTAGGAGCCTATGAATTGTGCTAAGCCATAGTTTGGCTTCCTGTTACATGTGAACGGATCCATGTGAATATGTGTAGAAACTACCCACTGTACAAACGTAAAATTTATATTCATTGCCCTACCCACGCTTGCCTCAGGCCCCACCCACCACTGGCACATGGTCCCTGAATAGTTACCCAGATGTATCCCTCAGACTGAGACAGGTTCCTGATCCTTGTGCAAGATGATAAAAGGCAAAGGATCAAGGCAGCCTTGTCCATATCCTTGGGCCTCAATAAATGAATTTTTTATTCATCTCTTTAATGTTTCCATTTGTTCAAGTTAGACAAGATTCATGGGTATCTGAGGCCAGCCACCTGTGTCCTTGATCCTTGCCCATACTAGCTCATTAAGAGAGCCAGAGATAGAATGAGCAAATGAATGGCAGAGTGCAGCATTACCGTATCAGCTCCTATACATTGTGTTCCTCTTCAAACATCCCGAGTGCACATGCCCAACTACCAACTTCTCTTTCTCTGATTTATTCCTTTTGTTTGAGAAGTCCTTCTGCCAATTGTGTGTTCAAGGAGGGTGACGCTGACAATAGGCGGAAATGAGAAATTCCATACATTCCACAAAGGGTGAGCCTGAACTGCAGGGCTATGTGAAAAGGCCTGCTAGTCTCAGGCTTAGGCTCTTTGGCTCCCAGTCTCCTCCATCTTTCTTTGCCATGCAGCCTTAAACAGAAACACAGATTTCCCAGCAGGAGAGGCGATGGTCTTACCTTGTTCTCTTCAGGAGTGAAGAGGATGCGGAATGTCGAATGCATGCCAGGTGCAACTTTGTTACACACATCATTGGGGCTTATGACTCTGAAGTAAGGTGAACTCTCCAGAACAACTTTCACCAGCCGAGGGATCTATAAGAAATGCAGAAAAAATATTTTGCCATGATTTAAATAGATGAATAAAATTAACCAGCCTTGCCATGAGAAACAAATTCTGTATTCTAGCAGCAATCAACCTAGACGGGCTGGTCCAGCTACATCAGTATAGTGGTGGTAAAGTAATCCTATGCACTTACAGCAGTAAGCACAAGTGAGGTAGCACAAGAATTACTGGAGAAATAAGTGCTAAGCTGCAGCCTTGAGAACATCCCTGGTAACTCTGCTGCTCCTCATCAAACATGATGTTGTGCACCAAGACAGCCCACCTTTATCCATGCATATGTCAAGGAGCTGTCAATGATCCAGGTCAACCACAGGACAGGCACACACATGGAAGGCACAGAAGGCAATTAACTTTTTCTTAACAGAAAATAACAACACAGCGGAGTCCTCTGGTTTGCCTTAATCCAGCTAAGACGTTGCTGAAACTGACCACTAGCTCCGCCATTCCCCCTCTAGCCTTTCATTCTAGATTCCTCCCAAGCAGGCAAAGGCTGCAACAAAGGGGCAAGCTCCTCCTCTGGGCCTGTCTGGCCTGTTGCTCAGCAACTTGCACGACTCTCCGCGAGCGGGGTGTCAGAGCAGGAGGCAAGCAAGCAGGACTGAGACTGTCCTGCTGCTGTGTAGCAGGGCCCACCTCTGACTCCTCTTGGTCTGAATCTGTGCTCACACTGTGACTCTCAGCCTCTAACCCTGTCCTGGAAGGCCCTCCTTCTCCTGACCCCTCTTGATCACTCAACCCCCTTGCTTCTAGAACCTCCCAGCTTGTCCCTTCTGTAGACTGCTCTTCAGTGTCCCACCACCAGGATCCAGTATCCAAGTTGTCATTTTCTGTGCCCTCCGGGGGGGGGGGCGCTATTGGACAGGTGACTCCCACCACTCTTCCTTATCCAGTCCTTATCCAGCCAGTCTCTGACAGCATACATGGTACCAACAAATGTGCAGCAATGGCAGGAAAACCACAATGACATCAGTAAGGGAAGTATTAGTACTGCTCTAGTCTGCCTTGGAGTGCTGTGTCCACTTGTGGGCACCACAGTTTTAGAAAGATATTGATAAACTGGAACGTGTGCAGAGGAGGGTGACCAAGATGATAAAGAGTCTTGAAACCAAGCCTTATGAGGAACAATTAAGAGAGTTTGGTATGTTTAGTGTGGAGAACACTGAGAGGTGATATAATAGCCAACTTCATATACCTAAATGGCTGCCACATGGAACATGGAGCAAGCTTGTTTTCTCCTGCTCAGGAGGGTAGGACTTGAACCAATGGATTTGAGTTACAAGAAAGGAGATTCTGACGAAACAGCTGGAAGAACTTTCTGACAGTAAGAGCAGAGGTTGGATAGCCATCTGTCAGGGATTCTTTCCCGTGATTCCTGCACTACAGGAGTTGGGCCAGATGACCCTTTGGGTCCCTTCCAACTCTAAGATTCTATGATTCCACGATTCCTAGTCCACATCCCCTTCACACACAGTTCACAACCATGCAGTCAAGAGGAGCTCACAGCACCACCCTTGTCAAAGGCCTGCTGCAATAGAGCAGTAAGCAGGGCAATGACTAGTATATGCACAAACATCACGGTAAAAGGCTCAGATATCTCTAATCCTGACTTCCAGGTTAGCGCCATCGGCAATGGCAGAGTTCCTCTGAGAGGAGACCCGTTCCGTGAAAATCGGGTCTTGCCGCCGTGGTGAAGGCGGAGACCCCTCAAAAAACCCAGGCGGAGGAAGCCTGGGAACGTGGGATTCGGCTGACACCAGGAGCGCCTCCCCTACTCGCAGGGAACCCCTTTTTTTGGGATCCGAAGCGACGTGGGGTGAGCGGCGCGGTGTTTTGAATCGACCGCTACTTTTACGGAGTGAAGCCGCATAGCCGTTGCCGGAGAGCGCTGACTTTTTCCTGTGGACAATTGGACTCTAAACAAGTACCCGTGAGTAGAACGGAAAATTGGATTAAGAAACATTTTAGTTTGGTATCGAAGCGGGAAGGTCTAAACAGGAAGTCCGCCTTCCGCTTTTGTAAATAGACTAAAGCAAAAATTGTGCAAGCTAAAGCCTGGAAAGTTGTATATAAAGGTCTAAATTTCCTTCAGTTTTAACCACCAAAACCCCTCTTGGAAGCAGGAGAAAAGAGGGGGAATTTTGATTGTTTAAGCCTGCAGAGAGAGAGTAAAGAAAGATAAATTTCCACCGTCTCAAACCTGGGAACGGGGTGTCAGAGACAGAAATTTTTGTGGAAGTTCATTGACTGTGAACGGAACGTTTTTTGACAGATAGCTGAAGAAGAGCAACAAATTGATTCCAATGTTGCCTTTTGCATTTAAAAGAAACAAAAAAGTTGAAAAATGAAAGTAACTTTCTTTTGTTGGACTTGCTTTCAAAAGATGGATACAAATAGAAATTGTCTCCTCTAGAGGGAGCTTGTTAAATTGTTGCTGGAGTCAATTTGGGGATTTCACAGCTGTGGAGATTAGGATCGTGGGACCAGACTCTGACCTTGAATAAAAATGTGTTTAGAAGAAGTTTTGGTGCTTGCTTTCTGCAAGACAAGTGCTTTGTTGGAGCAGATACATGAGAAGATGGATTTGATGACTGTTGCAGTCAAAAACTTTGGACAAACAGCGAATACTTATATGGAAACCATTCAGGAACCAACCCAGGAACCTGTTTTGACAGGGCAAGTGCAAATGCAGAAGACAATGGAGGAGGTTGCTGTTGAACCTCAAGTAACACAAAAGGAGAGACCCGAGGCCCTGCAGGAGCATAAGCCGCTGTCCTTGAAGATTGAATCTGGAGCGGGCCAGGGGGGGTCTGGAGTCGTGGGGGCTCTTAATTTTGGAGGGACTTTGAAACATGCTTTTAAATACTTTCTGGACTACACTGCTGACTGTGGGGAATAGGACTGTGGGGAATGGGCTGATCTGTTGAGGGGAGATGGAGATATTTTGGGGTTGGAGTTTCCCCGAGACCTACTCCTCAATGAGAAAGGAAAGAAACTAAGAAAGAGATCAACAAAAGACAAGGTAAAGTGCAGGTATAAACAAGAAGAAGATCTGCAGAAGGGACATGGAAAAGACTTAAGAGCCTCGGACGTAAGATTACCAGGTTGATGGACTAGATGGAATGGACAGTAAGGACTGACACAACCCGAGACCAGGAAGAAGAGACGTTGGAGGAAGATTGGAAGAAAGTTTTTTAAAAATTTATTTTGGGAACTAGTGTAAAATTAACGAGTATTAGGAAAAATGTTGGAATGAAACTATTTGACTTTAGTAGAAATGATATAAGGAGTTATGTATAAATAAGTACTAAATTTTAAGCTTTAAGGTATTTTATGGTAAGATAAGGTTAAAATAAACTAAGGTAAACTGAACGACAGAATATAGTGAAAGATGGAAAGGATTTGCTGAGTTAATTAATAAGTTAGACTGTTAAGATAAATTACCCAATAAAAATTGAGAAAGATGGAAAGAATTTGCTGAAACAAATAACTAAACTAGAATACAAAAAGGGAGGTGTGAGGAGGTCAATGAAACAAGTAAATGAAAGATAAAGATATGGAATATTGGGTGTGTGTTTTTTATTGTTATTGTTGTATTTTTTATTTTTCTTTATGTATTTTTTATGTATTGTATGTTTTGTTAAATTTTTTGTTGTTTTCTCCTCTTCTTTTCTCTGTAATCTTTAAACTTCTAATAAATATCATTTTAAAAAAACAGATATCTCTAATCCTAACCCAAATACCACCACCAGCAGTCTCCAAAAAGCTAGGAAAAACACCAGAGCCAGATGGGAATATAGCTGGCAAGTGTCCCTTATTTGAAGGGATAGTCCCTTATTCCAGCGCCATGTCCCGCTGCTATCTCTTATTGATGGATGTCCCTTAAATGATGTCCCTTAAATTTCAAAGGAAGTAGCTCCTCTCCCTCCCTCCCTGCCGGCCAGGGAGGAGGGAGGCTCCAACTGTGTTGCTTGGCTGTGTTTCTCACCCAATAAGAAGTCTAAGAACGACTGGGGGGGGGGGGGGAGCTTGCATGCCTTGTGTGTGGCTAGTTAATGCAAGCTGAGGGGGGTTTTGAATGCTGGACGCCATTTTGTTGAACGTGCTGCTGCAAACTTTGCAGTGCAAAGCCAGGCCGGGGAGCCATCTTAAGTTGAGGCTGCATAGGCCTTGTGGTGCATGTGATTCAGATTCTATTCAGTTGAACCTCTGGTTACAAAGTTGGTTGGACAGTGTTCTCGAAGCTACCAGCATGAGTTTGACCAGACTGCAGGAGGACAGGAAGACTGGAATGCCTGGAACAGGTGAGGCTGCAGGTCCCTTATTTTGGCTGCTGGTCCCTTATTTTCAAATCTGTAAGTTGACAGCTATGGATGGGAAAGGAAGGACCACCATTTGTATTCAACCTTATATGTAGCGGCGGGCAGTATGTGTATTTATTTTTAACACTTATCTGTTTGCAAGCATTAATAAGATTTAATTACACTGCAGCCTGATTCACCACAACTCGGCTTTAGAATGATTTCATCCTACTGAAACCAATAGGGCTAAATAAATTCACACCCAAATATATCACCTGAACTGAGGTGTGGATGAAAGAAACTTGCAAAATTATCTCCCCTAGGCTCTTTGGTATTGTGAAAAAACATCATCTCTCTTAGTCTTATTTCCAATATTCTTCTATTACTAACATTCAGTGTTGTGCCCTCTGGACATAGACACTGTGCTCTTCAGTTGAGGCTGCAGATAAAAACCTTGTCATAATAAAATTACACAAGATGTATTAGCAAAACCACATTGCATCCACTTTGGGCTTCTGCATCAGTGATCTCCCTATTAGCTATTCTCCCAGTAAAGTATTCATTTGTCTCCAAATCATATTTCCTTATATTTGGTGCTGCACATGTTTGCATTGCTACTATGCTGCTGCATTTCTAAACTTTTCACCATCTTCCTGCAGTATTTAATCACAAAACTGTAGGGCTTTGATTACTTTTCACACTTCCTTGTTTGCTCATGCTGCCCTTCTGTTCATTCCTAGCACATTTATTGCAAAGTATCAAGGAAAACATTCAGACCTTCAATAATCTCCTTTAGTATGTTTTCTGCTTCATCTTCATCAATGTAACTTTCCTGATGACAATTCCCACTGGATTCCTCTTTTAGCAAGTGTTCCCCCCCACCCCCAGACCCTTCCAGTTCCCTGTAAACTATTTTTGTGGGCCAAGAGAGATGCAGCAAAGAAAGTCAGGCTCAGGTGGGGTGGAGCTGGTAAACTGTCAAAGCCAATCATGGACAAGCACTACACTGCCCCACATGGAATTCCACAAGTTGCCAAATTTAGAAGTTTGGAGGTAGAGAGACAGGCAGTCCAAGAAGGCAGACAGTGTGGATATGCGTTATCTGTGCAGTGTAATGCTCCTCTAAGCAGCATTTGTTTAATTAAAACTGGCTCCGTTCTCAGCCCAAAGAAAATGGGGAATTCATTGGGTCCTGCCCATGACATGGACCACTGGCAGGAGGAGGCTCTCAGCGTGGTGGTGTCCCACATTCTCCATGGAGGATTGGAAGAAAGAAAAGCATAATTATGGTGACACTAAGGGGGAAAGAGAGTCAGCAGCCACTGACAAGACAACAACTGATACAGCCCCATATCCTAAATGACATGTAAATGTTTTTGGCCTATCAGGTTTTTCCTCCTTTCATTGACACAGCACGGCTTGAAAACCTTACTTCAAGAAGCAGCTTCCAGGAAAGCAAAGACTGAAACTGAAGTGCCCTCCCAGGACTAGGTGAAATGCCCCACCAGCTCACATTTGGGAACAATTTCAGAACAGAGGCAAAAAGTGTATTTCAGATTGGGTGGATGTGTTTTTCAACCAGTCCATAAACATGCTACATGACATTATAATTAAATGCCAAATTATTCAACACATCATTCCTTTCCTTAGCAAAGGAAATGACAGCAAATTTAACACTGATTGAACACTAGAACAAATATGTAAGTCATACTTTTGCTAATTTGGGGCAAACTCTGCACAACCAACCACTAAAGGGCCAGCTGTTCCTTTCAACAGCAGCTTAAAGCCAAGTGCTGGAAGGAAACTAGCTAAATGGATGCTGGCAGCTGAGGGGCAGGGAAGCCATTTCTGACAGTTGGAGGCAATCTATTACTTGATGGACAAAGCATAAGGGATGCAGTGTGCATGTAATCTGATCATGATTGCTCAGTTAAGCAAAGAGTACACACGCTGCAGGCAGCAGCACAGGACTTTTGGTGAAAACACAGTCCTGAAGGAGCCATGAAGGAGCCTTTGAGCCATGAAGGAAAAAAATGGCCAGTTGAGAAGCTGTGGGCTACTCTACTTTCAGTGTTCAACAAGCTCCATTTATTTATTGCCTCTATATCCTTCCTTCTGTGGTGGAACTCACAGCAGCATTCCTAGGAATCCCAGGCACTGAGCAGACTTCAGTTTCATGACTATGCCATCTCAGAATGGTCATAAGCAATAAGAAATATCAAGCAAGCCTTGTACAGTATATATTTGTGAGAATGAGATCTGAAAAGATTATGACATTCAGAGGGAGCACAAAAAAACAAATCTTCACTAAGGAATCTGGTTGCCCTTTTGGAAAGGACTTACATCATTTAACTTCACAACATTTAATAAAACATGCAATCAAAAATACAGTGATACCTCGGGTTACATACGCTTCGGGTTACATACGCTTCAGGTTACAGACTCCGCTAACCCAGAAATAGTGCTTCAGGTTAAGAACTTTGCTTCAGGCTGAGAACAGAAATCGTGCTCTGGCGGCACGACAGCAGTGGGAGGCCCCATTACCTAAAGTGGTGCTTCAGGTTAAGAACAGTTTCAGGTTAAGTACAGACCTCCGGAACGAATTAAGTACTTAACCTGAGGTACCACTGTACAGGTGTATCCTGCCTTTAAATCTTTTGCATTTAAAGAAAAAGCAGCTCTGTAGATACATATATCATTTCCACTGATAGCTTGTTTACTTTGGTTCTTGTTAAGATCCATAGATCACAGATATGTGAATTGTGAGCCCAGTTGCAGTAAGCCTGGAGTCACCATGGTAGGGGCATAGGAAACAATAAATGACATTGCAACCTTTTTTGGTATCAAAATGGACACCGCTTTTATCGAAACCTCAGCAAAGCCTCACCAGGCCATCCTCTCAGTCCTTAGATCAACTAGATAGCAAACAACAAGGGCTAAAGAGGAAGTTAAAATGGGACATAGGCACTGAAAAGTTTGCCAGGAGAGTTATTTCACTGGGAAGAAGAGAAAGAATACTCCAGCCATCGTGCTTTCTCTCCCTGCATCCCACCTCAAAACTACTTTACAGTTTCACTGACATGTCATACCTTGTCATTGTTCCTCAGAATTAGTGGCACTTCATACATCTCACAAGGGGCATAATTCTGGAAAATCACTTCTGACGGGAATGGTTGAAACAGAGACTGGTCCAGATCAACAGAAGAGAACTGAAGAAGACACAAAGGGATTCATGTAAATGCTGCCTGGCAGTTGCAGGACTGGGAAGCAGGACAGGCCAGCGCCACTCAGAGTGGAGCCATTCTGCCCCAAAGGAAAGGTACAACTTCAGGCATTCAGGGAAGTGTAGCATGCCATTCTAGTAGTATTCCAACAGACCTATTACATGGGTTAGTTAGTCCTGTTTTCTCTGGTTATGCCTCAGTGCCATTGTGTACCACCATCTCCTGCTTAGCCTTCATAAGTTCGTCTCTTCCAGGCTGTTTAACCAGGCAACATATCATCAGTCTGCTGCTGCTGGCAAATTACCAACTTCAGAACCAAAGCCTACAAATGTTCACTCAGCAGCAAGTCACCCTGTGTTCAATACTATAATAATAATAATAATAATAATAATAATAATAATAATAATAATAATATTTATACCCTGTCCAGCTGGCTGGGTTTCCCCAGCAGCTACGGGCAGCTCCCAACAGAACACTAAAAGCAAAATAAAACTTCAAACATAAAAACTTCCCTAAACAGGGCTGCCTTCAGAGGAAAGTATGCATAGGATTGCACACTTTCATGATTCAGCTCTAGGACTTATGGGAGTAAATGATAATAATTACCTTAAATAAACAGTAATTGGAGTTATACATTGGACAGTAATTTAAGAAACTAGCCCATAATATTTATCCTAGGCCGCAACAAGCATGGTTTGTTGTGGCTGCCTCTCTTAATGAAAGCACACTTTCATTCTACGGGTCTCTTTCAGCATCATGTCAGAGACATGAGAAAAAAGAACTACCAGTCTTGTTGATGGTAGTGAATAGGAAGGTTGTGGCAATTATTTGGAAGGAGCAAGCACAACTGATATTAAATCAAATGTACAAGAATGTGTGGACTACCAGTTTTTAACATACAGCGTTAAAAATAGATAACAAAGGCACTGGACATCCATAGCAAACTTTGGTCAGACATTTTTGGATGATGGCACTAGAACCCTCTTGGGACTGCAAATCTACAGGCTGAACAACTAGATCAGCATTCCTCAACTTGGTGCCCCCAGATGTTTGAGCCTGCAACTCCCATCAGCCAGCAAGTATATAATTATGTTAATGTGCTATGTCATAAATAAATAGGGGTGAATGTGGAAGAGATACCTTCTGGTGTGAGGTTTCGCTCATGTCCAGAAGCTGCACAATTCGAGGCCGGCGCACCTCATGGGTGTTTGCCAGCATCTGCTCCGTCGTTAGAGTCATTGCTTTCAGGAAGGCAGATGGAGTCAACTGCAGTTGAAAACAAAGACCACATAAATGCCTGAGTTAAGAAAGGCTTTCCTTGTTAAGCACTTCTGATTAATATGTGTTCACTGCTGAATCCTAGACCTCCATTAATTTTCCTGCTGAAACATTTAAAATTCAGGATGCAGGACTTCCATTCTACCTATCTTAAACGAACTCTTACTGGAAATGGCACCTGCTTGCAAGATTTTCAGATGTCCGCATGATTTCTCTCTTGTGCTGAACAAAGTCAGCAGTTAAGGCACAAAGTAATTAAATCCCATTGCTATTTTAGTGAGAGATTGTGGGATTTTGGTAGGGCTAATTTCTCTAGATGCTTAAAGGGCGAGGGACACAATAAAATACTTCGGCTCATGTACAGAATGACAAATAAACCGGCTGAGAGTTGCAGCCGGGGACAGGGTGGGAATGTTTGAAAAGCATAAGCTCGTTTTCCACTTTGTGTCTCACAAACTAATAAGGAAAGTGGGACAGCAATTATATAATAATAATTTATCAAACTGTGTGCATCTTTGTCTGTGATTACCCCAAAACTGCGGAACTCCCTTCCTATTGACTTCTGCCATGCCTCATTAGTACAAGTGGTTTTGACATGTGTTGATAACCTTGTCTTCTTGCTCCTATGTAGGGAGCAAAAGAACAAGCAAAGGGAACCAGCGGAAGCTCTCTTCCTCAAACTTTGGAGGGGAAAACTTATAGACTTAACAACACACACACAATCCATCATATACTGGTGAATCATTGTCTCTCTCCGCCTCAATGAGTCTCCTTCTGGTCTTCAGTACACACTAAGGGGTACTTTAATCAGTGACAGGTTTTTCTGTTTATAGAACATAAAGCCTAAACATCACCAAAAACAGGAGGGGACAGATGTCCAGATTGCAGGATCTGCTGTTCTTATTCTACTAGAACCCTGAGATCTACCAGCCTGGTGCAAACGTCATAGTCTAAGAAAGAAACAATTTTGAGCCCAGGAATTAATTTTGAACACTAGAAGTAAACTGAGCCCACAGTTGTTATGCACAGAAATGCACTCCTGGTCACCACAGGCTTTATTTCTGCAATCAGTCTAATTTGGGGGGCAGGGGGTGGGAAGATACATTTTTTTCTCTCCTAGCACTAAACAGCTGGAAGTTAGAAGTCCTCCTTGCCAATCTACTGCAAACTCACCCAGAAGATGCTCATCTACTTTCTGTCCATCCTGATCTAAAATGGACATTGTATTTAAAATGCACTGTCTTTTGCTTACCGTCTCACATTAAGGGTTTATTCAGATTTACTTTTTGTCCTGCTCTTTCCCAGCATGGTGCGCACTTTAAAGCTCCATGTTCAAGGACCTCCCCACCCCCGAGCTTTCTGTGCAAAAGCCCAGTCTTAAAAGCCGAAGCACAACAAATGGCAATGTGGATTTTCCACGGATTGCCATTTGCTCCAATTCAGCTTTAAAGAGCAGTTTTTTGAGGGAAAAGCTCCAGAGAGAAAAAGGGGGTGCCAGAACACGGTGCTTTAAAGTGTTCACCATGCCTAGAAAGCATGGAGGAAAGGTAAATGTGGATAAGCTCTAAGGCATGTCAAACTAAAAGGTGTTCAGGAGTCATTATCACAAAGGCAGATTCAATGACTTGGCCAGGTATTAGATCAGCTGAGCGCAAGCAAACATACTGGGGCATGCTTCTTTTCTTCTTTGACCAGTTTTGGGATGTGAGGTACCACCACCTTGCTTTGAAATTCTTCTGAGAACTTGTGGGGACCCAAGGATTTCTGGACTCGGTCTGTTAGCATCTTTGATTAATCTGTCAGAACCTCTGGAATACGAACAACAACAAACTTGGTTTAAACAGTGAGAAAAAAGTCTCCTGTAATTCACAATTCTGCTTGAGTTTCAATCCTGACTATCACTGAACTGAGAATGGCTGCCAATTATTTCCCTTCAAAAATATATCAATATGAAACTCAAAGTGGAAATTAGTAGAGAAGCAGTCTCAAGATCTGATATTCTCATTTACATGGATTTTTGTTTCTCTGTATTCCAGCAACAACAGAATTGTCAGCCTCCCATTACCCAGTTATCACTCCCTTTTGTGTGTGATGTGTAACGGGTGCCTTGAGCCCCCCTTTCCAATTAGCAGATGACATGGTGTGGCTGCATCTCTCACTCCAGCTGAGTCGCTGCTGCATACTGAGAGGGGAGACCACAAGGTTGGTGCTGTGCAAATGTGCTAGTAGGAGTGTCAGAACAGTTCTTCCAACACAGTAGCATCACACTGACCTTGTCGTCACTGCTTCCATCTCCCTCTTCATCCTGGTATGCAATGGCGACTTCATTGGAGGGAGGTCAGATGACCCGCCCAGTCCCACCATGCTATCTGCTAATGGCCAGGACTGTTTATTTGGATCAGAACAGAACCTGGTTGTTTGAAGATGCAGCAGGCAATGCACCACCCTTGCAAGTTTCTATCTGCACGTAGGAGCATCTTACTTGAAAGGCCCCATGGGCTCTTAACTGAGCTCTTATTCAGCTAAGTCATGCGTGGCTTTCAGCTGGATTGTGTATAATGGTTTCTGTGATTTTAGGTATTGTTTGTTTTTTCATGAACCCTATGACAGAGATGCAATAGAAGCTAATAAACTAAAACAAGAAGACCAGAACGTAGGGGAAATCAATTTACTTAATACAATTTCAAAGGGAAGTGGTCAGGGAGCTGTACCTTAAAATGGAAGATCTGTAAAACAGAAATCACTGGTTGAACATTGGTATCTGCAGCCTCAAAGAACAGAAGGAAAGTGAGAAAACTATAACATTTCTAACTTAATGGCTTAATGTAGCCTTTGCCAACATGGTTCAAGATCTTCGCCCAGAGACACTGTGCAGGTAAAAAGCCAGTCATCTCTGTCCAAGTTCAAACAGATGTTTGGGCCCTGGTGAGTAAAATGTTGGGCCCAGGTGGAGTGAAATATTGAGCTTGTAATGGGGTCACTGCTACTACTAGAAAACTACCTTTGCGTGCCAGTGTCATCCTCCCCCCGAAACTTATCCTTGTGAAGGGATGGAGGAACAAATGGCAAGGAAGGCTTACTGGAAAGGTCTTGTGGACCTCTCCTTAGCTGGACTGTAATTTCCTGCCACGATTCATAGGAGTTACGGTTTTCTAGGCCTCCCAATTCAATGAATAAACCAAAAAGCCTAGGAAACAAGTCCACTGCACCCAAGCAAGAACTAAGTACATCCTCAAGGTTGTTCAGAAAGATGCTTGTTGGCATCTTTGAAACATTGGAGGATCTCTGTTTTTTTTTAAGCTTTCTCCTAGAAAGCGGGGGGGGGGGGCGCAATCCAAAGCAAGCTGGGGAAGCTCACTCATCATCACTACTATTGATGCACTGAATCAATATGCCAAACTCCTGGCATATATTCTGTCTGGAAGTATCTGTACAGTAATCTGCTACGAAAAACTGGCTTCCATAAGTTATTTACTGCCTTTTTACAGATAATGTAACTAATTTCATCTCAGTGGCCAATATACAAGAATCTGCTGTCCTGCTGTCTTCATATCTCTCCCCCCCCCCCCATCAAACACAGAGTGGAAATACTTTACACTAGTTAAAAAAGAATTGCTTATTATTCACTGCATAATCTTAAATATTATATTTCTGGAAGCACAGATTCCAAAGCACACTTGCAAGTTACAGTGTGGGGAGGCCCCTTTAAAGACAACTAAATGGAGCCCTGGATTTATATGCTGTATACACCAGCAACAGGAGAAGAATCCAGTTGAAGCCGGTATGGTTGCGAGTGAATTCAGAGCAGGACTGGGAAGTCCTGAGTTCACATCCCCCTTAAGCTATGAAGCTCACTAAGTGACCTTGGGCCAATCATCATCTCTCAGCCTAACCAACCTGATAGGGTTGTTGTAAGGACAGGGAGGAGGGAGTAGAGAACTGTGTAGGCCGCTCTAAGCTCATTTCAGGAAGGATGGGATATAACTACATAATAAAAAATACATAGGAAAAGAAATGCTATTTTTAGTGAGTAGGCTCATTTGGGAGGAAGGCATATGGTTATCTATGGCAGCTGACAATTTAAAAGGCAAACAGCAAGGTTCTTACCTGCCTGCTTTTGACACTTTCTCTTTCCTGTCAGTAAGAACTCAAACACTGTGATCTATCTGAGGGCTCTATAGGAACCTGAAAGCATAGCAGATGGCATTTCAAAAAGGCATTGGTAGCAATATTCCACTGTAGTACCTTTGCCTCCTGCTATATGCAATAATACAGATGTTCAACTGCGTGTGACCCTGAAATGTGCATCCCAGCTCCAACAGATCTCTCCTTTCATGTTCTGCTTCCATTTCAAATCTTTCAACATGAAGGTATCAGTGCTTACATCTCCTCTGTCCCCTGCCTCTTTATATGGTAGAAGGCTCAGAAATGAGACCCAGGGAGGTAGCGTGGAGGAGATAAATGAACTCCAGCCTAGAGGCACTTAAGAAGCTATAAGAAGACCTGCCTCCTTCATGGCCTGAGCAAGATCCAGCTACACAGCCCTGCTCCCTTGCCTGCCTCAGGGCTGTTGCACAATAGATAAGGAGCAAAAGTGCAGCAGAGAGGGGGAGGCAGGCAGAACACTTAGCACCAGAGGGACACCATGTAATTTTTGCTCCTGATATTAAACCTGAATATGATTTATTCTGGGAAACTTCTGTAAGCTGCTTTGAAAGTCTCTTGTAACATATACATAAGAACTGGATGAGCTAATGGTCCATCCAGTCCAGCATTCTGTTCTCACAGTTGCCTGTGAAGCTTGCAAGTAGGACCTGAGCACAAGAGTCCTTTCCCCATCTGTGGTTTCCAGCAACTGGGCTTCAGAAGCATGAATGCCTCTGACCATGGAGGCAGAGCATAACCATCATAGCTAGTAGCCATTCATAGCCCCATGTTGAGTCCCATGTTGGGCAAGTTTCCGGCATTGCAGGGGGTTGGACTAGATGACCCTTGAGCCCCTTCCAACTCTAAATTCTACGATTCTATGATTCTTAAGCCATCCGAGTTGGTGGCCATCACTGCCTCCTGTGGAGGGGAGTTCCATAGTTCAGCTATGCACTGTGTGAGGCTAAAGAGCAGACTATTAGTATTCTTAATAAATAATAGCTTATACTTATAGCCTTGTGCTTTCAAATCCCTATAACAACCTGTCTGGATTCAAAAGTGTGCTAGCACATTAGTGAACAATTGGTTTCTCATAGGAACATAGGAAGCTGCCTTATACCGAGTCAAACCATTGGGTCTATCTAGCTCTGCAGTCTCTACTTACTGGCAGCCATGGCTCTGCAGGGTTTCAGGCAGGGGCCATTCCTGGGCCTACCTGCAGCTGCTGTGGGGATGTGGGATCTACTGCACGCAAAGCACATGCTCTCGTGATGCCACCCCATCTTTCCGAGGCAGCTACCTCCTCCATCGCTACTTCCTAGAGCCCAGTAGGCCACCCCTCACTGTGGCCCTTCCTGCTAACACTGAGGCTTTTCGTCCCTGCTCCATGCATGCGTTCAAAGGCCGGGCCTAATCAACACTCTCCCCACACCACAAGTTCCTTGAGTGCAAATGCCAGGTACCAGTCCAAACCAGGACATGAGCAAGGAGGTCTCCAAGGATGTTGCGCAGGTGCCCCAGGGCCCAGCAGCCCATCCTCAGCCATTCCAGACCAAGAGAGCAGACAAAGGCTGGCTGAGCATTTACTTGCCTGGTTCTCCTGCTGCTGCTACGGCTGCTGCTGTTGCCTCCAGAGCAGCTCCACAACTTCTAGGCCTTCTTTCTCCCTGCCGGCCTGTGGCTGTTACTCTGGTTCCCATAGCAACAGGGCCTTCCCTCTGCCAGGGCACATACACAGAAGGCTGCAGGCCTTCCAGCGCCATGGCAACTGCTGGCTGGCAGGCAAGCCTAGCCATTAGCCCCAGGGAGTGAGAGGAGGAAGACTAGAAGAGCCTTAAAGCAACACTGGACTGGCTGGGGTTTCTAATTTCTTTTTGAACTGTTATTTGTTGTTCTTGCTCCGACAAGGACACCAGTATTGATTGGGGAAGTTGGGCCACAGCAAGCCTGCAAAGACACTGTGATTTCCCTGCTCTCTGCGCCAATCCAGCATAGTGTGCTACAAGGGTGACCTCGCCAGTTTTGGCAGTGGCTAAAAGAAAAGAACAAAACAAAAAATAAAATAAATGTATATTTTACTGGTGAGGATGCAAACTAATTCCCGCTCCCACAACCCACCTCAATGCTGCCCCTGGTGTACTGCAGCACCAGCAGGTATCTGTAGGTGAAACAACACCACAAACTGGCTTATAAGTTTAAAACCAAATTTACTAGAATAATAGCTCACAACAACCCTGTGAGAGAGAGAGTGCATGCATGCCTAGACAATCTTGGCAGAAGGAACGAATAACTTCTCAACACTACCACACTTCATTTGTGGTTTTGGTTCAGTAGCAGACAAGCAAGTTGACTTCTTCCTTATCTGACTGGAGTAGCATTAGCAGCATACTATTAATTCCATGGTAAAAATCTCACACTGAGCACAGTGATTTAAAAAACGGTGTTCGAATGAAAAAGTAAAGAGATTAAGGTGAGAAGATTTTAGTCTAGCAACATCAAGGATAACATTTTCAACTTTTGGGAAAACATAGGAGCCAACAATGTTTTCTGTGTCTCAGGAGAGAGAAAGAGAGAAATGGGGACTTGGGTGTAACTCATCTAGCTCAGTATAGTCTACACTGACTGGCAGCAGCTCACTAGGCTTTCAGACAGGGGTCTCTGTCAGCCCTACATGGAGATACCAGGGATTGAACCTGGGACTTTTTGCAAGCAAAAGATGCTCTACTCTTGCAATGTTCATTGACTGCATTATTAAGATTAGTAGTAGCAGCAGCAGCAGCAACCACCACAGTAGTAACGGGGGATAAAATGACACTTTTGAGTCCCAGGAATGATTATTCTAACCTAGGTCCTTGTGGCTTAACTTGAATATTTCACCAGGGTTAAGGTTCTTGCTCCATTGTATTGGCTTTCCACTCCTTCCTATTTGCAAATGTTGTTAAGGTGATGATTTACAAACACGGTTTCAGGTTCTCTAGTCTGGAGCATTTCTGTGTGGCACAAGGGATATCCAATCTGCTCCCAGGAAATGATATTACATAGTAGGTCACTGACAGAGTTCACAGTAAGCATTTTTGAGTTACAAGAGCAAGAACATTGTCTTTGTGCACCCTGTTTAGTCAGATCAAGCTTCCTGGATCACAATATGAACTGTGGGCTAAATGCAGGAGTGCCATTACCCCTGCATGTCAGGCCGCTGGTCTTTATGTCACTGGTCAGCTCTGGAAGTAATGTTGCCAAGGTCAAAATGTCTCCTAGGTCAACTGCTCCTGAGGCATCTGATCATAGCCTGCATTTTAATCAAGGCTTATATTTTGATCAGATTCCTGTATTCTAAAAATGACCTTAAAGAAATATATATTTGTAAATATTTGTATCTCTCATGCCAGGCAGAAACCATACTCTGGCAGCTGTTTATCTTCTTGATCAAGGGCCCCCCTGATCTATAGCAGTGTCTCAGGGTTGTAAAAGGAAATTACAGGCTAGGAGCAAAAGGTCACACTGACCATACAAATTATAGAATACAATCAAGGTTGCAAAAACACAATTAAATAGTAATAATTATTGTGCCTCCCATTAAACTTGAGCCACATCTTCCTAAGGTTAAAAGGGCAAAAGATGAAATGTTAGTTAAGGCGCCTAGTCTAGGGCAAAAGATGAAATGTTAGTTAAGGCGCCTAGTCTAGGGCAAAAGGTTATCTGGTAATTAAGGTGCCTGGTCGAGGTAAATGTAAGATATATGACTACTTATTTGCCAATTATAAATAGAAGGAAATATAGCTCTTTGTCTCCCATAAAAGGTAATAGGAAATGGGTGTATCTTTTATGATTGGTTCTAGCAAACAGCCAATAGGAATTTTAACCAGGCTGATTGGACAGAGGCAGCCAAAGGAGGAGCAAGGGGGCTGAGCTGAGGGAATATAAGTGCTGGCCATAATGGCAGGAGGCCAGGCCAGAGCTTGGTAACCATATACCACTGTGCCTCTTATTTATTTGTCCGACAAATAAATTATTATTTTAATTTCTCTATTGCTGCGTTGAATATTTCATTCCAGCTAAGCGTTAACCACAAGCAGGGTGCTACATTTTATGGTGCCTCTGTGACTCGGATAAGTGGTCTGCTGGAACGCAGCCCCTTCGCCTTACTGGGCAGGGTACAAGAGGGAGGACCACTAACTGCTTACCCAGCGCGCACTGGAACATTTTTCCAGGGGAACGCAGAAGTCTCGTCTGTCTGATACCCTGCCCACCGACGGCGACGGACCGGGGGGAACCAGAGAAATAAACTGGGAACCAGCTAAGGGTAAGTGCACAAAGGGTTTGGCCCTCCAATTAATTAGGAGGAAGAGAAGTCCTGATCAAACTTCTGCGTCTCAGTAAGGGGAAACTGAGTACGCTACATGGCTGGGTACATCAGATGGTGATCTGGTGTAGGGAAAGGAAAGGTTGGGAGGTAGAGTGTGGTGAAGTATCCAGCGCATTGTATGTGTGAGAAAGTACAATCTGTAAGTGTGGAGTGGGTACTACTTCGTTTCCTAGTAAGGCGAGTGTGTGAGTGACTGAGTGGATACTTCACAGGCCCATATAATGGGAGTTAGAGGTTCAAAGGGGGGAAATACACCTCTTGAATGTATGTTAAATAATTTTAAGAAAGCCTTCTCAGGAGCATATGGAGTCAAAATGACGCCAGAGCGCTTGAGAACGTTATGTGAATTAGAGTGGCCGAAACAAAATACTGAATGGCCATCTCAGGGAACCTTTGATATAAATTTAGTAAGCAAACTTTGGTCTAATATCGCCAAAGAAACTGGAGGGTGCCCAGAACAATTTTCATATATAGATTCTTGGCTGAGCACATTAAATAAAAATCCTCCATGGATAAGGGAATGCAAAGTCCAACGATGCAAATTATTGGCTGTAAAAGCCGAAGCTAGGAAAGGAATCTTGCCAAATAAACTCAAACCCATTTTTGAGGGACCAGAGGAAGAGGTGCTTCCACCTCCACCCTATGCTCCACATCGAAGGGAGCCTAATCCAAATACTCCACCAGTTGTAACCCCAAGGCAAGAAAGTGGAACGAATAATGGGGGTGGAGTCACAGAACTTGATTCCTTGATAGATTATGATAAATATCTTCAGGAGGCCTTGGAGTCCTATAATAAAGCCCAAGCAGAAGTGGTTATTCCACCTGTGAGTCCCAGTAGAACTCCATCTACAGTCTCCTTTAGTGGAACAACCAATTGCCCACCCCAAACCCCTGTACATCCAAATCCTAGAGAACTATTACAGAAGTTACAGGGAGACCTTGATCGGTCAGCAAGCAATACAGCAAGGCGTATAAAGCTGCTAAAAGAACGCCTTGGGACAGATACCATCCCCTATGATTTGAGGCCCCTAGAGCAAAGCGAAGAGAAAGGTCACGTAGTAGCCCCTCTTAGAAGAGTATTTGATGCACTTGAGGAGCCTGTGCTGGTTAACGGGCAACCCGGACCACGGCCACCTCGAACTTCGACCCTCCAGTACATTCCATTCACAACTACGGATCTGATGAATTGGAAAACACACACCCCATCTTTCGCAGAAAAACCTCAGGCTATGATGGACTTGGTGACTTCAATAGTAAATACTCATAGTCCTACTTGGACAGATTGTCGCCAGCTCCTGAATACTCTGTTCACCACTGAGGAAAGGAGAGACATAATTGAGAAGGCACAGATATATTTGCGTGAGCAGGCCAGAGTGGGAAATATTTTTAATATTGACCGTCATCTCCAGGATAACTTTCCTTTGGAAGATCCTAATTGGGATCCAAACAATGCAATTCACCTGGCCAGGCTTACCACCTACCGCCAGACGCTTGTGCAAGGTATCCGCAGGGCATGCCAGAAGCCCACTAATATGTCTAAAGTCTCAGAAGTAGAACAGAAACCTAATGAGAGTCCGGGAGACTTTTTAGAGAGGCTGCAGGAAGCCTATCGTATATGGACTCCTTTTGACCCTGAAGCCCCTGAAAACAGCAGAATGATTACTGCTACTTTTGTGGCCCAGTGCGCTTCTGAGATTCGTAAGAAAATTCAGAAATCAGAAGGATGGGAAGGGATGCTGATGAGCCAAATTATGGCCATTGCACGCCGAGTTTATCGGAATAGGGATGAGGCTGAGAAACAAGAGAAGAAGAAGTGGCAGAAAGAAAAGATGGTAATGCTGGCCACAGCAGTGATGTGTTACCCATAACACTGTTTCGTGTTCAGTGTGCACCCACAAAAGACTTAAGTTGTCACCTTTTGCGCTCCTGTATGGGAGGCCACCCTCCTTTGTTCAGGATATTCCAGCTGACCTCAAACAAATAGGAGACCATGTGACACAGGGACAAGTGCAATCTCTCTCCCGTGTTTTTGTCTCTCTCCCGTGTTTTTTGTTGTTGTTTATCTTAACAGGTGGGCCCTCAAGCACACGCCTTGCAGCATTGCCCAGCCGATTCATCAGTTCCAGGCTGGCGATAGCGTATGGGTGAAAGAGTGGAAACGCGATCCACTTGCACCTAAGTGGCGTGGACCTTACACCGTCTTGCTCTCTACTCCAACAGCGGTGAAGGTAGCTGAGGTGACCCCCTGGATTCATCACTCCCATTTGAAGAAGTCCGAAGGCAGTTGGATGTGCAAAGGTGACCCCTCTAATCCTTTAAAACTGATTCTCTCCAAAAACCCCTGTATCTAGCCCTACGGGGAACGGGCTAGGTCACGGGCAACATTAGACGACTGGCCTGCTGCAGCCACAACCTGGAAGCTGGCTGACCTGCGCACGCCTGAAGCTTGAGGAGCGTCTGAACCAGCGATTGTGAACGGGAAGATTCTCTTATACAATTGATTGACTGCCCCCCCCTGTGGAACAATTATCAGAGATATTACTCATTGGGGATCCTTGGGATATATGTTTTGGTCTTGGTGGTTCCCCATTTCTGTCACTGGAGGAATTATATTGGGGCTAATATTTTTTTGCTATCACAATAAGGTAATCTTTTGTGGAAGGAATGCATATACTAGACATCAACATGATTTTATTATTAATCCTGATCCCTTGGGAAGGGGAAGGGTCCTTGAATCTGACCAAATTTGCTAAATATGGATTCAGTCAAAACCACAATATGTGGGTAGGCTTAGCTGAGATGGTAGCCAATGTTACAAATAGGACCAATTGCCTTGTTTGCTCTCTTGGGCCAGATGATTCAGAGGGAGGTATGCCCTTATTACCAATACCATTAAATGCCATTGGTATGGTAAGCGAAATGCCACACCAAACAGAAGTACAGAATTTCCCCGGATGGAACTCAACTAAACCAATACGAGTTATACCTGTACAAGGGGAATTCTGTGTACATAAATCATCAGAGGCAGCTGATTCTACCATGGTAGACTCTTCTCATTGCCACTATACTTGGGATTATATTAAGAATAGTCAAACCTGGGCAAACGGTACTACCTATTGAACTCGGAATACCTTGCCCTGTGCACCTCCTTTTATTCATGCATGGAAAATGGTGTGGAACATAACTGTGACAGAAAAAGGCAATCTAACATACTGCACTGTGAACTCTGTACCCCTTTTGATATTTCGCCTTATGCACTCCACATACCAAAAACCTCAGACCCGATGGTTGTGGTGGATATGTGGAGAATGGGCATACAAGAAACTCCCTTCCAAATGGAGTGGGACTTGTTTCCTGGGATGGGTATTACCACCAATGTGGATTATGCCCACTAGTTCAGCCAAGCGTACACGAAGAAACGCTGATATTTCTCATATAGCAGGAGGAAGTACCCAAAGTTGGAGCGATACTGATGATTGGCCACCAGAGCGCATTATAGCCTATTATGAACCTGCCTCCTGGAATCCTGATGAGCTCATACAAGGGGCTCGGGATCCTATTTATAATCTAAACAGAATAATTCGATTGCAAGCAGTAGTGGAACTTGTAACCAATGCAACGGCCCAGAGTTTGAGACTTATTGCACAACAGTTGGATGAAAGTAGAGCCGCCATTTTGCAGCTGAAAATGGGAATGGATTATGTACTTGCCAGGCAGGGAGGCCTATGTGGAGTCTTGAACTTGACAGGGAATGCCTGTTGCTTTAACATTTCTGATAATGGTGAGGCAATCCGTGTGTTGGCCACAAAGATGGAGAATATAGCACATGTCCCAGTACAAACATGGGAAGGATGGGATATGGGATGGCTCACCAACTGGTTACCAAATGTCGCAGGACTCAAAGGGATACTATTGTCTTGCTTGTTTTTCTTGACGGTAGTAGTAATGGTTTTGTGTATGGTGCCATGTATCATTTCATGTTTTAGAAGTACAATTAGCAAGATGATTTCAAATGAAACTCTACCTCATATCATGGCCCTATACAGAGCTTTACCTCAGGAATATGATGAAGGTCAAGCTATCAAGGACACTTGGGAAGGTCCTTGAGCTTGAAAGGGGGGAATGAGGCATCTGATCATAGCCTGCATTTTAATCAAGGCTTATATTTTGATCAGATTCCTGTATTCTAAAAATGACCTTAAAGAAATATATATTTGTAAATATTTGTATCTCTCATGCCAGGCAGAAACCATACTCTGGCAGCTGTTTATCTTCTTGATCAAGGGCCCCCCTGATCTATAGCAGTGTCTCAGGGTTGTAAAAGGAAATTACAGGCTAGGAGCAAAAGGTCACACTGACCATACAAATTATAGAATACAATCAAGGTTGCAAAAACACAATTAAATAGTAATAATTATTGTGCCTCCCATTAAACTTGAGCCACATCTTCCTAAGGTTAAAAGGGCAAAAGATGAAATGTTAGTTAAGGCGCCTAGTCTAGGGCAAAAGATGAAATGTTAGTTAAGGCGCCTAGTCTAGGGCAAAAGGTTATCTGGTAATTAAGGTGCCTGGTCGAGGTAAATGTAAGATATATGACTACTTATTTGCCAATTATAAATAGAAGGAAATATAGCTCTTTGTCTCCCATAAAAGGTAATAGGAAATGGGTGTATCTTTTATGATTGGTTCTAGCAAACAGCCAATAGGAATTTTAACCAGGCTGATTGGACAGAGGCAGCCAAAGGAGGAGCAAGGGGGCTGAGCTGAGGGAATATAAGTGCTGGCCATAATGGCAGGAGGCCAGGCCAGAGCTTGGTAACCATATACCACTGTGCCTCTTATTTATTTGTCCGACAAATAAATTATTATTTTAATTTCTCTATTGCTGCGTTGAATATTTCATTCCAGCTAAGCGTTAACCACAAGCAGGGTGCTACACTCCTACTGAGATCAATGTATGGAAACGCTTTTGGGTGTTGCAGTGGTAATTATACCAGCTTCACTTATGCTGAACAGGTTACGTGAAAGCATTATCTGATGAATGTTTCAGGATATACTGTCTATCACAGCTAGCCACATATAACTTTGGCCTTGTCTGTATCATTTGTACATTGTGCATTTGACCTGCCATCCTGTTTTGCACTAAAATTTTTGGGAAATTGGTACAAATATGGCACAACACAAAACAATGGTTACAGCTGCTCTTTGGTCTACCTCTTGAGCCCATGGTTGTTGTGGCCAACCCCGTCACTGAAAGAATGTACATGTTCACAGCTTTGAGATTACACCATGTGAAAGCACAAAATATATAATAAAACAAAAAGTTGGATGGCAGAGTGTATTCTCAGACTCAACTCCCACCTAGCATGATAGAAACCATTCTGGAGCTGTCAAGCAACCTTTTAGAGCAAAACTGTGTTTGCCCCAGGCTGTCTAAAATAATCTTTGTTTCGTGAAACCAAACCTTACGAGATAGTGACCCAAATCCACATGCTTTTCTCAAAGAGTGAATGTCTTTGCTAATAAAAGATGAGCAAAAATGCATTGTTAAGTGCTTTCCCACTTATCCGAGCAGTGAGAGTTCTAGGGCAGCACTAAAGGCTTTCATTTCCTTTGGATAGGAGGACATAGGAGACTTTAGAGATGGTATACAATACTAAGTTAATAGACATCAGTAGCTTAGGTTCCTTAATTTCAATGGGGCTGCTCTGAATAGGCTTAGTTAAACACTCCCATGTCTTTGTAATATTTATTTTATGGAAAAATATATACAGCAGAGCATGGCGAAGTAAAACGAGTACTATAGCAGACAGCACTATGGCTAATCCTTCTTCAGGTTTCCAATGCAACAGTGTGGACTCCCATAGACTTCTCCCATTGCCCACTTACATAAGCAGTCAGAGCAGGTCCACAATAACTCATGGACACTTGGCTGCACTTTCCGCATGTTTAAAGAAAATGTTCCCTAACTCGTTTTGGATTATAAGAGGAAATGTGTTTGGGAAAAATTAACAAAGACCAGTTTAGTTCCCAGATAGCAAATGGGCAGTTTATAGCCTTTTCAATTGTTTACTTCTGGATTTTTAATCTTTCCAGGGGAGAAAAAAGAGTGGTCTTTCATTTTTTTTAATTCATTTTTAAAAAAATCTTTTTGTAAAATGCTTTGGGGGTTTTTTACCATAAAGTAAAAAAGATTTTACTATCAAGTGTATAAATTTTAGGAATTAAAAAATAAATTAATAACAATAAAATTAATATGTATAAAGCAGTGTCCCAACTAGTTAAACAGCTATTAAGACATTGTTGTTGTTGTTGTTGTTGTTGTTGTTGTTGTTGTTGTTGTTGTTATTATTCAACTACATAATCTAAATCATTTTAGTTCCAGGTATGTGATATTGGCTCTGCTTTCCCTCATGGGTGTAGCCTGACACCCATCTTGAGCCATCTCTCTGCCTGGCAAGCACCAATGGGAACTTGCTCTCCCAGCTCTAGACAAATGAGGGCTGATCAGGGGACTAAGGAGCAGGTGTCCTGGCAATGCAGGCAGGTGGAACTTTCTGCCTCCATGATTCAATGGAGCAGCTCCTTCCTGGAGCTTGTTATCCTGGTGTTTTCACTGTAAAACAGACCAGTGAACTGAAGAGACCACTTTGAGAGCCAGTGCAGTACAGTGGTTAGAGTGTCCAACTAGGACCTGGGAGAACAGGGTTCAAATCCCCACTCAACCATGAATGCCTGTGAGTGACCTTGGGCCAGTCACTATCTCTCAGCCTAACCTACTTCACAGGGTTGTTGTGAGGATAAAATGGAGGAGGAGAGAAGTGTGCACCCCACCTCAAGCTCGTTGGAGAAGAGATGGAATATAAATGTAATACTATAATGATGATGGTAATAATGTTAAAAGGCCTCGCTTCTTCCTTTAGATCATCGCTGCCCTGTCAGAAAGGCACTGAACTGGAAAGAGTGAAATATTTATATCCATGCAGCCATATCATTCCCTTAATAATTAATATAGACATTCAGCTGCTTGCAAAGGCCTCCCTCCTTTCCCCCTCTTCCTAGCTATCATTTGAAGCTCTCAGAGCAAAGAATGCACCTGTCTATCTTTCTGGCTTCGGGCAATACTGTATCTGAGAGCCAAAACAGAGGAGAGGCAAAATGCAGGGATGGGTTTCATGCGGTTCTTTCCCCCACTTTAAGACTAGTGTCTTGCAGGAGGAGGCAGACTCTAGCTAATGGCAAGCGGTTTAATACTTTCCTCCTGTGCATCTGTCCCACCAAAAATTATCACTGCTCGCCATCCCTTCTATCAGCCTGAGAAGAGAAGCTTGCACTGTCATCTGTAGGAGGGAGTTTCTGAATCCCTTTCCCTCAGGACCCTTTCCTCTACCCCAGCTCTAGGAAAAAATATAAACAAAGAGGAAAGTTTTATGTCCTCAAAACCCATAACTTTCTTCTTCTTTTTGGGCAGAACCTTGTGAACTAGCATTAGAACACAAACATGTAGCTGAGTCATACTATTTTAGCACACTTGGGAAAGTTTTAGTGACAGCTCTATTCTGAGATGGGCCATTTGGCCTAATCATGAAATCTGCTCCATCTCTGATACTGAGAGGTTAGTTCCACATCAGGGAGGTGGGCATACATTTCAAAAGGTCTGCCCAGCTGAGACCAGTTGATCCACTGTTTCGAAGGGCTCAGCTGGAAGATATTTATTCAGAGACTATATAGTAAATAGCTGTCCATTCAAGGTTAATTTCAGGCGTAAGAATCCCAGACACTCTAGGTGGCACCACAAAGTTACATCAGACCCAGTCCCTCCTTTCTTCCGCCCCCCCCAACAAACAACTCCATCAAAGTGTGCCACACAGAGACACTTAGTGCTACCTGTACAGCCTGAGTGGCTATTCAGTGTTCACCCCAGGAGACAGAGAGCTCTTTCTTTCCACCCCTGAGCACTCTAGAACCATTCAGTGTTCCTTTAATCTTTAATTAACCATTTATGTCTGACAAACATTTTCTTTTGGAACCTGCCTTCTTTTCCCTCTGGTATCCATGGCAATGCACTTTCCCTCCAGATGAGAGCAGTTGTCAGAGCAGGTGATGGAAAAGAAAGAAGGAAGGTCTTGCTTAGGGTCTGGATTTTTTGTATATGGCAGGAAATGTCAGAAAGCGGATTTTGCAAACAGTCCAAACGATAATTGGCACTGCAGGAAACCTCTATGGAAACCTCACTCTCTTGTCCTGAAATGGGACCATCTTCTAGGTGCGATTCTGTGTAGCGCATTAGCTGGACATTAGCTGTACAACAGCAAGATCCAAAACTTGAGGAAGAGGATCTTGCGCCCAGTATTTGTAGGTGAGGTGGTGTGGGTGGGGCACTGTTGTTCTCCCAGATTCCCAACACAAAGGGCCCCTGGCACTTACCGAAAGGGGAAGGAGAGGGGAGAGGTGCAGAGAGTATGATGCAGTGTGGCGCAAGATGGTGGGAGCGCTGCACCACATGCAGGACTGTGCCATACTCTCTGCATTTCACTCACTCCCTCGCTCCCCTCTCCCTCTTGCTAAGTGCTAGCGCCCTCTTGTGTTGGGAAGCCAGGAGAGCAACAGTGCCCTATTTGTGCCACCTAATAGGCCGCTACTGCATATACCATCTGCCGATGGGACTTTATTCTCTCCCTCTACAGTACTAGGTAAAGCTATCCAGTGTAGCTTCTATTGCCTCTATTGCCTTTTTCGCCCCTTTGCACCCCACCTAAAATTCACCCCAGCTTTGTTAATAAAGAGGACCATCTGGTTTATCTTTATTCCTATCTGCCACCTACAATGAGAACCTGTGTTTCCCCCTAAGGATGGAGGCAGAGCTGAGTAATGGTTACAAAGTACCACTAACATCCAGCTTTTGCTGTAAGAAAGGTAGCCTGCACCTGAGGAGGGAAGCCCTATTTCAGCCTTGTGAGGAAAGAATGGAACATCCCTTCTAGTAATTTGGCAAGGCATGTTAACAGAAGCAGTGTGTGTGTGTGTGTGTGTGTGTGTGTGTGTGTGTGAGAGAGAGAGAGAGAGAGAGAGAGAGAGAGAGAGAGAGAGAGAGAGAGAAGCTGTAATACTTACCAAATCCATGGATCACTGTCTCCTTTTCCTGTAAATCTTTGCCATCTTCCCCAATCACCTATAAATTCAAAGTTAAACAAAGGAACACCAGACACTTTCTGGGAGTATTAAGCTGGGAGATGTGCTAAAAGTTACTCACTCCTTTATTTGCTCACCTCTCCACAACCCAGAAGATTGGCTCATCTCCCCACCACCACTGTTGCCCCCAGCCACCTGGAAAGCAGGAGGAAAATGCACTTTCGAAGCCATCTCCCACAATATTCGTGGTGCTTCCAGGTGGTTGCCAGTGGATTCAATCACTTACAGGCAAATTCAGATTGTCAGTTAAAGTTGGTTTGGAGTTCTTCCACAAACAACTCAACCCGCCCCCCCAAAAAGACTTTTTGCAATAAGCAGAGTGATGGGGAAATGCACTGCAAAGTTGTGAGATAACAATTGCTTGATGCAACACCATATAACCTCCCAGCAAACAAATCAGAATTGATGTTTAACAGCTGAGGTCATCCTCACAAACTTTGTGCAAACAAATCAGGATGAATTCTCAGTAAGCAGGTCCGTGTGAGCGACCTTAGAACAAATTCTTCTGTGTGGCATCATTTAAAAACATCAACAAAGGCAATATTTTTAGTCTTTGTTTTTATTCGAACACCCACCCTCTTGCAGTTGCCAGGAATAATAGTTTCTTCTTCACATAAAAGATTGTCTGCCCTTTCCAGGAACCAGACACTCCTCCAAGCTTGAGTTACTGCAATGCACTCTATGAGGGACAGGCCCTGAACTGACCTGGTAGCCACAGCTAGGACAGAATGCAGCAGCAGGAACATGGCTGCGGGGGGTGAAAGGGGACAGCATCTCACACCTGTGCCGAGAGAGCTGCATTGCTCACCTGTGCTCTGGTGATGCATGTATTCTGGATTGTTTCATTAACGTAATATTACTGTTGATTTTATGTTGTTCCTACACAACAGTATTTAATGTAGGCAGTATAGAAAACTTTGCCTATCATCCATCATCATCATCAAATACAGGGCGATTGCAATTGACACGAGGGTTATGCTCCTATTGGTTGCGCATAAAGGCAAAATTGTGCAAAATCAGAATGACCTTCCCCAAACCAACCCCTCTGTTCTCTTGAGATCTTGCAAGGTCAAAGCTGTCCAAGATCTCATGGGAGCCTCTCAGAGACCTTGCACAACCATCCCAGAACCCTTGGACATGGTTGACTGTAGCTCATTCTTTATCCTTTTTAGTCTAGAAAATGATCTTTCGCCAATACAGTTTGTAACCATTAAACTCAGGAACAATCTGAAAATTGTTTCCACATTTGCAAAAGCTGTTTGAATTTTCTCCTGGGATGTTATTTGATAATATACCTTGGTAGCTGAAATTTTCTTTTTCATCGTGAGCTAGTTTGACATGAAGGTGGAAGTGCAAAGTTCATGGTCTAGACTAAGGTCAACATCCTTTGGATACTCTTGCATCAATAATCTCAATGCCATTGTGAATCTGCTCCTTGGTTGCTTGCAAAATGGTTGCACCCAAAATGAAAAATAGCTAGCCATACTCCTGTACACTCCTATACTCCCTTGCTCTTCTGTCTAGGTTGGCTTCAACAACATGCATGACAGGGATAAATGAATTTACCCTAAACTTGCCTCTCAGAGAAAGTTCATCTAAGGCTAAGGCTTCAGGTGCTGTCCCATCATGGGGTGTGTGTGTGTGTGTATACTCTCTGCCTTCTTTTGACAGTTTTGTACTCTGCATCCGGCAGAGTAAATTTTGCTTACTCTTCAATTTCATCAAAATTGGCACCCATGACCTAATGTAGGGACGGGATGCGGAAGTTAGAAGGTACCGAAAGAGTTCCGCTGTGCCCTTTCTCTCTCTCTCTCTCTCTCTCTCTCTCTCTCTCTCTCAGAAGGCTGCTTGCACATGCCAGTTTTTGCCTTGGTGCATAAATGCAAAGCTTATGGCCAGAGTTGCCCTATGCCTCTTCCTCTAGCTCTGTTTCCAGAGATTTAGGTGCATCCTACTGCACTAATGGGACACCTTCGGCAAGAGGATGGTGTGATCCCAGCATCCTCCAGTGACCTCTGAGTTAGCGGAAGCAGGGACTCTTCTCTGTGAAAAATGAGCCAGCTGGCAGGGCTGGTGGGGTCAAGTGATGCTTAGTGTGCGTGAGAAAGAGAGGAGGCAGTGCAATTAGAGGGAGGGAGGGAGGAGGAGCTGGGACCTTTCCTGCAATATGCCATTGTCACAAGGACTGGCTGTCTGGCTGAGTGACTAGCCAGCAGAAAATGGATGACCCCAGAAAAGAGGGAGCCCGGGGGGGGGGGAGCCAATGGCCTCTGTTGCCACAGTATTGTGAAACGCTGGATAAACTGCAGTTGGGGTGATTGACTGAGCCCATTGACCGAATCCTGGTAATGCAAAGGACTGGATAGGAGCAGCTGACCCTTGGAGGGTAGAAGTGGCTATGGCAATGTCCTCCTCAGTGAGAAGGTGCCAGTTGAGGAGCCCTTTCCTAGGAGAAGTTAGGGTGCCTCTTGCAGTTGCTTTCCCTTTGCAAGTCGTGATGCTGTCCAGACTTCACCAATCTGGTGCCCTCCATATGCCCAGGAAATGTGTCCTCAATTTGCTGCCTCACCAGTTTTACTGCAAAGTCTCGCACTGATTAACCTTGTTGCATGCCACCCCCCAATCTACCCCATGTATATCACTGGATGTCAAGGAAGCAGTAGCCACATTCCCAGTCAGATAAGGTAATGGCAAGAGTCTGAAATACTTGGGATCTGCTCTGTCCAAAATGCAGAATGTGCCAAACTCTGGGGTGAACAATCTTATAGAACTAATTGCAGCTTGGTTCAGATATCCTCTGTTGGTAGTGGAAGGTGTCCAAAGGGGGAAGGCGGGTTCCAGTTGTGGGGCTGCAGGGGAGGAGAGGCAGAGGAGGAATCACTTCTCAGGAGTGGCTACACCTGCTCCTTTTTCCCCCTCTCCATTTCCGGCAAATGCTACAAATCCCTATGCCAATCCTGCCATCTGCTGCTGCTGCCCCAAGACATGGTTTCTCTTCATCATTTTTGGCGGGTTTTGTTGGGGGCAGACCTTGCATGGTCTGTCTGATAACCATGAAGACTGTCTCAGATGATTACCTGCCCTGTTCAGAAACCAGGAGTTGCACATGTTTAACCAGTGTAACTCAGATATTTCATGTAGACTTCCCTCCCTGTCATCTGTCATGCACCCCAGTACTTTGCTTTCATTAGGTTGTAGAACTTCCAGATTAGAACACACACTGGCACAGACCTACGTCTCTCTCTCTCTCTCTCTCTCTCTCTCTCTCTCTCTCTCTCTCTCTCTCACACACACACACACACACACACACACACACACACACACACTTTCCCTTGCTGCTGCCGCCGCCTTCTCCTCAACAGCCTGTGTGCCCTCTAGTGGACGTTGCCTCCTTCTGCAAGCTTTGAAAGGCTTATAAAGGCAGAGAGGGCAGCGAGGGAGCTGGAGAGGCAGCTGGACAGTTCCTGGTGCTGAACGCAGACAAGAGAGCAACGCGGTTGAGGACCAGTTCGCTCATGGCAGGGAAGCAGCAGCCCCCTTATCTGCACCTGGCAGAGCTGACCGCCTCCCAGTTCTTGGACATCTGGAAACATTATGATGCTGATGGTCAGTGAGAATGAAAAGAGGGACACAAACTTCTGTTCATTTAACCTTTAGGGACAACTGATGTTTTATTGCTTGGTGCCAACATGTGGCTGGAGGAGATTGATCAGTGGCTTAAAATGGCCAGTGCTAATCAGTAGGCATGCTAAGTTTCTTTCTATTTTGCCTGAATTTTTATTTAAAAGGCTGCAATAAGGTGGTTTTAAAGACAGAATTCAGAAAAGGTAGTTTCTGTTGCCTGTTCTTTTTGCTGTTGGGTTGCTGTTGGTTTTTAAGTGTCTACGTTTTATAAATTGTTCACTTTTGTTAGCAGTAGTAAATGAGAGTTGGAAATAGTAAGACAAAGAGTGAGCAGAGAGGAGTGGAAATGTTTCTGATGAGAGGGGGCACAATGGGTGTGGGTAAGTTGAAAAGTGTTTCAGTTGGTAGAATTCAATATGTTTTAGACTAGTATAGTCTCAGGCTTCTGTTTTAGACTTCCTGGTGTTTATTTTCATAAACTTTGGAGGCTCATAAACTTTTTGCCACTATAAGTAAGTCTGGTTAGAGATCCTGTCCCATGTTAGGAAGAGTTGAGGTGGCTTCTCCTGTTGGGTTGTGTTTGCCTGTGCAGCTAAACATGTGCTCCTATAGAGAAGGGCAATGATTGCAGTATGATGGGAGTTTGCCTTACCGTAAAGGGTCCTGTGACCATGTCTTGATAACACCCCCTGCGGGTGTCCATTATTATTTAAAAACCTTTGATCTGAGCTCTGGAGAATTCTGTGTACAATATGTTTTCCCCACTAGTCACTGTGTCAAGACGGCATAGCAGGATTTTACTCTAGATAGCTGCAAACCTGCCTCTAAGCACCACTAACAAGTAATTCACATGAGGTAAGCCACTGGGTGCCCGAGGTGGTGGCTGTTAACATCCAACACAACACAGGAAGAGATGGCTGCTATCCAGAACGCTGATCCAAAAAGGTTTTTATTTGTGGGAGAGGGGGATACATGCATATCCTCAAACTCTTTAAGCCCTTTGCTGTGCCTCCTCTTCCAGCCATGATGGGATAGAAAAAGCAGAACTTGGAAGAAGGTGGTCTTTAAGAATTTCAGCTGTAGGGGTGAAACAGTCTCCCTGATACTGTTGCAGGAGGCAAGAGGTTCACATGGTTTGGGGCCATAGGGACAAATCTAACCAGGTCCTTTTCTGACTTTTTTTGTCCTATGAAATGAAAGAGAACCAAAAATTTCATAAATTAAATCCCCCCACCCTGTATATGTGCATGTTTTGACTGCACCAATTGCCACACCGGTGACAGGGAAGAGACTTTCCTCTGAGATGAACTGGCTGAAGGCACACCCCAGTATGTGGTAGGGTGTGCATGATGCTCCCCTGTGGTGTGCTACCAGGTGGGTTTCTTGCTGGAGCCACTTAAGTGGAGCATGTGATTTCAAAACAATGAGTTTCTGTGGCATATTGTGCATGGCATGGATGATCAAAGGGCTGGGAAGGTGAAGCATGTGGGTGGATGGGCCAGTTGCCTAACAATGGACTGGTCTCTGTGACTGCTTGACTACTTTATGATTCTCCATGGTTGCAGCAACCTCAGGACAAACAAGGAGCAGGGATCCAGGGGTGGAGTTTTATTGTAATTGTATATCGCTTTTCCTTAGAAGAGTGGGGGACAACCTGCGGCCCCCGGCTTAGTTTCAAGTGGCCCTCCAGGAACTGCAGGCCCACTTTTCCTTGTTCTGTCTGTGTGTAAGAAAGAGAGGGGGGCACTGTGTAATCCTGCAGGGCTGTAAACACCAGCCAATTTTGACCATGGCCTCAACTGTCGGCATGCAGTTCCGCCCCACCTGATTGCCTCTGAGGTTATGCAGCCCCTGATAGAAAAGAGGTTCCCAGCCCTAACTCAGAAACTCAAAGCAGCTGAAACAAAAAATCCTAGTCTGTACATCAGAAGGAACTGAGCAACCTTCACCTTGGGCAGATGCTGACAGGAGAGGAGCAAAAAGCGGGGTGGTGTTTTCAGCTCACTCAGAGTCCGTGATCTCCTGCGGGGCGAGGCAAGCTTAAGCCTACAGAAACTGATTGGGGATAAGCTCACATAACTCACTGCTGGATTGTGGCTAAAGTGCACCGAGCAAGTCCTCTTCCAGATGGCTTGTTTATTGATTATTCACCCTGATTTGTTTGCAGGGAAATTAAGCAGTGTTGACTATTTAATGAGCATTTATTCTGACAATGGTGCATCAAGCAAATGCTAGTCTACACTTGCTGATGCATTTCCCTATCACTTTCTGAATCTCAGAATGTCTGATCTTTTCAGGGACGAGGGTTTTTGTTGTTGTTTGCATGACATTCTCCCAAAGCACAACCTGAATTGGCCAGTATGTGAACCGAATCCCACCCCAAAATAGCAACAGCCTGGAAGCTCTCAAAAAAGGAGGAAGCTGACCTCGTTGCCCCTCCTAAAGAAGGAAGGCATGCTGGCATCTTTTATTTAGTTTATTTATGGCAGCCTAATAACATATGTTCTCTGGGAGGCTTCCACTAAAAATTAAAGCAAATAAATATAAAGCCGGATAATAAAACCATAAAAGCACCACAAAATCTAATAGAGCAGAAAACTACCAGCAAAATACAAAATCAATACGACAGAGCTCACAGCTGCACCAAAATGTCATCAGTCTTAAAACTCCAAGAATATACCAAAGATCTGAATGTCACTAAAATATATTAAGACTGAAAACCCAGGAAACATAAAAAGGGGGCTCTATACGCAATGAACAGAGGTCCTCTCCCTATAAACTAGCTGCATTACCTTATTTGTTGGGGAAACCCTGAGAAGGACCTCAGAAGATATTGATGTCCAGGTAAGTATATATGGCAGAGACAGTCCTTCAGGTCACCTTGTCCCAAGTTGTTAAAGGTTAATGGATTAATGGTGGCTCTTTGAATTGGGCCCGGAAATGGACTGGAAGACAGAGCAGAGCAAAAAGCACTGGTATAACATTACCATGCCATGCAGTCCTAGTTAACAAACTTGCCTGCCCTATTTTGGACCAGAGGAAATTTCCAGATTGCTTTCATTTTTTTTAAAAAAAGATATTTATTAAAATTTTCCAATTTAATACAATAAAAAAAAGCAAAGAGAAAAAAGCAAAAAAGTTTAAAAACACATAAAGTTCGCAATGCTTATTTTTCGATAACATATTTCACTGACCTCCTCATACCTCCCCTTCTTATATATTTAAATACCTTTTTCAATTCATTATAGATCATTTCCCAGAAAGCCTTAATCCTAGGGCACGTCCACCAAAGGTGAAAGAATGTACCTTCATTTTCTTTGCATTTCCAACATTTATTATCGGGCAAATGATAAATTTTTGCAAGCTTGACTGGGGTCATGTACCACCTATATATCATTTTCATAACATTTTCTCTTAAGGCATTACATGCCGTAAATTTCATACCGGTGGTCCACAACTGTTCCCAGTCCGCAAACATAATGTTATGTCCAACATCTTGTGCCCATTTAATCATTGCAGATTTGACCGTCTCATCCTGAGTGTTCCATTTCAACAGCAAGTTATACATTTTTGACAAAATCTTAGTTTTGGATTCTAACAGTTCTGTTTCCAATTTAGATTTTTCCACCTGGAAGCCGACTTTCTTATCTGAATTGTAAGCCTCCATTATCTGATAATAATGAAGCCAATCTCGCACTTTGTCTTTTAATTTCTCAAAACTCTGCAGTTTCAGTCTATCTCCTTCTTGTTCCAAAATTTCCCAATATTTCGGCCATTTGGCCTCCATATTGAGCTTTTTCTGAGCTTTCGCTTCCATTGGTGACAACCACCTGGGGTTTTATTCTCCAGTAAATCCTTATATCTAATCCAAACATTAAACAATGCTTTCCTGACAATATGGTTTTTAAATGCTTTATGTGCTTTAACCTTGTCGTACCACAAATATGCATGCCACCCAAAAACGTTGTTAAAACCTTCTAAATCCAAAATGTCTGTGTTCTCAAGAAGCAGCCAGTCTTTCAACCAGCAGAATGCCGCTGATTCAAAGTAAAGTTTAAAGTCTGGCAGGGCAAATCCACCCCTTTCCTTTACATCAGTTAATATCTTAAATTTTATTCTGGGCTTTTTGCCCTGCCAGACAAATCTAGAAATATCTTTCTGCCACTTCTTGAAACAGTCCATCTTGTCCACAATTTGCAATGTTTGAAACAAAAACAACATTCTAGGCAATACATTCATCTTTATGACTGCAATTCGACCCAACAAGGAAAGCTTCAAATTTGACCAAATTTCTAAATCTCTTTTCACTTCCATCCAACATTTTTCATAGTTATCTTTAAACAAATTCCCATTTTTAGCTGTCATGTTAATCCCCAGGTATTTCACTTTCTTAACCACAGTCAAACCTGTTTCATTCTGAAACTTCTCTTTTTCAGTCAATGTTAGATTTTTCTCTAAAACCTTAGTTTTTGACTTATTCAGTTTAAATCCTGCAACCTGACCAAATTCTTGAATCAATTCCGGAACTCTTTTAGTACTAGATTCTGGCTCCTGTAATGTCAATACTAAGTCATCTGCAAATGCTCTCAATTTATACTGTTTAGCTCCGACCTGTATACCTTTAACCAACCGGTCCCTTCTAATCATGTTCAGCAGGACCTCCAGGACCGAAATAAAAAGCAATGGGGAAATTGGGCACCCCTGTCGTGTCCCTTTTTCTATCTCAAATTGTTCCGTAACCACGTTATTTACAATTAGTTTAGCCTTTTGTTCAGAATATATTGCACCTATACCATTCTCAAAACCTTGGCCTACCCCCATACCCTGTAAGTTCTTTTTCATAAAACTCCAAGAAATATTGTCAAAGGCTTTCTCCGCATCCACAAATATCAGCACTGCTTTAGTGTTTATATTCACTTCTAACTTTTCCAAAATGTCAATTATATTTCTCAAATTGTCAGATAGATGTCTTCCCGGTAGAAAGCCCGCTTGGTCCTTATGAATCTCTTCAATCAATACTTTTTTCAGTCTCTTAGCTAAAATATCAGCAAAAATTTTGTAATCCACATTTAATAAGGATATGGGGCGGTAGTTCTTAAATTGAGTCTTTTCAGTTTTCGTTTTCGGTATAAGTGTAATATAAGCCTCTTTCCACGTTTCTGGTGCCCTTTTCCCTTCCAAAATTTCATTGCAGACTTCCTTCAGAGGTTGTATTAACCACTCTTTCAAAGATCTGTAATATCTGGAAGTTAGCCCATCCGGTCCTGGAGACTTGCCTAATTGCATATTTTGAATGGCACCTTCTATCTCCTGGTCAGATATTTTACAATTCAACATCAATTTACTTTCTTGTGAGATTTTTTGTAATCCATTTGTTTTCAAAAAACGGTCAATGTCCATTTCATTCTGTGGCCCTTGTGCATATAGTTGTTTGAAATACTTCTGGAAGCAATTTCTAATCTCAATTGGATTATGTATGTCCTTTCCTTCTACTTCCAAATTTGTAATGGTATTTAGTTTTTGTCTTTTTTTCAATTGCCAAGCCAATAGTTTCCCACACTTATTCGCTGATTCAAATGTCTTCTGTCTCATTTGTTTAATTTTCCATTCTATTTCCTGATTCATCAATTCCATATATTGTACTTGATATAGTTTTATTTCTCTCAAAATCTCCTGCGACTTTGGCTTTACTCTCAATTTTTTCTCTCCTTTTATTTTCTCCAGAATTTTATCTTTTTTCTCATTTCGACTTTTTTATTGCGTTCTGTTGAATCAAGAACCCTCTCATCACAGCTTTACTTGCATCCCAGATTACTCTTTTTTCAACATTGGTAGTCAAATTTATTTCAAAATAGTTTCTCAAAGTTTTTTGGGCCTTTTTATATACTTCTTCATCTCTAAATAAGGTGTCATTCATCCTCCATCTAAAGGAGCCAGTTGTTGTTTGCTTCATTTCCATCTTTACAGCGTTATGGTCTGAGCAAGTTTTAGGGCAGATTTCCACTTTCTTTATCTTTGGTGCCATTCCTCTAGTAATCCAAATTTGGTTGATTCTAGTCCATGTCATTTTAGCTTCAAAGAAAAAGGTTCCCTCTCTCCCCAGGGGGTTCTTAGTTCTCCAGATGTCAATCAAGTCCATATTGTCAGTCAATTCGAAAAAAGTTTTTGGTAGTCTACCATCTTTGGTGACTACCTGTTTTTGTGCCTTGTCCATGTTTGTAGCTACTACTCCGTTCATATCTCCCATCAGAATAATATTATAGTCCATATAGTCCAGAAGGATCTCATGCAACTTCTTAAAGAATTCCGATTTCCCCTCGTTCGGTGCATACACCCCTACAATCAAAAATTTCTCTCCTTGAGATTGAATTTCAATTGCCAAATATCTTCCTTGTTCATCTTTAAAAATTAATTTTGGTAAAAATTTCTCCTTTGCATATATCACCACTCCTCTCTTTTTAACTTTATCAGACGAAATAAACTCTTGTCCCAATCTCTTATTAATAAGTATTTTCCTGTGTAGCCTCATTACATGTGTTTCCTGTAAACAAATGAAGTCCAATTGTTCTTTTCTTAGTATATTGAAAACACATTTTCTCTTTCGAGGGGAGTTCAGTCCATTACAATTCCAACTTAGAAGTTGCAGAGCCATGGTAAATTACTTAGTTTTCCCTCCAACTGCACCAAGTTGTTGTTCCTCTTCTGATGGCAGTGTGTCTTTCCCTGGGCCAAGAAGTCCAAATGATAAGTTTGCTATATCTAAAATTCCTTTTCCTGATGCAGGTTGGTCCTCACCGGCTTCCACTTCCTTCTGTAGGTCCTCCTCGTGGTCTTTCAAAAACTTGTCTTTATCATTCACTGTCCTTATTCTTATTTTCCTTCCTTTGTATTTGAAAGATAGACCTTGGGGAAATTCCCACCTGAAGAGTATTTTGTTTCTTCTCAATAGAACGACAAGATCTCTGTAATAAGTCCTTACATCCAAAATATATTTGGGTATATCCTTAAAGATCTCCACAAATGAGTCTTCAATTTCCAAAGTTCTTTGGTAGTGCAGATTCAAAATTTTGTCTCTTTCTTCTTTTGTTCTTAAAGTAATCAGACAGTCTCTTGCTTTGTTCTTTCTTTGTCTTTTACCAAGTCTAAATGCACTCACTATCTTGAATTCTTCCTTCCCCAGGTCCTGTTGCCAAAAATCTATAAATTCCTTTGTAAGGAAGTCCGCCAGATTATCTTTCTCACTTTCAGGTACAGCTCTGATTCTTAAATTTCTCTCCTTGTAATTCAATCATAGACAGTGTCAGATCGTGACCCTCTAGTTTCTTATATACAGGTGGTATCTTCTCCTGAGTAGCAATTGCAATTTCCTTAGCTTCCTCTGCTATCTTTCGAGTTGAGGCCGATTCCTCTAATAATTTTTCAATAGACTGTGTATTAGAATTCACCTTCTTTCCCAGTTCATTAATACTTGTAGTGTTCAAGTCAATTTTTGCTGAGGCCTCAGCTACTTGTTTATTTGTTTCTGCTACTTGTTTGTTTGTCTCTGCTACCTGTTTGGTTAAATTTTCCAAAGATTCATTAATTTTGCCGAGTGCCTGGGCCAATACGTCTTCAGATGACATAGCTTTTGGTTTTACTTGCAAAGCAGCAGCTCCTGCTGCATCTGCTGCTCCGGATGTTGAGGCCCTTCTCTGATGTGTAGTATCAGTCTTGTATTGTCTGCCGGACCTGGTGGTTTTTTCCTGCGCCAGCTCTATCTTCCCTTTCTCATTTGCCATAACACTCTCATGTAAAACCCAAGGTCAGTCTCACGCCTGGTAGATTTGTTTTGAAGAGGAATTTTCCAAAGCTGTTGTTTAGTGGCTTGAATGTTGTTGCAACATAGTCTCCTCTAGGAGGACACACTTCCAACTTTACTTTGCAACTTTTAAAACAAATATAGTCCTTATAAGTCCCCGTGTCCCTATAAAGCCACAATTTCAATATCCTTAAAAGTTACTTTATATTCAAAAGCAGTTCTAAAAACACTGTATCTTTCACAGAGTTACTTCAAGATTCTTTACCCTTAACGTGCTGACAGTTTTCCCACTGATCGGCTTTCCCAGTCATAGGCAGACCGTTCCCAGGTTTTAGAGGCAGCGGATATATCTTTACTTCCCTCTTTTCTTGCAGGTAAATAATCACAAATTTTCTCCCCTCCGCTCCTGCAAATGGGAGGGGAAACCGCTTTTTTGATGTTGGATTTTAAGCCTTCAAAAAAAAGTCTTTCAAAGTTACAGCTTCACAGTCTCTTTGCTTTGATCTATTTACAATCCAGAAAGGCAGACTTCCTGTTTGTACCTTTCCCATTTTGGTGCCAAAATTACTCAAAATTTCCTCCGATCAATTTGCTTAAACCTACTCACGGGTAGTTGCTTTAGAGTCCAATTATCCAGAAAGGAATCAGCGCTCTCCGACCATGGCCGTGCGGCTTCACTCCGCGGAAAAGGTAGACGACTCTCAGCCCCGCGCCGCTCACCCCCGTCCCGTTCTGAAGCCTTTAAAAAGGCTCCTTCGCAGCCGGGGGGGGACGCAAATGGTGCCCGCCGAGTCTCCAAGTTCACAGGCTTCACCGCCTGTGATTTTTTCGGGTCCCCGCTTCGCCGGAGCGGCAAGACCCAGTCCCGCGGAGCCGATTCCCTCCGGAGCTCAGAGGGAATCCGCCATTAGTCGCTGGCGCTGACCGGAAGTCCCCCTTTCCAGATTGCTTTCAAAGGCTCCCTTTGGAACCATGATCCCACCCAGACATTAATCAATTGATTCAAATATTTCTAGATCACTCCTCATCAAGAATTGATTCCAGGACTGTTCACAAATTGTTCAAGACTTTGTGGCTCTATTTGTCTATTTGGCCCTGTAGGCAGGAAAGGTAACATTTTAAAAATTGCTGCCTTCATGTGTCCTGGGCTTTAATTTGCTAACTGTGAACCACATTTCCCAAAAACATCAGTACTATGACTGCAGACTCTCTCTTGAGCTCCAGCAACCTTTCTAGATAACGCATGACATCTGCAATATTTTGCACCAGGTACCCAATTTGCATTTGTCAACTGAACTTCACAAGGCCACCTGTTTCTCTTGCAATCTCACATTTGGAAGACCCCTGTACCTTCCCCACTTAACCCCTGGAGGTATAGTTGGTTTAAGCTGCTGTGATCGTATTTCCTTGCGTTGTTCAAAAAGCTCAACCTCTTGCTCCTTCCGTGAGATTAAGAGCCACTCCATGAAATGCATTTAGTAAAAGAAGGACTTCCCTTGCTCTCCTTCAGGGGGGTCTCTCTCTCTTTGAGGGCACAGGGGATTCTGACCTTCCAGCAGCAACACAATCCCACCCCTGGGATGCGACTGGAACATGGCAATAATCCTACAAGGCTCACTCTTGAAAGGCAGCAAGACATAGCCCTGTTCAGGCACCCTAAAGAAGGAGAGGGAGGACCGCTCACCACCCCATCATCATTACCCCCCATGCATTGGAGGGATAATTTTTGAAGTGGGGAGTCTGCTCTCCTTGGGTAAACACCCTCCTTCCCTGATTTCTGTACCATGCAGAAAGGCTGCATTGACAGAAAAAGGCCGCCTGCTTCAGGCATTATCCTTCAGCTCATGAAGGATGATTGATGGTGGGGGGCAGGCAGAGCAGAGCATACTCATTCTCACTCACTCTGAACAGAATGTCTGAGTATGGCTAGACCTTGTTAGCATTGTGGATTATTTACTTGGTGTCAGAGCGGTGCCATGTGGGGCCTTATCCTAAATGCCTGATTGGTAGAAGAGGCAGCAAAGCAAGATCCCCCTCCTGACTTTCTGTAAGGCAACAAGGGTGTCTCCTGCAGCCACTTTGCAGCAGTTTGCCTCCTGTACCACTGGGACTTCAGCCTGTCAGCAAAGCTGGTAAATGAGGCTCAGTGGGCTCAGGGCACCCTAGACTGTCCTTCCAACCTGAACATGGTCAGCTGACCTCACTGGCCAAGGAGGACACACCCAGGAAGAAAAAGCCAGTCTAAGCAGTGCTAGCCTGATCTCATTGAGTCTCCAGGCCTTGCCTCACTTCTGGCGAGCAAGCAGGAGCAAGCTGGAGTCCCTCTCAGTCCCTCCTATTGGTAAGATTTGTAAGGCAGTTTTACTTGTGGCATCAGGATGGTGCCCCCAAGATTTTTCAACCACAGTTCTCATCAGCCCCAACCATCCCACAACTATCTGAGGCTGGGGCTGATGGGAACATGGATGTGCTGGCTGGGGTGGATGGCTGTTGCAGTCCAGAACTCCTGGGCAAGCACCAAGTTGGAGAAGGCAGGTATGAAGAATACAAGAGAAAGGTGGGGGAGAGAGAGAGAAAGAGAAAGAGGGAGTGCCCAAAAGAACTGCATTTCAGATTGGCCCCTGTAATTCCTATGTACCCCTCCTCACCCCTCCAACCATGGTTGCCCTCCTTCTAAATTTGAGCAGGATGCATCGCTAAAGGGTGAATGCAACCAAGACACCTTTTGTCAATTCAAGTAAGCTCAGCTTAAAAACAAACACGACACCCCCACCCCGCAAACAAACACACATACACAGACATAAATGATATGTTGTTGCAGTGTAATTTGAGGGTGATTCAATGTGTGGAGGGGGGTCTTCCCAGGGGAGCTAAGGAGATCTAACCTGTTATTAATATAATCATTTTGGCAACTTATCATTAAGCACAGCTTTTCAGTTACATCACCTCGCTTGCAATGATCAGAGCAGAAACCAAGGACTTGGCATCAGTATGAAATTATACTGTCCCTGCTTAGTAATCCCATTATTATATCAGAGGACCCCTGCAATTTCTATCTTATCTATCTTTCTGATGAATCAAGCCATGTACAATATACTCAGGGCGCTCGAAGCATCACCATCATTTTCATTGCATCAACAGCTGATGTCGCAGAGGATGCAAAATCTGGAGATCCTAATAATGGTGGATTCTCACCAAGTTATGTCCTACCTCAACCTTGGTGTTTCCTGAAGCCCCTTGAGGTGGTCAGCCACTTCCTCCTTGTCGTCCCCCTGGTTCAGATGCATGCAGGATGACCCAGGGGCAAGAATGGCATCAGCAAAGCAGGATGGGGGTGGTGCTCACAATCAAACTGCAGGATGGCAAACCACTCACAAGCTAGAAAACTACACATAACTTTGGAATACAGTGGGGGCAGAGTCCTGCTTTTCATTAGTGTACTTCTGAGTAATTTCCCACATATAGAGGCCAAGCACAGCAGGCCAAACCCTGATACACTAGTTTTCTATCTGCAGCAAGTTCCCCCCTCCCCACCACGTTCATAAGGACACATGCAAAAGTAGCAACTACTTGTGTGTTCTGAACTGGTACTCACTTTGCTTCATGTGTAAGGCTGGCCTCCAGAATCATGGGTTAAAGTACAGTGGTACCTCGGGTTATGAACTTAATTCGTTCTGGAGGTCCGTTCTTAACCTGAAACCATTCTTAACCTGAGGTACCACTTTAGTTAATGGGGCCTCCTGCTGCCGTTGCCGCACCACTGACCGACACACGATTTCTGTTCTCATCCTGAGGTAAAGTTCTTAACCTGAGGTACTACTTCTGGGTTAGAAGAGTTTGTAACCCAAAGTGTTTGTAACCAGAGATGTTTGTTACCCGAGGTACCTCTGTAATTACTTTACATATAACAAGTGTTGGAGGTGGTGGTACATTAATTTAACCATGTTGACTGTGTGTCACTCAAAGTTGTGTGAATGTGGTTTATTAGTTTCCGACTGCTCTTGTCAACACTCAAGGTCTCTTTCTAGCGGCCTCCATCTTCTCATTGCTCACACTTTCTCCATTCCAAAGCCATGGCTTAACCTTGCCTGTTTGCAGGCTTGTTCTGTGTCACCCTATCCCACACTCTTCCACTGGCTGCTCTCCCCACAGGGATGTGCCAGTAAAACCTCCCCTGATTAAAGGTTCTCCCTCGGGGGCCCATCAGAGATCAATTACACAATGCCACCTGCTTTAAGAAAACACTTGCCTCACCCGTCTCAGGCTTTCCAGCAGGACTCATCTTCAGGACTGCTGCGATTCCCAGAGCCCGTGATGGCCCTGTGTACAAAGTTGTTTAGCATAGACTCAGCAAGCATCTTGTCCCAAACTCACACTGGACAAAATAGAGTGCCAAGGCCAGCTCAAGACATTTTGCTGCCTAAGGCCAAGATGCTGCACATATTCTACATGCAGAGGCCAAGTGGATTGGTGTGTGAATCTTGCTTCCACACTGGCTGGTGGCACAGTGTCTTCCTCTGCACCTGAGGGCTTTTTGGGTGGCTGGGTGGACTGCATGGCATAGGCGGTTCTGTCTGATCCATAGCTCTCAGCATCTGCTGCCTGAGGTTTCCTGCCTCACTCTGCCTAATGGTAGAGCTGGTCCTTGATACTGGCCCCATACTTGTGGAATCCCATCTGAAGGGATATAGGGCTGGCTCTATCGTCACTAGCTTTTGAACCAGCCTTGAAAACCCACTTGCTTCCATCTGCTTTCAGCTGAAATGTTGAGCTGAGTTTTTAGCATCCTATTGTTTAGCGTTTAACTTCCTTGCAATTGTTTTAAATGTTACAGGATGTATGTGTGTGCCCGCTGGGGCTGCCTAATGCCTTTAGATGGCTATTTTAGTTTGTTAATATAAGTGGATGGTTTTCGTTTTGATATTTTCAAATATTTATGTGGGCCACATTGGATTGAGAGGCTTTTACCCTGAGGGGGCAATCTAGAAATATTCAAAATAAATTAATACAATGAATATGGCAGGAAAAGGAAGAAGACTCATTCCTTTCCCCTTCAGCTAACCTAAATCTGAGTCCACGTCTCCCCCCAAAAGCCCCACCCCTCAGCTGGGCTCACTTCCAGCTCTGGAACCCAATGAGGGAGGGGAGACATTTTAAAATAACCAAGGGGATCTGCAAGGGTGACCCAGCGCTAAGGAAGGAGTAAGTGCCTCCTCATAGCCACCAATCCCTCTCAACCCCCCACCCCACCCCACCCCAGGTACTGCCGCGAGGAAAACATTGCACTGGAAACCCATTGTTTCCTTCGCATGATTATATATTTGGTTGGGAGCCTTATAACTTTCATTATGCAGGTGAAAAAGATGCTGGGGGGATATTTTGTACTGGAAAACAACAGGAGGGGGGAGGGGGAAGCTGCTGCCTCTCCCTGCCTGCCCTCCTTCTGCTTAGACACAGCCTCCTCCTGCCCTGGCTCCTTGGGTTGAAAAACAAAATGGAGGAGGAATGGATCACTAGAGCATCTGTCTGGCAGGGGTAACTGCCCTGTGGCCCTCCACAAGTCATTGGACTCCGATTTCCATTAGCCCCTGCAGCCTGCATTGCCAGTAGGCTGGGATGATGATAGCCAAACCATATCTGGAGTGCCACAGGGTCCCCTCCGCTTTCCACCTCACCCCACTGCCCACTCTATAGTTCACAAGCTGAGAAACAGCAGGCCTCAGTGCTGGTCTATCAAAACACCAAACAGCAGGTGTCTGTTTCTTCCATATTGTCAAGTCTGCCAAAAGCACATTTTGCCTCAGGATATTCTGAAGAATGTGCAGGGACACATCTATCTAAAAAGGGAGTGTGTTACACATTCAGTTTTCTACTGATGGGGGAGCAGACCGCTGACAACCCAATTTATTTAAGTGCTATTACTTGTTAAATCAAAGTAGACATTTGTAAGGCATTTTACATACTGGTATACAGTGGTACCTCGGGTTACATACACTTCAGGTTACATACACTTCAGGTTACAGACTCCGCTAACCCAGAAATAGTACCTCAGGTTAAGAACTTTGCTTCAGGATGAGAACAGAAATTGTGCGGCGGCAGTGCAGCAGCAGCGGGAGGCCCTATTAGCTAAAGTGGTGCTTCAGGTTAAGAACAGTTTCAGGTTAAGAACGGACCTCCGGAACGAATTACCGTAAGTACGTAACCAGAAGTATAACTGTATTTCTTAAAAAAATAAAAATAAAGCCTGTATCGCCACTATTAGATAGATTGGGCCACAATAAAAAATCCAAAATCCACAGTTCGATGATGCCATTAGTAGGACCAATCAAAATGTCCACAAAAGAGTCTGCAAGGCTTTTGAGTTATCCAAACTTCATAGATAGTTAAAAAAAAATGCAGACAGGCAACAGGAAGGTAAGATGGTTTGTGGTGAAGCTCTCTAAATCTGGTAGGAGTCAAGGTGGAGCAGATGCTGAAATGAAGTTCGGTTTGCTTTGCCTAGGAAGGTTGACTGCTGGGAAGGAGAAGCATATCAAGGCAGATTCCCTACTTCTGGCAATGCAACAACCCATTCTGTAGTGGCAGTTAGAGAATTGGACTCAGACTGGGGGAAGACCCTGGTTCAAATTGCCACTTAGCCATGAATCTCTTGCAGTCTAACCTACCTCACAGGATTGTTGTGAGGGAAAGAGAACCACATACACCACTCATCTCCTTGGAGGAAGAGTTGCAATACTGCTATCAACAACAAAAGCCCTGAAAATTGCAAGGCATGATAAGAGTTCTAATGTGTAAAGGGGTTTGATTAAGGGATTTAAAAAGTGCTGTGTATTTCAAGTTTGCATATAAAATCTCTGCTTGGTTTATACTGCAATTCAGAGCCAAGGACAGCATTTTCGAAAAGCTGAGGTTTACGGCTGTGCAGCAGGCCAGAACAAGGCAAAAGAATAATTAACTACCACATTATTTTGATTTATTGCCTTTGTTACAGGCTCCATTTTGAATGGGCTCTCCTCCAAGAGTTCATCTATTACTGGCTGAATGATGGCATTGATGGAGCTTATCAATTTTGGTTTTATAAAATGCTGTGCCTATCTATTATCCTTCTCGCTGCACTCCCAAATAGAATGCTGATATTGGATTTCAGCCCAGGAGTCAGAATGATGACTGGGCTGCCCACTGTGCAGACAGGACAGGCAACAGCCAGCCCTCCTGCCTACCCAGGTGCCCATTGGAGGAGAAATGGGTGAAGCACTGCCAGCTGCTTTGCTTCTCCTGGACCTGGGAAAAGGGGGCCCAGCAGTTGCCCATGCAGGCTGATTTCTTGTGCCACACACAGCTGGAAAAGGTCAGGGTGGAAGAGGGAGTGCCAGGGGAGTTCAGGGCTGGCCAAATTGCATTTTTATTTTGACAATTAATATACCGCTTAATTACAACTGTCTTTAGGTAGTTAATGGGTAACTCAAGACAAAACAAAAAGAAGAAGAACAAGACAATTTACCCAGCATAATCAGGACCGTCTTTTCATTACTTGATCTGCGTTGCATTTATGAGAGGGGACAATAAATTGTTCACAAGGATATTGGGAGAATTAAAGAAAACCATGCTCCCCACCCATCCCAGCTCCTCTCATACTACCGTGTCCTGCAACACTGCAACATCTCAAGGACCACAGATGCATATTTGGGTGATAGGCAGCTTTTTAACTCCCAGGCAAATCTTGTGAAGGTGCCCTTTCCGAGGACTACATGCCTACAAAGAACTGGAGGGTCACAAAGTGTATACCAGCCTAATGGCAGGGCTGCTAGTAGTGTTCCCATTGGATGCTCAGGAGGCGTCCAGTGAAATCCTCTGGCAACCACTCTTCTGAGTCCTAAAGGAAACAGACATGCTTAAGGATTTTATTAATGAAAGCAAGCCACAGTCTGAAAGCAGAACAAATTAGAACCCTTACACCTCCATCGTGAGATAAGCTAGGGATGCCCACATAAAAGCCATGGGAGAGGTTGCCAGGGATTCAGAGTGTAAGGCAGGCATAGGCAAACTTGGCCTTCCGGATGTTTTGGGACTACAACTCCCATCATCCCTAGCTAACAGGACCAGTGGTCAGGGATGATGGGAATTGTAGTCTCAAAACATCTAGCGGGCTGAGTTTGCCTATGCCTGGTGTAAGGTCACCAGTACAAGGAAAGCATCCAGCTCTCTCTTTCTCTCTCTGCTTTCCATCTTGCTCCCGAAAGCCTCTTGGGGCTCTGAACCAGCTGTGTGGCCTAGGGGGAGTCCAAAGGGCTAATTTTGGCTCTCCAGTCTGAGGCTGTTTCTCCTTTGAAGCTGATGGCTGAAGTCCAAAGGCTTAGAAAGAGACACATTGAACATTCAGACTCTCCTGTTTATAAATGTTGATAACTGTGCATGTCTGACATTATGAAACTTTAGTGTTGAAGTTTCCCCTAATAACTCATGAAAAGCCATCCTGCACCTGGTAATACATCGAAGGAAGGCTTGGTACCTTCCCAAAATGTTCTCCAATGACACTCTATTGGAAGGAGCCATCACAGTTTGTGTTGATGGTGCAGAAGAGATTATGTGCCCTTCTGCCTTCCTGGCTGACTTGTATGAGACCCTCTTTTGAGAGGCTAATCAGGTCCCCGGATGGCCTGGAGGGCATTAGCGTAGCAGAACTTTTTGCGAGGAATTTAAAAATGCATTGACTGTTTTAGTAAGTCAGGTCTTATAAGAGCCTTGCTTCAGCTGACCTAATTTGGTGAGACTTCTCTAGGAGTATGAATAAATGCATATTAAGCCTCCCTGTCTATTCATGAGAAATACCATTAAAAGATGTTTTTCAGAACACTCATTTCCATCCTGCTTGGGGTCCCCAGAGTTGGAAGGGACACTTGCAGGCCTTCTAGAACATGATTCTGGCTTCAAAGTGTAGTTCTGTAGAAGACGGAGCCTCCACAGACACTCCTTCTCACTGCTGGAGGATTCAGCCAAATTCCGCTCTTCAGTGTGCCTATTAAAGATTCACGAGCCCGTCCCACACCCTTGGGCATGATGGCTATGCTCTGCCTCCATGGTCGGAGGCAGTAATGCTTGGAATATTCAAGTTCTGCTTGCCAGTTTCCCCATAGGCCATTGGCCTGATCCAGCAGGCTCTTCTTATGTTCTATATTGTGAAAGGGAATAATCTAACCAATTCATAATCAATTGCTTCTTGTAATACCTTTGCGGGTTACAGGTGTTTAGCTGTTCTTCTTCTTAAAAGGTAAAGGGACCCCTGACCGTTATGTCCAGTCATGGACGACTCTGGGGTTGCGGCGCTCATCTCGCTTTACTGGCTGAGGGAGCCGGCGTACAGCTTCCGGGTCATGTGGCCAGCATGACTAAGCCACTTCTGGCGAACCAGAGCAGCGCACGGAAACGCCGTTTACCTTCCCGCCGGAGCAGTACCTATTTATCTACTTGCACTGGTGTGCTTTCGAACTGCTAGGTTGGCAGGAGCAGGGACCGAGCAACGGGAGCTCACCCCGTCACGGGGATTCGAACCGCCAACCTTCTGATCGGCAACTCATAGGCTCTGTGGTTTAGACCACAGCGCCACCCACATCTTCTTCTTACCCTGCTTTAAATATCTCCAAATCAGAAAGAGTGTTTTCAGACCTTCTTAATGACTCAAGCTTTTCACACGGACCGGTTGACTTGCAACAACTCCATGCACACAGCTGTGGTGTTGCATGTGCATCTGCCATACCTGGGTTCAAGTAGCCACTGAGCTGCAGATTCTGAGGTGGCTTCAAGCAAGCTGTCTCAGTTCCCCTTTCTTAAAATGGGTTCCTTAGCAACTTCCCTCACAGGGTTATTGTTAGAGTGAAGGTTTGTCGTGTATTTTCCACAGTTAACCGAAAGGTTTAACAATAGAGAGGTTTGTAAAACTGACTGCAACCTGGTAGGTAGCCCCTAAGGAAGAGACTTTAACAATCTAGACTAAGTTACAGATAGGTAGCCGTGTTGGTCTGCCATAGTCAAAACAAAACAAAATTTTTTCCTTCCAGTAGCACCTTAAAGACCAACTAAGTTAGTTCTTGGTATGAGCTTTCGTCTGCATGCACACTTCTGGAATGCGCTTAGTCGCATTCAAGATAAGAAGTGAAGGGGGCCTCTGTCCTTCAAAGAGAAGCTTGCCAAGCCAGCAGCAGCAACTGTGGAGAAATCAGAGTGAGCTGTGTGCCATTTAATAAGAGCTTTGCTGGGCAGCTTGTTTCTATATGAAAGAGTTTTCTGCTGCTTTGAAAAACCCTCGTCCAAATGATTTTTAAGTGGTGCCATATGAAAACCAGAATTTTTTGGACTCCCTGCAGAATGAGGCCCAGTAGGTATAACGATGCCTTTCCTTTTAATTCTTTGATATTTGAGCCACTACCATTAAATTATTTTAAACAATATTTGAAAGTGTACTCAAAGAAAAGCACAAAAGAGAAATGTTCAAGTCAGAAAGGCGGAAACTTTCATAAAGAGGGAATTAGAAAGCCTTTGGCCTGCTGAGCCAGCTTTCTATTGGCAGAACATTTGCAACTCAGGGAGCAGACAGATATGTCAGCCATTGAGACAGAAATTAGCAGCTAATTGGACAAGCTGCTTGATGGTGACCAAACCAGCTCCTCCCAAATTCATTCATTGTCAGCTAGGAGTGTGGAGAGGGGGGTACCTCAGTTCCTTACTGGAGAATCTGGCCTCTCACTGGGAGTCAGGTATGGATTCATAGTTCTGCTGAAACAGATGAAATACTGTGCTGCATAAAAGGTGGTGATTTCTGTATTTAAATGAATTTATATAACTGGGAAGTTAACCTCCCCTCCCTCATTGGGCCGCACTGTCAATTCTTGGTTAGTCTCCCTTGGCTAAATGTTGCCAGCCATGAAGGATCCAGGGTCCAGCAGGCATATGGGAGGCTACACTCCCCTCCAAGCACCTGGTCCACATCCTCAGGTTGCAATAACTGAAATGTATTCTACAAATTTAAGTGACACGACTGCAGAATTCTTGATACCCTAGTCATGGCAGATCCAAAAGGGTGTGGGTGTGTTTGGCCTCAGTGTCTTACAAATGTGCCACCACTTACTTCCAGGAGCTCTCTTGCATCTCCTTGTGGGCCAAGATGGAGCATAGACCCTGAACCACTCAGAAAAAATGGTGTTGGGTTTACTTATTTAATTAAACTTATACCCTACTTTTCACTACATCTGGGTCTCAAAGGGGCCTTATAGAATGACACATCTCACAGGCTTCAGCGGGAGCGCCCACAGCATCAGCCAGAAACTTCCCTAGTAGGGTTCTCAGAAATACTTCAGAAATCAACCTCAGAGCAGAGTGGTCTCCTTCAATGCCCAGCAGTATGTCCCAATACTTAAAAACTGCATCCTGCCGGAAGGGAGATGGAGATGTAATCCCTGTTAGCTACAGCTATTCATTCTCCACAACCCCACAAGCCTACACTGGTGCTGCGCAGAGAACTCAGGAGGCCAAGTCTGAGAAGGATCCACTCTTTCTAACCCATCCACTTTGGTCTTATATTGAATGCCAGGTTGGCTCCTACATTAGTGATTCAATCCAGGGTGGCAGAGGCTGTCTACACAAGGTAATTTAAAATGGAGTCAAGGCACCTCGTGTATGCATGATTCCACATTGTCCAACACAAGGTTTTCCTCATTCAAGCAGCAGCCCACACTCCCCCACCCTCATTTAATTCAAGTTTTCCTGATTAGCAGACAAATTGGTAAGCAAAAAAAATCCAACATATAATTGCTTGTTACTCAACTGCAGACATACGAAAGAGCATTGTGTGGGTGGTTTGTTTTGGGGTTTTTTACATGTGTGTTGACATTTTGCTGTGTGCCATCAGGGCTGCCAACACTTGGCAGAAAGGGTCAGATTTGGGGGGGACCTCAAGGCCAGCAGAGCCCCTGGTTGCTTAGCCTTGGGGTTTTTTAAAAAGTAACTTCCTCCATTCTCTAGATCAGAAGATATGAGCCAATCCATTAACACCTCCACCCCTGTGTCACAATTTCTGTGAACTGAGCTAGTCTTTTTGGTGGACTCTACTTTGCAGGGTTCTAGCCAATGAATGGCAAGTGACCTTTTTGGACATCACCAGGAGGAGCTGGGAAATCTTAGAGCTGCCTGTTCCTGCTTCTGTCTCCTTGCTGCCCAGATACTGCATATATGTAATGGGGAAGCGGGTGCACACATCATGGGCGTTGAGTGAGTTTTTGGCTTTCAGCAGTGGCACCACATGTGCCTGCTCTCCCACTGTTCTCTCTCTGTGTACATCCAGTAGGAGTTCCAGAAAATCAAAGAACACATATAGGCAGCATCTTGGTAGGCACATACATTTAACCATTTCTGTGGTGGTGATAACAAAAATGTACACACAGCTTTTGTGTGTGTGTATGTGTTTTCTTGGGACGCGGGTGGCGCTGTGGGTAAAAGCCTCAGCGCCTAGGGCTTGCCGATCGAAAGATCGGCGGTTCGAATCCCCGCGGCGGGGTGCGCTCCCGTTGCTCGATCCCAGCGCCTGCCAACCTAGCAGTTTGAAAGCACCCCCGGGTGCAAGTAGATAAATAGGGACCGCTTACTAGCGGGAAGGTAAACGGCGTTTCCGTGTGCGGCTCTGGCTCACCAAAGCAGCGATGTCACGCTGGCCACGTGACCCGGAAGTGTCTCCGGACAGCGCTGGCCCCCGGCCTCTTGAGTGAGATGGGCGCACAACCCTAGAGTCTGTCAAGACTGGCCCGTACGGGCAGGGGTACCTTTACCTTTACCTTTATGTGTTTTCTTATTTGCAATCATGTTTTTTGAAGAGAAATATAAGAGTGTAAATGCAGCTTATGATGCCATTAAAATGTGTTGATATTTTCTTCTAAACATAATGAGCTATACAAGTTTAATTTTTCCTGGGCTGCTGAATAGGGCAGTTTATTTGTCTATTTCATAGCCTGTTTTTAATCTAGTCCCGGCATCCTGTATTAACTTTTCTGGGAGTAAGGCTGCAATCCTCATTCCATTTACCTGGGAGTAAACACTATTAGATTCAACAGGATTTACTTTTGAGCAGACATGATTAGGATTCTGCTGTACTTTTGAGTAGATCTAGGATTATGTTGTTAATCTCTCCCTTTCTCCCTCCAATCCTAAATTTTAAAACAATTATGCAGGGATTACTTAGGTGTCACTGATGTCACTTGGCAAGAAACTAATACTAATTTTTAAATAATTATTCTGTAGTGACCAACTGGTTTTGACAGTAAATATGTGGTGCATGTATTTTACATTTCCAATCTTGGAAAGCTTTTTGTTTTGTTTTTGGCATTTTACTGTAAAATATCAGGGCTGTGAAATGGTGCCGCTAAAGCAAGGGAGGAGCTGTTTTTCTGGCTTTGTGAAGGTGTGTATTTCTTGACATGAACGGCAGTACATGTTTGTATCTTGATTAGCCTGCTGTTTTGTGCAAGTCTGGCATTTCAGAAAACTTGTAGCTCAAAAAAATAAAATAATTGTGCCCCCCCCAAAAACTAATGCCTCTAGGCATGCCCTCAATGGACCTCAAGGTTCCAGAACTCAGGGAGGGCAGAGGAAGTACTAATTGAGGGGAGGGGAAAACATACCCCATCAAGCACGACCCACCAGTGTGGATAGGAAAAACTGAGGCAGAGTTCAACTGGAAGCTCACATGCATGAATGAATGTGCACAAAAGTATACATGGAAGACTCTATCTGTGGCACTCATGTGTGCATGGACACTGGTGTGTACAGAGCCTGACCTGGCATGTCAGTGTGGAAACATCCTTGGTGGGGAGGTGAAGACATGGCTGGATGAAAGGGTAGCACACGCCACGTTCATTTGTTACTCAAAGCAAGATGAGAGATGCCTTCTGCTATCCTTTTTTCCAGCTTCGAATGCTCCTTATTGCTCCCTTTGTGCTTCTTCTTTCAGGAAACGGCTACATTGAAGGCAAAGAACTGGAAAGCTTCTTCCAAGAGCTAGAGAGCGCCAGGAAGGGAGCAGGAATGGTAATGACCAGTGCATTTTCTTTCTCCCACCCATTAACTTCTGCTTCTATTCCTGTTTTCAGCTTAGGCTGTTCTGTGCCCATTTACTTGGGAGTAAGCATCTAGCTTGACCCCTAAAAGAAAGGGCTAAACAGGGTTTTAAAGTTTGCATTGCTGTAATTTTTGCCTTTAGGTTAATCAAAATGTCATATTCTTATTATTCAACACTGTTGCTTTACTGCAAAGGTTGGGGGAATCTGTGGCCCCCAGAGGTGTTTCTGAGTGACAACTTCTGTTCCATCTATGTTTGGGGATTTTAAAAGCAAAGCCTGCCGGGGACGGGGCTGCACTCAATGGGGAGGTGTATGGATCCCAAGTGGGATGCGGGTGGCGCTGTGATCTAAACCACTGAGCCTTGGGCTTGACAATCAGAAGGTTGGCGGTTCAAATCCCCGCGACGGGGTGAACTCCTGTTTCTTGGTCCCTGCTCCTGCCAACCTAGCACTTTGAAAGCACGTAAAAGTGCAAGTAGATAAATAGGTACCACTCCGGTGGGAAGGTAAACGGTGTTTCCGTGTGCTGCTCTGGTTCGCCACATGACCTGGAAGTTGTCTGAGGACAAACGCCGGCTTCCTCCGCCTATAGAGCGAGATGAGCGCCGCAACCCCAGAGTCGTCCGTGACTGGACCTAGCGGTCAGGGGTACCTTTACCTTTATGGATCCCAAATGCCATTTCTCTTCAAAATGCAGCTCGCCTGCTGGTCTGGGCACAGGACTGAGCCCAGAAGTGGCTTTGTTTCTCCCCACCCACCAAGCTGAGCCTGCATCAGAGGAGTGAGCTGTGCCCCCTCTTTTCTCAGGAATCGAAAAATGTCAATGTTGCAGAGAAGATGCAGGAGTTCATGCGGAAATACGACAAGAACGCCGATGGGAAAATTGAAATGTCTGAGGTGAGCTGTGTGACACCCTCCCCCCTGCAGAAGTCCAGAAGCCCCCTGCCCTGAAGAGGGTGTGAGCCTGTGCATTCGGCAGAACGCTCGCCCCTCTCTGCATGATGACTGCTCTGAGTCTGCCTATATGCAGGCAGGGACAAACTCAGCAAAGGGGAAATGCTGCAGATCTCCTGATGGGAAGAAGATTGCCCCTCTTGCCACTGCCATGCCTCCTTGCTGCTCTTACCCTCTGGGCCCAATCCTCACCATCCCTCAGGAGGGCAAGAGGAGGTGGCTGATCTCCACACTGTTGTTGCTGTTTGCCTCAGCCCTGCTAGAGCTGCCTTCCCCAATCTGGTGCCTTCCGGTGGTTCTGAGCCACAACTATCAGTCCTCATCAGCATGGTTATGCTCCCCTAAGTCCCAGGATCCTATGGCTGGGAATGGCAGGAGTTGTAGTCCAAGACATCTGGAGGGCACCAGCTTGGGGAAGGCTGTACTAAAGCCTTGGAGAATGCAGAACAGCAGGCAGCAAGAGCCGGAGGAAGCCCATCTAGCATAATACCAAGCGGCCACCATGGCTTTCCAGGGTGAATCAGAGGGGACATTCCCAGCCCCACCTAGAGATGCCACCGGAATTTGAATACGGGACCTTCTGCAGGCCATGCAGGTGCTGTATCCCAAAGCGTTTCCCTCCAGAGACTGTTCAAGCTTCCCTGCAGCTGCTACATAAATAACAAAAATGTGTTTGTTAAGTGCATTCGTACAATGGACATCATATGTAGTTTGGCCCTTGGTTGCTCTGAGGAATCCTCCTGAGCATATTTCTCAGCAGCTTCCCTAATCTGGATTATGCTGTTCTAAAACCAGTCATTTTACCCTGTGACCAGGAATCCTTTGGAGTGCCAACAGTTCACTTCAGTGATCTAAAGTGGGCTTGCTCCAAACTGCCCAAGTTGAACTTCTCCCTATATTCTTTCCTAGAAAAATGGCAAGACAGAAGGTCAGGGGAAAGGAGACCAGGAACATACTTTTAAGCAGTTGTTCATATCGTCTACACTGTTCTCAACCAGTTTCTCTCTCTGAAGTTGACTTGCCTTTCTTATCTCTTTCTCCTCCCCCTCCCACACCCAGCTGGCACAGATTTTGCCCACAGAGGAGAACTTCCTGCTGTGTTTCCGGCAGCATGTTGGCTCCAGTGCCGAATTCATGGAGGTAAGAAGAACTTGGCTCCTGCTATCTCATTTGGGGCTCCTCCAGACTGTCGTGGGTTTTGTTCTTAGCAGGTGAATTTTGCAAGATGCTGCTGACGTTGTAAGAGTGATTGGTAGTGGATTTGTACTGGGCCATCCACATCAATCTGCTTCGTTAGTTATTCTGTGTTGCTTCCCCAGTATTATTACATTATTGCCATCTGGAAAGGCCCTCTTGCACTGCAGAGCACCGAGAGCAGGACAAAAAATACACAATAACATTTGTCATATGAAAAGTTACAGGATTTCAGCTCTGAGATAGGCACCAGCTGGAAACGGGCCAGCCTGTTCGCCCCAGAACTTTTGCTACAGGGCTACGGCCCACTTAGTGAAGCAGAGGAGGCCAGGCCAGCAGGGCTGTCATAAGGTTGGCATTGGGCAACTTCTCCCTGGAAGCAAATAGGTGCTGTCTGCCCTAGAGGCACATAAATAAATAAAAACGCCACTGATATGTCGTCATCTTGAGACATACATCCAACAGCTGTGAAACAGCGATCCATCCAAGCAATTAAAATGAATAATAGGAAATGAATACCGTGTTGGGAAATGAAACTGGAGTCCATCTGTTGTTAGCTAATGGGCAAATTAAGTTGTGTGACAGGCACAGGCAATTAAATATTAAAATTGATCTGCTTATAATAATTTGTGCTTAAAATATTCATTCTTTCAATAATGAAGGTGAACCCTTGACACAGCGTTTTCCACTGTGCTGGCCTTTCTCCAGATGAAAACAATATTGAGAATCCTTTCCCACTGATACTGAAGATTTGGAAAGCGGTTGCTCTGTGACACAGGATGGCTCCAAAGACCATTTCTTAATTGATTGAACTGCTCTCTGATGGATTTTCAGTTACCGGCTCATGATTGCTTTTTCCTAATCTGCTGATTCATTTGTTATTTTCTTCATTATTGATGCTGCTGCTGCTGCTGCTGTTCTTAGCCACCTTGGGGCATTTTGTGAGAAGGTGGGTTATAAATCCCAAAATGTATAAAAATCAATATAAATGCAATTGTTGTGACAAATCTGTGCTCTTTCCATTGCAGGCTTGGCGGAAGTATGATACCGATCGCAGTGGCTACATCGAAGCCAATGAGCTCAAGGTGGGCTGAGCTGAGGTCAGGGCTAAGAGAAGATAGAACCAGATGCAAAATGGCTCACAGGGATAAACATCTTTTAAAAGTTAATGCCAATTACATACTTGCGCACACACACACACACACACACACACACACTTTCTAATGCACAAATAGCCTCTGTGCAATATCAGTGCTCAGCATCTTCAAAGCACTTCTCTTTGGTTTTCAGTACTCTTTGTAATAGCCTTGTAGGGTTGGCCGGTGTTAAGATGGCCACATTATAGGTGGGAGCTGAGGTCGAGAGAGGCTTTCCTGTGCAAGCACAATGATGAAGTGAGATTTGACTCTCCCGGGTATTTTGTGGCTGGCAATTCACTCTTTGAACAACTATTCTATAACAACGACCCCCCCTCCCCTGCTCTTCACAAAGCATCCATTGATCACGGCTCTGATACTGCTGTTGTCCTTAGCACTTGAGGCGTGGCGGAGTGGGAGGAAGAGCAGCAGCACTAAGAGGCGGCTTCAACAAGGATCCAAACAGCGGCAACAACATCTTTTGTTTGTGCTGAAAATGGCCTCCCTATCCATCACGTTGCCATGCTCTTACGTGTTTCCCCAGCTGCATCCAAATCTCTGCATGGAGCAGGCAAGAGGTGTAGACTCTGCAGCATCTCATTGCTGTGGACTGAAGGAATGGAGGGGAATGGAGCTCCTCCTCATAGGGAACTCCAAGGACAAAAAAAAAAAAAAGATCAGGCAGCTGGATCAGGCCAAAGTGCCCCCCTTTAGTCCGGCATGCTGCTCCCAGGATGCCTCAAGTAGGAAGCCCACCAGCCAGACCTGAGCACAGCAGCAGCTCTCTCCCTGCTTGTGATTCCCAGCAACCGACATTCAGATGCACACTGCTTCCAACCATGGAGGAAGAAAATAGCCTTAGTGGGTAGTAGCCACTGATCTCCTCTTCCGCCTCCGCCTCCGCCTCCTCCTCCATAGGTCTGTCTGACCCTCTTCAAAAGCCACCCCCTGCCTGTGGCGTCCCTTCCAACTCTACAGTTCTATGATTGTATGTCACACTGAAAGGTGTGCTGCGCACTTATTCACAGTTTCTAGAGCACTTCTCGTGTGCAAATGCTTCTTGCTCTTTATTGTCGCCACAGCATTTGCCCTTAACCCCATTTTACAAATCAAGACTCTAAACCAAACAGAAGCCAGTTTTGGCCAATGGAAGAGTCTCTTGTTAAAAGGCAGCACTGCAGCTTTTATGCACAGCTCATTCCACTTCTTACTGTAATGTCCTGCTAGGAGATGTCTGGCCTTACTGTGGTGGGATTCTCTTTGCCTGCTTCCCCTACACTGTCACGGGGGACTGGGGCCAGTGGTGGTGGTGTTTATGCAGGAAGGACAATTGTAGCTGCCTTTTTCAGCAACAGTTGAGTCCTCCCCAGGATGCCTCATTTCTTCTGCATTTCTGTGCTTGCTTCCTAGGACATCAAGGCCTGTTGAGCTTACAGTTGAGCTTAGTTCTGAGTGGGCATGTTTACGATGGGGCTGTAAATCAATCTGCGCCTTCTCATGCCTTCTCTTTTTTGTAGGGATTTCTTTCGGACTTGCTTGAAAAAGCCAACCGGCCCTACGACGAACCAAAGCTGCAAGAGTATACACAGACCATCGTAAGTGCAAGAAGCCCCCTGGGAGTAGGAAGGTCTCTTGTGGGGATGGAGAGGTCCGTTGCTCAACTCCAGAACTGCCTGCAGGCTTCCTCTGTCCCCCATAGGCTGTATCCCCCAAAAGCTCCTGCCACAACTAATTAGTTAGGCTTTAAAAGTGCCCTCTCTGGCTGCAGTCCACATCAGCTTTCTTCAACCTGATGCCCTCCAGATGTTTTAGACTACAACTCCTAACCTTGGCCAGTTCGTTTTGTTTTTCCAAAGACACCAGAAGTGTCTTCCGTTTTCTTTTTTCAAGGGAATCTGGAGAAGAGGAAGCAAGTAGGCTTCTTCAGGGGCTGCTGTGCTACCTCTGCCGATTTCAGCAGAGGCTGTGTTCACACTCTGGTTGACTGTGCACTCCCAGCAGATCCAGTTCTGGGTTTTTAATCCGTGGTCGTTATCCCAAATGCATGTGTATTCTGTCCTTCATTATAAAATGCTACTGTTTGATGCCATTGTTTCTCAAACAGCTTCATACTGACTGGGGTCCTTGAGCCGCAGCCAAGGCGCAAAAACACCTTTGCATGGGGTAGAGACATCCCTGCCCTGTCAATGCCCCATAGTGTGTACACAAACAGAAACAAGTCTGACACAAATGAAGCTGTGCTGATGTGAACAGCTAAAGGAGAAGGTGCTCTGAAATGCAACTTCACTGCACTTTAAGGTGGTAATATGAATACACTTCACTTCACATTGCATTGCAGAGGGGCAATGAAAAGAGGCCATCTGGTAGGAGCCACCCAGAGTCAGGGGTGGAGGAAGGAGGGTGCAGTGGGTGTGGTCCGCCTCGGGTCTCATCACTGAGAGGGGTGACGAAATGCCGGGCAGCACTCACCGTGAGGCCTGCAGCACGCCCGAGCCACGCATCTCTCCTGGGAGAGACATGGTGGCTTGGGGGCGCGTAGGCTCCACGCTGCCCAAACGGTCCGCCCACTGCCTCCCCCCCACAGGTGTAGGGCAGCTGAGTGGGAGGAGGCAGGCAGACTCCAGAGGCCCTGCAGTGTCCCGCTCCTATAGGTGCGCCCCAGGCACCCGAGCGGCTTCCTCCACCACTGCCCAGAATGGCTGAGACAATCCAACCAGATGAGCAGCATATAAATAATAAAATTATTGTTACTGTCATTAGGAGTGTCTTGTTGCAGGCCAAACCTTTAATTTAGGAGCCACTCACGACTGTCGCTTTCTGACCCCACAGCTGCGAATGTTTGACTTGAATGGGGATGGGAAGCTCTGCCTGTCGGAGATGTCACGGTAAGATTCATAGAATCCATAGGATTGGAGGGGATCCCAAGGGTCATCTAGGTCACCCCCTGCAATGCAGGAATCACAGCTGATGGATGGCCATCCAACCTGTGTTTAAAAATCTCTAGTGAATGGGAGTCCACCACTTTCCAAGGGAGTCCATTGATCCATCACATTGTTATAAACCCCCAAAAGCCAAACATATTTCTTTGGTTGTGACTTTTCTGGCAGGGAAAACTCTGATTTTGTCTGAGAGTTTGCTGCTCCTGCCGTTTCTAAACAATGCTCTCGTGCCCTCAGACCTCCCCACACCCCTCCATATGGCAGAAATAATATAAGTGTAGAATCTTTTTTTCTCTGGGCGCAATCTCCAATGTACCCTTCCAGTGTGAATAGTTGAGTTTCTTCCTGAGTGATTCCCAACCTGATGCTTTCCCACTGTTTTGGACTACTACAGCTCTCCTTACCCTCAGCCAGCACAGCCAATGGGGGCTGCAGTCGAAAAGAATGAGGTGGTAGGCATTTTCCAGGTTGTGCAAGGCTGGATCAATGTGGAATAGTGGTTAGTGTGTCAGACTAAGATCCAGGAGACCAAAGTTCAAATCCTGACTCACCCACAAAGCACGCTGGGTGACATTAAATTAATGTCTGGCAGAAATGACTGGCAGAATCCGTGACCAGGGAGAAGAGTCGGTGGAAGAAGATTGGAAGAAATTTAAAGATTATCTACAGAAACATTGTAAAATTAATGAATGCTAAAATGATGTCGGAATGAAATGAAGCGGTTTTAGCAACAATGTTAAAAAGGAGTATGTAAAAATGGATTGTTAATAGATGAAAATATAAAGTTATAATATGTTAAGATAAAGAATTAAGATAAAAACAAAGAGGGAAAGGATTTGCTGAATTAACCATTCGAACTGGAATACAAAAAAGGGAGGTGTGAGGAGGTCAAGGAAACAAGTAAATGAAAGGCAAGGCATGGAAAGATGGATTTATTTTTAATTGTTTTTATTTCCTCTGTATTTTGTATCTTTTGTTTTCTTTTTTCTATTTTTTTATTACTTTTGTAATTTCTTTTGAAATTTTAATAAATATCATTAAAAAAAAAGACATTAAATTAATGTCAGTTAAATTTGGCCTGCAGCCTCACCTACCTCACAGTCACACCCATTTAACCCACATCTTGAGCAGACGGGTTTCTTGCCACTTGTCCCTGTAAGATGACCATGTTTCAAAAGGACTTCTGAGGCAAATGTCTCCAATCCCAGTAAGGCACGGTCCAGTTTCCAACTATCATCCCAGCTCCAGAAATCCACATTCCATCTAAAAGTTTGCCCCAAGCAAAATACATCTGGAACTGACAGACAAAACTCATCTATTCAGAGGTGGTGCTGATCCCTTTTCTTCCTGGCAAAAGTCATGCTGTACATTCTTTTGTCTGACATTATCCCATTCATGTTGCAGACTATTGCCTGTGCAAGAGAACTTCCTTCTTAAGTTTCAGGTAAAAAAAAGGGTTGGTGGGATGTTGGTGGGGTTGCTTTCCTCCTGTTTATCTTAATCCATGGGTAGGCAAACTAAGGCACGGGGGCCGGATCCGGCCCAATCGCCTTCTAAAACTGGCCCGCAGACAGTTTCAGAATCAGCGTGTTTTTACATGGGTAGAATGTGTCCTTTTATTTAAAATGCATCTCTGGGTTATTTGTGGGGCCTGCCTGGTATTTTTACATGAGTAGAATGTGTGCATTTATTTAAAATGCATCTCTGGGTTATTTGTGGGGCATAGGAATTGGTTCATCCCCCCCCCAAAAAAATATAGTCCAGCCCCCCACAAGGTCTGAGGGACAGTGGACCGGCCCCCTGCTGAAAAAGTTTGCTGACCCCTGTCTTAATCCATTTCTCCTTCTCATTTATTCAGGGAATGAAGCTAGATTCTGACGAATTCAATGCTATCTTTGCATTTTATGACAAGGTACAATATCTAGATCTTCACTCACCCCTTCTTCCCTGGCCAGGGAGGAGCCCCATTTTGTGGCTCACCTCAGGTGCCAAAATGTCTTGGGCTGGCCATGCGTGGAACTCTCTTCTGGCCCAAAAGAGCCTCAGCTTGGTCTGTTCTCCTTGGGGGCAATGAGTAGGCGTGTGAAGAAAGCCATCCAGCTGATACTGTTTCTACAGTTTGCCAAGTTGACCACTTTGTTCGAATAAAGTACGGTTTTCCTTTGATGATGCTTATATTTCCAGGGTTGCAAACAAGAAAGCAGCTGCAAAGCAGAAAATTTTCAAACAGCTGGGATGGAGAGTAAGGCAGGTGTGCCTGCAGATTACAAGTGAAGGAAGAGAAGACTTTCAGGGTTGGGGAATAGTGTACCTTGCATTGAAAGAATAGTCTAATCTCTCTCTATTATCTCCTACCATTAATATCCAGGATGGAAACGGCTTCATTGATGAGAATGAATTAGATGCTCTTCTGAAAGATCTCTATGAGAAAAACAAGAAAGTGAGTACATAAGGTGGTTTGTGTGTGTGTGTGTGTGTGTGTGTGTGTGAGAGAGAGAGAGAGAGAGAGAGAGAGAGAGAGAGAGAGAGAGAGAGAGAGAGAGAGAGAAGAACACACAAGATTGGGGGCGGGCCCTCCTCACCCCAGAGCACACATTATGAGGAATGTCCAAGCACTTACTGTGAAGATTATAGCCCGATGCACAAACATCAAGTGAGAAAATTTATTTGCAAATCTGTCCCAAAAACGATGTCTGAAAGATCGCACCGTTGCACCCTGTCTTGAGGGATCTAGTACCCTTTCCTTATTGGTGCAAATGCACTGCTAGCAATTGGAGGCTTAATTCAAAATGGAGCCTCTGGTTTTAAAATTCATACACTTAAAAGCTGCATGTGAAAAACTTCTCATTCCCCATAGTCAGAACTTGGAATTTTTAAGTGTAAGATTTGATTCTTCAGTGTAGTTGGCTTTCAGCTTTTATTAAACATTTACTTTTTGTATCCAGCTTTGTAGGAGTGAAAGAGGGGTGATTGTTGAGTTCTGGGCTCATGATATTAGGTGTGTGTGTGTTGGTCTCTGTGTGTTTTGAGACAAATCACCTTTCGTCCACAGCAGCCTGGGGCGATATACAACAGGTATGAACTGCATAACACAGACATCAATAAAACAGTAACTAAAATAAAAGTGTTAATGCAAAACTAAGAAGTTATTAAAATATTCATTCACATATTGTTGCTGCGGGTGAAAATCCCATAAATAAACTACAGAAGCCTGGATAAAAGAGTCCTCATTTGCCCTCTGAAGACCAGCAATGAGGGTGACAATCCTACCTCAAGGGGGAGACGATATCAAAGCTGGGGACCTCACCACAGAATTCCCTTTCTGCATATTCCCTTTTCCAAATACTGTTTGGGACCATAAGCAGACCACCCTGGGTTTTTTTTACATTAAAATAGGAGGCTAAGAAGTGCATTATATGATTCCTGCATTGTAGGAGCTTAAGCTAGATGGTCCTTTGGGCCCCTTTCAACGCTACAGTTCATAGAATCATATAATTGTAGAGCTGGAAGGGACCCCAAGGGTCATCTAGGCCAACCCCCTGCAATTCAGGATTCTCAGCTAAAGTATCCATGACAGATGGCCATCCAGCCTCTGCTTAAAAACCTCCAAGGAAGGAGTGTCCACAACCTCCCAAGGGAGACCATTTGCTAGGTATTCCATTCTATGCCATTTGCTAGATTTTCCAGTTCTCTAAAGCCTTGCTCTGAACTTGGCTCCCCTCTCCAGTCATGTGAAATTTCATTGCTCCCTCCCCTGTTCTTTTCCCTTTGCCAGGAAATGGGCATCCAGCAGCTGACCAACTACAGAAAGAGCATCATGAATCTGTCCGATGGGGGGAAACTTTACCGCAAGGAACTGGAGATCGTTCTCTGCAGCGAGCCCCCTCTGTAAAGATGAGCCGCCCCCTCCACAACTCAACCTGCCGCCCCCCGCCCTGCCACAACCAACCACAAAGGCAAAGGAAAAAGGGAAAAAGACCACGAGGAGCAACGGGAGGCCGACTGTCCAACCTGTACCTGGGCAATCCACTTGACCCCGCAAGGCTTGGCTTGCTGATCTGCTTGCTGACTTTGGGCACACAATTGCTGCCGGATGGTGGCGCCTCCTCTCCCAGAGGGGGCTCTGATCCAAACCATCAGTTTCCTCTTCCTGCTTGTTTCTCTCTCTGTGTTGGTTACCATAGTTTGTGTCCTGTACATCCTCAGATCTGGAGTGTATTTTATTTTTGCTCTTAATTTTTATCTTTTGCTTTCTTTTCACACTAAGTCTTCTTGATTACCAAAGAAGAGTTTACAAATAAAACTGATCTTCTGCTACGGGAATTGTGTAGTTGCATCTTTTCATTCCCTAAATGTTGCAAGGCTCTGCAAGGATGGGCCAGATTTTCAAGAGGGCAGACTTGGCACCCATTCAAATCCCTCTTTGACTGAAACTGTAAGAATCTAATATGCCCAGATCTTGGCAATGCAAAAGTGCAGCTGGCCTTCCCTTCTCATTGTAGACACTCTTTGGGGTGGGAAGAATCAGTGACTTACTGAAGTTAGCAATTTGTGACTTGGCTCATTATGGCTGTCTACACACAGCAATTTAAAATGGATTTGATGCATCTGAGGTGTGTGTCATCCGCATGACATTCTCATCCAATTAGCAGCCCACACTCCCCCCCCCTTTAATCTGGATTTCCTGATCTGCAGATAATGTGGCAAGGGAGGAAGGTTGGGAATTCAACATCACATCACATGTTACCCAATTCTGGACATACTGAAAGGTTTTTAAGCAGAGGTTGGATGGCCATCTGCCATGGATGCTTTAGCTGAGATTCCTGCTATTGGGGGGGGTTGGACTAGATGACCCTTGGATCCCTTCCAGCTCTAAGATTCTGTGAAGCACCTTGTCGGGGCAGGATTGGGCTTTTAAAATGTGCTTAGTGACGTTTTTCTGGGTGCTACCCCCTACATTCCTGCTTCCATTGATGGGCTCCTGCTGGGAGTGGCACAACACATTAAAATAAAGAAAATTAATGTGCTGTTTTATGCAAGTCTGGTATATCAGAAAACTTGTATTTAATTTATTTTTTTAGATGACCACACACACACATGTAAACCAATGTCTGTAAGCATGCTCACAATGAACCTCAGTCTTCCAGAACTCAGGGCGGGTAGAGGAAGTACTAATAGATGGGAGGGGACAACAGAACTCATCAAGCACCACCCACTAGTGTGGGTAGGAAAGATTGAGGCAGAGTTCAATTGAAAGCTGGCATGTGTGAATGAATGTGCATAAAAGCACACGTGGAAAAATCTAATCTGTGACACCCACATGTGCATGGACACTCTGGGATGACCTGGCATACCAATATGGAACAACCCTTGGTGGAGAAGTGAAGGCATGTCTGGATAAGCACACTGGATCATTTCCTTCCTTCCCCCAAATGTGGGGTTTAGACCCCAATCCATTTCACCCATTCCGCCTGTGTGCATATATTTCTAATTTAGGGACGTGGGTGGCTCTGTGGTCTAAACCACTGAGCCTGTTGGACTTGCTGATCAAAAGGGCGGCGGTTCAAATCCCCACGACTGGGTGAGCTCCCGTTGCTCAGTCCCAGCTCCTGCCAACCTAGCAGTTCGAAAGCATGCCAGTGCAAGTAGATAAATAGGTATCGCTGCGGCAGGAAGGTAAATGGAGTCACGCTGTTCTGTTACACCAGAAGCGGTTTAGTCATGCTGACCACATGACCCAGAAAGCTATCTGTTGACCAACGCCAGCTCCCTCGGCCTGAAAGTGAGATGAGCGCCACAACCCCATAGTCACCTTTGACTGGACTTAACCGTCCAGGGGTCCTTTACCTTTTTTACCTTATATGTTTCCAACTGCTAATAAGAACAAGCTGGATTTTTTAGTATTGTGAATTGTTATAACTGGAAACAAGGAATAGGGACAGATGTGAGTGAAGATCAGTAGAGGTGGATGGCTGAGCCCTCCCCACTATGCCCTGAGCCCTCTGTACAGATGGGGCATGGACAGTGATGGCTTTCATAGAAACTCTCTGTACATATTCAATAGTCTTTCCAAAGCTAGTGGAAGGGGATGGGGAGGAAAACATGCTTGGTAATGAATGTCATATTTTTAAAGAGCAGCTGACATTTTCATCTTGATAAGATCGAAGTTCAGGGCACTCAGCATTGTTTCCTCTAATTGCCAAGTTAGCCAGCAGATGGCTTCTAGCAAAAAATCTGTGGAACACAAGGAGGCTCTGATGTCCAATGGGAGATAAAACAAGATCAGACAGACAACATCTGCTGGGCTAGTCTTAATTGCAGCAAATTGCAATCTATGCTGAGGCTAAATTAGGACAGGTGTGAACAGGCGCACCAAGACCACCTGACTATTCCACAGTACAGGGTGCATTGAATCCACCCAGAAGCACCAACAATAGATGTTTTCCCTTGGCGCATCTCTGAATGCAGCTGGAATTTTGTTGTTGTTGTTCTTGAAACTAGAGCATTCGCCCCCATTAGTGCTGGACCTCTTAATTAGTGGGCTCTGGGATTCGCCCCCAGGGCCTGTCTCTTTTGAGAGGCTATTAAACAAATCTTAAAAGGCAGGGAGCCTTTGGTAGCCTCTCATTGGGCTCAGCCTTGATTGACCACAGTGGAAGATTTGTGCTTTGGGGGAAGAATGCGATGCGGTCTTCATTATCCTGTGTGGCAGCCAAAAAGATAGTCTTAAAGCAGCTGAGAGCTACAATAAGGGTTGCTCTAAATAAACATCAATAAATAGTTCAAACAAAACAGATGCCAACCATTTAGGTCTGCTATACACATTTTTCTTATGTGCATAGTTATTAAATGTTAACCACATTTTTTTCCAAAGATATGAATATATCTTTATACTCATGACTGAGCCAATACATTTTACAGCCTGAGGCAAGATCAAGGTGGTCTCTTCACTTCCCCCACACCACACACACATCCACAGGGACATAGGAAGCTGCTTTATACTAAGGTTACCAAACACCCGTCCCCGGATTTACAAATCAGTCCCCTGACAAAATCCATTGAAGTTGAAAAGTGTCCCCAGATTCATCGAAAAAAGTCTGGTAACCTTACTTTATACTGAGTCAGACCATTGGACCATCTAGCTCAGTATTGTCTGCACTGACTGGCAGCAGCTCTTCATTCTTTCAGCCAGAGAAAAGTCTTGTCCAGCCCTGTGTGGAGATGCCAGTGGGGACTGAATCTGGAAGCTTCTGCATACAAAGAATATGCTCTGCCACTGAGTTATATGCCCCCCTCCCAGAAAAATACAAAGTCAGAAATTAAACCAGATTATTCAACTGCTGCAGGTAACAGGGCAGGATCCTGAGGGCAGTAGACTTGCTCAGAGGTGCAGGTCTGGTCCCATGACACACACACAGCTCTGGCCTATAACAACTGCCCTCTGAGGCTGCATCTTCACTCTGCCTCACAGTGAATAATTCCTTTGGTGTTTATACTTCTTTTGATTTGTGCAGCAACCTTTTATCAAGAACTAACATTTCCCATAACTGACTGAACCATTCTAGCATAGATGTGCATTTGGTTTCTATATTTATCTGGTTGTTATTAAATATTTAGCTGCCGCTACTAAATGTAAAATGAAGTCCTTCCACAACTGGGGAGCAGAGCACCTAAAAGTACAGCTGCTGATCACACACTTAACAATTGTTTTCATCAATGCAGTTTGAGGACGTGACTTTGGTAGCTGAGGGATTGGGCCAGTGACTCCATATTTACACCAGAATCAGTGGAGTATGAGACTGAATTTCAGAGTCGTGGGTTTGAGTCCATTGGGCTAAAGATTCCTGCATTGCAGGGGGTGGACTACATGAGCCTCGTGCATGGGCATAGCCAGGATTTTTGTTGGAGGGTGCAGGCTTTTGTTAGTGTGGCAGAACCTCAGATTTGCATGATTTAGGGGGTACAGCTACCCCCCCTTGGCTACGCCCATGCCCTCATGGTTCCTTCCAATTTGACAATTCAGTGATTCTATATCTGATGCAACAAAGCTAATGTACAATGCCACCTAGCGACAAATTTGAGAGCTACGGTAATTCTTCAACGCTTTCAGAGCAAAAAGGAAATGAACTTAAGATGACTAAATATTGGTAGAAGTTTTGGGATCAATTGTCACTCTTCAATGCATCTCCTTGACCACTTATTAATATACAGGAGGTCCTTTGACCAAATGATGAAAAACTGAATAATTATAGACATAAGATGCTTACGCTTTAAAATAAAGAGGTATTCAAAGAAGGTGGGATTGCTGGACACCTGGCAGCTAACATGTGATAGTCATAACCAAAGACAACCACCCACAACCTAGGTCACTCCCTTTTTTTTTTTTTAAATATTTTTATTAAACAGTTTTTATAGCCACACAAACAAAACATAACAACGACAAATACATAAACAAACAATAACAGAAACAAAACAAAAAACAAGTATCATTTCATATCCTAATTTCTTAAACCTTTCTTCCTCGACTTCCTCATGCCTCCCTTTTCTGTATTCCAAATTCTAATCAATTACTCAGCAAATCTTCCCTTATTTTACTTTAAATTTAAGCTAATCTTCCTTATTCTCCTTGTCTTAACCATTGCTAATAGTAACCATTTACTTTCCAGTCCAACATCATTCTAACTTTCATTGATTTTGTAGTATTTCTTTAGATAGTCCTTAAACTTTTTCCATTCTTCTTCCGCTGCTTCTCTTCCCTGGTTTCGGATTCTGCTCGTCATTTCTGCCAAGCCCATGTAGTCCATCACCTTCATCTGCCATTCTTCCAGTGTGGGTAGATCCTGTGTCTTCCAGTACTTTGCAATGAGTATTCTAGCTGCTGTTGTAGCATACATAAAGAAAGTTATATCCGTCTTTAACACCCCTTGGCCGACAATGCCCAAGAGAAAGGCCTCTGGTTTCTTAGTGAAGGTATATTTAAATACCTTTTTAAGTTCATTATAGATCATTTCCCAGAATGCCTTAATCTTCGGGCACGTCCACCAAAGGTGAAAAAATGTACCTTCCTTTTCTTTACATTTCCAACATTTATTATCAGGCAAATGGTAAATCTTTGCAAGCTTGACTGGGGTTATGTACCACCTGTAAATCATTTTCATGATATTTTCTCTTAAGGCATTACATGCCGTGAATTTCATCCCGGTGGTCCACAACTTTTCCCAGTCAGCAAATAAAATATTATGACCAATGTCCTGAGCCCATTTAATCATAGTTGATTTAACCGTTTCATCTTGTGTATTCCATTTCAGCAGCAAATTGTACATTTTTGACAGATTCTTAGTACTGGATTCTAACAATTCAGTCTCCAATTTTGATTTTTCCACCTGGAAGCCAATTTTACTGTCCAATTTAAACACTTCATTTATTTGGTGATAGTGCAACCAATCTCTCACCTTCTCTTTTAATTTCTCAAAACTCTGCAATCTCAGTTTGTCCCCTTCCTTTTCCAGAATTTCCCAATATCTTGGCCACTTCGACTCCATATTTAACTTTTTAACTGCCTTAGCTTCCATTGGCGACAGCCACCTTGGGGTTTTGTTTTCCAGCAAATCTTTATATCTGACCCAGACATTTAATAGTGCTTTTCTGACAATATGGTTTTTAAAACTTTTATGTGCTTTAACCTTGTCATACCACAAATATGCATGCCACCCAAAAATATTGTTAAAACCTTCCAAATCCAAAATGTCTGTGTTTTCAAGAAGCAGCCAATCTTTTAGCCAGCAGAAAGCTGCCGCTTCATAGTACAGTTTAAAGTCTGGCAGGGCAAACCCCCCTCTTTCCTTTGAATCCGTTAATATCTTAAATTTTATTCTGGGCTTCTTGCCCTGCCAGACAAATTTAGATATGTCTTTCTGCCACTTCTTGAAACAATCCATTTTATCCATTATTTGTAATGCTTGAAACAAGAACAACATTCTTGGCAATACATTCATTTTTATAACTGCAATTCGACCTAACAAGGAAAGCTTCAAATTTGACCAAATCTCCAAATCTTTTTTCACTTCTGTCCAAGTTTTTTCATAATTGTCTTTAAATAGGTTCACATTCTTAGCTGTCATATTTATACCCAAGTATTTCACTTTTTTAACCACAGTCAACCCCGTCTCATTCTGAAACCTTTCTTTTTCAACCTGTGTTAAATTTTTCTCCAATACCTTAGTCTTTAACTTATTCAATTTAAATCCTGCCATTTGACCAAACTCTTGAATTATTTCCAAAACTCTTTTCGTACTAGCTTCTGGCTCTTGTAATGTAAGTACTAGGTCATCTGCAAATGCTCTCAATTTGTATTGTTTAGCTCCGACCTGGATCCCTTTAACCAACTGGTCCCTCCTAATCATATTAAGCAAAACCTCCAGGACCGATATAAAAAGTAGTGGGGAGATAGGACACCCCTGACGTGTCCCTTTTTCAATCTTGAACTCTTCTGTAACCACATTGTTTACAATTAATTTTGCTTTCTGTTCAGAGTATATTGCACCTATACCATTTTCAAACCCTTGGCCTACCCCCATCCCCCGGAGGTTCTTCAACATGAAACTCCAAGATATATTGTCAAAGGCTTTCTCAGCGTCCACAAATATCAGAACAGCCTTAGTGTTTATATTCACTTCCAACTTCTCCAAAATGTCAATTATATTCCTTACGTTATCCGACAAATGCCTTTTCGGGAGAAAGCCCGCTTGGTCCCCATGAATCTCCTCCATCAAAACTCTTTTCAATCTCTTTGCTAAGATGTCAGTAAAGATTTTGTAATCCACATTTAGTAACGAGATGGGTCGGTAGTTCTTAAGTTGGGTCTTTTCAGTCTCTGTCTTTGGTATAAGTGTAATGTAGGCCTCCCTCCACGTATCGGGTGCCTTCCTCCCCTCCATGATCTCGTTGCAGACTTCCTTCAAAGGTTGTATCAACCCTTCCTTCAAAACTTTGTAATATTTGGAAGTCAGTCCATCCGGTCCAGGTGATTTGCCCAACGTCATGCTTTGAATGGCATCTTCTATTTCCTGTGCTGATATCTCCTGGTTCAAAATAGTCTTACTTTCCTGCGAAATCTTTTTCAGCCCATTTTTCTCGAGGAATTGTTGTATGTCCATTTCTTTCTGCGGCCCTTGTGTGTACAGTTGTCTAAAGTAGCTCTGAAAACAGTTCCTAATTTCCACTGGGTTACATATGTTCTTTCCCTCCACTTCTATGTTTGTTACCGTGTTGAGTTTTTGTCTCTTCTTTATTTGCCAAGCCAATAACTTGCCACATTTGTCTGCAGATTCAAAGGTCTTTTGTCTCATTTGTTTAATTTTCCATTCTATTTCTTGATTCATCAGTTCCATGTATTGTGTTTGATACAATTTAATTTCTCTTAAAATCTCTTGCGATTATGGCTTCAATCTTAGTTTCCTTTCCCCTTCTTTTATCTTTTCCAAGATTTTCTCTTTCCTCTCATTTTGCTTTCTTTTCTTTAATGTGTTTTGTTGTATCAAGAACCCTCTCATCACGGCTTTACTTGCGTCCCATACTATTCTTTTTTCTACTTTAGTCCTTAAGTTGATTTCAAAATAATCTTTCAAAGTTTTTTGGGCCTTCTTACAAATCTCCTCGTCTCTAAATAAGGTGTCATTCATTCTCCATCTGAAGGAGCCAGTTGTTGTTTGCTTCATCACCATCTTTACTGCATTATGGTCGGAGAAGGTTTTTGGGCAGATTTCCACTTTCTTTATATTCGACGCCATACTGCTAGTCACCCAAATTTGGTCAATCCGAGTCCATGTCATTTTGGCTTCAGAAAAGAAGGTTCCCTCTCTTTCTAATGGGTGTTTTGTTCTCCAAATGTCAATCAAGTCCATATTGTCAGTCATTTCAAAGAAAGTTTTTGGTAGTCTTCCATCTTTTGTAACTACCTGTCTTTGTGCTTTATCCATATTTGTTGAAACTACTCCATTCATGTCACCCATCATAATTAAATTGTAATCCATATAATCCATCAAAGTCTCATGCAACTTCTTAAAAAATTCTGCTTTCCCTTCATTTGGTGCATATATTCCCACTATCAAAAGCTTTTCTCCTTGAAATTGAATTTCAATTGCCAAATATCTTCCTTGGTCATCTTTAAAGATTTGTTTCGGTTGCAAATTTTCCTTTGCATAGATCACCACTCCTCTCTTTTTTACTCTGTCTGAAGATATAAATTCTTGTCCCAATCTTTTATTTATTAATAATTTTCTATGTGCTCTTGTCACATGAGTCTCTTGTAAACAAATCAAGTCCAATTGGTCTTTCTTTAAAGCATGAAATATATTTTTTCTTTTTCTGGGATTATTTAAACCGTTACAATTCCAGGTTAGAAGTTGCAAAGCCATGATGGGATTATTTATTCTTTCCTCCTACAGCTCCCAATTGTTGTTCCTCTTTTGTCGGTGGTTCCGTATCCGTATCTAATGGTCCCTTGCTTGAAGGATGCCCTTGTCCTGGAAACGTCTCTTTCTGTAGGTCTTCTTCGTGTTCTCCTAAGAACTTGTCTTTATCACTCACTGTCCTTATTCTTCTTTTCTTCCCCTTGTATTTGAAAGACAAGCCTTGGGGAAACTCCCACCTGAATGGTATGTAGTTCCTTCTCAGCAGTGTCACCAAGTCCTTATACGAACCTCTTGCATCCAAAATACTTTTGGGAATGTCTTTAAAAATCTCAATATGGAAATCTTCAATTCGAAGGGTTGTTTGATAGTGCAGGTTCAGTATTTTGTCTCTCTCCTCCTTTGATCTTAAAGTTATCAAGCAATCTCTGGGTCTGTTCTTCCTCTGCCTTATTCCCAGTCTAAATGCACTCTCTATCTTAAATTCTTCCTTATCCAGCTCCTGCTTCCAAAAGTCAGAAAATTCTTTTGTCAAATAATCCACCAAGTTGTCTCCTTCCTTTTCCGGCACAAGTCTGATCCTTAAATTTTTCTCCTTGCGTTGCATATCCTGCATAGAGAGTGCCAGCTCATACTCATCTAATTTCCTGTACACCGGTGGAAATTTTTCCTCGGCAGCAGTTGCAATTTCCTTAGCTTCCTCAGCTATCTTTCGTGTTGTGGATGAATCTTCCAGTAATTTCCCAATTGCTTCTGCATTAGAGTTCACTTTGTTCCCGAGGTCAGTTATACTTTTGGTATTTAAATCAATTTTCCCAGAGATTTCTTCAATTTTCTTATTTGTTTCAGCGCCTTGCTTCTTTAGTTCCTCCAAAGAGTCATTTATTTTCCCCAATGCCTTTGCAAATGCTTCTTCTGAAGACATTATTTTCACTTTTGCCTTTGTGACAGCTGCAGTTCCGGAAGCCCCTGATACAGAGGCCCTTCTTTGCATAGAAAGATCGACTTTGTATTGTCTACCGGATCTCAAAGTTGTTTCTTGTGAGTCCTCTTTCTGTTTACCATCTGCCATAACAAAGTCTTTCACTCAAGGTCATTCCCACACTCTTAAGCTGTCAGAAAAAAAAATTCTCAGGTTTTAAGCTCCACTTGTTGCTGAAACTATTCACAAGTCCTCTAGAGGGCGTAAAGTCAGTTCTTTAGCTTCAAATTGTTCCCACACCTTCCAAAAAACAAAAGCCCTCCTAGTCCCTTTCTTTGTAAAAGATCCAAATCAATAGTATCCTGCAGATAACTTACTGTGCAACAAAATAAGATGTTTCAAGTTGAGAGTAGCCAAAGTCGATATTACAGTTACTTTTTAACCTTCTTGTAGCGACAGTCCTTAGCCGGTTCCTTTTCTCCGGCAGTCCGACCCCCAGGTAAAGGAGCAGCAGTAAACAGTTCAATTTCTTTTAAAACAGGCAGGAAATCACTTTAAAGTCTTCTTCCCCCCCCCTCCTGCCTTCGGGGGAGGGAGTTCTTTGCTTGGTTATGGATTTCTTAGTTCGCAAAACTCTCCTGTCAGAAAGTTACAGCTTAAATGCCTTTCGCTTTGATCTTGCTACAGAACGGAAAGCAGACTTCCTTTTTGATGCTTATCCGTCTCGGTGCCCAATTTCTTTAGTTTTAACGTCCAATTATGTTTTAAAGCTCAATCCTACTCACGGAAAGTTGCTCTTTTTAGTCCAAATTCACCGGAAGAAGTCAGCGCTCTCCGCTAATGGCGACGCGGCTTCGCTTCGCAGGCTGGGTGAAAGCGACTCTCAGCACCGCTCCATACACCCTCCGCTGATCCGTAACCTTTAAAAAGGCTATTTCACAACGTCGGGGGGGCGCAAAGGTGCCCGCCGAGTCTCCAGTTCACAGGCTACGCGCCTGTGATTTTTGAGGGTCCTCGCTCCGCCGTGGCTGCAGGACCCGAACCCACGAAGCAGATCTCTCCCGGAGCTCCGGGAGAAATCCGCCATTAAGCGCTGGCGCTAACCGGAAGTCCAACCTAGGTCACTCCCAACCTCTCTCACCATCAAGGAAATACAGCAAGCAAATAATAACTCATACAAGTTATGTTGACACAAAACCGCACACATACACTAAGTAGAAGAAACATAACCACCCAACCCCACCCTACTCGCCATTCCCCTCTTTCCCCCCTAACCTAATACTACATGCAATGCAAATGTCTCACAACAAATGAAACGGATCTGTAGAAAACGCAATTGGGGGAAAAGAGACAATGCACGTATTTTTGAAAACTAATAAATGTTTAATAAAAAATTATTTTTAAAAATACACCATTGGACTGGTCCATCTGAACTTGTCACTGTATTTTAGAGAGTAGTTTACCCTGTCCCTGGAATAGACTCCCATATAAATGTCATCATTGATAGAAACTCCCACTTGGATAACATAGGAGAAATAGTTTGGGAAGGAAAAATATTGTGTGAACATCATGTGCCAGTTGGCATAAGTCTGTGCGATCTGTTTTCCACTCCTGCAGTGCCTGGCTCATGAAACCCACCAACTATATCTGTAAAATAATAAAATATTTTGTTGTCGGCGAGCTGGCTGCCCTTCCCTGCGGCTCCTCTTTCAGCCTCAAGGCGGGGCCAAGCAAAGTCTCGAGGCCGAGGCCCGCCCCACAACCAGCCAGCCCTCCTTCCCTCCCTCGATCGGTGCGGCCTGTGGGAAGCGCGGCGTTGACTCCGCCTCCTTCCGGCTTCCTCCCGGCCAAGGCAGCAGCTGCAGCCGCCACCGCCGCAGGTTCCTCTCCATTCCGCCCGCTCCGCCATGACGCTCCTTCACTCCGCCGCCGCCGGCAGCCGCCTCCTGCTCCTCTCGCCGCCCTGCGTGGCCTCCCTCGCCGCCCGAGCCAGGTAACGCGCGCCGCGGGGCGGGAAGGCCTCGACTGGCTACATCCATGCACCTCTCCGACCCGACACGTGTCGCGCTCGCGCCGCCAGAGCGCCTTCGAAGGCAGCTCGAGCCTCCGTCGCGTGCGGACGCTCTCGACTCGTGTCAGGACGGGGACGTGTGTGAATGGGGCCTGAGGGCCGGAAACCCCGGCGTGTTGGACGAGAGAGGGAGTTGGCGGGTCAGGGCATCGGCCCGGCTAGTGTTGCAAGCGCGAAAAGGCGATTCGGTGGGGAGAGCACCCCTCCACCTTTATGTCCTTTGGCAGGGCCCGTCGCTCGCGTTTGGTGCACGCGGCCGGCTGGGGAGATGGTCGGCGGCCTTGATTGGCTGCGATGAAGGGCGGGAACACAGGGGCTTCCTCGGATTGGCTGGAAGACGGTGGCGTTGGCCTTGGACTTGAGTGCCCTTGGAGAGGGTTTGGAGGGCGGTGGGAAGGGACAGAGACTGCAAAAAAACCGCAACTCTCCAGGCCTGTGTGTATGCAATACACGAGCTACAATTCTGCCCACATTTACCTGGGAGTAAGCCCCGTTGGATTCACTGGGACGTCCCTGCTTAAGAATGTGCTTTGGTTGCCTTAAATGAATCCCATGCGGCCAAAGTTCCAAGTTCATCTGGCCTGGAGAGATTCTGGCAACTGAAACTGCATTAACTCCTCTCTTCCCACCCACCCCTTTGAAGTTTTCAATTGACTGCACTTTTGATTTCAACACGTGTTTATTATTATCTTATTTATGGCCATGCAGTTGGAAATCTTTCTCCTCTGGTGACCCTTTTACTGGTAAAGATGATATTGTTAGTAATGATACCTGCTGGTTCAGGGCGGTAAAAAGAAAGGGGGGGTTCTGAGGAGCTCCAGAAGGGTGAATAGGTGTTAAAATGGCAGCCTAAGCAAGCTTAAAGTGATGCGCTCAGGGGCAGAAAAGAGAATCCCAGCTTCACTTTGGGAACTTTCACCCTTGACACTTATACCACCATGATAGCAACATAATCTTTGCCTATTTGTCCTTTAACATCCTTAAGAAAATTTGGCTGTAACTCATAGCCAGTGATACCTTTAATTCCTGAAATTATCTTTTAAGATGCTTGCGACTGAGGTACGTCTTCCTTTCTGTTTAATAGAACAGCAGCAGGGGTATGTGTGTGTTCAAGCTGTGGCATGGCTGTCCAGTCAGTAATCTCACCCTTTTAAAAACACACATACCTCTTGCAACAGGCATGTTCCCTCCCACAGCAATAGTTTTATGGTTTCACTCAAAGCAAGAAAATAAAAATATCCTAGCTGAATCACTTATGCATTTACACTTACTGCATGTAGAAGGGCTGCAGCCACACCACTGAGGCTATTTCTAGTGGCCTTCACTTGGACATCACATAAGAATAGCCTGCTGGATCAGGCCAATGGCCCATCTAGTCCAGCAACCTGTTTGTGCAGTGTCAAACCATGGATCTCAAGTAGATTTGTCTTTGCTCTGCCAATTTCCCCCAGAAAATCAGAACAAACGATAGTCCACTGAAAACCTTATTGCCGTTTGTTCCAGTTTAGCGGTAGATCCTGGGAAAGTAGTGGGGCAAACAGAAGTACAATATGGGTGAGCCCTTAGTTACTGCAGGAAGATCAGGAATATTTGCATGCCAAGAAAGCAATAACAGTGAATGCTTGTGCTGTTTTGTTCTCATGGGTCTAAATGGCAGTCTTCTTAACACTGTGCTGTGACATAGAATCATAGAGTTGCAAGGGACCACAAGGGTCATCTAGTCCAACCCCCTGCAATACAGGAATCTTGCCCAACATGGGGCTCAACCGGGGGCAATGAAGAAGATGAACGGGAGGGGGCTGTGGGGAGTGAAAAGGGGTCAGGTAGTAGGCAAGAGAGGCCTGAAGGGGGGCTGCTTGGGTGTCCCCCACAGAAAAGGGTCAGGGGCTGTGAAGGGGAGGGTCAAGGGGTGCCAAATGTGGGCCGTGGGCTACAGTCCCAGAAGCATGGCAGTTGTAAAGGAGTATTAGCGCTGAAGAAGCCTCCTGTTCACTAAAGGACACCTACTTAATAATGTGAGACTAAGGCACAGATACTCAATGCAATGAAAACTGAAGCCCTCTACACTTTTAAAAAATGTGTATCCCTCATGAATTATCAAAATCATTTACATAATACCTTTACAAAGTTATCAAGTTGGCATACAACATGATAACTTACGATAATCCATTAAAACACATTAAACACCATTATAAAATACTATAGCTGCCATATCCAAGAAACAGTAAAATCTGGTATAATTTATCAAAGGCCCTGAAAGGCCTGAGTGAACAGGTATGTTATTCAGTTACTAGCAGTTACTAGTGAAGTTTGTACCTTATGCTCAGTTAGCATGTGCTTAGACACACCTTTCATACCCTCCCATTACAACATATAATTGCAACTGTTCTCGCCAACAAGGACAGCTTTGCCCAGTTCTGCATGCCAGGCTTGCTTTGGGGTTTGATTTTTTCTCTCACAACCAGCTGCCCACTGGCTGCCCACTTGCTGAGGGGGGGGCGCTGTCAGGCAGTAGCAGTTGGAATGTACAACAAAATACATCTCTCTGAGCAAGAGCTTCAGGTGAAGAGCAGATACCAGGAGCAGCACAGCTGACAAAAAGAGTCATCTTCATCCTAAACAGCAGCGACGGGGACAAGGAACATCTGGACCAAGGCTCTGAGCGTGCCAGTTGGCAAGAGGTCAGGAGCTCCTGTTCAGAGCAAATCCCAGCAGAGCAGCCTCACATAAATGCCTTAACATGTCTCCATTTTGTGTGAGGCGTCTCCATTTTTCACAATGAAATTCAGACAGAGAGGAACATGTCACAACACATCCTCCCACATCAACCTGTCCTGCACAAGGAGGGCATCTTAGCAACACCCTTCTTCAATCACTAGCAGAAAAAAAAGCAATTGTTCACCTAGGCTTTTAAAAACATTTTTACTACAGTGGTACCTCGGGTTACATACGCTTCAGGTTACATACTCCGCTAACCCAGAAATATTACCTTGGGTTAAGAACTTTGCTTCAGGATGAGAACAGAAATCATGCTCCGGCGGCGCGGCGGCAGTGGGAGGCCCCATTAGCTAAAGTGGTGCTTCAGGTTAAGAACAATTTCAGGTTAAGAACAGACCTCCGGAAAGAATTAAGTACTTAACCCGAGGTACCACTGTACCTTTAAAAAAAAACTTTTAATGACTTAATTGAGCTTTTATTCACTAGCTGCTCTGAGTATTATTTATTTATTTATTTATTTATTTATTTATTTATTTATGTGAACTGCCTTGAAATATTTGATAAATGTAATACAGAAATAGGTTAAGCACACTCAGACAATGTAAATGAGGCACAAGACCTGAAGTTTGTGAATTTGCTTATATGTAGAGTCATTTTTACATGGTAAAAAGAACAAGAAATCAGTTCCATGGAAGACATTTGAAACACAGTATGGCTGCAAATGTCTTCTAGTCTGCAGCTAAATGAACGGACGTTGACTGACCATGCCTCATTTCCTTGTAAGGGAATGGAGCTCTGAACAGAAACAAACACTTTTCATTGATGTTGCAGCTCTTGGTGGGCTAATGTGGAGATGGGACCCCCTGATCCTATTCTGGGAGTGACTGAAGCCTTCAAGCGAGACACCAGCAGCAAGAAGATGAACCTGGGAGTCGGGGCTTACCGAGATGACAATGGGAAACCATACGTCTTGAACTGTGTCCGCAAAGTAAGCAAAAGCACCAGCTCCCACACATTAAGGGCATGTATGGGATTGTGTAGATGTGGCTGTGTGTGGCAGCCAGACGTGCCTATGGACAGTCATGGGAGCCAGGTTCTAGCAGCTAGGGTTGTGTGAGCAGCTTAGCTGCTTCCTACTCCTTTCAGATGTCTGAACAAAACAAAGAGCCAGATCTCTTCTCCATCCAGTAGCTGCCTGAGCTGCGTTTGGAACCATCCCAGTGTGGCCAAGTGTCTTCGTGGTGGTGGGGAGACACAAAACGATGGCTTTGTGAAGTAGCTGGAGGGTGGCAATAGGCGAACTGAACTATTTAGGTAGGAATTGAGTCGTGTTGTGCAGGCCGAGAGGCCATATAGCTGCCACAAGCATAAAAGGGAAGGCTTGAGACGGAAGCGGGGGTTGGAGAGAATTTGCAGCTGCTTGGCCTTTCCTGCATTGGGAATCTAAGGAGCAAGCAAGCAGTGGCAGCTGGGAGGTGTGAAGGCACCATCTGCAAAGATATTGAAGGAGCAACAAAGGCAGGTCTGAGTAGATGAATGAGGAATGGGTTGGGGGCTCTTGGTGCTAGATGTTGAGTAGCTTTGCTAAAGCTCCTGGGTTCCCACTTAACTCACTTGTCAGTTCTTTCTGTGAAACAAGGATAATCCTGCAAAGGGATGTGCGCTCGCGTCCCTTTAGTTATTTGGGTGTGTAATCTAGGAGTGATAAATGAGGTGAATGGAAGTTGCCTCTCCTCTTAACCTATGGAGGAAACAAAATAAGAAAATGCAATCTGTTCTCTCTAGGCAGAAGCCGAGATAGCTGCAAAGAAGTTGGACAAGGAATACTTGCCAATTGCTGGCCTGGCAGAGTTCAACAAGGCGTCAGCTGAGCTGGCTTTGGGAGAGACACATGAGGTTATTCAGAGTGGCCGGGTAAGGAGCCAAGGTTATCAACTGCATTCATTAATACTGTATTCAAGTAATGGATTCCTGCACTGGGGGCCTTGACACTTTTCACCCATAGGGAACCTTTTTCAGATTGACATTTGCTGAGTACCCACTGAATGCTGCGCAGGATTCCAAGATGGGCAGTTTGTTAAGGTAGAACACTGGCTGGGCCTCACCATCCCCCTTGCAAATGTAGTGTTCTCATGGATCATAGCCCAATTCCATCCTGTTTCACTTCTGACCTTTCTCATTGAGGAATGCCCAGTAACATTCTGGGGAACTGCAGGGTTCCTCAAAATACGGTTTGAAAAGTCAGTGCCAAAGAAACTTGTAGCACATGAGAACAGATGTCCCCTGTGATTAGGTCAGTGGGGGCAGTGGGATTCGTTTTAGAGTTGCTGTAAGGATCTGGAAATGCAAGCAACACCACATTTTATTCTAGAGCCTATGATGGATCCTAGTCCAGAATTTGACTCCTTCCTTTAAAGCAAGATTCTAATCTCATGGTTGTGAACATGTTAGATGTGTGTTGTGTCTTCTGAAACCAAAAAGAGAGCCAGTCTGTGCCAAAAATTCCTTGCCTAGGATCCATATTTCTGTGGGTCCTCTGTGTTGTTTTGGCCCCAACTTATCTTTTTCTTTGGATATGCCAAAGGAGTCCAAATTCTTAAAGAATTAAAAAAAATGCTATTGGAATAAATAATAAAAACTGGGTCACTTTTATATGCTTAGTTATGAACAGAGTTTGAACTTCCTTGCTGCTGGGAAAAACCAGCTAAGAGGAAGGCTCTTTTGAGTATATCATTCAGATGAGCCACTGGAATAAATGTTTTCTCGTTGTTCAAGTGTTGACATGCGCTTCAATCTTAACAGATAGTGTTGCCTTTGCAAGCATTGAGAAAAGCTTTATTCCTCCTTGTTACTCTTTCTCTTTCAGTTCTTGGGCAGGTAGAATTGTTGACCAGTATTGCACACAGCTGTCTTTTCCTCTTGCCCTTACAGTCATGTTTCAAGGGCTTCACCTGTAAAATAGGGAGATTATGAGGCACACTGAGCTCCAGCTATCATTGGAGTGTTTACCTGTTGTATTTTGTGGGCGTGTCGTCTGGAGATGTCTCACGTGCCTGTTCATTGTTCTTTCAGTATGTCACTGTGCAGACAATTTCTGGAACAGGATCTTTAAGAGTTGGTGCCAACTTCTTGGTAAGTGCTTCTGTAAACTAACAACATAAACATGAGGAGATGGTGGGATACAGTTTTTCCACATCTCTTGAAGGAGCTGTGGTCGCTGGCGTTGAAACTATGATTCAAACACACCCTGTCTCCTCTTCTTCATACAGCAACGGTTCTTCAAGTCCAGCCGCGACGTGTACCTCCCCAAACCATCCTGGGGGAATCACACCCCCATCTTCAGAGATGCTGGGTTGCAACTGCAAAGCTATCGGTACTATGAGCCCAAAACCTGTGGCTTTGACTTCGCTGGAGCTTTGGATGACATCTCTGTAAGTTGACAGTTGAGGGTGAGCTAATGGGGATGTGTAGGTCATGGAGAGTTTGGGCGTGGCTTGTTTAAATGGTGAGCAAGGAAAGATACAGCCAGGAGGGTTTAGATACTAGGCCCCGTATGATGTTTTGGAGTAACAGGTCTTGGGAATCTAAACTTAAGACAATAACCGCGTTGGTTGCAAAAGTAAGTCTTGCTATACCTTTAAAACCCAATACCATCATGGAAGGAGCTGTTATAGGAGAGGACCTGTTTAATCAGAATCATGAAAAGAGTGGACATGCAAACATGGGTTGGAGAGAGACACTTGCCCACTTTCTGTCTTGTGAAATGGAACTGGCAATTCTTGCCATCCATTACAGATGAAGATTCTTCTGGTCACGCTGTATGTGATGGAACACGTCTTCTCATACCAGCCAGCCCAAGCTCTGAGACTGGGCTGGAGACAGGGCTGCTTGTGGTACCACCAATGGATGTAGCTCACTGTATAGTGATTGGCCTTCTCTCTAGAGGCATCTCAGCTGTGGAGTTCCCTTCCTCTGGAGCCATGGATGGTCATGACTTTAAGGAGTTCAGCCACTTAGTGAAATCTTGCTGTTTTCTCTGCCTTTTGGAGGCTCTTGTTAGATGGGTTTTGAGCCTTGAGTCTGTTTATTATTATTCTGTTGGTGTGCGTGTGTGTTGTCTGTGCAATTTTATTATTGATAGTTCATTGTTTTGTGGCATGTGGCTTTTAATGATGGCTCCATTCGCTATGGAAATTGCTCTGAGGTCACTTGGTATATAAATGGACTAAGCAAAGAGTAACGGCTTGTTTTTCTCACACCCTTTTTATTAAAGAAAATCCCAGAAAAGAGTATTGTTCTCTTCCATGCCTGCGCTCACAACCCAACTGGAGTAGACCCTCGGCCAGAGCAGTGGAAGGAGCTGGCAGCAGTAGTGAAGGTGAGGAAGTCTGTGGTACCAAGAGAGCAGGCAGCTGAGGGATGACCTTCCCTGTGTGAAGAAGGAGCGGGTCTGCTTGCCTGTTTGGAAGACACACCCTGGGAGGAGATCTTGGCTGGGCAAGAGATGTGTGTAACTCCTGTGAAAATCAAAAACTGTCTGAATGGGCACTGTCGCCTCCCAATTATTGTTGTTACCTCATTGTTTCTGTATGATGCGAGGCTCCTCTGCTGTGTGACCTGTTCCATTTACCATAGCTGCCCTTAGGAAGGAGTGTTGTCATTTTTAAGCTAAGCTGGCCTCTGTTCTTTTGCAGAAAAGGAACCTCTTTACCTTTTTCGACATGGCCTACCAAGGCTTTGCCAGCGGTGACATAAACAAAGATGCCTGGGCTGTCCGCCACTTCATTGAACAAGGCATTAATGTTGTGCTGTCCCAGTCATATGCAAAGAACATGGGCCTGTATGGTAAGCCCCTAAGTCCAGGGTCTGTTGCCATCTCCGTGGGTGGGAAAAGCTGCTCAAGGGATTAAGCACTTTGCCTAGCTGCTTTCACTTTCCAGTATATGGGTGAAAGGTCTACGCAGGACTAGAGGCAAGAGAAAGCCCTGCTGTTCGGTTGAGTTTGCATTTTGGACCACATTCCTGTTTTAGAGATGGTCCCAGGTTAGAAATGGAAAGGCAGTGGCACTGGGGAAATGCTTGTGAGGCTCTTAATAGAGAAAGCAAGCCAAGAACTTTGTTTATGATTGAAGAGAGGTGGCTGTGATGTGGAGTCACAATTCTGTCACAGGAGAACATGAATTTCTGTAATCATCCAATTTGTATAAAGATGCATTCTTTGTGCAACCACACAGTGTCTTTGGGGACTCCACATGATAGGAGCATCAAGGAGGGCAGTTCTAGGGGCTGATAATTGTTTGGGGAGGGCAGATCTGCTCCTTGCCTGGCTAGAAGCCCCTTTAGCCTTGAATCTACTTTCTGAGTGCCTCTCTATTGAGTCACAAGGGGTTAACCCTACCCCTTTAAAAAGTAAATCTAGGGATAAAGAAATCCCCATTCCTTCCAGTTACAGGTATGGTGCTATAAAATCAGATTGTACTGCTCTAGTTTCTTAGTCTGCGTTTGAGCTAGCTGCCATCCAGAGGGCTGATGATTTCTTCTTTCAGGCAGAGGAGACAGGGCTGGAAGGAAGGACTGAGGCTGATAAAAGGAAGGGGATAGAAGGAGAGCTCCAGGTGGCATTTGTGTGCCTCTTCCAAACAACAGCACAAGTGCACAGCCAGACCAATGTGGCTGAGCAGAGCCACAGAGGGAGACACAACAGCACTGCATTCTGGTCTTTGTTTTCCAGGGGAGCGTGTGGGGGCCTTCACGGTGGTTTGCCATGACTCCGATGAGGCCAAGAGAGTGGAATCGCAGCTGAAGATTCTGATCCGCCCCATGTACTCCAACCCTCCCCTTAATGGGGCTCGGATAGCCTCCACCATCCTGAATAACCCTGGCCTGCGAAAGGAATGGTAAGGCTGACTATGTGCAGTCAGCAGATGAACAGGAAAGGGCAGGGGGACAGCCAACCCTGGATGGCTTTTAAGGACAGTTGATTGTGGGGCTGCAACAACGAACCAGAGGAGTCCTTCAAATTGGAGGGCAACACTTTAAGCAAGTTTAGTCTGCTCAACCTTGTTCTTGGTTGATGCCAAATCTGCACCAAAGGCAGAAGGGCTGTGGCTGTTCCTTTCTGTAGCAGGCAGGTGGCTGGGTTAAAAAAGAAAAGAAAATCAACCTGGGGTTTCTTAAAGCTGTTTTGGAGGCAGGACTGTGCAAACTTATTATGCTTTTCCATGGACATAAACTCCATCAGGGCACAAGGCATGGTGGAGCCTCCTATATTATTCCTTTGGCTGCTCCCCCACCCCCACCTCCCTCTGTCTCTCGCCTTGTATTGACTCCACATTTGCCTCCTTCCCTGGCACAGGCTGGTAGAGGTGAAGGGTATGGCTGACCGAATCATTGGCATGCGCACCCAGCTAGTGGCAAACCTGAAGAAAGAAGGCTCCCCTCATAACTGGCAGCACATCACTGACCAGATCGGCATGTTCTGCTTCACAGGACTGAAACCCGAACAGGTGGGTGAAGGAATGAGCCTGAATCAAACTTGCTAACCATTTTGTACTGGCATTTGATTTGCTTGGTCCCCTCTCCCCCATAGATGGGCTCAAAGTGCCTCAAACCCCAGAACAGCTGTATAGAATTAGTCTTTGATGCACACCAGGAAAAGGACAGAACATGATTAGTGTGGCTGCATTTTAATTCTCTGAAGAATTTAGAATGTCCTCCATTGTTTAATTGGTGGCTGAGGGAAGTGGGGCTGGGCTGGAAGTGGGAGCTGTGTAGGAAGCCGGCAGCTGCTACTAATTTGGAAATGGCAGCATGTGGATCCCCCATTGATGATAAAAGCGCTCTGCTGGGCTGGTCATGTGGAAAGGGATTGTTAAAAAACATGAAGCACAGTGTTAGTTGCATTGAAGTGAGATGTGGCAGCAGCCGACTTGAGTAGGTATCAAGCAGCCTGGCTGGGCTACTGTTTGCTGAAGAGCGTTCACTTGAAGTTCTAGGAAGTTGCTTCGCTGTCCTCCAGGTTGCAAGTTGGCCCTGGTAGGTGGTAGCAAACAGACGTGCCTGGCCTTGGGAAGCTGCCTGAGTCGATCCCTTCCTGAAGTAGAATCTTTCCTGTGCTTTGCTTTCCAGGTGGAGCGGCTCACCAAGGAGTTCTCTGTCTACATGACCAAGGATGGCCGCATCTCTGTCGCCGGAGTCACTTCTGGCAATGTGGCTTACCTGGCCCATGCCATCCACCAAGTCTCCAAGTAAAGCAAAGACAGAAATGGGTGGACTGACCGGCCTTCCCTTCCGTGCTCTCTGGACATTTTGACTCAGCAGAGGGTGGGTGAGAGAGGAGGAGATGGCGGCAGCATCAGCAAGCAAAATGGTTCTTTCCACAACACTTCAACATCATTTGAATGTATCTCTGTAGCAGCAAGGCCTCCTCAGCCCTCCCTACTCACACTGCTTGGCTCTAGGCAGAACTGTTGACGTGTGTTCTGCTCGTCCCTTCAGAAGTAGCCGCTTTACCAAAAATGGATCCTTGAATCCTTCAAGAGTTTGTGGCGGATTTGATGCAAATGCTTTAGTGAATGTTTGCCTGCCAGCATTTTGTGTGTGGTGGCCTCATCATATGAGTGTCAGGGCAGGGGTGGGGCCTTGCAGACTACAACTCCCACCATCCTTGTCCATTGGCTGTGCTGGCTAGGGCTGATGAGTGTTGAAGGGCTGCAGCTTCCCTGCCCCTGAGCCAGGGTTCTGGATGACGAGCCTTTCCTTGTCTGCCCTTTTGGACTTGGATCGGGGAGTTCTGCAGAGCCCACCTCCGGCTTCACAAGAGGCTTTCTCCCCAGGGATCCTCTTCTTGCCCAGTTCTTCCAAAGAAAGGCAAGCAGGGGTATTCCGGAGTCAGCATTTCTTTCCATTGGCTCTTGGCTTTCTAGTTCTCCTTTTTCTCAAAAAATAAATAAAAATCACTTGAAATCAGCCTGCTTTAAATGGATCCCAAGTCCCTGGCACACTCCGGGAATTTGTGTAATGAAGCTTGAAAGAGAAATTACTTCCTCTTTTTTTCCTTCCTTGCCAAAAAGCTCATTGTTTCCATGCATAGACAGTTTATAAAGCTGACTCATAAGTTTGTTTCACTATCAAATAAAAGGCAGATAATAGAACAATCTTTTAACTCTTCTCTGGCATCTTTGATCAGCAATAAGGGCAACAAATTAAACTGTGTTTCTTTTAATTTTTGGTCATGGGAAGCCCTGCTGGGCCCTTGCTCATTCTCTCCAAAATCCTTTCTCACACAATGCTTTGTAATCCTTTTCAATCCTTTGTAATCCTTAAATGGGACTAAAGCTCAGTTATGAATTTGGAATAGCTTCCCCCACTCCACCCCCAACCCAGGAAATGTAACTGCTCTTTAAGTGCAACTTAACTTTGGCCCTTTTTAGTTTCCTCTCTGTTCTTGCCACTCACATGTGCTCAGGATATCCACCACCTGAGCCAAGAGATCCACTGCAATTGAATGACAGCTCACTAGGCCTATAAGTAGGGCAAGATAAACTCTTCAATGTGTTCAAACAACTTAATATGGAAAACATTTTTGTCTGTGAAGCATTTTTCTCATGGAACTGCTTCACTCTTCTCCCTCCAGCTGCAAAGTGGAAAGAAGGGGGCAGGTAAAACCCATGGGAAAACTTACCAGATCTCTTGTCTGTGTGTGTGAGTGACAGAGATAAGTTCTTCAGCTTTGGCAATTATACAACAGCAGATACCATGAACAGTTGAGCCTCTGTGGCCAGAAGTTGATTGTCTGGAGCTACAAAACATGTACCTTGCTGCCTACCCATTGCCTCTGTTGTGAAAAGGCAGTTGAGTATTTAATGCATTGTGTGTGTCTCCTTTATATTGTGTGAACAACTTAAGGCTTTCGTGCCTGCCCAGAGGCCAGGGCTTAAGCCCCATCTCTGTGTTAGCTGAGTGTCAAAGCATGCATATTGAATGAGGAAGGGCTGAGAGGTCAAGAAGAGCTGTTGCCACAGCATGAAAAAGCCTCAGGCTGGTGGCTTGCCTTTGCATCCAGTGGACATAGCTACACATGTGGAGCTGCCTCTAGGGGGCAGAAGTGAACTTGTTTGTCCTTAGCTTTCAGATACTACCACCTGCTGCTGCTTTCCCCCTTGTTTGGAGTATGTGCGCTTGTCCTGTCTGCCCTTAACCAGCCTGTTTAGGGTGCTTAGCTGTGAGTTTCATTTGCGTGAATAGCAGAGCTAAAGGCTGTGTTCGGCTGATCACCAGAAAGAAAGTTGTTCTTGCAAAGAGCTTGCAGGTTTTGCTGTAATTCTCACATGACAGAAGAGAACAGCATTTTCCTTCCATCAGTAGCCTTTGTGGTCCTCCTATTTCAGCTTGTTTTGGCAGGAGAGTCAAGACAGCCCAACTCCCAAAGCTTCTTTTTGATTCTCCCACACTTCATGCTGCTGTTGTACACTCAAAGATTTGATTTAGAGGATAGTCCTCATTTTTCTGTGCTGTGGTTTTAGGCCACTTCTGCTTCTCTGATTACTGTCTCCAATGCTCCGTCCTCTCACTAGAGAATATTCTGCTGTTCAGTAATAAATCATGTTGCCCTTTATGCAGCCTGTCACTTCTGTTAAAAAATTAAAGCTGTTGTACATCTGAGCATTACAGATCTGAGGCTTTTATTTATGATGACTTCTGCTCAGACCTGCATCCCACTATAAATCAAGCCTTCTGTAACCTGGTGTGTCCTCCAGCACTTTCAGAGTTCAACTCAGCCCCAACATCCAGCAAAATAACTATTATACCAACTGGATCAGCCCCAAGGTAGCCACACATTGCAGAAATCTGGCTGTGAGGTTTCCACAGTTAAAGCAACTTTCTGTGTTGCAACATGACAATGAATAACCAAGGCTGCATGGTGGGCCTTGCACTGATACTTTCATCCTGTTCAGAATGATCCTGGTGGAGGCACAATGGAGTCAGCCTGGTGTGGGGAAGAGTGTACCTTACTGCTATTATGGGGAGTGGTGGTGAGGTATGTGAGCACTTCTACCCATAGCAGTAGCATCCCGGTAAATGGGGAGTGAGGAGTAACGTGGGGAATGAGGTCTATTCTATTTGGCTTGTTCCTGCTCTGCATAAACCAGACTTCATCTCTTGGCTACGCTAGAGTGTTATGAAGAGATGCTAGGCAGTCTTTACACCGGGCAGATTCTGAAGTAACAAGTCCATACTCTGATGTTAATAGTGGCTATATTTCCCCCTCTTATTCCTACATTGTATAAGATGTTTCTAGATCTGAATACCATATTGGATTAGTTTGACAAGAGTACCTACCTTGTCCTACTTAACAATGCTGGGTCAGACTCTGCGTTGTCCTTTCTCACAAGCCTACAGGAAAATTAGAGCCACTTTGCCTATTTGTCCAAAGCCGCCTAAGCTTCCTTTTTTTGTATCCCAGCAGAAGTGGGGTGAGTGGAGGACAAGGGCAGCTTTCTGAACTTGGCTCTGTGGAGAAAGCCAGAAGTAGAACTTTCTGAGGAAGGAGGGAGCCATTATTCCTTTGTCCAGCCACAGGTTTAACTTCAGCCTCCCCATCACAAATGGAAGCTACAGCTGGGATCAAAATAATGATAATAACTATTATTATTATCATTAATATAACCCTCCCTCTGTGATTGATTTTTATTGCTTCCTTTATTTCTTACACTGCATTACAATTTGAATTCCATGGAAAAGAAATGGTATTTTGATAAAATGCAATATAAGAAACAAATGGACCAAAAAAACCCACCATGCTGTTTTAAAAATCATGCAACACCTAAACACACCACATTACGATTATTACAATTACTACAATAGGCAGGAAAGACGTGAAGTGGTCTGCCAAGATCCTTGGCCATTTTCAAGTGGATTATGGAGGGGGACAGAGTTTAGGAACCACTTTGCCAGAGGAGATTGGGAGACTCTTGGCCCTCTAGATGGCGCTGCACTACAAATCCCAACAGCCAGCATGTGGCGGGATGATGGGAGTTGCCGGTCAACAACACCCGGAGGGCTCCACCACGCAGGTTCCTTATGCTTGCTACCCAAAGCTCCCAGCTCCAACCCGCGACATCTCTAGGCCTGGTTGTGACAGGACTTTGTTTTCCTGAAACCCCGGAGAGCCGCTGCTGCGAGTCTGCGGAGACTATAGTGGACTGACTCGGCCCAAGGCCGCCTGTTCTGTTTCTTGTCCCTGAGGGGGAGCGGTCAAGAACTACGACTCCCAGCATGCCGCGCGTACAGGAGAGGGCGCCGCTGCAGCTGCCGCCACCGCCATGTGATTCTCGTCAGCTGAGCAGCCGGTGTGGAAGGAGGTGGGTAAGCGGGGTTGCGGCAGGCAAGGAGGCTGCAGGGCCGCTCCTGGCGAGCCTTCCTTGCCCCTACCCCGGGTTGAAGGCGTCCTCCCTTGCAAGCAGAAAGCTAGCTTGCCAGGGAAGCGAAGGGGCCGCCGCTGCGGTAGCGGCAAGCGCACCTATGAGGGTGGCCGCCGGGCCATGCCGCGGGGGGCGGGATCCCCTCCATCATCCACTTTGGAGTAGAAACTCCAGCTCCCCGGCCCGCTGGATTGAGCCGGCCAGCCACGATTTGAATGGGCTGAGCAGCTAAAGGGATTGCGGGATGTCTCCTTCCCGGGCCCGAGATCATTAAGCTCACAGCTTACAATGGCCTGCCGGCTCCCTGTCTAGCCCTTCGCCTCTCCCTGCTGTGGGTGAGTCAGGGAGAGGCGCCTTCTCTGCGCTCTGAAAACTCGCTGAGCGACCTTGGCTCGGATGTCATCTCTTAGCATTGCCTGCCCTACAGGGCTGTTGTGAGGATTAAATGGAGGGGAGGGGAGGACGCTGCCTTGAATCCCTTGGAGGAAAGTTGAGCCTAAAATGTACTGTAACTCACAAGTGAAAACATTAGGGAGAGCTTTGTGGGTAATTTTTCTCTTCCAGTGAGTTTCTCTGCCATATGCCTAGGCATGTAAGATTTTGAATCCATGGCTCCCACCAAGCCTAGTCACTGGCCTGTCAGTGTTGACTCTGAAGCTTTTCTGCTCAGATTTTTCTCTGTTATCTGCCAGAAATAATAGGAGGAAACATCTGACACTAATAATTTTCCATTTAAAACTTGCTGGCAGAGAGGAAGAGAGGTAAAGGGGGATGAAGTCATTAAAATAATGTTTGTGGTAATCCTCACAGGATTGCTAAACAGTTTCTTACTGTGAAGAAATGAAATGAAAAAATGAAAATTAAAATTTGTTGTACAGTACCCAGGTATGAGAGAAGTAACTGAAGGAGAGGTTACAATACAGTAACATAAAGTCAGATGAAGAATTGGATGAGCAAACATGTCCACTTTCACACACACCCTTTAAAAGAGAAATATCAGAATTTGAACTTCTAATTATGAATAATAAATCTAATGTATTGTGAGTTGTTTATAGGTCAAAGGGAGATGGATCTGAGCATTACTGCTTCAAATAAAATGTGGAATTGGCTACAGAAACATATTCAAAAATCATAGTTCAAATCTTAAAGAATCAGCCAGGGTAACTGCTGCAGGTTGTAGAGAATGGATGAAGATCCTACCATTTATTTATTTATTTATTTATTTATTTGTAGCATCCCATTTCAACCACTCCTTGTTTTTGTTCTGTAATTTTTTCAAAATATGCTTTTTAGAAAAAATTATAAATCACTTAATTTTAAAAAATCTTGAAGTGGTATGATTAAATAATTATCAATATCCAAGTCACTTGGATTTCTTTAATTGTGATTCTTATCTAGAATGTTGTATAATGATGGAAGATTTTTCTGTAACCTACACTAGTTTGTTAATCTTGGGAGGAAGGGGGGTTTAAATTTAAACAGAACAAATTACTCACTCCTGCTCCTCAGGGATTGCAATTTCCCTTGCTGATTACCAAAAAAACCAAAAAACAAAAAACCTTCTGCATATCTGATTGAGGAGTTGGGGACTAAACTAGGTGATGTAGTAGTAGCAAATAATTTTTTAAAATGGTTTTACCGCAACAGTGGATATGCAATAGAAATTATGGGGCTTGGGAGGAGCAAAACTGATTTTTTCACCAGTTGAGAAATCTTTCAGCTCCACCCTGTGGTTTTGTGATTTTCCAACCAAAATCCAATTCTAAACTTTGCCCAGCATGAGCAAAACAGCTTTTTTGCTGAGTTGTAAAGGGAAGTGCTTATGCAGTTGGTTTCTCTAGCAGCCCACAAAAGAGGAAAAGCAGCAATGGAAGACCTCTTCAGCTTTTCTTGTTTTAGCCATTGCAAAGGAATATTTGGGTGCTGAGCGCTTGGAGCTTGGTGCCTTGGGAGCTGGGCCACAGGTATGCTAGGGCCAAATTTTGAATCTTTGTGAAGATGGTACTGAGCGGGAATAGCTTCCTGGGTCACCACTTTGGATTCTGAGCTCTTAGCAGTTTCTGCATCCTTTAAAAATCACAAGGCCCAGAAACAAGTTTTTTAGTGTTCCCCTCCTGCATGGGTTTTGAGGTTTTCTGTGAGCAGGGGCCTGTATTTCCTCTCCATCTGCTCAGAGCTGACTCTTTCCTTTGGTTTCTTCTAGGGCCATATGACCCACCAAACTCCAAGCAGCCCTGCTTGTGACATTATTTTGAGCTCAGGCATGTCTCTTCTATATGCCACACATCCATGCCTGTCAGGATAACACTTTGTGCTTCTCAGAGGTTGGGGGGATGCAAAGTGTGGTTCGTTGGATACAGATTAGCTTGCCACTGAGTGGCCCTATCCAGCGGAGGAGATGTCTGAAGGCCACTTGGGGATCAACACCGAACATGGTGACTGGGAATGGAGTGCGGATGCTGGCGAGAGGGCCCGGCTGCTGCAGAGCCCCAATGTGGAGACGGGGCCCAAGGGCAACGAAGAGCGTGGACCTGCTGCAACCTCAAAGCTGGGAGCTGTCTTCATTGTTGTGAACGCGGCCCTGGGTGCCGGCCTCCTGAACTTCCCAGCAGCCTTCAGCATGGCAGGCGGAGTGGCTGCAGGAATCACGCTGCAGATGGTGAAAGCAGGGGGGGTGTGGGGATGAGGAAAAACGTGTGGGCGGTGGGAAGGGATCCATTTAGGAATGTGCAGAGTGTGCTGGTGCTCTTTCTCACTTGGCCTGGCTGGAGCCCAGCTTGATGTGGGCGGCTGTGAAGGTCTTGTGACGGTCACCAACTTGGATGGCTTTGAAAGAGAATTGGGCAAATTCAGAGAGAAGGCTTTCAGTGGCTGCTAGGAACAATAGCTATGCTCTGCCTCCACTGTTGGAGGGACTAACGCTTCTAAATCTGGAAGTCAGAGGTGGGGAGAGTGCTCTTGTGCTTGGGTTCTACTTGCAGGTGAGAACAGGATGCTGGACCAGGTGGGCTCCCCCTGGCCTGATCCAGCAGGTGGCTCTTAAAAGTATTTTTAAAAATAAACTTGCAGCTATAGAATGTCCAAAAAATTGCCATGGGGACAATGTAGCCTTCCCCAAGTAGGTGCTCTCCAGATGTTTTGGACTGCATCTCACATCAGCCCTAGCATCATAACACCAGTGCTGGCTGGAAAGCCAGGTTGGCAGCAGGTTGGAAAGCTAGAACAAATTAAAATATGTATGGAGCAGGAGAGAGCAGGAAAGCAAGACAGGAAATGAGTAAAAAAAATATGCTCAGAGTTTTTTATTGTTTTCACTTTGCCCGCTGGTGCCTGCCACTCATCTCATGGTGCCCCTTTTCTTCCCTTTTCTGCTGCAGTGCATGCTGGTTTTCATCATTGGCGGCCTGGTCATCCTGGCCTACTGCTCCCAGGCTAGCAATGAGCGCACCTACCAGGAAGTGGTTTGGGCCGTGTGTGGCAAAGTCACCGGGGTGCTGTGCGAGGTGGCCATTGCTGTGTACACCTTTGGCACCTGCATTGCCTTCCTCATCATCATTGGAGATCAGCAGGACAAGAGTGAGTACTGCTGGGAAAGGAGGAGGCCTGTTTGGGCTTTTATGCCCTTCCCTCTTCGTCAAAATTCATTTTATTTTGAAATCTTATTGGGAAGACAAGGTTTGATTGAGCTCCATTGGGGTTTGACATGTACTCGGCCTTCTGTTTTTGGTACTGTGAGATGCTTGAAGCTGCACCCCCTCCTTTGTTTTGTGCAGCTTGCAGAGAGAACAAGAGCTGTACAATCTTCTAGAGCTTCCAACTGCCTGTTTTTGGCTCTGGCTTCATCCACCATGGCTGCAGCTCTTGATTTACTTTTTCTGTAGGTCAGGTGTGGGAACCTGTGGCTCTCCAGATGTTGCTGAACTCCCACCAGCCTCTGTAGCCAATGGCCAGGGGTGGTGATAAAGAGTTGTAGTTCAGTAACATCTGGACAGCTAAAGGTTCTTTCCACACTAGGAAACTCACAGAGAATTATGCCACAAGAGGAGGTCCTGTTTCCTTTGTGGAGGGCATACTTTGTAGCCTTCAGAAGAATCACAGCCTGGGGGGCTATATAGAATAACTGCCTATGCTGTTTTTTCAGTATACAGTATACAGAAGTTTCTTTACAGCATTTTGCCCTCACAACCGCTCTGTGTGGTGAGCAAGGCTGTGGGAGGATGGCTTGCACCCAGGCCACCAACTGAACTTTATGGCTAATACCCACAACATTCACACTATACTGCCACACAGATACATTGAATAGTTGGACACCAGCTGCCTGTTCAGACTCCTGTCTGTGAGTTTCTTGGCAAGTGTGCCACCGACCACTTGGGGGGGGGGCTTGCACATAACAAAGGGCGCTCAGCTCCCCTCTCAGTAATTGTGCTCTTGCATCAGGCTACCCTTGCTGGGGAGCAGGGAGGGCTGTGCTGACTCCTGGGCATGCCTCTTGCTGGTGGTGTCTGCTGAGTGATGAAAAGGGTTTCTGCAGGGTTGCCTTCATAGCATCGTGAATCAACAGGGTCAGAAGGAGCTACCATTAACCTGGTGCCCTCCAGATAGTTTGAACTTCAACTTCCATGATCTCTGACCATTGGCCATGCTGGCTTTGACTGACAGGACTTGTAGCTCCCAATGTCTGGCGACTGGTGTAGTCCAGCGCAATAAATCCAGAGCTTCTCTTGCCTGGGTCCTGGTGTTCTGTACACCTTTCTATAACACAAAATTTCCCCTTAGTCCCATGCCAGTTGCTTTGTGTTTCCTTGGACATAAGAAGTTCAAGTCTCTGTGAGAGTCTGTGTGTGTGTGTGTGTGTGTGTGTGTGTAGCTGTGCACTGGCCTTTGAGCTTTGACTCCCCTCTGCCTGGTGGATTGGGCCCAGAGGATGATTGCAGTCTCTCTTTGTCTAGTAATTGCAGCATTAATGAAGGACTCCACAGGGGCAGAGAGCGGCCACTGGTACACAGACCGCAAGTTCACCATCAGCATCACGGCCTTCTTGCTCATCCTTCCCCTCTCAGTGCCCAAGGAGATCGGCTTCCAGAAATACGCCAGGTAAGCACAGGCCAGTTCTCAGCTGGCACATCTCTTGGCAAATGCTCCTCAGCCACTGCTGCCAACCAGGCTCCTCATGAGATGAAAGTGTGAGGTAGCAAAGAGGCCCTGCCTCTGTATTGGCTGCCGGGATATTTTGCTTGAGTGAAAGACTAGGTGCCATTGAACTGCTCTGTCAAGGGCAGGTCTAGATGCAAAAGGTGAGTGTTGGCATCTCAAGATGTTCCTTGGAAGGAGATAGCAACAGCAGCAGCTCCATCACCTGTCCCACCTCTCTCTCTTTCTCACAGCTGCTTGAGTGTTGTCGGGACCTGGTATGTCACAGCCATCATAATTATCAAATATATTTGGCCTGATGAGAACATCCCAGAGGAAATTACAACAAGGTACGTGGGAGTGAGGCTCCTTCAGAAAGAGGTGGAGCCGTCTTGAGTTGCCTCCCTTCCAGTCTTTGTTTTCTGCAGTAAGGCAGTGGAGAGACCTGACAGTTTAATTACTAGACTACCCAGTCGAGAGTCTCCAGTTAGCTTTTAATTTTCAATGTAAAAAAGCTTTTTATTTCTGTGGTGGGCACTGTATCTGCCCACTCTTTAAGCTGCTGAGAGGTGCATTCCTCTGACCTTTGGCCATCCTTATGCTGGGGACCCATCCAGTTCTCCCCTGCTCAGGACTTGACGACTTGCAGCTATCAGTCAGTGGGGGACACCTGAAAGGAAGATGGTAATTCTCACTGTAGGGGGAAGAAGGACGCATTAACCCATCCTTTCCCAACCTGATGCCTTCCAGATGTTTGGGTTGCAGTGACTGGGCTGGCTAGGGCTGATGGGAGTTGTAGTCCAAAACATCTGGAGGGCATCAGATTGAGAAAGGCTGTGTTCGTGAGTGGAAGGGTTCCAGTTTAGGCACTGCCTGTGAAAATAGAGATGTGCATCTTAAGGTAGATTCATTTCATTGGAAGTGCCTCTCCTACATTAATTTTGACTGTCTGAGTTAAAACTAGATCCTGCCAATCAGTTCTTGACACGTTACTCTCCTCAGGGGAGGGGATTTTTCAATTCTGAGTAAATGCTGATGGTAGATATTTGCTGAACCACACCCTGAACTAACGTGTGCGTTCCTCTCCGCAGCCCCTCCTCTTGGATGTCTGTCTTCAATGCCATGCCCACCATTTGCTTTGGCTTCCAGGTGAGGCTTGTCTGAAGGCCCCAGGTGGGTGTGGGCACATTGAGGGCAAAAAAGTCCACCTCTCTCTGTGCCTCTATAACCAGGCCTTTGGCTGATTAAACATTCTATGGCCTTTTAAGTGTGTTGGGGGGAGGGAGCAGCTATTAGTATTTGTTTTAGTATATCTTTTGTGTTCTCATTTTGTATTTTTATTTTGTGAGCTGCCCTGTGATCAGATGAAGCGCAGCATACAAATTTAATTAGTAATAATAATTGTACCAAGTAAAAGCACAGTGAACCACCCAACTCAATATTTTCTATGCTAGCTTGGTGCCCTCCAGACTGGCAGGGTCTCTCTGGGGTTACATTCAGGCGTATTTCTCAGCTCTATTTGGAGACATTGGGGGTTCAATGGGATGGGGAGAGAGACAGAATAATCAATCTAAACCCTGACCTTTGTTTCAAGTTTAATTCATTTTTATCTTGGATGAAATTATAGTGTTTTCTTTCGTATGGTGTTTATGGTATGTAGCCTTGTCTTTTTCTGTCCGTTTTTTTATAAATAGGATGTGATGTCCTAAGTACACTAGTCTCAACCTCTTGCAAGAAAGGTTGAATAAGGTGTTAACAGACAGTCAAAAGCTTTTGATATGCTCATATGGAGCCTGCACTCCCTACTTTTGACAGATGAGGGATAAGGGGAAATGAATTACTGTAGAATAATAATACAGCTGTCCTAGGAAAAGTTAAGATGGAATTTGGTTCAGAAAGCATTTAAAAAGGGATAATGTGAGTTACTTGGGTCCTGGAATGAGGCAGAGGTGGTTCTTATTCTTCAACCATCTTAAGGGAAAATTTGAGGCCCTGTTATAGCATCCTCCCTCCAGATGTTCACGGCACCAGGTTGGTGAAGGCTACTTTTTGCTGAATTTGTTGACTGGCTCTTTGGTCTCCAGCTGTGAAAACGTATGTGTGGAAAAACTGCACTAGCCCAAAGAACAAGTCTGGGAGAAGGATCTCCTGTGCAAGTAATCACAAAGGCTGATGACTTCTGCGCGATCAGAAAACTTGCATTCTCCTCTTCCACACCTAACAACCCTTTCCTATTCCTCTTCTCCCTGGCAGTGCCACGTCAGTAGTGTGCCCGTTTTCCACAGCATGAAGCAACCAGAGGTGAAGCCATGGGGGGCTGTTGTGACAGCAGCCATGGTCATTGCTCTTTTTGTCTACACGGGCACAGGTAGGTGGGATGAAAAAGAGGAAACGCTCAATCTCCTCTTCTGAGCCACAAAAGGGAGACTGATCCCTGATCCCTCTTCCCTCATGGGATGGGAAGTGGCTGGTGGTTGGCTCTGGGTCATTGTGAACCACCTTCTTCTTTCTTCTTCATCTTCTTCTCTTCCTCTTCCTCTTCCTCCTCCTCCTGTTTCCTGCCAGGAGTCTGTGGATACTTGACGTTTGGGTCCAGTGTGGAACAGGATGTGCTCATGTCCTACCCCTCCAACGACATCCCAGTCGCCATTGCCCGGGTTTCCATCATTGTCTGTGTTCTCACTTCCTACCCGATCCTGCATTTCTGTGGCCGGTGAGCGTGGAGCAGGAGGGGTTGGTGGGGCTGGCTGGCTGGCGCAAGCCTCTCCTGCTGCTGTGCAGCCCCTGCAGGGTGTGTTGCAGTGGCAGAGGGCAACCCCTAACTCCTCCTTTTGTCTTGGCTTCCTGCCCAGGGCTGTGCTGGAAGGCCTCTGGCTGCGCTACAAGGGGGAGGCGGTTGAAGAAGACGTCGTGCGGGAGAGGAGGCGGCGCCTCTTGCAGACCGTCAGCTGGTTCCTCCTCACCCTCCTCCTGGCCTTGTTCATTCCTGACATTGGCAAAGTCATCTCTCTCATTGGGGGCCTGGCTGCCTGCTTCATCTTTGTTTTCCCAGGTAGTTTTCCCTGGCTGACTGTGTGTAACAGGGGGGGCTCTTATTCTGCTTTTGGTGGGGGGATCTGAAGCTGAGGCTGTGAGCAGGGACCTGTGGAGGTGCCTCCCCCAGCTTGATTTGCCTGAGGAGTCAAGGTGCTCTCACTCCAGGGTCCCTGCCCAATGGCAGGAGGAGCCTTTCAGGCAGAAGGCTACAGAGAGGCAGAGAGGCACTTTCCCTCAGGCTGCGGAGTCTCGCTTAGGAGGGGAAAACAGGACAGAGGGACTCGGAAGACCTCAGTTCACTTCTGCTTTTAGCAGAGCAGATGGCTCCCTTGGAACTTTATTTGGTGGGCTTTACTACCAGTCTGGCTCACCTCGTCTTGCGGGTACCTGCTCTGGACAGGCAAGAATATTCCCCTAGCCAGAATTCTCTTTCTCTATAAGTTCAGCCTGAGTTGCCACCCTTCCCGCACCCACTTCCTTTGGATAAATTAGCAATTTATTGTTAGCCCACACAACCAACTTTCTTCTGCACAGTGACTTTTCTGCAACCACCTCAGCGGTGGATCTTCTTTCACTAAAGTGTTCAAGACATACTTCCTTTGCACGCCAACAAGAACCTGATATTGCTCAAAACAGTTGAACGTAACACTGGCTTTGTTAGAACTGTTCATCGTTCTGAGATCTAGATGGCTGCAAAAAAAATGCCTTGGTGGTTCCTTCTGCTGCTTTTTTCCTTCACCGTTTTCTTCTCTCCTTCCTTGCCAGGACTCTGCCTCATCCACACCAAACTCTCCGAAATACAAGAGGCCAGACCAGCCGGGTAAGAGCTGTGCTTCTTCTTTGCTGCCTCCTCTTGCCCAGTTCATCCATGTGGGGTCAGTGGTGATGGAATCATGTGTGCTTCATGCCAGTCTCCCCTCTTTTATCCATAGCTGGTGGGCGATGGTGAGCTACGGCGTCTTCATGGTTATCCTTGGAGCATTTATCTTTGGACAGACAACTACCAACGCTATCTTTATGGATCTCAAGAAGTGATCCCTGCAACTGCCCTCGGAGGGTGCCTTTCCTCCTCTGGATTCTTGAATTCCAATATTTGGGGATGTCTCGTGTCAGCAGGAGGCGACCGTTCCCTCCACTCTCCCCCGGTGATTGTGCTACTCCTGTTTTGTTTTGTTGGGAGCCTCTTCCGAGACTTTGATTTCCATCTTCTTTCCCACTTGCTTCATGACAGACCAGTCAAGTCCCTACAGGGCCACTTGCTGTGCATGCAGCTTCACACTCTGAACACAAACTGAATTCCTCTTTGCCTTTTGGGACATCACTCTCAAAAAGGACTCTCCTTTTGCCCTTGCCTTCCACACACTTGTGTAAGAGGACCCAGGCCATTCACTACACAACTTCTGCTCTAAATTTATGTGCCCGGGGGGCTCATCTTTGTATCATGACCAGTGATGTAGCAAAGGTCATGTGGTTGATAATGACATGACTGCACAGTGTGAACTACAGCTTAATTACTTTAAGGCAGCCTTCCCCAGCCTGGTGACTGGTTTGGATGACAACTCCCATCAGCCCCAGCTAGTACGGCCGTATGATGTTGGGACAGATGGGAGTTTCCCTCTGAAACATTTGGTAGGCACCCTGTTGGTAAAGGCTGGCCTGTGGACTTGGTGCTTATTGTGGAAGTTATTTGTTTTTATATTGTTGCTATCCTTTTACTTTTTATATTTGAAAATGAAAACTGACGGAAAAGATCCTTGAGTTTTAGATACACATACATTGGAAAAGGGAATATTTGACTACATTTGAGGGCATTTCCTTGGCATCAAATTCACACAGGTCCTTCCTTCCTGTCACCTGACTACTTCCTTCCCCTCCTTTCTGGTGAGATTCGCCAGATTCAGATGCCACATGAACAAACTCTATTCCTTTGCCGGGCGGTGTCTCTGCTCCATCCAATCATGTTTTAACCCACAGTATTCATTTGGTTCTCAGTTGTCAGGGACCTATTTCCTTTTATGTTTTCATTTGATTAAGTTGATGCCAGATTCTGGGGCTGTAGCACAGGTTTGCCAGGTATGGGGAACCAGTAGCCGCCCCCCCCCAGATGCTCTCATCAGCCTGTTCAACCAGCCAGGCCCAAGTGTCAGGGATGATGATGGGAGCTCTGTTAGTACAGCAACATCTCAGGGCTACACCTTCTGTTGCAGGATCCCATTCTTATCTGTTGGTTCCAATGTAGCATTTTGTAGCATGTTCTGATGTTTACAAAGCAGATTTTTAGAAGGTCTCTATGTCCTGGCAGATGGGGCTAAAGTCCAGGCTCTCTCTCAATGTCAATTATATATTAATTTTGAATATGTTTTTGTGAGGGGCGGAGGTGCAACATCCCCCCCAGCCCCCATTTCAAATCTTGTATGCCAGGGTGGGGTGGTGGTGGTGAGGTTTGGGTTTTAATGGGACAATGTCACCATAGAAATAAGAATTAAAAAGGAAAATTCCAACTTCTGGGTTGCTTGTGCTTTGATTCCTTTCCATTAATGCAGATCCAGTTCTAGGTGGCTTCATAGCTTGGTTCTCCTGCAGTGGGACAGAGAAGCCCAAAACTCCCTTACCCACCTTCACCTTCTTCCTTGCAGGAACCATCTCTTTGCCAAACTGCCAGCTATTGAGAAACCCTTCCCAGCTTCTCTTTCGCTCATTGAGTGATGCAGCATAGTTGGAGCAAAATAGTTTTGCCCCTCTCCAAGATCTGGAAAGTGGAGAGAGAGAAGACAGCTTCTAGTGGCAGCACTAGGGAAACTGGTGTGGGCCATCCATGCAGGGTAACATTGCCTTACAGGTTCTGTTTATCTAATCTTTATGCAACAAATTGCATTTGATTAATGTTTGCATAACATATTCCTATACGTAACCAGACCCTTTGCTGAAGGCCCTTTAATTTCTTATCTGTTTTTATGTTCCGCGTTTCTGCATAGAACTCTGTGGGTCATGATCTCAAGAACCACTGTTTAGAAAGTCAGTACAAAGAAAAATAAAACCAGTCAAAGTCACCAACAGAAATGCTACTAAAATGCGAGAGCTGGAGCAGGTCTCTCAGGCTCCGCAACCAGGTGCCCTCCAGATGTTTTGGATTGCAAGTCCTCAGCCAGTGTCAACTACAGTGGTGTAGACATAAGCTGACTCAGGAAATTTTCTCTTCTTGCATCCTAGATTTTAAGTTGTTCCTGGTGATTTCTTATCAATGTCTAGATTGGGGATACCATTGAGCTGCCACGCCCAAGATAAATAAACATTATTATGTATATGACTTTAGTGCCATGTACATCGTTTGAGCCAACAGAGTCATCTTTGTTTGGAGGTGTGCATGGAATAGTTTTTGTGAATGTCTGAGTGCGTGGGGGGACGACAGCTTCCCCATCTCGTATTTTTATATATTTTTATATTCTCCTCCCACAAAGGACCCTGTCCTTTAAATGCACTGTGGTGAGATTTGTATAATTTGCATCAAGAAACCTCCTGTCTCTCACCACAGCTGTATTCCTCACTTGTGTCACTTGTTTTTGGTGTCTAAGAAGGATCTGCTTGGCCTCAAACTGCACTAGCAACAAGCTTTTGCAAGGGCAGAAAATGTGCTGAGTCAATAGAAAATATTTTGCCTGGAAAAAAGGAGGCAGCAACCTTGAAAAAACTACTTAGAGCTTGTGTGGGTCACTGCTATTTTTATCTTACTGTACTGTATTTTATTATTTGTTCCACCTCACATAGAGGTGCAAAATTCCAAAGGTGAAAAGTGAGGCTGATTAAGAGCAGGTGTTGCTGAGTCTCACTTCCACTTGAGGAAGGGTTCCTCAGTTTCATCCAGGTGAACTTTCTTGAAGGGATTGAGAGGTACACAAATACCCTCAAAAGATCAGATAATTTGATAGATGGCATTCGGTTTCCCAAATGGATGGATTTGGAGAGAAATGAATATGACTGGGTAGAAAACCAAATGGACTGTCAGCCCAAAGCGCCTACCCTGTGTTCAATGAGGGGCAACCTCATCTGTGTGCCTTCCAGCATCTGCCAGGCTTGAATGGGTAAATTTGTGAAGCCACCATTGACACCTCAGGGAAGTGGGTTCTCAGAGGAGTGAATTACAGATGGTTCCTTCCAAGTGGGGTGTTTGTGCCATAGCCCATCATTTGTTTGGCTTGGGCAGACTTGTGGCATCAAGCAAGCCAGCCTGGCACTCCCGACTGAGTTTAAGCTCTCAGCCTGAGCAACATCTTACTGAGAGGGGGGACCAGACTGCTGGTCTTCAGCCCATCTCAATCTTGCACACCATGATTCCAGGCATCCAGAACTTCTAGTCCACCCTCAAATATAAATATTTCCGGCACAGCTGGATGAAACAGACTGAAGAAGGCAGCCACAGTCTGCAGCATCCACCACATCAATAGAAGAGGGCATTTCAGGCCAGGAGGGCAAGTTTCCATGACTTTGAGAAGACATGTTTTGCACTTTAGAAACTCTGGAGTCAGCCTGTGAGCTGGCCCACACATACACACTTAGGAGATGGTTAGCAGGTAGGATTGAGCCAATGCATATCTACCAGGGAGATCAGCCTGGGCCACCACAAATACCACACTGTTCAATGGGATCTCTTCATACAGTCAGAAGCCGGTCTCAGGTGATGTGCTCCACATAACTGAAAGGGTACCTTATATTTTGGAAAAGCTTGACTCCTGATGGAGAAGTGAAATTCAGCTGGGTTATGAATAAAATCACCTAATTTTTCAAACTTGTTACTTAAGTCTGCTAGAGATCCGATATACCAACTTCCACCAGCTGAGATCACCCAAGTGTCTTGTACCCTTACTTTTCCAGGTGATGCATCAGGTTTTAGCTAAGATAGTTGTGAAGTTGGAATAGAACAGCACTGACATAATGGAGGCGCTGGACCCAGCTTTTAAGTGGCTAATTACCATTTTTGAATTACGTGCTGGTTTTTAAGGCTACTAGAACCAGAGGTAATTCACTATTCTATAATTCAGTCTATCCCTATTGATCCAGTAAAGATTCGAGTCTTTCTGTAAGTGAATCAGCAGTGGTGATATACACTTCATCAAAGAAAAGTTTCAAATTGGGGGATTCATACATCACTGTCCTGTTTTTGTTACTGAGCAACAGCTTACAGTATTATTTCTACCTCTAAGCTTTTCTTACCTGTCCAAATGAAATAGTTTGTTATCCTTAGTTAGTTATCCTTCCCCCCCCCGCCCAAATGTCTGGGAGACCTAGGTTTGAAAAAGAGTTAATCCAAGGATTTTTAGCAGCCACTATTTTGTCAAACCATAATAAAGTAGAGGTTTTGAAGTTTGAATGTCCTGGAAAATGTGATATGACGATTATCAGATTTTGTGTTTTCAGAGATACTGATGCCTAGACAGTGCCAGATTTAGGTATAAGCTAAACAAGCTATAGCTTAGGGTCCCATTCTCTTGGAGGGACTCCAAAAAAATTAAAGAAAAAACAACTGGATGTTCATTTCCAAAATATAATAAATAAATAAAACCTACATACAGCAACAGTGTTTTGTGTTGTGTGGGCTCCTATTATGTAAGTAATGGGTCCCACTTGCTAGCCTGCTCCCTAAAATATCACATATAAAGGGCCCCATTATTTTTAGTAGCTTAGGGCCTCATCAAACCTAGATCTAGCCCTGTGCCTAGATATTTCTGCTTCTCGGATTTTGAGAGATTCCATTAAGGAAGTGTCACTTAACCGTATCAGTACTAACGCTTGGAAAAGATTGATCATAATTTACCTTGAAGCCAGAAACTTAGCCAAATTGGACAATCTAATCTGAAGTCTTGTTAGGCTAAACAAGGTGAAGGTGACATTTCAAAGTGACATTTCCTTCCAAAGAAGCCTGGCTTGTGTTTTGCTGGTACATTGAGCTACGCTGCCCACCTTCCCATTATTTCTAGTAATCAAGAAACAAGATTATGCTGTTGGCTTGTTATCAGAGTACACAAGCCAAGCATGATATAAGGTGCCCTGCAACTCCACCACTATGGCAGCCTGTCCCAAAACAGCACCATGCACCTCTTGTTCAGGTTGTGCGCCATCTTCAGTGTTTCCTTTGGCCTCTGCTCAGGGACAGATGCTTCGCCGGATCTCATCACTTCCCTGCCAGGACTGTCTGAGATGCCAACCTTCCAGCAATGGTCTGGCTATCTCCAGGCAGGATCTGGCCAATACTTCCATTACTGGTAAGCAGAGAGACAGAGAGAGTTTGAGTTAATATTCATGTCTCCTCTTCATTGAACTGTTCGTTGCTTTTGGGTATGTGCTGGCTGACCTAATGCATGCTTCCAATTGCTCATTAATTAAGAGCTAAAAAGCTAATCCTGGCTAGACACATTGCTAACATCCAGGCAACAGCTGCTTCATGGACTTCCACCATTGGCAGCAGCAGCAACACTTCTGAATGCCAGTTGGTGGAATGTGCAGGAGGGCAGAGCACTCTTGCGTTTGGGTCTTGCCTGCAGGTTTCCCTTGGGTTGGCCCCTGTGAGAGCAGGGTGCTGGGCTAGATGGGCCCCCTTGGGTGTGATCCAGCAGGCTCTTCTGATGTCCTTATGCTCTTGCTAACCGTTTGTTGAAATTGCCTTTGCCAATATGTTCTGGATGAGCTGCAGCTTACAGAAACGTTTATGCTTCTCTACTGCCCTGGAACTAGCTGTGTGGAGCAGCCTAAGAATAAGTTGGTTGCTTGTAACATTAGCTTGATTGATTGATTGATTATAATAATTTGTGTCTTCCCTTTACAGGCACAAATTTCCCCCAAGACAGCTTACAAATAAAGTGAAAGTGCAATAACAATAAGACCATTATGAAAACAGAAGCTGTTTCATTTCTGGTGGTGATCCCTGGCCTTCCAGAGGGGCGGGGGTGGGGGCAGGAGGGAGGCAGGTCCAGTAGGAGCAGGCTGCCATGTTGGATGTTGTAGTTTCTTGCCTGCCTCTCTCCTGGATTCCTGCCCATAGGGTAGCTGCATGGAGGAAAATGTTGATTCAGTGGGGGCTGGTTCACTAGCGTAAATGTGACACAGCCCCACCAACCTTAGCCATGTCACAACTGCCTGCCTTATGATTTACAATGGCCCTGCTTGCCACCTTCCTCTTCCTCAGTCTCAAGGTTGATCTTGTAGAACTCACTTGGGAGGAAAATGGGGACAAAATTTTCTGGCTCTGCCTGTTGCTGGCTGTGGCTCCACCTATCTCTGCCTACCATTAGCCTCTCTGCCTTCTGCCCTACTAGTCCCACCAGCTAACACCACATTTATTTACACCCCCAATGATGATGCCCCTGTTCCTCCTTCCATGTTCCCAATGCAGCCCCTCACTCAGCACAGGCATGCTTAGCTGTAAGACTGCTACAACATCAGGCAGAGGGAGTTTTAGGATGGCACAACCAGAGCAGTCACACTGGGTGCCACACTGCAGGGTTCACCAAAACAATGCTGTAGAACAAAGCATAAGAAGCGAGGTTGCACCAAATATTAGCGTCACACAGGGTGCCGCTGAAATTTGAGAGCCCAAAGTCTGCTACTGTATCAGGTATCTTCCTCGCGTCTCCATTCTTTGGGCCTCCTCTAAAGATATCCATCAGGGTGTTTGCTCTCTCCCTTTCCATCCTGACAGGTTTGTGGAGTCTCAGGGCAACCCAGCAACTGACCCCGTGGTGCTCTGGCTAAATGGGGGACCTGGCTGTAGTTCCATGGAAGGCCTCCTGGCTGAGAATGGACCTTTCCATGTGAGTCTGTGGCTGCTCTGTATGCTGATGGGAAAGGGGAGAAACATGGGGAAAGGAAGGGGTTGTGGATCAGGCAGTTGAGGCTCAACTGGACCTGACGCTCTTGATCTCATATCAAAGTTGTGGAGGCTGCCTGGGATCATTCTTCCAGGAGGGAAAGGTGCTCTATACCGGCACAGAGGCAACATTATTTACTTAATATGAGATCACCAGAGCCAGGTGCAAAGGGGCTCTATGTTGCTTTAGTTTTGCCCAAAGCTGTTGAACTTTTTTGGGGATTTTCCCCGACATTTGCTTGATTTCCGCCTGGACACTGCTGCCGACTGCAGTATTCTGTATGTGTCCGGGAGAATCTGGGTGTATGGCAATCCCGCAATAATGCCCAGACCAACTCACAGATGCCTGATTTCTCAAGGACTGGGAATCTGAGATGCTGCTTGGAGGCAATTGATATGGAAGATTTAGTGAACAGCATGCTGCAAATACCTCACATCCCCAAAGTATCCCTCTTTGTCTACCTCGTGGTTTTGTGTAGCTGAATGATGATGCAACACTCTACCTGAACCCCAACAGCTGGAACAAGGTAGCCAACGTGCTTTACATGGAATCTCCGGCTGGAGTTGGCTATTCCTATGCCACAGAGGACAGCCCTATCAATGACAGCCAGGTAGGTCATTTGCTGTTCATTCCTGGCCTACGGACCACATTCTCTAGTAAACAAAATGGGGGCGTTTCATATCACATGCCAGTGGTGGGTGGGGCAATAGATGGAATGGTGATGGTAGCAGCTGATGGGGGAAGGTTGTTAGTCCTGTGGCAGTAATATAGGGCAGAACCACACCATACATCATCATCATAATTAATTTGTACTCCACCCAACTGACTGGGTTGCCCCAGTCACCCTGGGCAGCTTCCAACAGAGTATAAAAGAACACATGATACATCAAACATTAAAAGCTTCCCAATACAGGGCTGGCTTCAGATGTCTACAGAAAGTCATATAATTGTTTATATCTTTGACATTGGATGGGAGTGTTCCACTGGGTGGGCGCCACTACCAAAAAGGCCCTCTGTCTGGCTCCCTGTAACTTCACTTTTTCAAAATGAGGGAACTGCCAGAAGGCCCTCTGAGCTGGACCTCAGTCACGGTTTTAAAACACAGCCAGTGCACATTTAAATCATACGACTTCCCCTAAAGAATCCTGGGAATCGTAGATTGCTAAGGGCACTGGGAACTGCAGCTCTTTGAGGAAGAAACTACAATTATCAGCATTCTTTGGGGGAGCCATGTGTTGTAAATGTGCATTGGCTGTGCCTTAAATGTATGGCATGGTTCTATCCAGAGGCAATATAGACTTCCTACACAGCTGCCTGGGCTGTGAGGAATCAGCTCACAAAGTTTGTAAATATTGTTGGGACAGATTCCATTTGCCTTACAGGTAGGAGAAGTCTTTATTTGGATGTTCATTGAGACAAATCAAGACTTCTGTCATATACTCCTGATGGATGAGGAGCAGAGGGGTGGGATGGGAGAAGATAATGCCAGGAGTGTGTTTCTTAATGCAGCCTCACATGATATGCACATCAAATTCTATCCTATTATTTGTACCAAAGCTAAGTGGTGGGTCAAAATTTCTCCCTACTTCAGGTAGCTGAGGACAACTACCAGGCTCTCCAGAGTTTCTTTGCTAAATTCCCAGACTTTGCAAACAACGAATTTTATGTTTTTGGGGAAAGTTATGGTGGAATCTATGTCCCTACTCTCACTGCCAAGATTGCGGAAGGATCAGCAGGAATTAACCTGAAGGTAAACACAATCGCGGCACAGGAAGCAGAGTCACTGGAAAACTAGGAGAGCTAAGATCTTCTATGTAGGCCAAATGGCACATTTAGGGGCAATGAGTGAGCACTGCCAACCCACAAGCAGAAGCCACTAATGCAGATTTTGCCCTGATGACAACAAGCCCTGAAGGCCTCACTCCTCTCACATCCAAACCAGGCCACATGGAAAGGACATGCCTAGAAGTGGGGAGGTAGATCCGCTTTGAAGGCCTTGCTTAGTAGCTGCCTCTGAATGTCCGGTGCCATTGCCCCACATCCAGTTGTGCTGTATCTCAAGAGGCACTAGTCACTACAGTTCCTCTGCCTGCTATCTTCAAACCTGGCATCAGGCCTGGTTCTAATTATAGCCTTTCAACTAACTATCCCATCATCCAATTTCATACAACTCCTCCTTTCTTGGCATGATCTTTTGTTATCTGATTCCTCAGGGATTTGGAGTTGGCAATGGCATGCTGAGCTATTTCCTCAATGACGAGACACTGATGGAATTTGCCTACTACCATGGAGTGTTTGGAGATGAGTGAGTACAGAAGAGGACAAGGGGAGTTGGGTCAGCAAGTGGCCACAAGTAAATCTCCCACCATACAAGTCAACAACTGGTAGCTCCAAGTTCACACCTGGCCTCTAAAAGAATTGTCCCCGCCTTCTCCATTTGCCAGATCAAATCAGAAGCAAAAAAGGAGAGTGGAGACTGTAGTAAAGTGTCTTGCCCTTATTATGTATCACTGAGGACATCAGAAACAAGAAACTGGCAAGCAAGGTGGTTGGACGGCAAGTGAGTCAAAGGTGTGCTAAATAAGGGGAAGCCATTGTTTCCTGTCCTTCCTTCAGTGAATAAAATTAGCAATTATCTCCACTGAAGAGAGGACAGAAAGGAAAGCTTAACTTGCAGAAACTGTAGGCAGAATAGTCAGGGAGGTTGTTGACATCTCCAAGGAACACAGGACAGATATCTGTCAACATTTGAACTATCTGTTCTCCTTTGTTGGGCAGGGGAGCCGGTGTGTGTGTGTGTGCGCGCACTTTGTGCTTCTAAGTTGTGAACCACCCTGTGATCTTTGAGTGAAGGGTGGTATACAAATTTAATGACTGAATAAAAATGAATAAGCTTCCCTCTACCTGACACTCCACCTCCTTCTCTCCTGCCTTACAGCTTGTGGGCCTCCTTGAACGAAAACTGCTGTGATGAAGGAACTTGCAACTTCTCCAGCAACATGAACAGTGATTGTATCACAGCAGTGAGTGCCTGGACTGAAAATCCTTGATACTAACTCATGTAGTGTGCACTTTGCAAACTCCATTTGCACCTGGCCACAAACTAGAATGTTCTAACTGTTATGCAATAATGTGTTTTGGCCTGAACTGGTAGATTATGGTTTAGTAAAGTCTTCCGGAAATGTCTCTGACCTATTTTGTGCCCATAGCACCTACTACACCAAATTCTCTGAACAGCATTAGGATGTTGCCAACATGTTACCACACCGTTGAAATAATTGCAATGGGTGCTAATTACGTAGTTACTGGGCTAAGTTCAATGTGCTGGTTTTGGCGCATAAATCCCTATACACCTTGGAACTAGGATTCCTGATAATCCCACCCCTTATATATTCAGTTGATCACAGTGCTCTATAGGTGAAGACTGCCTGCAGATACCATCTTATAATGAGGTCTATTCTGCACAATGTAGTAATCAGGTCCTTAGTGTTGGGACACCTAACCTTTGGAATCCCCTCCCCTTGAATATTACACAGGTGCAATCTCTTGTCTTTTCAGTGGTTATCTTTACCCTAGTCAGCATCTGTACTGGAATTGTTTTTAAGATTTTGGAATATGTTTTATCGCTTTGTTGTTAGCTGCCCTGGGCTCCTTTGGGCAGAAGGGCAAGATATGAATTTGATAATAAACCCATAAAAATAAACTGATGACCCTCAAAGGCTTTAAATATTACCGAATTCCACACATCTGTTTCCTTTCTCCTCTTTCTGCACATAAACTCAGAGCGTAGCTAACTCTTCTCTTCTTCCCTGTTCCCATCCTCAAGATATCACAAGCCTATGGAATTCTTTATGGAATTGGCCTCAACGTGTACAACCTCTACGCATCTTGCTGGGGAGGAGCACACTACCAGGAGCGTTATGAAGCTGATTTCTCGAGCCTCTTCCACCACTACCAGTTTGATGTTCCAGTGCCAGTGAGTAGCTAGGCTATCTTCATCAAATGTACATCACTCAGGTGGCTCTAGCGATTCTGTGAATTTGGCAAACTTAAAAAAACCAAAAAAAACCCCCATTTTCTTAAGCATTAATATTCAGTATGGAAATTTATTCCCAAAAGTTTATGCTGTGAAGGCATGATTCATCCATTTATAAATGAACTATGGGCCACTTGCTGAATCAGGCTTAGGTCTGGCAAAGCAAGGTGCTGGTATCTTGCACCAGCTTTTCCCAGAAGAATTCAACCTCATCTTGCCTTCTCCTTGCTTTCACTTTCAGAAAATTGGCTCTATCCCAGGAGTGCCACATTGTATAAATGCCACCGCTATGTATGTGTGGCTGAACCAGGATGAAGTCCGGCAGGCTCTCCACATCCCCAGCACTCTCCCAGACTGGGAGCTCTGCAGGTGACTCCCATCAAATGTTTCTGCCCTTCAGAAGCATGCAAAAGTTGTTTGGTAATGGAATGGTAATGAAGGGCAGTGGCCTGGCGAGGCTTTGTGAAAAAGTGGTGTTTCTCTGCTGGTATAGAACTGATGCACTGCAGGTTGCCAGAGCTTGATAACATATGGGTATGTACTAGGACTGAGATCAAATGAAAATGCAGACTGCAACAAAAACAGCTTCCCCATTTTTGTTTTGACAACCCTCTAATATGAAGCACCTGGTTCACTCTGCCCATACTTTATTGCCCTAAGCCTGGAAGCTGGGGAAGTGATGTCAGAATTATCTGCAAGGGTAGTCTCCTTTCCCAGATAATTCTGTCCCAAATACTTCCAATTTTTGTATGGATGTACAATATGAAATCAAGTGAAGGGAACTGAAGATTTTATTGATGTACTGACTATCTTGCTTCTTCAAGACCCCTTGGGTGAGCTGACAGATCTCCAATACTGATAGTCCTGGGAGAACAACAATCATGTTACAGTCATCTTGTAAGATGTGGCATAAGTCCTTTATGATATTGAAGAAATCTTTCCCCCGCTTCTTTATTGGGGTTGCATGCATAGTGAGTCATCTGGTAGAGCTTTTTCAGGTTACAAATGGACCTTTCTTCTCCTTGTTCATCTTACTGACATGCAGTCATCAATAGTCTTCTGTGGTATTTTTGTTGGGCATTTGGAGGAGTGTGCAAAACCTTATCATTTTTTATTTGGGTATTTCAGTCTCACTGAGAAGTTACATTACATGTTCAGGAAATTTATTTGCAAAAATAACTTCTCCATGGGTAAGGTTTTCCACATGGCTAATCCTTACGTTTGTTCACACCTAGCATAGTTGTGCATTTTTCTGTACTGTACAGCATTTTTCTGTACAGTACTTAGAAAAGTACTGATGCTTACCACCATTTTCCATTAAAATGTCGTAATGTGGCTTAGATGGTTTTCCTTAAAAGAGACAATGAATACAACAACTAACTGCTACTACTGGGCATTAAAAGATTTTGGCTGAAACTAATAAGTTGGATCTCAATTGTATGAGAATTCTGAAGCAGTTGTAAAACAAACTGCCTTCCAGACATCACTGGATTAAATTATAAAGGATATTTGTCTCAGTTGTGGACCGCTAAGGTTGGGAACATTTATTTCTCCCCAGCTTATTTATTATTCTTCCTCTGGGGCAAGGTATAGAGTACATGGGTTTGTATATTCAGCATCATTTCCTCTTGAAACCACTTGGTGGTGGATGGCCTTGGCACATGCTCATATTCTGATAGGCCTGCAGGGGCAAGAAAGGAATTCTGTGGCTGCTGGCAGTCAATGAGAACCCCAACTTGCATGCTCTTGGCAGCTTGGATTTGCATTTTGGTGACAAAATCAAAAGGGCACCCTTGATTGATCTTACTGGTGAAACAAAGGGGAGAGGGGATAAGGGGCCCAAGCTCCTTGAAACCCCCCAATGCATTTCTCTTCTCCATGCAGTACACAGGTTAGCGCTCATTACCAAAGGGTGTACAGAGACATGACTCCCTTCTACAAGTATCTGCTGGCTCAGGACCTACGAGCATTGGTTTATAATGGAGACGTGGACATGGCCTGCAACTTCTTGGGGGCTGAAAAGTTTGTTGAGTCTTTAAATCAGACTGTAAGTAACTCCTTTGAACTTTGCATATCTTAAGTGCTGTATTGAAAACCTATTGCTCCTTAATTTATGTGGGAAGACACAGCTGATCCTGCCTTTTAGGACCCAGGTTTCCAACACCGACAGATGTGCAGTTGTTGTTAAAGACATAACCAAGCTGTCATTTAGAAAAGAAGTTAGAATGGATGGGCAGAGATGAAGAGAAAGTTAGCAAAACATGATCTGGAGTAATAAGTCTACTAAGAGCCAGTTTTGGAGCATCCGTGATAGACTAGTATGTACACTAATATTGGGTCTGCTGTCCATTTCCAGTTTGTGACCTTCTTTTTCATTAATTCCACAGGTGCTAAATGATTACCAGCCCTGGTATTTCAATGATCAGATTGCAGGATTTTTCAAGGAGTATGAGAAGATCACATTTCTCACCGTAAAGGTCAGTGGGCATTATACTTTTCATTATTTAAAAGATTTACGCCGTGCTTCTCCCCTGTACAACAGTGTTACTCAAAGCAGATTTAAAGTAAAAATCAGCAACAAGCTAATAATTAAAAGACAAAATAACAAGTTTATGAACAGCAGGATAACACAAAAACAGGAAGAGCAACACTAACAGCCAATACTTTAAAGCAGGAGCAGAGCCAAAAGCTTGTTTAGAAAGCACATTATATGGGCTCAGTTATTTTTTAAGCATGACATGGCTCTCAAGATAGAGGTTTGTGATGGGCGCAGTGACTGCTTTACAGATTTCATCCCAACACAGCCACAGAAAAAGGTTGACCCCTCTTCCAACAGTAAATAAAGCCAATATATAAAGCATTGGGTTATAAAAGATTGCTACTTCTACTCTTCCAGCTTTTCCTTCAGGTTCTAGGAGGAGGAAGCACCTTTTATTTATTAGCCAAAATGGGTCCTAGCAGGCAAAAGTGCTGATCTGGGTAACAGTTTTACATTGGGAATCTTCTGCCCTTAAAAATGAGGCTTTTTGCTCCCAGGATAAACCTTTAAGAAAAAGCCTGGGGGAAACTGCTGCACTGACTACCAATCAGAGACAGACCAAATAAAATGTTGCCCCCAATACATGGGGGGGGGGGTTTGGCTGGCACTCATGGCTTGATTGAGTTTACACTACTTCTAGCCCGGGAAATGCTATTACTTGCTAGATCACCTCCCTATCAAGCGACAACTATGATTTTAGTACACAGTTAAACAGGACCTGCCATCTGTTCCATGTGCCCTACAGAAGCAGCCAGTCCCTCACCTATGTGTTTGTGTGCAGTGTCCCATAAAAAATGCTGGTCAGAGTTAGAGCATAAGCAGCCAACAGAATACACGTTGGAGGCAATGGCTTCTCAAGCTAACACGTTGGAGGCAATGGCTTCTCAAGCTGGAGAGACCCATTATTAAAAGGGCTTAGGTGTAATCCTGGGCCCTGTAACAAAGGCCTGGTTCTCATGTAACATTAAACTATGGTTTGTTAGTGTAACTGTGGTTTGTCTGAACATGTGAAAACATATCAGCAAACTAGCCTGTTTATTTTCTGTCAGCAAATGACAATGTGAAGCCATGGCTTGGTATTGACTTAAAAATCATGGCTTATTCTAACTATGGTTTAACATTACTTATGAACCTAACAACCCTGCTTAACTATGGTTGTTTTCCCTACCTGTTACCCCAGATGCTCCTCAAGCTGGGAAGGCATGACGCAAGAGTAGCTAGAAAACAAAATAAGATCTAAGCAGGTGTGGGGAACCTTTGGTTTGCCAGCTGTTGCTGAACCACCACTCCCATCAGTCCCAGCAAGCATGGCTAATGATGATGGGAGTTGTAGTTCAGCAACAACTGGAGGGCCACGGTTTCCCACACCTGCTCTAAATAAACAATACATGGCTTGTTTGTTAAATAACATTAACCCCAATTTATGTGAAAACACAGCCAATATGTGATTAATTGTACACACATTATCAAGACAGCACTGGCAGAAAGTTGCTTTCTCTCCTTCACACAGATGTTGCCTCTTCTTGCTCTGCTCAATATAAGCTTCCAGTATCCTTCACGATGTTTTAGGCAGGGGGAAATTATTTCAGATGTGCTTTCTCAGCTCTTTTCTAAACCGTCTTCTCTCTTATATATAGGGTGCTGGTCACATGGTTCCACAGTATAAGCCTGGACAAGCTCAGAAGATGTTTGAATGCTTCCTCTCCAAAGCCAGCTACATCTGATCTAATGCCTTTTAAAATAGTAAATGTCACTGAAAAGTTATGGGGAAATGGTATTCCACATAGTACGCAATACTTTGTAACATAGTAACATAATTGAAGCTATGTACATACTTATCTTCTTATGACTGAATAGTTGCAAAAACTTATTAAATCATGTAATCTCTTGGGTGTGTGGTCAATCTTGGCAGGGCAGGGAGAACAGATACGTCTATGGCACTTTGGGGGGGGGGCATCACACAGAAATGCCCCCCGCTCTGTGGTAGAGAACCTATAACATGACCTGATTCTAGGGCTGACATACATCATGTTTTTGTATATATAAAAAAGCTCAACAACTTTTGGGGTGTCCTGGTTTTTACTTTTTGAAATATGGCAACCCTACCTGAATATATTTATTATATTTATATACTGCTTTCAGAAAAATATTGTTTCACAAAGCAGCTTACATAAAAAAAGTAGCAGGCCCTTCCCTTTGACTTACCAACTAAAAGAAAGCAAGAGAAACAGGGGAGATCAGCCTAATGTTGTGAGAACAGAGCATAAGTTGTACAAAAGCCTCCACATCCAGCTGAGGTTATGCTCCTTTCCTCACATAAAAGTGGTGCAAGTATGCAACTGGCTCTTCATCGTCTGGTTGGTGACATAGGGCCAGAATGGCTTGCTCTTCCCTTGCCAAAGAGCAACAGGCAGTTGGAAGTGTTTTTTGTTGTTGTGGGAAAGGAGCAAGGTCTCTGAGGCTGCTCTGTCACTGGGTAGGACCAGGCTGGTCATCCGATTGCCATAGGGGCAGAGGGAGGGGGCAGGGATTGTCTCAACTCTACCCAGCTTTTCATGCTATGACAGAAAATCCTCCTCCACTCCAACCTGAGGTCTACAAGGCTCACAAGCTGCCAAAACAGATTTTACAAAGTCCTGCCTACTTGGCTGGAGCCCTTGAAGAGCAAAGCCACAAACAGCAAGAGAGTTACAGGGGAAACTACCAGTGTCCTAGTGGTGTTTCGCAACATTGACCTGTTGCAGGACCTTAGCCAGACCTTAGCAGAGCATATGCAGAGTTCCGGAAAGCAATCAGTTGCAGGCAGGATGGACGAAGCAGGAACAAGACGCTGCTACCAGTAATTTGGTTATTTAGAGGTGTTTATTATTTACAGCAGACTCCACAAGTTACTATATACAAGAACAGAAACAGATCTTAACTAGCTCTCTCATAACAAACTCCAAACGACTCTCAGAACACCACACTGATCAACAAACTATCCAGTCAGTAAGGTCATAAGTCATCATGCCTGTGTGAGACCTCAACCAATGGTAGAGCAGTATCCAAGGTCTCATATCTCCAGGCAGAATAACTCCTCTCTGCTCAGCCATCCTTGGCTTTCAGCCAACTCTTAATTGACTGTGTGAAGCTGCACAGAATGGCACGTAGTCAAAAAACCCAGTATGTCCTACTCTGCAGAGCCAAACCATATGCAATGATGCCTTTTTGCAATTCACTTTGGGGAAGGGGGAGAAAGATCAGGATTGGGGTTCTGGGATTTAAAACAACCTATTTCCTAGAATTAAAACTCTGGTCTGTGCAAGGATACCCTACCCCAGGTAATTTTTGCTGGGAAAATGGCAGCAGGGGAAGATTAATACCAACACCCATTCTTGTTGGAACCAGGCAGAGGGCCTTCTCGGTAGTGGCGCCCGCCCTGTGGAACGCCCTCCCATCAGATGTCAAAGCGATAAACAACTACCTGACATTCAGAAGACGACATTTTAGTGTATTTTTCATCTTTGTTGGAAGCCGCCCAGAGTGGCTGGGGAAACCCAGCCAGATGGGCGGGGTACAAATAATAAATTATTATTATTATTGTTGTTGTTGTTGTTACATATCAGAAGTTTAAGAAGAGCCATTGGAAGGCCCCTCCACAAGAGGTTCAGAGTGGCAACACGAGAATGGTCCTTTTCTGCAATGGCTTTCCATTTGTGGAATGGTCCTCTTTAACCAGGCCTTTGGCCAACTGACATCCGGTGCCCTTTTAAAATGTGCTGTGGAAGGAGATATTATTGAGTTGTCTTTGATTTTATTTTTATTACATATTTTGTGTTTTGTACATTGTGATTTTATGTTGTGGACTGCCGAGATTTATGGGTGGTATACAAATTAAATAAACTGGAAGAGCACTGCTTGATCAGGCCATCAACCTGGTCCAACAACCTATTTTCAGAGTGGCCAATCCAATGCCTGCCAGAAGCCCCAAAGCAGACACATGAAGGCAACACACTTGTGCTGTCCACTAACCTACTTGGAGGCCTCTCAGCCTTCACTACTGGCGGCACTGTACACAGCTGCCCTGGCTAGTATCCATTCTCCTCCTCCACGAATGTGCCTAAAAAGATTTGTTAAAGCCCTCAGAGTTGTGGGCCTCGCAACACACTTTAATTAGGCGAGGAGGAAGTAGCAGAGAGTTGGTCGGGCCTGAATCTTGCAACATTCAGCTTCACTGGCGGGGGTCCAACGTTACGGGGGGGGGGACTTCTTTGCCCACTTTCTCCACCGCACCGCCGTGGTTTTAAGCACCTCTTTCACGTCCGCTCTCAGTTGCCCTTTTTATTTTCCTGAAGGAAACAGACCCCAATGGCACGTGGTTTCCCCCACCCAGGATGCTGCTTCTCCAACTCTTTGGTCCCCCTCAGCCCCCCGTCTACTCTGGCCCCGCGGAGAAGCCCCAGGGAAGCGGCCTTCCGAGAGGACCCCACAAGCCAGGCACCGGGAGCGGCTCCGAAGGGAGGCTGCGAAGACCCGCTTAGCAGCTGCACAACCGCCTCAGGCGCACCCCCGCTCTCCGGGAAGCCCGTGCGCATGCGCTTCCTTACAGGGTGGAGTGCTCGTCGACCTCCTAGCTGCCCCGTTACACTTCCCAAGGAATCGCGCCTCACGCCTGGCTCCTCGGCCACAGCAACCGCGCCCGACTGTTATTGGTCGTAGCTGACACGCTCCCTTCGTGGCGCCACGTTATGATTGGCCAAGCTGAGCTCAATATTGCCTTTAGCCAATCCTTGTCGGCCGATAGTTCTGCAGCGCCCCCTAGCTATCTCCTCCACTTTGCGCCGCCTTCCAGCAACCACTTCCGAACACGGATTGGGTAACCTGGCCTTCGTCCCTACGCAGACGCAAAGGGGAAAAATAATATCGCGCTGCCCCTCGAGGTGGGGATTGGACGAAAGCAGGGAGGCGGGATCGAGCGCGGAGCTGGACACAGCCTGCGATTGGGCCAGGGCTTCCTCGCGCGGGCGAGCTAAGCGAGATCGAGGAGCCCCCGCCCCCTGGCCTTACGTCCGTCGCAGGGGAAGACGGGAAGAGAAGGGCCGCGACGTGAGCGCGCGACTCCCGGCGCCATTTTGTTTGGGAACCAGCGGAGGAGGTAGCTAGAGAAGCGCGAGCGGCTCAGCCAGGCGCCCGCCCCGGCCCCGAGACCCTCGCCCCCGGCCCGCCCCAGGTGAGAACCGCGCCGTTCGCTCCAGGCGGCAAGGCCGGCGCTGGCGGAAGCCACTGGGAGGCCGAGCGGTAGTGGCGGTAGCGGTGGGCGGCCTGCGTCCCGCGTCTCTCCCGGCGTAGCCGGCGCTGAAGCGCTAAGCAAAGGAGTGGTGAGCTGGGCCTGCCCGTAGCTCGCCTGTCCCTGCACGTGTTGTCCCCTGTGGTGGTGTGAGGAGGCCTTCCGGAGACCCCCTGCCCCTCTCTCCCTCCTTCCCCTCTTGCGCCCCGAAGGCGAGTCCGGCCGCGGAATAAATAAAAGCCGAGGGTCGCTCGCGGCAACGGCGGGCTTCTGCCTGCACCCAGGAGGCCGTCCCAATTGGGCCGCTGAGAAATGGTGAGGGGCCCCGTCCGCTCCGTTGGCCTGTCCTGCCCGCCCTCCGAAGCCGGAAGTGACTTGGGCCACTACTTGTGGGAGCGAACGAGGCGGGTCGGGAAGCGTTGTTGCTTGTTCAGAGGCTTTAGTTAATCCATGTCGAGGCGCCCGCCAGCCCCAGGTGTGCGCCGCCCTTGGGCTTCCTCAGCCGCTCCCGAATCGTCTTGTAGGATACCCGTCAGAGGCTGCTACAATACAGGCGGAGAAAGAGCTTAATTCCCGTTTTTGTTCTTTTTTCCTCCTATCTCTGATCCACGACGGACTTGAATCTGCTTATAGGTGCTATATCTGTTTCAAACGTCCTATAAACATCCTTACTTTACCGGGGATAGACGGGGAGGTAGTGGGATCTTATTTCTGGCAAAAGTCTGTGGTCTGGTGCCAGTTTGGCCGGGCTTCTTTTGGCAGGTGAGACAGGCACTGGAATAATGCTTTCTGGTAACTTGAAGAATGATTTATTTGCTTGTCTTCATATTACAGAACTGAAACCATTATCCTTTCATGTGAACCGCATGGTTTCACCTATATGGGCTTGGACTTTTCTTGTACCAAAAAAAAAAGTGATCTAAAGTGTTGTTAATAAGAAAATAACTAAGAATATGGGAGAACAAGACTTACTGAAGTAGAGCCTGCATAGCTTCTGCAAAGACAACTCTTGTCTTATGAAGCTATTAAGAGTTCTTTGAGAATGTCAATAAACATTGTTAGAGGTGATCTGCTTACAGTACTTGCATTTCAAAAAGCTTATGACAAGTTTATGACAAGAGGAATTGGTTAATAGGAAGCAAACAGTAGGAATAAACGGAAAGTTCTCCGAATGGAGAGCTGTAGAAAGTGGAGTTTTCCAGGAATTGATACTGTGCCTTTTAACTTGTTCATAGAGGATCTAGACATAGGAGTGAGCAATGAGGTGCCCAAAATATTTTCAAGAGCTTCAAAAAATATTCTCTAAACTGAGTGAATGGACTGTAAAATGGCAAATGCAATTCAGTGTGTAGAAAGTGTGATGCAAAGAATAATAATGCATCTATGCTCATGGAGTCTGAACTGGCAGTGACTGACCAGGAATGAGCCATTGGGGTCATAGTAGGTAACTCAATGAGGATGTCTACCCCAGTGTGCAAAAGGCATACTAGGGTGGAAAAATTAAAATAAAACTTTCAGTATCATAGCGCCATTATACAAATATATGGTATGATATGATGGAAGTTTATAAAATTATTCACAGCATGGATAAAGTGGGAAGAGAAAAGTTTTTCTCTCTGTGTCATAGCACTAGAACTCATGAACATGCAGTGAAGCTTAGTGTTGGAAGATTGAGGATTGGCAAAAGGAAGTACAGTCATACCTCATGTTACATTTCATGTTATGTTTTTTCATGTTGCGAACCGGAAGTACCGGAAAGGGTTACTTCTGGGTTTCGCTGCTCGCGCATGTGCACAAGTGCCAAATCACACCGTGCACCTGCGCACTTTCAGGTTGCGAACGGGCCTCTGGAACAGATCCCGTTCACAACCAGAGGTACCACTGTAATTCTTCACACAGTGCATAGTTAAACTGAAACCTGCTCCTACAGAAGACTAATGGCAACCCATTTGAATGGCTTTCAGTGGCTACTGGCCATGATAGCTGTGGTTTGGCTCAAGTTAGAAGCAATAATGGATCCAACAACTTAGGCCTAATTATTGTGTAAAGGAGTGGATTTAGCAGACCGATGAATTAGGAAGTTGCTGGTTCAAATCTCACTTTACCATGAATTAGCTAGACCATCTTGAGGAACAGCTCTTTCAGCTTTAGGATCCCAATCAAATTCAGCAAAAGTATTGGCTTCCTTTGCAGCACAATTGTAGTTAGCTCTACCTTGTAATCCTTGGTAGGTGGCAAACTTTAGTGCTAAGTTATGTGATTTTCGAGCTCTGTTCAGGATGTTCCATATTTAACTCATACAGGTTAAAGCATTTAACATCCGTCAACATTGTACGTAGTTCCATTTGTTCAACGTACACAACAGGTACTACTAACCTTTACCCTTGATACTGCGTGTGAGGCAATAAACTAATATGGGTGGGGCAGAAGCTGCTGCATGCTCATTTAGACATTTCGATCAGTTTATGTTGGCTACTCATGTTTTGTTTCCCACTTGTGTGCAATTCTCATCTTGCTCTCATTTTTCAAGAAGCTCTTCCTTTCACCCTTCCTCCCCCTCCCCCTTTTGAAACATTTAAATTTGTTTTATCTTACACATTCATCATGATTTTTTATTTTAATATGCTGTTAGTTTTTGAGAATACTAAGCTACTCAATTCTGCCTTTTAGATAATTAGATTTATATATTTATTTAAGGTGGCTTTGTGCCCCTGTGTGTCACAATGTAGTTTGAGTGGTAGTCCTACCAGTTGGTTAGTATCTGTGCAGAGTGGCTAATGCTTAAGTTGCTGAAAGCTGTTTTGTTGTAATCTAAATTGTAGTGTAGCTAGTCGATTCCTTTGTCTTAAACCTTGCTGCTTAAATGCTAAAAGTTCCCTAGCTGAATTTGGGCTAACCTTGATAGACTTTGACTACCCACTATGTATTTCACCAATATTGGCTACCCTCATGAAAATAAAATTAAAAAATCCCTTCCAGTAGCACCTTAGAGACCAACTAAGTTAGTTACTGGTATGAGCTTTTGTGTGCATGCACACTTCTTCAGAAAATAGTTTATTTCATGAAAATAATTTATTTGGCAAGTGGAAAGGTTTCTGTTCAGTTCTCATCTTCCTTGATCTCTCTGCCACCCCTTGATTCAGCTGATCACAATTAAGTTGTGATTCCCTTTAAGCCCTAGGTCCTTGATTCTGTCCTCAGTTGATTCTCTTCCTAACTGGCTAATCATTATTTATTTAGAAAAGTATATATATGTTGCTCTCAGAAAACATTGGGGTATTATACATCAACATTATAACAATCCTTTAAAAGCAGTACAGAACAATCATTAAAATGACTGGCTGCTCAAGAAAATGCTAAGCAATTGCATAGGCATTAAAAAGTCTTCAAGAGATGCTTGACAGTCAAAAGTAAGGGTGCCTGCCAAATCACTGCTGCAAAAGTGTTCCACAGCATGGGACACCAGTGACACCAAATGACTGACTTCTAGTTGAGGCCAGTCAGACTTCTAACACACGAGAGGAATGTCTTCCTCTGCTTTCTCAGTTTGTAGGGATCCCTTAGGGTTCTGTTTTTGGCTCTCTGCTATTTCTCTTGGTACATTCTTTTTGGGTAACCTCATCACATACTGTGGCTTTGCTACCACTTGTATGCTAATGCTGTACAGCTGTACCCCAAAAAAATATTTATTTCCCTCCAATCCCATATCACTTCTCTGATATTTCCACTGGGATGTGTCATTGTTGCCAGCACAGTGGACCCTCAGGTTATGTTACCTTTGGGTAACGTAACTTTCGGGTTGCGAATGCAGCAAAGTATATACTTCCAGGTTTCACCGCATGCGCAGAAGTGTTTTGTCATGCCGTGCGTGTGCGCAGAAACTTTGTGTGTGCAGTGTGCGCAGAAACTAGATGCAGACTTTTCGGGGTACGTACGGACCCCTGGAATGAATTAAGTTCGTATCTGGAGGGACCACTGTACATCCACAGCCAAACGTCTCATCTTTCCTCCCGTCTACCAATCTCATTTACACTTCCTCTATTGCCCACTTCATCAGGATGAAATCTTTGTTTCTCTGACTTTTTTTGTGTGCTTTTGTCCCATATTCAGTCCATCCACAAATCAATGCCACTTCTCTCCATATATTACAGAATGATCATCTTTCTTCAGCAGAATTTCAGGCCTTGCAATCTTTTCCGCATTGGGCTTGGAAGTGGCCTGTAAAAACTGAAAGCAAAAGTGGTGAAGATTTCAAGATTGCCTTGTAAACATGAAGCAATTTTATCATTTCATAAGTTTGGAATCTATATTGGCAGGACAATAACCTATTAAGAAACCTACAATCCTAATGATAAGCTTCCGTCAAGAGAGGCAAATGCCAATGAACAGATCATTTAAAATTATTTTTAAAAATTGTATATTTGCTTAAAACAATAATTGGGAGTTGGTACTTGGGTACACATCTTATACATGACACTTCATGCTGTTGAAAGTGTAAATAAACTCCTGTGTTCTCATTAACAAGTGAAGACTATTCATAATTCTATAGATCTGAATAAAATAGTCTTTTGCTCCGATTGGACTTATTGACTGTATTTGGACAATACACTAAACAGGGATTTTAGTGTTCTTTGGCTTGTGCACTACTTCCCTCTTCCAGTGCAACCTAGAGGAGGAAGTCGAAAGCACTTGTTTTTTATTCCACCTTGGAGTGGCTTGTTATGCCCAAACTAGGGCCAAATGTGGTTAGTTTTAACTCTGGTTGGTTTGTCCGAATAGGGCAACTTCAGACTGTGGCTTATGATGCTGGCTTTGAATAGCCACAAGCCTACCTGTAGCCCCAGATTGACTTTCAATACCATTTTCTCCCATGCCACGCTCACCTATGACTTCAGGTGTGGGGCAGGTACTGCTGTGGCTCTAGAGCAGCCTTTCTCAACCTGTGCATCCCAAAATGTAGTTCAACAACATCACTCCTAGCTAGCAAGGCCAGAGCTCAGGGATGATGGGAGTTGTAGTCCAACAACATCTGGGGACCCACAGGTTGAGAACCGCTGCTCTAGAGAAACAATTGAGAGCATTACCGTGATCTGCCACTTGTTCCTTTTAGCTCCCAAATGCAGATGATCCTTGACTCGCTTTCATTGCTGAATTGAAATTCAATGTCAAATACAAGCCCTCCTTTTGGAAGGGTAAGTGGCAGAATATTCTTCTGCGGAATAAACTTCCTCTGCAGTCCCAATTTTAATTAAATTTGGGGCTGGAAAGTATCCAGAGTGTACTTTGAGTGCTCTTTGATTCTTCAGTTGAAGGTGGTTCACAGATGGTGTGGCAGTTTTGGATTCAGCCCTCGGGGCCGGATCTAGTTCCTGACCCCTGAAATAAACTAGTTCAAACTGCCTTTAACAGCCTTATCGAATCTGCAACCTTTTGCTTGCAAAGCAAGTGCTTTCCCATAAAACTCTGGCCTGTACCATCATTACATTTACGATTGTTTAGTTATACATGACCAGTCACTAGCAAATAGATTATGTATAATTATTGCTATTTTGTCTTGCAGGTGCCATGGTTCAGAACAGAGTGAGAATACTGGGAAAGAAGAGCTGAACATACAGCATAAATTGATTATATAGGCTAACTGGAAAAAAATTAACCTGTCTCTGAGGTGACTAAAGGGGAATAATGGTGATTTTGCGCCGGGCTCGGCCGCCTGCTTCCGCCCCAACCAGCAATGAATCTTGACTCGCTCTCGCTGGCCTTGTCTCAAATCAGCTACCTGGTGGACAATTTAACCAAGAAAAACTACAGAGCCAGCCAGCAGGAAATACAGCATGTAAGTCAATAACTAATGCCATTAAAAAAAGAAATGAAAAGGGTATCCACAACTTAGTTTGTACTGTTTATATTCCTACTTCTCACTGCTTGATTGGTTTAGTTGCTAGAACAATCTTCCCCAACCTGGTAATCTCCAGATGTTGTGGATTACAGCTCTGACCACTGACCATGTTAACTGGTTGATGTGATTTGTAGTGCAAAACACCACAGGCCACTAAGATCTTACTATATTTTGCTTGCTGGGAGTTGACAATTGTGAAGTTTATTAAAGTTTCATATCTTATTTATCCTGTTATTTCATCTTTTTTTGTTTGTTTGTACCTGAATTGATTTTACGACATTGGCTTTAATTACGCAGTGGTCCTGTAGAGTTATTGCTCATTTCCATGTTTATAACAGAGTTCTTTTGAGTATTTAAAATCAGCCTGTCCTGACCTTCTTGCAATGTCTTATAGTAATTTAATGCAAAATTAAATTGGCAATACTTAGTTCATTCTAGGGTGAATTTATTGCAAGTGTTATTACTGTCTGTTTTCCTTATTAAATGAAAATTGTTCATTCTAGCTTGTATTTTTCATAGTTACAAAAGTAGTGGCCTCTTTCTTTTTTTGCATTCCTTTTTTGAATGGTTAGATTTTTTAAAAAGGGGAAAAAAAGAATTGAGGCTGGTACTGGTGGTGGAAATGATGGTGAAAATAGTGAAGTGAACCTTCAAGTTTGCAGTTCCCTGCCCAGTGTGGCTAGTAATGTCATTTAATTCTCAACCTGGATGAGATATGAAAAAGTGAATGTGGAAGAAGTGTAGCATGAAGCATGAAGAACAATTACTCCAGGGCAACATCTTTGTGGCACCATATGCCCATGTTGTTGCTGCCCTAGTTTTCCTGCAAACTTTTGAAGCTGGCAGAGGGTTTTTGGTTAGCGGTGTGTTCTGGTCTTCCTCACTTGAAGGGTCTTAGTACTACTTAGAAGTATGCTACTTTGATCCTTGTTTACATCCAACTTTCAAATGATTTTTAACTTCTATGTTTAAGGTCTTTAAATAACTGATTCTTTTGTAAAGTTTTAAATTTTCATTTTATAGTGTATATAATATGGAGAACAATTATAATAGACCAAAATTAAAACACGAAAAACAAAACTATAAAATATGCACGTAGCAGGGGGAAATAAGACTTTTCGTATTGCAAGCAGACCGTAAGCAATGCAAAAAAAGAATTTGAGGATGACAGCTGCTAAAAACAAAAATCAACAACCATAAAATACTTGAGTAGTTAGAGACCATCTAGGTAGACAGCTGGACCTTTGAACAGTAAAGGAGTCAAAAGCTGTCAAAAGGAAGAAAAGGTGAATGCAGAGAAGCTGAATGAATTCACAGCAGAAGATATAAGGAAAGCCCCTGTGCTTAAACTCACGTTTGCTCTTTCTTCATTGACAAAATAAGCTGTTGCATCTTCTTTAAAAGAAGCTACAAGTCAGCCCAGCCTGGATCCAGATGATATTAACTATAGGCCAGTGGCTAATGTTTCCTTATCAGTTTATTGCAGTGCACTATATGGGGTTCCCCTTGAAGATGGTTTGGAAGCTGCAACTGGTGCATAATATAGCAGCTAGCTAGGTTACTGCTGGGTGTTACTGCTGGTCCTGAAAGATTTTGTGCTGGTTGCCAATTTGCTGCTGAGCCCAGTCTAAGATGTTAATATAAAAAGCCCCAAACAACTGAATACTGGTGACAAATGAGAGGGCTGCCGCCCAGAGTGGCTGGGGAAGCCCGGCAAGATGGGTGGAGTATAAGTAATAAATTATTATTATTTATTTATTTATTTATTTATTTATTTATTTATTTATTTATTTATTTCCCTCCCTTCTGGGGTGTGTCATTGTAACATTTTCAGTGTCAAGTTAAGACATGCTTCTTTACCAAGCCTTTCAGGCAAGTGGATGCTTTCCCTTCTGCTGTATTGCTGCACTCCTGTTTTGTTGCTCTTGTGATTTTGTTTAGTTTTCTGAATTTAGCTTACAATTTTAATGAACTATATATTGTTTTCAACTGATATTTTGTATAAAATTTCCATGTCCATTTGGTGATGTGTGGGGCTGTAAGTATTTTTTAAAAAAGAAAATTGTAAATAAATCCTTCCTCACAAAGTGATCAAGAGAGTAGGGGCCTGCTCATTCTAATTATTCTTAGATGAATCTGATTATCTAGAACGGGGTCGGAAACCTCTGACCCTCCAGATGCTGCTGAACTACAACTGCCATCAGTCCCAGTAAGCATGGCTAGTGGCCAGGGTCAGGGATGATGGGAGTTGTAGTTCAGCAACATCTGGAGCGCCACAGTTCCCCGCACCCGCTCTGATATGAAGTAAACAAGCTGTGACTTGTTTGCTTGTCTGCGAGGTGAGTCATGGTCTGTTAAATAACATTAACCACAGTTTATGTGCAAACACAGCCAATATGTGATTCATTGCACACACATTATCAAAAGACAGCACTGGCAAAGAGCTGCTTTCTCTTCTTCCGCTGCTCAGTAATAAGCTTCCAGTGTCCTTTATGAAGCTTTAGGCAGGGAAAAATTATTTGAGAGGTGCTTTATCAGATTGTAGGGACGCGGGTGGCGCTGTGGGTTAAACCACAGAGCCTAGGACTTGCCGATCAGAAGGTTGGTGGTTCGAATCCCCGCAGCGGGGTGAGCTGCCGTTGTTCGGTCCCTGATCCTGCCAACCTAGCAGTTCGAAAGCACATCAAAGTGCAAGTAGATAAATAGGCACCGCTCTGGCAGGAAGGTAAACGGCGTTTCTGTGCGCTGCTCTGGTTCGCCAGAAGGGGCTTAGTCATGCTGGCCACATGACCCAGAAGCTGTACGTCGGCTCCCTCGGCCAATAAAGCGAAATGAGCGCTGCAACCCCAGAGTCGGCCACGACTGGACCTAATGGTCAGGGGTCCCTTTACCTTTACCTTATCTGATTAGTTTTGAATTGTTTATCCCTCTTATGGTTCCACAGTATAATAGGAGTTGTGATTCAACAACATCAGGAAGGCCAGAGGTTCCTAACCCAGATCCATTTCTGTTAGGCTTCTAACCTGGTTTGGAGCCAAAAATTACCCTGGTCTTCCTGTAGGCTGATCTTTGCTGGCAGATGGGAAATGGAACCTTGTTGATTCTCCTGGACCTCTCAGTAGTGTTCAGTGCCATTAATAATGATGTCCTTTCAGTTCAGCTGTCTGGTTTAAGTTTGAGAGGTACTGCTTGATGCTTGTTCTGCAGAGTTCTATTCATTTGCCCACACTGTTTAACATCTTGATGAAACCATTGAGAAAGAGCATCTGAAGATTTGGTTGAAGGTGTCACCGGAATGAAGATGATACTCAGCTTTATATTTATTGCTCACCACATGCAAGTGAGGCTGTGCACGCTGCTTGGGCATGGCAATGAACTGGATGAACTCTGAAAAACAGAGGTTCAGGGTGGGATTGAACATCACACTATGATGAATGTCCCTATTAGTACAAGCAATGCAGCTTGCCAGATGGAATGATCCTCCCTCTTCTTCCTGTGCACTGTTTTGGGGATTCTTCTGACCTCCCCTTGCAGCCAATTTTGGGGGTAGTAGGAGGAGGAGAGCAAGGAAAGCCCTGTTGTGCAAGTGGAAGCCCTCTTGCCCATAGTCACAGAAGATTAGAGGTATTGATTGGTTCAGGGTGGTCCATTGCGTGACATATGGCCTTGAGGCTTTTTTTGGCAGCCTCTGCAACATTTGACACAGACCCACCCCATTCCTCACACTGCCTTCCCAAAGCTGGTTAAGTGAGGAGCTGGACTTTGGGAAGGAAGACTGAGGACTGTAACCATGTCTTAAGAGTTCTCCCGCCTCCTTCCCAAAGGTGGGAAAGAGCTAACAAGGCTTTGGGAAGGAGGTGGCAGAACTGTAGGACCCTTATAGAGATTCATGCCTCCTTTCCAAAGCCTGGCACCTCACTTAGGCAGCTTTGCGAAGGCAGAGTGGGGGGCAGCATCAAATTTTGGCCATGCTCCCTTGTGTGCAACAGGGCAGTGTGCAGCCCATGGGCTCTGTGTCAAATTACTATTGCGGCCCACTTGGTATGAAAAGTTGGGCTGCCCTGTTTGCTTGGTTTATCCAGGTGAATAGTATTCAGCCTGTTCTAGATGGTGTTCTACTCTCCCTAAAGGATCAGGTGTACAACTGGGGGTGCTTATTGATCCAGCACTGGAGGCTCAAATGATCTTACGACTCAAATTACCTATTCTCAGCTTTGGTGGATACACCAGCTTTGACCTTGCCTGAGTGGTGATACCTTGGCCACAATTGCCCATCCTCTGTTGACTTCCCGTTTAGACTGTTGCACTGCATTGTATGTGGGACTGCCTATAAAAATGGTCCAATAACTGGTTGGTTCAGAATAGGTGTGCAAAGGTTTTAACTAAGACTGTGCAGTTTGATCATATTATGCCTGTGGTTTGTTCAGCTGCGCTGGTTCTCCATATGTTTCCGGGGCTAATTTAAAAGTGCTGGTTTATAAATGGCAAGCTGTGTACCTACCTGAACCTTAAGATCTTTTGGAGGCCCTGCTCCTGGTGCCCCCACCAAAATAAGTGAGGGCGGTAATCTTTCAGTTGTGATACCCTGATTATGAGACAGCCATCTCTGGGAGGCTTGTATTATCCCATTCGTGTGGTCTTTTGGCCACCAGGTAAAATCTTTTGTTTCACTCAGGCCTTCTGAAAGAGTGGTGTGGTTTGGGCCTCTCTATTTTTAAAATATTGTTTTAATTTTGGGGTTGCTATTCAGTTGCCTTCTTGTTATATTTATGCTGCTTTTGGTCGTAGTACTTACTTTGTATTAAAATAGCTTTTATATTTAATATAAGTAACCCAGATAAATGACAAATCTTCGATTCTGGACTCAACAGAAATTACCTCAATTATATGCATACTGTGCAATATATTTAGGTTGCTTTTTTATTTTCTTTTGCTTAGTGCTAACATGCTCTACTTTAAAAGCAAGCAGATTTTCTGTTTATTAAAGAGTAATTTAAATTATATCCCTTTTCATTTTTACAAAGTGGTTCTCATTCCTATTTTTCTGGGTCATTGGCCCATTTGAACCTCTGAAAGACTGCTAGGGTCACTTGCTGCTGTACTTGCTTCCCCCTTCAGTCTGGCTTGTCATGTTGCCTGACAAACCACGAGCATTAAACAAAGTTCATTTTTGGCTTGCCACTTTAGTTTTTTTTGGGAAACCAACTAAGAGCCCAGGTTCGGGTGACATCAGAAGTCAGACACTGTGGCATTTGAGCAGTGTTTACCACCACACTGTTCAGTCATGTTAAACCAAAACTTGTTTAAACTGTAGTTTAATGTGACCTGGACACTCTGTGACTTTCCCTTATTTTCTCCTTTTTGCTACTAGCATGGACCCTGCCAGAAAGCTGTGTGGCTCCTGTTCCTTAAGAGTGCAGCTGAAAGTGGTAGAAATACTCAGTTAGAACATGGTGCTGATAAACACCAAGGTTGAAGGTCAATCCCCATAAGAAACAGCTGCATATTCCTGTGTTGCAGGGGGTTGGACTAGATGATCCTCAGGGTCCCTTCCAATTCTACAGTTCTGTGATTCTATGTAGTTATAAATGCTATGGTACCTCGCTTCAGCTCTTTTGTTTTTCTTGCAACTAGATTGTGAATCGGCACGGCCCTGAGGCAGACAGGCATTTACTACGCTGTCTATTCTCGCATGTGGATTTCAGTGGCGATGGTAAAAGTAGCGGTAAAGATTTCCATCAGGTAAATTTTGTCCTTAAAGAATTTCCAATTAGTTTCTTGATTTTTAATTTTTACATTTTTTTATTCTACAATGCTTCCATCTTGTAGTGACTTACAAAATTCATTGTGAAAATACATACAGTAAAAGCAGCATTGAAACTATTACTAAAACATCATACATATGGATACATTTAAAACAGGCAGCAGATTTACAACAGAACACTACTTTTAAATGTCCTATAGCTCATTGATAGAGCACAAACCTTTCATATAAAATGCTCCAGAGGCATCTCCAGGCAGGTATGCCATGCACTCCTGCCTGAAACCCTACAAAGGTGCCTGCCAGTCAGTCTATAAAAATGAGTTAGATGCACCAGTGGCTTGACTCTGTATAAGACAGGTTCCTGTGATCCTAAGTTTTAAAAAATAGCTTGATTTTCTGTCCAGCAGTTAGTCCAAAAACTTCCTAAAACATTGTTTTTGTTACCCTGTAGAAATCTGGAAGGGAGTCAGGTAAGCACATCTTTCTGGGAGAGTTTAAAAGAGGCTCTACTCCAGAGAAGACCTGTGCTTTTTTTCAGATTGGCTTAGCCCACTTATGAGTACAAAAGTTGCATAGAAGTGCCATATCTGAATGCCAAGTCTGTGTATGTGTTGTATTTGAACTGTTTCATATATGTGTTAATTGTTGGTATTATTAATTGCTTCAGGAGGCTTCATAGGAAGCTATTCATAAATGGAAATAACTGTATCCCTGAGTACTTCTGAAGTGGCTTGTAAATGTAAATAATCCCAACACATTTTAGATTTGTGAACTTCAGGAAATGTTAAAATAGAAGAGTTGAGCTACTTTTGAATACTGCTGTTCCTAAGGTCTTGTGTGATGGAGCTTCATTTTTCTCAAGCTTTGAATGACTTAGTAACTGAGTTCAGTAACTTGAAGTTTAGTCACAAGTTTAGTCACAAGTCAAGTCAAGTCACTTGTTTGGCTTGTCTCTGTAAAATATTTCTTAATATTCGCTTCTATTTTGTTACTATGGATACAGTATTCAGATGATGTTTGTTGTGCTGGGCATAATCAGTAATGACGAAGAATTGTGAATTGCATTCACCTTCTTGAAAGACTAACCAAAATAGTTTAATCTGACATCTCATCTTTATGATATCAAAATATTTGTCAAACGTATCCTATAGTAAGAAGACGGTTTGAAGTACTTTAATGGGTGTATATATTATATTTACAGAAACAAAATCCTGGTAATATCTGGTAACTAGATCATAGGTGCCTCCCCCAAAACAACCAGAACTTTTGCTACAGCTGTCTCCTTTCTTTTCAGACGCAGTTTCTGATCCAGGAGTGTGCATCATTGATTACAAAGCCAAATTTTATTTCGACGCTGTCCTATGCTATTGAAAATCCATTGCATTATCAAAAGGTTTGTATGCAGTTTTAAAGTGCCCTTAACAAGAATGTTAAAGAAAAACCTATTCAGGTGTCAGTGAGCTAATTTTACAAAATGTACACCTATGTTCATTATTACAAAGGAGTTTTTAAGATTTACATCATGTAAATTCTGTACTCGTAAAATATCCAGGTAATTGCCTTATTTTACATTTCTTTGCTCTGCAACACCCACTCCTCATTGGGGCTTCTGCAGCAATTTACAGAACTTTGTATGCTGGAATTGGAGAATACTGGTAGTTTGGCAACAAATGATACTATCTTCAGAGAAGTTGGAAAGTACCACTAATGAGCAGACGTTGATTTTATTTTTTTCTGTAGAGGAACTTATGACACAGAGAATCTTTTTCTTGGTACAGTATTCTGTTAAACTGTAAACATAAGCATCTCATATATAAAACTTTTTTCTTTCAGAGTCTTAAGCCATCACCCCATCTATTCACTCAGCTGAGCAAAGTTATCAAATTAAGCAAGGTTCAAGAGGTGGGTTAAGTCCATAGATTTATCTTCCATGAAGTAGTCTGATCCCCTTTTAGTCTGACCATTAAAAATGTTGGCCATCGTTGCATGCTTTTTATGTGAAGAAATGCCTCCTTTTGTCCAACCTGAATATCCCAACATTCAGCTTCATTGTCTGAGCCTGAGTTCTGGTATTATGAATGAGGAATGAATATTTGTCCAGTGACTTTTTCAACAGCATGCATAATTTTATAGACCTCTATCATGTCATTACCACCACCTCACCCCCCAACTAGCCCCAGTCATTGAAACTCTTTCTCACTAGGCAGTTCCTTCAGCTGGTAGTGCTCTTAGAAATGTTCCAACCACATTAAATAAGGTGTGGCATTAGTCACAATGATTTCCTGTCCATCTTGCTTTAGAGTAGCAGCACTGACATCAACGTCACCCTCCAAATCCTAATCCACCTCATGGGCATCCTTGGTGGGGGTATTTTTAACTCTCAGTGGGATGAGGAAAGTTGTGGGGAGAACAGTAAAATTCAGCCCTGGTGTTTCTCTTTGCCAGTCTAGTTGCCAGACAGCTGGACTATGTATGTGATAGGTGCTAATGCAGTTCTTTCTTCTATTTGTAGGTTATTTTTGGCCTTGCTTTGCTAAACTCCTTCAACCCAGATCTACGAGGTTTTGGTAAGATAAATTTGTATAGTATTATAGACACACATACCAGATTTTACTTCAGTTTTAGTATAATCTGATTCCTGAGTTGTCTATAAGAGACTTTAGTTTTCATCCTTCTCCTGGATTTAGTTGCTTAAGTTGTAGAATCCAAGGGCCAGAAGGGACCACAGTGCAAGGTCCAGTTAACTCATTCAAGGATCATCCTTGTAGTTGCCTCCGCTGATGTTTGGAGGGAGGGGAAACACCCCAGATCTTGAAAATCTTGCCTGATCTTTGTGGCTAATAGAATGTTCTGAAGACATAAGATACAGCTCTCCTTGAGCCCTTCCAGAAAGGGAAGACAACATGGGAACCATATGTAAGCTGCTCTGAGCTCACAATATAAATCTAATACAACACACCCACCCAAAAAATCTTAAGAGGTAATTAAGAAATATGAAATTTGCTTCCTTATGTCAGTTCTATTGACCTGGACTCTGAAAGTAGTTGATCTGCGAGTCACTGATCCAAAATATTCCCTTCTTTCTTAATTAAATGAGGTAACTACAGGCAACAATTTTTCCATTAATCTGAGTTTCCTAGAACCACTTGTTAGTCCTGTTTAAAGTATATTTGGAAGTAAAAATTCTTAGGGTGTAATAGAAGCTGTATCTGGATCACCATTAGAAATTGAGTAGAGTCATGATAGGGCAGGCAGGTTTTAGGTGCAACCTAAGCAGGAAAAAGTGAAATTGGTGAAAAAGCCAAGCATGTATGCCTGGAGAAGTACCAGCTTCCACTTCTCCTTTCTTGTGCTTGTACCAAACAGTGTAAGGAAATGCAAGGTGGCATCAAGTGAGGTTGCATTCCAAGGCAGGGTGGTGCTGAGTTATTCTGACTGGTTGTTCTAGTATGTAACTGTCTATATACTGTCACACTTATTGTGTGACGATCAAAGCAGTTGGCAAGTGCTGTTGATAAACCAGAAGAGCAGATGCATAAACTTTTTAAAAAAGCAATTTAGTTAACTGCTTTCGGTTTCTCTCTCCCCCCCTCTCTCTTTCTCTCTCTCTCTTTAAAAGCTGCTCAGTTTATTAAACAGAAACTTCCTGATCTTCTGCGTTCATACATTGACGCAGACGTCAGTGGAAATCAAGAAGGTGGCTTCCAAGATATTGCAATAGAGGTCTTGCACCTCCTCCTATCCCATCTTCTTTTTGGACAGAAGGGAGCCTTTGGGGTTGGACAGGAACAGATTGACGCTTTTCTCAAAACATTACGTAGAGGCAAGTATTGTATTTGATACATCTATTTGAAACCCATTTCTAAAAGGAATAAATTTTTGTGGGGGGTAAACATTTGGTGGTAATCCAGAAAAGAAACGAGGATCCTGAAACGATTATCTTAATGCAGATCCTTATAGGATTGTCTGCACATTATGTCTTTCAGATACTATAACTGGTAGAAGTTTGGCTATCACAACTTTAGATGGGTATTATTGTTGGTACTCCATTTAGAAATGGGATGGGGCTTGGATATACATTGCTGCTTTCCACCCCTCTGAAATTTTGGCCTGGGCTTCTCTGGCCCTACTATCTTAGCCTTCCCCTTCCCTTTCCTGTTTAAACTTGTGGCAGTTTCAAGGTGCTTTAGAATGTTGCTGTGACAGTCCAGAGGATGTAATGGAGGCAGTAATGTGAGGCCCAGTTTGCACAACATAGCAAACCATAGTTTACTGTGCACACACCTTAATGGGCAATAATTGACTTGTTGAGAGCAAAGTGAACCATAATTGCTGGTTTGGTCATAATATTAAGCCCTGGGATAATTGTTTGCTTCCTCCCAGAGTGTGTGGGAAGGAGCAGAGGAGCCAAGCGAGACATGTTCATTGGTAAAGCATTAAGTATGGCTCACCATGGTATGCAACTAAGGTCATATTATCTAAATAGCTGTACTGTCACAGTAGGACAGTAAATAGGTCAAAAGTTGGGGTATAAAATAAATTGCTTTCTGTGTCTCTAAATTCCAAGGCAGTGATCTTAAACACCTTTTTATTCAAAACTTCTTTGGTCATAACATGATTTTCACAATATGAAACAAATTATTATTGGGGTTCTGTGTTGGTCATTGGTCCTTCTGAAATGCTAAAATACTCTGGGATCTCAGATTTTCCCCAGGAACGTTGCCCTGTGGTGCTTGCACCACTCCTATACCCTGAAAAACGGGACATTCTAATGGACAGGATCCTGCCTGATTCTGGAGGGATAGCAAAAACAATGATGGAGAGCTCTCTTGCAGACTTCATGCAGGAAGTTGGCTATGGCTTTTGTACAAGGTACGTAGATAAATTCACTGAAATTTGGAGTTGATGTCCTGACTCTTAAGTCATACTTTGACTAGCCCCATTGAAATGAAAGGACAAGTTATGTCAGTTGAGAAGGCTGTTGGAGGTTGCAGGACACCTATACAGCTGCAAGTAAAACTTTTAGTGTGTTTTAAGTGCAATATATAATGTCACACTAGGCGGCGATGGTGAGCCTTATGGAAAATTCAATGTATTTTTAAAAACGCTTTTTTTAAAAGTATTTTCAGAATGGTTTTTATATGCACATAGATTCCACCCTAGTCTAGCTTAATGTACTGACTTGAGTATCGGTAATACTCCTTAAAATAGACATACTTGATAGAAAACAATTATATACTAAGTTTTGTGGAGGTCATTGTGACTTGCCTTTTTAGTGTGGAGGAATGTCGCAACATCATCACACAGTTTGGCGTGGGAGAGGTCACTGCTGCCCAGGTTGCCAGGGTTTTGGGAATGATGGCTCGAACACACTCAGGATTGGCAGACGGCATTCCTTTGCAGGTGAGTGTCCTCTGTGTTGAGAGGTGTTTTAACTGAATATAACTTAAACAGAACTACTGAATGGTGTTTACACAGAAGATTTTGGAGCTGCTTAATTCCTATGATACTGAGCAACAAGCATGACTGAAAGGTTAAAAGACTTCCAGCACTTCAGCATTTTATGCCAAATGCTGTTTAACAGCTCTGTGTAACCTGTTGATGGGGGGGTGGGATTATAAGGGGACTTGGAAGTGCTGTGTCATAATATCCAACTCTGTTTCTCTGTACCATCTTAATTCAGTGTGGCTGTGCAAATGAACTGGTGCCTGGGTGCAGTGATGGGCTAGAGGGTGGCCAATAAACTGAGCTTGAAAGATGGAGGTTCTCCGGGTGGGCAGGAAATAGGTTAGTAGGGTGGGGCTCCACTAAATCCATTGTTACTCAAGGCTCAAGTGGTTTCAGTGGATAGGAGTGCCTTCTGCCAGCTTCTTTTGATATGACAGTTGTGGTCGTTCCTGGATCATGATAGATTGGCTATGATAGTTCATACACCACCCAATTGGATTGCTGCAGTGTGCCCTGCTTGTGGCTTTTCTTAAGGCATGTCTGGAAGTTGCAGCTGGTGCAGAATGCTGTAACAAGGTTGCAGGAGGGAGAATAATTTTGACAACACCTTTGCTGAAAGGACTGCACTGGCTTCTGGTATACTACTGAGCCAAGTTTAAGGGATTGTGGAAAAACTTGGGTCAGATTATCTAAGTCTCCCTTAACATGTGCCCCTGCCTGGTTGCTCCGTTCCTCAGGAGAGACAATCGTAATAGTACTCTATGCTCCTGCTTTTTGTCCAATGTTCACAAAAAAGGGGTTTTGTTTTTAATTCTGTTTATTACTGTTTGCTCATAAAGCCTTTCCCTCTATTTTATTGTTAAGGGACATGCTGACAGTGCATTATAGAAGACAGTTTAAGTATTGCTGATCTGCAGTAATAAATGTGTTGCAATCGTAAAATTCAAACTCCACCCTGTCACTTGATCTTATTTCTTGATCTACTAAATCCATCTACACAACCGACATCACAGGAATTCTAAACCTACATGCTTAATTTACAGTCCATCTCTGCTCCTGGAAGTGGAATTTGGAGTGATGGAAGAGATAAAAATGATGGAACACAGTCCCATACCTGGAATGTGGAGGTTCTGATTGACGTGCTTAAAGAGCTGGTATGTTGATCACAATCTGACCTTTTGAGGAAAAACTGATTGCCAGAAACTTAAGGGCTGTTTCATGTATGATAGATTTCCTGTAAGGATGTCACTTCTGTGAAAGAAACTGCATATGTTTGGTTATGTTTGAGCATGTGTATATTTTGCCATGTGTGTATAGCTGGAAATGCTGAATGGTGGGTTCTGCTGCATTTGATTGTAAAACATGTAGGTTAAACTTAGAAAAACTGATCAACAGTATTAACAGGCAAGCTCTGTATACTGTATGTGTGGCTATTGGAGAAGACGAGCAAACATGATTTTAAACAGAGATGATTATAACCAGAGAGAGATTCATTTGGTACTAGATTGTCATCACTGTAACTAGGTCCCTGATGAACTGGCAAGTCACTATTTTCTCAAAGGTCAACTGAGAATGACATAGCATGTGTATTCTGAACAGCTATTCCTATGCATGATTAGCAGTAGTGCAGTGTCCCCTTGTTTGGCTCCATGCTTACATTGCAAATGATGTAAGATTTATTCTGCTTTGATCAGGACTTTGCAAGTGGTGCTGATTAGAGATATGGTATCATTAAAGCACACCTTTATTTGTTCTTTACTGGTGACAAATCCTTAGCAAGTATTTAGAGGTGTTTTAGTTCATTTAAGGGACACTTATCCTCTGTTGTATTTAGTGTTTTTAAAATATATTTTCTATGTAGTACCCTGTTTTTAAAATGCTGTAAACTGCTCTTGAGTGGTGCATAGGGACTAGAAAGATTGATAGACATTTCTGTGTGGGGGGAAATATAAACACCTCATTCTGCATAATGCGAACAAGGACTCTTGAATGCTTGTGGGACCAATTTTTACATGATTACTAATTTTTTTAATGACTGACTTAAAATATATAACGACTATTCATCATTTTGACAACTCACATGAACCATATTAAAGAAAAAATTAACTGCAGAGTTATATTAACAGACTTACTATGGGGAATGTGCTAGAGTTCATGTTTTGCATGTTGGAAGCCTGAGATTCAATCATTGGCAACTTTGCTTTAAAAATGGGTAAAGGGAATCAGGAAAACCCCATTTCCCCTCTGTGGTTGAGCTGTTGTCAAAAGTAGCAGTCAATATAAGAGCTAGAGCTAGATGAGCTAATGGCCTGCTTCATATCTTACGAATTGTTTCTAAGTTGTATAAGGAAAAATGTGAAAGCGTGCTCTTTATTTTTGCCTCCATAAGTTGCACCACTATTTGTTTTACTCTTTGCAGAACCCAAATTTGAACTTCAAGGAAGTAACCTATGAACTTGACCACCCTGGATTTCAAATTCGTGATAGCAAAGGCTTACAGATTGTGGTGTATGGTGTCCAGAGAGGGCTAGGGCTAGACGTCTTCCCAGTTGATCTCATATACAGACCTTGGAAACATGCAGAAGGACAGGTAAAAATCAAAGAGAAGTTTTTTTTCATGCTTTCTTTCTTACTCACTACCGCCACATTGGTTAAAAAGGTAGAGGGACCCCTGACCATTAGGTCCAGTTGCGGACGACTCTGGGGTTGCGGTGCTCATCTCGCTTTGCTGGCCAAGGGAGCTGGTGTACAGCTTCCGGGTCATGTAGCCAGCATGACTAAGCCGCTTCTGGCGTACCAGAGCAGCACACAGAAACACCGTTTACCTTCCCGCCAGAGTGTTACCTATTTATTTACTTGGACTTCGTGCTTTCAAACTGCTAGGTTGGCAGGAGCAGGGACCGAGCAACGGGAGCTCATAATTACCATAGAACTTTTAAAAAATGTTCTTTCAGTTTTTTGTTGAATTTTGGCTTTGGGGCTCACTAAGACAGTTGCTATCAAGATGTGATACATCCTTTAATACACTGCAATTACTGTAACAGGTAGCGATCAGACTATAGAAGACTGAATCTTAGAACTTTCAGAAAGTTATTTGGAAAAGCAATCATAATAGCATAAGTGTGAGAGGGAGGGGTGGTGATTGCTTAGGAAGTGCATCAAGACAGTGTAACATGAATGTAGATATGAAATGACTCTTACAGTGATGTAATTTTGTTGCAGCTCTCATTCATCCAGCATTCCCTCATTAATCCAGAGATCTTCTGTTTTGCTGACTACCCCTGTCATACTGTTGCCACTGATATTTTGAAAGCCCCTCCCGAGGATGACAATCGAGAAATTGCCACATGGTAAACAGTATTATTTTTCTTGGGAATACAGCTGCTTCAGCATTCTGAAATGATGAGCCAGAGTATTCATGGTTGATATCCCTTTCTTGCTTTTCTGACAGCCTTTTGGTAAGAAGGTTTTGAGTCACTAAGTGCTTCAAACTTGAGAGGATGTGTGTGCAACAGGGATGGCCCGTTAGTTCAGCAGAGGGGTCTCCCCCAGACACTGGCTGCATTTGCTAGTCTGTAAATAGTTGCATAGATAATGAGAGCAACATGTTAAATTAACCATGTGTATTAAGCTGCTATGAAATAAACACTGATTATATTTTTGCTGTGGTCTGGTTTGTGAAGGTTGGATCTTGATTTCTAGGCAGGCCTTTGGACTGTTCTGACCACTCTGCATGCTACTTGATGGAAGTTGACTTTGATATCTATTTCCCCAAGTTTGGTTATTTCAAATATTGTCGAGCGTAACAGAATTTAGAATTACGTCATTTGATACCCATGTTAGCTTGGTGTAACAGACATCAAGCCAGAATCCTGTCAACTGATTCACAATATTGCATTTCCCCCCCTTATTTGTTAGGAAGAGCCTGGACTTGATTGAGTCCCTGTTGCGGTTGGCAGAGGTTGGCCAGTATGAGCAAGTTAAGCAGCTCTTCAGCTTCCCTATCAAGCACTGTCCAGATATGTTGGTATTGGCATTACTACAGATCAACACTTCCTGGCATACTTTGCGGCATGAACTCATCTCTACACTTATGCCCATTTTTCTTGGCAACCATCCCAACTCTGCCATCATCCTGCATTATGCATGGCATGGGCAGGTAAGGGCATTACAATGGTTTTGTTTTGACAACAAGAGTTTAAACTTGCCACTGTGTTATGCTCCTGAAAGAAGGGTGGGATAGAAATTTGATTGTTCTTTGCTCCATGAGAGTTGTCCTGGGTGTGAGGTGATTTTTGTTATGTACCTGTACTATTTTTCAACTGTGAAGCTATCCAGACAGCTTGACCTTAGTATGAATATACTTATGACTTCCAGATATCCCTCATTTTAATCTGCCCCAGGAACAGAGAGGGGTCAGTCCTATATTAGTGTTTGGGTGGCCTGTAACACAGCTGGATTGGAATAAACACACTGAGGTAGAGACTGGCAGTAGCAACCCCCTGTCCCTGTCCCTCTCCTTTCCCTAGTTAAAAGTTGCTTCATGCGGCAGTTGCATGTGCATTCTGTCTTGGAGAGACAGCACACGTGTGCTATTTCCTTTTTCCCCTGCCAAGTTTAATTGTTACAGACCCTGCATTTATATGCAATATGACCTGCTGCAGTTCTATAACCTCAGGAAATAATATACCTTGCCTACCTGACCATGGAAATAAATTGCTATGCAATTATGCACCAGCCACTTAATTGTTCTTTTGTGCCTTTATGGAGAGATGGAGCATAAATGTGTTAAAAGTGGAGCCAATCTTTGGCATCTCCGTTGTTATTCCTGAAAGTTAAGTCAGTAAAGAGGAAAATGGCTTGGTGTTTTGATTTGTTATTGTAATAAGGCTCCATCACATTTGCTGGTGGAGCAAAGCACAGGGGCCAATCTGGCTGTATGGTAGGGGCAAGTTGTGGAGGCTAAAGGGTTGGAGGAGCAAGGTACCTAGAACGGGGGAGGGGGGGAGAGAAATAAGCTGAAACCCTCTTCCACCTGCTACTTCTGTTTTCATTGAATTGGAACCTGTGATTTCAGTGTTCCAGAGCAGCAAGGGACTTGCCATGTGCCGGTTTAATTGCTCTTTAAGAGCTAGATAATTTATGTAGTAATCTGAAATTCAGCTGATGTTTCCTTAGGGCCAGTCTCCTTCAATTCGCCAGCTCATCATGCATGCTATGGCAGAATGGTACATGCGAGGGGAACAGTACGACCAAGCAAAATTATCACGTATTCTAGACGTGGCCCAAGACTTGAAGGTGAGTTTGATTCTATATTTTAATTCTGTGGAAAGTGCTTTGACTTTAGTGTTGGGATTGTGTGAGATGCAGGGTTTGGGAGTGGAGGAAAATAAGTATCACATCAGAGGACATGTTTATCCTAAGGACAGGAAGAGGTTATGTGTAGGAAGAGAAACTCATCTCTTCACTTAATATGAAGCTGTGTTGCTAAATTTGTGACTTGCTAAAGTAATTTTTTCCATCTGCAGAGTTATTAAGATCCTGAGCTGTAGTTTTCTTTCTTTTTTTTATGATCTTGCATTAGAGCAACTCCAGAGACTCTTAAAAACTTGCAAAGTGTCACTGCTGTTGTATGTTTGTCTTTCCTCTTCATCAAGAAAGTATGCGAGATTTTGGTGGCATTGAATATCATAACTCTATAGCTTTTACTAGACACTACTGGGTCAGCATTCATGTTATAACTCTCCCAAAGGAGCCCAGGGTGGCAATCTGGTTAAGTTTGGTTCAGCACTACTGAAGGCCCATAATTACTTGCTTATTTCAAGCAAGGTGTATTGTCACCAGAAGGTATCAGTGTATTGCCTCAAGCTCCATGGGTATGCAACCTCTTTTTCCTTGGAGTTTGTACAAGAGCCCTTGCAATTGAAATGAATAGAAGTCATGTATAGTGTATATTCCTCTGAAATTTAATGGGCAGGATAATATTGGGTTTCCAGCAGTGATAGGAGCTCAAACCACCCATAAAAGCTGCTCCCCCAAGCAGCCAGGTGGTGAGGTAGGGGTTGGTTCTCCGGTCTTCCTCCAGTCTTGCACAGGCAGTTTCTAGGCCTGTTCCACCCAAACATAGAAAGAGCCGTAACTGCTGAAGGAGGGAAGAGTGAGCAGTCCCACTTGTGGATAATGCGCACAGCCCACCCAGCTTTAATGGCCATGAGGGTGGTGAGGATTACTGTCAACAGGGTGCCTGTCACCTATAGATCAGAAAATAGGGAGAGAAGAATTACTTATGTCACTTTGCTGAGAAGCCTTCCACCCTCAGTGGCTTTGCCTTGCCTGTGGTTTTCCATATCTCCCCCCCCCCTTCAAATTCTTAGGTTGGAGGGAAAAGCAATGTGTCCAGTGTATTCTTCTCCCATGAGGAGGAATTCCCACCCTGAAAGCTGCTTTGCTGGCTGCCGTCTCTGTCATGTTCTGTGTGACAGAAAAAAATGTTGGGAACTGAATAATATATAGATATGGTGGGGGAGGGTGTATGTGTGTAGGCTAATTCTGAGGGAAGCGTAGCCTGATACTTTGACTAGCAGTTTTCTAACTCTCTTTCTTTAGGCGTTGTCAATGCTGCTAAATGGTACTCCATTTGCCTTTGTTATTGACCTTGCTGCACTTGCCTCTCGACGGGAATACCTCAAACTAGACAAATGGCTCACAGATAAAATTCGGGAGCATGGGGTAAAGCAGGATTTTCTTAATTATTTTTGCAATTTTTTTGGTGGTAACAGTCACTTCTTTTTATAAAAAATGTTTCCCTGCAGTTTATAAAAATTGCTTTCAGCATGCACTCTTGAGTGATAATGTTGAACTAATACCCAGTATTTTCTATATCATAATTTTGTTAACATTCTTAAAACTATTGTTAAGTGTGTGTATCCCACTGAAATTTGCACTTTTCCTTCCCTAGGAGCCTTTCATCCAAGCCTGTATGACTTTCCTAAAGAGAAGGTGCCCCTCTATCTTAGGTGGCCTTGCCCCAGAGAAAGACCAGCCCAAAAGTGCTCAGCTTCCTCCAGAGACACTGGCAACTATGCTGGCTTGCCTGCAGGCTTGTGCTGGGTAAGCAGATCATATCTTCTGGGATAGGCTGACAGTCTCATAAATAGTGGTTAAGAAGGTGAATTTACAAACTGGGAACTTGGCTATGAGCTCACTAGGTGACCTTTGTGAGCTGCCATTTCTCAGTCACCTTCTCATCCTCCAGATCCTCTGTAGCACTGGGCTGTCTGGCAAGGTTGGTGTAAAGTTTGTACTGTGCTTTGAGCATTTTGGAAAAGTACTAAATAAATCCTGTGTAAGTCATTCTAGTTACATTGGGGCCATTATTAGGAAGTATAAACTCAGGGCTTTGGCAAATGCAGCCTTTGGACAGAGGGTTTTGCCTTTGCCAAGGTTCAGTGCTGTGTAATGAGTAGGATTTTGTATGTTTAGGTTGTACTTAAAAGCATATGTAGAAGAGTTGGAGATAACCCCGTAGGGCTATTTGTCACTTGTCTCTGGAGTTTGTAATACCTTGTTAGTTGGTTGGCAAGTTTGTCCTTCAGTTAAATAAGGGGTCAATATATATATTGGCTGATCAGTTGAAACAAGCCAGGTGATAGTTTTTCTGGTCTTGGGAGGTTGGGGAGCTCTTTCCTCTGGTCTAGTTGGGACATTGTGTTCCAGGCAGTGCTAGTGCTATCCTAGTTCTAAAGACAGCTCTCTTAGCACCTAGATAAAAGGGGGGGTTTTATTGGCAAGTAAAAATCATTTCTTCTCCCATTAGAAGTGTGTCTCAAGAGCTGTCAGAAACTATTCTAACCATGGTAGCTAACTGCAGCAATGTCATGAACAAAGCCAGGCAGCCACCACCTGGAGTTATGCCCAAAGGACGTCCACCAAGTGCTAGTAGCCTAGATGCCATCTCTCCTGTACAGGTACGTGGATGCTGAAAGAAGCCAAAGTAGCATAATAATGGGAGGTGCCTTTTTATATGTCTCTAAACTTACTTTTTTATTCATCAAATGTAATTCAAACATATTAATTGAAACCTTGCAGTTTAAGCACCATCTTTGAACCTGACATGTCTTTTTCATGGCTTCTTGGGTCAAGCAATGGTGCTAGATTGTAAGGACTTGTTATAACTGGGGCTCCTCAGTTCTCAGCTGAGCTGCTCTTTTAAAAACAAGGCACATACTAGTTGTTCACCACCACTGTCACTGCTTCTTCCAGGTTTAATAGGGAGGAAGACCTGGTTCTAGTAACTATATTCAGTGGTAGATATAATAGCCTTTCATGATTTACTTTCTAAAGATTTAATTTGGCACCATTCTGCAGACTAAAGATTAATTGAGCAGCTTTTCATTAATAAAAAGAAACTGTGTGATACTAACAAGCAAACAGTGACAGTAGCATTGTAAGGATTCTAAGCTTTCTTCTATAAGTTTCACAGAGCTTTTTGTAAAAGTTAACTCTTAAAGCTAAGTGGTTGCTTGGGCTGCAGAACAAACTATTACTGTGCAGACCAACCCCCAAAACCACAAGATGATGTCTAGTTTTAAAAGATTATACAGAAATACCTTGCAATGCATGCATTTTGAAGATGGAGGATGCCTAATGGGTCTGAAAGAGTAGTCCCAAAGTGTAAGGAATTGATGTGTGGTCTTAACTGATTTTAGCAAGGCTGATCTGAATGAAGATTGATTGATATAGAAAATAACCCCTTGTCTCTTTTTGAATATTGATTTTATCTTCAGATTGATCCACTTGCTGCTGGGATGGCATCTCTCAGCCTAGGTGGTTCAGCAGTTCCACACACACAGAGTATGCCAGGTTTTCCTCCAAACTTGAGTTCTGCTTTTAGTACTCCGCAATCACCAGCAAAAGCATTTCCACCACTTTCCACACAAAACCAGAATACACCTTTCAGTGGGATTAGCGGACTCTCTTCACAGCTTCCAGGTACTTTTGTGTAAAGGGGCTGGTACTCATGGGAGGAATGTGGCTGCTTTTCCTGTAATTCTGGCTGGGGGCAAGCACTTCAAATTGTATCCAATTTACTATACTCAGTGTAAACCCATTGAAACCAATGGACATGATATTAGTTGTGTGAATTAATTTCAGTGGGCCGAATGGAAGTACCATGTTGACACTATTCAGGGTGGGAACAGCAAAAAAGTTAAAACGTCTGTCAGCATTTGTAAACATAACTGAAATGATAATTTTATTTTTCTCAGTAGGTGGTCTTACAACAGGTAGTCTGGGCATAGGAACTGGGGCCCTTGGCCTCCCTGCAGTGAATAATGACCCATTTGTGCCAAGAAAACTGAGTACATCAGGACTGAACCAGCCTACATTCCAGCAGAGTAAGATGAAACCTTGTAAGTGGTAATGTTGTCTGATTGTGAAGTGTGACTGTGGATGTGCAGTAAATGTGAGTTTTCCCTCTAGGGTGGGGGCTGGTAGCGGTCTCTAAAGAGCCTTCTTTGCCCTCCCCAGTATCTAGCCTTTCTCCCAGGAATCTTGGAGCATCTTATGTTGCGCTTCCAGGCAGTCTCCCATTCTTGTGGTGACTAAATTAAAACCTGCTTGGCTTTACCATGCTAATCAAGCTCCCAGCTACTGATGCCAAAAGCTTAACCTTGTACAGTTGTAGGTTCCAAGTAATTTCAGGTTTAAACCAACACAGATCAAGTGGTTTATCAGGCTTCATGAACGAACAGCTTTCATGTGAGTACTTCATAGAATTATTCACAATTGTCCTCAAGACCAAGCTTGTGATATTAGACTAGGAAAGTGTCCCTCAGTTTGATGGGAAAGTGGCACTGTGTACATAGTCTCTGCCACTTTTTAGTGACATTGAAATCTTGCACAGAAATTGATTTTGTCCAGCTCATTGAGTCTATGCTACTTGTATTTGTCTGTTAGCCCTCGTTCACTCAAAGTGTACCTTTCGTGTCCTTTGGTGATTTTTTTCAGCTTATGGGTGTCTGGGTTGTGGGGGTTGGGAAACTACTTTGAATCATGAAGATGACACATGCAATAGGCAGCATCTTTCAAATCTTGCTGCTGAATATTTCTCAGTAAACCAAACTGAGGCAATGGCCAGAAAATAGGAGAAAGATGTAGAAATATGCTAGCATTGGTATTAGGGTGGTGGTTTTTAGAGGGTCAACAAGGGGTTAGGTGGCCAGTTGAATGTGGAATGCTTGGTGTTTGGTGTCAGGAATAGATAAAAGGACTCTTCTGGGCAGGGAAGACTTAAGTAGCGAGAACGTACGTCTACAGTTTGCAAGGCCATTATGTTTTGATAATCATAGCTACCTGCAAACACCTTAATGTGAGCCTGTGGAACAGAGATGATCTCTAATCTCTTGCTTTGCCTGAAGAAGTTTGAAAGTGTACCTGCACATTAATGTTCAGCATGCTGTGAGTGCTTGTTGCATCCTGTCCAATACTCTAATCTAGGGATGAATGATACTTTAATTCTGCAGTCATTCAGATTTGCTTTCCTGGCTTCCAGAATAATCGCTAATGAAGAACAAATGTGTTCTCATAACTAAACCAGCCCTTTCCAACTAAAATTCTTGGTCTATATGCAGTCCCACATATGTGTTACATGCCTGAGCTAAACACCATTCAGAACCCTTTAGAGCTGTGCCACATTTTGGTGACACAGACCTCGTTCTTTCCTGCTCAGTGCCTTTTTGACTGCTGCAGCAGCTTTTGGAGCTTGCTTCCTCCCATTTATACCACAACTTGGCCCTATTTTTCCTTGCTTTGCCAAGCTTCAGCTTTATTCTTCTCTCCTAGTGTATCCTCTTTTTAAATTGTCTCAGTTTCTTCTCCTCTCACACCTATAGCACAGCAAGCATTCTTCAAGAAATGCTGGGAAGATGGGTTTAATATTTTATCTATAGATGGAGGAAATGTCCCTGGGTGATCAACATGCTGTTGAGTGTTGCCCAAGTTGTCATGAATTCATGGCAATAACCCTCTCTGCAATGCAGCAGTCTCCCATCGTGGAACTTCTTTCTTTCCTTATTGGGATGGCTGTGCCCAACTTACTATGCTTTCTGCCTTGCTCTTGCCAATACTCCCCCCCCCCCAAGTTCTTTCTCCAACTCCAGTCAGAGTGATCAAGATTATGTGCACTTGATCCTTTGTTGTGATACAGCTTGATCTGATCTGTCCTGCCTGCTGAAGGTGGTCTTGGTCTTTCATCTTAACTGGAGCTTAGTTCTTTTTATATTGTACCCAAATCCCAACTCAACAACTTTCTTACTAGGTCTGCATGACTATCAGATTTTCCATAAAGTAGCTTGCTTGCTGTTCCTGTCAGTAATCTGTTCACATTTGACATGGGAAGTAACTACATTCACAGCCTTGCGACCTTGCTTTCTGTGAAATGATTACCCCTTTGATGTGCAAGTTTGAGTGGATGCTGTCATTGAAAGGACTGTACTTATAACATATTGTTTTCCTGACAGTACCTTTCCCACCCTGAGGTAAGACAGCTTGCTAGTCTCCATATGTGGGACCACACACTGATCATGAAGAAGAAAGATGGGTTGCTTATCTGTAACTGTAGCTCTTTGAGTGGTCATCTGTGCAATCACACAGCTCACTTCTTTCTCCCTCTGCTGGTGTTGCTCTTCTTTGGTCTCCTTTGGGCAGCCTCATCCTGCTGGCAAGCACCTTGGTAGCTGAGACAGGGCATCTTGCCAAAACCTTTCCGTGTCTTATCTCTACAAGTTTGGTTTGCAAAGGCACACAAATCCATACATGTAACTGAAGGGAGGACCGCTCAAAGAACTACAGTGACAGGAAAGCAACCTCTTTGAGCTCATAATATGAGTGAGACTGCATCATCATGAAATCTACTGAAATATTCCAAACTGCTTCTGTTCCCTTGGATCTGTGATTATGAAATTAATATATTTCCCCTCCATTTTGTGTATTTATTTAATTAGTATCTACTTTTTTCAACAGCTGACTTATCTCAGGTATGGCCAGAGGCAAATCAGCACTTTAGCAAAGAGATTGATGATGAAGCCAACAGCTATTTTCAGCGTATTTATAATCACCCACCGCATCCAACTATGTCTGTAGACGAGGTGAGCTGTGGGTAGTAATGGCATCTCTCTCAACTTGCCCTTCTTCCTTACTGTAGACTTTCTTTTCAGTCTTATGGAAAATTTGAGAAAGTAGGTACTTGCAACATTGCTTTTTGTTTGGTTGCAGTTTAAGGGAAATTTAAATTGTAAAATTCCAAAATGTATGTCCATACAGTTGCAGACAACTTTTGTGCAAGTGAAATTGGATGTTTTAAGTTGGGTCCAGTGGAAAGATAACTATTCTGAAAGTTTTGTCTGCTTGTTATATGTCACAGTGGGGAAAAGTTATACTTCACTTTGATTTGTGCATCTGTTGGGTGAACACTTCTCCTGAGGGGGAGGGGGTTGTTCCTAAATCAACAAAGTGCTACTTAGCAAAGAAAGCTGCAGTTGCTGAGCCTTAAATGTCTGGGTGACCCAGCCCACTAAATTGGATTAAATTAGAGTCTCCCCTTTTAGAATGTGTTTCTGACCACATTTTAGGCAATATTAGGACACACTATTTAATGTTTTGTGCTTACGGTGTTACAGTCATCAGAATATAAACGTGCAAAACCCAGCATAATGACATAAACTTCAGTGAATGAGGCCAGCTGCATGTAGCAAGTATTATTTGTTCTTAGTGTTCTGATTCAAGCATGTTAACTGGAGAAACCCTTTTGGCAAGTAAGCAGAATAGAAATAAATAATACATGTGAGATTTTCCCTAGCAAAATTTTTACTGGTTTTCTCAGCGAACTTTACTTTGTGTAGGTGCTCCAAGGGCTAAGCATAATAAATTGAGTCTCTTCATAACATTCTGATTTCTTTACAGGTGTTAGAAATGCTACAGAGGTTTAAGGACTCCAACATTAAACGAGAACGCGAAGTATTTAACTGTATGCTGAGGAACTTGTTTGAGGAATATCGGTTTTTCCCCCAGTACCCCGATAAAGAGCTGCACATAACAGCCTGCCTCTTTGGTGGGATAATAGAGAAAGGACTGGTTACATATATGGCGCTGGGCCTGGCCTTGCGCTATGTTCTTGAAGCCTTACGAAAGCCTTTTACATCCAAAATGTACTATTTTGGTATTGCTGCACTAGATAGATTTAAAAATAGGTGAGTGTGTTTTTATAATATTTCCAAAATGCATGGGGGAATCTCATAACTATATGCCTACTTCAGCAATATATTTAGCTTTCCAATACAAGGTTGACAGTATATTGCAGTTATTGAACGTGTCTCACAGTAGAGGCATAAATTAAATAGAAACTTTGGCTAATAAATGGAATGCAGATTTTAAAATAAATGAAAAGGAAGTAAATTACTTATAGTCTGAACCTGAATAGAAAGTGCCTTAAAATGGCTTTGAAAGTATCAGGTGTTATATATATTAATATTGCTATTGGGGAAAAAATGAGAAAGCAAATCAGTGTTACTGGAAGTCAAGCTGCCTTGTAGACTTACAAAGACTAGGAGCAATCCAGCTAAAGTCGAGCCCATTTTTGTCTCATTGGTATTAATGGGAGGAGCCTCTTCCCCACTGAAATAACTTTGACTGGATTGTACTTTATACGTCTGGGTCGTGCAAGGTCACTCTCCCAAGATTCGTTACGATGGAAAGCTTAACTTTCATCCATTTTGCAAGGCAGTATTCATGGCCCTCTAGAAACAACTAGTGGGGGCCTCACTTACCAGATGCCAACATGTCAAAAGTGCTGGTAAGTAGCTACTTCTTTGTTGCACAGTAGAAACCAGTCTGAGTCCATTTCTCCTCTCCCCACAGCAGTGTGACCATTCCACATCCCAGTAGTCAGTTTCCTCTCCTCTTCCTTTCACACTACCTCTGTGTACTCCTCCATGCCACCCCTGTGAATCCTGTGGCAAGCACTCTGTGATTCTGCACCCTTCTATCTTTTTCAGACAGTTTGCATATTGTTCCTTATCTCCTGCATCTTTAGAGCAAGATACATAGCTTCCTACCCTTGTGGGAAAACTTGTCATGTTCAGGATAATTTCTGCAACCACAACTGCTACAAGTTTTTAATGAAAGCTTGAGATTCGCAGAACTTTAGTACATCTTTGGAACATCAGTGCAACTTGGGGTTTTGTTTAATATCCCTCCTGAGAGACTTTGTAATTTTTATCCATTATTGCTCTGTACTGTTCTTCCTTTCAGTGCTGTATATTTGAATTGGTTTCTTGTTCAATAGAAATTTTCATTCAAAGAGCTGTCATAGTTTTACAGCTATCTAGCTGATAAAATGAGAGAGCATAAGGATTCCTATCTTTAAAGTATATCTAAGCAGACAGGTGGTCTAACAAATATATAGTTCTGAAATTGAAGTTAGCCTTCAAGACTGAGATTTCTTGACTTATTTAGTTATCAAAACATTTTTATGGCTGAATTTTGCAAATTGGGTTCTGTACCTATATTAGCCTTAAATTGCAGAATGTTCTGCATTAAAAACTGTTTCTGCATTTAGAATGTTGCAGGGAGAGCTGCAGAAGAAAGAGGGCCAACAGGGTAGGGAGTTCTAGAGGGGGTTAGAGGGGAGCAACAACAAGCTGTGTATTTAGTAAAGAGGCATATGTCTGCAATATGTCACTTGAGAAGACTGCTGTGGTTCTTCCAAAGATGTTATTGGGAACTATGAGAGCTATATTGACAAATTGATTGTGCTATTAGCTACCCTTTTCTAAAAACCCAATCTTTAGGGGTGGCCCATAAATGTGGATCTAAGTCTTACTGTTTGGTAGGTTGGCCCCTTTGCAATATGCAGTATTCTTGGAGGAGAAAGCCACCAATAGCTCCTAGGTACCACAATGGCTATGTTCTGCCTCCATTATTGGAGACAGTGTGCCTCTGAATACAAGTTGCTGGGAACTGCATGTGGAGTGAGTGCTGTTGTGTTCAGGTACTGCTTGTGGGCTTCCCATGGGCATCTAGATGGTCACTATGAAAACAAGAGTTCTTGACTAGATGGGCCTTTGTCCTAATTCAGCAGGCTCTTCTTGTGCTTATGCCTTGGCAGCATATAGTTGGAATCACTGGCTACATCAATAGCATGCATACTTTTGCTAACTAGCTTGCATCTGGTAGAACCAGAAATCTTTACTGCAGATCCAATATCAGTTAAGCCAAAGATTTAACCATTAATGTATTGATTAGGCCATTTGTTTTCTCCTACTAATGGATAGTTTTACTGTTGACAGATTGAAGGACTATCCCCAGTATTGTCAGCACTTGGCTTCTATTAGTCACTTTATACAGTTCCCTCATCACCTGCAGGAGGTGAGTGTTAAAGGCATGGACAGTGAGGGGTGGGGGAGGACATCTGAATTGAGTTAGGTGTATTTGCATATTGAAAAACCTCAGCGTTCCATTAGTTTCATGCTTCAGGGTCCATTCAGTAGAAGGTACAAAAGGATCTGGAAAACTTGAGTGTGAGTAGCCCATGCATCTGAGAGGAGAGAAACAGGTTAATCTTAATGCATGTCCGCTTTTCTGTAAACCTCCTTTCAAGGAGACCTGTAGCCCTTTGCCACTGGAAGTGTTCATTTGACAATTACTTTATCCTTGCCAAGCAGCTTCTTATATGGTTGGGTTGTGCATGGTCTTTCCTAGCAAATAAATCCATACCGCTAGGCACAGCAGTCTGTCTGCCCAGACCTTCTGAAAGCAAACAAAACCAGGGACAGTGGAATTAGGATTCTGAAGGTCTGATCCAAAGGCTGTAGTCCAAACACTAAAAGCAATGTTGGTTTAGGATCTCTACGTTAGTAACACACCAATCAGTGGGGATTTCTATATTTTATATGCAGTATTGAATATTTACATGTGATTAATAACACTGAAAGTCTTACCAATTGTAGTTCTTACACCTTTGCTTCAGAAAAGACAGCATTAGTCTCTTAGTTGTAACATCGTGTATCATCTGTGGAAATGGGCTTCATCAGTGGTTGCAGGAAATTTGTTGTCCTTATCTAGACCGTAGGATTTGGAATATTTCTACCCCTGGATTACTTCACTGTTTACTACTTTTTGCTCTCATTGAAGTCTGCAAGGAAGGCTTACCCTCCCTTGCAGAAGCAGGGCACATCTTGGATCTAGTTCCTGCTACTTCTGCTCCTACAGAATGGAAGAAAGAGGATGGAGTGGAAAATTCAGGGTTAACATTGCAATTGCTAAGTGATCCAAGACAAAAAGGAAACTTCTAAAATATGTAAAATGTCTTTTGTTGCTGATTTCAGGCCATTTATGGAGTTTCATTTGTGCCACAAACTTCAAGGCCAAGAGTTTGGGGAGTAGTTCTAGAAGGCAGTTGTAAGATTTGTTACATACCTGTGGTTGAATGTGATTTTTAAGAGCTATATACTTCTTGTCTCTTATAGTACATTGAATATGGACAGCAGTCTAGAGATCCTCCTGTGAAGATGCAGGGGTCAATCACCACCCCTGGAAGTATTGCACTTGCCCAGGCCCAGGCCCAGGCTCAGGTTCCGGCAAAAACTCCTCTTGCTGGTCAAGTTAGCACTATAGTCACCACCTCTACTACCACTACTACTGTGGCAAAGACTACAATCACTCCAGTGGGTCGAGTCAGCTTCAAGAAGGATGTGCCAGTAAGTACATGAGCCATTTTACGGGAGGAAGTAGAATGAGATTACGCATGCATCAGTTCTTAGGAGTAAAACAAGGAAGATAAACCCTATCTAATGTTCATAGCATACACACATCACATGCAAAACCTCTGATATTTTAACCACAGTTACACTCTAATAAAAAGGATTTGTTTTTCTTGTATGCCAAGTCTGGATAATTACCTGGCCATTTTTGTTTTTTCTGCCGTTTTGCTATTAAATATCAAGCAGTTGTTTCCTTCCCTGTGTTGGCGTTAGCTGCTTCTCCTGCTTTCTATTCTCACTCTTAGTTCTTCCAAGCTGTTTTTAGTGGGCCAGTTTCAACTAAGGAATCCTGCTGGGTTTCCGTTTCTGGCTGTTGTTTCTTGTACCATGAATTTCCACTTTGTTTAATGAAGTCATTTTTTCCTTTCACTATTCAGTTGCCCATGTGAGCAAAAATCTTACTCCTCGTGTCTTATAGATCCCCAAGCTTAAGTTAACTCCTATCATTCACTAACACATAAACTAAATGTACACTCCTTTTTGCATGTATAACTGTTGTCTCCCTTTTGTAACTGAATTGTGAAATATTGTTTATGCTATAGCATAAGTCCCTGATGGTCTGTTGTATCATTAACTGAATCAACTCACTTCCTCAAATCATTTTTCTTGTTCTGCAGCCTTCTATTAATACAACCAACATTGACACCCTGTTAGTAGCCACAGATCAAACAGAGAGAATTGTTGAACCCCCTGAAAACGTGCAGGAGAAGATTGCTTTTATCTTCAACAACCTGTCGCAATCCAACATGACTCAGAAGGCAAGTGTTGCACAACATTTTAGTCCTGATAATTTATGTTCCTTGAGTGATTCTTATACATGTAGAGAACTAACTAGAACTATGCCTATGTATGCATGCCAAAGGTTCTTTTATTTAGCAGCCTTCCAAAATTTTAGAATTGTAAACATAAAATAAATATAATGAATTAACATATAATAAGTAAAGTCTAAAATAATTTTGGGGTAGTCTTTTGTGCCTTTGGTAGTCCTTTAGCTGTTCATATATCGGGAAGATGTGATCAGATTTGTCTACCAAAAGTTCAGAAACTTTAAACCTTATCTGCTGCCAGATTTCTGCAGGGACATTTTATCATCTGCAGCTGATACTACTTAACAGAAAAAAGGCATTGCATACACGTTTATTCTATCAGGTCTCTTTATTGCATAATTGGCTCTCCATATTCCTAATTGAACATAAAAAGTGATGTTGGGTGCCAGACTTGGCTTGCCTTAATCATTTTTTACTTGATGTACCGTAAGTTTCTTTTCATTTATGGCTTCCAAACCGTGGAAGAAGCCTAGCAACATAACGCTTTGGCACTCCTTACAATGTTTTAATATATGCTGTAAGCTGCCCAGAGTAGCTGGGGAAACCCAGCCAGATGGGTGGGATATAAATAATAAAATCATTATTATTAATCAAGAGAAGCAGTATTATGCAAATCTATTTTATTTGCATGATTTCTAGAGATCTCTGAATTCTGATTTTCTTGGCTTATAATATTTCTCGCTCAGAGTCCACATAGCATTGTTCATGATGAGTTAGCAGGAGAGGAAGAAATAAATGGCTTTACAGTAGGAAATAAATGGTTAATTGAAGTAAGCAAATCAGTTAGTGATGTGGTGCTAGTTAGGTTCCAAGTCTTGGTAACTGAATGTTTTCACTGGAACAAATGCCTGTGAGTATCACAAACATTATGTTTCATTGATCCATTTTCCTTTAACGTGTTTATGGAGCCAGGTTGAGGAACTGAAAGAAACGGTGAAAGAGGAGTTCATGCCTTGGGTTTCACAGTACCTTGTGATGAAGAGAGTTAGTATTGAGCCAAACTTCCACAGCCTTTATTCAAATTTCCTTGACACACTTAAGAATCCAGAATTCAACAAAATGGTTCTCAACGAAACCTACAGAAATATCAAGGTGAGTGTTCCCAGTTGCTCTTTTTTGTGACATGAATGTTAACTGAAAAATATTTGCTTTCAGGGCACAGAGGCACTGCAAAAGCAAAAAAAAAAAAAAAAAAAAAAAAAACTTTCTCCCATGTATACCACCACCTTCATAAGATTATGCTGCTGCTGCTGCAATAAAACAATGAACAGAGCTAGATGCTGCTGTTTTGAAAACTAATTGAACTTGATCATCAAAGTAATGTGTTGCTGGACTACCTTGATTGCTGTTTCTGTGCTACAGATGGGCCCCAGAGCATTGTTTCCTGTTGTTCTTCAGGGACCCAAACAATTAACTCCCAAATAAGTAGTTTGCCTTTCTAGGAGAAGTGATCTCCTGAGCAAGATCACAGAGAGGAAAGTACTCCACACCATTTTGCTGTTTTCAGTTTGTTAAATTGATTTTTCTGCTTTTAGAGCTCATGTTGTGTTTTATTCTGTTTTTACCTTGTGTACTGCTTCGATGACTTTATGCCTTGAAGCAGTCTATAAACTAGTTTAATAATAACATATACATGCTATATTATAAGCATTTTATCACATATGTTTTAATATATTTCTGAGATTGTTTATTTACTTCTTTCCTTTTCTTTTCCTGCTTTATAGCTATAGGCTGTATTTGGTTGACCAATTAAAATTTGTTGTTTGTTGTTTGAAATAACATTAGTCTAATTCTACAAGAAGATGGTAAATGAACTTTCATGGAGTTACCATGGTTTCCTGTTAACTAAGATTTCATCTCTCTGGAAAAAAAATCTTTCAGGTGCTACTCACATCAGATAAAGCTGCTGCCAACTTTTCAGACAGATCCTTGCTGAAGAACCTGGGTCACTGGCTGGGGATGATCACACTGGCTAAAAACAAACCCATCTTGCACACGGTGAGACTGGGTGGAGGAGAAAAACATAAACTGGCTTTAAGGCTAGAAACTTTAGTGCATGCTTAAATCAGCTCAGTTTTTGGTGCCTTTTTATAATTAGGGTGGAAAGCTATGTAGAAAATTTACAAAAGAAAGGAATCTGATTTGTGGGTGTTAGACTGCCCATTGCTGGGTTTAATTTATACTCCTTTTATTTTAGGACTTGGATGTGAAATCCTTACTGCTGGAGGCTTATGTTAAGGGACAGCAAGAACTTCTGTATGTCGTGCCATTTGTTGCCAAAGTTTTGGAATCCAGTGTGAGAAGTGTGGTGAGTATGATGTACAGTGTCCTGTGACAAACAAGTAGATGGGATTGGTCCAAGACCCTTGGCAGCCTAAGCCAAAGCACAGGACAGTGCTCCTCCCATTGAACAGAGAGAATACAAATGGACTTTCAGATGAATCTTAGTTTAATACTGGGGACAGGGGTTTTGGTTTTTGTTACTCCGTGACTGGCAAGCGTGGGCAGGGAAGTAGGTGGACAGAGGTGATGACACTTGCAGAATCTTGCATATATTTTGTGTCATGTGTGTTAGTTCAAAGCAGAGGTGGGACCCTGTGGTTAGTGTTGGTGATAGTTGGCAGCCATCGGCATCTGGAGGCCACTGGGTTCTCCTCCTTGGCTTGGTTTACAGCCTCATGTTTCCATTGTTTTGCTAAAAGATTAGGCATGCTTTAACACCATTTAAATGATGTTCTAGCCCTCTTTTTGAAACAGGACTGTTAACTTGTATCATTCCACTGTTTTTGTAGGTTTTCCGGCCTCCGAATCCTTGGACCATGGCTATTATGAATGTACTAGCAGAGCTGCACCAGGAACATGACTTAAAAGTAAGTTTCAGTTAGGTGCTTTGAGCTCCTCAGCATTGATTTGTTTTTGAACAACTTGTTACAATGCATCTGTTTAAAGATTTGAGCTTAGTTAGTGAGCTGTAGCCAATTTAATGAGAATAGACTTTCTCCAGAAAATTACACATGTTCCAATGGTTTTCACCTCATTCAAAATATTTGCCTTGAAGCATGTAGCTCTTCAGAACTTGCCTTAAGATTTATATAGCAGGTATACATAACTAATAAGTACATTATTAAACCTGAAATCATTAAATATTGTACAGCTGAATCTGAAGTTTGAAATCGAAGTGCTCTGCAAGAACCTTGCCCTTGACATCAGTGACCTGAAACCTGGGAACCTCCTAAAAGACAAAGATCGATTGAAAAGTTTGGATGAACAGCTGTCTGCTCCAAAGAAAGATGTAAAACAACCAGAAGAGCTTCCACCAATTACGACCACTAGTAAGTGTCAAGGATGATTCATACAGTCATCCTTGTATCATACAAATATAGCCTGCACCTCACAGGGCAATTAGTAAGGAATCTTCTTTCTATTATCTGTTCTCTCTTACTCTTAATATTATTAACACTACAACTGTTTTAGCAAACCTGGAGACAGGGAATTCAGTTTAGGCCTGGGTAGTGTAACCTTTCACGAGATACCCTCCCACGTCCTGGTAATAGGAATACTACAGTAAATTCTAGTACTCATTCTACCTGAGCAGTTCACCTAATTCCAGATTGCTTTTCAAGTGACATCTCTGATATCAAAGATAATAGCGTTGTCGGACTTATCAGCATGACTTTAGACCTGAGCAAACACTGTCATATTGGTTGCCAAAATTCTTTTGTTTCCTATAAAACAAGTTTGTAGTATTGAATCTATGTTAGGACATACTCTGAAAACTTTTCTCCTTTTTGCTCTTGTATTTTCTCAGCTGCTTCTACAACACCAGCTACCAGCACCACTTGCACAGCTACTGTTCCCCCACAACCACAGTACAGTTACCATGACATCAATGTTTACTCCCTGGGAGGGCTAGCTCCACACATTACGCTCAATCCAACGGTAAGCTTTTAGACCTGGTCACTTTGATAAGACTTCCACCTTTAGGTTGGAAGGGATAATTTTATGCTTTCTTTCAATGGTATATAAAAAGTTGACATTGACTTTTGGTTGTTTTGCCTTCTCAGATTCCATTGTTCCAGGCCCATCCACAGTTGAAGCAGTGTGTGCGCCAAGCCATAGAGCGTGCAGTCCAAGAACTTGTACATCCTGTGGTGGATCGGTCCATTAAAATTGCCATGACTACGTGTGAGCAGATAGTGAGAAAGGATTTTGCACTAGATTCAGAAGAGTCACGCATGCGTGTAGCGGCACATCACATGATGAGGAATTTGACTGCTGGTATGGCTATGATCACCTGTAGGGAGCCTTTGTTGATGAGCATAGCTACCAACCTGAAGAACAGCTTTGCCACTGCATTGCGGGTATGTTTGCAGTTTATAAGAGACTTTTTTTTGAAGCAGAATAAGTTAAACCCATGTTTTGTGGCATTGCATTCTAGCAAGATTTGGCAGTTCTCTGTTTCTCTGCAGGTAGGAGTTAGTTTCATGATGTATCTTAATGCCCTGCTCAGAATCAATAGTATAGAAAGGTGATGAGAATGCGGACCGAACTAGATTTGAAGTGAGATGTGTCTGCATTTAACCTACATGTTTTTAAAAATGCAAATAGGATTAAAAGATATTTTTTTTGTCAGCTAGGAAGGAAAGGATTCGCGCGCGCACCTTCTGCCTTTTGCAGTCCTGATAATTATTGCCTCCCCTCAGCAGCTCTTGTTTGCAAGGAAAGGATTCGCGCGCGCACCTTCTGCCTTTTGCAGTCCTGATAATTATTGCCTCCCCTCAGCAGCTCTTGTTTGCATCCTGAGCTATGAATTGTGCGTTGAAGATTGCTGAAGACCACGTCTCATCCGTTACCATTTTCTACTGATTGAAATTAATAACCCATTTTTAAATCCAGTCTCAAGTTGTCATCTTCGTTGTTCTTTACCTTTGCTTTTTCAGTGACGTACTGTGGAGAACTTCTGCTGTATTTATTCCATGGGGGGGGGGGAGAATCCATTGTTCTATAAAATAACAGTGGATAGGGATATTGTCAGTGGATATTTTTGCAGCTGGCTTGTTATTAAACTAACCATCATTAGTGTTAAACCACAATTCCAGGTTCAGATGAAACAGGAACCTGTGATCAACTAAAAAAGGAAGTGAAAACTTTTGCGCTTCTTTTCAGCCATGCAAGAGGAGGGGAGGAGTGATGGGACAAGGGCATGGGTAGCAGGCTCATTCACATTTTGTTAAACTGTAGTTTAGACTTGTGGCCAATAAGTAGACTTTAGCATTTGCTTTAGTTCATCTGTGAAACAATTCTGCTTGACTTCCTGAACACTTGCTATGTGGCCCATGGTTGATGCAGCAACAACTTGCAAATAAAGGCTATGGAAGCAAGTGAAGTTTGCAACAAACACACACAGCCTTGCAGCTGTAACTGCGCTTGTTCTTCATGGAGTGAATCTTCTTGTGTTCACTTTTCTTGGCATTATAACAGGCATGAGAATGCCTGTTTTGATATTGAGGCTGAATAAAACCTTGCAGCACTAAGGAATGGTATGAGTAATGGCTTTACGAGAGTCTTGCCATTAGCAGATAAGAATTCTGTTGATTTGTCAGACAGCATTAATCAAGATAATTTTCCCTGATTTGTAGATGAAACGAGAATAAGGGCAGCCTGTTACTGAAGGATCTTTTACTAAAGATCTTTTGCTGTGGTTTAGTAAAGCCATTAGTTCCAGTACATTGGTTTTTGCATTTGTGTATACTAATGAGGGAAAATATCCCATTACTGCATTTAGAGGGCACCTATGATAAGTGAGTTCAGTCCTATGCCTGGAACTTACTTCAGAAAAAAGCACATACATAGAATTGCACTAGAAGTATGTAATGTGGGGCACATGCTAATTATTTGGCAGACTTTTCCCCTTTTGTTTATATGTAGATTTTGAATGAAGCATGTAATTTGCTTGATAGTTTACTTTATGCTAACTCCATGCAAAGCTATGCCATATTTATGAACATCTGTAACTGACATTATGAGTATTTGCCCATTGTGGGCATAGTCCTTTTTTAATGGCTTGCTTTTTAAAATAGGCAGCCTCACCACAGCAGAGGGAGATGATGGAGCAGGCAGCAGCACAGTTAGCCCAAGATAACTGTGAGTTGGCATGCTGTTTCATTCAGAAGACAGCTGTAGAAAAAGCAGGCCCTGAAATGGACAAGAGGCTGGCCACTGTAAGTATGTTGCAGAGTTTCAGTTAAAAGTTAAATCATGTGATTACCAAGTCATTCATCTTTTCTTCTTTTTTTCCAGGAATTTGAGCTCAGAAAACATGCCAGGCAAGAGGGTCGTAGGTACTGTGATCCTGTAGTATTGACTTATCAGGCTGAACGGATGCCAGAACAGATCAGGTTGAAGGTGCGAAATTAAGAGAATTAAAATTATGATCAATGCCACAATATCAGTGGGGAGGCCTTGTTGGAGTCTACTACTTATCCAAATTTTCCTACTTTCTTTTAAGGTTGGTGGAGTGGACCCAAAGCAGCTAGCTGTTTATGAAGAATTTGCACGCAATGTTCCTGGTTTCTTACCAACCAATGACTCAACCCAACCCACAGGAATCCTAGCTCAGCCTATGAAGGTAGAAATCCAGTTGAGATGGTTGAAGTGATTCTGAGGTTAAAGTAAATTACACTGTGACCATTTATTTTACAAGTTATTGGGAGGCTTCCAGAAAATAGTGAGGTTGCTTATTATTTGTGCTTCTCTTCAAAGCTATACAGTCTAATAGTATTATTTGAAAGTCAGAATGAAATGCCACATAAATAAATTTAGATTATGAACTCTGTGGGAGCTAATTACGTAAACCAGTTCACTGATCCCCCCCCCCTTTTAATCCATGACAATTTATCAAACACTTAATACTTTGTTTCATTATAAACTGTTCACAATAAAATCTGCAGATGATTTGCTGTTTTAGCTAAATGTTAAGTGTAAAAAGTACCAGCCAATATTGCTGGTGAAAGCAGTAATGGAATGAAAAAGTTATTAAGAAATCTGTCATGATAAATGGTCAGAATTCTCATTCATTAGCATTCATTTAACTAATAAAGTATTCTTGATTTCTTTTAAATCAGCAAGCCTGGGCAACAGATGATGTAGCACAGATCTATGATAAATGTATGGCAGAACTGGAGCAGCACCTTCAGTCCATTCCTCACACCCTGTCTATGAATCCACAGACTCAAGCCTTACGAAGCCTCTTGGAGGCTGTTGTTGTGGCTCGTAATTCTCGTGATGCTATTGCAGCCCTTGGACTGCTACAGAAGGTTTGTGTATGAACTTGCTTCATTATATATCTGTGACTCCTGGGCCATGGAGAGAGGCTCACTTTATCCAAGGCTTTCTACTCTAGAAACATGCACACAGTTACAACATTAAACTACTTGAACTGAGCACAGGATCAGAACAGTCAGGATTGAATACAGATTATTCTGGGAAAATGCATACTGTTTAAGAAAAGCTGCCTTCCAAGTTGTGAGGAAGGATCTTTCTATAGTGGATACAGCGGTTCCTCCTGCCACCTGCTGTTTTTTGCTGTTTTTTCTGGGCTGTTGTGTAGGAGGCTTTAAAAACAGTTGCTTGGGAATGTCTGTCATTAGAAGCCCTTTTACCACCCAATTGCCGCATTCCCTTGTGGGCTACTCTTCCAAAGCTTGAGTGCTGGTGGTGAGCATTGTTGGAGGCAAAAGTACAAGGAGCGACGGCGATGATGATGATGGTGGGCTGCATTCATACTATGCAAAAGCCACCGAATGCATTGTCTCCCGAGAGCAAAACAGTTTGATTCCTCTCCAAATGACTCAGTAAGATGTTGCTTTTAAGTGTTTGCTCCTCTTCCTACAGGCAGTTGAAGGTTTGTTAGATGCCACCAGTGGTGCAGATGCTGACCTCCTCCTCCGCTACCGGGAATGTCACTTGCTTGTTTTAAAAGCACTGCAGGATGGCCGTGCTTATGGGTCTCCATGGTGCAACAAGCAGATTACAAGGTCAGTGATGAAAGAATAAAGCTTTGAAGGCTGTAGTAGCTGTATTTAAATACAATTATTTAAATATATTCTGATTTTGGCCAACATAAGAATTTCACCTAGTAAGTTCCTTCCCTGTTTCCCACTAAGTTACATAATGAGTTGCATGATAAGTGCCATATGGATTCAGTAGTCAAGGGTTTGGGGCTTTCTCCTGAAATAGGATATTGGTGTGAGAATTAAGTTGGGTGATAAAAGAGGCAAACTAAATACCATTCATGCAACTTAAACAAAACTGACCCCTGGTCTGGATTGAGAGTCTGGTGTGGCGGCGGGGCTTAAAACATTTGTGTCCCGTCCCCCCCATTGCAGTTTCTATTTGAATTGGAGAGCCTGCACCTGCTACCTTCATTCAGAGATCAACTTCCATTCATGCAGTGGAAGTTTCATTAAACTGTGGCAGGTGCAGGGGACATGAGCCGTACTAGGGCCCCAATTCAGATCCCTACCCTATTTGCTTTTTTTTTTTTTTTTTTAAAAGGCCATTCACACAACTGCTAGTTTCATCTGGTTTGGATCTAAAACTTGCAGTATGAATATTTTTAGATTCCTAAAATAGTTATTCTATGACTTTGTGGTTTTACATTGTTATAAGCTTTTGTGAATGGGGCAGCTGGACTTTAATCTGCTCCTTCATCTTCAGCTACAAAGTCTGTTGGCTTTCTTAACATGGGGCAGTTACAGTCAGCTGGTGTTTCTGAAATGAATGTGTGGAATAATTGGAGAGGAAGCTACCTCTCTGTGTGTTTTGAAACTTGAGACTGAGGAGAAAACAAAGTTAACACAAGAAAACATCTAATTTTTCCAGGTGCCTGATAGAATGCCGAGATGAATATAAATACAATGTAGAAGCAGTGGAGCTACTGATCCGTAACCACCTAGTTAACATGCAGCAGTATGACCTCCACCTGGCTCAGGTGAGATACTGCCGCCAAGTTAGTTATTAAATCTCTGCTTATGCTTTAGAAGGAAAACTGTTCACATTCTTGCCTCCTTTTTCTTGACAGTCAATGGAGAATGGCTTGAACTACATGGCAGTGGCATTTGCAATGCAGCTGGTGAAAATCCTCTTGGTGGATGAAAGAAGTGTTGCTCACATAACAGAAGCAGATCTGTTTCACACCATTGAAACTTTGATGAGAATTAATGCTCACTCCAGAGGGAATGCACCAGAAGGGTAATGTTAAGAGTGTTGAGTGCCAGTGAAGGAATGTTTCCTGCTAGTGCAAGTTTGGCAGTGGTGATGATGATGATGATGAAGATGATGAAGTGAGGCTCTGCCATTCCTGTCCACTCCTTTTACCTTGTGGGATCACTGTGTAATATCTACTGTGCTTCAGAGTGCCATCCCCCACCCAGTCCTGAATCTCCATTTTTAACGAACTATGTAGAGTGTAATCTACAAAATACAAGCTTGCTTTAACCATTGTTTAGTTTTCTATTTAATCCAGGCACAACTTTGATTTATTATGGGCCATCGCACATTTACTTCCAATTTAGAATCATACTACATATTGGAAGTACCATGTCATATGTCTTTTGAGACTGTTGCCACTTTAGCAACAATAGTCAGGGGAGATTTGAATGCTCTTCCACATCAGAAACTTGGTGAACATATAAAAAAATTGCCACCTTGGGGAAAAGACTAGAATCCCTTTCTCTGGTTTGCAGTTTTCCAGTGTTTAGGGAGTTGCACGTATTGAGGAACATTCAGACATGGATTCTCCCACCTACTTTCTGAAATTGCCACCTGGTAGTTTAGAATATGTAATTCAAACCTTAAGTTTGCTGCAGGCAGGACTGACATGCCTTTTTAGGCCTGCAGTATTAGGCATGGTTTTGTGGAAGCACGCCCTGGTGTGACACCTTCAAATCTTCATTCTGGAAGGTAGTGATGATTACACTGAGGGTGAGTAATAAGTGACAGATCAAAGGTTTTGAAAAGCAATATACCCACCATTTCTGAAGCACTTGTAGTCCACTCTCCTAGATGTCTTGGGCTGAAGGACAGAGGCCATTCTTTTCTGTTCTTGCCCAACTACAGCAGATCCATTCCCTAATGCCAGGCACTAGACTAGGTCACCTCACTTTTTTTATCTCCAAATTTATCTGGCAGTAATAGGGCACAATTCATTCAGATTGTTATTGTGTTTCTTTGAAGCTTATGTCATGGAGCCATTGTGGGTTAGTGGATGGCATGTTGGACTTAAATCTAGGCGACTTTGGTTCAAAGGTTTGCTGAACCAAGATGCCAACTGGGCTCCCAACTCTTTTTTTTTTAAAAAAAAGATTATCTGGTAATAATGAAGCCAATCTCGCACTTTATCTTTCAGTTTCTCAAAACTCTGCAATTTCAGTCTGTCCCCTTCTTGTTCCAAAATTTCCCAGTATTTTGGCCATTTGGCCTCCATATTAAGTTTTCTCTGAGCCTTAGCCTCCATTGGTGACAACCACCTTGGAGTTTTATTTTCCAATAGGTCTTTATATCTAGTCCAAACATTAAACAGTGCTCTCCTGACAATATGATTTTTAAAAGCTTTGTGTGCTTTCACCTTGTCGTACCACAAATATGCATGCCCTGGGCTCCCAACTCTTGCCCCTAAACCATGTCATAGTTTTGGTTGCAATAATATAATAACATCTTGTATGCTATCTCTGTGAGACAAGTATGTGAAGCAAATGTTTGAAATACAATGCTGTTGTTTGTGGGGTATTTTTTAAAAATTATGCACATAGCACAAGTAATCTAAACCCAAGCATGTTCATTCTGGATCTCTCATAGGTTGCCCCAGCTGATGGAAGTGGTACGGTCCAACTATGAAGCCATGATTGACCGTGCTCATGGAGGGCCAAATTTCATGATGCATTCTGGGATCTCTCAGGCCTCTGAGTATGATGATCCCCCTGGCCTGAGGGAGAAGGCAGAATATCTCCTGAGGGAGTGGGTGAATCTCTACCACTCTGCAGCAGCTGGGCGTGACAGCACCAAAGCATTCTCTGCATTTGTTGGACAGGTAGAGCTTGGGGAAAGAAAGGTGCTTTTTATTCAACATAAGTAGGTTATGATGCCCTTGGATCAAGTAGAGTACTATGTAATATCGATTTCCCCTTTTTAAAAATTCCACTTTGCATGATGGCAGTACGTGCAACATGTCATATCAGTGTAGTGAAACATGTTAGTAAATAGTTGTTTGTTTGTGCTAGCCAGTATCATGATGCTGGGGGCTCTCCACTGCATCCACTAGGAGGTTGTGTTCTTTAAATGAAGAAAGACCTGGCTGAGGGGGACTGCATGCTGTGGGGCGGTGGTCAGCAAGGAAAAGATTCCCAGTGCCCCACAGAGCTCTTTGGCTTTCTCAGGGTGGAGGATGTGTCCTTGCTCCGAGGAGAGAAACCTAAGAAGCTAGGGCAGAGCATGTACCTGAGCAGCCACCGCCAGTGGGCACTTCGTGCAGCTCTTGACAGTCCCGAGGGTCTTCCACTCATTTATTTTGTGCCCAAAGGAAGCAGCTGCTCTTCTGAAGGCAGCTGTAGAGGTCATGTGGGATATGCTCCAAGGAGAATCCCTGTGCCCTGTGGTTGTGGCCTTTAGTCAGCCACCCTGAAGGGGAGGGTGACTGCCACCAGCCAGGTATGGCCACTGCTTGTACACTACTTAATGCAGTTTCCTTAACTCGTCCCCGCCCCCGCCCCCCGTGATTCTATGTTACAGATGTTAGAGAGGTGTTTGCAAAAGCTAGAATCTCTTTACATATGTAGGCATGGAATATGGCAAGCAGTTTGCCAGGTTTCTTTTACTCCGCTACCACAGTCCTTCAGAGGTGCCAAAACTTCTTTGCTGCCTTATTTTAGTTGCATTTCAAGTAGCCACTCCACTGCCTGCTTGCATATGTGAATAAATTGCAGGTCCTCTTCCAGATAGAAATGTATTTATTAAGACTGCAGAAACAGTGGTACTTGCCATTAAAATTTTGCCTTATTGGTGTATGGAGCACTTTGAAAACAGTGGCTATGAAAACTATTCAGTACTATGAGGACAGCAAAATTTCACATGCCTTTCCCCTGAGATCCCTAGACAGCTACCCAAAAAAGTTGCAGTATCTCTGAAATGCAACATAATTTGCCTAAATAATGCACAAGTAAAACCGATAAAGATGTGTAGGGAATAAACTGAAAATCAGGTCTGCCTTCAGTGTTACGCTGACCCCTGCAAAATGCCAGAGTGAATGGATCACTGATGAATGGAGCCCTGTTGTTCAGTAGCAGAATTTTCTGTTCCTATTTGTCACTTTAGTTGCTCTGCATTTTAGAGATTATTGCTTATGAGAAGCGTTTTGAATGCTTTGAATGCTTTCATAATGAGAATTTCATAACCATTGCTTTAAAAATTGTGATATCAGATCTTGCAAGTGACTAAAATATCTGTCGACAGACTACTTATGAAACCGACAGGAGTAGCAATCCATTCTCATGGGCCTACGTTCCTAAGAGGGGTAGTCTTAACCCTCCTGCACCATGTAGCTTCCCTGCCTAGAATTTCACTTCACTACTTTTCCTGAGCACTTTTCTCCTATCCTCATGTGGAAGGGACCATTCACTTCTGCATCCTAGTCTAGCAATGTGTCCCTGGAGGAGAAGCATGACTAGTTGGGCCTCTCAACACTGCAGGATTGATGTGTGGTATTCTGCATAAAGTACAGCTTCCATAGTTCCAGTCTACTCTGGAATGGTATTGCTCCTTCATATTCCAGTGTTTTGGAATGTGCTATAGAAAGCTTGAGAGAAGGAGATTGTCTATTGCACTTAATTCCTGTTTTCAGTGTCACCCAGAGGGTATTCCACCTGCCATTGTTTCCTGTGGGCCAAGCTTTGCTCTGAGGCTTCTGCCTCACTGCACAGATGGGAAGCTACTCCTCATGCTTTTGCTGCATGTGTGCTTGGGTTATTGCGTACAGGTTGTTGGTTCTTTTAAGGCATTTAGAGTTTATTTCTGCTCTGACAGTCCAGTCTAGGAAGATCAAGATGATGGCCCTGTCTGCTGCTCCAGGTGGAGGTGCTATCCCACTGGTTGGGAATGCCCTCCAGGAGAAGCAGAACAGGAATTCACAGTAAGAAATGTCCCTTTCTGCATATAGCATGCAGCATCAGTAATGCCTACATACAGAGGCAACATGGGTGTTGTGTTTACTTCCTTGCCAGCATAGTTTCCTTTTCCACCTGGTTCCTGGATGTAGATGTTACCAGTGTGGGACCTGATTACATAGAAATGATCTTATGCTACTATGGTTGGTAATGTAGGAATTGACCCTAAGAAGCATCACCAGCCTTTTCTGTGCCAAACTGCAGTGTTACAGTCTAGCCCACTTGCTTTCCATTATGTCTAGATAGAACATTACTAGCTTGATTTTAGAAAAAAGAGAAGTTCTTTAGGTCTGAGTCTACCTTTTCCCCCATTACAGATGCATCAGCAAGGAATCCTGAAAACCGATGATTTGATCACACGATTCTTCCGTCTTTGCACTGAAATGTGTGTTGAGATCAGCTATCGTGCTCAAGCTGAGCAGCAGCACAACCCCGCTGCCAATCCCACCATGATCCGTGCCAAGTGTTACCACAACCTGGATGCCTTTGTGCGCCTCATTGCACTGCTGGTGAAGCACTCTGGGGAGGCCACCAACACAGTCACCAAGATCAACTTGCTCAACAAGGTTGGGAGCACCCTTCCCTGTCCCCAGTACCCATCTTGAGTTTAGCTGGTTGTGAGAATGGGTAGTATATTTTAGAATTGTGATGACTGAGGCTGGTGGGAGTTGTAGTCCATGGGGCCAGGTTGGCAAAGGTTTCCTTATTAAATGAATGGGAACTGGTGCAGCATGTTTTTTTACGAACACAGTCTAGGAGTTCCATGTTTTAAAATCGTGATCCATCTATGGATGATGTTTGGCAGGTGATTGCCTCCTCTGTAAAAGGGATCCTTAGCTACATTGTAAAGAATGTCAGTGTACTATGCAGAATGTACTTGGAGCACTTAGCAAAAGCATTACATAAAATTCTGAATAAGGGTTTGAGATGTGCATATCTCCCGTTCACTTACATGTGAAAGGGCAGAAAACATTATTGTAAAGTTGCAGTCAAGATCACCAGTTTGTTGTAGTGTCCTCAAGAAATACTGAGTATGTGCATGAATTCCAGTTGGCATTGCAGTAATTATAAGCATACATAAAAGTTGCACTTGAGCACATTGCCTTTTTTACCTCTAGGTTCTTGGGATAGTTGTGGGAGTCCTTTTGCAGGATCATGATGTTCGTCAAAGTGAATTCCAGCAGCTTCCCTACCACCGCATTTTCATCATGTTGCTGTTAGAATTAAATGCTCCTGAGCATGTCCTGGAAACCATAAACTTTCAGACACTCACAGCCTTCTGGTAGGTATCATTTAATTGACTAGAGGACACTTTGGGTCTTTTCAAACTCTAGACTTCTGTGATTTGCATTGGGTCTACACCAGTTCACTTTAGTTAACACTAATTTTGTGTAATTTTAAATATGTTGATAGACTTGGAGTCTATTTTGGTTACTGGAATAATTGCACATTAAGAAAACTTGTGGGCATATGTGGGACTCTTTCCCTACACGGACTGTTCTCTAGTGTATGGAACCAATGCTTCTCAGCCTCTTGGTGTGAGGGAAGGGTTTTTATACTGCTCTGTCTTAATCTCTCTGGAGTCCCACATTGGGATCTGTAGCTGTGGAGCTGGATTTAGAACATTCTAGAGCTTTAGCCAGACTCAATCCCTGGTCAAGTTGGGACATTGATCCTGTGTTCCACTCAGGAGTGGTGCTATTATAGTTGTACAGACTGCCATCTGGACACCTATGGGAATTTATGGCAACTAAAACGCTCCTTTACTTTAGTGAATCTGTTTATTAAAACTGTGATTCCTATATGATACATTATTGTCTTGGATCTTAATTATGCATCTTTTACTACATTTGAATGGTTTGGGGCCACCATCATTCCTTGGAGAAATATTTGATGCACTTTTAAAATAAATGGCAAACTTACTTGTACAGTTTTATAAAATCCACAGATTTTTGGCATTAAATGCAATGGAAGGAATAAGTTGTAGTTTGATGGCTTTGGAATTATTGGGCAGGAGACAGAGGGGCTTTACAGAAGGGCATTACGACTACCCATAGGCCACTGGGAATTCTGCCTTCAAGGCAGATGCAACCCTGGGGGTGGGCAGGGAGATTCAAATATCCTTGTATAGTGCCATAGAACAAATCATATCCTCCCCGATCATCAGCTTGAACATTTGATGTGCAGGAAGGAGCTGATAACCTGCCCTTTTCATCTGATCTGCATGAGTCAGCTGGAGGTTCACAAACACCCACTGCTGCTGGCATTTGGCCCTGTAGGGTTGGCCAAGAGTGAATGCTGGCCCTTGGTCCTTAAAAAATTTAACCACCTCTGCCTGATTTAGACTTCAAGGATGGTCTCAGTTCAATCCAGATTCTTGGCAGTGCTTTAAACAAATCTGACACAGTGTTGTATGTTTTTATTTCAGTAACACATTTCACATCCTGAGACCTACAAAAGCTCCAGGTTTTGTTTATGCTTGGCTAGAATTGATCTCCCATCGGATATTTATTGCAAGAATGCTGGCACATACACCACAGCAGAAGGTGTGGCTGCAGTTTATCTTCTGTAACTTACGAAGCTTCCAAAGGGAATAAGGATGCATCTTGGTTTGCAGGTTTTGTTTAACTAGAATGACTTTATGCCATTTAAATTTATGATGTCTGCTTTTAAGGTCTTTACCATATTCCCACAACGTAGCTGCAGGACGGATTAAAAATGGGATTTTAATCCTCATCCCTTAAAAAACCCAGCCTGGTAAAATTCAGTCTGAATACAAGAATGTTAAACCTTCACTTTTAACCCTTAAAACTGAACCATCCTTCAGTCAAATACACTGGCTGCCTTTGCATGGAACACTAGATTCAGGAGTGTGCTTTAAAGCAAACCATGGTTAATTAAACAGGCCAACTTTATAACCTGTGGCTTGAAGTTGATTTGTTTTGAAACTTAGCAGTGTTTTAAACCTAGATTCCTATTTCACACATAACTCTTAAGTTTTGTAAAAGTGAAAACTATACCCTGCCAGCCTCCCAGCAGCGTGGGAGAAGGAAGTAGGAGAAATATGGTTATATGCTACAATTGTTATGAGCTTGATAGTGTGGTTGCAGTGGTGGTGGTGAGTGAGGCTCGATATATCATGGTATGTACTAGGATCCAGTGCTCGTCTCAGTAGGATGTGATCCAGTATTATTCCTAGGAGGGCCTTCCTTCCACTAGTTCTACCTGTATGACCTTGACTAAAGTGCATATTTTATGTACTTTTTATCAGAGTTGCGGGATTATCTCAGTTCTCAATTTAAGAATACCCTTCCTCTCTGTTAAAAAAAGGACAGTACTTTTTAATCTTCTGAAAATAAACTGTTCTGCCTATTAATTACCAGCCTTTTTCTTCTGAAAATGCTTGGCCCTTTAGTTGCCTGTGAGCAGACAAAGACAATTGTGCAGAGGTACATGAGCTGCAATGGACAAGTTCCCTATTTTGTTTCTAGGCAGGGGCAAGGGAGGAGGGTTGTGCAGTGTAAGAGAAAGAGAGGTTAAAATTATTTTCTATTTAAAATGAATATTTAAATCAGTTACTCCAGCAGCCATAGATGTTAAACAGAAGTTTGATATAACTTACAAGGAACCATTTGCAGCCTTGTAGGTTGTATCAAACTTTTGAGAGTCCACAGCTGCACTGTATTGGGGCAGATGTGACCAAGTCTTTCCAGTAAATCTCACTCATTCTTCCATTTCCCTTAAGTCCAGAATTCAACCCCTACAGTGCCCCTTATTGTACATATTTGGCTGGTTTCACTATGGATTTCATATTTCAGGTAGCCCTGACAGATTAAAGAATAATGTACTATACTGCTTTGTAATATGCAAATTGTTAGTTCTACCAACAATGTTAAGTGGGATCCAGTTCAGACATTATAGTAAATATATTAGCAAATATCACATAACTCTTATCATGTAAATTCTCTTTCCAGGGGTGGCCTATGTACGCTCAGCTGTTGATAGATCTGTTTAAATATTTGGCTCCTTTCCTGAGGAATGTGGAACTTGCCAAACCTATGCAAATTCTGTACAAGGTAAGTAGAATTTAGAATAGAACAGAAGAGAATTTGTTACAATTCAGTGATGGTCTGGATTATTTTCCCAGCACAATTGTAGCTTCACAGTAAAGTTCAAATCATACAGCCCTTTTCCATGGGATTGTGGATGAGGAAATTGACCTGCGTATGTAAAAAGTGTGTCACCAACATGAAACATTTGGAAAGCTCTGATAATAGTGTTGGTTGAGATGTGTTGCATAGATTTAGCATAGATACTTAGTTCTCTTTCCCCCCGTTTTTTTGTAGGGTACTCTGCGTGTGTTGTTGGTCCTGTTACATGACTTCCCAGAATTCCTCTGTGACTACCACTATGGTTTCTGCGATGTGATTCCTCCAAACTGTATTCAGCTAAGGAATCTGATATTGAGTGCCTTCCCACGTAATATGAGGCTTCCAGATCCGTTCACTCCCAACCTTAAGGTAATGTACAAGGCCTAATTTGTATGAGACCTCATCTGTTGAAGCACCTGAGATTGTGCAATGGTGTTGATGCTTTTGCATAAACAACTAGTGGGTCAGCTTGACCTGCTTTGATGAAACAGGGTAGCCAATATAATGCCCTCCTGATGTTGGACTCCAACTCCTGTTGGTCCCAACTAGAAGGCTAGTGCTTAAAGATGACAGGAGTTGTAGTCCATCAACATCTGAAGGGCACCCCATTAGCTACCCCCAGCCTTAGGGAAGCTGTTTATAACACTGAAACGCCCCAGGTGGGGAATGTCATTGTGAACTCCTGGTCTTGAAAAGAGCATTCTGTCCTGGAACATACACGGCAGTCGTTGCTTAGTAGTAAAGATGCACTTGAACTCTGGCATCTGTTCCAGCATATCAGTTTGCTTATGCTACATCTATACCTGAGGCCCTCCTTTGAGTGCCACCACCATGAGAGATCCACTGGGTGTTAACAGGAGAAGGGGCCTTTTCTGTGGTGCCTTTCTGCTTGTGGGATGCTCTCCACAGGGAAGCTCGCCTGGCACCATCATAACATATATTTAAACACCAAGCAAAACCTTTCCTCTGTAACCAGCCTTTTGGCCCTTAACTATCTGTGGCCTTTTAGAATTGGGCAGGATGTTTTCAATGTCTGTCCTCCCCACTGGTTTTAATATATTTAATATATTGATGTGGGGTGGTTTTTTTGTTTGGTTGGTTGTAAGTCACTTTGGTTTGCATTGGGCAAGATAAAGCAGCTGTCACATTTAAGATCATGGTGGTGGTGGTGATACAAGAGTGATACTCAGCCTTCCCTGTGGACTTCAGATGGGTAACAGCTGAATGGTAGAAAATAACGTTAGGGTGCTTCTGTGTGCTCGACAGGTGGACATGTTGAGTGAGATTAATATTGCTCCACGGATACTCACCAATTTCACTGGAGTGATGCCACCTCAGTTCAAGAAGGATTTGGATTCCTACCTCAAAACCCGTTCTCCAGTCACGTTCCTGTCCGACTTGCGTAGCAACTTGCAGGTGAGGGGCTTACTCAAAAATCAGATTGAGGAAGAGGTCTGTGAGTGGAGGTTAGCATGCAGTCCTGTGTCTGCTGTGTCTTTTGCTCCAAAACAGGCTTTTAGGTCCTCTGTCTAAAGCAGGGCTCATCAACCTTATTTGGGGGTGTGGGCAGTTCTGGAATTTTGAGTGTGTCATTCTTTTACTCCTCCCCAAACAGAGATTTTCTTTACTTTTTGTGGGGGGATATTTGGGTAAAAATGAGATCCAATAGGCTTAAAACGGATCTTCTTGAATTTGCAGCCTTTTACATGGAGTCCCTTAAAAATAACTATCAGATTGAGGCTTACAGTGGTGGACCCACAGTAAAAATCATAGATCTGGTGCTTGCCAGATGCATAGTTTAGTCATCAAAGAGAGGAAAGATCCCAGTTCAGCCCTGATCCCACTGCAGAATGTGTCATACATTAAAGAGACATAAATTAGGAAAAGATCAGTTTTACCTGGCCCAGATAATGCATCCTGATGGAGCTGTGGGTCTCTGTTTAGCAACTTTTTATTATATTGTAATGCATGTATCTTTTAAAAACTAGTACCTAGTTGGGGATGGATTGTGCCGCAGCAGTGATAGAGGAGATAAGAGAAGCCTGCCTGCTGTTAAAGCTAATGGCTTTGGCAGACCTTTTAGTGAGTTATACTCTGCAGTTTAAACATTCGTAATCACATAATATATTTTCTTCACGGCTCTTTGTCTCGGAGGTCCAAGGCAGTGATTTTGCCTCTTTTATGTTCACCCCACTAGGTATCAAATGAGCCTGGCAATCGCTACAATATCCAGCTGATAAATGCCCTGGTGCTGTATGTAGGTACTCAAGCTATTGCACATATTCACAACAAAGGCAGCACTCCTTCCATGAGCACCATCACCCACTCGGCTCACATGGATATCTTCCAGAATCTTGCTGTTGACCTGGACACAGAAGGTAAAAAAGGAAGCTTGATAGTACTTCAAATCAGCTAGCCTAATGTTAAATCAGATGCAAGAGGTTTATCTCTAGGTCTTTGGCAGTGGGGGAAAAAGAGCCTGGGAAATCAACCTGGTGAGGTCAGACATAAATACTGTATAATTGATAATGTGCTAGCCTTACAATTGATACTGGACTTCAGAGGCTAGCTGATAATTGCAGGTATTGGCGTTCTATGACAGAATCAATCCTGCATCTCACTATTTACATGGATAATACTTTGCTTTAATTTGGCCAGATTGTACCCTAAAATATTGTTAGATTTTAGAAATTATGTTTAAAATATTCCACAACTAATATATAGAAAGGTTTTATTTAGTTCCATCTAAGTGGTGGGGAACTTCTAGCCCAAGGGCCAAATGTGGTCCTTCAGACCTCATCACTCCCCACCCCCAGCCCAGGCCATGACCCACACTCTCCTTGGTTGAGTTTGCCAGCTTGGAATGTGTCTGTGAACTGTGATGATGCCTCTCGCTTGGCTGTATGGAGAACAGAAGTTAGTTGTATGTATCTGTAGAAACCGGTTACTTTTACATAGCTGGAATGCAGCTTAATGTCAAACCAGTTGCTTTTACTTCTGATCCCACCCCTGGCATGTGGCCTCCAGGCTGCAAAATGTTGCCCCTGCCCCTTGTGTAAGCCAACAGGTTTATGAAAATGAATTACAAACTAGGAAACTTTGAGAAGTGAGCCTGGGAAATTCATGTCAACTGGTGGCAGCACCCATTTAATTAACCTTTCCGGCTTTCGGACATAACTCTTGGAACTAACAAATTAGCCAGGCAAGGACTGTTGATTTCCTTTGTGTTTAAGAGAATCTAACTATTTACCTTTTTTGTGTTCCAGGTCGGTACCTCTTCCTAAATGCAATTGCCAATCAGTTACGGTACCCAAACAGTCATACTCACTATTTCAGCTGCACCATGCTTTACCTATTTGCAGAGGCCAACACTGAAGCTATTCAAGAACAAATCACCAGGTAAGAGATCTGAGGAGTCTAAAGCAATCCCTACATTGCCTAGTTCTCACAAAAGAGCCAATGAGGAATTGGGGAGAAGCTTCAGGAGCTAACACTTAGTTGGTCCACTGCCATCTGAAGCTGTCCTGCCCAGCAACCAGGAAGAAAGTGTCTTGTCCCCGTTGCAGCAGTAGCAAGTCACTGCTGGCAATGTAACAAACACTCTAAGCTTTGCCCCTCTTATCCACATGTAGAGTAGGACTTCCAGTGTTTATTAGAGGGTTCACATGGTTTGAAAGGCAGCTGTTAAGGTGGTTGCAATGATTCCATGCAAGGATCCTTTTCTGGATGGAGGAGCATTCATCCCCACAAATCTGCAGCCAGAGTCTGCAGTGGTGAAGCCTAGAATCAGGTTTCCCACTCTCACATTGTATTGAGAAGCAAAGTCTTCCACATTCTGAAAGCAGCATAGTGCTAATTAATGTTGCCAGACGCAATCCCATGAGGGTACCTATTCTCAGCGGGACCTTGATATTCCTGCATCATGTCTTTCATACTGGCACGCGGTGTGACTTTCCCCATGCCTTAATCTGTTTCTCTTTTACAGAGTTCTGCTAGAACGACTGATTGTAAATAGGCCTCACCCATGGGGTCTCCTTATTACCTTCATCGAGCTGATTAAAAACCCAGCATTTAAGTTCTGGAATCACGAGTTTGTCCATTGTGCTCCAGAAATTGAAAAGTGAGTAATTTTAAACAGTTAGTTGTTCAGTGTATTTGGGGGACTCAGTCCTAGGATCTCTGGTACTTGCAGAGGAGAGGAAGTTGTGTCTTGAAATAAAGTTTATTCTCCTTGTTGTAGGTTGTTCCAGTCTGTTGCGCAATGTTGTATGGGGCAAAAACAGGCACAACAAGTAATGGAAGGAACTGGAGCTAGTTAGAGAAAGCAACCACCCTGGAAATTGTGCCAGCCTGGAGATCTCCATCCCATCAAGCTGACAGAATAATGTGTGCGGGTCTAGCCAGACCTTGGAGGCTGCCTCTCCCTCCCCCATGTTGGGCTTACATCACAGATCTTTGTGTGAGAAATCTCCTCCTCTGTGGGCATGTTCCAAAGTTTTAAAAACAAAAGTTTTGACTCTTGGCCAAAATTCAGAAGATGCTGTGAATATAATTTCAAACTTATTGTAAATACACAGAACAGAAATATTTGTCTGAACTTTGGGTTTGTGCGAATTGTGTTTCAAGAGAGGCACATACTGTGTGCCTGACCAGCCTGTAATAGAAGTGGTGGCTGCTGATGCCAAGTGTTTTGTCTGGGGCAGATCTGCTCTCCTGACATTCCCAGACTCCCAAAGAATATGGAAAAGCCAGTTTAAATATTATGTAACTTATTTTTCTTGTGGGTGGGAGACCTGTAAATCACAAAGTTGTCAAAGAGGGGGGAAATGGATGCATTGGAGCACAGGATCCTACAGTATATGGGGGACTGGGTGGGGGAAAGTTAGGATTAGGGTCCAGTATATTGCTTTTCCCAGTATCAAATGCTGCCAGCAAGAGGCACGAACGTTGGAGCGGAGGACTTCCTTTGTTTTGATTCGCAAAGATATACTTTGGGCCCTTTGGGAGAGGGCTAGTGGGTTTAGCAAAGGAAACAAGAGACCAGGCCTGTAGATTTTCTTTCTTGACACTTGTAAATTTTGGGATGGGGAGGATGTGAATCTGTTAACTGCTCCCCTGTGGCCACAAAGTTTGAGTTTGTAAAAAGAACAAAAAGGACCAATACAGCCCATTTTGTAAGGATTTTGAATGTTTTGTAAATGTATTGGTCCACGTGTTGTATTTTGTAGCCTTTCTAGTTCTCTTGGGCTTTAGTTCTCCCACTTCTTGTATGTATGCATTCTGTAGTTAAACATTAAAGTCATGAAAAGCAGCACATGTCCATGTTTTCTCATCATCTATGACGAATGTTGTTAATGTTCTTCACTGCTTATATTTTCAACATAAATCTAATTCCTTTTTATACTATCAAGATGCAGTACATCAATCTAATATATTGCTACTTTAACAATGTTTAACTGCTATCTTAGGAGGATAAAATTGAGGCATCAGTAAAATGTAAGCAAGAATCCTATTCTTGCTGATTCCCTGGGCAGTTAAGTGGGCTTCCAATAAGGGGAGTTTTTTAAAAAAACACCTAGGAGCTTTCATTTAGTGCACATGTTCAGGCCTAGAGATGGTACCTCCAGGTGAGCAACCAAAGGGCCAGAGCAGGATGTACACTAGGAGGTGGCCCTTCTACCTTCAGATGGCATGAACTAGGGTTCAAAACGAATAGTCCTGGTGCTGCAGTCACCATCGAGGATTTACGGGGGAGAGAATACTCTGTAAATAGAACTGTCCAGTACACCATTTGACCCCATTCATCCTTAACTCCTCAAAGTGTCCATTAAGGTGGCAATAACACAGGTTTCTCACTTATCAATACAAATAAATTTTATTGTTTAAAAACTCCAAGCCTAGTCAAACTATACATCTATGCAGCTCATCTGGCCAGAGGTGGGATGGGAAGAAGGTTGGAAAAAGTAAAAGATGCTACAAAGGCATTCAAAATGTAAATATAATAATAATAGACTTAACAATGAAAATGTTTTTAGGAACATTTTTTCAACTTCAAAGAAGCATGAAAACTCCCAGGGATGAGGAAGAGCATCTAGACAGTAAGCAAGTGAAACAAGTGCTAGATCTGATCACAGTCCTTCGGGAGATGGGGACATCCCATATGACTAATGCCCTATTTACTGGGTCTCACTGGTGTTGTAAACTTGGCCATCTTACCAGCTGATTTAATGTACAGGGGTCCTAAGAGGTGGGGAAACTGGCTTTCTAGGTGTCCTTTGACTCCAACTTCCATTAGTCTCAGCTGGCATGGCCTAGCCCATAATGGTCAGGGATGATTGGAGTTGTCCAAACGCATCTACAGAAACACAGATTCCCCAGCTGTGTCAATTCTGTGCTGTGTAAATTGGTAGCTTTGCTACCTGTGGATGTAATTGATACTCACAGAAACACATTTTTATATAAAAATAAATGCCTCTGCCTTTATAGAAACCTTTAGCTAAGCCTCCCTGGCCAACAGCACTTGCCTTCCTCAGCTGCAGCTAGCTTGCTAGCTCCAGCAACTGGTGCAAAATCATCTTCTGGCCATAGCGCACTTGCAGGGCAAACTTCTCCCGGCAGCTTAGTTTTGAATAAGCTTCAGGGTCTCTGAGCATTTCTTCCTCTGCTTTTAAGTCTGAGCTGTATGACTTCAGGGTTAGCAGTGTAGCATCAAAGAGCAGCTTCTTCCAGGAGGCTTCAAGCCTTGGTATGGTAGTATTTGAGAGCATCAGGAACATAGCACCATCCTCGCCTGCTTTGGGTTCCTGGGTCTCTTGCTCCTTGAACTCCTTGAACTCATCTGCAGACATAGTCAGCACCTACAGCCACAAAGAAATGGGATTATTGAGAGCTACCTTCTTGGTCTCTTAAGTAACTTCAAGGCATCAACAGCCCCACAGATGTTGGTAAACATTCTCCAAAAGGGATCCTGCTGTTGCTTCTCAGGATTTAAAACTCTGGACCTTCCCCTCTCCCAAGTTAAGTTACATTCTGGAAGAGATTCATAATATAATGAAGTAAATATGTGAGAGCATCTTGCAAAACATTAATATTAGATGGATACGACGTTTACATAATTTTTTGGGGGGGACACTTGCTAGTTTCCATAGGCAGAATTTGGGGGAAGAGCAGACAAGTCATTCAAAATGTTTTGAAATTAAGTTTCCATTGAGACAACTGGAACAGGCAGCAAGAAATATAAATGTGTTTAAAGGCACACAGCATTTAATCCATGTATGTAACTTGGTTAGTGATTATGTCAAAAGACATAATTATGTCACAAGAAACTGCAGTGGTACCTTGGTACTTGACCGGCTTGGCTCCCGAACGCCGCAAACCCGGAAGTGTTCCGGTTTGCAAACATTTTTCGGAAGCCAAACATCCAACACAGCTTCAGCTTGAGTGCAGGAATCTCCTGCATCCAATCGGAAGCCGTTTTCGAATGGTTTCGGGAGTGGAATTGACTCCTGGAATGGATTAAGTTTGAGAACCAAGGCACCACTGTATATATTAGTACTAAAACTGTCCTTTGACAAGCACCTGCAGGAAATTTGGCAGACTATTTAGAGCTCAAGGTCAGTGAGGCTGTTGGCCCCCAAAAGCCACAGAGAAAGAAGTCCCAAGGGATGGAAGCAGAATCTCTCTAGCCACATTTCTCCCTTTCCTGGGAACAATGACAGCACCACAGAAGATACGTCATTGCCACACAGCATAAAAAGTTCAGATCTTCCCCATTCATTCCACTACAGAATATACCGCTGATTACATGGGGAAGGGGTGGTTGCATAAAGAGAGAACATGGTGGAAGCTGCCTGGGACTTCAGCAGAAAGCAACAACTTAAGGAGTCTCAGTGGAAGAATTGGCATGTAGGAGAACTTGTGAGAGGTGGAATGAAGGCTGCTTCCTACATTTTCTAAATCCTGTCCATCAAAATAGGCAGCAGTAGCAGGCCAAGAGTACATGTGCACATCTTCACCCTGGTCCAGTAATTGAGCCAGTCCCTGGAGGAAAGAGAAGCACACTTGCCCAAATAATAGCTTCTCCATTGCTGGCTGTGCCCTTCCTTAGGAGGCATCTCAGAACCCAGGGATAGGGAGGGCTTGCACAAAAACATCAAAGCACACAGAGAGCCCCCAGAGCGACATCTGTAATGGGCAATGCCTCCAGTGGAGACAAGCCCTGGAAAGACTTCAAAATGACCAGTGCATTGTGGGAGGCACGTTTTTGTGCTGCCTCCAGCAAAAAACAAAGCATAGCTGCCCCCTCCCTTGCAATCTATAGACTGGCAGAGGAATTTGCTCCTTACCCAGCCAGCTAAGACTGAAGCACTCTTCTATTCTGGGGCTGCAATGCCCAGGTGCCAAAGTGGCATAAGCAAGCCCCCAAGCAACCTCAAGCCTCCCTGCCTGCTACTGGAAGAAGCCTTCACAAGTCACACCTCCACTGACCAACAGAGAGGAGTTGTCCTCCCTCCATCTAAACTGAAAGAATCTTCAGATTAAGTCCAACATGCCACCCCTGTAAAGTAAAACTCTGTCAACTGCTTAAGTAATCACAGCAAGCATGTACGGAAGTAAAATGGCCTCCCAGGAGTCTAATGGCGCAGCAACCAGCCAGAGCCCTTACCTTCAATGCCATGGCCAGCTCTTCTTCAGTTAAGACTCTCTCCCAGCCAATCACAAAAGCCCCTTCCTCACCCACCATCTCCATCTGGCAGAGGAAGTCCCATTGCTCCAAGACCAGCTGCCGTTGAGCTTCTGTCTTTGTAGCTGGTGGAGGGAGACAAAAGCAGCAGGTGCAGGTTCAACAGGCAGCAGAGGGAGCATTGGCTGCAGTCAAAAGCAGAAGCGCATCCTTTCGTCTAATCCAGTGTAGTGCCGCAGCTAACAGTGCCTGGCAGGGGCCAGAGAGGCCCAGCTTCAAGTCCTCACTCAGTCCCAACAAGACTTTGGACCACATACTCAGCCTAACTTGTCCCACAGAGTTGTGAAGGGGGGGGGGGAGAGAGGGAGAGGGTGAAAACCTTGAATGCATCCAGAGCATCATGGAGGAAAGTTTCATGCCTTCAGATTATTTTGTTTTAAATTGGCATTATGACCCAGGAGGTGTTATGCAAGATTGGGAAGCAAAGTAATCAAGCTGTTTTGTTCTGGATGCCACCAGCAGCTGCAGAAGTCACATACAAACACCTGTATTTAAATGCAGCCTCCGCCTATTAAAAACACAGCTGGAAAAAGCAACACAAGGTGACAGACAGATGGATTTTCAGATATCCTCTTACTCTGCTGATTTATGTTTCTTTTTTAAAAAAGTGTCTCCTGGCCAGCCTCTTGCCTTGCAGTGCTGCTTTGCATAGCGTCAGCATCTGGATGTCAGCAGCATCGTTTGTGTTGCCAGGATACGGTTCAGCAAAGCCATACATGTGGAGGAGCTGCCAGTTTGCCATCTCCCCATAAGTGTTGAAGATCTCTTGGCCTTTGCAGATGGACTGAGTTGCAACCATTTTCAATACCTCCTGCAGACAAAAGAGGGAAGTAAAACTTGACAGATCCTGTCCAGTCCTGAGAATCTCCCAAGAAAAAGTTTTCCTCTGCCCCACTCATCTCCTGCAGTTTTCTCCACTCCTGCAATGTGTGCAACAGATGAGGAATAACAAAAGGGATGCAGTTGGAGGAGGAAGACAGAAGGTAGAGTAGCAGACGTCTTCCCTGTTTTTCACTCTTAGGAAGCATTGGCTTACACTCCCAAGCATTCCCCTGAAATGCACCAAATTTGCTGTGAATGCTCTTCAGAGACAGGAGAAAATTCTGGAGAGGGATGGAAGAAAGCAGAGCCTCCCACCCATCAGCTGCCGAGAAAGGACACTCTGTGGAAAGGCTGCATGAGGGATGGAGGAGCTTTTTAGCTCAATGGGCCAAACTGTTCTCTCTCCAACCCCTTTTGGGCCTGGCAACCCCATGGCATCACAGGAGTCTTCAGAAGTCCTTCTCAAAGCTCTATTTCATGCAGCACTTTGAAATAGGCTTTGTAGGCCCTGTCAACCAGCTGATCAGTAGTGCCTGCAAAGTCCCTTTTGGCTGAACCAGATAGGTGAGACCCATGCATTCCCAAATACAGCTGCTTGCAAAGTGATGAAAACAGAATCCAAGCACCAAAAATCAAGGGTGCGCCTGAGATCTGAATCAAGGGTGTGCCTTTTTGCCCAACAACAGACCTGTAAATTTTTTCATTAAAATTTTTTACAGGTTTGATTTCAGGGACTGTGATGAGGGGAACAAGAAACAGCAGCTTCTTACTCAAGCAGTCCCTCTCACTCAGCAATCTAGGAAGGGATTTTCTCAAGTCCAGGAAAAGCAATTGCATGACCTGATGTCAGTCATGTTGCTGCCGCCCAAGAATTCCTACTGGTACTTGAGAGCTAGAGAAAATGTACTTGGTTTAATTTCCTGCATTTCAGCAAAGATCAGCTCTCCAAACAGCTTCAATTTAAATTCCACAAGGTACAATGTAAGGAGGAGGGAGGAGAAGAGAACAAAGTTCCAAAGGGGGCAGAGATTCTGTCTACACAACTCCTACTCTTTCTCCTTTCCTTTCATCCTTGGCTCTCCACAATGACATATTTCACTGATTAACCAAACAGGAGAAGCAGCTAAGTTACAATTAGCTGAAGCTATGGGCTAAGCATCCCCATTATGCCGAAGGACACAGAAAGGGCACACATAGATCTGAACCTTCTTCACCAGTCTTCCAAAGACAATCACAACAAATAATTCCTACCACAGAATGGAATGACACCTTGGTCATTTTCTTATGGCAGGAATTCTCAGTCTGCATCACAGTGAGTGTCCCCTGAGCAAGAAATGAACCATCTGAGCCTTTCAGTACTGGGAGAAAACTCCACACATTCCTCAAGGCAAAAGGAAGATGGGCAGAGTTGACAGAAGACTCTCTTTCTCCAGGCAAAAATCCCAGCAGGTCAAGCAGCTACAGATGGCATATCCTGCTTTTCTTTTCTTTTTTTTAAATAATATTTATTAAAGTTTCAAAAAAGTTACAAAAATGAAAAAAGAAGGAAGAAAAAAAATTTTAAAAATAGAACAGAAAATACAAAATACAGAAAAGTAAAAACAATTAAAAACATTTCCATCTTTCCATATCTTGTCTTTCATTTACTTGTTTCCCTGACCTCCTCACACCTCCCTTTTTTGTATTCTAGTTCAATTAAATATTTCAGCAAATCCTTTCCAGGCATATCCTGCTTTTCCTTATGGAAGCAGAAACTGCTGCAAGAAGGAATTGTTCCTTTGGCCACTGCAGAGCTGCATCGAGGACGAAGAGTCCTCTGGTCTGAACAAGTCATAACACACATGATGGGAACTGTGACTCAGACATACAGGAAAAACCCACTTGGCCCTTTGAAAATTCACACCTCAGGGAATAGATCTGAAAGACTGGGGGAGGTTGGCGTACACACACACACACACACACACACACACACACACGCACACACACACACGGGCTTAACTGCATCTAAGCTCTGTATGCTCTGCTCACCGGCGAATATTCCAAGTTGGCATTGTGGTCAGCCACGTGATTCAAGAGATCTGCCATGGGCACCATCACTGGGGGATTGGGCTCCTCCTCATCTTCCTCTTCTTCATCCAAAGGTTCCTGGAAACTAGTGGGGAACAAAGCAGGGAGATACTAGACCGAGGCAGCTTTAAGTACAGCCAAATCATGCTGAGGTTGGTGAGAGGGAGAGATGCACATGGCTCTGAAAATGGCTACTAGTTTAGAAACTGCAACACACAATCCAAGAACTGCCCCTGAACTCAATCTGAGCTTTACTTTAAAGAGCCTCATCTAGGGTGCCCAAGCAGTATAGAACAGCCTTTTTCAACCTTAGTTCCCCAAATGTGGTTGAACTAAAAACCCCATCATCCCTAGTGAGAAGGACCAGCAGTCAGGGATAATAGGAGTTATGATCCAACCACATCAGAGGGCCAGGTAGGCACATTTGACCTCTGGGCCTGTGGTTCCCCATCCCTGCTATGGTTTATGCAAGGAAAGTTCCAACTGTCCAAGGCCAGAGATGTGGAAAGGAAGAGAGGCACAGCAGTGACACTTCTCTTCTTTCTTGATAGGCAACTTTTGCTTTTCTGCCTTCTCAGTTCACCAAAAACTGAACCCATCTGGGACTCCTCTTATCAACTGACTTCCTGCATATATTTAGTTTCTCAACCTGAATGCTTCTCAGGTGCCCTCTCTTGAAACTCCAAACCACAGTGTCCCAGATGGAAGGCAACAGTACACACCCTGCTCGCCCCTCGGCAGTTTAGAGAGTGACCACTCACGGCTCCCACCTTTCCTCTCTCTCTCACCTGTATGCCATGACAAAGGCCACCAGCTTCTTGTAGAGCTCCAGAGTGTGCACCTCAGGGTCAAATATATCTGGGTGGGCTTTTAGGAAAGGCAGGATGATGGTGGAATACTCTGTCTGGATATTGGCCAAGTCCTTGTCCACAGCTTCTGGAATCCCTGTTCCTTGCAGAAGTCTCATCTGCTCTTCTTTACTCCTGTACAAAACAGCAAGCAGAAGGTGCAGCTTCTTTCTTTAAGCAAGAAGCCAAGTAAGTGAACAATCAAAATGGTTCCTGTACAGCAGGCTACACTCTCTTGGCCAGAAAGCAGCAAGGCACTACAAACCAGTTGCAGAAGTGGCACCCAAGCAGAAAGTGGATGGAACATCCACTTTCTTTCTCCCTCTTCACTCCATCCATTCTCTCATGAATGCATGCACACACAAACCCCCACACCAAGCACCCTCTATCTCCTTCATCCATAGCGCCATCTTCTCTCCCTCTCCTGACTGGGTGGATTAGCTGTGCTGAAGAAAGTAGAGTCCCCCAGATTGCTCACTTGTGCTGAACAGTATTGACAAGCTGGCTACTTCCTCATCTGAGATCTAGCTATCACCTTGGTATCTGAAAGATCCAATATGTATTCTCAAACCATTCTAGTTTTCCTAATCCGAGACTAGAGCATGGTTTCTGCACTCTACGCACCTCCCTCACCAGAACACCCTTTCATTATACTACTCTCTACATCACTCCCCCCACCCCATCATAAAAAGAAGCACTTATTAACACCAGCTTACTATTTGATTCTCAAGTGACTGTTGTTTAGATGACCTACTCTCAAGTGTTTTTAAACCTATTCTTAAGAAACTGTGAACAAAGAGGTGTAGGTGGGTAGACACAAACCTGCCCAAGGTTCAAACATGTCACCATTATCATCCAGAAATAAACTAGCCTCTCAATCAAACATCTCAAGCACCACCCTTAAGCACCACCAAGCTGGTAACACCAGTGTCAAAAGTCTTTGATTTTTTCCTATGGAACTACAGTGCCTGCCTGCATTTTCTGGCATAACAAGGGGGAATGAAAAGCCCTAGGACTGGAGTCATGAAGATATGCTCCAGCACAAGCACCTGACCATGCCCAGCCCAGCCTCATTTTCTGAGCTACTGCAAGCATGCTTCACAAGCATCCTTGAGGTGGTTGACTCTGCTCTGGACTCCAAATTTGTTTGGTGAAGATGTGCTGCAACTGATTTACCTGAGGAAGCTGGGCACTGGCAGAACACAGCCAAACAGCCTCCTCTCTTACCAGAACATGGGGTGATCCAGACCGCTGAAGTTAGGCCACAGTGAGAAATAAGGCCCCCAACGAGAATCACTGGCTGTGGACTCATGAAGCAAAGAAAGCAGGAGCGGAACCCAGCCGGACTGACTCTCCAGAGAGGCTTGCTCTATTAAAGGTAAATAAAATAGAGTGTAAGAACGCCAGAACTATTATCTGTTAAAAGAGCAAACCAAATCAGCCAGAAACCTACGTCCATAGTTGAGAACACAACTCTCCAATCTCACTCAAGGATGACACATTTTGGGGCATTCTGAAGAATCTGGAAGCTTACTGAGGAGCTTTCTGTTTCCTCCACCCCATTTACAAGTATCAACATGCACATTCTCTTTGTAGGACAATAGCACACTCTATATCAGCCTTCCATCAACCTGGTGCCCTCCAGCTGTTGGACTATAATTCCTATCATTACCATGACTGGCTGTCAATACTGTACACCATAGGTCAGCAATCTGGGGGCCTCTACCTCCTTTAGCACAACCAGACACATGCAAAGAATATGGATATATTAATAGAGGGTACTGTGTGTGTGCATATGTACTATGCCAAGTGGGGCTGGTGGGAGTTGTAGTCCAATAGCATCTGGAGGGCACCTGCTTAGCAAAGGCTATTCTATGATAGAAAGCACACTGATGCTGGTTGGGGCTGAGAGTTGTAATTCAAAACAGCTGGAGGGCACCTGGTTGGACAGGCTGCCCAATGAACATGAAGCTTTTAATGAAGCTACAGAATCCCCCAAAAACCATTCCTGTACCTTTCTCTAGTAGGGAAGAAAGGGGGCTTGTGTACTGCGAAAGGACTGCCGTTCTTGGGATGGTGAAAAGGACTTCTCCTGCCTCAATGTCTTCCCTGGCCACCATGCCATAATCAGCTACTGTGCCCTCTCTGCTCACACTGACCTACAACACAGGAAAAGAAAGGTTTTTTCTCCAACTCCAAAAGGTGTTGTTGTTTTTTTACTACAACCCTTCGTTACAGGTCCTTGGTTAGCATCACAAAAGTTGACCCATAATAGATTAATTATCCTTTTGTACTCACAAGTGTAACCGGGAGTCCTTGGAGCCTGATCTTTATTGTTGCAACAAGACTTCCTACTACCACAAAGATGAAGCCCATGAAGTTTCCCACAATACATCAAGATGCATCATCAAGACATAGACATGTCACAGAAAAGGTGTGGTCTCAGGTAGAAGCTGAGATCCAGGCATGCCCCTGTCACTCAAATACAGTCTTTCACACTTCATCACAGTACAAAGGAAAGCATTTACAGTTCCCTGATCCCCGAGTCAAGTCAAACCCTTTTTCTTGTCTGGGCTATCACCAGCCATGACTCCTTAGGAAGGCCCTGCAGATGGACGGGGCTGTACATCTTGGGGATTACAGTGGGCTCTCTCACTCCACCCCTTATACCTCACTTCCCTGGGTCCTAAATGCCATTGGAACTGAGAAGATTAATACAAGTGGCTTCTTATGAATTTCTGAAGTTTTCCCACTCAGCCAGTACATAGATACATTTATCAGTGAATTGCTATTTTCCTTTGTTGAAGACCTGGGGTTCAGTGGGGAGTCACAGGCTCCTGAGCTGAGCTTCCCTTGCAGATGCAATGCCTTTGCAGATATGTTGCTGTTATTTCTCGTTTGGGAGGCGGGATCTCTCACCCCCCCTTCCAATTTCCCGGTAACACAAGCCAGGTGACTAAAGAGTGATACAGCCATTTTCTAACTATTTTAGCTCCCCCAGAGTGGCAATATTAACCCACCATTAGCAGCTGTTAGAATGGAAGCAGGAAAAGGAGCGAGACTAGATTAATGCCGAGTAAAATGGTGTTTATTGATGCATGTGAAGTAACAAGATTAAAGTTACTACAAGTCTGGAAACTCCACATTTTCATTATCTTATTCATGCCGGTTCCTGTTGTTTGCTGCTGCCGGGTTCCTTTGGATGGGTGTTTTTGTTTTAAAGCATTTTATTATTAGGCCGGTGCATATTTACTGCTACAAGTTTCATTTCGGCTTTAATTTTCCGGGTGGTTCTGTACTACCTTCCGCTCCTTTACTGCTGGGAACCGCACCTCCTTCCCCTGCGTTGTGTGAGCCGCCTGGGAGTAGGAGTCACCCGCAAAGGCAGGTGAAATTCAAATGGAATTTGAATGAATGAAGAGCGGCCTCCCCTTAACACCTGGCCACGGGGCCTCGGCAAGAAAGCCTCTTGCTTTTCCCTGGGGGGGGGATGGAGGGGCCTTTCCCCCTCGGCCAGTCTCTCCCCGCGGCAGGGAGCGGCTGGCCCAATCCCTTCGGGCCCGCGGAAGCCCCTGGCGGGCCGTACCTTAGCGCTCAGCTCCAGGCCCGCGTCGGCGCACCAGCCCAGGAAGGCGGTGAGGGCGCCCGAGTCACTCGCCGCCGCCGCCGCCTCCTCCTCCACCTGCGGAGCACAGAGAGAAAGAGAGAGCGGGGTGCTAAGGCCTCCCCGCCTCCGCCCACTAGCCGCCCCTCAGGCCGCGGTCCGGCCGCCAAACCCACCTTGGCGCACTTGGCCGCTTTCGCCATGCCGGACGCACCCGGAACTACGAATGGCCAGATGTGCCTGCGCGCGGGGAAAAGGCTCGTCTGACGCTACGGGGCGGAGCCGCAAAACCACGCCCAGGAGGGAGGGGCTATTTCGCCGTTCCCTGAAGCTGCCTAGCAACTAGGCAGCCGCTCACTCTCCTCCGCGTCCTCGTAGCAGGGAGTTCCGCTGGCCGCCCCGTTAGTTTTTAAGATATCGTTACAAAGCCGCTTTTAGCAACCACGGGCAGTGCGCCAAAGAGCCCTGGGGCGCTTCGCTCCGTCTTCTGCCCCAGCCGGGCTGCTGCTGCTGCTGCTCCTCTTCCTCAGGGGCTCCGACGGAGCTCTCGGTTCTTTCCAAAAGTTAAGCACTTGTGTAATACTACAAGTGCCAGTAAGTTCTTTCGATACATGCGGGAACCAACTCTAGTAATATGTGCAAGGCGGACTGGAGTCAAATATGCTTTTTTCAAAGTTCCCGCATGCAGAGTTGATATACTTCCCGTAGGTCTCCCTTAAACCATTCCCGTTCTGCTCACTGGTCCTGCTCCACAGCAACTGTTTCGTGAGACGTTTGTGTAAGTGTAGCAATCTGGGTTTTGCACTGCTGCAAGGGACCTACGGCACAAAGATTAAGAGTCAAATGTCTTGCTCCTCCCACTTTTGCCTCTGGCCCTGCCCATCACTCACAAATGGCCCCTGAAAGGTTCCCCACAAGGGGATCTGGCCCTTGGGATGAAAAGTGTTTCCTACCCTGAGATATGGCAAAGGGGACAGAGGAAGCAATTGTGCTTTGCCAGGGGGCTGCCCATTCTACCCTCACCTTCCTTTGTAGGCTATTCTCCTCCTCTCACCCCTGTTTGTTAGAGGAGAGCAGGAGTTGCTCTAGGATGTGTTCACCTGGAGCGTCAAGGCAAGAAGCAGCAAGTCAGAGCCTTGTAGCACTTCAGAGACCAACACATGATGGCTTAAGCTTTCGCGGACAGCAGTCCAGTTCAACAGATGCATGAGATCATTACATCCTGAATTGTAGGTCTACATGGTTGAGGAAGAGAATTGTAAACACTGAGAGGAAATGCAGAAGAGCACTGAGGGTATTTTGCTATTAACAGTTGTAATAATTACATTATCTACAGGTTGCAGTCTCCCTCTGAAATTCATTTGTTCCAGTATGTCCATCTTAATGTCAATTATAGCGGGTTCCAGGAAGTGGAAATGTTTCCCCACGTGTTTGTTCCCCACGGCATTTAATACCATTCTACCACAGCGTCTGATGTCTAAACTGGAAGATCTGGGGCTTCCGTTATCACTTTGTGGGTGGATATTGGACTTTTTGTCAGACCGCTCCCAGAGGGTTCGGTTGGGCCCTTATACCTCTAAAATGCTTAAGACTAACATAGGAACACCACAGGGATGCGTACTCAGTCCGCTCCTTTATATTCTCTACACGTACGATTGTGTCGCTGCTCACCCTAGTAATAGGGTTGTCAAATTTGCAGATGACACAACCGTGATTGGGCTCATCCCTGAAAGGGAGGGTGAAACGCACTATAGAGATGAGGTGGAGCGGCTGACAGAGTGGTGCAGAGCTAACAACTTGCTCATAAATACAAGGAAGACAAAGGAGCTTGTGGTGGACTTCAGGAGACAGAAGAGCAATATCCAGCCACTTTTGATTGATGGGGTCTGTGTGGAGAGGGTAACAACGTTCAGATTTTTGGGCATTGAATTACAAGAGGATCTGTCCTGGAGTGTCAACACAAGGGGGCTTGTGAAGAAGGCGCAGCAGAGACTGTACTTTTTGAGAATTCTAAGGAAAAACCATCTTCCGCAGAAACTGCTGCTTGCCTTCTATCACTGTGCCATTGAGAGCGTGCTCACTTATGGCTTATGTGTGTGGTACGGAAGCTGTACTACCCAGGACAGGATGGGGTTGTGCAGAGTTGTTAAGGCAGCAGAGAGCATTGTTGGCTGCCCACTCTCCACCTTAGAGCAGATTTATGCCACAAGGTGCCATAGGAAGGCACTGGACATAGTAAAAGATCCATCGCATCCTGGTCACTGTCTCTTCGAGCTCCTGCCGTCGGGACGGAGATACAGGACGATGAAGACAAGAACGAGCCGTCTTAAGAACAGCTTCTTCTCCAGAGCGATCTCAGCCCTGAATGGGAAGCCTGGACTTTGAAAGTCATCTAATCTTCCTTGCTGTACTATGCTGTATGGTTTTAATTAGTGTTTTTATGGAGCAGTCGAGTAATTTCGTTGTCCCTGAGAGGGGGCAATGACAATAAAGATATTATTATTATTATTATTATTATTATTATTCTTGATATTGTCATTTCTGATGTCCATTTGTGTCCATTTATTCTTTTGTATAGAGGCTGCCCTGTTGTCTTAAGTAGAATGCATGAGGACATTATTGGCAGATGGTGGCATAAATCACATTGGAAAATATAATTGCTTATGGCAAATGTTTTCAAGCTTTATGGGTCCACGGCTCCCTTGACCAACTACATTCTTTCTGCGGCACCCCTATGGGGCTGAGGACCCCAATTATGTCACACCTTGCCTGCAGAGCTGGCAGCCCATCATCCCTTTTTTGAATACCCTCCCTTGTGGAGTGTTCCCTAAGCCTCCTCTTCTCCCCTCTCCTTGGGAGTTCTCTGGGCAGCCGCAGCTGCTGCTCCTGGTCTGAGCTGCCCCTCATCCCACTCCAAAAAGAGGTGCCTCCTCACACTGCCCCACAGGGGACTGGGGAGCACCCCCTAACCAGTCCCAGAGGCACCATTCATTCACCTAGGGAGCATGTAGCCAGGACTGCTGCAACAGACAGCTGTGCAAGCCTTTGGGAGGCAAAGACACAAGAGAGCATCAGAGGCGGGAGGGAAGGAAAGAGGAACAGAGACCAAGGCACTCCAGGGTGCCACAGCACACTGGTTGAAAACCACTGGTTTATGGATTGAATCAACGCAAAGGAGTTTTATCACATGGCATGTGTCAACACAACTTTTTTGGAGGGGTGGTGCATGTAAAAAATATTCAGAGTGCTCTGAATGGGATTTCTTCAGAAGCCCCATTCAAAGTGCTGTGGAAAATAGTCAGAAAAAGGTCACTTGATCTCATTATGACATCAGGTGATTGACAGGTAGGCAGCTCCCCCCCACACACACCTACAAGTTGCCTCAAGGGAGGTCACAATCTGGCCCCTGGGCTTGGAAGGTTCCCCAGCCCTGATATATTGGATTCTGCTAAGAGTAAATAAATAAATGTGGCACTTGTGAATAAGTTGCCGCTTTGACTGCAAAGTGAGTCTGCTTGATCTTAATATCTTTATTAGTTTTCAACACAATAATCCTCTCTACATCAATGGGTTTGTTTGTTTGCCTTGTTTTACATTTTGTAGATATTGTGGCATCAATGCAACCAGAGAGCATCAACAACCATCATGCACAAAAATATTACATTTCACCTCATACAGAAAAAAGAAATCCATTAAATTCCACCTTAATCAGGAAAATGTTTCTTTAAAAAAATCCAATTCCCCCCACCCCCACCCCACAGTAATAGCTAGATCACCTTCAAATGAAAAGCTGCACATTGGTTGCCAATTGCTACAAGTAAATGGCAGGGGTGGAATCCAAGATAAATATTATATATAGGAATTTATAGATCTATCTCATCTGAAAGAACACATCAAGAAAAAAGGCAACAATATCTACAGCAGCCTCCTCCAACCAGGTGCCCTCCAGCAGGGGTTCTCTCCTGCAGCTTCCTTCAGCTCCAGCCAACTTGGCTGTGTGATGCTGAGGAGCTGATGGGAGCTGTAATCCAACAACCTCTGGAGGGTCCCAGGTTGGCAAAAGCTGATCTACAGTAAAAGAGGGTCCTAGTAGCCTTCAGTCATTCATATTTAAAGTTTAGAAGGAAGCACACAAAATAAAAGAGTCTGAGATTAGAGGATTACATCAAACAGAGAGTGTGTCTGGACTGGTTGTGGCAACATCAAACCATTTAAATGCAAAGATGCCTGGCTACGCACACATATATACCCCTTGACGTGCGCACTGTCAGGAGTGAGAAAGTCAGGTGCAAAGCCTGCCGAGTAGCAGAGAGGCGAGACAGAACTCCTCGCAAGCTGCTTGTTGCTCTTTGGGCCAAACCCCACTTCAAGCTCTTTGCTTGCGTGGAAACGCAGCAGTGTGCAAGATTGGTGATGTGGGTGGGGTGTTTCATCAGTAAAAAGAACTGAGTGTCTGACATGAGATCAGGACGCGGTAAGGATGCATTTGGGATTCAACAAGAACGATGGGCTGGGTGGTCCAGCAGCAGTTTGGGGAAAGGAAGGAGAAGGGTATATTGGCTCATTTGGAGCCCAGAGTGGCATGGACAAGAGCCTTTCTGGTTCCACGTCAATAGCAGGCTTACAGTAATGCAGAGCGAGTAGGGAGAATAGTCTCTTCAAAGGCATGAATGTGCGGAACTTGAGAAGAAATGTGAAGGCAAATTCTTGCTAACTGTTCCTCCTCAAAACTCTGAAAGGGGTTCCGAGATGAATTGAAATGGAAAGACCTCAATAAATTAACAGCCCCAGAGCCACGGCGGGTGGGGTGGGGGGCTGCCTGAGACCTATCCTAGAGGACACACAGGTTTGCTTCCCTCTGGTTTTGTGGTGCTGCCAGTAAGCCAGAACGGAAATGAGGCACTGTCCCAGAGAGCACTCAGGTGGTTGCGGGGGGATCCTTCAGAAAGTCAGGCAGGACAAAGCACAGGATGACCGGGTGGCATGCTAGTACGAAGCATAACCACATCGCAAGGGGACAGAATGAAGGGGCTGGATGCTAGGCAAACAGGGCATCTTTAGAAGTGAGGACCCCACAAGCCTCTTTACTGGAATTGGGGGAACGTATCCTGTAACGTTAATTAATGCATACAGAATTGCCCCCCTGAGAACCTCCATCTAATGAAAGGACCAATGGAACTTATGGGTGGCTTCTCGAATATAAGAGTAATTATCATTTAATGCTTATTAAAGAGTCAATTTTTTTCTAAGTGCCATACAGCCATACAGAAGACCCCTGCTCACAGGCTTACAATCTACTCAACAGGAAAAGAGTGGGGAGGAAATTCAAATGAACATTGCCTTTTTCTCCCCCCCCCCTTAACTGTGATGACATTACAGTGAGTAAATAAATACTAGATGAAATATTTCATAAGGGAAACCACAGAGGCTGCTGTCTTGAGGGCGAGAGACTGGGTGCTCCTGTGGGTCAAATGGAACAATGGCCTCTATCCAGTGCTAGTTCTACTCAGAGTAGAACTTAAGTGGATACAGCATCTAATGTGGACAGGCACAGTCTGGGGGCAGATATCCTAGCACCTTCACATGATCCATCATATCCCTGAGGTGCAGAGGGGCCACAGACAAAACTTCGGGATCAGGGCTTTCCATGAGGCTACCTGTTTTTTCATACAGGTGGGAGCATGGAGGAGATGTGACCAGTCCCCTATGGGGCTGTTTTGGGGGAGAAAGCTCTTTATCCCCATCAACACAAGCCTTACACAGTAGAGGCTGGAGTATGACACCCCCAAGGGTGCCTGCCTCGTTGGGAATATTTTTATGTTTTTATTTTCTGTGTCATGTTTTAAAATAGTTCATGTACCCTGTTCTGGGACTGTTGCTCAAGAACAGGAAACAAATATTTTAAATAACTAAATAAATGCCATGTTCCTGGGCCCCATTTTCCCTCCTTGAGGCTGGATAAGCTTCTGCTACTTATTCCTGCTGAGCCTAAAAGCATATGCACAACCCAGCACTGCTTTCTAGGGGGGGTTTCCTTCAAGGGAAGGACCCTGGGAACAGTTATTGTGCAAGAGTATCAAGAATCTACTATTCCTGAGGGGAAAGCCACAAGGGTTAGCATGCTCTAAACATGCGTAAATGTGCCCTTGTGTTTTTGATTCCTGCCACTGATTGTCCTTTTAAAAAAATTAATAAGCTATGGTAGTAGGGGCAGCTTATATTGCAACAAGTGTTACCCAATGGCCATTTATAGCACTGGTTAAAAGGCTTGAGGAAACCCCAAACAAATCCTAAAACCAACTATGACCTTTCCCTACCCCTTATGCTTGGAAAGTCTTGCTGCTCATTCCTAGTATTGGGGGGGGGGCCGCACACAACTTCCCACTTTCTGCTTTTGACTGAATTTACATGTAGGGGAAGGAAATGATGCAATAGAATCCCCAGGGTGGTCTTCTACAGCAGCTGGAGAAACGGCTCGACTCTATGTGCATGTTCCTACCCAGTTAAGCCCCAATTTCCGTTGTCTTTCCAACAAAACCTGCCGGCACAGAGTCAGCCGCCAAAAAGGCTTTCCAAAGCTATGGAACTAAAAAGCTTGTGCTCCAAAGCCAAAGAGAAGGGTAGAAACTAAGAGGCATTTGCCTTCAAGGTTGCAATTTCCCTCCTTCCTGAACCAGTGGTTGGAGTGTCAGACGAGGACCTTGGGCCAGTCACTGCCTCTCTCAAATAGCCTACTTCACAGGGTTGTTGTGGGGATTAAATGAGGAGGGGTGAACCATGTATGCCACCTTGAGCTCCTTGGAAAAGGAAAAGGAGGGATATAAGTGTCTGAAAATAAATAAAGTAAGTAAACCACTGCACGGGTACATTGTGGATTAATTGTTGGGCATCTAAGCTGAAGGGCCCACGAGAATACTCTCCCCCTTCTGGCTTTTCTGAAGGAGAGGCACCCTGGCTAGGCAGGTGTAAAACATCCCTCCTGCTCGCCTTGCCTCAAGCTGTGCAGAGGGACATGCCTGCAGCTTCCAAGCCAGCTAGAAACCAACCCAAGGGAATCTCCCTGGTTCAAAACGGCACCTGGGCCTATGGGTGGAGGTGGCCATTGACATCAAGCTGCTGCTGCTTCCCACTCTCCCTATGCCCCCCTCCCAACTTTGTATTCCATAATGTGAAAGGAAAAGAAAGACGGCAAAAGAAATTAAAGCCACAGGAAGCCGCAGGGGATGGAGCCAGCTGGAGAGTGACTGGATGAGTGGGCCCTCGAGGTCACCCGTGAAGAAGACGGCGAGGAGGAGTAAGGTGGAGGCCCTCAGCAGGACACCTCCATGGTGTGGTTGATCTGCCCCATGGCCTCGCTGCTCTCCGAGTGGGTGCAGGCTCTTGGGCGGTTGCCCCCACCCTCCACAGAGCTGGCGCTGGTGAGGGAAGCCGTGCGGGAGCGGGCCAGGCGCGTCATACTGGCAGAGGGCACTACAGGGAGAGAAAGAGAGAGAGAGCATCAATGCTTCTGCCAGGGACAAAAAGCAGACCAGGGAGGGTCCAGGCAGAGCGAGCGCCACAAAGACGAGCAAAGCTGCCACAGGAGAGGGAAGAAGCAACATCAAGCCCCTGGCCTCAGAGGGCGCCTAAAGCCCAGCAGCCTTCAGCCACTCAAGCCCTAGCCATGCACCAACTCTTGAGGCGTAAGAACACAAGGGCACAAAAAGAGCTTGCTGGATCACGTCAATGGTCCATCTAGTCCAGCATTCTGTTCTCATAGATGCCTGTGGGAAACTGGAAGCTGAATACCAGAACACTCTCCCCTCCTGTGATTTCCAGCAACTGGTATTCCAGCATTACTGCTTCCGACTGTGGAAGCAAAGCATAGCCACCATGGCTAGTAGCCATTGATCACCCTCTCCTCCATGAATTCATAGTCCAAAACATCTGGAAGGCATCAGGTTGTGGAAGGCAGACAAACCAGCCCAGCAATCACACCCCAAAGACATGACCAAGCTGACTGTGTGGGGGACAGTGGGTGGCTTGCCAGATGATGGCTTGTGTGAAGAATTTCAGAATGATGTGCTCTAAGTACAGGAGCCCGCCACCTGCCCTCTCAGCCAACCTGGCCAAAGGCTAGGGATGATGGAGGTCAAGGTCCAGCAACATCTGGAGGGCTGCAGGGGAAGCCAACCCTGGCCTAAGCAAACAGCCACGACAAGCAGATTGTGACCCAGCTGCTCCTGAAGACTGCAGAGTGCCAAAACACACATGGGGCATGTCAAGTTGCAAAATAAATTCTTCTACCACTGTTCTGAGGCTCCATCATTCCCCCTTTTTTTTGCTCCCCTCACTGCTGCAAGAGGCACAGGTGACCAGCAAAACTAGGTAGCAGGTAGGGCTGTGGTGGGACAGGGTGGGGAGCAAAGTGACTCTCTGCGCCTGGATGCACCTCCTGTGTGCCCTGCTCTGCCACTGACATACAATCCCCAACATCTCAGCAGCCAAGCAGATGCTTGCAGGAAACCAGCAAGTGGGACCCAAGCACAACAGCACTCTCTCCTCCTCTGGTTTTCACCAATAGGTATTCAGAAGTATTGCTGCCTCTGGTTGTGGAGGCAGAACAGCCCATGTAGCTAGTAGATATTGATAGCCCTCTCTCCTCCTATTGATAGCCTTTTCTCCTTTTCGCATGGTCTTATATCCCATGCTGGTCAAGGGCCATGCTGACTCCGCTCTTGTGCATCTGCCCATGAACAGGGCCCCCAGCTCTAAAGATCAGCTGAGCACAATTCCCTTTCTGTGCCAAGATGCACAAAATCCAATAAGTCATGGGTGCACTCGTAATTGCAAGACATGTGAAAATGCCACACTTGGCCATTAACCTTTTTTTAAAAAAAATCTTCCAAGAGGGACACCCTTGGATTTGTAGGTGCACATGCGTGGCTGTTGAGGAGAAATTGCAAACCCCCAGGAACAGCGTGTTTTGGGATTCAGTCAGGTGTGACGCTGCTGCCAAACAACCTGGCTGTTGCATCTCTCTGTGGGAAGATGTGACTATCAGCAGGAAGGTATCACACCAACAACACACTCAGGATGCTTTTGGCCAGCCTCCTGCAAGCTGGTTCCTCCCAGATGTTTCAGACCACAGCTCCCATTAGCCCCAGTCAGTGTGGCCATAGGAAGCTGGGATTGATAGAAGTTGCAGTCTGAAACACCTGCAGAGCACCAGATTGAGGAAGGCTGCCTTGGAAAGCACAGCGGCAAATCTTTTTTTGGGAAAACTCATCTGTTTCAACAAACACCGTTGGAATGACATAGCTGCGCACTTCCCATAGTGTGTGAGTCATGCTACAGATGCAGCAGGGGGAAGGGCAGATGCTTCTTTTTCTGTCAGCCTCAGTCGCCTGTTTACTTGCCTGTCACTTTACTGCAGGACCAACTATGGAAGCTGCAGCAGAAAAGCACACTCTGTACAGCAGCAATGCACAATAAGGAGAGGATGGGGGCGAGGGGTACATGCAGCATGTGGATGTGACAGTGAGCAGACATTGGGGGAGGGGATACCTGATCCTCCACTCAGCCTTCGGTCCTTCAGGTATGCAACTAAGAGAGATATGGAGGGGAGGTTGAGTAGGAGGTGGAAGCAAAGAGAGTCTGGTTGAGGGTTGGGAGGGCAAGAGAGGCTTTCATTTTGGAACATCACACATTCAAGGCTTGTCTGATCAACAGCAGAAAAACAAGACAAGAACATCACAACCGATAACCAGAGAGAGAAAGAGAAAAAGAAAAAGAAAAAGAGACAAAAATGGCAGGAAGACTTTCACACATACGAATTATTCCTGCATTGGAGAGATTGAACTAGATGACCCTTTGGGACCCTTCCAACTCCATGCTTCTTTTGATTTTTGTTTATAATTTATTTCTGAGATACCTAATGTCGCTCAGGCCAAGCTCTCTCTGACCAGGGTGATCAGGAATGGGAGAAGAAAAAAACAGATCTGAAATGGTTGGCAGAAAACGGGTCTTTAAATCTACACTGAAAGAAGTGCAAAATGCCCTTTGGGTTCTGACATCTCTCTGATGCAAAGCCCTGGCCACGCTCCACCTGCTAATTCCCAAAACCATTTATCCTGGAGCTGACTGTGAGTTGTTCTCATGGTGTCACAGACATGCACAGAACTGGGAAGTATCAGGCAAAGAACACCCAAACACACTCATTTCCTTGATCATAAACACACTAACGGCTCGTTGCCTCGGCCCTTTGATGGAGGAACCTTGTCCAGGAGCAGGCTCTCAACAACAGGGCTAGTAATCTGTTTGGAGCTGGAGATACATGGGAGCATATTAAATATGTAGAGACCACACCTACACTATATATTTAAAGCAGTAGCATTCCAAGTGAACAGTCATGGCTTCCCCCTTTTGTTAAGGGTGCTGCTGAGAGTTATTAGGAAACCCATATTCCCCTCACAGAGTTGCAATTCCCGGAGTTCCCAAGGAAGGAAGAATGATTGTTAAACTACTCTGGAAATTGTAGCTTGGAGGGAGGTGGGGAGATAGGAGTCTTCTAATAGCTCTCACCACCCTTAAGAAGCTATGACTGTTTATATTGGAACAATACAGCTTTAAATGTGGTCACAGTCTGAGCTGAGAAGGGCCAGGTGGATCAGCCTATATCTAGTATGTGCCAGTTTTGCCAGTGTTTGCTCATAAGTCCATTCTGTCCATACAAAAACCCATATTTAAATACATATTTGACTCTGAATTTATCACAAAATAAAAATTTAAACCCATATGAGTCTTACGTATGCATTTTAAAACATGCTTTATCCTAAAATACATGTTCTGGTACACTCTTTGAGCTGACAACTGCATCATAAAATTCAGATGCTGACCAAGTGTGAAATCCAAAGAATAATTATACTCCCATCCAAATATTATTCTGGGAGGTACAAATTAGCCAGTTCATTACAAATGTAGACCAAAGGAAATTCTCCTCTGCTGAGTCACCTGCTTCTACACTCTCCAATTACAAACACATGAACATCTCTTACAATCCCTCAGTTACGCAAACACAGTTTTTGAGCACACTGATCCCTCAAACTAGACAAATACTTACTGTAGCCCATCCCTTGAAGGAAGTACTTGAATGCTTCCGTCAGTTTTCCAGGCTGTTCAAGAAATCAGAGGGATGCGGATGAAAAACAGAAAGAAAAGCACCTACAACCAGACATTGCAAAAATAGCGGGTGTGTGCATCAAGCTCAGGACATGGATATTAGACACATGTGGATGAGCGCAGTATCTTCTGAATCTGAGCTTTTAAAATTCAGATTCTGTATTTTAAATCCAGTTTGTGAATCTAAATTCTGGTCTTATTTTTATTTCTCTTCCTCCTCCCCCTGCCCTGCCCAGTTGCACAAACTCCCCATCACCAAGCAAAGGGGTGGGGGTGGAGATATTTGAGTTTTGCTTTGCTTTAAACTGCTTGGAACCAAAATGCGGATTTTCTTCAAAACAACATCCCTGCAACAACTAATCCTAGAGAAGGACGCAACTCAGAAGAGAGTTTTGGGTGAAATGAAGAGAGGTGGGAGAATCCCACCCAGCCTAAGTGCCCAGGCACACCCAGACGGAGGTTTCTGAGCTCCACAGAAGGTCTTCTACTAACCAAGAGCAGGGAGGGAAAGGAAGAACTCACCTGTGTGACTTGAGGGAGCCCACCAGAATCAGCCATCTGGGTGGAAAACAGAGTTTTGAGTCAAACAAGCTTCATCTTCCTTTCCAGGTGACCAACCCCCCCTCCCCTCAATTGCATCCATCACCCAGTCATTAGCTGGGGCTGATGGGAGTTGCAGTCCAAAACATCAGCAAGGCAGCAGGTTGGGTTAGGCTTTGAGTACAGTCTTAAGGAGCCCCTGAATCACTGCTGGTCCTGGCGCCTGCAAATCCCAGCTTCCATTGGCTTCAGTCAATGCCACTCTGTACCAATCAACCAACCAGATGGCCGACATCCTCAACTAGTGAAGGGAAAGCTAGACATTAGGAGGCTCAGGTGCCAAATCCCTATCTGTTTGGGGGGGGGGGAGGCAAGCAGAAGGGCTGCCTCCTCCAGACTCAGAACCCCATTTGGAGAAAGAGAGCTGGAAGCAGAAGCAGCTTTTGCAATCACAAAGATTAAGGGAAGGGCTGACACGCTGTGCTTCAAGTCCTGTCCCTTTTTAGAAAGGCTAGGCTGCTATGATTTCTAATGAAGGGCTGTGGCTTCTGAAACAGCCTCCCTGCTGCCCTTCCCAAAGGGCAGGAAGGGCCCAGCCCAAGTTGCACCAATCACAAAGTCAGTAGGGGTCTTTTGGGCCAACCTCCCCACTCGCCTTAAATGCAAGATATCCAGAACTAGAGTGACCCCTGCTGGTGGCCTTCCACCCTGTGCTATAAGACCTCTGTGCAATGCCTGTAGTTCCTATCATCTCCAGAACTGTGGCTCATAAGTAAATGGGGGTAAGCACCACCATCCCCACTGGGTGTCTCAATGGCTCCTATTTTCAATTGGGTTCGGGGGTATAGATACATAAGACATTACAGTTTGTCCTTGGACCTTAAGAGTCCAGTGGGAGGAAGAAGGGGAGAGCAAATTCTGATGGAATCAAAATCACTTACACAGAATGAGATCTAGGGGTGGGGGAGAGTGGACTAGGGATTAGGACTTGTCCTGAAGACTTGCCCTTCCTCTATCTCACCTTCAGGAAAGTGGTGGTGGTTGGATCCAGTTTGGAGTTGCATTCAACCTAACAGACAGCAAAGTCAGAGTTTCAAAATAGCATCAAGTCCAGAAGCACAAGCATCACCTGCCCTGCACGTGGTGTGACACAGCAGCCAACACAATCAGCCTCCGAGGTTCAGTACACCATGGACGAAACTAGGCTTTATTTCACCTAGGTCAAAGACCCAGTTTGGAACCCCCTCGCACATTTGTGCACGTGCACACACAGGCTGGGAGCCTCAATGGCACTCCTCTGGAAGCTTCACTTGGGCCAAAAAATCTGGCTAACCTCCCTGTAGCTTCGGCGTGGCAGTAAACCCTCAAAAATAGGGAAAAAGCAGAAAAATGGGGGTGGTGTACAGCTTTGGCAACAACAATTAAAATAAATAAAAGGAATGTGACAGTCCAGTTTTTAACTATGACTCAAACAATAAAGATAGGGAGTGTGGTATAGGGGTTACAGTGCTGGACTATGAACCGAGAGACTAGGGATTCAAATCCCCATTTGGCCATGAAGCTCACAGGGTGACCTTGAGCCAATCACTGCATCTCTCAGCCTAACCTACCTCACAGGGTTGTTGTGAGGATTAGATCAGGAGCAGGTAGAACCATATATGCCACCTTGAGCTCCTTGGAGACAAAGGTGGGATATAAATGCAAAGAAATAAAAACAATAAAAAATAAGTGCGATGTAAATGCAATAATCAATCAATATCAATCAATCAATCAATCAATCAATCAATCAATCAATCCCCTTAGGAGCCAAGGGGGTTACAGCTCTCTCTCTCTCTCTCTCTCCCAAAACTTTGGGGGGTGGGGTGGGAGAGAAAGCAGGCAATGGGGTAACAGGAAGTGCTTCATGCTGATGGCTCTCTTTTGGGGTGCTTATCCACCACTGCATTTCACAAACCAATTTGAACAAAGTGGCCAAATCAGTCACAGCAAACAAAACAGAATGCCAGGCTCAGCGGGGTGGGAAAGGCTAGCCTGAAGTCTGCAAAGGCATCCTCAGGAGGCCTCTAGCTGTTCTTAAATACCGTACCTGCCACCCGCCTCCCCCCCCCCAGCCTTCAAGGAAAAAACAAGCTTGCAGTCTAGGGAAGGACAAACCCATGCTATGAGCTTGATCCCAGACATCATTCAAGCAGGGAAGATTAACTCTTTGGGGGTTAGCTCCTTACTCACCACGCCATCTTCGGCCGGCGCGTTATCGCCCACCACCAGCATCACTGGGCAGCTGCAAACCCCAAGGGGAGAAACGTGATTAGCAGGAGAGACCTGCTCTGCTCGGGGCCCCTCCTCATCCTCCCTGGAGCAAATCAGTGGCTTACCGGAGTGTCTTGGCGTTCGGGATGCTCCCAGGTCGGTTAATGTCCAGGTCCCTACGACTGAGACAAAATGAGGAATTTTAATTGAAGCAGACAAACATGCAGGGGCTCTGCCACTGTGCTATGTCTGAGTTCAGCAGCACTACAATATTTGCATCATACCCAGAGGTGGAGCAAGGCGGGTGTGGTGGGTGCAGTCTGCCCCAGGTGTCATCCCTGAGGGGGGTGACATCGCCTCCCTAGGATGTTCACCGTGGCTGGCACACCCCCAGGGCAGGGCGCTTGCCCTGCCCCCTGGGCAGCTAGCCCCACCCCTGGGTGCATGCCACTCCAGGTTCCAGAGCAGCTAGCTCCGCCTCTGATCACACTGTGGCATTTCACCTTTTATTTACAACGTATTTGTAAAATTCTGCAAGAAACTCTCAGTCAAGCATAGGAAATTTGCTTGGTTTTAGGTGATGTTTTTACAGTCAAGTAGTATATACATTTTAATAAATAAAAACAATAATAAATAGTTTTTTGAAGGTATTATTAAAAACAAGCTTCATCATAACTAGATGTGAGCTATAGTGCTTGAAAGCAAATTTTAAAAGGGGGGAATTGGGGAGAGTATGGTGGTAGCTGTCTGTTGGAAGGAAAGCATGGTCCAAGATGCATGCAGTTCCTTCAGCCCCTGCCCCTACCTGTTGTACATGTTCCAGAAGAGCTGGAGGTTGTACTGGTTCACCATGCTGCTGATCTGCTGCCGATAGCTTTGCACCAGCTCTGTGTTCCCCACCAGCTCTTCCTATGGGTGTGGAAAGAGGGCAGACAGAAAGGAGGCCAAGTCAGAACACCATTGAGGACCAGAGCAACCGTTCTTGGCTGGAGGAGGCATCGACTGGAAAAGCACCTCTGTGAGCCCAAGGACTCTGCTGGATCCACCTGTTTGAAGGGCACAGCTCACCGCTTAAGAGCCAGGCTAAAACTGCAAATCTAGGAATCAGCCATACTTAACTTTTGCCCCACATTTTCCAGAGACAGTTCTGCACTTTAAAGCACCTTGTCTGAGCACTTTTCTTTGCCCCGACACTTTCCCTGCAGAAACCCACCCTTTGATGCTGAATCAGAACAAACAGCAATTTGGGTTTTCCACAGATTGCTATTTGCTTGGATTCAGCAGTAAAGAGCAGGTTTTTGCAGGGAAAGTGTAGGGGGACGACGACAAAGCACTAGGATATGGTGCTTTAAAGAGCAGACCTGTGCCTAGAAACACAGCACAAAATGAAGTCTGGTCACCCCTGCAATTTTTAGTTTGCTGAGCAGGCTGGCTGGCTGCCAAACCTGATCCTGGGTAAGGAAAGGTATGTGATACCCTGCCAGAAGGGGGGTGCTGCAGACAGGTGGCTTTTCACTTGGTTTCATATTCTCTCTCACACACACCTCCCAGCATGGTCTCTTTGGATTCATCCTTGGGAAGAGGCCTGTGTGAAATTTTAAAGGAGCCCTGCTACTGTTCAGGCCTGGCTCAGGGCTTTTGTCTCAGCCCTGAAAATGTGTCGTTTTCGTGGGGCAGAACTCTGGATCTCTTTTACAGAGTCTCTGGCATTCTGTTGCTATTGATTGCTGAAACTAAACAGGGACTTCCTCTCTGCCCCAGGCCCTTCACACCTGTAAGCTTCTGCTTAAAATGCAGCTACCTGGAGATCTCTGTGCATCACAGGGTCACATTTGAGATTTTTTACTGTGGGAAACCCAAGCCCTCATTTGGTGGCTTGCACTAAAATATTGCCAAAACTAGGTGGCAAGCTGCATCACAGGAACCAACACCTTGTCAGGATGTGACAACCTCCACCTGGCTTCCTCTCAAGCTCCTTGAATGGGTGACTCAGGCTGCAATGTCCTTTTAAAGAGGTTCCCCCAGTAATTCTTGGACAGGGTCAGCTGGAGGCTTTCAAGAAGTGTCTCAGTCTTTCCCTTTGACAGCCCCAAAAGCAGAAGGGGGGGGGAGATTAACAGAGAAGCACCCCCCACCGCTCCCAGCTCCTTCCATAGCTGTTGCATGCTTCTTACCTGGCTGAACAGGTGAGTCAGAACTGTGTCAGGCAATGTGCTGGTCAGGCCAGAGAGCTGAAAGTTGAAAGCAGAGCATAAGAGTAAAGAATTAATTGCCTTGCAATATCAGACTAACAGTCCACTCTGATGCCCTCTGAACCTGAAGTAAGTGTGACTTTCTTCTAAGCCCAAATGACGTTCGACACCTAATAGCTGTTGACAATCCTCTCCTGTTCCAGGAATTTGTCTAATTCAGCCTTCCTCAACCAGATTACAACTCCCATCAGCCCCAGCCAGCACAGCTGTCTGGTGCAGGGGATGATGCACATAGTCCAAAACATTTGGAAGACCATTGATTAGGGAAGGCCGGTCTAATTCCCTTTTAAGTCATCTGAGCTTTTGAGCCCATCAATGTTATTTTGTGGTCACTATGAAGCCCCAAATTAGATGTGAACTCAGGGGGGCAGGGCACAGACTAAAAGCAGGCCTCTCCCTCTGCAGCTCAGGGATATTAAGATAGGGCAGTCCACTGTGATGGGCTAAGAATGACTGAGACTTTATGTGCTTGAAATATCCTACAGGTGAGTCAAGAATTTCAGTTAGCACATTCCAGGCAATGGACTGTCAGGAATGGACATAGAACCCAGTTGCTTGGACCCAAGCCAAGTGGGGAGCAGAACTCTTGGGAGGGGCTGTCTTGTAGCTGGGGATGGCCCACTGTTGCCCACCTGCCCTCTGTCTGCTGAGATAACCCATCATCACACACCCAGCCAAGTATGTCCCAAGCTGTGACACCCACAGAAAGGAATGGCAGTGTGCTCTGGTACAGCGCTCCAGGTTGGAGAAGCCTCCATCACAAGGCTGGAAAATAGGAACATTGGACTATGGTAACTACTTACTATACAGATCCAGCACTGCACTGAGCTACAGGCAGCTTTATTTTGGGAGGTGTGGGGTTTTTTAATTGCCCCAAGAATGGTTGCATGTGAACACACTGCACACCCCAGTAGCCCACTGAAAAAGAGCTAGCTTGTCACATTAAATGTGTGAGCAGCTTCCAGGTCTGGCCCTCTAATTAGGCAGAGTGAGGCAGCTACCTCAGGTTGCAGATGCTGAAGAGTGGCAGCAGCAAGCTTTTGGGGGGCTAGGCTGTGTACGTCATTTGTACACTCTACACATCCCACTCTCAACCCTTCTGTGCTAAGTCACTCATTGCCTTCATTGCTGAAGGTTGAACTGCTTTTCTTCTCAAGTTGTGCAAACAGTGAGGGGTGGGGGCAGGTCACAGGGATTAAGCAAACAGATGCAAAATTGATTTTTTTTTGCACAGGTTATTGCGGTCTGGGATATTTTGAGCAAGAATTCAAGGCCCTAGATGGAGATTAGTAAACAGCTGCTCAATTTGTGATAGCACAAAAATGAAAACCCCTACATCCCTGGGTTGGGTTAAGAAAACACTGGGATTTCTTAATTATGGATCAATTAGCACAGCAATTTAGAAGCCAAGAAAGGAGACAGAAACAGATCATTTTATGAAAGACTGGCAGGCAGTAATAACATACCTGGAAACAGAACCAGTGAATTAGGACAAGCCACGTGAGGGCAAATGTACTCATTGTTTGTACTAATTACCTCAGAATATATTGCTTTCTGTTTGTTTGTTTGTTTGTTTGTTTGTTTGTTTGTTTGTTTGTTTGTATGCTAAGCAAACCAAACTAAAAGTGAGCAATCGGGGAGGCCATTGTAATTAGTTTTTTTATTGATAGGAAAGGAGGGGAGTTCTTTTCCACATTTTATGTACGATATTATTGGTGGTTAAAAATGGATAAAACAATAAGTTACCAACACCTGCCCCCCAAACGTGCCCTGTGGCCCCACTCTGTATGGGCTGCTCTGTATGGGTTGTCAAAGGGAGATGCATGAACGTTGCTTTTTGCACAGATGTCCATGGATCCAAAGAGACCTCACTCAGATGTCCGTCCCCAGCAATGAGTCTACTTGAGCAGCAGCATCAGAAACCTCAATTGGCCTGCAGAGACTTGGCTCTGACACACACCCAGTAGCAGCAGGGAGGGGAGGCTGTCTCACCTTGGTGGCTGCCCAGTCAATCCAACCTTTGCCATTGGGGTCCACATTGACCAGAACAAGGCCTTCAACCAGATCTGGGAATATCAGCTAAATCAAAACAGATAGACAGGCAGATGGAGTTTATTCTGGCTCACAGACGTATCCACTGGGACAGAGAGGCAATTAGTAAGCATAAAAGCGAGCATCATAAAGCAAGCACTATATCTTTAGAATCTGAAATTCAAATACACAGATTGGATAACCTTCTCTAGCCTTCCCCAACCTGGTGCCCTCCAGATGCTTTTAGACTACGGCTGCCATCAGCCCCAGCCAGCGGAGAAGTGCTTTTCTGGGGCTGATGGGAGTTGTAGTCTAAAACATCTGGAGGGCACCAAATCAAGGAAGGCTGCTCTGCCCAGTAACAAGGCACAGTCAGTCCAATTCAGAGCCACAACTTGAGACTTCCCTGGGGAGTTAAGAAATCAAAGAGTGGGGTGTGTGGAGAAAGTGCTTTCTCTCCAAAGCCCTGAGCTGCAAGTCCCAGGCCACTTCAAATAGGAATTGCTAGTACTATCACTCTTCTTACCCGGCAATCAGCTTCATTGAGTAAGCATGCCAAGGAACAGACTGCAGGTCCCTGCCCTGGAAAACACCAAAAATGGTGCTGGGCCTTGATAGTTTAAAAAAAAACCCCAAAAACCCTTGTCTGGCTAGGATGCAGGACACACCCACCCACCATCTGATCACTTACAGCAAACTTGGCAAGGACATAGGCACCTGCTCCCACACCAATCCCGATCACATACTTGAACCTGTGGAAAGAAAAGTGATCAGTGGTCCCTAGGCATCCACTTCCCTTCCTTCCTCCCACTGGTGGACTATTGTGGCTGTCCTTCAAGCCTCCCTCATTCAACTAAAGTTTAATCCTTCATGTTTGCCAAATATCTTAATCATAGAACTTTTATAAGACAAATACTATCAGCTGATTTATTTCCTTCCAAGCAACTCATTAACCAGATCTAAAATATTCCTCAGCTTTATCAGTGGCAATTTATCCAATTACTTCAACCACCGTTCACTCATGCCATCATTTTCTCCATCCTGCTGCCTTCTGGATGGATTGGACTACATCAGCCCCAGCCAGAAGGACCACATGGTGATGGGGAAGATGGGAACCAGAGTCCAAAACATCTAGAGGGCAAGAAGCTAGAAAAGGTATGATGCTTTTGCTCCAAGCTAAATTAAAAACCATCCTCCTCCTTCCACTGCCTCCCTAGGAGTCCTGCCCCATCATGTGATTTCACAACAAGGACAAGTAGGTCACCCAAGGCTCAGCTCACCCAAAGTGCTGGACGACACTGGGCAGCATGGCAGCTAACTGGTCCATGGAAGGATACTGGTACCTGTGAAGACAAAGCAGGAGAGCCAGGACACAATGTTGAAGTCTTTTCCTAGCATGATGGGGGAGATCTGAGGGAAAGACCGATCGGGGACTAGGGAAGCACCCCTCTTTTTGCTCTTCTCCTTTGGAGAAGTCCCCATCCTCTGAGCCAGTCCTGAACCTCTCCTTCCTCCCCCAATCAGTGGGGGTGTGGGGCTGGCCTGATTCAGCATCTGAGCTATTGGTTGCCCATACCATTTACCCTTAGAGAAGGTCTGGCCATGTTTGCCTTGAACCAGGGCCAGCTCATGACCAACATGACTGATACCCAGACCCATGACAGTTATTCCTCCCAGGAAGAGCTGATATCAGCATGCAATGAGAAGGTCGTCATCCATCACAAGTTTCACATCCTCACTAGGTTGCCAAGTTACAACCATCACCACAGCATGACCCACAAGGGAGTGTTTGAGGGACTCCGTTTAAGGCAGGGATGGAGCTCTTCTAGATGGGGTCCAAGTGCAATTCTCATCGGCTCCAGCCCACCTGGCTGACGGCTGGAGATGACGGAAGCTGAGGTCCGACAACACCTAGAGGGCCACACATTCCTCATCCCTGATGGGAAACCTGGCCAGGTGTGTCCAGCTGTGCTGGAAGACAGGTGTAGCAATGATGATCAAGCAATCCCATAACACAGCAAGAACAGAGTATGTCCTAGACCTTTCAGACTACAACTCCTATCAGCCCCAGCCAGCTTGGCCGTATGATGCTGGTGGATAATGGGAGTTGTAGTTGTAATCCCAAATGCCTGGAGGGGTGCCAGTTTGGGAGAGGCTGCTCCATGGGAGGCACCTACCCCTGAGGGAACTGTGAGGCCCCCGCCTGCTGCCCAGGAGCATCCACATGGCAGACCACAAAATGCTTGGTGATCTCTTGCATATCCTCAAAGTTGAAGAAAGTGTTGAAGCAAAGCTTGTCTGCAAGGGAGCAAAGTGGGGGCGGGAAGAGAGACAGAGTCAAAGTCAACAGGACTCAGGACAAAAAAAAGGTTGCAAAGCTTGAGGAACAAAGAAGCATGTCCTTGGAAATAAATTCTGAGCGCTGGTTGCCCTGCCCTTTATTTTATTTTATTATTGTATTTATAGCGTTTATAAACCATTGTTTCCTCCAGGGAGCTCAAGGTGGTGTGTGTGGTTCTCAACTTCCTATTCTATCCTCACAACAACCCTGTGAGGTAGGCTAAGCTGAGAGGCAGTGACTGGCCCAAGGTCACCCAGTGGGCTTCAGGGCTGAGTGTGGATTCAAACTCCAGTCTGCCAGGTCACAGTCTAACACTCTAACCATGAACACCACACTGGCTCTCCTGTGTGACCTGTTTGTGCCCTAATGTCAGCCAGATGTGGGGAGGAAGAAATATTCCTTTCAAGCTGTTTCTGCACCAGTGTAACTGTCTAGTGCTGGGAAACCATCATCCCTGGCCTTCAGGGGCCCCAGTTGTCCAACTAACAAGGAATCTGTGAAATTGCTAGGTACTTAAAGGGGTCGGATCATGACACAAATTTGTATTTGTTCATTGTTATGTATAAATGTAGATTGAATTGGTGGGTGGTTAACTGCACTGGCACCAGAGCCCTCTGAAGAGACACCTCTGCCACCAGACTCCAAGGGGTGGATGACGCAGGTGGCTTTGAGGGGTCAGGGGAACCCCGAGGAGACTAAAAGGCAGTCCCCAGAGCCTGAAACAGTGGTTCCCAAACTTTTCTGGCCACTGTCTCCTTGGTTCCATAAACTCATCCTCAATGCCCCAACCCTACCCTATCCTACACTATAAAAAGCATTATTCGGATTAGCAGTTTGCATGACCCACTAAGGAAGATAATAAGAGAATAAATTTGAAAAAAGCCACAATGAATCACACATTTATTCAACAATCCAATTAAGATTACTTAGTTTAGTTGAGTCAACAAAATTTATGAACTTGATCCAGTGATACCCACTTTTCAAAGTCTAATAGTCACATCTCTAGAGCTTGCCTGCTACCCCCTTGCCTCTTAGCACTTGCCTCCATGTAATCCCACTGCTCGCCCCCCGCCCCACTACTCCCCACTTTGGGAACCACTGATAATTCCTCACGGCCTAGAAAAAGGCACTGGCTTTTTAACTGGCCAGATGGCACACCCAGAGGGTGGTTCTTCCATCTTGACTACCACAGCCACACACTGAAGCTCTGCCAGCTCATCCAAGACTCTGCTGAGGCAACTTGTGTTGCCTGCCTCAACCATAGCTAGCAGCACTAGCCATGGGCCTTGCAGAAGGTCTGGCCTGCTTTCCCCAGCTGCTCTGGGGGACCATGCCTACTGATCTTCCCCTTTCTCGTGCCAACTCCTTGCCTTGCTGGTGGAGAACACCATGCGCCAGTCCTTGCTGTTGAGTGTGCTAACCTTTGGAGTTTCCCACAGAACAGACTTCAACCTCCAGATGTTGGTGGACTCCAACTCCCATCAGCCCCAGCCAGCACAAGCATATGATGCTGGGGTTGGCAGGAGCAAGCCATGCTGGCACGCACACACTTTAGGGCAGCCTTTGCCAACCTGGCGCCCTCCAGATGTTGGACTACAACTCCCATCAGCCCCAGCCAGCACAGGATCATCTAGTGCAACTCCCTGCAACACAGAAACACATACTGGACTGCAATGGTTTGCCACTGGCATTGTCCAGATTCTGAGGGACAGAAAGGGGTTTCATGGAAACAAGGTCCCTGGATCAGCTCTGCTCCCAGCGCAGCCTAGAACATGCCTGCAAGGAATCAGCCTGCAGCTTTCCATTCTGTTCTTTTGACAGCTTTTTCCCTGCCTCTCTCCTTTTTCAGGCTGTGGCAGATCAGCCTCCCAGCCACCTTCCCTGCAGCCCCCCTCTCCCTCTGCAGCATTCCAAGGTGACCTTTTTGGACAAGCAGCAGCAGTTTCATGCCGAACAGTCACATGACCACCTCCTCCTCGCCCAGCCACATCTCTACTCCTCCCCGCCCCCAGCAGCAACAGCAACAGCAGCCTCTGCCACCAGCCAACCTCTGCTAAAGGGACAGGGCAGCAGAGTAGGCCTGATCTTTCCTGGTCAGTTAGTAGCCCCTGTGACTAGTTTGAAATGTCAACACTTGCCATCTGCACTGTCAGACTCTTGGGTTGCAGCTCAGTGGAAAAGCAGCAGCTTTGCCTGCAGAATTCAATCACCAGCATCTCCAGGAAGGGCTGGGAGAGATCCCTGCTTGAAGTCCTGGAGGGTTGCTGCCGGTCAGTGCAGACAATACTGAGCTAGATGGATCAAGCAGTCTGACTCAAAATCATAGTTTCCTATGTTCCTTATTGTTATGATTGGGGAGGCAAGCTCCACATTCAGTGAAGGGTTAGAGTTTGAGAAGACTCCAACTAATGGAGTCCTGAACCCTGGCTGGAAGAGACTGCACTGAGAGATCAGGGGCCATAACTGGCTGTTGCTTTGGAGCCAAGTTTGCTGAAGCTATGAGAGAAACATTGAGGGACACTCTTTGGGTGTAATGTTCCGCACCCCCTCTGTTGAAGGCTCCAGGTGTAAATATGTGTGAACAAACCATATTTCTAAGACACGGAAGTCTCTGTGGTGCCTTGATTTTGCAAGGGAAATTTGCAACCACCATACTCAAATTGTACAAGATATTATTGGGCACACAGGTGACAGCGGGCATAAGGAACAGGACTCAACAATACGCCCTCCAGCTTTAATTATTCATTTAACAAAATTTATACACTTCTTGATTGAAGTAAAATCTCTAAACAGTTTACAAAAAACATTAAAATTATCGAGAAAGAAAAACAGTTTAAAATAATTGAAACAGCCAAAAAAGATTAAAGGGTGTCAACATCTACATGCCTGGATAGGCCTGCCTTAAATTAAAGTTATACCCAGGCCCTGAAAAGAGTACAGCGAAGGGCCTGCTTGATGTCAATAGGCAGGGAGTTTCAAATTTATTTATTTATTCATTAGGAACCTCAAACAAATCCTCTTGGTCTTGATTTTCATCTGCCTCTTGATCTGCTGGACCAGCCTAGTCTAAGAATAAATGCAAAAATTTATACCCTTTTTTTAAATACTCGTTTTATCTAAGGAAGCGTTTGGTGTAGCTCTGAAGCTTATGTTGTCTTCAGACTTTTGGCTGGCCTAATCATAGTTCTCTACCCAACTCTGTGTCTCTGTTTCTTGGTCACCAACTAAAATCGGGCCCCTCTCTTCTGCCTCAAAAGATCTTGGGACTCGCAGCCCCAAAAGTGCAAATCAGCCAAGGAGGCCTCAGGCACTGAAGTTGGGGCCTGCTGCCCCCATCCTGCTCCTTTCTGGTGCCCAAACCATGAAGCACAGTTGGTCCAATCAACAGAAACTGAGAACCTCCCACCCTTTGGTGGAGTTACTCCTCTCCTACCTTGGTCAGAAGGAAAGTGCTACACTTACGATTGAGTCCCACATCATGGTACGTCAGGAGAGCCGGGCGATTTCCCTTCGGGGACCCCCGAATGACGACATGCAGCAGCCCATATGGAGTCTCAATATCGTGCTCCTGGAGGAAAGATGGAAGAGAAAGAGCTGTATCAGTCCTCCCCTGGCAGGAAGAAGGGTCCAGGTGCACATCGCTTGATCCACTTCAGAATGGAGGAAGAGGCACCTCCGTCTTCTCTCTCCAATTCCCACTTTCCAATTTTCCTTGTGGAAGGCACTGCTGTTTGTACGGTCAGCCTGTTTGTACGGTTAGATGAAGCCAGTCCCCATTTTCCCATAAGACCTCAGAAGTGTGGAAGCCTGGCTCCCCTGCCCATGCTCTTTGTGTGTTTCCAGGGTCACCACAAAAGTCATCAGCAAGTATGGTGGAGTAGTTAAGAGTGTCAGACTAAGACCTGGGCTCAAACCCTGCCACCCTCTGCCATGAAGCTCACCAGGTGATCTTGGGCCAGTCACTGCCTCTCAACCTATCCTACCTCACAGGGTTGTTGTGTGGATTAAATGAGGAGGAGGACTGTGTAAGGCACCTTGAGCACCTTGGAGGAAAAGGTGGGATAATGAAATAATAAAAATATATATATAATATGTGGACAGAGGGATGAACATCCATATCCTGCATGGGATAAGTGGAGTTCCCCTCTCATAAAACACACATAGTAGCAATTTACCTCATGGAGCTGCTGTGAGAACAACCTAAAACACCCACTTTTTAAAAGGACTTCCTGAATGATTATAAAAATGATGCAAATAGACTGCAATTTGTTAAGTTGAAGTGATACATTTCTAGGATGATGGCCTAGGTTAGTCAATTCCAATAACGATGTGGGAGCCAGTAGATCAGGGACCAATTCATCTGTTCTCTCACACCATGGACCCACAAGAAAGAGAGAGGCAGAAAATGGGGGTCAAACAGCAGCAAGGAGGAGGCCAACTTCCTGCCAGGATGGATCAAATGTATCTGAACATAGCTGATGATGGGGCATCTGACTATGGGTCCCTAGTGATCCTGGCCTAGTCAAATTATTCAAAACAGAAGGTTGTGATCTATCCCTGTCCTGAGAGGCTGGGCATTAATGCCCCTGATGCCAACGCATGAGTATAGAAGGGCCACAGTTGCCAACAATATTCAGAAATATTCTATTTTTTTAATATAATAATATTTATTAAAATTTCAGAGGAAATACAAAAATATGAAAAAGAAGAGAAAAAAATACAAAATACAAAAAGATACAAAATACAGAAAAATAAAAATAGTTAAAAACAAATCAGTCATTCCATATCCTATCTTTCATCTGCCTATTTCCCCGACTTCCTCACACCTCCCTCTTCTTGTATCCTGATTCAGTCATTGTTTCAGCAAATCCTTTCAATATTTTAGCTTATAACCAATTAATTAACTCTATATATCCTATCCATCTTTCACCATATTCTGTTATTCAATTTACCTTACTTTATTTAACCTTATCTTACCATAAAATACCTTAACCTTATCTTACCATAAAATACCTTAAAACTTAAAAAACTTAATACTTATTTATCCTTATATCATTTCTGCTAAAGCCAGACAATTTCATTCCAACATTCTCCCTAATATTCATTAATTTTACACTAATTCCCAAAATAAAAATTTTTCTTTATAGACTCTTACAATTTTCATCCAACGTCCCTTCTTTCTGGTCTCGGGTTATGTCAGTCCTTGCTATCCATTCCATCTAGTCCATCAACCTGGTAGTCTGATATCCGAGGCTCTTAAGTCTCTTCCATGCCCCTTCTGCAGATCTTTTTCTTCTTGTTTATTTTTGCACTTTTCCTTGTCTTTTGTTGGTCTCTTTCTTAGTTTCTTTCCTTTCTCCTTAGGGAGTAGGTCTCCGGGGAATTTCCACCCATACTCATGTCCATCTCCCTGCATCAGACCAGCCCATTCCCCACAGTCCCACTCCCCACAGTCATCAATATAATCCAAAAGATCTTTAACAGCATATTTCAAAGTCTCTCCAAAGTTGAGAGCCTCCTCAGCTCCAAACTCCCTCTGGCCTAATTCAAGTTCATTCTTCCAAAACAGCGGCTTATGCTCCTGCAGGGCCTCGGGTCTCTCCATTTGTGTTGCTTGAGGTAGCACCGTAGCTTCCTTCATTATTGTCTGCCCTTGCATTTGCCCAGTCAAACCAGTTTCCTGGATTGGTCCCTGTATAATTTCTATGTCAGTATTCCCTACTTGACCACATTCACTGATTACAACAGTCATCAAATCCAACTTCTCTTTCATCAAATCCACCTTCTCATGCAACTGCTCCAACAAAGCACTTGTCTTGCAAAAAGCAAGCACCAGGACTTCTTCCAAACACATTTTTATTCAAGGTCACAGTTTGGTCCCATGATGTTAATCTCGCAGCTGTGAAGTCTCCAAGTGAACTGCAGCAACAATTTGACAAGCTCCCTCTAGAGGATACAATTTCTATTGGTGTCCATCTTTTTAAATCACGTCCAACAAAAGAAAGTTACTTTCAATTTTCGAATATTTTGTTTCTTTAAAATGCAACAGGCAACATTGGAGTCAACTTGTTTATCTTTTTTCTTACTATCTGTCAAAATATTCCATTCACAGTCAATGGACGTCTCCGATAATTTCTGTCTCTGACACCCCTCTCCCAGGTTTGAGACGGTGGAACTTATTCTCCTTTGCTCCCTCTCCAGCAGGCTTGAACAGTTTAATTTCCCCCCCCCCTTTTCTCCTGCTTCCAAGGGGGTTTTAATGGTTATAAATGAAGGAAATTTCGACCTTTATAAAGCGACTTTCCAGGCTATTAGCTTACAAGATTTTTGCTTCAGTCTATTTACAGAAAGCGGAAGGCGGACTTCCTGTTTTGAACCTTCCCGCTTCGGTGCCAAATTAAGATATTTCTTAATCCAATTTTCCATTTCTACTCACGGGTACTTGTTTAGAGTCCAATTTTCGACAGGAAAAAGTCAGCGCTCTCCAGCAATGGCAATGCGGCTTCCCTCCGTGAAAATAGCAGTCAGTTCGCAGCACCGCGCCAATCACCCTGCTTCACTCCGGAGTCCCAAAAAGGGGTCCCCCGTGAGTAGGGGAGGCGCTCCTGGTGCTCTGCCGAACCCCACGTTCCCAGGCTTCTTCCACCTGGGATTTCTAGCGGGTCCCCACCTTCGCCGTGGCGGGTAGACCCAGTTTCCACGGAGCCAGTTCTTCCGACTGGAGGAACTCTGCCATTTCGCCGATGGCACTAACCCGGAAGACCCATATTCAGAAATATTCTAGTGGCCCATAGGACTCAAGGAAGGGATTGGGGCCCTGCTGCTCACTTGGAAGAAGGCAATCCAGATCTATTATTAGCTATTAATAATAATAATAATGTATATCCTGCTTATATGCCAAAATGGCTTCTAAGTTATTTATAACTGTAAGATCAATCCACAATTAAAATACGGAATATTACAATATCTTTAATTAAAATACACAATAAAGCCAAGCTATGGGAAAACATAACCATTAAAACAATTTTAAACAGAAACAGAAACAGCTAAGCCAATAACCTTGGAAGCTGGCTGTTCCAGGCTCCTGCTCATGGCAGCTCCCCTGTTCTGTTCAGTTCTACAACATCCCAAATTACACACACACATTCCAAATGCAGTTGCAAAATAAAATTGGTATAGTTTTCCCCAAGCTGGTGTCCTCCAGATGTTTTGAACTACAACTCCCATCAGCCCCAGCATCATTTGGCCATGCTGGCTGATGCTGATGGGAGTTGTAGGTCTGGGGCAGGAAGGCTAGCATGAAGGTATTATCATTCTGCCTTTCCTGATAATCCCTAATATGCTATTCAACTTTTTCACAGCAGCCACCATCCTGGTCAACATTTTCATTGATAAAATGGATAAAAATACTTTTAAGGCATACATAAATCTATCTCTGTAAGCTGCTTAGAGGATTTGCTTACAGCTAAGGGATATGGAAATTTTGTCAAATAAAATTAAAATGAGACAATTCGACTATTATTGAGGTAATGTTTTTGAAACCCTTTAAAAACTTGAAAGTGCTGCAGAATAGCTTAGTATTGTTATTCTTTATTATTCTACTAGCTCCTAGCCATGGTGGTTCTCCTCTGCTTCCACAGTTGAAGGCAGTAATGCTCCTGAATAACAGGTGCTGGAAGTCACAGGAGGGGAGACGACTCTTGTGCTCAGAGACTGCTTTCTCATGGGCATCTTGGTTGGCCACTCTGAGAACAGAATTCAGGATTAGATGGGCCCTTGGCCTGATCCAGCAGGCTCTTTCTATGTTCTTCCTATTATCTGGAGCCAAGTTTTGGCAGTGGAGCCCCTTCTCAGGGCCAGGTCTCTGTTCTGGAACATCTTCCTGTTACATGGGATAAGCTTTGGTATGGTTCGGCCTCAACCCACACTAGTTAAGCTCTAGGGACAGCGAGACAATGTGGCTCCTTCTCACGTCAGTATCTCACAAGCATGACCAGCATCACTTGCGACCAGACAGTGTTGGCCGAGGTTCTCATGCTGTGGTGGGAATATTTCCTTTGGGCTTCAGAACATGTGCAGGCTGCCATTGCAGCATGAATGAGTAGCTCCAAATAACTTGTACATACCTGGGATCAGGGCGGGGCGGCACCAGGGTGGAAGGTGTCAATTCCAGAAGCTCCACCACCTCTCATTTTTGATATTATACATCTATTGCATCACTGTTTTGATATAGTCTTGCTATTGCATTTTATTGCTCATTATTGCAAGCTGCTTTGAATGCTCTTGCAGAAAAATGCAGAATATAAATTAGATAGATGGAACATTAAAAATGAGGCCATAGATAGGGCATTTGGGATGGGAGAGGCCAGCAGCTCTGCAACGCACAGAATCCCCCTCTGGGTAACAAATGCCCAGTTTGCCCTTCCCACTCCAGAATGGGAAGGGGAAGGGAAGAGGGCCCCTGAAGCAAATGCCCAGAGTGCCCCAGGCTCCTATACTTACTCTCACGTAGTACCCTACTCAAGACATCCTCACGGCCTGTCAGATTGGGCTACGCGGCCCAGCGGCCTGACTCAGTACTAGGCGACTCACAGCTCTTCTGAAAGACCAGCTTCATCAGGCTCCTCCCTCAGCTGACCTCTACAGCAGCCATTTCAACTGGCAATAGCATATGGGGAGAGATGGAAGCAAGGAAGGGCAAAGAGAGACCAAAGTGGTGGCGGCGGCAGAGGCAGCCATGCCAGAAAGGAGGGCAAGAGAGGGAGGAGGAGGAGGTTGGCTCTCATGATCCAACAGAACTCATGGCTCCCATTCCACCCCAGCAAAATCTCCCCACCGAGCCCCACAGAGGAAGCTGCATATTTTAGAAGCAAGCGCCTTTTTGGGGGAACCCTGTAGATTAGAGGCAACAACAGCCACACAGTCTATTACCCACCCCCATTCCACCCTGTAGCAGGGGAGCAGCCAAAAAGCTGCTGTAAAGAGCACTCTCCAGTCATCTGAAGGAGGCTCTGCTTGGCCACCCGCTTCTCCCCTTCCAGTCCCACCACCATCCTTGAGGAGGATCAGGCTGCAGTTATGGGAAACTCCTCCTTTCTTCCCTTCATCCTGGCAGGTTTAGCCAAGATTATCCCCACATCTTGGAAGTGGAGTGAGATGCCTATCAAGAGCATCAGCAATGCTGGGGGGGGGGGGAGAGAGAGAGAGAGAGAGAGAGAGAGAGAGAGAGAGAGAGAGAGAGATCCCTGTCAAGGGCAAGCTTTGCTCAAGGTCAAACAGCAGGGCAGAGCTGAAAGGCAAGGCAGCCCTCCAGATGGACAGCCCTGGCTCAGCTCTGCCTCCAGGCTCCACCTGCTCTGTCCTTGATGGGGAAAGCTCTGTGGAAGAAGAGTTTGCCAGGGGTGGTCTCAGCAAGGACAGAGAGACGTCTTGCCTCAGCTTCATGGCGCCAAAGATGTTCTCCTCCTGCTTTGCAAATGAGTCCCGACACCCAGTGCAAAGCCACAGATGAGGTTCTCTCCCTCCACCCACCTCTGCAAGCCAGGCAGGGAGGCTCTAAGAGGACAGCCAGTAGGAATGGGAACAGCGAGGGAAGGAGGGAAGGAGCTGTGTACGTGCCAAAAGGGATGCTGGGTTTGCAGAGAAAATGGTGCACTTTCTCTCCCCAGATGCCACACATGCCCTTTGCACAGCAGAGAGGTGACACCAGGCAGCAGCATGTGCCTCAGCGGAACCTCTCGCCCATCTGCTTGCTGGGTGCTTCAGACACAACAGCAAGGAGGGAACCTGCAGGAACCAGCCATGGATTATCCCCTTCCTCCTCCCTCCCCTAAAATGCCTGCAGCCTCAGCCCTTGTCACTGCAAAATGAGGAGATGCTTCCCCTGCCAGCCCACCCCACTGGTTGCACCCAGGGAATCCACAAAGGTTTCCCACGCCCTGTCTCCATAGTGCTCCATCCAAGTCTGTGATTGTCCTGAAGGGAAGCAGGAACAAGAGGCTTGGTCCATCCTGTGGACCCCTTTCCCCTCAATGCCAGGTTGAAGCAATCGCAGAGTGTGCTGGAGCCAGGGCGGAATACCTCTCTGCTTTGCCACAAAATGCCTACACACATCTGGCATTTAAATAAGGGGCAGGACCTCCAGGCCAAGCTGGTCTTTGGCACTCGGAATGCATCGTGCCTTGATTTCTCCTTCCGTGGCTGCAAAGGGAAAAGCACCACCCGCCTTCTAAGAGAGGATGGCCCAGGCTGTCCTTCAAGGCTCCTACCTACCACACGTGCTCAAGGACTAGTGCAGATCCATCCCCCTCATATTGGACTGTGTTAAGCTGGGGCAGAAAACATCGAGGTTAAGGAGCAGGCTGGGGTCTCCAGTAACGTTGGGGGGGTGCCCCCTCCCCTTGCCCAGCAGTGGCATGCAGCAGCCCCACCACCTGCACACGCGCACACACACACACACACACACACACCCCTTGCCTGGCTGATCTGTACCTACCCCATCCCAGCACTCTGGCATGGTGAGCTGCTTTTCTTCTTCTGAAGGAGAAGGAGCAAGAGCAGCAGCAGCAGCAGCAGCAGCAACGTCCTCCTCTGCCTCTCTGGCCACTTCCAGCTCTAGACAGGCTCTCCTCTCTCTCTTTCAGCTGGGAAGATGCACAGCTCTGCAGTGGGCTGGCCTCTTTCCACCGGCCTTGATAAAGGAGACCCACCCCCCTGGCTTAACTCCTCCTCCTCCTCCCCAGCTCACCAGGGAAAGATTGGTTTGAAGCATTCTACTGCTCAAATGGAGCCCAGTGATAGGCAAGGGCGGGAGGTGGGGGGGGAATGAGTCATGCTCCCGCTGGATGGAAATGCACCTGTTTGTTTTTATTTATTTATTTCCCAACAACATTACTACACAGCCAGCCAGTCTCCATTTTACCCTCATGAATAAAGATGGGAGCGCACAGGCAGAAGGGCAGAGTGCTGACATTCACTTTCTACGGATGCACCCCCAGGAAGAGGAAGCAGATCTGCAGGCTCACAAAGGGCCCAGAATTGCATGCCTGCATGCCGCACCCACTAGCATGTTCTCTGAAAGGTGGGAAGGAGAAAGCAAAACAGCCCAGAGGTGCCCCAGCTAGAGGAGGAGGGAGATCTCTCTCTCTCTCTCTCTCTCCCTCTCTGGTGCACTGCAGTCATGCTCAGCCTTCCCACCTGCCTTCTCCATAGGAAGGGTTAGAGAACATCAAAGCACGTCAGAGAAAGGACAGAGCTGCATTCCCAAGTTTCTCTTCCTCTAAACCCGCTCTCCAAATGCAGATGCAAACACACAGTCTTCAGGTTGCAGAAATGGAAAGTCTATTCCAAGGACAGAGACACTCAAGGGTTGGTGGGGAAAGACAAGCAGGGAGGGTATCAAGCAAACTCCTGACCTCTCACTAAAAAGCTGTGCATGCATACGAGCTTAAGGATTGTGCGTTCATGCACTGAGAGAGCAGTGGAGGGAGGAGACCTGGGGTGGGTAGGCAGCAACCAGCCCACAGGCCCCCTTCCTTGCTCCAGCACCCCATCACTTCAAGGAGTGCATCAGATTTGGGGGGTATGCCCAAGGACAGATTGTTTCAAGCCTGAGAGTTGACAGGTCTGTATCTGCAGCATCTTTGACATTGCCCACCTTCTGCTGCAAACACCAGCCCTCCTGAGGACATTTGCTCTGCAAGAGGAGAGTAACACACATCAACAACCTCTTTGCCTGGGGAGCAGCAGCTCTTCCCCATAGGTGGGGTTTGTCAAGCACAAATCTAGTCCCTTTCTCCAGTATACTTCAATCCTCCAAATAAATATATTTGTGTTCTCTGTGTCACAAAGAGTGCTGGGTTCAGAACAGATGAGAATATATAGCCCTATCTCAGGGCACCTTTCATGCTAGGCATCAAAGTTGGAATTCCCAAGTTTCATTCACTCACTTCTTATGGGACATGTTCCACACGATGACACCATACAGTCACTGCCACCCTGTATTTTCCTTGTGGTTCTTCCACCATCTCTCAGACCACACTGAGTGGAATTTTCGAGAAGGATGGAAGAGTACCACAATCTCCACATGTGTAAATATGGTTTTAAAAGCGAAGGGTTCAACATGGGCAGCGACACATCTGGAAAGTTAGCTTATCACAGCTCAGCACACATTGATAGTGACATTTGTGGTGGGTGCTGTTTTGTGACCCTGTTTTTATTCTTTTAATCAACTTTTAAAATTGTCACTAAAATGCTTCTCTAGCTACGTTTAAAAAGCAACAATGAAAGAGAGGTATGGTGCTATAACACCATCATGATGTACCGTAATTCTAACATAGCGTTACAACACCATGCCTTGGTTTCACTTTAAAAAAAAAAGGCCAGAAGAGAATTTAGCAATAGAGAAATAACGATTCTAAAAAACTAAAGCGGGGTCATAAAATGGCACCCACAATAAGGGCTTTAGTTAGTGTGTGCTGAGCTGGAAATGGACACCCACCCACTGCAGCTTTGTCATGCCCACTGGTTCAGAGAGAACCAGAGAGTTGCATAACATTGTTTAAAATTGTGACACTCCCAGTTTTGTGAAAAGTCAACTTGCAGCTAGTGCCAGGCTCATTTTACCCTCCAAGCAAGCCACCAAGATTGTGTCGGGAGGGCCCCCGAACGGCATCAGCGGAGCCAGCATCCAATATCAGAGACCCACCTCCTGTGGAGCTGTGGGCACGCTATGCATCAGCAGAGTAACAGCAAGAAGTGAGGCTGTGGAAGCGCTGGCATCGCAAAAGCTTCCTTTATTTATAAATCAAAACAACAAACATGGCTAGAGTGAGCAGCAGCTTCACACAGGTCTGCTCTGTCAGAAAGCAACAAACAAAGAGAAAAAAATACAAAAGCACACAGGATGGAAGCACAGTGTCTGAGTTCCATTCCCACACTCCTATCACAAAGGAATGTAAATAGCGGATCACGAGATCTGTATGTAAATAGGCTGCAAATGTGCTAAAATCTGCAGCAATGATGTCATGAAAAGGGGGAGGATGTTAGTATTTTCATACTAACAGATTGCTTAGACCAGCCTTTGCCAATCTAGCAAGATGTTTTCCAGATGTTCTGGACTACACCTTTCATCGCTATGCTGGAAAGTACCAGGTTTGCAAAAGCTGGCTAAGATTGACCAACCCAAACAAATGTAGCCCTGCCCATTGCACCAAAGTGCAGATAGCTGTCGAGTGCACAGGTTGAGGTCCAGGTAAAGAGGGGCCTGACCTCACCTAGGTGGCCAGGAGTTTCACAGGGTGCAGAATTTGCCCTGGATCAGTCCATGTCTGTTTAACAGAAGAGTAAGAGCATCAAAGGTGGGTTGTATTGCATTTGCTGCCTTAGCTACCGGCTAATCGCCTACTCCCTCCCTCCCTCCTCAGCAGCCTCATTACCTGAAACTGCAGAGTGTCTGTGTGGAAGGCCAAACAAGGGCAGCAGTATTCCATGCAACTGTCAAGAGGGAAAGAAGTGCAGAAAGGCCCAGAAGTTGATTTAAAAGCAGGAGTCCTCAGAACCCCAAAGAAACAGTTGCAGGAGGAGGGTGGAAACATTCCAATGGTCATCAGAAGAAAGAGAAAGAAACAGAGGGCAAGAAACCAAGGAAAGAAAGTAAAACAAGGCATGACAAGCTGCAAGGAGGTACAGTAGACTCTTCTGGACTCAAAGCCTGGAATGGGAGAAAAGCTCTGAAAAACTGCTCTCTCCCTCTCCACTCCACAGATTAAAAGTGACTGCTGACTGGCTTGGCTCCCACAGAAAGAGGGAGCAAAGACAGGCTGACATCAGATTTCCTCAATCTGATGCTCTTCAGACAGTTTTGAAATGCAGGATTATTTTTTCCTGTCTTTTTGGAACATACAATTCAACGGCAGTAACTAGTTAGGTACTATTTCAGTTGTCTAATTTGGTTCATTATCTCAAGCCATTTCAGCTCCAGACAAAACTTGGGGGAAATGAAAGTAGCGTTACTCACCCCATTTTAATTCTGCCTTTCCTCTGAGGAGCCAATCCCCTACCCTTATCCTTGCAACATCACTGTGAGGTGAGATTGGTGAAGCTTTAGGCCACCCCATGAAGTTTGTGCCTGATTGGAGATTTGAATCCAGCCCTCCCTGTTCTAAATCTGATACTTTACCCACAATGAGATCCTCAGTTTTGTTATGAAGACAGACAGACAGACAGACAGACAGACACACACACACACACACACACACACACACACACACACTCCACACCCCCATTAGTTGCTGTACACATGAAATGAGACCAAGAAGCTGGTGTGTTTCATATTGTCTCCTCAATGGGATTCTTTATTAACTTTAATACCATTCTTAACAATCTGAAATCTGGCATAGTGTGAGTTGGACTCTGCAGTTGGTTATAAATATTGTCAGGTTTTCAACATTGTGGTTTCTTAGATGACAACTTAATTCCGTTCTATCTAAAATCAAATCTGGCAGGCCTGACAGATTCATCAGAATCTGGTCCAGAAACCAGATCTTTTGGTTTGCAGCACAACTGCAGTCTGCAGAAAGTTCCAGGTCCCAGATCACAGCCTGGGACAGCAGAGGTAATTCAGGCTGAGCTTGCTGATTCGGGACAGAATCCAATCTGTTGCCAAGCTCTGCTCAGGGCTCAACAAAGTATGCAAATGAACCCGCTGTCCATGGTGCTTAAATAGACAGAGCTGCCCCCTGGCATACTTCAACTGGATCCCAGCACCGGTTTATCAAGGCTAGAAATAGGATCCTGGCTTACTTGGTTGTGTGTGGTTCACCCACACTTCCGCTTGCCCTGCTGTTTTCCCCTACAAAAACGTGTTTTAGTGCTGAATCAGAACAAACAGCATTCAGGATTTCCAGAGATTGTCATTTGCTGCGATTTAGCACTAAAGAGCAGGTTTTCAGGGGGAAAGACAAAACCGATTGGACCCATGCTTTCTAGGCAAAGTGTGGATGAGCCCATTGTCTATGCAGTCAACAGCAGCAAGCCCTTGGGGGTGAGACTTGCAAGGATGCCAGATGTCTCTGTATGATGCACAAGCTGGCAAATGTGTATGCTGCAATCACACCTTAAGGTGTACACATATGTAGACTCCAGAGTGTCCATACGCATGTGGGTGTCACAGATCAGATTTTTCCATATGTGCTTTTGTACACCTTCATCCACACATGAGCACTTTCAGTTGAACTCTGTCTCATTGCTTCCCATCCACACTAGTGGGAGGTGCTTGATGAGATGTCTTGTTGTCCCCTCCCCTCAATTAGTACTTCCTCATCCTCCATGAGTTCTGGAAACCTGAGGTCTATTGTGGGCATGCCTGCAGCTTTTGGTTTACCTGGGTGCGCTGCCATTTTTAAAAATTATGTTTCTGATATACCAGAAAACAAACACATTTTTAAAAGTGTGTGTCACGCCATTCCCAGCAGCAGCCCACCAGTGGAAGCTGGGGGTCTTGTGAAAGATGGCATCCAGAAAAATGTCACTACACATACACACACACAAAAATAGCCCACACAATACATTTCAATATGTCCACAGTTGGGTATCATGGGATATTATGTTGGATCCCCCCCTTACCACTTTTATCTGTAGATCAGGAAAGACAAATTAAATGGGGGGGGTGAGAGTGTGGGCTGCCAACTTGGATGAGAACAATGTCATGTGGATGGCACAAAAAACATGCACACATGAGATGCATTGGATGCCCTGTGCACTGCTGCTTTTACACAGCTCCACTGCCTTTTGAAATCAAATTCCTTTGCTTCTTAGCCTGGAATCATTCTATGGATATATTTCACTCTTGTGCTCCCAAAGTAGCATCTGTCTGTCTGTCACATAATTTCTAATCGAAACAAGGTGTGAAAATACAGCACCAAAAAGATCATTCATAAAAAAACAAGTGAAAAACACACTTGTCTGTCTGTCTGTCTGTCTGTCTCATAAAGTTGTGGTGTTTATAGGCTGTGTGTGTGTGTGTGTGTGTGCGCGCGCACGTGCATGGAAATGAGTGTTTGCAGAAGCAGACTGAGTGTGGAGAAGCAGCCCTAATTAGCCTCCAACAAGTGAAAGAGGAACATAACGCTAAGGCAGCTGCTCCATGACTGGACTATAGGGAAATGTGATGAGAGAGGATGGAGACTTGGCTGTTGCTGCACAGATGACAGCAAAGTTTGCCAGGTTCAAACCCAGAAAGGAGTTTCAGGGGTTCCATGAAGCTTGTCTCAAAGAAAGGCGAGAAACAGAAGCCAGAAAGGAGTTCCTGGTGGATGTTCTGGTTTTTATAAGGCCAAAGACCCTGGGAGGCCAAGGACCCTCTTGGCTCAATGTTGCCACTGTTTTGCATAGGGGTCACTTTAAAGGGCCACCCCTGGGAGAAGTTAGCAAATTTGGAATGCAGGGAGTTTCCATCCACTGAGTCAGACTATTGGTTCAACCAGCTCAGTATTGTCTGTTCTGACTGGTAGCAGTTCTTCAGAATTCAGAAGTCTTTCCCAGGTCTACCTGCAGATGGCATGTATTGAACCTGGGACCTTCTGCATGTAGAACCTATGCTGCAACACTGAGCTACGGCCCTTACCCAAAACAATCTAGATTTATTTAGAAATTAACAGCACTATTTCCAAATTTGTGTGTCTGAAGAACCAACCAATAAAGGTGGAGCATGTAAATAAAGCATGTAACTCTCACTGGTAGGACCACAGGAGAAATCCTAAACAAATCAAAACTGCTGATATTGAAAGGATTCAGAATTATTTGGGGGTAGCCAGCATGTGACCAGAGAACCGGAACGAGGTAAGAAATTGGTTGTGATTATCCAAGAGAGATATCTTAGGTAGGGTCCACACAGTGGACTGTTGCAATGAGAGAGAAGCAAAATCAGTTCCAAGAGGTTATTAAGAAAGCCAAACATTTAATAATATTTCGTAAACCAATGTTGTGGCCACACCTGGAATAGGATTTGCAGTTCAAGTCAACCCGTCTCAAAAATAATATTGTGGCACAGAAAACAAAAAGGGGAAATTATCCTGGGGCTAAAATTCCCTCCACACATGTAAAGGTTGAAGCACTGTAGCCATGTTTTTCTCAGCTGGAAAGCCCCACATTGTGGAGGTCAGAGAGATATTTAGAAAATTATGAGCAACATGAAGAGGGGAAGGTTTCCTCCCCCAGTTATAATATGAGAGTGCAGCATTGCCTCTGTGGTGTAGCCCAGAGGAGGAATTGCCATGGGGAGAAGGTGACCAGACTGCAGGGGTGAGATCCTTGACAGCGGGGCATAATGACATCCTTGCTCACCACTGACAAACATTGCTAGCTTCTGCTTAGCAGCCAACAGAGCCCTGAACTGTTTGGGAACAGGCTCACCTTTGGCCCATATGAGCCTGCTCTTCATTGGAGGCCCTCTTTAGCATCTCATTCTACATGCACCGACAAAGTATTCAAAATTAGGTGGGTGGTGTCTGAGGACAGAACTTTTTGGCGTGCAGCGCTCTGTATTGTGTTTTTTAATGGCTTGTTGGATTTTATGAATATACTAATTTTACTGACCCTCGGAAACTGCTGCTAGTGCCATTTGTGTGGCTTCTATATGGTGCTTTCCCTGCTTTCATGAGATGCCGCCCTGGGCATCTTGCACTGAAAGGTGGTCTACAAATCCAATAAATAAACAAATAAACAAAAGATGAATCACTGGAGTTGAGCTTCAGTGAACCTCATCCTGCAATGACTTGCAATAGGAGCACAAAGTAGCTCACAGACCAGAAATAGTTGATTTTAACCTCTTCAGCATGCTGGAGACATGAATTGATGTGATTATTTTTTTTAATCGATGCTCGCAATGACCAGAAGCGCTCCTTCTTAGAGCTGGGGCAGCAGAAAGAAGAAAGAAGGCTGTCACTTGTGCCAGGAAACAGCAGGAGTGATTTCGCGGGCTGTGTTGGGGCAGCATTTGCAGTTCCTAATGGGAAGAACAGCTCATTCCCATCATTCACAGGCCACAGAACATTGTCTACCTGGAATTGAAACGGAATAAAACCCGGCTCTAGCAGTTATTTCATTCATCTATTAATTCATTCTCTCTCTGTATCTTTTATGAGGATAAGTGCACACAGATGTTTGATGGTCTGTGTTCCTGTGCCAGCTCCTACAAAAACTGTCCAGATTTCTGGTGACAAAGCAGGAAAACTCTCTGAAGATGCAAAAACCCAGAGCCCTCCAAGGAAACTGACAGCCAGGATAGTTTAAAGCCCAATGTAGTCACGCTGCACAAGAGCTTCAAAAAGGACCTGAACTTACATTATCAGGAAGAGCAGGAAAAGCAGATTATGTGAAATTGAAGGCAAAGAATTCAACTTTCTGAGAATTTCACGGTTCTTTAATTTTTAAAAAGCAAGATCCTTTACAGCTATAAAGTGTCTGGGCACTGATGGTTGAAGTTTCAGAAGTCAGAGCAGCTGCTGAACCAGATTTTCAGCAGTCCCTTCTCATGGTGAGCAAAAATAGAATGTATAATACAAAACAGCAAATTTGAACAATTTCATATTGGTCACACAATCCAGCTATGATGGGCACAGAATTTTAATACAGTGGTACCTCGGGTTAAGTACTTAATTCATTCTGGAGGTCTGTTCTTAACCTGAAACTGTTCTTAACCTGAAGCACCACTTTAGCTAATGGGGCCTCCTCCTGCTGCTGCACCACCGCTGCACAATTTCTGTTCTCATCCTGAAGCAAAGTTCTTAACCCGAGGTAATATTTCTAGGTTAGCGGAATCTGTAACCTGAAGCATATGTAACCCGAGGTACCACTGTACTTCTAGCAAGGAGTATACACTTGAAAGCAAGCAGACAGAGGCTTTGTGAAATGTTAGAAGAAAATGACTGAGATGTTTGTCAGCCCCTGAACAGCAAGAAATGTGGCTGTGGCCACAGTGAATGAGGTCGCAGTAAGTGAAAGGAGAGGTCTCCTCCTACCAGGTTGTGGTAGAGGTCCGTGGTGTGGTAGCTGTGGAGGGTGGAGCAGGGAAGAATGTGCACAGTTAGGAGGTGTGGTTAGGAGGAGGAGGAGAAGGAGCTCTCCTGCCCTGCTTTTGAAAGTCCATCAGTTCTCTAAGAGGTATAGGCAAACACAATGAATCCAGCACCAAACCACACTGAGAGTCAAAGCGAGACCTGGTCTGTGCAGTTCCAAAAAGACCAGCTCTGGAGTGGCTGGAATAATCATAAATGCATACTGAGCAAGAACCTGCAATCTAACCTGCAGTTAACACTGCTTGGAGATCCTCGTATCAGCAAATCAAAGGGATGCAAGAAGCAGGAAGCCCAGGCCCTACCATTGCAAGGACTGAGGCAAAACAAATTTGTTTGCCTCTGTGTGGCTAGTCTCCCATCTTTTATTCAACTTCTGTGATTCAGGTTCTTCCTTACTTCAGCATCTGGGGAAAAGGGATCCAACCACAGAAAGGCATGGAAAGAAGGAGGGAGGGAGTGGAGACAGTGCCTAGTTGTCTGGGGATTCTCCTTTGTGGTCAAAACTAGGACATTATGCTGAGGATGCTCAGAGTATGCATTGGAGGAAAACTGTGGATATGCCAAATATTTATTTTTAACACTATATTAAAATGATTTGTGTTTTGCTTTGCTTTTCAAACACCAAGGCCACTTACAGAACAACAAAACAACAGCAACATATAACAAATGTCTTAATCTAAAGGACAAGAGGCAACTCCTGCCAGGCTTGTAGAGCATACAGGTGAAGAGGAGTTGAGCAATTTCCCAGGCAGCCCACCCTTGCCTGAGCTTTGCTTGTTGGGGAGGCCAGCCGTTAGCGTGGCCTCCAGCCTTCCCCACATGACAGTTCATAGTCTAAGCAATGAGGGCTCAGAAGCTGCAGACTTTTGTCTCTTTGGGCATGAAAACGAAAGAAAAGTCAGTGGCACGCAAAAGACCTGCTGAAGCTTTGACATGAGACTACTCAAAGAACTGTTGCTCAAGCAACCACTACCATGGAAACAAGAGCAATTCCTCCCAGCCAAATGAGCTTGGATTTCAGGCACTCGACACCCCTCCACGCAGATTCTGCAACAGACAACAGGCTACCTTCCTTTCCACAACAGCTCTACCCAACCTGATGCCATCCACATGTTATTGGACTACAACATCTGGAGGGCACCAGGTTGGGGGAAAGCCATTCCACAGCAAGTTCCTGCTGTCAGGAGAGCTAAACTTCCAGAGCTAGACTGGAAAGGGCAGATGTGGCCCTCACTGGCTTCTATCTCTCAGGTCTGCATTGCCAGATGTGTCTGCTATCCAGTCAGGCTCATGCCAGATCTCTAAGCCCATTTTCCAATCTTCCGAACCACCATTCCACAAAGTTGGGGTCTTCCTCTGACGAGCAGTCCGCTCACCCATCCATTCAATATGCACATCTGCCCATCTGCTTTGACCCAGAAGAAACTGACTGTCAAGCTGCCCTGATAATGATGATTACAGTTTAAATTGTTAAATTAAACAATAAAAGAATCAATAACAACCACACTCTTCCAAGTCTGCAATTATTTCAATCAAGAGTCCTGGTAGCCTCCACAGATTAGGGTTTCGGGGTAAATGTCATTTTGATGTCTCACTGTGATCTTCCAACCTAGAGCCCCAGTTTGATTGCAAATTCAGGGAACGGAGGCAACTCTCTTATCTTCAGTGACTGGGAAACAGAGACACCACCACAATATTTGAAAATCCCTCTCCAGAGCAAAAGGTGAGGTTCTTGAGGCAAGGGAGAGGAAAAATCTGGGTAGGCAATGCACTTCTCTTCTTTAGCCACTTGGCCAGTCAAATCAGCAGGCTCACCCGATGGGGGGGGAGGGCCTTTGGGGTGGCATCTCACCTGCAACAGAGGGTTCAGCCTGAGGCCTGTCAGGGCATACCCCTTGCAGGTGCCTGAAGGTTTTATCCTGTTACTCCCTGTGCAGTAGGAGTCAGTCCTTCCGCTGTGCAAAGGTTGTGTCTCAACCTCCAAAATAAAACACCTTCACGCACCAGTGCTGCCCCCTCCCAGAGGCAAAGACAGTTGTGGGAGAAGGAACCAAAGCATTGCCTCCTCTACCTAGTCCCGGGGAAAGGTAGGCAAAAGATAACTTGGGAGATGCAGTGAGAAAATTATTGATAAGTACACTGATAGATCGTCTAAGGTGTAAAGGCAGTAAAAGTATGAATAGATGTTATTCTTATTTATTTATTATTTATTAAATTTGTAGAGTGCCCTTCATCCGTGGATCTCAGGGCGGTTCACAACATAGACATACAATATAAAAACGCAAAATACAAGAGAAAAATAAGAACAAAAAAACCACACACAAATTAATAACACCCCCTTCCTGTTGTAACAGAGTCAATATGTCTCTGAATATGTGCAAAGGAATTTGTTGACACAGATGGATAAACCTATGGCCTTGTTCTTCAGTTCTTGCCTGTGATGTTGGTTTTGCTCTGTCCGATAAGGCCATTGCCGAGTTACCCAATTGCAACTCTGCTTGTTATCTGACTTTAAATAAACAAAAGCTGTCTTAAACATCACAACTCATGTGGTTAATTGCATAAAAATCACTAGAGACACCTGCCAGGTGGACTTTGCTAAACCATACATTTGGCTCCCACATTAGCTAAAAGAAACTGACCAATGGAAGCCCAGCCTGGCAGGTGACAACACCTTGAACAGCACACCTTTATTCAGACTTAATAGGTGCCTTTCCTTGCAGCCCCAAAATGCAATTTCTGACATTTTTAAGCCACCGACCTGCATGTATTGAACCACGCTGAAGCATGGCAGGTGCACAAAGGCAAGGAGAAGACATTGCAACTTACCTTCCAGTCTGTGTTCACTGCAGAGAGGAAAGTATCTGAATTCTCCTGGGAAGGAAACAGACCAAATCAAACCATTACTTCTCATACAGGCTATTATAGCTCACGACTTTCTTTCAAGCCTACTGAGTGCACTCCCCAAACCTGGGACGTCATCACCATACTGTGTTTCCTGAAAAGAGGATCATTCAGCTGCCTGTCACAGAAAGTTTGGGATCTATCCTGACTCTCTACAAATCGGGGTGGAGAACCTGAGGTGCTCCAGATTGTCACTGGCAAACCTTGGCAATGTCACAGCTATACAACCGCCAGCCTCCCTCTCAAATTTGCAGCTTAAGAGTAGGTGCAACTGCCTAGGAGAATCTCTGCCCATCTCTAGAGCACAGATTTTGGGAGGAAGGCTGGATGGTCAACATGCTGGCCAGAGGCCGTGGTGTAGATGCCAAGTGGAAATTGGGAAGTTGGCTGTGTGCTGGTGTGAAGTACTAAGTAGGCCGACCTCTCTCTCCTCAAGCCAGGAGAAAATGATAGTCAGCCAGAGTTTGGAATTTCACTTGCACACACCTGTTTGGAGCTGGATTTAAATCAAGATATAAATATTTGCGTATATATAATGGCAGAAGACAGCTTCCAAACTTCTTTGTTACTGACATGGCTCACCAGGCTTGTATCTTAAGTTCCTTATTGGTGGCACCCACATCAGCATCACATCAGAGGCCCACCTGCCAACGTGTCCAGGAGGGTTTTGGCTTTTCCATCAGGCTCTGCTCATCCTCTTGTTTACTGGGGATCCACAATGAAGAAGGAATGGAGGGTGGTAGGCAGGGCCCTGCTTCCTGCTTGTGGCCCAGTTGCCATCTCTACACCCACATACATCCCTCTTGCCTCTGAGTGAGCAACTGGCAGCCTATGCAGTATAAAGGGTCTGAATTTGGTCCTGAGGCCACAGACCACAGATCTCCAGTGGAAGAGGTCTCTGGAATGAAAGTGATGGATGTGTGACCAGCTCAAAGTCATACTGGCACAAGTTTCAGGACAAGTATCTTAAGAACCTTGCTAGATGAGACCAAAGACCTACCTAGTGCATCAGCCTCGTTTCCTCACTAGTCGATCAGATGCCTTTGAGAAGCCCAAAACTAGGGCTTTAAGGAAACAGTCCTTCCCAATGGTTGCTGACTTTCTGAGTAATTTCTCACTCAGGTATCTTTTGAATCTGAGACCATCATGGACACCGTTCCCAAAGCAGTTCAACAATGGCTGAACCTTGCACCAGTCCTGGGAAAAGCTTAGATTTAAGTCCAGGGGTTGCTTGCTCTCTTGTCAGTTCCATAAACTTGTCAGCTACTACTTGGTTTGTCCCCTTTTTAATTTTTTTGCTAAGTGATGCCAAATCCAGCAGGACTCACCAGCTCAGTGTCCTGCCCCCGAAGCAGTGGCTTCTCTTCTGTAAATCGCTGCTCATGCAGGCCGGCCATGGTCACTTCCTGCAGCAAAAGTCCTGCACAAGGGGAAAATGCAAGCACAGCAGTCAGCACAATCCCAGGCAGAACTTCCCTGGACCTCCTTACACTTCAGGTGGCAGAGCTTCCTGCTCAGGAGCAGGAAGTAAAGTTGGATTTGTCACCGTGCTTGGTATTCATAGAGCACTTTGCCCTGGATGGTTCACCCACATTAGCTCAGTCACGCTTCCAACAGCCCTGTAAGTCAGGCCAGTGTTATCCTGCCTGTAAGACAGATTTGAGGGTGGATGGGGGAACACTGAGGCCAGGAGAGTCATGGCTTGCCCAAGACTATTTGTGAAGAGAGTTGGTGGTCCACCCATGGCTGCATCTGCAGTTTCCCAGGTGGGAAGAGGCTCGCTAGAATGGGGATGCTGTTTCTCAGCTGGAGCAACTGGGAAAGAGGCCCCTTACACTCCATCCTTGTCTGCCCCACTCCCCATTTTCTTTAAGTTTGTGCCTCTGGCTCCCACAGATTAGCTACTCAAAGCCACCACCTCATCCGACTTCAAAAGAAAACCTCTCATTCAGGCCAACGGAGGTCCCAGCCTTACACGAGTTTTGTAGGAGGGCAAATGGCAGCAGATATGCTGTGAGCCTCTGCCCCCAGTGTCATGTTCCCACTGCTGTCCCTGGAGACCTTGCAGGTGTCTCCACAGACAAAGGACAACCAGGTGACCTCCTGCACATGCTGCCAGAGCCAGATGCAAAAGGCCCAAGCCGAAAACAGAGACCACCTCATGTGAACCTTGGCTTGGCTTTTTGCAGACTGCAGCAGCAGCGACTTGGAGATGTTGAAAGACAGAAAGAGAGCTGCTTCTTTAAGCCATAAACAGGATACATGGGGACCTTTGCTGCCTGTTTGCGGTTAACTGGCAAGAAGTCACATTCCCTGGGGAGGAAGGAGAATGTCTCATTTGGGGCAGTTGTCAGTATCTCCTGCATTGCAATTCATAATACTACCACCAGCTTTGCCTGTTGCAAAATCTTCTGGCTTTCTGAGGAGCAGCTGGGGCTCATAACCTGAACACAGGGAATAAGAAACATGCTCTGCTTCCTTTTGTTCATTAATGCATTGCAATTTTGTTGTACTTGCATTTTCTTTATTTGGAAGGGTGGTTTTATGGATGCCCATGTATTTTTTATTTTTTTAAAAAAATATGGTATGAGTCACTTTGAGTGCCTTTTGGGGAAGACATGGCAGGATAAATAAATAAGATTTAAATTAAACGTAAACTGTACTCTATCCCTCCCTCCTCCAGTTGAGGAGCCCAGTTCCCCTCAGGGGAAACAAACTACACAGAACATTCTGACAAGGCTAAGAACCCAGCCCTGTGGCTTCTTGTGCCAGCCAAGAGGCACATGCAAGTGAGATGATGCCACAGAGCAGCATGGGCAGTGCCACCTATGGCTGAGACAGAGCACAGTCCTGGGAGGATGTTGCCAGCAGCAGCCGCTGCACATGGAGGCAGAAGGGGCACACCAGGAGCAGCAGGAGGGTTTGCCCACAGGCCACCCTGGGCCTGGAAGATGTTAGCCACTCACTGCAATGGGGTCTTGACCCATTTGCACCTTTGCAGCCAGGGGGCAAGCACCTGGTGGAGACAGACTCTGGGACTCCCCCCTGCAGAACCCTTGGTCTGCACATGCTGTGCATAATCCTTCACACAACCCCTCTTCATCCACCCTGACAGAGCAAAACCCAGAGCACAAACTGTGGGGAACATTTAGCATGAAGCAAATGGGCAGAAGATGGCACCATATGGCGATTGCACAGTTCTTGCTCTCCAGGGAAGAGAGGGAAGTAGTGCAGGGTGTGTGTGTATTAATTTTATTTTTATTATTACCTTTATGTAAGCCACCGTTTAGGGCACAGCCCACTCAAGGTGGCTGGCATCTCATCAAAGCACACCAAGGTTCGAGGAGGAACCATCTAAAACAGCGGCAGTACAACATGCCTCCTTCATGGAGCCCAGTGCTCTGCACATTTCTGGGGGCCCCAATGAGGCAACAATCTGGGCTGCAAACACCCACTCTCTGTCTTGCTGCATTGAGAAGCCCTAGCCAAGTAACTCACACTAGAGTGCCGATTTCACTGTCCACCAGAGAGGGTTTAGCACAGTAAGCAGAGGACAGATGGAGGCAGGAAGCCTTCAGAACAGTCTCCCTCTGCAGCAGTTTACTAGGAATGGCCTCCGCATACCCTACAAAGCAGGCTTCATGATTGCCTGGTTCCTTTGGCTTTCCAGCAGTGGCCCTGTGTTGCTTGGGGGGGGCTACCAAGTCATGGGTAGAGTTGTTTGCCATCAATGATTCTATTGCACTAAATCAGGAATTGGCATTGGCTTCTTATTTCAATGTGCTGAGAATCTCAACTTTTTTCCTTTTTTGAAAAAGCAAGTTTCTAGTCCTGGAGGAACAAGAGTTGGTAAACTCTCACAGACTGGGCAGGGGCTGGGAAATGTTTCTAGTGCATCGTTGATGCTCACCAAGCTGCCTTGTCATGGGACTAGCTCTCCTGACTCCCAAGGGCAGGGGAGTTTGGGTCAGAAGGAGCTGAATCTGCCTGCCTGGTGACGCACAGAGACAGGAACTGGGCTGGAGCCAGAGGGCCTCTGCACCTGGGTAGAAACTCATGAAGCTGTCTGCAAAAGAAGGGAAGCCAGGTGATGCCAGGGAGGTCAGAGGGCAACGGATTCTGCAGGGAGTGGGAGCCAAGGGGAAAGGAGAAGAGATGACTAGCTAGCTCAGGGCTTAGCTAGGCAAGGGGGTGGGGTGGGGGCTCAGTCACAGGATAGAAGCCTGGGGGAAGAGTCTGCCAGGAAAAGGAGACTTACTGGGAAGGGAGGGAGGAAGAGGAAGACCCAAGGGTAGGTATCAGAGAGTGAGAGAAGGTGGGTGGGAGGCTCCCAAGGTCCAGGCCTGCTCCGCAAGGCTGTGTTTCTGGAAGTCCCTTCTGTGTTCTGCCAACTACAGATGCTGGAAGGAGCAGGACACTCGGGAGGAGGAATTTTCCCCATCCACCCAAAGCAAGACCAGATGGGATCGCAAAAGTTGTTGGGGGTTTTTTGCCTTGTAATCAGAAGCCAGGAGAGGAAGCCACCACTGCTTTTCCATAGCCAGGTCCTGCACTGATACCTTCTCTCACTCTTGCCTGCCTGCTGGCTTCCTTCAGCAGAACACCCTTCACAGATGATGATAATGATGATGATGATGATGATGATGATGATGATGATGATTTATTTATTTATACCCCGCCCATCTGGCTGGGTTTACCCAGCCACTCTGGGCGGCTCCCAATCGAATATTAAAAGCACAATACAGCATTAAACATTAAAAACTTCCCTAAACAGGGCTGCCTTCAGATGTCTTTCAAAAGTAGGATAGTTGATTATTTCCTTGACATCTGATGGGAGGGCATTCCACAAGGCAGGCGCCACTACTGAGAATGCCCTCTGCCTGGTTCTACCTATGATGTGGCATCGCAGCTCACACATACCCATGTTTGCCTCACGGTGACAGTGCTGCAGCTTTACAATGTCAAGTAGGGTGTGGGGCAGACCCCTCAGACCTGTGAGGTTTGCCAGGCATTCTGACGCCTGCTTGGGGCAGCAAGAGGTCCTACCCTGATGGGAGTTACTTCACACGGAGCTGGGCTCCTCTGTTAAGGACGAGAAGGGTCTGCATCCTATTCCCTGCTGCATCCAGGTCCTAGTATTGCCCTGAGGGTGGTCCCTGAGTTCTCCTAAGTCATTCCATGTGGGAGGGAGGAGCCCCCAGTCCCCTCTCCTTCCCATACTGCCCCTGCCTAAGAATGCAGCTGTCCCATTTCTCTCAGACTTGAAGGAGGGAGGGGTTGTATATGTTGATATGAACAAACGGCAGAAAGATTGGATGGACAGAGTGGCTGAAGAGGGAGAGTTTGAGCAAGGACAAAAGTCCAAGGACAGAAAGAAGAGGTGGGACAAGGCAACCAGAGTTTTAAAGCTTAGAACATGGAGTCAGCCCAGGTACAGAAGAGGAGAGGAAGTCTTGATAGCATTGCTAAGAATAGCACCAGGAGGAAATGTCCCCAAATGCTGCTATTAAACTGGTAAATTTAGAGGCCAACTATACAGCTGCACTTAAGCAAAAGCTTGTCTGGGAATGAGGAAGTACTCCAGTCCATTCATTTCTTGAGCCTTCCTTTATTGCTTTAGGCACACCTTTACAAGAACTGATTTAGAATCATAGAATCATAGAATCATAGAGTTGGAAGAGACCACAAGGGCCATCGAGTCCAACCCCCTGCCAAGCAGGAAACACCATCAGAGCACTCCTGACATATGGTTGTCAAGCCTCTGCTTAAAGACCTCCAAAGAAGGAGACTCCACCACACTCCTTGGCAGCAAATTCCACTGTCGAACAGCTCTTACTGTCAGGAAGTTCTTCCTAATGTTTAGGTGGAATCTTCTTTCTTGTAGTTTGGATCCATTGCTCCGTGTCCGCTTCTCTGGAGCAGCAGAAAACAACCTTTCTCCCTCCTCTATGTGACATCCTTTTATATATTTGAACATGGCTATCATATCACCCCTTAACCTCCTCTTCTCCAGGCTAAACATGCCCAGCTCCCTTAGCCGTTCCTCATAAGGCATCGTTTCCAGGCCTTTGACCATTTTGGTTGCCCTCCTCTGGACACGTTCCAGTTTGTCAATGTCCTTCTTGAACTGTGGTGCCCAGAACTGGACACAGTACTCCAGGTGAGGTCTGACCAGAGCAGAATACAGTGGCACTATTACTTCCCTTGATCTAGATGCTATACTCCTATTGATGCAGCCCAGAATTGCATTGGCTTTTTTAGCTGCCGCGTCACACTGTTGGCTCATGTCAAGTTTGTGGTCAACCAAGACTCCTAGATCCTTTTCACATGTAGTGCTCTCAAGCCAGGTGTCACCCATCTTGTATTTGTGCCTCTCATTTTTTTTGCCCAAGTGCAATACTTTACATTTCTCCCTGTTAAAATTCATCTTGTTTGTTTTGGCCCAGTTCTCTAATCTGTCAAGGTCGTTTCGAAGTGTGATCCTGTCCTCTGGGGTGTTAGCCACCCCTCCCAGTTTGGTGTCATCTGCAAATTTGATCAGGATGCCCTTGAGTCCATCATCCAAGTCGTTGATAAAGATGTTGAATAAGACCGGGCCCAAGACAGAACCCTGTGGCACCCCACTAGTCACTCTTCTCCAGGATGAAGAGGAACCATTGATGAGCACCCTTTGGGTTCGGTCAGTCAGCCAGTTACAAATCCACTGAGTGGTAGCATAGTCAAGACCGCATTTTACCAGCTTCTTTACAAGAATATCATGGGGCACCTTGTCAAATGCCTTACTGAAATCAAGGTAGGCTACATCCACTGCGTTCCCTTCATCTACCAGGCTTGTAATTCTGTCAAAAAACGAGATCAGGTTAGTCTGACATGACTTATTTTTCAGAAATCCATGCTGACTATTGGTGATCACAGCATTCCTTTCTAGGTGCTCACAGACTGTTTGCTTAATGATCTGCTCCAGAATCTTCCCTGGTATTGATGTCAGACTGACTGGGCGGTAATTATTTGGGTCCTCTCTTTTCCCCTTTTTGAAAATAGGGACAACATTTGCCCTCCTCCAGTCTGCCGGGACTTCGCCTGTTCTCCAGGAATTCTCAAAGATGACTGCCAGTGGTTCTGAAATCACAACTGCCAGTTCTTTTAATACTCTTGGATGCAGTTCATCTGGCCCTGGAGACTTGAATACATCTAGACTAGCCAAGTATTCTTGTACTATCTCCTTAGTTATTCTGGGCTGTGTTTCCTCTGCTGAATCATTTGCTCCAAATTCTTCAGGTCGGGCATTGTTTTCTTTATTGGAGAAGACTGAGGCAAAGAAGGCATTGAGGAGTTCAGCCCTTTCTGTGTCCCCTGTTTGCATTTCACCATCTTCTCCTCTGAGTGACCCCACTGTTTCTTTGTTCTTCCTTTTGCTACGAACATACCCATAAAAGTCTTTTTTGTTGCTTTTAACCTCTCTAGCAAGCCTGAGTTCATTCTGTGCTTTAGCTTTTCTGACTTTGTGTCTACACGTGCTGGCTATTTGTTTGAATTCCTCTTTGGTGGTTTCCCCCCTTTTCCATTTTTTGTACACATCCTTTTTTAATCTTAACTCAGTTAAAAGTTCTTTAGATAGCCACCCTGGCTTCTTTAGGCACCTTCCATGTTTCCGTCTCATTGGTATTGCCTGAAGTTGTGCTTTTACTATCTCCCTCTTAACAAACTCCCAGCCATCATGAACTCCCTTTCCTTTTAGTATTACTGTCCATGGGATCTCACCAAGCACTTCCCTAAGTTTTATGAAGTCGGCTTTCTTAAAGTCGAGAAATTGAGTCCTAGTATGCTTGGCTGCTCCTTTCCGCTGTATAGTAAACTTCAGAAGAGCATGATCACTCGCGCCTAATGATCCTTCCACTTCTACCCCACTAACCAGGTCATCAACATTGGTTAGGACCAGATCTAAAATGGCTGTTCCTCTTGTTGCTTCTCCCACTTTCTGGACAATGAAGTTGTCTGCAAGGCCAGTGAGGAATCTGTTTGACCTTATGCTCTTGGCTGAGTTTGACATCCAACAAATATCCGGGTAATTGAAGTCCCCCATTACTACTATCTCCCTTCCTTTTGCATGCTTGGCCATCTGTTCCAGGAAGGCATCATCTATGTCCTCCGTTTGGCTTGGGGATCTATAGTAAACTCCCACAATGAGGTCACTGTTATTCTTCTCTCCCTTAATTTTGACCCAAATGCTCTCACTTTGGCTTTGAGGTTCTAAATCTTGGATCTCTTCACAGGTATACACATCCCTGACATATAACGCCACTCCTCCTCCTTTCTTGTCTGGTCTGTTTCTCTGAAATAGATTGTATCCCTCCATTATTACATTCCAATCGTGGGACTTATCCCACCAGGTTTCAGTGATTCCTATTATGTCATATTTAGTTTGCTGTACCAAGAGCTCAAGCTCATCTTGTTTATTTCCCATACTTTGTGCATTAGTGTACAGACATTGAAGTCCATTAATCATTCCCCCGTGTCTCTTATTTAAGGATTTTTTCCTCCCACCACTAGGTCTGTGTGCTGTTTGCTCCATTCGGTCTATGACATTTGGATGATCATCTTCATCAATTGATAGACTCCTACCTTCAGGAGCACTGTCTCCCTCCCCCACATTAGTCAGTTTAAAGCCCTCCTGATGAGGTTTCTGAGATTTTTTGCAAAAACATTCCTCCCAACCGTTGTGAGGTGCAGCCCATCGCTTGCCAGAAGTCCATCTTCAAGAAACTGCATTCCGTGATCTAAGAATCCAAACCGTTCCTGTTTACACCATTTGCGAAGCCAGTTGTTCACTTCCACTATTTTTCCCTCTCTCCCTGGGCCACGTCGTTCAACTGGGAGGACAGATGAGATGACAATTTGTGCATTTAATTGCTTCAGTTTCCTGCCCAGAGCCTTGTAATCTCTTTTGATCTTCTGGAGGCTATTGCTTGCAGTGTCATTGGTTCCCACATGAACCAAGAGGAAGGGGTATTTGTCAGTGGGTTTTATGATTCCTTGCAGTCGTTCAGTTACATCTTGGATCTTAGCCCCGGGGAGACAGCACACTTCCCGAGACATCTTGTCAGGCCCACAGATCACTGCTTCTGTTCCCCTCAGTAGGGAATCCCCTATCACCACTACACGCCTCCTCTTAGGTCTGGTCGGGGTTCTTCCGTGAGCTGTCTGTTCCAAGGTCGCCTGCACATTCCCTGAGGACTGCCTTTGCTGCTCATCTTCATATACCTGATCGACTGTAATGAGGGAGAGATCCTCAAATGGAGTCTGCTCTTCGTCTTCCATGCTAGGGGAAAGGACCTCAAAGCGATTGCGTATTTCTAAACAATCAGAGCGAACCCTGGGCCTCCTACTTCTTTGAGTCACGTTTCTCCATATATCTGGCTCCTGTGTTGGTGAACTAGCCTCCTTCTCAGGGGAGTCCCCTGTCTCCTCCTTGGTGGAGACGGTGTGCTCTGTTGCTTCCAAGAAGAGCTCCAGCTCTCTAATTCTTTGGAGCGTAGCTACACGTTCCTCCAGTTGCTGGACTTTGTCTTTTAAGAGGGCAATCAACATGCAATTGCTGCAGGTAAAGCTGCCTGCAACCTTTGGCAAGATGGCAAACATTGCGCAGGAACCACAGGCGACTGCAGCTGTTCCCTCACCCTCCATCTTGAGAAGGTGTCGTTGGGGGTGACTACAGCGGTCGTCCATCATAAAAAGCGTGAAGACAGGACAAATAAATCCCCCCAAATAAACCTATATCTCCCCCAACAAACGTTTGAGACTAGCTCCCCTAAATCTAAAAGATGGATTAAACTGCACGCGCCGCTAGGCGCGCGCCGCTGCCCTACAAGCTCTGACAAGCTCCTCCCACAGCTAATCCCCTACCTCAACAGAAGCCCTGCCCCCTCTGACCTTTGCACAGAGAAAGCAGCTAATCAGCCACAAGAAACTCACACAAGAAAACCCTTTTTGTTCCTTCTTCAGCCGCTGCCCTACAAGCTCTGACAAGCTCCTCCCACAGCTAATCCCCTACCTCAACAGAAGCCCTGCCCCCTCTGACCTTTGCACAGAGAAAGCAGCTAATCAGCCACAAGAAACTCACACAAGAAAACCCTTTTTGTTCCTTCTTCAGCCGCTGCCCTACAAGCTCTGACAAGCTCCTCCCACAGCTAATCCCCTACCTCAACAGAAGCCCTGCCCCCTCTGACCTTTGCACAGAGAAAGCAGCTAATCAGTTGGAAGGAACACATTTGATAGCACACCTGCAATTACTGCATTAGAAGCTACCTGATACTGGGTCAAATTAGCTAGTGCTAGGTCCATCTAGCAGCTAGTACAGTCGTACCTTGGAAGTCAAACAGAATCCATTCCGGAAGTTCGTTCGACTTCCAAAATGTTCAGAAACCAAAGTGCAGCTTCTGATGGGCTGCAGCCAATCAGAAGCCTTGGAAGCCCCATCGAACGTTCATCTTCCAAAAATAGTTCACAAAACAGAACAGAACAGTCTGCGGCATTCGGGAGCCAAAACGTTCAGGAACTAAGCTGTTCCTAAACCAAGGTACAACTGTACTGCCAACCAGCAACTCTCCAGGTTTTCAGGCAGAGAACCACTCCCAGCCCTACCTGGAGATGCTGTCAAGATTGTACATGGGACCTTCTAGATAGAAAGCAGATGCTCTACACTGAACTGCAGCCTTTCTCAAACTTTAAAGAATGCATAATACATGCAAGAAAACGTCTGAAAAAGCATTTGATCTGTCATTGCTCTGGACATTTCACAGCCGGTACTGGTAAAGCTTATAACAACAAGGGTATAATTTTGTCATCTAAAGACAGTGCTTGGTGGTTTTCAAGATTAAATATCAGAAATGATTAAGTGCCAAGGTTTGCTTTGAACATTTACACCAGGGCTTCAATAAAGGTCATCCTTTCCTAGTGAAAAATGGAGATGAAGATGAAATGTAGCCACTTACTGAAGGCTCTCCATTGGCCTTGCCAGGATTTCCTCTCCTTTTCTCTTGTTTTCCACATTACTTGTAGGCTCACCCCTCTGCAACTTTCTCTAGGGTCCCTACCTGTGACTTCATCTCTCCTAAATTTGTTTCTGTCAGTCACCCAAAGTTCTCCTGCTCAACATCTCTCTCTTCATTCAGGCCCCAGAAGGAAATCCTTCCCTTCTGCAAAGCATCCTATTCTCTGATCCAAAGTTCTCTTGTGTATAGGAACATTACAAGCAAAGCACCCTTCCTGCCACTTCACAAATCTTGATTCTGTAATTCAGAAGCATTAAGAGATTTGATATGCCCCTCTTTGCCTCAAACAGGAATGGAGGCAGGCAAAAGGAACATCAGAGCCTGAAGCTTCAGGGTCAGTGGAGCACATTGTGGCAGTCGAGCCTGGAGGTTGAGTGTTAGAGGATCCTCTCTGTCAAAAAGGCATGGAGCCCATGCAACAGATGGAGCCAATAAAAGTGTAGATGCTCCCTCCAGATGCTGTTAGTCTCTGAATTACCAGCTTCTGGGGAACAACAGAAGGAGTGGGACTATTGTGTGCAGGCCTTCCCAGAGACATCTGGTTGGCTCCTGTGTAATAGAAGATGGTGAACAAGATAGGCCCCTTTTGCTTCACCCTACCAAGGCTCTTCTTTTGTACTTTAAGCAAATTTACCCAATGTAGCAAGATGCCTATGCAAAAGCAGAGCTGGTTCACACCTCTCTCCTGATGGGGAATTCACAGCCCCATCAAATAGGGGCAGTCCCACTCCCTCAAAATGGGATCCCACAAACATTACTGTGCCTGGATTAAACTTAAAATTTACTACGCTCGTCTCAGAAGAGCACTCCAGCCACCAAGGACCCACCACCTGAGGCTGCACTTGGTGGAAGATGACTGGCCCAACCCACTGGACCCACATAAGGCAAGTCCAGATTTGCCCTGATCTCCCTTTCTCAATATTAATTAATCAGGCTTTAACCTGCCACCAACCTTCCCAAGAAAGGTTGTGCACGCCTTGTTAGATGCTGTTTCCTACTATTACTTGCTTAAACAACTTCTACATGCACTCCATTTCCACAGGGATGATATATACTGCTTCCCTGCCTGTACCTTGACTTGTAATCCAACACACTCTTTAAAAAGAAAAAAGATTATTCTCTATATGAATGCCACTTTCAGAAACTTGAATGTTTAGAACTGAATGTGTTCATCACACTAATGGCACTTCAATCCCAAAGTACAGATAATCTCTCTCAGCAGCTTCATTGAGAAGTTCAACAGAATGAGTGCTACGGAAAATCCTAGCGGAACACCACAGTCCAGTCCCCAAGGAGCAGAGTCAGCATCCCCAATTATCCATCCTGCATCCATCCAGACAAGGAGGAATGGAGCCAAAGGACAGTCATCCTCCAAACTCCAAGCGAGATCTGGAGGTGCTGGGAAAGAATGGTATGATCCACATTATCAAAAGCCACTGGGAGGTTTTAGAAGATCAATATTGTCTGTAGTATGGCTGTCAAGCTCAAGACCAGACTTTGCCAAACTTCTGCCTTTTAGATGTTGGGAACTGCACTTCCATCAGCCTCAGCCACATGCAAGACGAAGGTAATCCACCAGGACTATCATGTCTCCTGTTTTAGGGTCTGGGGAGAATGCAGATGACACACCAGTTGACTTTCTTGAGGGGGAGCCCTCAGCACCCCTTCTACACTCTCCCGTTTGAGCACATGACTCTTCCATCATCCTCACCATGGCTCTACAGCAGTGGTTCTCAACCTGTGGGTCCCCAGATGTTGTTGGACTACAACTCCCATCATCCCTGACCACTGGTCATGCTGGCTAGGAATGATGGGACTTGTAGTCCAACAACATCTCGGGACCCACAGGTTGAGAAACACTGCTCTACAGCTTTCTTCAGTTTCTCCTGCTCCCTAGCCATGCAGGAGCATACACTTGAAGAATCATGGGCCTTTGCTTACACTGGCGGCGGAGGGCGGGTCATGGGAAGAGAAGGCTTGCCTACCTTTAGATGACTGCTGAGGCAAGCCGCCTGGTCTCACTGGGAGCTGTCCAAGGTTGTGAACCACCCTGTCTTGGAAGAAGCTCCAGAAACCAGTAATTCCTGCAAGCCCCAAGCCTCAGCAAAACAGGGCAAAGACAACAATTTCTGTCTCTGTTGCACACTTACAAGCCAGACTCAAGTGGGACAAGATAAGAAATGCCTTATTTTGAGATTTCAACAAGGATTAGAACCTCCGGCCACTTTTTATATAATTTGGCATTATGTAAAATGCATATGTAGAGGAACCATCATTTTCAAGACAAACCTCGTCACCAGCCTAGCAAATCTGGAACTAGACTTGATAATCTGGTAACACTGATAGTCTTTACTTGGACTTGGTTATTTTAATCCAGTGTGCTACATGCCTACTTTACAGTTTTGTTTTTCATCTTTTAATTTTCATCTGTTGTCATATTCTCTTTTTCATATACACTATATAATGAAATAATAATAGAAATAATAAAAAGAGAGAGAGAGAAGAAATGAATGGTTCTGCTGCGACAGGTCTAAAAGCTGGCCAAGCCCCCTTAACTGAGTTGGTTTTTTGAGACAAGAACAAATCACTCCTTCCTTACGAGAATGCAGGACATGGACACAGACACACACTTTGTTTGCTTTGACCTGTAGCACTAGAGGCTGCCTACTGCTGTCTTTCACCAACCACAAGGGACAGATATCTACATTACATGTTGCAGCCTTCACAGCACCAAGCAACCAGTCAATGTCACTGAGGGGAGCCAGAGTGTTGCAACCCAAGCAACAGGGACCTGCCAGCATTTCTAAGCCCTCTGCAGCAGGCTCAGTTTGAGCTGGAGCATCAAAGCTGGAGCTGAGCCAAGTGGTTTTATTTTATCAGCAAAAAAGCCAAGTAAAAAAGGTCACAGTGGAGCTAATGATGTTTCACCTTCTTGGGACACAAATTTGGAGGTTGAAATGCCCCTTGGCACCAGGAAGAGATCTGCTGGACATGATGCAGCTGATTCAATGCTGGTGGAGAAAAAAAAGTACTTCCTCGCTGACATCACCAGCAGCATCTCAAAGGCCTTGCAAGAGGGCTCTGGGGCACACTTGACCAAATCCAGTCCAAGTTGTCTTCCACCACTATTTCATGAGCCACAGGCAAACTGCTCATGGCCAAATTGGCCACCGCTGCTAAAGTGTAGGAGAGTGACAACAGAGCAATGGGTTCGAACAGTCCAGGAGGTACCAAACTTATTTTAAAAAACAAAAAACAAGAATCTTGAGTCCACCCATTAGCTCCTATTTTAAAACTTGCTAAGGTGCTTCCAAGCAATAAGAACTGTAAAATGCTTTCTGTAGGAATCTTTTCACTAGCCTATATTCACATGGCTTTAAAATACTAACAGGGATGCGGGTGGCGCTGTGGGTTAAACAGAACCTAGGAGTTGCCAATCAGAAGGTCAATAGTTTGAATCCCCGCGACGGGGTGAGCTCCCGTTGCTCGGTCCCTGCTCCTGCCAAACTAGCAGTTCGAAAGAGCGTCAAAGTGCAAGTAGATAAATAGGTACCGCTCTGGCGGGAAGGTAAACGGCGTTTCCGTGTGCTGCACTGGTTCGCCAGAAGCGGCTTAGTCATGCTGGCCACATGACCCGGAAGCTGTACGCCAGCTCCCTCGGTCAATAAAGCGAGATGAGCACCGCAACCCCAGAGTCGGCAACGACTGGACCTAATGGTCAGGGGTCCCTTTACCTTTTTAAAATACTAATGGCATGTAATTTTTAAACCCCCTTTCACATGCCCTGCCTTTTAAAAAAAAAAATACATGACTTGGGGAGTGGTAAATCCCTGCTCTGACTCTTCCATCCTAACCCAGATCAATGCAATATGAGTTGTGAAGCTTGCTTAGCATAGGTCTAGGCTCTCTTGAAAGTGTCGGCTGCAAAGGAATTGTCTCCTGTGACTTTGCACCTCCTTTACAAAAAGGAGCAGAGGACTTTGGAAGCAGAGGACTTGATGACAATTGGTGGTGTGTAACCATAGTAATGTTCTGACACCAACCAATGTTCCCCAACCAATGCCCTCCAGATGGCTTTGACCGCCCCCGCCAGAAAATCTTGGGAATGGTAGTTCACCCCTTGTCAAGCTACAGTTCCCAGCACCCTTAAGAAACTGAAGTTCCCAGGATCTTTATGGGGAGAAACAATGTGCTTTGGACATATGGTGAGTAGGCAGCCTCAGCCTATAAGGAGCGCCGAGTGCGGAGGTTGAGTTGTGCTTTGAAGCAGGTCTCTGCTCCAAAACCAATTCTCAGCGTGAGGGCTTACCCTGATCACATGTGAAATAATAAAACCACACCTCTGAGCATGTGCAGAGTGTGCACCCACCTCATCAACAGGTATGACAGTGTTCAAGGGCCATAGCTCAATGGTTAGAGCATCCTCTTTACATTCAGAAGATCCCAGGTTCAGTTCCCCGCATCTCCAGGAGAGAACCCCGGTCAAATCCTGCCCGTTGGATGCACAATGTGAAGCTAGATGCACCCAAGGCCTGACTCAGAATAAGGCAGCTTGATTTCTATGACCACTAGTCCCAGCCAGCAGGGTCTGCTAGGAGTTGTAGTAAAAAAACATCTGGAGAGTCATAGGTTGGAGAACGCAGAGTATGCCATGGACCAAACCTGGACCCCCGCCAGGGCATCTGCCGCTGTACCACTGAGTCACAGCCCTCCCATGGGAAATTATGGAGGCTGCCTTGAGCAGAGGCTCCCTCCAGGGCTGCCTGCAAACCCTTTTAACCCTTTCACACCCTCACCGTTTGCCAAGTAAGGTGGGGGGAGGGAACGCCACTCTCAGGGTCCTTTGGCACAACAACCCCCCCCAAATGCCAGCATTAGCTATTTAGGAAATGAGGTACAGGGGGAGGCATTAGGGAGCACCCCCCTTGCCAAATTACCCCACCCTGACACTCTGGAGCTGGGGAGAGGGCGTTGGATCTGCAGCCCCTGCTGCCTCCTCGTCTCCCCTGGGGGGGTGGGAGTGTCCACCGCAGCTGTGCCAGCCTGGCTCCCCAGCGCAGCTGCATCATATCCAGAAGAGGCACGGTGGGGGGAGACTCCAAAGCTGGAGCAACCGCCCCCACCCCACGACCTCCGAGAGCCTGCAGGGAACAGAGGGGCGTCGGATTACCTGTCAGCAATTCTATCTTATGTCCCCAGACCTTCATAGTGGCGGCGGCGGCGAGAGAGCGAGCGCTTGCGAGGCAGGCGGCGAGAGACAAAGGCGGCTCCCGAGCTAGCCAGACTGCTCACTGCGGCTGGGCAGGCAGCGAGCAAGCGGGCATCGCTCCAGCGGGGAAGGCGAGGAAGAGGGCGGGGGAGGGAAGGAAGGAAGGAAGGATGAATGGATGGATGGATGGGGGGAGCTGCCAAGCCCGTCGGTTGGCCGAGCAACGTCAGCGGGGGGGGGGGGTTGAAGAGAACCGTGGGCGGGGGGGACAACCCACCCCCCCGCATTCCCGTTGCCAAGTCGTGCTGCGGGAGGCGGCGGCATCCTCGCCACCCCACCCCGCCGTCGGTCAAGCCCCATCTGGGTCTCCAAGACGATGGGGAGGCGGGTCTACTTACAGCCCAGAGCAGCCGGTCCCCTCCCTCGGTGCCGGGCCAGGCCGCGGTCTCCTCCGTCTGCTACGGAGGGGCCGTCCCGGCGCGGCCTCCCGCGTTGCAGGCGCCTGGGAGCGGGGCGTCGGTGGCTGGCAGGAGGACAGAGCCGCGGCTGCGCTCGGACGGGAGGCCGCCCGGTTTAAATGGGGGAGGAGGCGCCGCCGCTGCGTCAGGAGGGGGAGGGGGAGAGCCAGGCGGGCGGGCGGGGGAGGGTCTCTTGGCCTCGGCCTGCAGCCCGCCTTCCCGCTCTCCCTCGCAGCGGCGGCGGTTGCTAGGGACGCTCCGTCGGGGCTCCCTCCTCCCCCAGCGACAGAGCCTTCCCCCGAGTCGTGGCTCATCTAGCTGAACATTGTCTACCCTGAGTGGCAGCAAGGGCTCTCTCCCAGCCCTCTCCGGAGATGCCGTCGGGGATTGAGCCTTCTGTGAGCAAGGCTGGCGCTCTGCCGCTGAGCCAGGCTGGGTGCTTGGACCTTCGACGGACAGAGGCGCTTGGGGAGGCAAGCCAGTCCGAGCGCGGCCAGGCGCTCCTTCCCTCTCTCCGAGCTGTAAAAGCAGCCGTCGGGGGAGTTATCTTTCCGGTCCGGAGGGCCGCCCCCGGGAAAGAGCTAGCAAGGCAGCCGGAGAAACCGGGTTCCCGGGCTTGGTCCGGGGAGGAATCGTCAGCTGCAGGCCGAACGCCCCCAGCAATGATTCCCAGCCCGTCCCCAGACCCTCTTCCCCCCCACGACGTGTCTGGCCCTGTCGACGCAGTGCTAGGCCCCACTGCAGGGCGGGGGGGGGGGCACAAGGTGTCCCATCTGCCGCCAAGAGGGGTCCTGGCTGAGAAGGCTTGGTCCCCTGAAGTTCACCCCTGACCCCGAATTGGGTGAAGGGCCTTTTTGCCTCCCTATCTTTCACCTTTGGGGTCCATTTTCCCAAAAATGCAAGTGCCCAAGTTTGCTTTTACCAAAGACCAAGTTGTCTCCTATATCTTCCCAGTCTAGCGTCAAGCCTGCTATTGAAAGTCTGATAGTTCTTATTTGCAACCTTTTGACCTACCTCATCAAATATGGATAATGATGACATACTGGGATCTGAGTCTAGTATCTGAGACATAAGTGTCATTTCCTATTTCTCCACCCCCACTCCCAGAATTCCTGTATCTTCTCACATGATCACCACTTATGGAAAAACAGTAGGGACCTGACTCTTCACAGCCACTCCAGCAAAGTGGACTATTAGCACTTGAAATTCTAACAAGAGTGAGAGGAAGCAAGGTAAGAGTTCTCTCTCATTCAGGATGATGCTGGCCAGAACAGAAATGGGTCCCAGATTTGCTTCCACTTTATCAGCTCAATTTCTAAGTCCTGCTCCCACAGCTGCCTTGGGGAGTGTCTAATACCCCTGTGGCAACTCACAATAAAATCTTAAAAACTTCCAAAAAAATAAGAATACAACAGTTAAACCACACATATTAAAAGCATTTGGAAACTTTTAAAATACTCATAGATTACAAAAATTCATATTCAAGGGAAACTAACAGTAAGAAACCCGTGTTAACTAGAATCAGCCATATCTTATAGCCCATACAAACATACTCACTGTGTGGTTTAGCATTTGCATTATTTTTTACCTTGATAAGCCTTTGATAAAGGCAATTGTGCCAAAATGTGTTGGGCATATTTAACAATGAAGCATTCCCATTGTTTGGGCATCTTTGAGACACATTTCTCTCTCCCCCCCCCAGCACCTTTTAGGTTAGAGAAAAATGCTCAGGTGGGTTGTGGCATTCAATTCTGGGCATCCCTGGATGCAGCAGATTATCTGGAATCCATTTTAATCTGGTTCCCAAATCCCATGTCACTTTGTTGTTTTTTTTGGACTGAAGCAGCATTGGTCTCCCTAGTGAACGACCTTCGCAAGGAGAGGGACATAGAGAGTGGAGTGTGACTCTATTGATTACCCTGGACCTCTCAGTGTGGCTTTCAATACCATCGACCATTATATCCTAATGGACCAGCTGGCTGGGAGGGAACTGGGGGCACTGGAGTCCAGTGGTTCCAGTCAAACCTGACATGCTGGTTGCAGAGGGAGATGCAAGGAGGCTGGTGTTGCTGCTACTAAGGGTTATACAGAGTGTTTCCTGTGCTGTATGAAACTACTAGAGGAAGTTGTCTAGGAATTTACAGAGAGGTGCTGGTGGTAAGCTTATAGCAGTTCATTTCCCCTTTCATCAAATTTAGGCGAGGCCAGGGGTAGCCTGAAAAGGGGTCTGGAGCTAATGCATTGGGAGATGGAGACCAATAAATTGCAACTTTATACAACTTTATTAAGGCAGCCTTTGTCAACCTAGTGGCTTATAGATATTGTTGGAGTCCAACTCCTATCAGCCCCAGTGCACATGGTCAACGGTCAAGGTTGATGGGAAACGGAGTCTAGCAATATCTGAAAGGACATGGGTTCCCCTCCCCTGCCACAGAACCATAGAGTGGGAAGGGACCTTGGAGGTCACCTGAATGCAAAATCTGCAATACATGATTTGCAATTATAATATCTCTGGCAAACAGGCTGGGCTTCAAGCCTTTGCTTCAATGACTAGTAGCCATTGATGCTCCTCATCCTCTATGAATTTGTCTAATCCTCTTTTAAAGCCATTTGTGTTGGTGGCCATCACTGACTCCTTGTGGTCAGGTCTTGCAAAGCTCTATGCACCTGGGTTTGAAAGCTCAGGTGATCTGATGTTTCATCTTGCAAGACCTGGTAATCAACTGATGCCCAGGGTTTGGGTCAGATGCAAACCTGCCAACCCTCTTTCAGCTGAGCCAGGTCCTTACCTGCCCCACCCCTGACATCATATACAACATAATGTATAGGACAGGTGGGTGTGGCTTAGCCAGATGGGGAGCCTTAGTGGGCCTCATTAACCCGAGGCTGGAGGTTGCCCACCACTGCTATAACTCAATAAACAGTCATGCAGTTAAAATATGGATAGCATTAGGACATCACATTGCAAGCATGTCACCTTTGGGCTAGTGTAAACCTGAGGCTTTGAATCAAAGTTTGCACTGGAGGCTTCCTAGATTGTTACACAGGTGCTGGGCTTCTGCAAGATATCAGCTCTCGCCTCTATGAATCTCTGTTGGAAATCAAGATAGAAGTTAGGGCAGTGCTAGTTAAATGTCATAAAGACTTGTGCTTTCTTCAGGTTATGTGGAAGTATGTAACAATGACTTGACTGAAAGTTATGAGGAGAGCTCAGGCAAAAAAGGAAGCACCTGTAAAAGGACATCGTGACCTGGCCATTGTGCTCTGGTATGGATTTATCCACTTTTCAGCATGCTTTTTAAAATCCCAATAAGTGGATGTTTTCCCCCACATTGCTTTTAGCTCAGCCAAGCAAACATAAACTAATTAGGGTTATAATTACATAAGCACTTTTATTTTGTTTCTTTCACCACATGGAGAGATCCATGTGGTTACACGGATTGAGTAGCAGCAGGCAGCTGGACTGTCCAGCTGAGGAATGTCAGGTTTAAGGTTGGTTCATAATTGAAATGTACGGCCCAAGTGTCACATAGAGGAGATGCACCACTTGGCTGGAAAAGAAATAACGCCCCCCCCCCCAACTGCCCATGATTGAAAGATTGCCAAGCGAAGGCCACTGAAATGCTTTTGGCTTCAAACTTGGGTTGTCCTGTTGGCTGATCATCAGCACTGGCATTCCCTCTTGGGACCACAATTGGCTAAAACCTCTGAATAGCAATGTTCCATCAATGAGCAGCTCACTAACTTTACAACACCTCGGAAGCTGTCAAAAGAAGATGCAATTGATAAAGATGAGAATTAACGTGTTGTTATTGTGGACACTCATTTGCCACTTTTGGTGAGCCAAATAGACCCTCCAAGTGGTTCACAGTTAAAACCTATTATTTTTGGTGTGTTACTTTTTATTTAAAAAAATTAATTTTTTTAAACTATTTTTTTCTATTGTATGCAGCAATGCAAACAACCTAACACCTGAGAACAATAATGAAAGGGACATCTGAAATTAAAGATCTCAAGTTTGTTTGCCATACAATGAAGACATGGGAGAGATGAGATCACCAATGAGCCTGTCACTGAAATGTCCACAGCTGTCCATGCATACATGGTAGATGGTTCTCTTGTCTGATTCTCTGTATGCATTGAATAAAATGGAACTAAAGAATAGGAGAAACTGACCATTTTTGGGCATCCTTATGCTTTTTAAATCTGACTTGTTGCCGACACAACTATACCAAGTGCCCAAGGAAATACCCTCAAGGGTCTGGCACTTATGCACTATTGCCACCACCAAGAGGATCACCAAATCTTTATATCTTGGTTAGTGTGGGATACAACCAACATGCTTAAGTCTAATTAATGCATGAAGACCATAGAGTAAGCTGCCCCTCAGGCTTAACTATGTTCACTTTCCTCACCTTGGGAGAAAATAGGTAATCAAGGTTTTGTTCTCTTTCAATCTACCTGAGAAGCTCAGCATGTAAAGAGGTCTGAGCTGATTCTCCAAGCTCAGACCACATGGCTCAAACAAGCCATTCTTATATTCCTATATTTTAGGAAATTTCACCACTTTGTAACAGCTAAATTTCTCTGTCTGTGCAACCTATTCTGAAGCACATGAATCTGACCTTTGGAGAGTTGGTAAATAAACATTTTTTTTAACTTACCAAATGTGTGGACTTTTCAATGCTAGAGGAAGAAGTTTTGGAACTCACAAGGTCATGTTTTAGAGGTCTAACAGCCTATATTTCTACACTTTACTTTGCTGCATATTTTGTGATTTTAAATTTCTGCTGTCATTCTCTCACCAAAGAGTACATGCCAAAAACTTGGATCTTGGCATCCAGGAATCCTACATTTATACCTATTGTAATCAACAGTTAGAACCCTCAGCAAGGCTGAACCAGGCATTTTTGTGAAGGTTTGACCTATAACGAGTGCAATTTCTGAAACTGCAAATAAGCTTAATCATAATCATGACCATTGTTACTATAAATAACTGTTTATTGAATCATTTTGTCTTTACATTGTTTACCATCTAGCCAGATGAAGAGTCCTGAAGAACTTGAAGAGCTTGTGCAGTGTTTTGTTATACTTTGGTTGGTCTATTATAGGTTAAGCTAAGGGGTTTTTTTTATGGACCAAGATGGTTCCCCTTACTTTTTGTGTGCTTGGAAAATACCGAATTTAACTGTTCAACAGTCAGGTCCTAAAATGAGAATAGTATACCACCTAAAGATGGAACTTGATTCTCTTAGGGAACATGCCTTCCAATTGATACATACACTACTGGTTTCTTCTGGCTTTTATTTACCTAGTTCCACTTCTGATAACATGCCTACTTTTTTTTTATTCTGGCTTTCCATCTATCTGAGCAGAGCTGGGTAACAGCTGACTCTAGTGCACAGCTGTGCTGGCTAGACGTGACGATAATTTTAAGGGCAGTCCATCCCAAACTTGCTGGAATATGTTAGGCCAGCCTTCTCCTGGTGACTTCCAAATGTTTCACACTACAATTCCCATGAACCGCAGCCAGCAAACATCTATGATGTTGGGGCTGATGGGGATTGTAGTCCAAAACATCTGGAGGGCACCAGTTTGAGGAAAGCTAGCTTAGACATTAGTGGGGACAATCACAATATAGGGATAATTTTACAGAACTGATGCAAGTATTACTGAGATACTGTATATAAAGCTTTTTGAACACTTGAGATGTGCTATATAGGAACTTATTTTTATTTTTTGCTGAGGACAATTGTGTTGCCCACTGCAAACTCACATCTGGGTTTCAAAAGAGGCAGACATTCATAGCCTATAACCAGTGGTAGCAGCAACAGCAACCGCTGTGCACTAGTGAAAATCAGGGCAAAATAATTACTGAGAAAATCTCATCCCTCCCCAGAGCAAATGGGATCAATCCACTGTTGTTCAAGGGGAAGGTCAATGGCATGGGAATTGGGGGAGGGATGTATTTATGAAAGGAAGTGCTTCTCATATAGTCAGCTCTTGAACTGCTACGGCTTCCAAAGGTCTGTCTTTATAAGGGGCGGGGAAGCCTCAGGTTTCTTATGTCTCACTTGATTAATCCAGTAAAAAAATAAAAAGGTTTGTAGCTGCTTCAAAAAGTTTTATTTATCCACCCATCCCAATTCTTCCTAGGTTTACATGATGTGGTGTTTTGGTCTACAGACACAATGGCAAGCAATGAGACTCTCACTACCTGTGAAAAACACAAAACGGAAAAGCACAATAGAAGTGTATAAAAGATGCATGGCATGGAGAAAGTGGACAGATACCGGTAAGTCCCCCCCTCCCCCCGCTCTCATAACACTAGAATTCATTGACACCCAAGGAAGGTGAATGTTAAAAGATTCAGGACAGATAAAAGGAAGTACTTGTTTATGCAGCACATTGTTAAAACTATGGAACTCCCTCCCACAGGAGGCACTGATGGCCACCAACTTGGATCATGGGGGGAAAGGGCTATCTATGGCTACTAGCCATGATAGCTATGCTCTGCCTCCACAGTCAGAAGTTGCAATGCTTTTGCATACCAGTTGCCTGAAGCCACAGGAGACGACAGATTGGCCACTGTGCAGACAGGAAGTTGGAGAATGGTCCATTGACCTCACCCAGCAGGCTCTTCTTATGTTCTTAAGCTGCACGCTGGAAGACTTGAAATAGACCAAAATAAAGTACTTCTTCACACAGCACATCACTAAACTGTGGAATTTGCTTCTATGAACTGGCCGCCAACTTGGATGGATTGGATTAGAGTCCCAGGGGTTAGCAAACTTTTTCAGCAGGGGGCCGGTCCACTGTCCCTCAGACCTTGTGGGGGGCTGGACTATATTTTGGAAAAAAACATGAACAGATTCCTATGCCCCACAAATAACCCAGAGATGCATTTTAAATAAAAGCACACATTTTATTCATGTATAAACACCAGGCAGGCTCCACAAATAACCCTGAGATGCACTTTAAATAAAAGGACACATTCTACTTATGTAAAAACACGCTGATTCCTGGACTGTCCATGAGCCAGACTAAGACGGCGATTGGGCTGCATCCGGCCCACGGGCCTTAGGTTGCCTACCCCTGGCTTAGAGGATAAGACTGTTAATAGCTACTACCACAATGGATATGTATGCCTCTGAATTCCAGCTGCTGGGACTCACAAGCGAGGAGAGCTTTGTTGCACCCTAGCCATCTGGTTGGCCACTGAGAGAACAAGATGCTAGACTACAGAGGGCATTTGACCTGATCTAGCTGCAAGGCTGTTTGATTGTTTTTATGAACTAGTAGGTCCTGACCCACCTTCTCAGTACAAGTCTTGGTTTAATGCATCCTTTTTAGTCGGGCTGGCCCCTACCAAGGGTGCAGGGCCGGGTAGGTGCGCAAAAATCACATCTCTCCAATCTGTCTCAGAGTAGCTAAGCACCTGCCTGCCCTCACACTCCTTGGGGCGCTCCTCCTTTCCTCTGGGCAGCCAGGCAAGGGACGCAGGCTCCTCTACCAAGGGTGCAAAGAATGGGGGGCAACAATACATCTCCTGGTCAAGGTAGCAAGGTTGGGGGGGCACAAATATAGCTCCTTGCCAAGGATGCAAGGGAGCCTAGGTTTGCTTCTGGGTATCCCAAGGAGCCTGTGGAAGAAACAGCCTTGGGCTGAAGCCTCTGGGCTTGGCTGAAGCACATCCTCAAGCAGAAGCTGCTGGCACAGGGATGGGGCAGGAGGACAATAGCCCTCCTTGTCTGGAGGCTTCCCTGAGCTTGGTTCGACCTTCACTTTGCCTCAAGTCACATGCACACACCACGTCAATAATGACATGTGAGATAACAAATGAGCTGTCGCTGCCAATTAGCACGCTGGGCTAAATCTGCTCCTGGGGCTTTCAGTGCCACAAAGAGGTGCTGGGCCAGCTCCCAATCAGCTCACTTCTCTGGCTCCAGCCCTCTGGCTCTCCTTGGGACACAAGGGCCAAAGTCAAACAACGGAGGAATGGAGCCAGCACAAAGCGTACTGGGGAAAAGCAGGGCTGAGCCTCCAAGGGAATATTGGCGATGACCCGGAGGGCAGGGAGGTCTGCAGCAAGGGCTCTCTTGGCACTGCTGGCTTAGTATGCCAGGTGCAGCTCCTTCAAGCAAAGCAGCAGCTTAACCCACATGCTGCACAGCAGCGAATGACCTGAGCCTTCCCCAACCGAGTGCAATGAGGAGGTGAGGAATCCCTCACTTTGAACTTAGGCTGGTAGGCATGTTGGCAGGGCCACAGCACACCCTACAGCAGCCTTTGCCAATCAACATCATCTGTTCCCCTCCACATTTTGGAGCACAGCTCCTGTCAGCTCCAGCCAGCATTGCACTGTAGTCCAAGACAGCTGGAGAGCACCATGTTCATGAAGACTACTCCACACTGCAGCCCAGAAACACCATTGTGATCCTGTGCAAAAGAGCATGCCCTCTTGATACCCAGCAAAAGCACTAACCCCTCCTGCTTAAGGCAGAAACCGAAATGGGGTGGGAAGTGTCCCCAAGGAATTTATCCATCCCACCATGCAAGCAACAGCTGCATCTTCCAAGACAGTCCCACCTCAAGCCCCTAAGAGCCTGGCTGTTGTATCAGGTCCAAGGCTACCAAGACCAGTTTCCAGCTTGCCACACCAGCCAACCAGATGCCTCCACAGGGCATGAGTGCAACCACCATCTCTCCATTCCCGTTTGCCAGCAACTGGTTTTCAATGACATGCTGCCTCTGATACTGAAGGGAATATATAGCCATCACGACTAGCAGCTATTGATAGCCTTATCCTCCTTGGCTCTGGACGTTGCTTAGTAGCAGAGCAAATGCCTTCTGTGCAAAAAGCTGGATGTTCATTCCCTGGCATTTCTGGGCAAAAAGATCTCTGCTGGATGGCTGAGGATGCTTGAATCCAGCCTTTGCCAACCTGGTGCACTTCAGATGTTTTGGCCCGCAATTCCTACCTGCCTCAGCTATTGGAGGTATAGCCTAAAAGTTCCCAGGTAGTTGCCCAGAAAGGAAATTTCAGCTGAAGAGGTCACTAACTTAGAGTGCATCTGCTTCTTTTACAAGGCTCTTTCAGTTCCAGTGTGTTACTATAAGGGAAAATGAAAAACAAAATGTGAACAACTTTTTTCTTCTAATAGAAGATTTTTGTTATTAAAAGAAAGAAAAAATCTTTCTTCAGTATCTCAAAAAAGCACCCATGCTAACATTTAAGTTCATCCAAATTCAATTAACAAAATCAATAAATCAGATTCTTTTGAAAGGCAAAAGCATTCTTAGTCTTAAAACATTTAGGCATGTATGGAGCCTACCTGCAATTCTGTGTGTCCATCAAGGAGGGTGCTTTGCTTATATTCTTTGCGTCTTTCCTCCTGCTAAGAGGAATAGAGCTGTTCATGTGCCAGTGCTGAAATGAAATAATTTATTCCAAGTCATTGCTTTGGAGCTATCTTTCCTAACCTGGAGCACTCCATCATGGCCTAACTGCGGCTAATGGGAGTTGTGTACAAATTTCCACTCACCCCCTCCCAACAGGTAGGCGGAGTTTGCGACCCTGTGCGGGGCTTACCTGGCCGGGTGCCACCCACCTGGTAATAAAGTGAACCATAAGGACATTCGCAGGGAAACCAAAATGCTTGTTTACAAAGCTGTTGTACTACCAACCTTACTGTATGCTTGTGAAACATGGACTACTTATAAACGCCATCTCCAACTCCTCGAAAGATTCCATCAACAGTGTCTCCAAAATTTTTTACACATCACTTGGGAAGACAGGCGAACTAATATCAGTGTACTGGGAGAAGCAAAGATCACCAGTGTTGAAGCAATGATTCTTCAACATCAACTTCGTTGGACTGGTCATTTTATGCGGATGCCTGATGATTGTCTTCCAAAGCAACTACTCTATTCTGAACTTAAAAATGGAAAGCGTAATGCTGGTGGTCAACAAAATAGGTTAAAAGACTGTCTCGAGGCAAATCTAAAAAAAAGTAGTATAAACACTGACAACTGGGAAACACTGGCCTGCTAGCGCTCCAGTTGGAGAACAGCCTTTACCAAAGGTGTAATGGGTTTTGAAGACACTCGAACTCAGGATGCAAGGGAGAAAGGTGCTAGGAGGAAGGCACGCTTGGCAAATCCACACCGTGATCAACTCCTGCCCAGAAACCAATGTCCCCACTGTGGAAGGACGTGTGGATCCAGAACTAGCCTCCACAGTCACTTACGGACTCATTGTTAAAACCGTGTTTATGGAAGACAATCCTACTCGGCTACTAGTGATCGCCAAAGAAGAAGACCTGGTAACAGGTGTCTTTGGCTCGCCCCTGCCTGGCAGGCCAATGGGCTGCTGGTGGGGGTGTGGCCTGGGACAGGTACAGGGGCCATTCGATCCTTCGCCAATGTTCATGGGAGTTGTGTACAAAACAGTTGGAGGGCAGGTTAGGGAAGGGTGCTTTTGAGTGTAACTACAAACACCTTCAAAGGTGAGTTCTGGTAGTAAAAACCAGGAGGTGTGTGCAAAATCAAGAGGTGGCATTTTGAAACTGTCTCCCCAGGAAGCTCACAATGTATGCTGAACCTTTAATGCAGAGGTTCTGGCATTCAGCGTTTTAATTTCTAGATGACTTTTCAACATTAATTAATTTCTGGCCCTGCACACAGGTGCAAACATAATGTTCTCCCAATTTCCATCTTCATGTGTTGCCTCCTCTGAGAAAAATGAGTCGCAGATGGCCTGGTCGGACTCCGAATGCCTGATCAAACACAGGGGACAGACTGAGCAAAATGTAGAGCAAGTAACAGATCAAAGGACAGACACAAAAGGCTGAGTTCAGCCTAGAAGAACTAACTGAAAAATATCAACATCAAACCTTTTCTCGTTGTGTACTTCTAAAAATACAAGAAGGGGTTGAGAAATGCTAGAAGGGAGGATGTGGCAAACACTGGCCATATGGCAAGAGATGAAAAATATACTCCTGTTTCCCCCATTAGCAGAACAAGAGGTCAATCAGTTGTCGGGAAGAAGGCAGGAATCCAACCAAAATCTGCCTCTACTCCATCATAGTGTATGAGGAGTGCAGCTTAAACAAGTGCTTATGCCCACAGCAAGAGTTACATCAGAATTTCATTATGTTTTCCTCCTGCCAGGGGCAGTTCTGATAGGGCCACTCTGGGCTTGTGCAACTATGAAGCCATACTAACAGATCTGAACGATTCAGCCTCAATAAACAGGTATAGACAGGCTTGCTTTTGCTAAAATCAGTTTTATTTATAATGCAATGCTAAACAAATTGTAAAAGGGAAACTGTAAAAGGGATTACTAATTTTCACCTACACTGAAATTATGCTGTTAAGGATGGAACAGAACCCATAATGCAAAATCTGGAACCTGAAGATTCCCAAGACCGAGGATGTTGAAGAGAGCATATATTTTCCTGGAAAGTAGGGAAATCCATGCCACGGGGATGGTACAGAGGGGCTCATGGCTTGTCAAGCTGAGTCTGCAGCTAAGGCAGAGAAATAGGGGGCGGGAGTGGGACATTTATCCCTCCCTCCACCAAAATAAGCAATACACAATGGAAGCAAGATAAAATGTCATTTAGATTAAAAGCCTAAGCTATTTAAGCGCAACAGCTTCCTCCAATAAATTGTGGGAGAAGCAGTTTTGCGAATGCTGAGAATTCTCAATTAAAAGATCTCAACTCCATTCAGAAAACTGCATTTCAAAGGACTGGGAAAGCTGCCCACTAAATTTAGTAGAGTAGCTAAGCCCCTTGGACAGGAAGTCTTGCAACGGGCAGGCACCAAGAGGCACATTGAAATATATTGGAGCTGCCTTTTCTCCCTAAGAAAGATCACCTTTCTAGCAAATAAAAGCAAAGGCAATAACCTGGTAGACTATGTACAAATATTCCAATGATGATTTCTGAGGGCAAACTCATTTGCCTGAGAATTGTTCATCCTTTTGCCCTGCATTTCTAGAGTCATCACTTGAAAGATTAAAACATAGTTGCATTAGATTGAATAAAATGTTAGTTATTGCCCAATAAGATTTGTTCCAAATGATTGTATCCATTCAGATACAAACCCAGAATAATCTTGTACGTTCTTAGAAGAGTGCGTGGACGGCTTCAGGCCACACAGTGTTAGCCAACATTCCTCAGAAATATGCTCTAGTTCAATCTCAAGATGTTACCAGGGAGATTTTCAATTCATAAGATGAACATCATTTCCTCTTTTGTCTCTTGCCATGGAAGTGTCAACTGTGCCCTTCATGCACTCAGCTGTCCAAGTCAGAAAATTTTCTCTTCTTGTAATTCTGGATTAGGCTGGATGCTGTGATCTGGGAGGCCTGACCCTTTTCCCAGCACTGGAAGTCATTAAGTCCTTTCTGGCCTGCTTGAAATAAGGCTCGTTCCAACTCATCCAGACGGGCCACCAGCACAGACGTGTCCTCATTGAATGCATTCTGGGAAGAGTCCATGATGCGACGGAATCGGCCAATAAATGTCTGAAGAGGGAAGCAGAGTTACTTAGAATGGAAGGAAGTCCTGAGCAGGCTCAAGTAGCCAAAGGGAGTGCCAGGCTACACACAGGGCCAGGTTAACAAGCTATAGCAGCAGTCGGTGGGTGGGTGAATTTTTCCAGCCCAAGGTCACAGTCCATCATGGCCAACCTTCTCGGGGCTGCATGTTAGTAGGGTCAGAGGCAAAAGCGGGAAGAATAATGGATGCAAGCCTAACCTTTGTACAATGGGCTACATTTCAGCCACACACAAGTCAGAGATTTCTACACACCCACACACCCAGGGAAGCAAAAGGTATTATCACAGATCAAGGACACATTCCAGGCAGGCATGGAACAGGGCTGGTGTGGGTCCTGGCCTGGGAAGAGACAGAAAGATCTGGGTCAAATTAGCTTCTCCTTTGACTGAGGCTTTCTGTGGCTGAATTATGAGCATAATGATTTGGGACCATGGTAGCATCTAGGCCATAGAAGGCCGTTTACTTAATGGCAATCCAGTGAATTTGGTTTAGTTTTTGCAATGGATCAATGCAGCTACCTCCAATTTTCTGTGCTTGGATAATACCATGTTTAGCTGTCTAAGAATAGGATTTTAAAACTGGAAAGAAATGATATTCTACCAAACGAAGGTCGGACTTAAAACTTTTGGAGATAACATGCCCTACAAAACACTAGGAAAAGCTATCCAAATTGGTCTTTAGTGTACCATGCAAAGTATGCTCCATTTGAAACAGGAGAGGCAATTCAGGTGCTTGACCACTGCCTGGAGCTGGTAATGTGGACTGATACATTAAACTGAATCTGGACAGGAGAGGTACTGTGTGCTGCAGGTACTCAGGTCCAGGTAGTAGGGAATGGGTTGGTACTCCCCTGGAAGCATCTAAGTTACCTGAGGACCAGGTGGCCTTGGTGGCTAGGAGAGCCTATGTCCAGCTCTGGTTGGTATGGCCCTTCCTGGTCAGGGATAGTTTGGCCACAATGATCCAAGCCCAGGTGACATCCAGACTGTACTACTGCAATGCACTTGAAGATGGTTTGGAAGCTGCAGCTTGTGGAGAATGCAGCAGTAACACTGCTGATGAGTGCCAGACACCCATTACAACAGCAGTAGTTGCCTAACCCAATTTGGCACTGACATACAGGGCCTGAAATGACTTCAGCCCGAAATATATGAAGATACATCTCCTCCCACATCAATCTGCCTTTGTGTGCCAAGAGACAGTGGCCAGTGAGAGGGCCTTCTCTGTGATGGCTCCCAGTTTACGGAATGACCTCCCCTCCCAAGTTTTATCTTGTGCCACTACTGTGTGCTTTTAACTAGGATATTTCTGTAACCCACCCCAGGGCCATTTAGGGTATTACTACAAATAATAAATAAACAAAATAATTATTAGTAAATCTAGATAAAGTCTAGCACTGGAGACTGACATGAATAAATGCTACACACTTTATTTTCCAAAAATGAGGAAGCAGCCACTGTCACCTCTTTGTCACAGCAGCCCTGGGCACATCCTGCCATGTCTGACACCCAGTGAGGCTTATCTATTTATGTCTGCATAGCCTCTCCTGCACTCCCATTTTAAGACCGTTGTGAACTGTAGATTTTGGAGTGACATGATCCTGCCCAACTCTTTCTACCCTCCCCTCCCTCCTGTTTTGTTGAACATCCATCAGATGAAGAGTGCTGAAGAACCTGAAAGCTTGCTCAAAATTTAGCAGCACTTTGGTTGGTTCTAATGAAGGTCTCTGCCATTTGGCACTGAAGCAAGTGTTGTACTTGCCATGACAAGTCAACAAAGCACACGGGAAAATTGGGTGGGAAGGTTGCTATGAACGTTTAACAGCTCTCAAAGAGCAACACTTCAGTACCAAAAGAGAGCACAGAGAGCTCAGAAGCATTAAGGGGAAGAAGACTTCTGTCAAATTCCGTGTTTTACCTGCAATATAGTCTGAGCTAGTTCAGTATTTTCAGGACTGTCAAAATTCAGCAGCTGGGAGCCAAATCCATAGTAGTATGGCCCCAATTTATGCAGGTCAACCACGTTGGCATCTGCATTTAACACCGTCCGCCAACTCTCCTTGTAAATCTTTGGCAATTCCACAGAAAGGATCCTCCGTTTGTTGTCATATAAGCCTTTGGCCAGCCAGAGGGGGATTTCCAGCTTTGAGCCCTGTATAAAGTAATATACAAACAGGTGAAAACCATCAATAAGCAGTATACATAAAACTATAGCAGACTTGCAGCCGTGTTATGTACTCCAAGAAACTTGCATTGGCTGTTATAGTAACTTGGAAGCAAATTTGTTTGCAGCCTAAAGAGAATCTTGCACAAACAGAAACTGCACTGAAATTGCGGGGATGAAGCACATTCTGCCTCACATTTGGGATGTCGTGTAGGACTGGGAAGCAATATAAAGTGATTCTAACATTTTGGGAGGGGGAGTTGGGGGGATAACAGTTTCAGACATTCCAGCAAAATTGTACTGGCAGTGTCTCCCAGATGAACAGGTGAAATTAAGGAATAGACAATCGCAGATTTTCCATCCATTTTAGACTACCAGAACAGTAAAGAAAATATGTGTTTTTACACTATAATCTTAAGTGGTTCAACACTATTGGGAGGCATGATTTGGGTAACCCTACTAAAATTTTGTTAGATTTTTTTATTATTTGTGTCAGGATATATTTCTACACAAAATGGCACAGGGAAGTGTATAGATGTATATAAAAAAGGGTAGGAAAGAAATAAAGAGGCTGGAAAATTACAAAATTAAAATCATTCCAAATGGAGATATCAAACTTTAAAAAACAATACTGTGAATAGAATGTTTTTATGTTTTTACTGTAATACTATCCGAGAATTTAATTAAAGTTACTTCAGAAAGACAAAAGAAAAAGATTAACTGTTGCCAATCTATAATGAAATGGTTTCAGGCTTTTAAAAATGGATTTGAAAGATAAAGGTCAAACAAAGCAATAATGGTTCCAAAGTAAGGTGCACCACAATTTTATGCGTGTGGTAAAAAGTACAGAAAATGTAAATTAAGACATTTGCTGTAACTTTCATGCCATATAAGGAGAGCCAGTGTGGTGTAGTGGTTAGAGTGTCAGACTAAGACTCTAATTCCCGCTCAGCCATGAAGCCCACTGAGTGATCTTGGGCCAGTCACTGTCCTCTCAGCTAAACCTAGCTCACAGGAATGTTGATTAAATGAACAGGGAGCTGCGCAACAAATGATAAATAACCTCATATTGCAGTGGGAAGGTGCACGTGGCTGAAACTGTTAACTACAATAGCTTTACAGCTGTAGTTCCCAAGGAAACTCCAGTTCAAAAGAACTGGAGACCAGCAGGTTGGGGACAGCCCTGAAGCTACAGAGGAGAGGAACATAGGAAGCTGCCCATTACCATGTCACACCACTGGTCCATCTAGCTCAGTACAGTCTACACTGACTGGAAGCAGCCCACTGGGGTTTCACGAAGGCTTCTTCCCCAGCCCTCCACCACTGAGCCCTCAAGATGGACCCCACCCCCTCCTCAGGTGCCAAAGTTTGGCTGAAGTCTAAAAAGGTTTGGGGTCTACTCTCTTGAGCCAGAGCAAGCTAGCCTCCCCTCCCCAGGAGCTCCAAGCCGGCTTAGAGCAACAGCCACGAAGAAGCATGATCTACTTGGGTTGCCCGTCCAGAGCCCAATGGCATGCAGAAGCCTCATGCTCCGCTGACCTGCATGCAGATGAATTGCACTTGTAAATGATTTAGGACCTCATTAAGGAAAAAGATTAAAAAGAGAAGGCTTGAGTTACAAGAACATGAACAGCTGCCCTTGCTGCTACCTTCTGCATTCATACAATCATAGAGCTGTAAAGCTGAAAGGGACCCCCAGGGTCATCTAGTCCAACCCCCTGCAGTGCAGGAATCCTGTCCACACAGCCGTCTCTGGTTGAGCTCCACCTACCAACCTTCTGGTTAACTGCCAAATGCACCGACCCATTGTGTCATTTCAGTCACACAACTATCTTGGATTCCCCCACTGAAATCCCGGGATTTGTCATTGTCCACCGAGACACTTCAAACTTAACCCGGAAACTCGCCATGATATCGAAGTCGCGTTATAGATCTATGGGCAAAGTCGATTTGAACGGAAGTCTGAACCTCCCGTTCTGCATCGCCACTTCCGACCTGAAGCTGTCGGGAGTTGTAGTCATTCCATCCAGGAGGGTGGCGGGATGTTAGCTCACCTCAGGGAGCGCGTTGTCTGAGGAGGCGGCGGCGGCACTGGCCGCTTTACCCAAGACTGTGGCGAGGCGAGGTAGTTTGATCTCAGCGCGGCACGGCAGCCTCTCTTGCGACATGAGGATGTCTGCCAGAGAGAGGAAGCTCTCCTCGGTCCCCAGCGCAGCCTCCACCGGCGTGTAGGCCTCGCCCATAGCGCCACTACAGAAAAGCCCGCGCTTGGTTCGCGCACGCGCACGCCGCCCTTGTCAATGGCTCCTCCTGCGGGGGGGCGGGGCAGGTCGCGCGCCTGCGCGGTGGGCTCGCTGCTGCAAAGCGCTTGGCTTGTGCCTCTGCTTGTTCGGGGTTCACTCGCTCTGTTCAAGGCTGCAGGCCTTCTTGGGGGTCTCTCCGCTCCGCATAGAACGGCTGATTTATAAATTTTCAATTTCAGTCGTTCTTGACACAGATATTACAGTATAATAGTTCCTAAACCTTGGTGGAAATCTGGCCATGAAACTTAAATTAATTTACAACTATATAGTAAAGAAGAGTTATCTTGTACGATTTTTTAATGTGGCAGCACCTATACTTTGGGACTCTGCCTGCTTATACCAGGCAGGCGCCTTCACTGCACTTTTTCCATGCCTGCTTAAAACATTTTTGTTTAGGCAAGCCTATTGTATGTATAGAATGTGGACATGTGTTTTAATCTGGTTTTTAGTTTATTGCTGGTTTTAATTATTCAAAGGTTTTAAATAGTTGTCAACAGTTTTTACTGACAATTTTATTGTTTCATTCTTGTTTCATTGCTTTCATTTTTATTATTTCATTCAATTTTATTGTTTCAGTTTTTACGAACAATTTTTTTTATTTCATTCTTTTTTCATTCATTTTTCATTGCTGCATTCTCATGAGGGAAAGTGGAGGACACACACACAGGATGGTAAGGTCAAAAAAGAGCTAGCAGCGGACTCCCATTTCTCCACCAGAGTGTAGCAACTGAGCCAAGATCGAGTCCTACTTGCATGAATGGGACCTTTCCACCCCCATAGCCTATCATGGGAGGGGTAAAATCATAAAAAAAGCTCAACAACAACTTCAACCCTAAAAATCTGGTCCTCTTTCGAAAAAGTTTGGACACCACTGCTAGTTTTTTCTTATCTCAAAGATGTTCCACAAGGGAGCAGAGATTTAGGATCAGGGTTTTCCTTCTAGATGAGCTACCTTCCTAGGCTGACAAGCCCCATCTGCTCCTACACCATGTGCAGAAACCGCCTTGAGCCTGTCTTCGCATGCAGGGGAAGTCCCTAATTCACAGAGTTTGAGACCCATTGGCTACCCTCACCAGGTCTTTTCTTCTAGAAAAAAAGAGTTGCAGGAACTTGCTGACCTTTTTTTTTAGGGGCGCGCGAGGTCATCCCTAGAAAAGCTTCTCTTCTTAGGATTCAGAAATGACCCTGGGGTCAGATTTGCCTTAAGTTTAGGGAATGCAGTCATGGATTTGGAGCGAGAAGGGGAATTGCAAGCAGGTCTAGTCCCAGAAAGGTTATTGGTCATGAGGCCAGCAAGAAGGAACTCCAGCACCATGACAACCACGACCTAACAATAGTTGAGTCTGCAGTGCCAAATTCTGGCAAAGGGCATGGTCGCTCCTGGGCTCTACCTGATGGCAGGAAATCAGAGGTCAGGAAATGGCAGGAAATCAGACCAAGCCAAGACCTCTTTGGTAAAAGAAGGCAGAAAAATATATGGTTGCTCTTGACAGAATAACTTGGGAGATGGAATAGGAAAAGGCTCACAGAAAAGAGATGTGTTTTAGAAAGAGCAAGACAAGAACCACATAATGGAGTTTCTAGGAAGGTCAAACAAAGGAGAACAAGAGACACTGTGGTGTAATGGTTAGAGCAAAGCTTTCCAAACTGTATGTCACGACATGTTAGTGTGTCAGCTGCAGTGTGTAGGTGTGTTGCAGGAACGCTCCCTGCACTCCTCCCAGTGTTGGAAAGGGGTTAGTTTAACCTCCAGTTTGCTGGTAAAACTGAATTACTGTGTCGTGAAATGATGCATGTCTAAAGTGTGTCATCAACATGAAAAGTTTGGAAAGTTCTGGGCAGAGTCCTGGAATAGGACCTGGGAGACAAGGGTTCAAATCTCCACTTGGCCATGAAATTCACTGGGTCACCTTGAGCTAGTCACTGCCTCTCACCCTAACCTACCTCACAGGGTTGTTATGAGAATTAAATGAGGAAGGTGAGGGTATGTACATCACCTTGAGCTTCTTGAAGAAAAAGGTGGGATATAAATGCAATAAATAAAGAATAAACGCAGGACAAGGTTTCAAGAGAATTTGCCATGGATCTTCATCCATCTGTTATACCGGTTGATTTGAGTACAGTATCTTACTTTTCAATCCACTGTGGGAGGAGGGACACCTCTTGTTCTCAAGCTGCACCACAACTCTCTAGTTCAGTCTTTTAAACCGCAATGACCTCCAAATGTTTTGGACTACAACTCCCATCAGCCCCAACCAGCATAGTTATCATTGCCATATTTCAAAAAGTGAATATCCAGACAAATAGGCACACATGCACCTGGCGAGGTCTTTGTGGTTTCCACAGGATCTCCTCCCTGTGCAGAAAGTAATCTTGAAAACAGCATTCTGTTGTAGTCAATAGAATAAGCTGCAGTGCCCATGACAGCTCCTTTGGTTTGCAAATGGTCCATGGGTCCCAAAAGGTTGGGGGTCCCCTGCTTTAAAGCAGTGGCTTTCCAATTTCCTACTTCCAGGCAACCCTGCACCACAATGATGGGCCTTCCAATAAATCCCCCCACTTCTGATAAGGAATTCCAATGCCGTTTTGTGGAGAATTCTGGATCGCCCAGTTCATGTTCAGCAGTAAATAAAACTGTAGGAACGTCATTGTTGGCCCATTTCTACTGTGTGACCAAGAACACACCCGACCCTCTAGCAACTATACATTGCAAGGGAAGAGGGACAAGAAAAGCTGAATCAGACCAATGGCTTATCTAGTCCAGCATCTTCTTCTCACAGTGGCCGACCAGATGACTGTGGGAAACTTTCAAGCAGCACATGAGCACAACAGCACTCTACCCACCTGTGCTTCCCAGCAACTGGTATGTGAACATGATACCTCTGACAGTGGAGGTAAAGACAGCCATTGTGGCTAGTAGCCGTTAATTGGAGAAGCTTGCCTGCCATTCCTGTGCCTTTCCTTGAGAAATCCCTGAAAGGCCTTCCTGAAGACATTTTGAAAAACCATTGTACTAAAGAAGATGACAATTGGTGTCTGTATGTGTTGCCTAGGAGAAAAGGTTTCAAGGTAAAACTGATCACTGTAACACTAGCAGCGCCTTGCTAGACATGCTGCATTTGCTTCTCCAGTGGCTAAGGTATTGATCTGGGCTTCGGAACAGAAAGACTGACTTCTGCTGAAGATGAGAGACGAGGAAAGGTCCTGGGAAATGCCTGTGCCGAGCTTATGGTCTGCTTTCTTTTTTTCTAACAGGGACATTGCATAGGAAGCCTGCTTTTGTGCTGCTGCATCTTGCCCTCTTCAGCGGCTGGTGAGTGAAGCATTTGGGTCTGACCTTGCAGCAGAACATTGGGCATGGGTGGTAGAGCTAAGAGACCTTTCTGGGCCCAAGGATGCCAGAGGGCACAGATGATCAGAAATGGGGTGGGGACGCAATGCAACGAAGGTGGACATTGTGTGTGTTTGTGTGTGTTGTAAGTAGTAGTAATAATAATGGTAGTATCTGCTAGCACTGCCACATTAGATGACCCAAAATCCAAACAGTGCATAATACCATAATAAACCAGACTTTTGCCGACCTGGTGCCTGCCAGACTTGGACTACAACTCCCATCAGCCTCAGCCAATGGTAAGGCATTATGGGAGCTGTAGTTCAAAACGTTTGGAGGCTGCCAGGTTGACAAAGGCTAAGACGAACAATGTAAACTAGGCAAACTGGTATACTTGCCCTAGGTCACATCTTTAACTGCTGAAGCAGTTTTCAGAGTAGATGACACAAGTTCTCCCCTTCAGGCAGAATTTGGCCAACGTTGTACACTATTTCAAATGCTTTGCGTTCTTTTCCAACTTTTGGATTTTCTCGTGAAAACAGGGCTGATGAGGCATAACTGAGAAACAAACATGTATCACAGGGAAGGATGGGGTACCTGTGGCCTTCCAAATGTTGAGCTCTGGCTTCTACCAGCTCCAGCTATAATAGAGGGTCTGCCTCTTGTTTGCCTGGATGGAGGATAGAGAGGTCAAATGTACTTCCATTTCTTTGCCCACTTTTCCCTGTGACTTCACCCTCCGCTGGATGTGGCCTTTGGAAAGTTGTCCAGAAGGGAATGCAGCCCTTGGGCTGGAAAAGGCTCCCCATCCACTGGAGGAAATGTTCTGCTTCCTGCAGCACAATGGGGTAATGAACCTCCTGGATATCAGCAGGACAAAGGAGAAAATAAAGTGGCTGAGGCTGAATTCAGACAGGCCTTGATGACTGACCTGCTGCTCCTCTTTCTCACTGGCACAGATTGTGGCATGCAGATCAACTTAGATCCCAGAAGACCCATGCAAGAGTTTGCAGCTGTGGATGAACTCCCTTGGATGGTATCTTTGCAGGATGTCTATGGCAACCACTTGGCTTTGGGTTGCATCCTGGATAAACACTGGATAGTAAGTGCAGCCTCTACTTTCCTGAACAGGTGGGTGCTAAAGTGGAGGTTTTTACACACATAGAGCAGGAACAGTTATAGCTGCAAATCATCAAAATCTGTATAGGCAACTTCTCTCAAGGGCAGAAAAAACTTTGCAACAATTAATCATAGTTCTTGCAGCACAATCCTAACCTTGGGTCATTCTAGCTAGACAAGTAGGTCAACTTGGAGATGTAGCAGGGTTGCAGTAGAGCCTCTGCTCAGTGGCCTGCTCCTGTCCCTTGCAGCAGCTGCAAAAGAGGTGGTGTTTCAGGAAAAGTGCTCCCAAGTGAGTCCATGAAAAGCCTCAGATGAAGACCTCTGTTCCCAGCCACACTGGAAAACTGGCTGCTCAGTTAATCAGAATCCTACCACAATAGGCTGCCAGAAGTACATAGCCCCCAGCAAAGAAACACAATGAAGTCTGGGGCTATATCTGGTTGGCCACTTTGAGAACAGGCTACTGGACTAGATGGGCAACTGGCCTGATCCAGCAGGGGCCAGTCAAAACGTTGGCAAGCCTAGCAGGCAGGAATTAGGGTCCCTTTTGCCACATGCAAAAGCAGCAGCCTATCTGCTTTTCCCTGTTAAGGCCTCCCCATGGTAACAATGGAGAACTGATTGGTTGTGTGCATTTGGCAACCAATAGGATTTATAGTTAAAAAAAAGCCAATAGCCACAGTCAGGAGGGTGGGCCAGAATTGTGGCCAACAAGGAAATGGTTAAACCTCCCTTCCCCATTTCCTGCATCCTAATGAAAACCTAACCCCTCTCCTGCCTTCTAATTATTATTATTAGTAGTGGTGGTAGTAGTGGTATGTAAAGACATGTTTAGCATGATGTCAGGATTCCTGTGCTTTTAACCGGTACTTGAAAGTCAGGCATTCATTAACTGATTCTTTTCCTATATCGCTGCACCTCCTCTTCAATTTCTGTGCCTCAAGCCCAGAAGCTTCCCCCAGGAATGGAGAGGCCTGAAGCAAAGGCCCATGTCTGTGTTCACTCAAGTGCCTTCTCTTTGCTTACGCTTTCCATGGCCAGGACCCAGGTGTTGGCCCTGGTTGGTATCACAGGCCTGAAAGACAGAAGTTTCTTGATCCCCATCAGTGCCATCATCCCGCATGAAGCCTTTGATGAACTCACTCTTCACAATGATATTGCCCTCCTGAAGATAGGCGCCCGGCTCTATTTCAGCAAGGCTTTGCAGCCCATCTGCTTCCCACCTGAAAACTTCCCTGTGACAGCTCTAAGGAACTGCTTGGTTGTGGGCTGGCTGCATCCTCACACAGGTGAGCTACTTGTGTACCATGACACTCACAATGGCAGTCTTCACAAATGCTGTGCAAGATCAATTGCTCCATTATTTTTGGATTGCATTTATATCCTGCTCTTCCTACAAGGAGCTCCGGTGGCATGGAGAACATCCATCCCTCTCATGGATACACATCTATTGGCCATCTGCATGTGGAAGACTTCCCACAGTTCCCAGGGATCAGATCTATGTCTTCCTTGCATGTGGCTTCCAAGATTTCTCTTGGCTGACAAGGTGCTATTCAAACCTTTTTTAGAACACAGAATTCTTTTGAACCAATAGAGTCACTAATCTAATTCCAATCTGTAGACATTTTGCCAGAACCAAATTCTGGAAGCTAGTGAGATCTTTCTTCTTTTCTTTACCTTGCCCCTCACTGTTGGGTACTAAGGAGAGCTACTTCCTCTTTGCCCTGGACAGAAGACAGGAAATACAGCTTTTAGCACTGGAGGGTGGGCTTTGCAGGGAAGATGGGCAGCCCAATGTGTGTTGTGTTCAGTTGCCAACTTAGCCCTGTAAAGACCTAGAAAGGCCAGGCTTTGCTCATGCCTTTGTATCTCAGTCCAGACAGGGAGCGTCTCTCTACGGAAGCTCTCGGTGGTGGATGTTGACCCCTGTCCCCTGCACAGAATCATGACCACAGAGTGCTGCAGCCACAGGAAAGCTGACAATGTGTCTGGATGCCTGGTGAGAAAGTCATGTTCATAGGCTCATCTGCTGCTACCTCTACACAATTCATAAACACAACAAGAAGTTCTCTTCTAGTGACTGTGCAAACACTTCAGCAAGGCATAGTGAAAGTACAGAAAATATTTCCCCCTTTTAACACAAGAGAATTGCTGCAGCCGTTTCCTGGGCAGGGTGGTGCTTTAACATTAGCACTTGTGTTTTCTATTATTAAATTATAATTTTTAGATATTGTTATATATATATATATTTGTGAGCCCCTTCTAAGAATTTTTTCCTAAAAGTTGGGGTATAAATCTATTGAAGAACTTTTGAGAAAGGGGCAGATCTACTCATTCCTAGGCAGCATTTGATAAAAAAAGAAGAAGAATCACCCATCAAGAGACCAGTTAAGAGCTGGTAGGTGAACCATAGCGCATAAGTAATCTCAGAACTGTATCCTCAGAAATGTCTTGAAACGTCTAATTTTCATGTTATTCTGATGGCTGAAAACAGGGCTGGACATGATGAATCTGGATTTAATCCAGTTTATTCAAGATCCACAGGTAAATGTTAAATGCACTCTTAATTCACATTTCTGCTCAGCTGTGACGCTGAGTGATCTTAGGTCAGAGATGGTGACAGGCCCATCTTCACAGGGTTATTGTGAGAATAAAATAGAGAGGAGGAAGAGAACCCTGTATGCCAATATGATACCCTTAGCCAGCCAGCTCACAGTGCCCAATTTCAAACGCTAATGATTCCTGCCTGCTGCTGGCAATCCCTGTTTGTGGAAGTGAGTTGTTAGGGGAACCATTTTCCTTGATCTGCTATTTGGAAGGAATCTGCAGCAGAGAGTAAAACAGCAGTTTCTGCTCCTGATGGAACCTTTTCATTGGACCAGGGGGCCCACCAAAAAGCTCCACAAACTCCTCCTCCTTGTTCCTATAATTCTGACTTTGCGCACCTATCATGAGGTCATGAGCTCCATATTTTTTTTCTTATTTTGCCTTGGCTTTTGTTGTATTTCATGATTTCTCTGTCAGTTGCCTTGAACTGCATGTGGAGACGTGGGGGAGAGGTATTTGAAATGAATAAATAAAGGCACCTTTGCTTTTTCCTCTTCCAAAGGGATACCCAGGCAACCCGGTCATGTGCCAGGCAGATGGAACAAGGCAGTGGGTGCTGAAGGGAGTGATGACCAAGGGCGGTATGAGATGCTATGGGCCGTTTCTCTACACCAGAGTGTCTTCCTATGGCGACTGGATTGTGACCACCACAGCAAAGTGGGGAGCTCCAGCCTCTCCCATCCCTGACTCAAGACACAGCCCCTTCAGACCTTCCATGGAGGAGGGCGAAGGGATATTTGAACCCATTGGGGAGGAGAGAGCCATTGACTTCTCAGACCACACCAGCCTTAATCATACAGAGCACCTCACAGAAGACAGCCAGGAGCTCCCAGAAGGGCCAGCTGAGTCACGGGCCAAGCAGTCTGATCCCATCTATTATGACTACTACAGTGGGGAGCTTCTTCCCGTTTCTACAGCCAAGTTAGGCCAGCCTGAAGGCCTCCTCTCTATAAGCCTCATGCCCTGTCTTCTGACATGCTGGATGGTGGCAGGTTAAGCAGCAGACATTTCTGAGAAATGCACAGCTGAGATATGGTGAGTGCTGTTATGCTCATCTGTCATTTCCCCAGAAGTCCCATCTGGACAATTAAACTACAAACCCTCCTTATTCAATCTCCTCAAAACCATGTGGTATGAAATGACTCCAAAGTGGTAAATATAGCCAGATATATTGATGACTTATAAAGTAACTCATCACAGGGGAACAGAAAGGGAAAGGGGACAACAACTGCAGGGGTCCTGAGACCCTGGTGCAAATACCTTGTCAGGAAGAGAGAGCCAAAGAAGACAGAGGAAGCAGGAGGCATGTGCTGCAGGGGCTACTGTTCTCTTCCGAGGCTAGGCAACTGGGCCCTTGGTAAAGTGCCTTTGTCCAGCTCTCTCCTTCTCAGTTGCTCCCTTGCTCTGGGAGAAGAGCCTGCAGCTGTTGACTAGCCAGCTTTGCCTTGTGCCAAGTACTCTGGTAGCCCCGCAAGGCCATCTGTGAGACGGAAGAGGGGAAAAGAGGAAAGCAGTAAGAAACTGAGCTGGGAGTGAGGGACAGAGAGAGAGACTGAGAAAGAAAACCCAGACCAAGGGGGAGGGGGACAACTATTGCATGCCTTCTATTTACCCTAAATTGCAAATGGCAGTTCCTGCCCCTAAGGTGGGTGGAGCAGCTGTTCCTGGCCCTCTCTTGCTTGCTCATCCTCATTCTGCTCCTCTTTTAAACTCCAAGCAAGGAGAAAAAACCATACGTATACAGAGAGGCTGCTTCTCCTCCTGTATCTGCACCTTGGAGTAATATCATTTCAGAGTGCTCCAGAAACAGCATCCACTATCTGCAGGGCTTATCTACTTCCTGATGCTCTACTGCCACCTTCACAATCCTAGAAAGTTTAAATAAAACCCTGCTCTGCAAACCAGCAAGGGAGAGAACAAGGACAAGAAAGGATATGCCAAAGGCAACAGGTTGAAAGTGGAGTTTTTGTCTATAGCCACATCTCTTCAAGTTCAGGGCTATCCCTACACTGATCCCCAACTCCACTTCCTGCACACAATCTGAACACCCTTTTCCAATAGGGAATTTTACCTCTCTTTAACCTGGTGTTGAGTATAACAATGAGGCACTTGCACACATATTGCCCACATCAGTGCCAAGTTTGTGTTCAGAGGCAGACCAAGGTTTAACACAGACCTCGCTGTGGTCAGCCCTGTGGCACAGGTGCACAGATGTAAGACCAGCATGCTCATACCTCTGCAATTTCCACCTTCCTCTCCCAGATCTTGATGATGTTCTCCAGTTCATGTACTGCCATCTTCTCATGGACATAGTCAAGGACAGGGGGCACTTTGTACTCTGTCAGTTGTTTCCGTAGCTTTTTGTTCAGGACCTCGGCTTTGAACCGTTCCTATAAAAAAAAAGGGAAAAAAGAAAAGTATTTTGATGAGAGACTCTCTTTAGTTTTATTTTATTGCATTGTATGGTGTTGTAAATAAAAATATGCCCTTTTCCCTTATGGGGTATCCAAGAACCCATATAGAGTCCTTACATAGGTTCCCTATTGGTAGGAGAGAATAACAGAGGCCAACCAGAGAATATTGAGAAGCAAAGCAGCTAGTAAGCTTGATCTTTATTGATCTGTTGCAACAGGGTACTTCCCTCACACGCAGGAGAGGAAGAGGACCCCCAAAATTGCTGTGCAAGGGCTTATAAAGACTTTTGAAATTCCCATCCTGTAGATCAAGACCACCCCCAGAAACATTATGCATACATCACAGAAGGGGTGTAACCTAAGACCACCCCTCAGATACATCCCACCTACATCACAGAAATTTTAATATTGTTTTTCTCCTGTTGTTGTTTATCTCCTGTCTAGCAGGTTACTTGATTGGATTGCCTGAGGAGCCTGGCCATTCTTTTGTAGTGGTAAAATACTTATTTCCTGGGCCAGGTCACAGACTCACACCTTATTCAAACAGACATATCCTTGAGACAGGATTTGTGAGGAAAGAGACAATGGGGAGGCTTTTCCAGTTTAACCTTGCAGAGAAAGGATTTGGTCAGTTTAGGAATCAAAATGGTTCCAGGTTGGTCTTCCTGTGTTGATCTATGTATGTGCAGTTATGAACATTACCATATATCTAAGACCATAAAATTCTTATCACAATGGGGTGGGGTGGGGGCAGGAATTTAAATCAGGGAAATGGCAGGGGGAGAAAGGGCTAAACACCTCTTCATCCAACATCAATACACCAATCACATTCAGAACCCACTTCTTTAAAGTAAAAATAAAAATGTTTGGAGAGCTGATCACAGATCTTCACTGTAATATTTAGTTGGACCCTTCACCGGTCCCTTACTCTGGAACCCCCAGCTGATGACTGGCCGTTTTCATCTGAAGCCAGACACTGCAGGGCTCCCGCTGGTAACCCACCCTATTTTCTGAGTAAGGGAAATAGCTGTTTATCCTGAACGTACAACCCACGGAAGATAAAGAGGCACTGAGCCTTTCCTGACATTCTTTCCTTAGTCACCCTCTTGATCTATGCAAATAAACCATCTTCAGTTTGCAACCATTCACACTTTTCTTCCTGAAAATGTGAAAGTTCCTGTCCAGGCTTTTCAGCATCACTTAGCAAGCAAATTAGTTCCCAGATAATACAAAGTCTCCCTTAGTGTACTGATTTTTCTCCTGGGATCATTTTTGCTCTACTTTGACTCACAAGCCTGGAAAATCACATGCATTAACAATAAAAAATAATAAAAATACATTAGGAGCCAGTAAACTGGACATTGTTCCTGGTGGCAACACCATCATTCACAAATAATCCCAGTAAATTGATCCTGTCCCTGTTATTTTAAAACCTTTGCTTGCAGTTAAATAGCTCCTGTGCCTCCCTTCAGTCCTACCTCCTCAACGAGGATGGCCTCATGTTCAATTTTTTCCAGGGACTCCTTTCTCTGGGCAATATCTTTCACCAGGTTGGTGGCCAGGGTCATTGCGGTATACAGTTTCTTCTGAAATAAAACAAGTTGAGCCAGACTGAGAGGGAAAAGAAAGTTGGATGGCCTGTGTCTACCTAAGCAGAAGGAACTTTCAGAAGGCAGCATCCAGATTTACTTTGCATGTCTGAATGCTACCTGGCCACACATGGAACAGCTGTAACTGGAAAATGAGGTTTCAGTAGCCAGCACAGACACTAAATCCAGAATGGAAGTATAAAGTATGCTCACAAAATTATGTTCGCCTTTACAAAGTTCCATCCTTATTTCAGATATTGTGATATATTGATATATTGCAATGTTTAGCTGGTGATATATCAGGATTCCCTGGGAATAATGCCCAAGTGAAAATGAAGACAGTAGTGCAAAGAAGAGATTTGAAGAGATGCAGAAAAAGAGACTCCTGCTGAAATCCCATCTTCTGGACAGTGAAATATGCTCCAGAAGCTTTTGGGAAAGGACCAAAGCTAAGAGGTTAAGAGCATCTGCTTGGAATGCAGAAGGTTCGTGGTTCAACTCTCGATGGATTCTCCAGGAAGGGCTAGGAATGGCCCCTGAGACTGAAGTCCTGGAGAACTGCTGTCAGTTGGTGCAGACATTATTGAGCTAGATGGACCAAGAGTCCTGTGTCCCTAGGCTCATCCTCCTCTAAGTTTGACCCAGGATGATACAACCTCCTGGACCAAGTCCCACAGTTTTGATTCTTATAGGCTCATTTGCACACAGTGGGATCTTCCTTTGGGGTGGGGGAAGCTTCCCATGGTAAGCATAAGGTTTCAGGGACAGTTGTCCCTCCAATTTTGCATTATGCCAAGCCCCCCCCCCCAAGGTAGCCATTTTGTGCCTGGAGCCCCTAAATTCAAAAGGTACCCACTAGTCCAAAATGGTGCCTCTTTCAGGATGTGTGTGTGAGAGAGAGAGAGAGAGACAGAGACAGAGAGACTCAGTCCTTCTTTTAGCTTGCTTCCACACTAGACATTTACTGCAAAATAGCCAAGCTTTACCAGGGGTACCAACTTGAATAAAATATGGGGGGGCAGGTAAGCTCTGACCCGTATAATTGATCCCAAGACATGGCTCATGCACACCATTTGAATGGAAATGCCCATCAACTTGGGGAGGGGGCACAGCCCCCTCAAATATTTTAGTGGGAGGGACCAAAGGGAGATCGGCCCCTAGACGTTGGGTCCTATGCTTTACACACTCATTTTCTACAGGTTATTTGCATGACATCATGAACAAACATCATGTTCCCCATACTCAGTTCCCCCTCTTTTTCTTTTCAGAGCCCAGAATATTCAACTTTAAAAAACCCCAATTCAATAGCACACAATTACCCAAGTGAATATACCCCCTTCCTCCACTTCTATTCTCTCTGATTAAATTGTTCTGGCCATTTTCTGGACTGTTGCCATTTCCTTTCCTATGCTCTGTCCCTCTTCTCTAGGAATCAACTTGATCAATTTAACTCTCCCTGTCCAAAAAGCATTGCTTTTATATCAGCACCCCTACCCCCATTGCAGAGGGCATGGGCAGGTGGGGGAGAATCATGAATGACAATGCAGTTTGGAGAAGGGAGCATTTAACCCTCTTGCACAATGGTCCCAGTGAAAACTGTCCTTCCAACATTTGGGGTTGGAGAAAGGAGGACTTGCCAAGGAGTAACCCTAGCAAGCCAGGAAAAGGTGTAGAAAATGAGGCAGAGGTTAGGCCCCAGGTTCCCCTGCCACTGTTTCTGACCACTGGAACGCTGCTCTGCAACAGAAGAGATGGAGGAAAAGCTGTGTTTACTCCTTAGCAGAATAATTGCTGGTTACAGAGCAGAGCTTTGGTCTACAGCAACACTGTCCCCCTCAGTAGGGAAGTGCAGGCAGTTGGATCCCAGGTCTCTTCCAGCAGCCATCTTAAGCCATGTATGGGGAACCAAAGAGCAGGAGAGAGAGAGAGAGTACTGTGGGACTGCTCTACTTACTCTGTAGAAATTGAGGACCTGGATAGCGTTGCCCACAGTCAGCTTCAGTTGCAGCAGCTCCTGGTTCCGCTCATCAATCTTCTCCAGGAACTGAGCATTCTCGATTTTCAGCTGCTGGAAATCGACCTCGTGTAGTGCCTCCCCGAGTTCCTCCTTCTGCAGGCCAACCGAGAACAGTGTGGGTCACTGACCAGGGAGCCCAAGTACATAGCAGGTTTCTCTGTGTACAGTTCTAGTTGCCTCACCTCAAAAAGGATATTGTAGAGTTGGAAAAGGTTCAGAAAACAGCAACCAAGATGATCAAGGGGATGGAGTGACTCCTCCATGAAAGGTTGCAGTGTTTGGGACCTTTTAGTTTAGGGAAAAGGCATTTAAGAGGTGAAATGATGTACGTTTATAAAGTTATGCATGGCATGGAGAAAGCAGGTAAAAGTTTTGCTCCCTCTCTCATAATACTAGAACATCCAATGAAGCTGAAAGTTGGAAGATTCAGGACATTTAAAAGAAAGCATTTCTTCACATAGTGCACAGTTAATCTGTGGAACTTGCTCCCAAAGGAGGCAGTGATAGTCAAATTTGGATGGTTTTAAAAGAGGACATGTTCCAAATGTTGGGTGCTCTTTCTGAATTGATGATTCTGGTGTTCTAGTTATGGAAATACTCCTGATCAATGAGCAACAACATGGAATGCATGGGACACCAAGCAATGGTACACTGAGGCGAGACTGGCCTGTTGAGATGCACCTTCACAAACTTGCAGTTTACACACCTGCTTGAGCTGCATTTGCATCTTCTTCTTCTGGACTTTCAGGGAATCATTTTTCAAACGAATTTTCTCTTTCAGTACATCCTGAAAAAGAAAGTCACCTAATTTCTTTCTCAGGTTTGCTGCTAAAGTTTGCCTGCATTTACATGTACTTTATGTGTGGCTGGGAGAGGAGCACTTACCCTGCAGGCTGTGACCAATCGCTCCTGGCGGCAAAGCTCTCCAGAGAAAACTCCCAGGTAACAACAGGGATGCTGCTTTGCCTTGGACCTCACATGTATCCAAATGGAATTGCCTCTCAACTCTAACATGTGTGAAGACTTTTGAGTTGCACAGAACTCTATTTTAGGCCAAAGAGTTAGGTGCATCTCAGAAGTATTTTGAGCAATTATACAATTGTGTATAATTGTGTATAAACAGCTCTCAACCCTGATGCAGTTAAACTAGAAGAAATGGCAGCTGCTCATATTATTATTATTGCTATTGCCTTGCACAGACAATGGCCATTCTCTGAAAGATTGAATTGAGGAAAAGTTGATGAAGATAAGAACTGGGACTTCATAGATACAGTTGCCATCTTTTTCATTGGCCCCACCAGGCTGAAATGTAATACAGTGGTACCTCTGGATGCGAACAGGATTCGTTCCGGAGCCCCGTTCGCATACTGAAGCAAACGCAACCCGCGTCCCCATGTCTGCGCGTGCCGCGATTCGCCACTTCTGTGCATACGCGTGACATTTTGAGCGTCTGCGCATGCATGAGCAGTGAAACCCGGAAGTAACGCGCTCTGTTACTTCTCGGTTGCTGCAGAGCACAACCCGAAAATTCTTAACCTGAAGCTACTTCAACCCGAGGTATGACTGTATAACATGTAGAAATGTGGTGACGCTGGCATGGAGATAGGAGGATGAGCTTTACCTGTTTTACTTCTGCATGTTAAGGATACAGGTACAGGGTTAGGTATGGTTCTTTAACAATAAATTAAGAGAGCCAGTGTGGTGTAGTGGTTAAGAGCAGTAGTCTCGTAATCTGGGGAACCGGGTTCGCGTCTCCGCTCCTCCACATGCAACTGCTGGGTGACCCTGGGCCAGTCACACTTCTCTGAAGTCTCTCAGCCCCACTCACCTCACAGAGTGTTTGTTGTGGGGGAGGAAGGGAAAGGAGAATGTTAGCCGCTTTGAGACTCCTTAAAGGGAGTGAAAGGCGGGATATCAAATCCAAACTCTTCTTCTTCTTCTTCTAAATATCCATCCTATTTACTGATTCAGCTTTATAATGTCAAGATATGTATTCTATGGAATAAGGACGCTCTGAAATGGACACATTTCTCAGGAAGTCCTCATCTGAATGGCAAAGATTGCTTAAGGCATCTGAATGTATGCCACTGTTTGGTGGGATCCACCATGATGTCTACAGGCTATTGCACTCAGTTGCTGGTATCTAACAAAACAAGAACATACATGCAGGAGGATTAGAGACACTGACGGTCCCACTAACAGGCTGTTTTACCAAGTTTATCAACTGGCTAACAGAGCAAAATGAGAGCAGCTAGTGGGACTGCCCAATGTTCTCTTCACTTACCCTGTAGCGTATCCTATCTTCCATGTATCTCAGAACTTTTTCAGAGGCGATGACACTCCCTTTCTTCTTGGTGATGGTTTTGACTATATCTTTGTCAAAGTCCTGCACAGCTTTCTTAATGTCAACTAGGCGGATGTCTGCTTCCTCCAGGACAGCCTGCCAAATTCAGATTGCACTGTCAGTAAAGGAAGGCTGCGTGTCATTGATTTGTTCTCATGGAGAACCACGCTGACCAGCTGCTGCCCTGGGACAAAGCATTGTGTTCTGTAAACTCTTGAGTTAAAAAGGTGGAGACCAGCAGCAAGAAGAAGGTGGCAAACATGAATTGCTTGGCTGTGCTACTCTAGCTGAACTCCTTGCCCAAAACCATTAATTGTTATGACTGTTAATGAGCAATGCCTAACTGATGGTAATATGTCCAGCAATTCTTTATTTACTACATTTATATGCTGCCTTTCTGCAAGGCACCCAAGGTTCTTTTAGTATTTTAAAATTGCAATCCAACACATGATATAAAATGTAAAGTTGCCTATGAGTGGATGTGTCCAACAGCAGCAGGCGCTGATGTTTCCTGCCTCACTTGCTTCCCCCTTTTCCTTCCCACAGGGCAGATGGTGCAGGCCCAAATAATGTTTTTGTTTATCTCCCTTGTTCAGTTCCCACCTTGAAAGTCACACACCATTGGAAAAGCTTTCCAAACCTGACCATGTTATTGCAACTGATAATCTTGGAACTAACCCTAACTGGGTTCCCCAAACTCCATGCATAAGAGCCTGTGTGACCAAATGGCACTGCTAAGCACTTCAGCTGTATTTCTCATGCCACAGCTCCTGCTTTGTTTATAATACTGAAATACTGAATGAGGAAAAGAGTGATTTCATTGACAGACAAATTAAGCAGCCACCCACTCTGGTCAGCTATGCACTCCAGGTTTAAGTATCCAGAAAAGAGACATTTAACCCAAGTTTTAGCTCTTCAGCATCTATTTTAACATACACAAAAGAGGAATATTCTGACATTCTGCAAGAGGCAGCCCAGCATGTATCTTCCCAATCAACAGCAAAACTGACAGTCTTTTAAAAGGCAGTCCCTCCCCTTAACTATGGCTTTTATAAGCCCACAGCTCCTTGGAGTGTCCATAAATTGGTGTTTTTAAGCCTTTCCCAAGTACTACTGCACAGAAACGTATAACAAGATCAGAGCTAAAGCCCAGAAAATTCAGGGGATCTTGAAGCCCAGTGTTTTAATGTTATCAAGTGTCATCATTTCCTGCCTTCCACTTCTCAGGAAGACCAGTTGTCTACAGCCTTGACTAAATGAACTGCCTTTGGATTGTAAGTTTGATTGGTAGAAAAGTGCCTCTTTACCTGAATTTCCAGATACTGCTGAGTGGGCCAAAAATGGCATACCACTGCTCACTGTTACTAAATTTGACCAGGCATGAACAGGTGCCTCAATGAGGAGAGAACACACACTTCAGTACAGTGATACAACACATGCCTCTTCCTATCCCAGAGCAACTATACCAGGTAGTTCTGCAACAGCCTTTCTGAATTCTCCTTTAACCTCTGAACGTCTTCCTTTGTCTCCTCCAGCTCCCGTTGTGCTATGTCACATTTCTGTTCCACCGTCAGACCCACCAGACGATCTGCTGTTAACCGGGATTTAGATTTGCGCCTGCCTCGTGCCTGGAAACCAAATGATTGCAAGATAGAAGCACACCGCTCTACATATGAAGCCACAAAAGGTGCAACTGAACTCTAGAAATTACCATCACTGTATTTGTTTCTTCTTTTCCCCCTTTATGAATATTAATAAGTGACATGCTTTGTTAGGTGTCTTAGATGAAATTTGTGGTGAACTGGATACAAGATGGATTGGCAGCCTGATATTAATAATAATAATATATGGTTAGTATTATATTTGTTGCTTATTACAAAAAATGTCTCAAAGCAACTTACAATTATAAAAGCATACATGATACAAAATTCAAAATAAATAAAAAAGATAAAAGAACATTAATTGACTAAAATTACTCATCCTGTAATAATATAAAAAGGGCAAATCATACCCTAACCTACTAAAAGATGAACATCAATTAAGCGCAAAATGTGGTCTAAATATAGGTAGTGATGGAACTTGGTACATCTCTCTGGGGAGAGCATTCCACACTTGCAAGCCGCCTCTGAGAAGGCCCAATCTTGTGCTGGCACCCTCTGCCCCTCCCTTGGAGGAGGGCTTCAGATACTAGTGTAGGGTCTGAGCAGGTCAAGGCAGGAAGAAGCAGTTCCTAAGGTACTGGGGTCCTGGGCCACCTAAGGCTTTATAGGACAAAAACAGCACTTTAAATTCAGGGTCTGCTTCTCATCCGCACTCTGGCCAGTTAAGCTTCAGCAAAGGACAAGGGAGCAGACACTTTGCACCATCAAAACCACAAATACTGTCACAACAGCTATACCAGTATCTGTACAATAATCCCGTAACTTACAAGTTGTGCTTGTCCCATGTCCATCAAAGAGCCAAACTTTTCCAGCACCAAGTCCCTTGGCTCAAGCCGATTGAAAGTCTTCTCAAACATTGTTGTCTCGAGTTTGAGCATGGCATTGTCATGGCTGAAGGTAGATGAAAGATTAGGTGAGGAAACCCAGTGGTTCATGTGAGCAATGCATGTCACAAACCAAAAGGGATGACAGCAGCATCCATTAAGGCAAAATCTGAGGAAGACAAAATCCTCAGGCTGCAATCTATAGTAACCTACTCCTTAGAGAGGGGACACATAACTTTTGCACCACTCTGAGGGTTGCATTTGAGGTAAAGCAGCAATAAATTCTGGAACAATAACTACCTGAGAAAAGTTTTAAAGCTTACTCTTTAAAACAGGGGTCAGCAAACTTTTTCAGCAGGGGGGAAGTCCACTGTCCCTCAGACCTTGTGGGGGGGGTGGACTATATTTGGGGGGGGGAGAAAAAAGAACGAATTCCCATGCCCCACAAATACCCCCGAGATGCATTTTAAATAAACAGACACATTCTACTCATGTAAAGACACACTGATTCCAGGACCGACTGTGAGCCGGATTTAGAAGGCGATTGGGCCAAATCTGCCCCCTGGGCCTTGGTTTGCCTACCCATGCTTTAAAATGTCCCACATAAACTCTAATATATATATATATTTAAAAATATCAACAAAATTCCTCTTCTTGGAACTGCCATTTCACTCATTCCCTGAGAAAATTATTTCCATCTTCTGTGGGGCAATCTTTATTGAAGATTACTTGGTTTAATCTTCTGTCTAAGCCACTGTTTCTCAGTTGTGATCCTAGGGTCCAGTACTGGGTTTTAATATATTTTTTTGTACCAGTCCCTCTCAGGCAATGGAAATGCCCTTCACTTCTCCTTCTGGCTTACCTATTTATTAAGGTGTTACATTCAACACCTTAACTAATTAAATTAAGTTTAAAATATATCCTGGGGTATAATATTATTGCTTGAGATTCTCAACATCTTAGTACATTTGAGAAAAGTGTGTGTGTACCATTTAAGTTTACCACAGGTAGCAGTCATACAGGGTGACTGCCACAGGTCTGCACACAGCATCATTGTTTCCTGTAACTTTTCCATTTACAGCACACATCCTGAACTTTTTCTTGAGCTTGATTTCTGAATTTAGTATAGTTTGGTGACATGTTTCCTTACAGGTCGGGGAACAACATTGTAGGGTTAGAGAGGGTAAAGCACACCTATTCATAGCACTGGGGGAGGGGGTTAATAAAACTGAAAAGCCCCATATCTTGGTTTACATCCACACCATACCTTTAAAGCACATTTAAAGTGCATTTCTTCACTCAAAGAATCTTGGGAACTTTGGCTTGTTAAGTGTGCTGGTAATGACAGCTCTGTGATGTGCAAACTACAAAATTCCCAGGAGACTTAGTGGCAAGCCATGACTGTCCAGGTGGTATATGTGTGATATAAATGTATGGTACGGATGTAACCTTGGCTATTATTTGGATTTAGTTAGTGAAACCCATCCTTAGTAAGGCTGATGGCCAGAATGCGATTTACAGCCAAACCTGCCCCCTAGCTATGCTCCTCCGCTTTCTGCCATAGAAGTGAACGGGAGACCCGCGCCGCCCCAGGGTAGGTCGTTCCCTTTGCCCACAGGGATGGCGGCCAACCAGTCGGCGGGAAGGAAAGGGGGTGTCTTTGATTTGCTTGGAGGAAGAGCCGGAGCCGCCGCGCCGGTTCTTCTCGCCGCACCTGGCTTCCTCCACCAAGCCGTCCAGCTGGGAAATGGAGAACTGGGCCAGGTCCTGGTGCAGCTCCTCGCTCAGCTCCCGCGACTCGCCCGTGTGGACGCTGTCGCGCTCCGACTCCTCGTCCGCCATGGCCGTGGGCTGCGAGATCGCCATAGCAACGCGGCACAGGCCCTGCAGGCCGCCCGACCGCGCCTCCTCCTCTTCCAGGCCCGGCCTTCTAGGAGGGGCCTCGTCATCGCGGGCGGCCAGCCGCTGCGCCTCGCGACCGAGACGAGGAGGCTGCTGGGTGGCGGCTGCTCCGCTCCAAGCGGGGAATAACTCTCGGCAAGCGGGGCTTCACCTAATCCCCGGACTATGGCACGGCCGGCAGGAGAGTTTGATGCTGACTCGCGGGCAGCTTGCTCCCTCGCTCCGGCGGCGGCTTCATGCCTAACCCGGGGGCGAGAGAACAATGGCTGCTTCCTGCGCGCCCGGCCAGAAGCAGCAGCTCCTGGCAGGCAGCTGCGGCCGGACTCGATTCCCGGGCATGCGAAGCCGGCCTTTGCGGTGCTGAAGGTGTTGTCCAGCTATGCTTATTCTGTTTATGCCTCGCTTCCCAAACCGAAAAGCCCTGCAGTAAGCATAGATCCGGAGTGTAGTCGCTCTCGCACCGGCAGCCTAGCAATAAAAGTCTCTGACCTACATTGCAAGACGGTCGGGAAAAGATTCCGACTCCCCCGCCCCGCCTGCTCTGGGAATCATGCCAGTGGGCAACATTGGAAGGATAGTGACAAGCACACGTGTTTATTAACACACACACACACATTAGCATGTTCTTCTTTATACTGCCTTTCATCAAAATATGTTCCAAGGCAATTTACAACGCCGGAACAGGGGAAAAAGCTAAAAAAAGAAATACAGTACACACAGTACGCCTTCCCAACCTACTGCTCCTCCAGATGTTTTGGACCGCAATTTCCATCACGGCCTAGGATTGATGAGAGTTGTAGTTCAAAACATCTGGAAGGGCACCTGGTTGAGCGAGCCATAAAACCTCCTTAAGCATCAATATCAGCATTATGAATATAATAATAATTCAATTTATATCTCACCGTTCGTCCCCAAGCAGCACAGGGCAGCAAAGATAACCAGGAGTTGGGCTGATTAAACATTATTTGGCCTTTGAAATGCGTTGTGGGGGCGTTGTTATGAGTTTGCTTTTATTTTATTATGTATTTTGTGTTCTCATTTTGTATTTTTATGTTGTGAACCGCCCTGTGATCTTCGGATGAAAGGCGGTATACAAATTTCATAATAAGAAAATAAGAAAAGAGATATTAAAATTTAAAAACAAAATCATTCTAAAAGCAATTACGGTTAAAAGCATACTACTATCCAATGCGTTTGCCAGGAGGAATGGGTGAACAGCGCCGTTTTCAAAGTTCTCGCTAACTTTCAGGAGATCACCTCACTAATCCCCACCAGCTCTCCCAAAAAGGGTTTACAGGTAATAACAATTTAGAGCATTTTGTATTATGTTACATAGCTATTTCAAAATGAGGGGGATGAAAGAAAAATCTCCACATTATTAAAGGGGAAAAGCCTCCATATTATCAAAAGAGCACTCGAGCTCCTTTCCTGCCACATTTTCTTTAAAAACAAAAAGCCACGTGCTCCGCTCCTCTTTTCTACGAGCAGGTGCTCTTCTCAACGCCCCGCTCGGAAACAAAGTGTCAAAGGAACCCGAAAGTCTTGCGCAACGGTTTGTCTACTCGCGTAAATCTGCGGACCAGAGGCACGCACGTGCTCCCGGCGTCTCACGTCACAGCCCGTCCCTCTCACAGCGAGCAGGAGGCGGAGTCACAGCCGACGCGACGGCGGCTCGGCTTCCCTTTGGCAGTCACCTCCTCCTCCTCCTCGCCGCAGGGGGCCGCTGTTGCGCCGGACGCGAGCCGGCCCGTGCGAGGGACTCTCTCCGCGCGCGGAGCCGGGCTGGTGGGCGCGTCGCCGGCGCCGCCGAGGAGGCCAAGGCCGCCGCCGCCGCCCTTTCCGGGTCCGCTGCGGCGGCGCTCCGAAGGAAGCCAGGGAGTGCCGCCCGCGTACCGGCCGGCCTGGCGCCGCTCTTCCCCGTGACCGCCCCGCTGGTGCTGCTGCTGCTGGGCCGCCGCCAGCACCGCCGGTGTTGGGGCTACCGCTACTACTCCGCCCCGCCGCAGCCGCCGCCTTGCCTCGTCTCCCGGCCCCTCCTCGCCGCCGCCCGCTGCCGGTCGCCGCCCGCCCCCGCCATGCCCGGCCCGGCCGCCGGGAGCCGGTCCCGCGTCTACGCCGAAGTCAACAGCTTGAGGAGTCGCGAGTACTGGGACTACGAGGCGCACGTCCCCACCTGGGGGTAAGGCCGGAGGCGGGAAAGAGACCGGCGGGCGGGCGGGCTGGGGGTCTCTCGCTCGCTATGGAGCTATTCGGCGCCGAGGCCTCGCCAGCCAGCCATGGCCTCCCGGCTTCCTGCCTGCTTGAGGCGCAGCTAGGCAGTCTGTGGCCCCGCGCGAGGGCCGCCCTTTCCCCACATGGTCCTCGGGGCGCCTCGACGTCCGCCTGGTGGGCAGAGCCGGAGGGCCCGTCTCGAAGGCGAGTCTGCGTGTCCAGGGCGCCTTGGGAGGCAGAGGAAAGCGCAGCTGGAAGTGGGCTCGGCCGCCTGGCGTCCCTTTAAAGGCCCTGCTTTGCTTCTTCCCGGGCCTGCTTTCCGCGTACTGCGCTCTGTCGCTTCCCATGTGCAGGGTTTAGCGCACCCGCCCGACAGCCCATCATTTGCAGCCTTGCTTTGCGCGCCGTCCCTCGTGCCGAAGAAGGGGCTGGGAAAGATGGGATCAGAAAGTGGCTGGGATCTGGAACGGTGTTGATTAAGAGGGATTACAGAATGATAAAATACGAAATCAGTAATGGAGATCCTGCAGTGTAGAGTCCAGGTTGTTCTTGGACTCCAGATCTCAGCAGCCTGCTTGGCCAGTAGTCAGTAATGACAGACAAGAATTGGCCACAGGTTTCCCGCCCCTGGGTTCAAGTAGCATTCTGCAACCTAGTGCCCTCCAGACATTTTGGATTACAGTTCCCACCAGCCCTAGTTAGTAGTATGACTAGTAGCGATGATAGAAGTTGCTTGTCGGGTCTAGGTTGTTGCTTTTGGGATTCACTCTTAATACTGCAAACTTTGATTGTGCAATGAAAGTGGGCTAGTGCTCTTGGGCTCCTCTTCACCCCTCCCTACAGAAGCCCCACATTTTGTGGTAGGGTAGAGGAAGTGATGGGAAATGCCCTGGAAAGTGTAGGATAACAGTTGCTTACTGTGGCATCATATAAGTGTCCCACAAACAGATCTGAATGAGTGCTCAATAAATAACAGACATCATATAACCATCCCAGAAACTTTTTGCAAGGAAATCAGGATCGAAAGCTCAGTAAGCAAGTTGCCTTGAAGTGACAGTACTTCAAAATGTCTAGAAAACTACATAGTTGGGAAAGGCTACTCTAGGCCCTCACAGGTTTGAGATGCACACACAAGTTCCAACTCAGTTACTCTGAACACCCTTCTGTACTAAGAGTAAGGTGATTGCTTCCCATCTTCATTGCATTTTTATGGGTGAAAATGAGATTCTAATAAGTGTCATCATGATTCAGAAGTAGGGCTTAGGAGTTGCTAGTTATTCCTGATTAACAGGCACAAAGCTGTGCTCTTACGTAGTGGTGTTAGGCGTGTGTGCATGTGCACATGTGCTGTGCTGGTTCCTCTGTCCTTTCAAAAATGAATAAGCAAAAGTAGGGTTGGGCATTTGGTTAATCGGTTACTTTGTAAAGTTTTATGAGCATAATATAATTAACAACTTTGATACAATACTAATCACAAAAACCAATTTGGATAACATTTATTGTGAAACAATAATAAATTTATTAAATGAATTATTTTATTACATATTAATTTCACACTTCACCCTAATGAGATCAGGAACAGCTTACATGGTTTTCCCCTGCCCCCGATCCTCTCAACAATTGTAAGAATGTAAGAAGAGCTCAAAGACCCATCTAGTCAAGCATTCTCTTCTCACAGTGGTCACTCTGATGCTTGTGGAAACCAGAGCGCAACAGCATTTTCCCCACTTGAGATTCCCAGCAAGTGGTATTCAGATGCATTGAAAGCCTTATCCTCCATGAATTTGTCTAATACCCTTTTAAAGCCATCCAAGTTGGTGCCCATTGCTATATCTTTGGGAGCAAATTTCTTAGTTCTATGTGTTGTATGAAGAAGTACCACCTTTTTGTCTTGAGTCTACCAATATTTAGCTTCATTGGATGACCTCTGTTTTTTTAGTATGATGAGAGAAGAGAAAAAGCCTTCACCCTATCCACTTTCTCTAGTCTAGACCATGTATGATTTATTACACCTCTTTTTGCCTTTTTTTCTGAACTAAGATGCCTCATAGAGGAGTCATACTTGCTTTTTCTTAAGTTTTTCCAGTTCCACAATATCCTTTTTTGGCAGTAAGGTGACCAGAACTGTAATGTTCTAAAGATGGTGGCACCAAAGATTTGTATAATAACATTATGATATTATTGACTGTTTTGCTTTAAATCCCATTCATAATTATCTCTCATATGAAGTTCACTTTTTTCACAGCTTCTGTGGGCTAGGAACACACAGAGGTGTCCAATGCTATACCATGATCTCACTCCTGGTCATCCAGCACCAGTTCAGACCCCATTAGTATTTGTTATGGGGTCAGGTTTTTGTTTTTTATTTTTTACTATATTATTATTATTATTATTATTATTTTATATTGTAAACCATTCTGTGATCCTCAGATGAAGGGTGGTATAGACATGATGATGATAATAATGATGATAATGATAATAATGCTAAAGATGTGAACTTTCCAGAAATTGTGAATCCATAGAAAAAACAATGTTGGGGTATGGGGGGGATTTGGGGTGAAATATGCAATCCATTTTAAAAGCATACTTTACAGTTCAAAAGTCATTTTGTAACTTTTGTAACATAAACTATATTATATATAACCTTGCTTACTATAAAATTACCATGTTTTTGTATATTAAAATGCACTTTATTCAGACAATAATTATAGGTTCAATTTACTTTTTAAAATCTTAGTTACAAATGGAGCTACAAGGTGCTGAACCGTAAGAATTTTTTGTTGGCATCTCTTTGGTTTTACCAGTTTATGAGGAGCCAGCAAAAAATAATAAAAACAGAAGAAACAGTCAACATTATAGTAAAGCAAAAAAGGAATTAGGTATTCGGAAAATTATTGTATCTCCTCCAGTCTTCCAGTATGAAATTCGACAAAAAGCACTCATTTCCATAAGAAGAGCTGAGAAAATGAGGGACCCAAGAGTCTGTGAACTGTTGGCATCTGTCTGTCTGGAGAGACAATGGAGTGCGCCTCCAGGGGTGAAGTGACCTTCCCGGGACATAAGCCTGGGCAATGTGTATGGGGGTCCCATGCTGCCCAGATGACAAGACACGTGCCCCCTCCCCTTGGCCTCACTGAAGTGGTCCAAAGGAAAGCTGAGCAATACATTTGGCACCAGTTTGACTGCAGAAGTTCCCAGAAGGAAACTTAGAGGTGCCATTCAGCTGTCTTAGGGACTCCACTCCTGATTTGTGTAGGGTTTACTAAAAAAAATTTATCCCGAAAATATCAGGCAAGGCAGCAGAGGTTTAGGATCAGAGTTTTCTTTCTCCTAGATGAGCTACCTTCTCAGGTTGATGAGCCTCATCTGCCGTTTACTTCCCTCTACACAGCATGTGCAGGAACTACCTTCTTGACTGTTGGACCCACCATTGGTCTCATTCTTTCAATCAACTGGAGCCTGTCTTTACAGGCAGGGAAGTCCTTAACTCACCAAGGGTTTGTGACCCATCGGCTACCCTCACCTGGTTTAGCTGGCCAGTCAATTCTACATGAAATTTAATAAGTCTTTATTTCTGAGCTATCACTACCAAGTTCTGGGTCTTCATATATGTTACTTTCTTTCTCCTTCTTTCGCCAAACCTTTGTTAGGCATTATAGACATATTTGTTACATTTATCATGGACTGCTCAAGTTTTGCCCAGATTGAAACAAGCTGATCTATTCGATATATCAGTTTATTTCTTGATTTGGTGTAAGTATTTCCAAACATAGATCAGTTTCTTTTATACACTGTAGAAGTTGAAGGAATCTGACGTAGGTAAGAAGCATGAGGGGTCAGAGGCTTGCCACTATGTTGCAAGAGGGATTAGTTTGGCAGAATTACAGACTGCATTTGAGGTCTGAACACCTGAATATTTTCTGTATTCTGCAACATTTAAAGGTGCATTTCCAACATGTTTGTTGCTTGTTTGTAATCCAGTCAAATGCAGAAGCAGTGCTGTCATCACTTACATTTCTGACTTTAAATCATGAATCCAATAGATTTTCACTAGAATCAATTGGGTGGCAAAAAAAATCCCAAAACATTTGCAAAAGAGGAGCAATGGCTCTGACAGTGTCCTAGAACCCTTCTGCCTTACTAGACTTTGAGAAGGACACAGGAGGACTCTAGGACCCTATCAGAGCCCTGCCGCCTCCTTCCCAAAGCTGGGCAAACACTTACTGGGCTTTGGGAAGGCAGCACTCTGAGATGCTGCCAGACCCCTCACACACCCTTCCCAAAGCTGGGTGGTTCCCGGCTTTAAATGATGCATGGATAGACAAACCCTCACATGTAAGTTACCTGTACATACAAATTACAATAATCTGATACAGTACATGGTATCACATTCAGGTCTTTCTGTTACATAATTTTTAGAAACCATTTTGAGGGAGTAGATATGTGAAGACTTTGTCTTAAACATTTTATTCAGCATTGTAAAGGAAAATATTTCATAATCTTTTTTATTTTTTTATGGGGGGTGGGAGAAAAATAAAATGGTGTTGGAAAACCCTACACTTTTTCTGAATTTTCTCAGTCCCTCCACCAGGCCTTCACATTTCTGCTGCTTAGCAAACTTGGCTGCTGCACAGTTCACTCCTAGCTCCACATCATTTATAAACAAGTTAAAAAGTTTCGCCTAGGTCCTGTATCCTTGGAGGACTCCACTTTCTACCTCTCTATTGGGAGAACTATCCCTTTATTCTTTCTCTTGGCTTGCTGTCCCTTAACCAGTTACCTGTTCTTTTATCACATAACTTGGTGAGGAGCACAGTGTTGACTGGCTCACTCATATCTACCGTATATGGCAGGTGACACTCTCAAATAACACTAAAATGTTAATGAGATAGGACCAAACCTTGCAGAAACCATGCTGATTCAACTTTAGCAATACTTATTTTTTCTAGATGCTTGACAATGCTTCTTGCCAGTTTTCCTGGAATAGACACCAACCAAGTCAGCCTATAATTTCCCTGATGTCACCTGGACCCTTTTCTTTTTCTTAAAAAAGTGGTGTTACATTGGCCACTTTCCAGTCCTCTGGTATGAAGGCTGATGTTAGAGACAAGTTAAATATTTTTGTTGGAAGGTCAGTGCTTTCGTACCACCTTGGACGGCTGTTATCTGGAATGATTGATTTGTCCATTTTTTGTTAATATTTATTCATATAACATGTACAGTGCATATTAAAAGGACATTAGGACAAAAGAAAACACCCTGAAAAAGAACTATACAAAAAATAGAACACTTTAAAGATATCAACAACTAATACTAGTGGGACAGCAAAAAAGAAAAAAGTTTAAAGGGCATAAGGAAGAGACAAAAAAGCCAAGTAAGTTCAGTGATTCTTCTAAATAAAATCATACTTGGCTGAACAAGGCGACCTACCTGAAACTTGTCAACAAAGCCAAGAACTCTTGTCATCACTATTTGCCTCAGTTCCTCAAACTCCTTGAGTAAGTTTCTCTAGGCACAGGATTTGCCCCATGTATTCCACTGCAGAGACAGATGCAAAGAACCCATACAACTTCTCTGCCATCTCCTTTTCCTCCTTTTCCACACCTTTGAGTCCCTTGTTATCCAAAGGTCCAAATGCCTTTAGCCAGTTTTCTGTTTCTAATATATTTAAATATTTCTGTAGTTATTGTTAGCAAGGTAATTTTTTTTTTTATAATATTTTTATTGAACAATTTTTTATATAACAGAAACAAAACATACATGAACAAACATTCAACAATAATAAAACATAAAACAAGTACCATTTCATAACCCAATTTCTAAACCTTACTTCCTCGACCTCCTCTTACTTCCCGTTTCTGTATCCCAAATTCTTACAGTTATTCAGCGAAATCTTGCCTTATTTTATTATAAATTTATGCTAATCACCCTTATTCTCTTTGTCATAACCATTACTGATAGTAACCATTTGTTTTAATCCAACATCATTCTAACTGTCACCAATTTTATAATATTTCTTTAGATAGTCCTTGAACTTTTTCCATTCTTCTTCCGCCGCTTCTCTTCCCTGGTCTCGGATTCTGCTCGTCATCTCTGCCAAGCTCATATAGTCCATCACCTTCATCTGCCATTCTTCCAGTGTGGGTAGATCCTGTGTCTTCCAGTACTTTGCAATAAGTATTCTAGCTGCTGTTGTAGCATACATAAAAAAAATTGTATCTGTCTTTAACACCCCCTGGCCGACAATACCCAAGAGAAAGGCCTCTGGTTTCTTGGGGAAAGTATATTTAAATACCTTTTTCAGTTCATTATAAATCATTTCCCAGAATGCCTTAATCTTCGGGCACGTCCACCAGAGGTGAAAGAATGTACCTTCCTTTTCTTTACATTTCCAACATTTGTTATCAGGCAAGTGGTAGATCTTTGCAAGCTTGACTGGGGTTATGTACCACCTATAAATCATTTTCATTATATTTTCTCTTAAGGCGTTACACGCCGTAAACTTCAACCCGGTGGTCCACAACTTTTCCCAATCAGCAAACATGATGTTATGACCAATGTCCTGAGCCCATTTAATCATACTTGATTTTACCATTTCATCTTGTGTATTCCATTTCAGCAGCAGATCATACATTTTTGACAAATTCTTAGTACTGGAATCTAACAGTTCAGTCTCTAATTTTGATTTTTCCACCTGGAAGCCTGTTAGCAAGGTAAATTGTCCCAACACCTTGACTTTCCAGACAACTTCCATCTGTCTGCGAGATGGTTTCACATCGCTCCTTAAAGGAGATAAACAAATTTCTCTGACCGCTCTGTGTTTTATGTTGTGTCCTCAAATTCTTTCTTCGTATCTCTTAACGTTGTTGGCATGTCTTCTGCTAAGGTTTGAGTTCTCCTTCCCCCTTTTTGTTTGGACAAGACTTCCATTTATTGAAAGAAGTCTTTCCTAGAATAGCTTTCTTGACCCAACTCATTAATCATGCCGACATCCTCTTGGCTGTGGTGGTACCTTCAGTGCTTTGCTTCTGTTATTGTGGTTGCAGGGTGGGACCCAAGCATTTTGCAGAGGTTTGACCCTCCTGACTTTCTCTTTTAACTTCCTTTTTTATTAGAGGTTTCCTCTTCTGAAGTCAAATGGACTGTGTTGGACTTCCTTGGTAATTGCCCAGTTATATTGAATTGGATAGCACTGTGGCCAGTTGGTTCAAGAACACTTATATCTCCCTCCAGGTCCTCCTGGGCAGCACTTAAGATTAAGTTTAGTGTTGCTGCCTCTCTTATCAGTTCCTGAAGGGTAGGTTAGGCTGAGTGTGACTGTTTTAACATGATCTAATGAACCTCATCACTATGAGAGGACTTGAATCATGGTCTTCCTGGTCTTCATCCAGTACTCTGCTTGCTAGGTTGTGGCTTTTGCCACTGATGGCTACTTATGTTTCTGTTCAGAGAAACCTGTAGCTGTAGCGTGGGGCCTGTGAGAAAAGCTCTTCCCATCCTGCAGCAAGGTTTGTCCCTCACTTTCATGGGGCTGCTAGTCACTCCTTGCTAACAAATAACACCATTATGAAATAAGTGGCGTTCATTCTTGGAATAATTGACCGCAGTCAAAGGGGTAGCCAATAGATGAATGTGTGCTCTAGTCTTGAGTGGCAGACCTGACCTCTTAATATGTTATAGATTTTAGTTTGCCCTTGTAGTTTTGCTGAAATGCCGAAAAGCCTTCCCTCCCACCCTTCCAACCCAAAGCTATAATTTTAAGTGTGGATGAGTAGAAGGACAGATATAATTGGTTTGGTAATAAGTTTGGGTTCTTTGGATTAATGTGATAAAGATGAAATGAATTACTGTAACTTTCAAGAGTGTTATGTAGTGGGTTGGCATGCCAGGCAAACTGGAGTGGGTGAGAAGGAATTAGATGACAACTGGGTTGTGTCATACAGGAACCAGTAGGGCGGGTTTGGACTGCCTTTCAATAACCTTTCAGTAATGTGTGTTAACTTTATAATCTGGTAAATACCTAGGAAGAATGCTAATAATTTTGGATTTCCCTTTTTAATGCATGTGTATGTGTCAAGTGGCAATGCTAATATACACTCAAGGTCGCTTTGCTAGAATTGGAAAGGGGGGTGAGGTGTTCATTTCTGGCTAATTAGAGTAAAATTGTCAGCATGATATTGGGTATGTGGGAGTTCGTAAATATACGACTGATCTGGCACATGTAGCTTAATGTGTCCTCAGGATAACTCAGCACACTAGTCAACTCATATGCTTTAAGCACTCCCTGATATACAGGCAAGATGATGAAACAACACTAAAGGGTCCAAGCTGGAAACTCTCGGGTGTATGCTCTCTTGGGATGTCTAAAAGCTAATAGTATAATCTCTGCCTGTGAAACGGTGAAGGAGGGTTTCTTCCCCCACAGCTGATACCAGCCTCATTGTCAGGATGTTCAGGGGAAAGAGAAGTTGTCTGTCACAGAGGATTGTGGGGACTGTCTTTCTCACTTTGGCCTTGGAAGTTGTTAGTTCTGAACAGTTCCATCAATTCTGTAACAAAAATTAGGATTATCACTCCAGAGAAAGAGGTCTCTTGCTGTGGGTGGCATAATATCTTTTTCTGATGATGGCAGGTGAATAATGAGTGTTGAGGACTTTTAGAGGTTGCAGGCACCATTCCTCCTTCCCTTGGATCTGTGGAATTCTGAAATGCTGAAGTTTAAGCATCCTCATAACCATCAGTAGCAATCCATGGAGAGCAAGAGTGTGCAGAAGTGGGATATTTCCTGTTCAGTAGTTTGAAAGGTCTGCACGTTAATAGGTGCCCTGCTCCTCATTTTTTAGATTCAGGGTATTAGGAGCAGAGAGATCAGGAGAGCATTTCAGCCTAGTCACTTTTCAGTTGTTTTCCTCTTCACTGTCTGCAGTAATCAAGACGATTATCAACTGGTTCGGAAACTCGGCCGGGGGAAATATAGTGAAGTCTTTGAGGCTATAAACATCACCAACAACGAACGAGTGGTTGTGAAAATTCTTAAGGTGAGTTTTTGTTGGATGAATATGAATGGTTTTCTGAGGTGGGAGCAATGCTGTGGCAACAAATCTTCCCTAACACTGTAATGGGCTGTTCTTGATCTAAGCCCCTTGCGTTCTTCATATCATATTGCATATTCATATCTGGAATGGATGTTGAGGTGCTGCATTCTTAACTTTGTGTTTGGTAGTGGTATTCGGTTATCACTCTCCTCATCTGTTTTTAAAAGGTAGCATTGCCGTTGGGACCATTTTGTGAAGGAACAGCATGTTTCCATGTGTTCAAATAGCACTGCACACAGTGGACACAGGAATTAACATCTGGCAAGTTTTACTTGGCAGGACAGATGTTAAGGCCTGTTCACTGTAATGCAAAGGCTACCGGAGCATTCTTTGATTAACATCTCAATGATGAGCATTTGACTTAGCTGGAACTGTGGTGGAGGTGATCAGGCAGGTGGATTTGGGAAAGACTAACTTGGATGTTGCTGTTAGTAGCAATACACCAAAGCACACTTGGCCTTGCTTAAAATGAGGATGTGGGATTTTCATGTTTAGCATTGCTCATCATTTGCCTTCTGCTGTAAAAGCATTTTATCAAAGGTGACCCAGTAAATATATTGCCAAGGTTGACATTACCTTTTTTTTTGGAGGGGGGGTGAATTCTCATGACTGGCATGTTTAAAATTCATGTCCACATTATCAAGGCTTATCTAGTTAGGGGTGTGTGTGGCATGGGGTGGGGTTTCCCTATGAAGAGGACAGCTTAGACTTTTATTTATTTAGATTTCCTCTTATTTATTTAGACTTGTGGTCATAACTAGCATCTGTGATCATTGCTGTTGGCCCAGGATCCTCTTTAAACTTCTCCCAGTTGTCCTTTCAACAGTTGAAATGGTGAGCCTCAGTGTAAGGCTTTCTAGGAGTATTCATCACACATCAGTGATGGCTTATAGGCTACTTATTGTGGCCTCAGTGGTTTGCATTAGGTGAATCTAGGTTGGCATTGGCACAGTGCTACCATACTGGAAATAAAGATATGTGTGGAAAGAAGTCCCAGGATGTGATTTTTTTCAACTCAGTCTGAGCAGATTGCTTCTTTGGGTGGTCAGTTTTTCTCTCTGTGGTGTTCCAATATTGTGTGTTCTAGTACAGCATTTGTGAGAATTGTTTAAAGGGTAGATGTAGGAGGTAGACACACATTAAGTCTGCTCCCACACCTCAAGACTGCCTTCACTAACCCGGTGTCCTTCAGATCTTTTGGACTACAACTCCCATTTGCCCCAGCCAGCATAGCTGACAGTACGTCTACAACTTGATGGACTGTGAAGTACTCCTGGTTAAAAAGCATGGCTTTAGTAATGGAAACAGGCAGTGCAAGGAAATGCTTGCTAAGTAATTCCTGTGAAACCCATGACAAACTTCCTGTGGGCACATCACCTCTTTCTTGCTGACAACTTTCTGCTGTCCTGTTCACCAGAGCCCAGAATGCCCCCTAGAGACTGAAAGTGGGAGGGACTGTCAAAATATGCCCTGAAAGAATCCTCCAAACTAAGATTGCCCTGTGTGACTCTGGTACCATCCAGTCTTGACGTCATCCCTTTCTCTTCTGCATGATCCTGTGTCCTGCATCAAAAGCTTGTTGCTTCTTTCCCACTTGATTTGACCTGATAATGGTAGGGAAATGTTGGCTTCCCTAGAAATTGCAAGATTGGAATGGATTGGCACTACTGTCCAGTTTAAGGGATGGGTAAGACTTAGTCTTAGTTCTTGTGGAAGACTTCGCAGCTATCGGGTGACTGGCCGTATGTTTAACAAGTGAGGTACAGCTTATGCTAAACGTAGTACATTAAGAGAATGAACTGAGCAAGGAAGTGCCTGGTTGCAAATGTCACCTTAGCCATGAGGCAAACTCCTGCTCTCAGCCCCTCTCTCTGTTCTGTAAGTAGTCCAGTGTTATCTCTGATCTTAGGTAGTTGCAAGGATTTTGGATACCGACATGAAGCATTTTGAGCAATTAAGAAAAATACAATGTAAAGGCAACTCGAGGATCTTAATGTTTCCTAACATTTTAAAGTTTTGAGATGCCGTTAATTGTTACACAAGGCAGTACTGTAGTATTGAAGAGGTGGTCTCAGCAGAAAACTGCTTCAAAAGAGACCCTAGATGCAAATATACTTGCTTATCTTCAGGTTGTGCCTCCATCCCTCTCCTGAAAATTGGTGGTTGATGGTGACAAAATACCAATGAGTGTCTTTACTTGTTTTTGTCTTTTTTGTATGAAACCTCTGGATTTGAATTTGAAGGAAAGGGAAACACTGTATGCTAGCCATGGCGTTGTCACCTTCTGGAGCCCTAAATTCCTGTTTGCAGGGGCCCAACACTCCTTATACTTGTTAATCCCTGAGCCTGCGCATTGCTTTTCTTTTTGGGCACAGCAAATGCATACTGTTGTGCACCTAACCGGCCTCTATTTTCAACCTGCTCAGGAGGCTTATAGGGTTTCCTGGATCCCCAGGATTTGCTGGTATACTTCTTTCAGGGAAGAGTTGCAGACTTTGGTTACATGATGATGATAATGTTTATTAGTTAACTTTGCAGGCATTGATGATAAGTGTACAATGTAACTGGTGTCTACAAACAGGAATGGTATTTCAACTTCTCTCAGCCCTTTTAAGCCACTCCTGCCACCAGCTCAAAACTGCTGCCACCTGCTTGACCCCAGCTTTCTTGCAGAAACCTCCTCTATCCACCGTGATTGCTAAATGTTCAGAGGCAATGTAGCAAGTGCTGTCAGCAGACGGAAGGGTGGTTCTCTATAGTGTCCCATGTGAGACTGGTTAACTGATACTAAAAAATAACATGTATGTAGCACAGCTTTGCTTTTAATCACTGGCCTTGTAAGCCATAGGGTGCATGGAATTGGGTCCAGGCAAGTGAGCAGGCTTCTGGAAGAAGAAGACCCCTTCTCCAGTCCTAGGAAAGGTTTGCAGATCTTACTGACCCTCCTCTGCCAGCCCCCAGCAGGCAAGAAAATTGGTTGGCTTATTTACCAGGCTGATAATAGTAAGCATATCAAAAAAGTGGCGACTTCAAGATTTTCAGTTACTTGCCTGTTTTTTCCCCTTCCAGTGGCTAGCAGGATAAGAAATCATACTAAATGTATACACGTCAATATACTTGCTTAATTTTCCAGGTTCATAATAAAATGAGAATTTTGATTTTACATAATTAATATTATAAGTACAGAATATACAGCTTTGGCTGTCAGCAGACTCCAAAGGAGCTGATAGTCAACCCTCTTTTCTCTTACCTGCAGCACAAAAAGTTCTCTAGACATAAGCAGGAAGTAATTTTGCACCGATATGGGAATATTGATGAGATATGGTCAGGTTTTGGGGGTGGGTGCTTTCTAATCTAAACTGGCCACTTGGTGCTCCTCCCTACTGCTACTGCTGCCTCACTTTTTTAACCTTTGAGGAGGGGTGTTTACCCCACCCCACGGTTCTGTGGTGTGGCTGTCTGCCAGTAGACAGTAGGAGGGATAAAGCTGTGCTAACAGCTGAAGTTCTGAAGAGCTTCTCACCATTTTAATTTAAATTATTTCCCCTGGGGTGAGAGTTGACAGCAAGGTGAACCAATAAGACAGCACATTTTGAAGTTTCTGGACCAATGAGGACAGAGGAGCAATGACCTACTTGGGTGCTTTAATTGGTCTAAGCAACCCACCCAAGTGGTGTCTCATTGGCTCACTGCACTGCCATTCTTGTCCTATGAGAAATCCACTAAATGAAATGGTAGGCAGCTCATAGGAGCCTCAACTGCTACTGCAGCACTGTATTCCTAGCATTCACTGCTGCTCACCACCACTTGCTCTTGGCTTGCCACTTGGGGCCATTTTGGGCTATACTTTGAGCTCTGGGCCTTTCCCAATCTGAAACGGACATTTCTGTACTAACCACTTCCCCATGAGGTGTATTCATCATGGGCTGAAACTGCTCCATCCACTCAGTCCCTCATCTTCCCCACATTCGGCAGGGAAGGCTTTTGCTTATACTGTCAAAGACTCCCCAGCCACATGGAGGGTTCTGCTTTCATTTAAGCAGAAATGAACAAAAGCCCCCTGCAGACCTTCTATACTGGGGGGGGGGGGGATGGAGCAGTTTTGGTGATATGCACCAGGGCATGAGGGGAGGTGCTTGCAGGCACACCCCTGCCTCCCATCCAAGGATGTACATTTGTGTGTTCAGGTAAAAATTTAACGTTGAAAGAAATCTCACTTCTAATCTCTCTTTATGTATTTAAGCCAGTGAAGAAAAAGAAGATAAAACGAGAAGTTAAGATTCTGGAGAACCTGCGAGGTGGAACAAACATCATTAAACTGATCGACACTGTCAAGGATCCAGTGGTAGGTCCTAGTATGTGTCAGGAGCACTGGAATAATTGGGGTTATCTTCAAAAGTGGGTCATACAGGAATCTTAGCTCCTCACACAGGTTTTACAGTTCAAGTGTGTGTTTACTGCAGGTGGAACAGGTCTCATGTTGGGATTTGTATTGTTTAGGCATCTGCATAGTTTAAAAGCCACCTTAGTTTCTGTTTTTAACAATAAGCTCTTTAAATGACCCTTTGAGTTCTTTGGATAGATAAGGGAGGGTTTATTTCTGTGTCTTGGGGTCAGAGAGAGCATTATCCAGAAGAATCATGGAATAATCAAGAAAGCAGGTTACAGGAAAGGTGTGGTTATATCATACATATTCTCTCTTGCAGTCAAAGACTCCAGCTCTAGTGTTTGAATACATCAATAATACAGATTTCAAGGTGAGTTTTTCTTCCTTTCTATACATAATGGATTTTCCAGAAAGCCTTGGGAGAGGAAATGTTGAATCTATTGAAAGACAAAATTTATTCTTGCGGAAGAATGAATTGTGTAGTCTTATGGGCACTTTGTAAGAAACTAACTGCAATCAGCAAGCAGTCTCTCTGTGTGGTTTTTGTGGTCCATGTTCAAAGGGAGTGGTGCAATAGAAATTTACTGCATTTCCTTGATACTCTGTCTCAATATAGCAACTGTTGCCCTGCAGCATGTAATTCCATGCTAATCTCCTTGCTATGATACTCTGTTTACTGTAGTCTTGTTGATGAGGAAAGTGGGGCCTGATTTTTACAGTGGGAAAAAGCTGGATATGAGAGTAGAGTTGGGAGGAAATGTCCAGATTTGTTGAGCATCAGGGGGAAATTTGAGACTAGGTTCTACAAAAGTGACAGTATCTACTTGAATCACAGTGGAACCAGGTTTCTGGCATTTAAAATCACAATGATTATGCAATTTTAAAGCTATTTTTTGGTGTGTGTTTTTTAAGGTAAATTGGAAGCATTTGGTTTGCCTCATCTATGGGTGATAGCCTAAATATCTAGGTCTCAAAATGTGATGATAGAATTTGACAGTGAACTTGTAGAAACATGGCAGGAGTTTAAAGGGACCAAAGAATCAAAGGAAAAGTTACACACAAAATTGGACTCTTGGAGGAGAGTTGGAATCTGAAGCAACAAATGCCAACATGAGCCAATTGGTGCTTAAAAATAAGATAGAGATAGTGAGCGTTCAGAAACTCAATGAAACTGAGAATCTGTGGAGGATGTTGTTGTTCAGTTCATTTCATTTCATTTCTATACCACTTTATATTTTTAATAAAAAGTTTTCAAAGCAGTTTACAACCCAGATTAAAACATCAAATAAAACAATCTAGAACAAAACATTACAGAAAGAAGTTAACCATAAAGTATACATTCAAACCATCATAATTAAGAGGACTCTAAAATATTATCTTAAAAAATTCAAAATAAAGCATTACAAAGAAGGTCAACTACACAATGCTCATGCATTTAACGCAACAATGCCAGAAGCAGAAACAGGCACACTTTATCTGAGACCTGGAGTTCCTTATCGAACTGGCAGTATGCTGATGTGCTGAGCTGTGTTGATCCCAGTTCTTAGTCCAGACCTAGGTGTAGCTAAGAAATATTCATGTGCTAAGTGTGCAAGGTGAAGGTTCAGAATCATCTTATGTCATCATAGTGCCCTCCAGATGTTGAGGAGTCCAATTCCTGTCAGCCCCAGCAGCCAGTGTTTTTCATTTCATTTCACTTTTAATTTGTACACCGACTTTCTATATTGCTGTGCACAAGATGGTTTACATGCTGAAGAAACAACAAAATATATAGCAAAGATCACATATCTTTTAACAATCCGATCCAATACAAAAAAGTCATAATAAAAGGTATGACTTTAAAATAAACAACTTATACCAAATAAAGTAATATTCAGTAATCCATTAGCATATAATAGTGCACAATAAAATTAACCATCAAAATATCAGCAAATAATAATTAAACAGAAATTCACTATCAACAATAAATCATCACTATAATATGAAAAAAGTAACAGCAAGTTACAATGCACAAAATATAACACACATAAACAATGTAAAAGGATCAAATTGAGCAACAAAGCCACATAACTTACAAAAAAACACCCTAAAAACCTCAGCACCAAAAAACCCCACCTCTTCTCCCTTCCCAGCCATGGTCTTGGAGAGGCTGTTGCTCAGTTGGACTTGGGAGGCAAGGCTCTTTTGCCCTTCTTCATACTTTCTCCCCAAAGAAGCTGGTAGCATGCTGAGTTGATCCATGGGGTGGGGCATTTGCCTGCAGGCTGAACCCTGCCCATCAGCTGGCATCACCCAGTGACATCAGCTTGTTGGACAAGTGGGTGTGGTATGGGGGAAATGGAGAGGTGGGACGAAATAGGCCGGGGGGGGGGCAGAGATTCCTTTTCCTTATTCTAATGCTTGCCAGGATCCTTTAATGCTTCTCTGAGGTTTGTCTGTCTTCTGCTTCAGAGATCTTGCAGCTCTGTCTCTTGACCTACCCTTGAGTGTAAAAGAGGTTCTACAGAGTGTGGAACACAGTGGGGGGCACTGTAAGGTGGGGGCGGAGGTGTAAGAATGACAGGAAAAGCACAACACTGATTTTTGCAATTTTCTGTTTTCAAATTGATTTCAGCAACTGTATCAGATCCTGACAGACTTTGATATTCGGTTTTATATGTATGAATTGCTCAAGGTGAGTATTCATGGGAAATTTGAAAGGTCACCCTTGGTTTGAATTTTGTCAAGTGGGGTTGTGTACAATGAATACCTGCAGAATTTTTTTATTATTTGGGAAAGGGAAGAACAGCACTGCTCCCATAATTGAACACTTTTTTGTGGGCAACATTATGTCTTGGTCACAGCTCCAGAATACCTCCAAAGTCCTCTGGGACTTCTTGGGCCCTGATTACCTCTTGGAATAATTTAAAGATGTGATGTGTCTCTGTGGATATGCAGAAAATTCATTCCCATCCCTAAACCCCCTTCTTTCTCTGTAGAGAAGGATAGGCAAGTCAGAGGAAGTTAAGAAATCAGTCAGTCACACAGCAAGAGACAACCTTGGAAAACAGCATCCATCTGGCTCTTAGTTATTCTTCAGAGGTCCTAAGGACTCAGTGGATTTTGCTTTCTGACCTTTTGGTCCCTGTGCACTGAAAATGACTCCCAAGTTCGTCTCTGCTAGTTTCTACTGCCACCTTTATCTTCTACCATCATATCATTTATTTAACGGCTCTCAAATGTAAAGCAGTGTCTAAATAAATGTTGCTGTTTCAAAGTGTTAGAACAACTTGCAGCTTGGTTGAATTAGATTGAAATGACCCCTTATAATTTCTGGAGTTCAAAGGCTTTATTCATGCAGGAGCAGATTTATCTTTGTAGGATTTATTTGCAGAAGAGATTAAAGAGAGAAAACAGAAGATATTGTCTCAATAAGTTGGGAGAGAAAGAAACAAAATGATAGAGTTGATTTGAGCAGAAAGGCTACAATCAAGTGCTGGCTAGATTGCTAGACAAACAGTACCCTCATGTGGTTTAAAATAACACATGCATTAACTAGAAGCTCAGAAGAAGGAAATGTCTTTACTTGTTTCCAACATGAAGGACAGACAAATTTTTCTTGTAAAGCCACAGGTGCTGGTGACATGCTGGAAACAGGCACCACCTTTGCCCTGGCCTTGACATATTTTTGAACCCAACTGGGATGAGCAGCAGAGGGCAAAGCAGCTGCCACCAAAAGTGCAGTAGCCTGGAGAGAAAGAGTGAGTCCTGGGCCGTCTTGTTCTTGCTGTGCAACTAGGCAGTACTGCAGATTTTAACCTCGAAAGGGGTTTCTAACTAGAGACCCACATCACGGCCCCATGTGAAAACATGAATATCCTTTTTTCAAAGCCTTGGCAGGCTTGGCTATCTCATTGTTAAGATTCCAGAAGGAAAGGTTGCTTGCCCTATTTGATGGGCTTGGTTCTTTCCAAGATCTGTGCTTAGATTTAGGCTTTTGGGAGGACTAACAAAACTCTTGGATAACTTCTTCTACACGGCAGTGTGGCATCCTTGCTGGGGAGAGAAACTGGCACATAGCACAGATATATTCAGCTGCTATAATTTCATCAGTGGAAAGGCTTAATTTTCCTTGTGTGTCTTTTTTAATGTTTTAATTTAGGTTTGGCATAAGTAACAAGAGTACATTCAGTATCTCTATTTTCAAATCGTAAAGTCTTTCATACAGGTGAATTTGAGACATTTTTGTTGTTAATTTTCCTTGTGTTGGGTGTTAATGTCTACATGTCTCTGGCAGGCCTTGGATTACTGTCACAGCATGGGAATCATGCACAGAGATGTCAAACCTCATAACGTCATGATAGACCACCAACAGAAAAAGGTAAAGGCACAGAAAGGCATCAGAAGAAGGACCCTTGTGCTTTGCTATGGCTGAGTTTCTGTTGCTGAGTTGGGTCTCTGCCCTGTTTCCCAGTCTGGTGTCTTGTAGGGAGGCCTCCATCACCAGATGCTTCAAAGATCTATCAGAATTCATGGTTTAAGCTGCTGCTGGGGGTGACCCAAATTCTTTACTGATTCCCCCCCCCCCCCCCCGTTTTGCCTGTGTCTTGATTCTTAGCCATCCCCGGGAAGTGAAGGTAACAGGGTTTGTGGGATCTGGTTAAATGTGAATGAAAAGAAGAATTTTAAAAAGGAGAAGGGGTTATGAACAGAATAAATATTATGTCATAGCATATAAGATGAGGAATTGGGCTAAAACAATGAAAAATTGGGACATAATAATTAGAAGAATATAAATTTAAGCATGGTTTAAACAAGGGTTTGAATTTGCTGAAATTGATTGGAATAAAGAGGAACACAAAAAAGGGGGATGTGAGGAGGTCAAGACAGAGGGGTATGGAATTTTGTAAATGTAAGAAAGTGGATTTTTCTTTTTTCTTTTTTTCTGTTTTTCTATTTTTGGTTATATATCTCTGTTTTTCTGTTTTTTATGTGAGCCTCATTTATGGTAATGTTATATTTGAAATGATGAATTATTTGATTTGTAAAACTTTAATAAACATTTATTTAAAAAAAAAAAAGATTCTTAGCCATCCCCTCTTTTGAAAATGTGGGTGTAAGTAAGATCTTTTACTATATATTCTAAAGGAATATTATCACTGGCTTTGGCTTCTGTTTAGCTTTTTTTGTTCATTTCCTGTTTTTCTTAGTCAAAGCGGCTTACATAATAAAACGATTGCTTACAAAATCACAAACTAAAAAAAGTAATTACAGCAACAGTATAACAACTGTTTTTATTTAAGAGCAACAGACAAAAGCAAATTCTTAAAAGCAGTACATCAGATGTTAAAAGATAGCTGGAATGAAAAAAATTCGTGAGCCATTTAAAAATAGACAGCAGGAGCATGGCAGATCTCCAGTGGGAGGCTGTTACATAATCTAGGTGCAACTACTGGGAAAACCCGTCTTTTGTACCCACCTGCCTAGCTACACAGAGCTGTGTAGGGATGGAACACAGAGAAGGGTTTCTGATGCCAAACTTAAAGGCCAGGTGAATGCATATGAAAGTAGGTGGTTTCTGAGATAATCTCCTAAGCCTTTTGGGAGCTCAGTTTGACTACGTGGCTGAAGGGGAATAGGGAGAAGCCCTTCTCTGTGTAAGATGGCAGGTACAGCTAGAGTGCTGTTAGTAATGCACCCCATCAGAAGGCTATAAAAATGATGGGTCCAAGAGAGCAAAGCAGCCCCTTTTTCTCTTCAGCCTCCATAACCAATCTCTGATTTTCACATACACTCAGTGAACAGCCAGGCTTTATTTGGGCCCCTGCATTTCCTCTCCAGGCCTTCCTGACTATTTCCTCCTTCACTCTCTTGGTCTCCTCTGATGCTGCATGAAAACCAGGCAGCGTTGGATTCCTCCAGCTCGCCTGCTGCACAAATATCTAACACAGTCAACTTTTGCACTCCTTACTTTGCTCTCTGAGAGTGGAGAATGGATGTAGAAAACACCTTTGTTTGGCACTTTCTGTGCATCAGATAATCTTGACAGCAATGCCCCTGCACCTTTGCAGGGTTTGTGAGCATGAGACAGGAAGCCCGGCTTGTGCTTGGGAGCACCAGTTGTATCCTCTGCAAGAGGTTCTTGCCCTTGCAGCTGTCCTTGTGCATTAATGTTGACTGGGGCCTCCTTCCGGCTTAGCTGTGCTCTCCCACAGGTGCATGCAGCTGGTCCCTGTTTTCTGGCAGTCAGTTCACTTTCCTTTTAGGAGTCTGGTGACTTATGATTAGTAAGTGAGTCATCCAGTAATACACAATCTGACCAGTACAGCAGAGCTAATTTTACAGAGTCCAGCAGATGATAGGAGCTGAGCACCATCCTGGCTAGCAGCTGTGCAAGCGCCATTTGACCAAAGTGTTAAGCAGGCTCCTTGGCTGACTGACTGCCTTGTATGTTCATAGTTGCGGCTCATAGACTGGGGCTTGGCAGAATTCTATCATCCAGCTCAGGAATACAACGTCCGTGTGGCCTCGAGGTACTTCAAAGGGCCAGAGCTCCTCGTGGACTACCAAGTAAGATTTTGTTCCCTAGTCTGAAGTGCTGGTGACTACCAGTGCTACTACCCCCTTCACCTCCCCAGGGAGGGGTCAGCAAAGATCAGCGTCTTCCAGCAAACCAGTTAAGGGTGACTTCTGGTAAGAAATGAAGGGCAACATGGAGATGAATTCTCAGTGGCTGCATCCATGCTAGAACTCAATGGGCTCTTCAAATTTGAGCCTGGGAATGTGAAAAAGATCCATTGTCCCTTCCTCTTTCTTATTAATATGCCTCAGCATAAACAATAACATGGGATACAGGCTTGGAGGCCTAATTCCTGCTTTTGACCTCACCCATGTACTTCCTGTTATGATTTTTGTTCTCAGTTAGTATTATCTTTTCACCTAGTTCATTGCTAAGTGACACAGGAGGCCAGCGTTCTTGAAAGGAGGTGACAGAATCATGGCAGATGCTCTCCCTTTCTCACAACTAGGCATTGGGGATGAATGACTGCCAAAGGTGCCTTCAGGGCTGATGCTGTAGGACTCTGTGGGCAGGAAGCAAAAAGAGTCTTTGCAATCAGGCTTAATAGTCAGTGGGGGAAAATGTTATAGGGCAGAGAGATTCGTTTCAGCAGATTCTTACTTAGAAAAGAAGTGCTTTGTGTCTCTTAGCCTCATTAATGGGCAGCCCATGCACATGGAGGGAGGATTGCTCTGCAGATAGAGCTTCCTTCCTGAACTTCAAAACAGGAGGACAGATTTGATTACAGGATAGAATTAAGAAAGAGAAAACCACAAGGTAAATAAATTAGTTGGAGGTATGTGGCACTGGAACAGAACCAGTAATAGGAAATGACCAGACTGGGCCTTTCTTGAGTGCTGACAATATACCTTTGATCAATTGAATCTGAACATTTCTTGGGAACAGATGGTGTTAACTACTTTAGACAGGATCAGTTCTCTGCAGTCTGGAAATAAAAGTAAGGGTACTCAGCATTTTGGCTTGCACTAAATATTAATTTTAAAGCAGTTCCCTTTCAAATATTGGAACCATACTCTTGTATAATGTTCAAGGCTAATATATAGCTTTTAAGTAACTCTGTTTTCAAAATCCAGGTTGCAGTTGCACTTCTAGAGGTAGATGTGCCAGCAGAAACCTGAATACTCAACCTGCCCCAATTCATTTCTTTTTCTGCTCTTTTCCTCTTTTCTCCTCTCTCCCCCACCCTAGATGTACGATTATAGCTTAGACATGTGGAGCTTAGGCTGTATGCTGGCCAGCATGATCTTCCGAAAAGAACCTTTCTTCCATGGTCAAGACAACTATGACCAGGTGAGAAATTACAGCATAGAACAACTTGCAAAAGGAAGCTAGTTGTTGAACGTGCCCCTCTCTCTTTCCACAGCTATCATGGCATGGATCAGGATATCTAGTCTTTGGTGGCAAAAGGATGTCCCTGTTTGTAAGATGTTCTTAAGCTTTCTCAAATTAGAAGTGCTTATTTTGAAAGCTTATGCTAAACCTTGCATTTCTACCTTGAGGCTGCCTGCACCATTGGGAGGCCAAAGCACTAAGTTTTTAGGGTGGCTGGGGGGTGCTTCTTCACTTGTGGATGCCTGGTTGCAGTGCTTACCTTTTCCCACTGCACAGGTGGCCAGGGAGACACCTGCAGCCAGTCTTCACTGTCATGTAGGACCTGACTATTGGCAGCTGTCCCAGAGTGGATGCAACAAAATGTGTGCAGAAGCCCTACTTTAGGGTCACTCTTGTTTGGGCAATTAATAGAATCCCAAGAGTTGCATCTTCAAGCTTCATGGCTATAAACTACCCTTGGGATTATTCAAATAGGAAAGGGTCAGAGAAGACCTTTCTTGCTTGTTTCTTCTTCATTTGGTAAAACTCCACCGTGGTCCCTTTTTTGCTGGCCCTAAGGTATGATAAGACTAGGAGGAAAGTCATTGGCATTGGGATATGATTCTGTAGCTAACCTGCGCCCATGTGGAGGATTCTTATTAGTACAGTCAGAGCTGTGCTAATTTTCTTCCGCCCCAGTACAAGGGACATGCACAATTCTGAAGCAGAAGCCAAGGGGTTCCCTTGAGCTGACATTGGGCCTCTTCTAGCATCCTGTGCTTTCTAGCATCCTTGGCGCTTGCACCAAGGCCTGTTCTCTAGTGTTTCAGTGTGTGTTACCAGTTGTAAATACACTAATATTTTGAGAATGCCAATAACCATGTCAGAATAAACTTTAAAATATAAAAATAGTTTCCATCAATGAGGCTGAGTTCAAGAGGAGAAAAATGCAAATACAATGTGGAAATACATGAGTGCAATAACTAGAAATATGAAACATCTTAACCAGAACTACTCTACATTGATCAGCATTCATCAAATAAGAATTCAAATTTACCCTTTGAGCTGTCAAAAATAAAACACCTCTATCCAGCCACGTATGTATGGCACAAACTCATATAATTTTATTCAAAATCGTTCAAGTAAAAAGGTGTTCAAGGCCCATTCAGTGTATTTTAACCTGGGGAATCTGACTCTTGCCTTAATTATTCTTATAGGGCCTATATGTTATCGTGCTTTGGCCTTTTAACGTGCAAAATTTGTGGAATTAAACTCCACAGATTTTGCGTATAAAATGCAAAACCACAGTAGCTGCTCAAAATAAGCTGGAACTTGTTTGAGAACCATCTCACTGCGACCTTCAGTACCCTCAAGTAACTTTTCTGAAAGGTTTTTTAAAGTCCCAGCTTTTACATCTAATTTCCTCTTGTGCTTAAACAACATTGTGCCCTTGACGTTGCAGGGCTCAAGTGGACGTAGACTTGGTCCTCCGCCTGGCATAGCTGAAACACCCCTTCCATCCACAACTGTTAAAGCAGTCTTCTGTTGCTAGCCAAGGCTGAAAGGAGTTGTAGCCCAAAATGTCTGGAGGGCACCAGGTTGCCGTAGCCCGGCTAAAAGTATTGTCATACAAGTGGGTGGCTTTGAAAGGATGGCAGCTGACATGGGACATAGAAAGCTGCCTTTTCTTGGTCTGTCTAGCCCAAGTCTTGTCTGCTCTGACTAGCATTAGCTTTCCAGGATAATTCTATGAGTCTTAAATCTTTGCCTGGCCTGTTGCCTGAGATCCTTTTCAGTGGTCATGGCAGGGATAGAAACTGGGGCCTTGTCCATTCCAAGCATGTGCTGAGCTGCAACCCGTCCACATTCCCCCTTTGGGTGGAAATAGCTTATTTTAACTAGCAAGACGACTTTGGTGATATGTCTGAGACAGAGAGAGAAGATACAAAATGGAGACACTCCTCCTGCATGCCAAAGTCGTGTACCGTCTCAAGCCTGCTTGCACAGCTGGTTCATTCAGCCACGAGGTGCCCCTTGCCTCTGCCCTGCTCCTACCCATCGCCCTTGCATTGGCAGCTCTTGAGCTAGCTTTGTCCCGGTGGAGCTGCACAGCAGGTGTAGTTTTGCTTGCTCTCCTGTTTCCAGTTCAACACATCTATTCTTTCATTTCAGTTGGTTCGCATTGCAAAGGTTCTGGGTACAGATGAATTATATGGTTATCTGAAGAAGTACCACATAGAACTGGACCCCCACTTCAATGATATCTTGGGACAGTAAGTTTACTGTGACGTGTTTGTTTCCTGGTGGTGCCCATGGTGGGGACGCCAAACATGATGTATGGGGCCTTTTCTTCTTCCCTACTGGAAATGGATTTTTCAACCCATGGGATTTTTTGTATTTTGGTAACTTGTTTAAAAAAAGAAAAGGGGGGAACCCTCACAAAACAGATTTAAAATGCACCCTGCAGGTACATTAACTTGATTGGGTTGCTGATAATGGGAAGTGAAAGCCACTGAGGGGCCAAAATGTCCCTGTGTCAAATATATGAGATGCAATGCAGCTTCTTTCTGAGTTCCTCCATTGGATCTCTTCATTTGGAAGTCTTCAGGCTTCTCTACTTTGCTTACAGGCATTCACGGAAACGTTGGGAGAACTTTATCCATAGTGAAAACAGACACCTGGTCAGTCCCGAAGTCTTGGATCTTCTGGACAAACTCCTACGATATGACCATCAACAGAGGTTGACAGCCAAAGAAGCTATGGAGCACCCCTATTTCTGTGAGTATTTGGGTGGAGCAGGAGAACTGTTCAGTTAGGCACTTGTTTATATAAAATCTGTTCGCCATTGCAAAAATGTTTGATTACATGAGCAAGGGGGAGTAATTCTAGAAAACCTTGCATATAATATTCTGCAGAAGTAGGAGAATTTTCTTGGAATTTAAGGAGGTAGCCTCAGTTTTGGAAAATAGAAAATATTTTAAAAGGACTCAGTGTAACTGCATTCTGAAATGTTTGTACCTCTCAAAATGAAAAAGTTCTGGGATTTCAAGTCATGCTGGGCCCTGGTAACTGCTCCCCCTTTTCTCCTACAGATCCAGTTGTGAAGGAGCAGGCCCAGCCCAGCTCCGACAGCCCTGTGCTCTCCAGTGGCCTCACAGCAGCACGATGAAGTTTGGGGGAACGACGGGTAATTCCAGAGGTTTACAAATACAAACACACCCTTCAGTCACCTAGGGAAGGGATGAACCAAACCCCTGTATGCTCTGCAGCAAGCCTCGTCTTGAAGGGGGTTAGGGCTTAGCCTCCCTCTCTCTCCAGCACTTACGGCTACCCAAACTTTCTCTCTGTGTTACTGATCCAAACAGTTGTGCGAGATTTACTTGGATAAGCGGCTGTACCCCCACGGTCTGCACGACTGGCTCTGGGTTGATTCTGCAGTTTCGTACTCTACCTTTCCCAGCCTACCATTTTCTCTGTTCTTCCGTTGGGCAACATTTCAGTTTCTCCCCTCCCACACACACTGGAATGTAGCATATGCACCCCATAGAGGCAAGCTCCTGTGGGGTCAGATTCTACTTAAGTCATAAGCAAATTAAAGCCTGTAAGTGGTGGGTTTCACCTCTACTCTCTCCAGGTCTCACCCTGGCCCTCATTTTCCTGTTTTTAAACCAGCAAGTCTTGGAAATGGTTTTGAGTCGGTCAAAAGTACATTCAAAGCAGGTAGCCATTGGGGAGAATCCTACTTCCTCCCTCTTCCATTCCCTCTGGGGAAGTGCCTGCCTTAGCTGGAGGAAAGGTCATTCTTTGAGACAGAAGGAGAGCTTCCTCTGGCGAGGCATGTTATTATCGCTAGAAAAGCCAACCTGGTCATTCCCATCACTGTGCAAAATTCAGAATTGTGTTGATTACAGCTGCTTTGACTATGTGAAAGAGGCAAAGAGGAAGTGTTTGGGCAAGGAGACCAGTGGGGAATTTTGGAAGCCAGACACGGAGGGGCTGTTCAGAATTGGTGTGCAACAATCTGCCAAGGGTTCAGATCCCTATAAGCATTTTTACATGCCCAGCCCAGTGTTGGAATTGTTGGGGTAGAATCCTCTGCTTTGGGGGAATGGTGTGTAAGATGCTCCTTTTGTTTTTCCATTGGGTCTCGTCATGAGCCCCATAGTTCAACCCCACCTTTTGGGGGGATTATATTGTGTGATTCTGGTGACTTCATATACCTAAATCCACACACACACAAAAATTGTCGCCATGCCGAGATACAGATTTTTTTTCTTTCTGTTACATTGTCAAATATTTAATTTTAAGTAAGAAGGTTAGATTGTTTCTATTTGAAGCATCTGTTTACATTCCACATCCCCATAACGACATGTTAGCATTGATATCAGGTCAGATCCATTTGTACAATTCACTGGAACCAATAAATCTCTCTGTGTACAAACTTGTGTTGTCCTCCGTCTAGTCTCTGGGAATTCCTTGGAAGGAAAGATCTGATTTGGGGGTTGAGGTACAATTTTGGGGGGGAATAGGAGGAAAGCCCTCTTGTTAATCTCTATCCTTAAAGCTTGGTAGCTTGAGTAGAGCCTTGGATGTGGAAGACCTGTGTTCAGGTCCCAACTCACTGGCTGGCTTTGAGTGCAGGGTTTGCTCTCTGCTTTGCATCCAAGTTTTGATGTCCCTCTTGGACCTTTTATTTCTGATCACTTTGTTGACCACTTTCAGAGGACGTTTATGCCGAGCAGAATCTTAAGATGATGGACTCTTCCTTGTGACCTCTAATCACTCTTCCCCTAACCATTGCTCACTTCTGTTTCACCCATACATCTTTTCTCACCTCGCTGTCCTTTCAGGAAAAAATAGTTTTGTTGCAATTAGTTCTTTTTTAGAACATTGAATAGCGAGCTCGGGCTAAATATCAAGAAGTAAGTGCATGGATTTTTAAAAATATATATATATTCAGAACAGAGCACTTTTTCTTCAATGCAAAATGTTTAAGAAAGCAGGTCAGCATCTCCGCCTTCTATTATCTTAATTTGAATTTGTCTACGTGGTTTTCATGGCCCCCAATTTACTATTGTTTTACTTTTAAGAAAAGCCATTGTTCAAAATGCACACAAGATGTAAGATATTCTTGTATAATTAAATGTTAGATTGAATATAGAATTTGGCGGTGGGGAGGCATACTGCCAATCCTTGTAGCTATGTTTAGCTGAGTTCTGTCAAAGTACCATCAAAACTTACTGAAAGATAGAATCATTTTTATTGAAGTACCTGATGCGTCTTCTCAGTTCTTTGATCCAAAGGCTTCAAACATGAATATAAAATGTCCTCTGCTTTTGACAAATGGGGGTAAGGATCCACCCCACTGCCCCTTGGAGACTGTGATGGAGTCTTTTTGCACAATGTGGTGGTACTATAGCAGCAGCAGCAGCAGCAGCAGCAGCAGCAGCAATAATAATAATAATAATAATAATAATAATAATAATAATAATGATGTAGCACTTTCATACGTACGTGAAGCTTTTTAAATATTAACTTGTAACCCTAAACAACAACTTTGTAAGGTAGGTTATTATTATTATTATTATCATCCTCATATTGCAGGGTTAAGGCTGAGGAAGAGTAGCCTCCCTAAGGCCACTGTTGGAGGTGAGATTTGAATTGGGGTTGCCTGATTTTGTAGCAGAATCTCTTAGCTGCTTGGCAGCCTCCCGGACACTGGCATGGGAACTGATGGCCCAGAACGAGCATGTTAGGGAGTGATGTGCTTGGCAAGCATTTCTCATTACAAACCAGGTCTGTGGCATTTCTTAATGTTGTGAGTTCAGGCATGCATATCCCAGGAGTGGTGTGGCCACAAGGACCTTTGCTTCCGATTATTGAGCTTTGCGTGCATGCTTGTTACTCCTCCTGCGGCAGCCAGCCATTTTTGGACAAGCGTGCCACTTGAGTGCTCTTATCGTATGTACTTCCCTTAGTCTGCTGAGCCAGGGAACAAGAATAAGCATAAGTAGAATTCTGCTGGATAAGGTCAGTGGCCCTTCCTGTTCTCACAGTGGTCAACCAGATGCCTATGGGAAGCCTGCAAGCAGGGAATGAGTACAACAGTACTCTTCCCTCCTGCAGTTCCTAGCAACTGGCATTCTGCAACCAGTTGCATAACATAGGAATGTAGGAAACTACCTTATACAGAACAACTGTCCATCTTGCTTGGTGTTGTCTATTATAAGTGGAGGCAGATGCATTAGGGTGAATGGGCACTGCTTTAGCAACCTCAATCTGCCATGGTCATTGGCTCTGGCTCCACTTATTATTGCTGGTCTCCCTGCCTTTCACCCTAACTGTCCCAATGCGCATCAGCCACCACAGTGGCTCTCCAGGGTTCACATATGAAGTCTTCGCCAGAGCTACGTGTAGGTGCTGGGTATTGAACATGGGGCCTTGGGCCTGCAAAGCAGATTCTCTACCACCAAGCTACCACCCCTCCCCTAAAAGAGCTGCATTTGTATAGCTACTCTTCTGCATATTTTTGGTTTTGCTGGGTCATGAGGTGGGGCAGGAGCTCTCCCGGGTTAGAGTTCCAAGCAACTGAATGCTGTGTCTTTCATATCTGCTTGGCTTTGGCAGAATCTGAGCATATAAAGCCCTGTCTTCAGCCTGTGGCTGGAGGATGTAACAAGTGGGAATGGAAAATCCAGCCGAAGGAGAGATGCATTGAGGCATGCTCTGTGCTGGGGGAAAGGATTTATGTGAAAGAGAAGTCTTCATCGCTTCATAGCCTTCTGTCCCGAATACGTGGACTAATCTTCAGAAACAAAGATGGTGGAGGTGCTTTCTATCATGGATGCAGTGGTGGAATGCTAATCTGAACATTTATTTTCCTCTGACATTTTCGTTTCTTTTGCTTGCTGTTCCTCAAGGGCGTGGGGTGGGGTTGTTAGTGGTTTATTTTGTTCTTGCTCTATTATGTGTTTTGTATGTTTATCTTGTATTTTTATGCTGTGAACTGCCCAGAGATCTACAGATGAAGGGTGGTATACAAATTTAATAAGTAATAGTAAAAGTCATCTCATATTCAGGCTCATGACTATACAGTGTCAGTGCCTTGGCACAGTTCTTGGAGAGGCATAGTTGCTTCTCAGATTGGGAGCTCATGTCAAGGCGGGTTGGCTCCACAGTGTTGAAGCCTGCCGTTGGAATGCAGCGGTGTTTGACCCAACAGGCCTTTGGCCATAAATGTAAACAGTTGCCTCTGGCTCTTGTTCCTTGTGCTAACCATTCTGGCTACGCAGTGCCTCCAAGCTCCAGCTTTGCGTTTGATGCTTGCTTCCCGTCTCTTCCCTAGGTCTGTCTGGTGCTGTTCTCCCAATTTTCCATAAGCAGAACAAGAACCAAATCAAACGTTTTAATCTGCTTGTGTACAGAGATGGTGGTGTGCAGCTTCCAGATGTCGTCATCCGAGTGGCAGGTTACGGGAGCAAGGACTGCGGCAGTGGCAGCAGCTGATGGGATCGAACAGCATATAAAAACACAAACCTTAACTTCTGTCTTTGACTTCCTGTTGACCTCTTCCTGACCAAGAAAGCATGGGAAATGTGAAGGGTATGCGAAACCGCTGTTGGCTCAGGTGACTTCCCTGAACCCAGCCCAGTGTATGGTGTTCTGACCACCTGGCTCCTGTTTTGTGGGCTGGGGGAGGAGGGTGGGCCTGTGGCATGATGGACAGTTCTATATTAAGATAATTATATATTATTGAATAAAAGTTTTAAAAGTAAATGTATGGAGAGTCGTACAGATGGAAGAAGGCATGCAGTGAAGCCTCTGCTTTGGAAGAGGACATATACCATATGGGGTGGTGGCTGGAGGAATGTGTCCTTGTATAGGTCCACAGGACCTGCCACTAGACAGACACAGTTTTTATTACGTAAAACTTGAGAAAGAGCAATGAAGTTTCCTATGAATTCCTCCCATGCGATAATCATTTAGAGTCAAGGCCCCCTCTCCCTAGAATTCCTCCCTGGTCTCTTCCCCAACCCCTAATGCATGGGTAGGCAAACTAAGGCCCAGGGGCCGGATCCGGCCCAATTGCCTTCTCAATCCAGCCCATAGATGGTCCGGGAATCAGTGTGTTTTTACATGAGTAGAATGTTTCCTTATATTTAAAAATGCATCTCTGGGTTATTTGTGGGGCCTGCCTGGTGTTTTTACATGAGTAGAATGTGTGCTTTTATTTAAAATGCATCTCTGGGTTATTTGTGGGGCATAGGAATTTGTTCATTCCCCCCCCCACAAAAAATATAGCCCAGCCCCCAACAAGTCTGATGGACAGTGGACCAGCCCCCTGCTGAAAAAGTTTGCCGACCCCTGCAACAAACCAATCAATATGTAAAATGATTCACGGGATTCAGATATTCTCATGGTTGATTTCCAAAGCAGGTGGTCAAAAAATAAGGGAAAGAAGAAAGAGGGAGAGATGTCCTCCTGCTCATAGTCACTATCCCTGAAAATCAGAAACTGCTTCACAAGTTTGCTCCTGAGTGTCTTGGCATCAATCACTCTTTTTTTTTTAATGTAGCCTCTTTCCTTTGCTTCCCTTGACATCTTATGGCTGATCTATGCATGATGCCTGGCAATCCATGGCTGACCTGTTTGGGGAGTTTGTGCAGATTAAAGTGGAAAGGACCCCCAAAGAGCTGTACATTGCATGCAGCGGTGATGGTGGTGCTGCTGCTGCTGTGCAAGAGGCTGCTTTCCTTCCCTGGGTGGGTTGGTTGGAAGAATATAGGGCACCTAGAAAGCAGGGAAGCAGTCCTTGATCACAAAAAGGGAAGAGCAGAACGCTCCCTCTGCCAGTGCCACATGCTGGACACTTTCACTATTCCCATTTCTCTGTTTCCCCACAACAAGCATACACATAAGATCAGCCATGATCAGTCTCCCGGAGTATGTAATTTGCCTCTCACAAATTAATGTCTGAGCATTCAGGAACTAGCAACAAAGAATGCCAAGCAAGCAGCCTAGAGGGTAAAGCAGTGCCTGGACCATAGGACAGAGAACAGTTTTGGAGGGCTGCTTCCCCTGGTTGTGAATGGTTGGAATAGCCTTATTGTGAAGGAGCTCTTCTTGCTCAGTACTAGAACTCAACCCGATACTGGAATACTAAGTTGCTTCTGAGGTCTGGAACATATGCTGCAGTGCCTTGTTTTTAACTTGAAGGCAATTATTTAAATGAGGGTGGGGGGAGATCCAACTGGATACTGTTTCCCCCCAGTAAAGAGTGCATTACTGCCTCCTTTAACACAGATAGCATTTCACCCTCTCTGTTGTCCAGACACTCCTGTTAATGGATGTGCTTGTGTGTCTATCCACACAAATAAATTAAATATTGTACAGTGGTACCTCGGGTTAAGAACTTAATTCGTTCCAGAGGTCTGTTCTTAACCTGAAACTGTTCTTAACCTGAAGCACCACCTTAGCTAATGGGGCCACCGCACCCCCGGAGCACGATTTCTGTTCTCATCCTGAACCAAAGTTCTTAACCCAAGATACTGTTTCTGGGTTAGCGGAGTCTGTAACCTGAAGTGTATGTAACCTGAAGCGTATGTAATCCAAGGTACCACTGTACTTGTGTTCACTGAGATACAACTTTTGTGATCCTTATTGTGGTGACCCTGTGGTTTTTGCTGTATGTCACTACAAATTTAAAAATGCTTGGCAAGAGCTACAAATGTCACTATAACTAAAATCAGGTAGGTAGCCATGTTGGTCTGACACAGTCGAAATACATAAAAAAATAAAAAATTGTCCAGTAGCACCTTAGAGACCAGCTAAGTTTGTTCTTGGTATAAGCTTCGGTGTGCATGCACACTTCTTCAGATACACTGAACTAAAATGTTTGTTTACACATAACAGTGGACGGTAAGTAAAATAGCTTTATGGCTTGAAATGTCAGTACAGAAACAACAACACCATATGGTTATTTTATTTTTTAAATTAAATTTCTATACTGCCCTTCATTTGAAGATGACAGCAGTTTATGCTGATTTGTGTGGGAAGTTCCTTAAAGATAGAGTAAGCCTACAAGCTTCTTTTGACTGGTGCAGGTCAGAACATGGCAGCTGATAAGGTGCCCTCAGCCAAACTCCAATTGCCGCCCTGGGTTCTAACATTTCTAAAAACATATCTCTGTTTCAGTCCTTGCGTAGCAGTCCTAATCAAGGTTTAAGCACACGTATCTGAGAACCTTGCCACTTGCTTGCTGATGCTGCCCTCTTTTGCATGGGTCATGGCTGTTTTCTGTGCAATCTGGAAACAAGTGGATGTACAACAAAAAGTGGGCCAGTGTGAACTATTACTGTTTGGGATTCTCAATATTCCATTCTACCGTTCCCCACCCCAATTTATGTTCCTCCCTCACATTCTACAATAACTGTTTTCATTCTATCCTCATTGGACAGTTTTGCGGTGTCTCCCCCCTCCCAGCTTTCTTTTTTTATGTATTAAAAAACACTCCATGTTCTAAATTCCATACTAAATGATTGTAATGCACTCTATGTGAGGCTCCCTTGAAGACTACTCAGAAACTTCAACTGGTCCAAACATATTATTGGTTGGGGTTGCTTTTAGAACTCAACCCCTATTCTAAAACAGCTACATTAGCTGCCAATTCGTTTCCTGTCTTAATTCAAGGTTCTCATGTTAGCATTCAAAGCCCTAAATAACTCAGGCCCAAATAGCAAAAAGGCCACCCTGTTCTCTAGAGACCATCTCGGGTGCTAAGGTGGGCAGAAGGGCCCCTCTTCATAGTTCCACTCCTGAGGAAGTCCAGGGGTGGCAGCAGCCCAATAGAAGACATTCTCTGTGGTGTCCCCTAAGTTGTAGAATTCCCTCCACACAGATCTGCATCTGACACCTTCACTATACAGCTTTTAGGGAATGCTGAAAACACACATCTTTAACCTGGCCTATGACACAAGGTGGAGGGACACGGGTGGCGCTGTGGGTTAAACCACAGAGCCTAGGACTTGCTGATCAGAAGGTCGGCGGTTCGAATCCCTGCGACGGGGTGAGCTCCCGTTGCTCAGTCCCAGCTCCTGCCAACCTAGCAGTTCGAAAGCACGTCAAAGTGCAAGTAGATAAATAGGTACCGCTCTGGCAGGAAGGTAAACGGCATTTCCGTGTACTGCTCTGGTTCACCAGAAGCGGCTTAGTCATGCTGGCCACATGACCAGTTCCCTCGGCCAATAAAGTGAGATGAGCGCCACAACCCCAGAGTCGGCCACGACTGGACCTAATGGTCAGGGGTCCCTATGACATTACCTATGACACAAGGTTGATGCGCATTTTCAGAACCCACCCTATTCTGGTGACTGTAATCTGTTTCAACTGTTTTAAATCCTGAATTTCAAATTGCTTTACCCCGCCCTGGGACCTGTTGGTGAAAGGCAGGTAACAAATTAGTGATAACCATAATAATAGAAGCTCTCTTCAAGTGTTGTTCTCCAGAAACTGGTACTAGAGGCTGTGATCCTGTAGGTGATAAATGGCTATTGTGACTAGTGGTCACTGATGGTCTGCTCCTTCTGCATGCATTTTCTAATTTCCTTTTCAAGCTATCTAAGCGAGTGATCACAATTTAAAGGCAAATTCATGGAGGAGGCTGCTGGCCCATGGTGGCTTCCTATGACCTCCAGGTTACAGAGGTGGTAGCATCCTGGTATCAACAGCTGAGGGTCATGAATGGGAACAAATAGGGAGGGCAGCTTTGAACTGCTTAATAGTTTAAAATAAGCAAATCATATTTTGTAGGAAGAGTGCAGCTCTGTATGCCTACAGAGAAGTATGCCCCACTGAGTTCAACGAGGGGATTATTGAAGGTAGCGGGGTTGCTGCACAAGCTGCGCCATGCAACGAATTTCTCTGAGGTGGTTTTGGAGGTCAGCTCTCAAGGGAAGTGAGTTGGAAGTTGGAGGAAGGCAAACAAGCAAAAGAGACAAGGGAGTTTCAGACCTACACTAGAAACTACTGAATGGTCCTCTCTTCACTTTTCCGATCTACGGAGTAAGCGGACGCGGTGAGGTAGTTCCCTCGTCCCGCCCCGTTGCCCAGGCAACGCGCACGAGCTGCGCGACAACACACGGCGCCTAGAGAGCGAGAAAGAGGAAAGTAGTCCCGTCCGGAAAGTAGTCCGTCCCTTAACGACGGGGGGCGTGGCTTCGGCGTGATGTCCGGTTGGCCCTTTGAGCCTCGCTTTAGCTGGCTGGCGGAACGCTCTTCCTGTCGCGCGGGGACGAAGTGCACAGTGAGAGGGAGCTTGTGTCCTTCCGCATAGGAATCACTGAGAAGAGCGAGAGACGCGCGCGCGGCGGCGGCTGAGGCGGGAGCCCAACGCCCTCTCACCCGCCCGACGGAACGAGCCCTCCCTACCCGCGACGCGGAGGCGGCGGCGGGATGTTCAAGAACACGTTCCAGAGCGGCTTCCTATCCGTGCTCTACAGCATCGGGAGCAAACCGCTGCAGATCTGGGACAAGAAGGTGGCGAAGGGAGCTGGTCCTGGCCTGCCTGGCCTGGGGGGCGTTTCTGCGAGAGGGTTTCTAGACCTCATGGCTGCCAGGGGGTTGGCCTTCAAGGGTTGGCCTTCCAGAGCTCTCATCAGGGCTTGTGGCGCCGCCAGGGAGAACCCCGGAGCCAGCCAGCCTCGCTTCCTCCCTCAGGCTTCGCATGCTCGAAGGAAGCCCGAGCCAGGTCTGGGGAACCTCCGGACTCTTTTGGACTACAACTCCCGTCGGCCCCAGCGTCGTATTACTGTGTTTTGTTGGGGCTGATGAGAGAACAATCTGGAGGGCACCTGTTAGGGGAGGGATCCTCTTAGGGGTTCCCTCCTCGTCTATTGCCCCATTTCTTTGGAAGCCCCTCCACTGTCCCTTTGGGCCCCGACATCTTAGGGTGGTCTAGCAGTGCTTCATGCTTGGTGGTCGCATTTCCAATTGACCGGAAGCAGAAAGCCTCATTTTCCCTTCCTACTAAGGCTGAAAAGAGCCCTGTTGGATCAGACCAAATAGCTTTGCAGCCTGTTTCCCTCAGTGGCTAAGCAGATTACTCTCTAGGCCATAACTTCCCCAATTAGGTGCCCTCCAAATGTTTTGGATGCCAGTTTCCGTCAGGCCTAGGCAATGTGGCCAGTGGTAATGGATGGTGGGAGTTGTACCACATAATGTAGTGATGGTCTCTGACTTGGGCAGCTTTAAAAAAGGATTAAGCTGAATTCATGGCAAATTAGTCTAGCAATGACTAATAGCTGCAGTGGTTGTATACTTTCTCCACTATAATACCAGTTGCTAGGAACTGCAAGTGAACAGAGTTCTGTTGTTTTTATGTCCTGCTTGCGGGCTTTCCATGGGAATATGGTTGGCCATTGTGAGAACAGGATGAAGCCTGCACTTCTAATTCAGAAGTATGTCTTCCTGGTAGGGCTTTCAGATGCTATTTGAAGCAAGAAAGTCACTCTGCTTAATTGAGTGATGTCTTATTTCATTCTCACCTTCTAGGTGCGGAATGGCCACATCAAAAGAATTACAGATAATGATATTCAGTCATTGGTGTTGGAGATTGAAGGGACCAATGTCAGGTAAAGAGGAACCACTGTCTATGCTTTCCTAATGTCCCATTGAGAATTAGACGTTGAAAAGCATTGTGGGATTGATTCCCAGCTCCAGTTTCCTCACAGAGATTTCTCCATCAAAACCACGCCAGCGTATAGTAACTATGGAAACAGCTCATTGCTCCCATCCTTGGTAACGACGAGTCTGGGATTGGAGGAGCCCATTGTGGCAATTTATCTGTTGTTATGCTTTGAATGGGCTCAGGCCAGAAAGGATTAGTCTCCCATGTGGCAGGATCTTTCCCTACAGCTGCTGGGATGGAGAACCTTTCTCAGCCTGAGAGCTGTGTTCCATGGTGGGTAAACTTCCAGGGAATGCTAGAGGTAAACCTGGGCATACCAACAGAGTTGACTCTTAGTAGAGCCGGATACCTTCCAACCATGCAAAAGTTAAGAGTTTCTACACAAGCTTTTCTCAATTTTCAATTGAGGCATGGAAGAGGTATTGTCGCAGATCATATAATGCATAGGATGCATTCCTGACAGGCAAAGGCTCTTGAGGGTGCAGAGCAGGGTCAGTGAGGGTTTGTGGCCTGGAGAGAGTCCCAAGGGTTGGATGAGAAGGTTAGAGGGCCACATTTGGTCCCTGGGGCTGAGTTTCCCCAATCCTGTTCCATAGGGAGGCAGAAATATTAGTATATAAGCTTTTACAGAATCCTGAAATTCTTGTAGAACTATTTCAAACAAATGGGTTCTTCTGATGTGGATCCTGCACCTGAATTTTGAAGCCCTGGGAGATGAGATGCTCTCAGAAGGCCTGCTTCTCCTGCAAGTCGTGCAGTCTTGCTCATTCTGTTTCTCTCCCCCACAGTACCACATACATCACGTGTCCTGCTGACCCAAAGAAGACGCTGGGGATCAAATTACCCTTTCTGGTGATGATAATCAAGAACCTGAAGAAATACTTCACCTTTGAAGTACAGGTTAGTTCATGGAGCTAACACAGCAGGTCCAGAACATGACAGCATTAGTGGATAAAGTCATTGATCTTCCCATCTAAAGTCATGAGATGGTTGTTCCTATTGTATAAAAGGTGACTTGCTTAGAGCTACTCAGTCTCTGAGATCCATCTGTTACTCCAACCCTCAGTTCAGCCTTACTGGCAGAGTTCCTCTCCAAGCACTTCAGTCAGGTCCTTGCCTAGCCTGACACTGCTTATTCTGCAGGCCCCTCCCTCCAAGGGAGCTGAAGGCAGACTGCCTAGTATTCTTGTCAGTAAGGTTAGGGGACTGCAGGCTTGACATCTGCAGCGCCCCCCTTTCCAACAGTGGTGTGTCTTTCTGTGTTAGGTGTTAGATGATAAAAATGTGCGCCGACGGTTCCGTGCCAGCAATTACCAGAGCACCACCCGTGTCAAGCCTTTCATCTGCACCATGCCTATGCGCCTGGATGATGGCTGGAACCAGATCCAATTCAACCTCTCTGACTTCACTCGACGAGCATATGGTACCAACTACATTGAAACCCTGAGAGTCCAGGTAAGGAGCTGTGCGTTCTGACAGCTGTGACACTTGCATTTCAGTTGCTGATTTGGGTGGTTGCCCTTGTGAAGAAAGAGCCATTGTGGGTTCCTGCTTCAGTCTCTCCATAGCTAGCGGTGGCAACTGCTGGGGTCTTCAGTTAACATGGGGGAGATCAGCATTCAGAGTTAACATTGGAAATTCTAGGCCCACAAGTGTCAATCAGCAGATTTGACTGTTTTCTTTTATCCCTGGGCCTGATCTCTCTTTAGAGGTTGTTCTGAAACACATGCATTGTATATATGTATGTTAGTATTTATATATAACAAATTTTACCAGTCATGAAACCCAAATCTGAGACTGTACCAGAATGACTTCCTAGCTGATTCTGTTTATAGCGAAATGGAATAGCATCCATTTTGTGGTGGGGGGGGGGCTGGTAGATGTCAGGCTGCTTTGAAATGTCTGCTGCTGAAACACCCTTCTTGGACATGCTTGACTTTTCAGATCCACGCAAATTGTCGCATCCGCAGAATTTATTTCTCTGACAGACTCTACTCTGAGGATGAGCTTCCTGCTGAGTTCAAGCTTTATATCCCAGTCCAGAACAAGGCCAAGGTGAGCAGCTGCTGGAGGATTGGGGGGAGCAGGAGTTTGCATTTTAAAAAGCGCTTGTTAAGCTAGTTGTGGGAGCAGAGATGGCTGGAGTGGAGCACTGGATTTGGAGGGCAAGAATGCATCCTTATCTTCCACCCTCCTCAAGCCAAGTCTGACAGGTTGGCTGCTGACTCATCAAATGACCCACTTTTGCCCACACAATTTGAAATCAAATAGCATAGGCAAAGGCACAGCCTGTAAAGTGCCAACTTTCAGCTAACCTTGTGAAGTCAATGTGCATAAAAAGCCCCAACAACCAGATGATCGCCTGAGTTGCGAAGCCATGGGGGCACAGTTCTTTGCATGCAGCTTTGCAGCTGCTGCCAATTCTTCTGATTGGTGCTACATTTTTACCTGCCCCTCCCCTGAAGTCCTATCTCTGTAGGAAACATGGACATGACTTGGTCAAAATGGCCTCATGGACCAAACGGGTGTCTGGGGGCCTAACTAGGCCCCCGGGCTGGAGGTTCCCCACAGCTGCTGGAAGTGAGGGCAACTGATGCCAAGAAGAAATCAGCTAAAAGAGCCTAATGCATGGACTGCATGGAAACTTAGAGATGGCCGCTTGCAGCATAATCTAGTGTTTTATTTAGTAAGCATCTTACACCACTCCTTAGCTGTCAGGTTCACAGAGCCACTGATACACATTCAAACAACATATGCTGCAATACAGCATCACAACAAAGTGGAGCAGATAAATGTCCCAATGTTAAAACCTATAAATTAGTTGATCGTAAAAGGTCTGCACCTGGTGCCTAAAGGTGAGTCTCTCTAAGGAGTGAGTTGTAAAGAAGGAATGCTATGAAAGTTGAGCCTTGGGAAATTGGATTTCAGGTGTCAGTTCAGCTGTGTTCTAGCAGGGGGCCTTGGACAAATCTCTTGTCTCATGCACATGCACACACTAGCAGAGAGCCTGCTGGTGAGGGATATTGCTGCAATAAGAGAGATCTGAATATCCTTTGAATGAATGTGAACTTTTGAATAACTGTCTTTCTCTGCATCTTTCCCCCTGCAGCAATGATGTCACATTGGGAAACACACTGAGAGAGACACTGTGAAGAGAGGTGGAAGAGTTTGTTTTTTTTAATTAAAAACAAAATTTAATGTTGATTTACATAGGGTAACTTTATTTAATAAAAGTTGGTATCTAAAATGCTGGGACACAGGACAACTAACCATGTCATTGTTTTGTGTGAGCGAGATGATGCACGATCAAGCTTGCACTTTAAAATCAACCCCAGACCAAACTTGAGTTATGGGGCTTGATCCTGAGTGCATGCAGACAACTCTGTTGGAGAGCAGTTTTGAGATCCTTGTGCTCCCCGCCCCCCTCGGATGCCAGTGGTTTTTCTTCTTTGCTGTTCATATCTTTTTTCATGTATGCTCCAAATACGTGTGGACTCCTCCCCTTCTGGAAGCTGCTATTAAATATTTGATTTTCTTTGTAAGGCTGTTCTTGGTTGCTGCATGCTGAGGGAGGCCTTATGCATCACAGGCTCCCTTGCAGGTGAATTGATTCCCTGGTATTGTGCCTGGCCTGCCTTGTCCCCTTCATTGTCAAGTGTCAATGTGTGTCTCCTGTTTGTGTGCCAAGGAGGGATGGTAGCCAAAGTTCTGAACTGTCAGATCTGATTTCTTGGGCATGAACCTCAGTAGAATCCCCTTCCTCTTTCCCGGTCATGTGGTGTGCAAATTCACAGTTCAGTGCACGCAGCTGATGAAGGGAACCGGGAGCATGTTTTGCCCCCTTGAAAAACAAAATTCTGCCTTGGTGCTTTTAATGACTTCTGTAAAGTGGGCAAGGGAATGGCTGCATCTGAAGCTTCTCTTGGAAAGGCGAGAGCGGAAAGCCTGAGCATAGGGAGATTTGACAAGGCTGGCTGCCTTTCCTTGCTGGTGGCATCAGCCCAAGGAAGGGGCTGGGAAATCTGGGCTAAGTGTCCTCTGGGGGGGTGGGGGCGCTTTCCAGAAGCCTCAGCCTTACAGATATTGTTACTAAACTTATTCCCCTTGCTTCACCAGGTCCCAGGGTGGGTTACAGCAATTGACAATTCAGTATTAAAGCAATTAATGCAAATTACAGTCACAATAATAGGTGGGTCCTCCAAACACACATCTCTGGCATCAAAACAGGTGTGTCTTCATAATTCCCTGAGACTAGAGTGAAGGTGCCAGGCTCATCTCTGTGGGGAGGGAATTCCATAATTTGTTGAACTCCCATCAGCCTCAGTAGGCATGGCCAATAATGAGGGAGGATGGGTGTTGCAGCTGTGGAACATCTGGAGGACAACAGGCTATCTACCCCTTCTCTAAGTAGGGTGGGGAGAGGTTCACGTTGCACCTAAGAAGTACCTCTTCTAGACCTTTGCCCTTTTTGAGTTTCAAACTTAAGCAGGGGAGGTGCTCCCATGAGTCTCCATCTGTCAAAATGCAAGTGTGGGCAGAGTTGCCACCCAGCTTGCCTCGTGATGCCCTTTATCTTCACTTCCTCCACTTAGCTTAAAATGAGTGACCTAAAATAACTGGCACTCTGAGCTGAAGGATTGTTGACAGTCTGTACTCAGTGAGCACAGGTAGTCTTGTTGGCTGGTCTTTCAGACCAAAAGCCAAGAGTGGGCAGGAGGCTAATACATTTGTTAGGATCAACCAAAACATCACAAATTGCTTTAGAGATGGCCAGAATGTTTCCATTCACAAACACACGTGAGGAAGTTGTGCAGCGGTTACTGTAAATCCTGCAACACTAAATTGTGTACCTGTCTGATGATGTGGCTGGACCAGAATAGATTAGCTTGAAGAACAGCAACAGAAGCCCCCTCCCTTGGTTTTGTCCTAAGGAGAGCACCATGACTGTAGCAGTGCCTACCAACAGGCCTCCAGCATGCATGTGGTGGTGGTGTTCCTTTTACTTCCAGCAGATGTTGCTGTTGTGTTTCTAAACTCTGTAAAGTACACTGGTTAATGGAGGAGCAGCCCTGAAAGGTCAGAATCATGGGCAGTTCTAGGGCCTTGCGTTGTAAGGCTTGCCTTCTGTCAGACCTTGGGGTGTTGAAGGTACATGGATGAAGAGGTTTCTGCATTGACTGCTTGACTAGTGGTGACCTATGGAGCTCTTGTGGCTAACATGGATTTCCTCTTTAAGGAACCCTAGCAAAAACTATGTCAATCCAGTAAAAAAAGGAGCAGCTCACAGCTCCTGCAGTTAGTAAAAAATAGCCCTTTTATGTCTCCGAGTGACTTATAGCACTAGGGTGGGGAGACTGGTAAGTACATAAACCTTGGTTAGCTGAGAATTTTAATGGTGTGGAAGTTGGGGGGAGGCATTGTGAGGGTCTTGTCCCCAGGTGAAGCAGCTGTGGACTTCCCTAGGTGGACAGATTTGACAAGTGACTGTTTTTGCTTTTATTCGGTGTCAAGTCCTAGATTAGTCTCTAAAGGTAAGTCCTTCCAGGGCAGTGGAGGTTTTAATAGCTGAAAAGCTTCCACATGCTGATAATTTGAGGTGCCATCCCTCCTCCAAAAGAACCAGGCCCTCCTGTTGCAATGCCAGACCCACCTTCAATTGTCGCCAATCCCTGGAACAGAATGTGGCAGTTTTCCTCTGCATTGCAGCATTGAGAACTTGGTTGTTCTATCTCCTGCCAATGTTCTGGATAATCCACTCAAGATATCTCCTTGCTGGAGATGCTGCCTCGTCACCATATTTGGAGAGGGAGCAATTTTCTCCCAGCCTGCAGACACAAAAGCACCTGCTCCTTTCTACCACAGTTCTTGCTCAGTTCTCTTCTTGGGGCCTGCTGGTTGTTGGGGTATACCTGCAGACTGCATGGGTCAGTCTGGGCAAGTGGAAGAATCCCACTGTCCCAACATTAAATCTGTCTGCAAGGAGTGAGCACTGTTTCTAAGGGGCCCCGTTAGCCAGAACAAGTGGAGCAGATATGCCTGTGGATGCGCACAAGGCACCAATTGTCCTATCTGGTGTTGCAACTCTCTCACAGGGCAGCTCCATCTCAGCAGCTTCTCACTTCCTGGCCCCTCCCCACCCCCTTCATTCACTGGACAGCAGCCAGCCACAGATGGCCAGCCAAGCTGGGATGCCCCTACTCTCCTTTTGTCAGATTGCCCATGTCTTAAGAGGCAGACAGTGCCCGCTGGGTAGGGGCTCTTTCATGTGCAGGAGAGGGAATAAAGGGGGTCTTTATTGCTCAGTGGCAGTGCATGAGCACAAGGGTCTGGTGTGCTATTTTCTGCTGTAGGCACCAGGCTTGCTTGGATGGCAGAGATCCTCTCTGAGGAGGGGGAAATGACAAAGGCTGCAAGTGAAAAGAGGGAGCTGTGGGCAAGGAGCAGGATTCAGCCCCAGCCAGCAGGTGTTGGGTTTTGAATTTCCCCAAAGCCAGAGATCCCTCTTCAAATAAAACTACTATCTTGGAAGGGTTTTGCTCCTAACAAGGCAGCACAGCCCTATGAAGGTGTCTGACTGTACTGGCCCCAGGAGCTACACACCAGGCACTGGTTATCTGCCTGCAAAGCTATAGGCTTAGGGGCCCAGGACTCTGCCTGTGCTGCAGACCTTCCTGACTCTGTTTGGTGAAGCCTTTGGCATTCAGGCACCTTAAGCCCTAAGTTGGCTGAGTCCTTTGCATGCAGACTAATGGCGACCCCCTTGACATTGCTCCACAAACAAAATCTTACTGTCTCGCCTGCCATTTGCTGACTTGCACTAGTGATGAGTCAGAGGGAACAGACAGGCTGTTCCTTTGGGCAAAATCTTCCTAGGAGATGGGAGGCAGGTGGTTGCTGAAGCCATGCAGAATCGGCAAATCCAGCTGAAGCAGTTTCTGCCTCCCTCATCCAAGTGGGATTCAAAGGCAAAGAGATGCTGCCTCTGCAAAGGGTGTAGAAGTTGCACCAAGCAGCTGGCATCATTGGGATGGGAAATCACCAATCTGTTTAAGGCTGCTTGTCCCAACTGTCCATACCTTGATTTCATCCATGTGACATTTCTTTAACTGTTTCTCTTTTGAATGATAGTCATATTTTAAAATCTCAGCAGGCCAGTGTACAATAAAAAACCCTGGTGCCTTTATACTATTTGCTATTAAAATGGATTGGCAAAGTCAACGGCCCATTGCCATTGCTTCATTTAGTGTCCTAGCACTTAGTCTCCAAATAACAACTTTTTAAAATCCTGTGTTGCCTGCAGTGGTTGTGCCTCAGGACAGTGGCGTAGCGTGGGGGCTTCAGGGGGGGCCGGCCGCACCGGATGCAACATCTGGGGGGGGCGCGCTCGCACTCGCAGCTCTCTGCCCCTACCTGGCTCACTCACTCACTCACTCTCACTGCAGTGCTGGCTGTGTGAATCCAATCCGAGCCGCCGGGTCGCCGCCCACTGTGGAGGGGGGGGGTGCCAGGCGTGCGGTGCAGAGAGAGGGGGCGCAAATTACTTGCCTTGTCCCGGGTGCTGACAACCCACGCTACGCCACTGCCTCAGGAGGATTGTTAGTGGCAAAAGATATCTGTGCATTATGCTACACAGCCTGCTGTCCTCAAGATGTTTTGGACTACAATTCCCATCAGCCCCAGCATAATATGACCATTCTGCTAGACCATCTTGCTGATGGTGGTGGGGAAAACAGGCTGTTCAGCTGCAGGTCAAACACCCCTGCTCTGTCCCTTTGTCTGCTAGCTGATTTGAAAGTGCTGCCTCCATAGGAATGATGGGAGTTGTAGTCCAAAACCTTTGGAGGACACATGGCTAGAGAAGGTCTAGTTGCTATAAGTATGCTAGTCAGTAGTTTACAATCATGCCACAAAGGACCAATGATCGTGCACAAACACATTCCGCGAAGAACAGGAATCAATTTTGGGACAGAATCACAACTGCCCAGCTCAAATACACATCATAACCAGTGCTGAGTGTTTCCCTGCAGAAGAAGCAAAACCTCAAGCATCCACACTGCATTTAGCAAATTGGGTAGCAATTAAGTGCCTAATTTTGTGCTATAAATTGATTGACTGGAAATCAATGCACCTTTTTGCTGTGGCTGCAATCTTCTAAGCAAGCCAGTGGTCCTTGGAGAAGTGCTCTTGGAATGATCCTGTTGAGGCTTTCATGTAAATTATATTCTGTTGGAATCAGGTGAACCATTTTTCCGGAACGCATCAAAGCTGGCTGGTGTGGACATTTTTTGCTTCTATAAAGAAAAGTACTTGGGTTGCAGTGTGGAGAGGATCATTTGACAGGCAGGCACAGCAACAGAACATTTTCTACAAGGCCAGTTCCACTCAGCTCATCTGATGGGAAGTGTTGGGGCAGGACATGCAATTCGCGGATATAGTCAAAGCCCCTGGGCATGCTCTTAATGAGCTTTGTTCCAAAGAGCTACTGTTCCCACAGCAGCAACAGGAGGAAGGGAAGGAGGTGCTGTTATCAAATAGCCCATGATCTCACATCCTCTTCTTCAGATGGTCAGAGTTCACAGCACAACAGAAGCAGCGTTTCAGGAGGCAGAATCAATAATGAACGTATCTTATCAGCCTCCTAATGGGGTCAGGCTCATGGCTCAGTGCCTTCCTGGATGGAAAGAAAAATCTAATTTGCTTGGCAGTTTCAGGAAGGCAGAAGCAGCAGCTGTGATGCAGAGCAACAAGAAGGCTTTAATTCTGATGTCTCCAAAGCAAAGCTTGATGGGCAGAGAAGCCATCACTGAAGGTGGAGGGGGCAGGGTAGGGTGCCAAAGCTCAGCCGCTGCTCAGCCCAGCTGTGCAATCTGGACTGTCCCAAGTTTCTGTGCACTGTTCTGAGAGGTCCTCTTTCTGAGCACAGCCAACAGGACTTGGGCTTCAGGAGAATGTGGTCAGCAAATCTTGCAGTTCTCAAGTCACTTCTGTAAAGTGCTACATGTGTTGACAGTGTGTAGCAGCAGTAGTAGCAGACCCCCCAAGTGTCCCTATTTTCCAGGGACGTCCATAATTTAGAGAAGCCGTCTCAGTTTCTTATTTGATCCCAGAATGCCCCACTTTTCCTTAGGATGTCCTATTTCCATGGAGAAATGTTGAAGGGTATGAAGTTATCCGACCCTTGAGCCCCCTGAAGGCAGTCCTCTGTAGTGAAGTTTTTTTAAAAATGTTTTATTAAGTTTTTATATATGTTGGAAGCTGCCCAGAGTGGCTGGGACAGCCCAGTAAGATGTGTGGGGTATAAATAGTAAAATTATCATTATGGACTGGGACATCCCTATTTTCATCAGAGAAATGTTGGAGGATATTAATAATAATAATAAATAATAAATAATAAATAATAAATAATAAATAATAATAAAATAAAATAAATAACATGCGCCTATAATAAAAGTGAGCCCTGTCTGTTCTTTAGATGATCTTACTCTGTTTTATTATATTTTTTGCTTAATGTTTATGTTCACACTGGGACATGGGTGGCGCTGTGGTCTAAACCACTGAGCCTAGGGCTTGCCAATCAGAAGGACAGTGGTTTGAATCCCCGCGACGGGGTGAGCTCCCGTTGCTCGGTCCCTGCTCCTGCCAATCTAGCAGTTCGAAAGCACGTCAAAGTGCAAGTAGAGAAATAGGTACCACTCCAGCGGAAAGATAAACAGCATTTCCGGGCGCTGCTCTGGTTCTCTAGAAGCGGCTTAGTCATGCTGGCCACATGACCCGGAAGCTGTATACTGGCTCCCTCGTCCAATAAAGTGAGATGAGCGCCGCAACCCCAGAGTCGTTTGCGACTGGACTTAACGGTCAGGGGTCCCTTTACCTTTACTTATGTTTACAGCTATAGTTGTTCTGAAAGGAGCAGCATCCCATGAAGTTCCTCATTTCAAGTACGTTTTCCGCAACCTTACAATCCAATTCTTCACATTTTTTTCAAGTTTCTCATCAGGGTCCTGTTAAGCACTCAACCCTTTCCTGATGGCTGAAAAGTTCCAGAGGCAACACTTCAGGGTTTCCTTTCCTTTACATGCAAAGCCCTGGTTGTATCTTTGATATTTGCTTTATTTATAGCTATGCAAACAGAGCTTACTGGAAGCAGATCAACACCAGGTTAGCCAATCCACTTGCCCTGCGTCAGAGATCTGCACCGAAAGCTTGACCTTCAGGCTTCAGCCAACTCCCAGCTCCAAATGCTTTCTTGGTCTCCCTCTCCTAACTGGCTCCAAAGCAGAGTTTCTCTGCCCTGTTCCTCTTGGAGGGGTGGGCACATTACAGGCCACAGGCCACTGCTAGAGAGGAATTCCCAACTATCCTGGGCTTGGTTATACCTCTGACCAAGATGGACAAACTCAGAAGACCGCTTTGAGGGTATTTACAACATTGCCTATGCTTATTTATTTATTTGCCTCTTCATTTTCCAGTTCCTTTCATCCTTCCAATTGGCTAAAATATTCCCTCCCTCTCCAGCTACAAAGTATATCAGACATCCAATGTTAAATCCTCATTGCAATCAGGCTGTAAATGATATAGTAGTAGTAATAGTAGTAATAATAATAATAAAATTAATAATAATAATAATAATAATAATAATAATAATAATAATAATACAGCTTCTTTTCACCAAATGTTCTAAAAGGCTTTGGGTATTGGCTTTTCGTTAACCAATATATTTTAAAATGTTATATACGGCCACCAGTGCACAAAAAAGTGTCCCTTTTCTTTAACCCTTGGTTACGTGAATCTTTTGCAACAGCTTTTTGGCCAGTGCTTTTTCCCAAATTTTGTTGTGCCATTTTGGAATATTCAGGCCCTTTAAAATCTTCCCCAAACCAGCAGATCCCTGCAGGTATCAGAAGAATTTTAATAAAGAAGTTATTTTAATAAAGGTTACAACTCCTGTAACGATGTGGAGCAATACTAACTCTGGAGTTTCAACAACAACAGCCCCCCCCCCAGTAAAGTTTGATAGTTCTTTGAAAATGAAACCCTACCATTGTAAAGAAACCCTCAGCCTCTCCAACATGGTATTGTCCTTAGATGCATTAATGCATGGGATTCTCAGAGCAAGATACCGTATTTGCAAGCTTTTCAATATCATTTCTCTGTACTTTGAGGTTGATTTATGGGAGAAGTTGTGCCCTTCGGCAGTGTCTGTTAATTTGGGGGTTCATACCTGCCTCTCTCCACCTTTAGCCACCACTTTTCTGTCAGCACATTTGGGGAATTTTCAGCTCAGAGCAACTGAAAGCCATTACCCAAGAGTCATCAGCATTCATCTTGAAGTCTGCTGTTGATGCTAAGTCAGGAGTGACAGTGAAGGACATCTGATTTCACATTGATGTTGTGGGAGGAATGCAAAGATTTGTACCATCTGTGTACATTTGCTCTGCAACAAGCTTACTCTGAAACCTCCTTTAGTAGGTGAGATATGTCAGACCACCAACGTTTTAAGCTTATAAAGTTTCGTGTGGGTTTTACATTTTGTATTATATTGCAAATCACACTGAGTTTATTTTCTGAAAAAAGTGACTAATAAAAGCAGTAAATAGTAGTAGTAGTAGTAGTAGTAGTAGTAGTAGTAATAATAATAATAATAATAATTTAGGTTGTCCTTTCATTAAAATCACTATTGATTATTTTAATGGGCTTCTCACATCTTGAGTCCCATCTGCTAATTAAAAGTTATATAAGCACCCTGTTTTGAAACTATGTAAGTTGAAGCATTTGTTAAGGACAGAGATGTGGGCCTCCAGATTTTGTTGGACTTGGACTATGTGTTATGAATTGACACATTAAAAGAAGGATTTGCAGGCCAACAAATCATCGAAAAAGAAAAAAAAGCATTGGATTTGCTCTAGTTACAGTGTATTTTCCAATGTTTGGAAGGAAGCTTTAGTTGATGACATCATGATGGGCTTTGCACCCCACAAGAGCTGCCCAAGGGGCTTTTCAAGACCACCTGCTGTTGGCTAATGTGTCAAGCAGGGTGCTGGATGCGATGGGCCTTTGATCTGATCCAGCTGCAGGGCTCTTCTTACAGTCTTAAATAGAAAGTAGGGACCAAAAGTGGGGGAGCACATTACAAACATGATTGAGCACAGAATCATGTGGGTTTGTTCTTGCTAGGCTTCCAACATTCTTCCATCGTCATGGGAAAGTAAGAGAAACTTGTGGTTTTTCACTGGAGATTTCCACTTGCATCTTAAATTAATTGTTCTGCCAATTCAGAAAGAGCCATTTGGCTTTCGGGCAATGCATTTGTTAATGATTTCACTGCCTTTTTCATTAGCTACTTTTGCATTAGCAGCTGGAGGCATTTGTCCTTACAGCTTCCAGAATTATTTTCTTAACAGTAAGAAAGAGGATGTGGCTTATAGGAGAGCCCTTTGTTAGAATCACGATCCCCAAAATTGCAGGCAATAAGCTTCAGACAGCAGTGCTAGGTAGAAGCACCTTGTTTAGCAGAACATGTTTCACCCATAAGCCGTCTTCCTCACAGGCAAAAGCTTTCCTTGTGACTTATGCTGGTATACCCAGTTAAAACAGCTTATTCAAGTTTCCAGAGATTCTGTCTTCATGTGGTAAATTGCACGTGCAAATACAAGATTGCGGCCTGACTCTTTGGCTTCCTGTCTCTCGCAAGCTCAGTATGACATTGAGGGTCATGATATTGTCTCATGTCTCTTGAAATCAGAGGCAGGGCTTTTAAGGAGAATTTTGAGCAGCACAGCGGTAGAGTGATTGCAGTGTTTGTGCCTCACACATGCCACAACAACACACCTGTGCATTTTGCATGTGTGTGCATAACATACTCCTTCTCAGAGCCACTGTTTATGACATACAGAAGACATCACTGAACAGCAGAACTGGGATTTGACAGCACTAATGCAGAAGCGTCTTGTGTTCAAGCTGTACACAGCAGGTGTCATGAACTCTAAGGAAACTTCATTTGGAGTCAAGGCTATAAGAAGAATGAAGAGCAAGAGAATGGACAATCCAGATGAACCCACACACACACACACACACACACACACACACACACACAGTACTCAGCATCCCTGTTTATATATATTTTGGCATCACCACCCTCACTGTATCATGGACAACTTCACACAACTTATCAGGAAAGCAGTCCCCATGCAGAATTATTTCATGAATATTGGAAACATTGGTGAACACACTGTGGAAAGTCCATTGCTGGACCAAACACACTGGAAAGTCTATTGCTGGACCAAACACTTTGGAGGCCCCTAGGCAGTCGAAATCTCCCTTGCAAATTATTTCCTAAGAAAGCTTGATTATAATTTTCAAGATCAAATCAATATTATTTTGAACTGGTGTTGCAGGGCCCCTCAGCCGGTGTCCACTCTGCTTATTTGGTAATCTGGCACTGGAAAAGTAGCAGTGTAATCTGTGGGGAATGTCTTTGGCATGGGGAGGAAAAGGAGGACTGCTTGACCAGGGTTTAGGTCCCAGGGAATACTGGAAGACACACATCTCACATTATCCTCCATCACTTCCTTTTTTCGTCAGCTAACATTATACGTGTTTTGTAGAGCTCAGATTTTGAACTGCACAAATGTTTCCCTTTCTAACTGTGCCTGGCCCTGGATCTGCCTGCTTTGGGTCTGGCTGGTGGACACAGCAGCTTCCGAGTCATTCCTCCTAAACCCATCCTAAACTCTGCTTGAAGGGCAGAGCCTAAGGTTTACAACATAACCTGTCCTCCTGCTCCTCCTAAGCTACCCTGCTTCCCACCAGTTCTGTGTTAAAGCAAAACTGAACTGCCAGCCCAGTTAGCTTTTGCATAGAATTGTTTCAAGGGTGGGTGGGTAAGTGGGCTCTTGCCCTTACATGCTCAGTAGCCATTTGCTCCCATCCAAGCTAACACTGCTCAGTGATTGCTGAACTCCTTGCAACTTCCCTACTGATACTGTCAACCGTTCGGCTTCACACCCACCTGCCCAATTCAGCTCTCCTCCAGATATAGCTTGGGGTGATGATGATGATGCCATAGCAGAGGCACCAGGAACGTCCCAGTCTTCCTAGCTGCTTCCTGAAGTCACGTCTCAAGTGGGCACAGCTGCACCGCTGCTAGGCCAGGAAGCCAGGGCAGGAGCAAAGCATCTGCGACTGAAGCTCATTTCTCCTGACCTCTGGGTTAATGAATGCACACAGAGACAACAGAGGGAACCCTGTTCTCGAGGTGGACAAAGAGAAGCGGCCACTGGCAGCTGCCGGGGTAGTGTTTATTATGCAGCAACTGAACACAAGTGGTAGAGGCGGCACATATAAAACTTGTCGGCAGAAGACAGGAGCCAACCAGGGTGTGGTGTGTGCACAGCACAGGGGAGCAAGGTGCAACCTGGCACCTGTTGCCTTAGTGGCTTTTGTGTGTGCGGAGCAAAAGCCACCAGCGAGAGCCATCAGGGATTGCTACCTAAGAGGACCCAAAACCAAGGCCTTCTCTACAGCAGGAAGATGCAGACCAAAGTGCCCCTGGTCTATGTGTGTGGAAGAACCTGCTTCCTTTTCAACAAGGAAGTGCATGTAGGGCAAGCATACTTTGTTATTTTTATTATTAGATTTATTGCTACCCCTTCACCAGCAGGTCCCAGGGCAGGTGATTTAAAATTGAAACCAGCTAAAACAGATTACAGTCCCAGGAATAGTGTGGTTCCCCAAAAGACCTATCTCAGGCACCAGAGCCCAGACATCCACCCCATTCTTAGCCATCAGCATCACTGGTGGCTTTGCAGGAGACACACAAGGTGGGTGTGGAAGAGAATATTCCCTTTGGCATTATAATCTCCACAAAATGATTAACGCACAACAGATACCTAACTAAAATGGCAATTCTGGGAACAAAATGGGAAAACCCAGAGCTACAGGCAGACATTATCCTATCGAAAACACAACTTTTAAAAAGAAATAGACGCCACAGAAAATTGCTGAAAGCGCACTTGGAGGCAAAATAAGTTCCACGCTTCAAAACCTAAAGGTCAGCACAAATGTTGTGGTTTATTGGCAAGCTGTGAATGTTTTATTTTTTTGGTAGTTCTGAGCATTGAAAATTAATTGGCTTTTCAGTCTTTGCACTTAGGAGATGCACCAATATATTCAGCCCATCGAAGGCACGCTCCGAGAACAGCAGGCTGGCCCTCATCCCCACAGCAAAGCTGGGGTTTCATTTTCTCTTGCTGTTTTAAAGTTTCGGGGTTCAACCGTGTCTGAAGTTCTACTTGTGACCTGGTGCCCCCCTTTTCTTCTTCTTCTTTTTTTGCACATGACTCTGCTTTGCTCCAATCAATGTAAAAGCAGGAGACAGCTTGTTGTGGTTTTAGAATGGAGGGGGAAGAGAAAGTCGGTTTGGATGAAGGGCAGGGCTGGGGGAGACTGCTTGGGTTCAGGCCACAACCCCCACCCCACTACCACAGAGATGTCAACACTCACAGCAGCAAGTTTTACACCAGTGTATGCACAAAATTAGGCTCATTTTGCCAAGTCAGTCAACCTAGATATTGGATGACTTCTGCAACAACAATAGAGGAAGAGGGAAGAGTTGGGGCCAGGACCCCAAGTGAGGATCAGGAGGAAAGAAGCAGATGCTGCCAGGCCTGGCCTGAACACGAGAACCTGGGTGCTCTTAAGAAAGGCAAAATGGTGTGTCTTTTAAACAACAACTATTTGATGTGTTCTGGAGCTCACTTTTCTGGAAATAACATATTCAGGACAAATTGAGCTAGGCTTGAGCAAGGGGCTGAAGAGGGTCTCTCCAAGTAGGGGTGGTTTTGCTTTCTTCATGCAGACAGCCAGGTTTATATGTGGACTCCCACCCACCCACAAAAAACCCCCCAAAATTATGTGCAATTGCTTATGCTGCATCATTAATTCTGCTTCCAAAGCTCCAGGTTTTCAAAAATACATGTAATTATTATTAAAGAGAGAAATAGTGTAGAGATAAGAGGCTAAAAAGCCTATAGGAGGGCAGTGGGCAGGAACAGGGCCTGTGGGGCAACTCCTTGGCATGGGGGTTTCCCTTTTCAGAATCAAGGAGATTGTGTTCCTGTCATTGTAGAGAAGACTGAGGAGGGCAATCATGTTTTAAATACAAATGAGAAAGGGAGGGGGGATGAGAGAGGATTCTCAGTCTGCTCAGCTTCAGAGATTCAGAGAACAGGAAGACAAGCCACAATATGGTGCTAATTTCAAGCATAAAAATATTAATATCTGTAAAGCTGAGAGGAAAACACCTAGAGAAGCCTCAGAAAGGGAAAAGAGCCATTAAATTAGATCTCCAGTGATTAGGGAAGGGGTAGGGGGTTCTTTGCTCTTTGGTCCTCATTACCATTGACAGAAGCAGAATAAATGATCGTACAAGCAGGCCCGCTTAATTTGTATAACATGTACAGGTTACAGAATCCTTCCTATTTACAGTCCAAAGAAATACACCCCAAAATGCTATGTGAAGGCACTTGGAAGTCACAGAAATCTATGTAAATCAATGCAACTTTGCTTCTTTTGCCTGTTGCGACGCAAGGCGGTTGGTAGTTGGAGGCAGAAACTCTGAGGCAAGAGAGTGGCCAAAGAGGGAGGGGGGCAGGCTCCCCCTCAAACATTGGGGCTGCTTGGAAGTGCATCTTGAGAGACCAAGGGAACTATAGCTGTGTTGCAAGGAGTGGTTGCAGAGTCTCTTTGGAAAGAACAAAACCTGTTAGGACAGCAGCCCTAGTGCCCAACTGATCTCAACATAAATCTCTCATGGCCTTGAGCCGAGTTCTACAACCCTGCATAGGTTTAGTAAGGCTATCCTCCTTGCACCTCCCACTTTCAGGAAAATGCACACTTGCGCAGTTTCCGTGGCCAATTTTTCAGGTGAACTGCCTGTGCAAATGTCTCATGCACTCAGTTCACGCAAGGTGAGTGTACATCTCCACCTTCCTTGGGAGAGAGGATATATTCCATGGACAAACTGGTCCTCAGCCTTCCAAAGCCCAGGGGTTATCCTTACACCAGCTCAGGTCCCTCCTCTGAGGAGCTGAATCATCGCCTACTCCAAAGTGATACAGGGGGGCCTCAGAAATCAAGCCACGTGGTCACTCCTCATTCACAGTTACAGCACAACACCCCCAACAGCCTCCAAGGCAGCCCAGGAACCCAAACCCCAGGGCTATGTCTGCATCAAGGCTATTCCACCCAGCAGAGTCTGCTTCCAAGATATGCAGCAAAGACCAGGGCAATGGGAACAAAGAGAAGTAGGAAATGCGGGGGGAGAGGTAGGTAAGGAGCAGTAGTCACATAGTGGGAAGGAGACAGTCACACAGACATGCACACACACAGGGCACCCAAACAGTCCCTTCTCCAAATATTCCTGCGCAATCTCCTCACAGCAGTAGTAGCTCTGGCAATTACAGTAGAAAAGTTTCCCACGTTTTGCTCTGCAAATGAAGAGGCAGGGTGGGACAGGAAGCACCTTTGAAAATAAAAGTCAAGGTTTTCAGGATGTCGGTTACTGAGCCCAAGGGAGAACACATCTGCAGCTATCCATGGGCACACCAACCTGTCCAGGGCAGCCCATTGGCTGGGGATGGGGGAGGACTCAGCAACTTGCCCTGGCAGGCAATGAAGTGTCTCTCCCACCCCCAAGGGGGCGGGGGGCATCAGGTCACAGTTTCTGGAGTACATGCACAGCAGGGGTGGCACAGACACAAATTGGGGAAGCAGGGCCCCCTCCTTCAGACCTGCAAACAGCCTGGACTGCCATGCGTGTATTAGGTAGACGAGGGGGGACGAGACCCACAGGTTAAGAGAAGGCCACATGCCGCACCCTTTCCAAAGGGCTGTCCGTCACTCGGGCAGGCCAATCAAACAGGGGAGGTCAGTCACACACCCTCCACCTGCCCATGCCTGGGGGGAGGCGGGGTATCCAAGGCTGAGGCACAAAGGTAGGGATGGGGGAGCTTCCTGTGAAAAGACTCTGCTGGGAGCCGTGGTCCAGACGAGCCCAGAGACTTCAAGAGCTTCTCCTCCAGAGATGCCCGGGGGAAGACAAGGCAGTTTCCCCACCTGTCCTGCGCTCCAAAGCTCTTGATGGAGCTTGGAGGTGGTGCGGAAGCAGCAGCAGCAGCAGTAGCAGCAGCCAGGTCAGCTGTGGCTTCAGACCCAGTCCTGCAGGGAGCGCTTGCAATAGAGCAGCATGCGTGGGGTGCCCTTCCGCTGCAGCTGCACAATGACGTAGACGAGGCCCAGGATGCAGAGCAGGAGCAGGAGCAGCAGCGTCACCATGATGATGCTCATGGTCAGGGGGTAATCGTTAATGTGCACCACGATGTCCACATCGCTGCCATGGCCAGGACCCTGCTCCCGGCCGCCTCCCACGCCATCACTATAATCGTCCTCCGCTTCGGTTTCCTTGTCCTTCTCTGCAGGGTGAGTGTCCACGGCATTGTCTTCCTCATCCACCACCACCTCCTCTTCCTTGTCCTGTCCCGGGCCATCGGGGCGGGAGGGGGGCTTGCCCACATCAGGCCACCTGCGGCCGGGGTCGGGGTTTGTGGCCACCTCGTCGTGGCATCCCATGAAGTCCCGCAGGATCGACTTGGGGTACCCGGGTTCTGTTTTCAGCCGCTCATTGTCAAACTTCCAGTACATTCTGCCTTTGTAGAAGTAAGTGTAGGCTGGAAAACAGGAGGTGGTAGGCACTGTTAGTTGGGGTCCCTTTCCACGGCTCACAGCTTTTTCACGTTCTCTTTTTGCCCAGGCTTTCTGTGACTCTTAAGATCTGCTTTATGTGTTTGCTTTTTCCGAATTCCTGCTTAATCCACTTTTATATTGACTTTATATGTATTTATATTACTCTCTAACCGGTTTTGTTTTTGTGATATATTGTTTATTTTTAGACCATAAAACCACCTAGAGATTTTTGAAATAATAAGTTGTATATAAAATGCTTTTAAATGAATGAAAGAAAAAATAAATAATGATATTATGGTGTATTCTTAGCTGCTTGTATCATTAAGCATTGGCTTCCACTGTTATGAATTATTTGAGGCCCTTTGCGAACTAAATCACCGTACGATTCCTCTGACTCTGGATTATCAATAAATATATTTAACCCTATTGGTCCTAATACAGATTCTTGCAGGACTCTACTGTTCAGTTAGCTCCATGGTGGAAAAAACCATTCATTCATTCCTCAGCAGAGCGTTGCTGCTGTGATCATGCTTTACAGTCCACATGGGGGACATAATTCAAGCAGATGGGCCAGTAGCTCTCAAGAACTCCTTGGATCATTTTTAAGGAGCTGGCTTTACATTGACTCAGTTCACACATCACAGTAAACCACAGTTAAATCATGGAGTGCAGGGAGTAGCTAATTCCCACTTAGGGGGCCTGATCTGTGCCGTCTCCCCAAGCAAATTTTTCTAGCTTCCCAAAACTCCCAGTTTGGGCAATGGCAGCAAAAAGAAATAAAAAGTAATTTGGCTCACCAAGGATACACCTGAGAGGACCTGTTCTTCTCCTCCTCTCAGGTTACACAAAGAGGAAAGAAGCCGCCATCCCTGGCTTCGAACAAGGATCGTGAGTTTTGTTTAACGCCCAACAAACCACAATTTGAAGCCAAGTTTTCTTCTTGGTTAACTGGCTGTGGTTTCTCAGAAGCAGAACAAACCACACTCCCTAGTTGAAAAATGATGTGAAGCCGGCAATGGTGTCTCGTTCCCCGCTCTGCGTGAGAGTAAGGAGGAGTGAAAGGCTCCTTCAGAGGCATGACTTACTGGGTGACCTGCAAATAGGGCTATCAACTATCCTCCCGTGGAGTAAGGAAGCAGACTTCAACAAGCTGCATATTGTTGCTACAAGACTGGCATTTCCACATTTGAATGCCAACTTGCTAGTTTTTAGTTTAGCAGGTAGCTCTAAAAAGTTATGTTATTTTAACAACATTTATATACTGCTTGATTGTAAGAAAGCCTGGAAACGGTTTACATAAAAAGTTATTTTGCAGATCTCTTTCTTCTCCCCCCTTCCTCACAAAGGGTTTAGATGTGGGTCTCTTTCCAGCATCATCTTCAGCGCAGATGGAAGAACAAGCTTTGCTCTTTCCTGTAACATCTAATGCAAGGATAGCAAATCTGTAAAGGGCACCACAATTCCCATCATCCCTGAACATGCTCACTGGAGCTGATGGGAATTGTAGTCCCCGATGTCCTGTGACCTAATGCCTCCCTTTCTCCTCTCTGGTTTCCTGCTTCCAACAGCACTAACAAAATATTCATTAATTAGCATTCATAACTTTAGCAACCTGCTCCTCAAGCTGCTACTTTGCTCACTATACCGAGAGTCCACATTTGTCTTGCCAGGTCAGGGTCCTTTTCTACTTACTGGCATCAGAACTTAAGAAGGCTCCCTTGGGGGCATGAGGGATTCCGGCCCATACGCTGATCTTCCTTGGGTATCCTGGATCCACAGAATGGCTCTCCTCATCAAAGCGCCAGTACCTAGTGTTACAGAATCATAGTGTTGGATCCCTGAGGATCATCTAGTCCAACCCTCCCCCCTCTGCAATGCAGGAATGTGAATCACTGGCCCTTCTTTCACCATTCACACTCCATACTTCTTTATCAAACTCTGAGTGCTAGTCTTAATGGGCAGGGGGAAAACATCGTCCCTGAATTGGGGACCTCTTTACAGACCCTGCCCACACCTTTGGTAAATGCCTCAGTCCCTGGGAAGGTTAGGAGGCAAAAATCTCGGGATTCTCCAGCCATCTGAAGATCCTGCCACCAAGTGCTATTACAAAAACTCACCAAGAATGCCTCCCTTGTTCTCTTATAACGACAACGGTGCTGGGCTGAGAGGTGCTGGAACTGAGTTCTGGCTGGGGGAAAAGCCCTGCTGCCGCCTTTCACACGCCAGCTACCCACCTGTCCCCTCTGAAGAAGAAGGTGTGCCCTGTAGGTTCCCACCAGATGGCTGCGTCCATCTTGTCGTAAGGAATGCCCTGTCCGTAGCTGGTCAGGGGTTGCGGGTAACCTGCTTCCAAATTTGCCTCACGGAAAAGCCAGTACTGATCCCCTGGAGGAAGGGCAGAAAAGAAAATTAGGCAGAGGCTGGGCCATGAAGCACACAAGAAGCTTGTCTTTCTTGTGGGGAAACCCCCCACACACACACCTCCATGCCCAATTCTATGGCATCTATCAAGTCCTGCCTATTTCACCTCAATAATATGTATGGGACAGGATGGGGTGGGTGGGGCAGGTTGCTGGTTTCAGTGCTGAGTGCAGGCGTCTGTCTGTTTACGCTCCTTTTTAATCCTGGTTTCTCACACTTGAGGTGCATATTGTTCAGACCAACCTGATTTCTGTGATTGTCAGTTGTTTCAAACTATTTTTTAATAATGTGCTTTAATGCTGGTAACCTGCCCTGGGACCTTAGGCTGAAGGGTGGGTGATTAATTAAATGAATGATAATGGTAATAAGAGGGGGCCAGAACACAACACTCAGCTTCCCCACCCACCCTAAAGAGCACAGGAGGGAGTTTTAAGAACAGCTCTTTGGGCTGAACTCCAGGCCCTGAGGTAAAACACAACACATGGACTTTCTGAGGGGTGCCCATGAAACGCCCACCATCCTTCTGCTGGCCCCACAGCAAGGAGAAGAGAAAGGAGTCTGTCAGGAAAACCCACAGGGGCACTTTGGAGTGGGAAGGAGAGGGAGGGGAAGACACACAGAACATTTCTGCTGTCTCGACAGAAGACTCAGGAGACCCTCAACGGGGCCTTTGCTTTAAACTTCTCTCACCTCTAAAGAAGGCGAACCGCCCGTCTTGCCTCTCATATGCAGCATCGATGTTCCCAGGGAGGCCCCTCCAGAAGTGCCCAATGGGCATGGGGTAGTTGTCCAGCACCCGGTTATGACGAACCCGCCAAAACCAGCGACCCTGGATAAAAAAACACAGGGAGCTGCTTAATACCAAGTCAGGCCAAGTGGCCCATCCAGCTCAGTACTAAAATGGCTGACAGTGTCCATCCCCAAGGTTTCAGGCACATGGAAATGAGGAGCAGTGAACCTGGAACCTCTGGCATGCGAATCAAGTACTTTCTACAGCCTCCCCCCTGCCCTGGGGAAAGGAAGCTCAGGCCTGCTGATTCTGGTCCTGGGGCATGACACCCACACCCTTCTCCTATTTACAGGTTCGCCCACAGGTAGGTGCCACCCATCATCATGGCAAATGAGGCTCATATCCCACTGCTTGCTGCCCGCTTCAAGAGCTCCAGGCCGAGGAGCTCCAGCCCTAGGACAAGAGGAGGGAAAGGGGTCTAGGACACTTGAACAAGTCACAAAATCTGGAATTTGAGGCACAGTTATTCCTGAGCTCCCCTCAATACCCGATTGCACAAGCCAGTCTCTCGTCTTGAAGCATTGCTCTGGTAACTGCGGAGAGAAACCATGGAGGCAGGACAGAGGAAGCTACAGGTACCTTGAACACAAACATCTCCCCACGGAGCATCGTCACTGTATCAAAGTCCCCGTCGCAGATGTCTGGGCCGTACTGGTCTGGGTTGCCTGGGCTGGGGGGCTGTTCTGGTTTGCCAGGAGGGGGTGGTCTAGGAGGCTTGGGACCTGGCTTTCTGGGTACCACAGTAGGGAGGGGTTTGGTGGGCTGAGGCTGTCCCCCTGGAGGACCTGAGTTGGTGGGGCAGGAGGAAGAAAAGAGGGAGAGGGTTTTGTTTATTGCAACTTATATCCAGCCCTTCATCTGTTATAGGAGCTGAGCGTGACTTACAAAAAGCATTAAAATATATAAAAACACAATCAGAACTGTTAAAATATAACAAAATACACAATTCACAGGTAATCTATAACTTGACATGAAGTGAACCCCCAACATAAGTCACATCAGACAATCAACTAGCTCAGTGTCAGGTCAATTCTCCCCCCAAAAGCCCTGGGGGAATAAACATATTTTTAACTGATGTCAAAAGCTAGCTGAAGATGGCACCAATCACTTCTCAGCAGGAAGGGAATTCCAGAGCCAAGGCACCACCACAGAAAAGTCCCAGTCTCAGATCGCTGCCTGGCTCCGCAGAGCTTAATATATCAGCTGGCTGTTGAATGAAGAAGCTGCCAAACAACCGGGAAGATAACACAGCATCTGTCTAAGGCTCAAGCCAATCCTGCATTCTTGTTTCCATGCATATGACAGCTGATGGTCAGTCCTTAAACATACAAAGACACACACACCTTGTTTGCCTGGCACTCACCATAGAGCTGCTGGATGCCCCGAAGGTCGTCATCTGGCAGCTGGAAGTTTTCTGTGTCCATCCACTGATAGAAAGGAGCCATGATGGCGCTGGGGTTGTTGGAATGCTCCAGGCCCAAGGAATGCCCCAGCTCATGGACGGCCACCAGGAAGAGATTGTTCCCTGTTGACAACAGGGAAGGATCGTTCCCCAGCTCCACTCACTTCCGCACTGGACAAGAAACACTTCCCCTCGATTCCACTGCTTTTTAGGCTGACGTGGAAGAGGAATCCCAGCCAACCCCACCCATGGCCAACCATTAGGCAGGGCCCAACTGAGGTTCCTGGTTATCCAGGCCAATGTCAACGTCAGATCCCTTTGCCCATGGCAAGAAGAGCACTCCTTCCTTACATCCTTCTCAGGCCCGAGATTCTTCCTTACCAGACACGTCGGCATTCTCAAGGGTCCAGGGCTCATCCAAGTCAAAGTGCGCGTCTCCTCCCATACCGGGACCCGGGAAGTACGCATGCGCCAGAAAGCCCCCGGTGCCATCAAAGGGGGAGCTGTCCCCATGGAATCCGGAGGCAAAGAGCACCATGATGTCTGCTTCCTTCCTCCTCTTGTGCCGGATTTCATCGTATGGGATCTCCTGGAAGATGAGGGGCGTCACTCGTTCCCACACCTGGAAGGCTCGGCGGACGGCATCATAAGAGTAGTAGAACCCCAACTTCTCTGTGTAGTTCTGGATGCTGGGAACACAGAAGGAGAGGCATTACTGGAAGTGGGAACCATGCAAGGCAAGCCTTCCCCACAGCAGCAACGCCACATGCCTTTTAGTCCCAAGGAGCCCTTCAGCAGGAAAGATGCACACCAGCCAAAAGTTACTGAAAGGCAGGTGTAGCGGAAAGGCAAAGACTGGCAGATGAATTCCACAGAGGCTTACAGCAAGAATGGAGAGTGGACTGCCCTGCTCACAGAAGCAACTGGCCCCTGTTTCATATTGTGATTGCTGAGGTTTTGGTGCTCCAGAAAACGCAAGCAGGCAGAGGAGGAGAGGGTGTGTTGAGTGCACATCTGGGCAGGTCACCCTTTTGCTAAGAAGAGGCAACTTTGCATTTGATCTCGAGGGTCTCACCTGAGTTTTTTTCCCTCCACTGTACCCCACATGTGGGTTTATATATCGCTGCTGCTGCCACCACCACCTTCGTGCCCAGTGTATGTGGCACAGCTGACGAGGCAGGCCGTTTCCTACAGAGGCTCAGGTCACAAAAAACTGGTCAGCCTTTAATGTCCTAGACAATCTATAGGGAGAATGCTTCCCCCCCCGCAGGATCCAGACCCAGATATTCTAGGCATCTCTGGAAAAGCAGCAGGGACCAAATGAGGGAACTCTCTGTCCAATCGCAGTATAATCCATATGAATGCCATGCAGTACCCAGTGCAAAATGCAAGGTAAAACTTCCTAGGCTAACTTCAGCTTCCTGTTCTTCAGAGATATTGCTAGTCTTTATGGCGGCGTAGAAAAGTCAGCGAGGGGTGGGGCCTCTGAATTATGCTCCCTCCCCATCTTCCACTTTGCCCCTCCTAATGCTGCCCATCTCTCCTTTGTTTCTCAAAGCGTTTTGAATTCTGTAATTCCAGACTCTGCAATCTAAAGATGATTATCAAGCGTATTTCTGCAAAATTGCATCATGCACATTTTAAAGCACAAAGACATTTGCAAAGTCTTCAGGCTTCTGTCAACTCTACAGCCAGTTCCTGCCCCCCACCAAAGGTTCCTTCCCCAAACAGTCCTGCTTCATGCCTCAGCAGCTGTGGAACGTACCTGAAGCTCAGGTGAGCCTGGCTCCACCTCCGCCCAGTCAGTGCATAGCGTTTCCGCCGCATGTTGGCCTTGACTTGAGCCCCAATCTTGTCGGCGACGCCGCAGCGGGGCCGCTTCATCCACCTGCAAGCGACAGTCAAGCCTAAGCCCTTGGTACACAGGACACCAAGAGCCAGCACCCATGCCCACTTGCTTAAAAGTGATCCTCTTGCAGATATGAATTCAGGAATTCCCACATTAAAAGCTGAAGGAAGTCACCCCCATCTCCACTTGCCTTGCTCTTGCAAAGTGCTAAGGTGAGCAACTGGGTGCTTGGAAGGATGGGGAGAGAGGGAGGAAACTCCCATCTAACAGAAAGATCAGTGGCAAAAGGATGGCGGAAGAGAGGGCTGAGCTGGCAGCAGGAAGGAGTGTCCTTCACAACACCCATTGTATCCTCCTGGAGTTCCCCTTGCCTTGCCTCAGTTCTCCAAGAAGGAGAAATGCCTCTTTCCATCACAGGTGACCTGCAGGAGGAAGACCTTCTGAACAGGAAAAAACTTACGCTTTTGTCTCTTCATCCAGAATGCCTGTCACAGGGATGCCATAGAAGCTCTGCATCTCAGAGAGGGCTGAGGAGAGGGTCTGAGCTGAGCGCAGGGTGGACATCTGGCGGTTGGACTGCGGAAGGTAGCCATAGAACTGTAACCAGCCCTGCAAGTGAAGAGGAGCCCTGTCATCAGTGTGCAAAAAGCCACACCACCTGCAATCACACAGCTGGAATATTTCCTTTCTGCTTTAAAACGCCTAAGCCTTCCTTATGTGGGGTATTGTCAAGCACTCCAGAAGTAAAGCAACTTTCAATGTATTTTGTGTCAGACAATTCCTTAAAATAAAATAAAAGAACCCTTCCTGTGTGCCCATGCAAGAGTTAAAACCCAGGACCTCCAGTTTAAGCCCTACTATCACACTGGCAAACTTTCTACAAATTAATATGTAGCCGTTATTAGGTGATGGCCCCCATTTTCAGACTAGAAATTGAAGGGAGAAGGCCCTGCTGCACGAACACATTTCTCAGGCTGGCAACCAAGACTATTCATGAAACAGGAATGGCCTTTAGCCTGCAGGCCAATTTTGGCCCACGAAGCCATTTCCCCCATTAGTGGTGTCAGCTGATGGGCAGGAGAACAGGGTATAATCCTGCCTCATCTAAGAACAGGATTTTGCAGCCTAGGTATCAGGATTTAATCCCTGTTCATCATCTGATGAGCTAGGAATAAAGCCCTTTGTCCTTCTACTTGAAAAGGGTTGGTAGTGGTACCTGTGGAATTGTGTGGAACTCCCCCATACCCTGCTGACACCCACCCACTGCCCAAATGACACCTTTGCAAAGGGAAAGCCCCTTTCAGACAGCCCCGGCCTCCCCCCTCTAGCTACCAGAGCTGCTTCACATAGCCCTTTTGCAAAAGGCAAGACTATTAAGCACCATAATGGCATTGTGTGATTGGCAGGGTGTGGCCCTGCCCACCTGTCCAATTTGGCCCAAGGGGCAGATTCCCACCCCTGGACAGATCAGCTCAGTCTGAGGTGCCCTTAGTCCATGTGGGACGTTCCAGCTAGCAACAAATCTTGTGAGTGGGTCGGCTTCTCAGCCAACTCCTGAATAGGACAATTGTCTAGTGAATGAGCAGCTGGTAGTCTTGTTGACCCGCACACTCTGAAGCACAGAATCATAAGCTGGAGGCAGACAACAGATTTTCATCAGGTTGGAAGTAGTGCAGCAGACGCCTTGTTACATGTGGAGGACCCCCATTCCTTGACTTGGTCCCCCATCATCCCTAGTTAAACTGGGTTTTAAAAATATGCTTTACTATCAATAATGCAGAATAAATATATTAATAACAATCATACAAAGAAAACAACCAAACAATAACAGAATCCATTTAGTATTAGTCATACATGAGAAGCACGAGAAAAAAACGTGAATTAAGATTAATTCACTTTTTAAGATTAATCATTACTAATTTTGTAAAGACAAGGCTACAATTTGCCAATAACAACTGCATGAGAGAAATCTCAAGAATTACAACAAGGGTAAGTAAAAATAAATAAAATATTAAACAAGAGCTCTACAAGTCTACAGTGTACAACACAGAGTTCCCAAGATCATGGTCACTGATCTCCATTGTCATGTCTTTTAGCTATCACAGGCTCCATAAATTTGCATGTTTCTGCTGGTATATTTGTTTCTTCTGCTCTATAATTTATATATTTAATAAAGTCAAATAAGACTGGGTAAAAGACCCTTTTCTTGACAGCCCTTTGTGCAGACGAACTTTACATACCAAATTTCCACCGTCAGTTTATCTGTGTACTTTCCAAAGTGTGTGATGGTCAGTTGCTGCCATTAGCAAGTAGCATATTATTTTTATAATCCAAATTTCGGCTATCCCAGATGTTCAAAATCACCAGGGTGGGAATTGCTAGTGTTTCTTGGTGAGTAATATATTGGACTTCTTCAACATGTGACTCCTGAAAATTGTCACTTTAGGGCAATTCCACCATTTATTTAATTACATTTATATCCCACCTTCTTCTCCAAGGAGCTGAAGCTGGCGTACATGGTTCTTCCCCCATCTCATTTAACCATCACAACAACCCTGTGAGATAGGTTAGGCTGAGAGGCAAGGTCACCAAGTGACTTCACACCTGAGTGGGATTTGAACCCTGGACTCTCAGGTCCTAGTCTGACACTCTAACCACTACACCACAGAGAGGGATATCAAGGTGGGAGTATGTGCCCTTTCCTTGTCCAACAAATCAGCAAGTCTGTGAAGATGACCAAGAGAGGCAAGGCAATTAAACTGATGTAAGATGCCAGCAAAATATGGTTTTAAGCCAGGCATAGGCAAACACTGCACTCCAGATGCTTTAGGACTACAACTCCCATCATTCCTGACCACTGGTCCTGTTAGCTAGGGATGACGGGAGTTGTAGTCCCAAAACATCTGGAGGGCAGAGTTTGCCTATGCCTGTTTTAAGCATTGTTTCCTTGACAATGAGCCCAAGAGCCTTGCTAATCCAAGTTTCCCTCAAGCTGCACCGTCCCCATCAGTGCTGAGACCAAGATTCTTTCAAACTCTGTGACCTCCCCATGTCCAGTGACAATAAATTTTGGGAAACTTGCCCTTTTAAGACAATACAGCCACCCCCAACCTGTGCCCTCCAGATGTTGCTGGACTGACTACAACTCCCATCAGCCCCCACCCAACACACCATGCTGATGGGAGCTGCAGGGCACCAGGTTGGCATAGGCAGACTTCACATTTGCCGCCTTGCACCATTCCTTCAAAGTCAGCCTAAGTTCTCACTCACGTCTCTGTACATTTTGCCTTGCAGGAAAGCAACTACTTCCTTAATACTGAGCCAGCTGCTCTCTAACACACCCAAAGCCTCCTGCAAAGTTCTCTCACCTCTGGTGGGGGGGGGGAGAAGACCTTGGGCTTGTATTGCTCTCACAGGTTGTGAAGAGAGCATTTTTTAAAAATCCAATTGAATTATTAGAATAGAAATCCGGTCTTGGCACTGATAACATGCAAGTTGTAACTTAGCAAGAGAAGGCTCTGCTGAAAATGCTTCACCACCTCACTAAATGCAAACACAGACACCACAACTACTCATGGCAGGTGTGTGTGCTGTTGCTGCAGCCTGTGAACACATAGACCACTGGGCTCCCTGATGCACATCTCCTCTGAGACAGGAGGTCCTCCCAGCCACTGATTCAAGGGCATCTGCTGCCAACTGTGCCTGTTTTTAGAGCTGCAGCCCAAAGCTCTTCCCACCCCCTATTTATTTCCCCCCAGGAAGGTGTTTTGGGCTTCCCTGCACTTTCCCGACTGTGCTGGGTGGGGCCACTGCAGGCATTCACCTGTCCTTGCAGCGCTAGCCCAGGTCCTGGGGCTGCCAACCTCTGCCACTCATGTCCAGGTGGATGAGGACAAAACTAACCAGGATGAGAAGTTTGCAATCTTTTGACAAGAACCCCTTTGGTATCCTCCCCCCCTTTTTTGTGAACAGCCATTCTGTAAAGCAGAGGTCGCGTTGAGGTTCCCAGCAGCCTTCACCAACCTGGTGCCCACCAGATATTTTGGATCACAATTGCCACCATCCCCGACCTTTGCCTGTGCTTGCTGGGGCTGCAGCCCAAAGCATCAGGATGGTACCAACTTGGCAAAGGCTGTCCGGAAGACCGTGGCAGCCCAGCCAAAGCAGGGCCTGGGTCCTGAGTTGATCTAGAACCCAGGGCTCTCCTCTGCCCTTTACACTTGGACTTTGCCAAGAAAGCTCCCTCTTCCAGTCTTGGATCAAAGCTCTCCAAAGCTTAAGAGCAAAATAAAAGGCGACCCCAGCACCCCTCAACCCCACATAATTTGGGCATAGCTGGGCACCTGTCAGGCCATCAAGCCCGAAGCAGAAACAGACAAGAAGAACTGAGCGCTCCTCTTCCCACGAGTTGCTTGTTCCAAGGCCAGACTCGCTTTCCCCCTATTTGTACTCGGCCCCTTCCCGGGCAGTGGGGCGGGAGCAGCCTGTGGCCCCCACGTGGGCCCTCGGCTGCTTGGGTCTTCCCCGAGCCGGCGCGCTGCGACGTTGCCCCACCGACTACCTGCGCTCTCCAGGCTGGTGCCCGGGGCGCAGGTGGCCGTCTGGAGAGCGCAAGGCAGGGCTGCTGCCGCCGCCGCCGCCGCCGCCGCCACCTCCTGGACGCCTCCCGCGGGCCCAGTCCGCCCCTTCCCCCCGGAGCGCCGCTCTTTTGTTCGGCCGGCGGGCGGGCGGGAGACCTTGCCCGGGCGGCCTGCCTGGCCAAGACGCAACAAGAAGCGCAGCAGAGCGGGGGACCTACCTCGGCGTCCACTTCGCCTGGGACCGGCCCCGCCGAGGCCCGCAGCAGCAGCAGAACCCCCAGCAGCAGCAGCAGCGAGGGCTGCGGGCAGCCTCCGCCTCCCATACTGGACGCTCCTCTCTCGGTCCACAGCACGAGCCGCCGCCGTCCTCGCCCCGGGCCTAGCCAGGCCCCCTTCGCTACTTGTCTCCCGCCCGCCTCTGCTGTTGCCGCCGTCGCCGCCGCGCCTCGGCCATCGCCTTTGTGTGGCGGGCTGGCGCTCCAGCCTCGGCGCTGCGCCCGTCCCGTCCGCTCGCCGCTCCCTCGCCCGGCTGGCTCAGCGGAATGCTCCAAGCGCCGCCCGCCCGCCCCGTCGCGCCCTGCGCTGGGCTGGGCTTGTGGCGGCCGCCCCTAACGGCCACCCGACTCACTGACCGCCCCTCAAGCCCAGGAGCCAGTCCGGAAGGCCCCCGAGGGACGGGCAGCTAAGCAGCCCCACGCTTCCAGGCTCAAACCGGAACGAGGCGGCGGCTTGGCCGTCTGGGCTCCGAGTCCACGCTTGTAGCTGTTTCAGGCATGGGGGGCGGGGTCCCTGTGGGTTTGCTTACTTAGGATTCGGCGGGGTCCCAAAAGGCTCGGAAGCGGCCGGAGGACTGAGACGAGCAGAGGATAGCTCACTTGGTGAGCGCATGGTGCTGATAACGCGAAGGTTGCAAGTTCGATCCCCGTATGGGACAGTAGCATATTCCTGCCTTGCGGGGGGGTTGGACTAAATGACCCGCGAGGTCCCTTCCAATTCAACCATTCTATGATTCTAAGATATTTCCCCGCACTTGATTAAAGTTATCGCTATTTAGATGTCAAGACTTACACTCAGCACCGTTCTATGGAATCATTTATTTATATTGTTATAATGAAACTTTCCCTCAAAAGGCAAGGGCAGAAGCGACAGGTGCAATGCCCAGCCTAACCGTGTTTACTCAGAGGGTAAAGCCTGCTGAGTCCAAAAGGGCTCACTTCCAAGGAAGCGTGCAAATAATTATTGCCTTAGCAACTTTCATGTTCTACACTCAAAACAGCTTCTCTTCACCTGCCCCACCCCACTCTTGAAATTGCACAAGTTCACCTTGAATGTGGAGCAGCTTAAAGGCTAGAAAAGCATCCGCCACCCATCCCAAAAAGCTCCCTGCCTGGTTTTGGCACTTTTCTACCCAGTCTCACCAGGACCAGGGTAATCCATAAGTTGTGGATTTGTTGCCAGTTAGCACCTTCCCAGTTCCCTGGGCCAATAAAGCGAGATGAGTGCCGCAACCCCAGAGTCGGCCACAACTGGACCTAATGGTCAGGGGTCCCTTTACCTTTTAATATTTGGCTGCTCAGCAACTGTGGCCTTAATTAGACACCAGTTCAAAGATTTCAGGGACGAGACCATCACGCCGCTACTATCTGCCATCACGGGCCGCTCTTGTGAAGCCAAATTGTTCTCACTCCTAGCCGACCAGAACAGCTCGACAACAGAGAAGGTTGCCAAATTTATCGAGAGAGCAATGAGACTGAGAGCTGCTATCTGAATGACATCAGTGCCGTCACCTGGATTCCTCGCCTAGGATCTTTTTATTATTATCATTACCTCTGCCAAGTTTTAAGTACTGAGATTATTTTATGATAACTATTTCCGTAATGTATTTTTGTTTTTGTCTGTCCTTTGATGCTATGGCCTGTTGGCTATGAAAATAAAGCCTATTCTAATTTCAGACACCAGTTCAGAAGTAAAATTTCACTGAAGACAGTGGGATTTCTTCCAAATAGAGAAGAGGATATGGGCTGTTATTAAAAACAGCTGGGAAATTCTGTTCAATGCAAAACCGAATAACTTGCAGAAAAGGTTTGGCCTTTGCCAACCTGGTAACCTCCAGATGGACTACAATTCCCATCAGCAGTCCATAAGTTCTGGAGGGTGCCAGGTTGGCAAAGGCTGTTCCTAAACAATGATTGGTGAAGGGCCACAGTGGGCAATAGAACTGGCCTGGCAAGAGCAACTCCCAATGCAAATTGAATTCGTATTTTAACTCCTGCCCTTTTACTTACTTTGTGACGTTGATCAGGACTTTGCCTCTTCCCTGGTAAACAGAGTTCAGCAGCAACTGTCAGTGCATAGTTAAGAACCTTTCTCGGTTGGGTGATAAAATTAGGTGTTTTTGTTTTTATCAATTGGGAATCAGCTTTGGCTTGGGCTCATTGCATTTTCTGCCAAAGGATATGGCATCCCTAACACAATCTGACCAGAAGTGCATTAAGGTCAGCACCATCTTTTTCTCACAGAGGTGTTTCCGGGCAACCGATAAGCAGGACACAGAAGATGACAGCTGCTTCCCGCAACGTGTATTCAGAGGAATTCTTCCTGTGACGCCGGACCTTCAGCACATACCCATAGCAAGGAGGAGGGCATAGCTCAGAGACTAAGTTGATGCTCTACTTGTAGAAGAGGCCAGGTTCCACCCTCACATCTCTAGGTGGGCTAGGAAACACTCCTGACTGAAGCCCCAGAGAGCCAGTGGCCTATAGACAATACTGAGCTGGGTAGGTTATTAGCCTCAATTGATACTTGAGAGAACTGCCTTGCCCCTTATATGCCTGGTGGGTCGCTGTGGTCTGGAGGAGAGCTCCTTTCAAGCCCCCCAAACATCAGAAGTCCACTGTATAGTGGTTTGGAGCAGGGCTCTCAGCCTGGCTGCACCTGTTTTGTGCAACAGCATTCCTGTCGAGATACAACAGACGCTCACTTCTGTGCTTCTGGAAACAACTGAAGGAATCTTCTGTTTTGACAAGCTTTTCCAGCTGGAGGAGAAGAGTCTTAGGTGCTCATTTTGTATTTTATTTTTGTACTGTTTTAAAAAACTTTTTAAAAGCATTTTTAATGTGTGTTTTTTTCTCAATTGCTTTGACACAGATGCAGATGAAAAAGGTGGTTCATAAATGAATAATAATGAAGCAGCTTTATCAATTGCTGTCCAAATATTTGTTAAATGCTCCTTTACAGCCCCATTATTACAACTCGTGGGAGCAAACTCTATAAACTATGTATTGTACGTGGTGGTACAGCCTTCTTTAGCCCGGTGCCCTCTGGATGTTTTGGACTACAACTCCCATTAGCTATGCTGGCTGGGGCTTGTGGGAATTGTAGTCCAAAACATCTGAGGGCACTAGGTAAGGGAAGGCTGAGGCAAGACTTTAAATCTGTCCTGAATCCACTGCCAATCTATCTCATTAAGTGGGCCCACCTTATAATACTATAAGGGAGAATATTTTTTGGATATGTTGCATAGTTTTATAAACCTTCATTGTATTCCCCTTCCTTGCACAAGCCCCCCTCCCAGCTAAAATAAAACCTCAAACCCTTTAGCTTTTCCTCCTTATGAAAGTACTCTAACTAATTGGTTGCTTGGGTTATTTTTCTGCACCCCTTCTACAATGTATTTTAATTTTATTTTTTTAGTTATGACAACCAGAACTGTACATAGTATTGCAAGTGTAGCCCATGTAACAGATTCATGTACTATGCTGGCTATCTTTGAGGCAGCAATGCTTCTGAATACCAGTTGCTGGAAACCTCAGGAGGGGAGAAGGCTCTTGAGCTCAGGTCCTGCTTTCAGGCTCCCTGTCGGGCATCTGCTTGGCCACTTTGAGAACAGGACTAGATGGGCCATTGGCGTGATCCAGAAGGGCTCTTCTTATGTTCTTATTTTCAGTCCATATCCTAATATTCCCTAGCATGGAATTTGCCTGCCCCGAGCATTAGAGACAGCAGCTCCAACAACAGGAAACTATATTTATTAAAAACTGTTGATACAGTTTCTCACTGAAAATTCCAAGGCAGATTGTAACAGCAATATAAAACTTAATTCAAACCTTTGCAGATTTATTTACACTTATAAAAAAATATTTAATACCGTCTTTCAGCTCCAATTGGCACCCCACTCCCCAATACCGCAAATCAAGGCTGTTTTTCCTACACTCTGTTCTTAAACCAGTTGTAAGTTGGTATACCTGTCCTGTTTTACCCCACAGAACTCTGGTGTGGTGGCCTTTTGGGCAAGCTGAGAATTCCCTGAGAGATACCTTTATAGACCCTTTATGCAGCCCGTACCAACCTGGTGGCCTCCAGAAGTTTTGGACTACAATTCCCATCGGCCCCAACCAGCATGGGATGGGGAGGAAGACAGGGCAATTAAACCTCCATTAAGACGCAGACTGTGAAGTGATGGTAAGGAAAGCCAACTCAACACTGACCCCTGGTGGTTATCTGGCCAATTGACAACAACACTACTATGGTAAAACCCAATGCCCCTTCTCGCACCACCACGTACCCCAGTATATAGGTGGGAATCTGTACTTCTGTTTCTCATTTGATTCATTTTTAGCTAACAGCTCAGTCCGACAGCCAGGAGGCTTCATGCTCTCAACCAGCAAGGATGCTTTCGAGCAAAATGCCTCTTGTGACATCAGCTTTAGGGGCAGGCAGGAATCCTCTCAAACTTCTAATGGGTAATTTCTGTTGTCCTCCAGATCAGGAGAGATTCTACTCAGCTGTTGTCCACTTCAAACTGAGCATCGTTTTCAACTGGCCCTCAAACTGAATGGCACTTTTGCATGTCACAACTCCCTCAATAATCATCCTGGCACGAAGCTGTGGCTGTTAATGTATCCTCTGCATTCTTTTGTAGCACTGGACCCTTCACCTTAGGCCCATCACTTGCAAGATGCTTAACAATGAGCAGTGGGGGCAAGGGGCTACCACCATCTTACTGCTGAGCCACGAATATCATTTGTGGCTTCTGACCATTCATTGTGTCCTGGCGAAAAAGTAGGTAAGGTCCATCCTCAGCTGGCGGCTGCTGCGGATTATTCTCCCAGCTCCTACCGTAAAGGGAAGGAGAAGATCTTCTTGCCAGACTTGCAACGGACTTCGGCCCCAGGGATTCGCACAAGGTATGAAGAGTCCTCAAACCTATTCACAATCTCCTGGAAAAGACAAAGGAGGTGAGAAGGGTGGGAATTATGCAGAGCCCAGGAATCTGATTGGCCCCATAACATTTAACAGGCAGCATGCTGGACGTATTAATATGTGACAAATGTGGGTAGGAGAGGGCTTATACTTCTGAATACCAGTTTCTGGAAACCACAGGAGAGGAGAGCATTCTTGTGCTCGGATCTTGTGCTTCCAGGGTTTCCCACTGAGGCATCTGGCTGGCCACTGCGAGAACAGGATGCTGCACTAGTTTGGCCATTGGCCTGATCCAACAGAGCTCTTCCAATGTTCTTACGGCTTTGTGCTCCCATCTGGGCCCATCTACTTTTGTACTAATTGGTTCTGAGGTCCATTTCAAGGCTGCTGGTTTTAACTTTTGGAGCCCTTCATAGTGTGGGTCCTGTGTGCAGGAAGGAGCACATTCCCCTACACAAACCTTCCTGTGTGCCTGCTCTGTCTCCCATCAACATTTAAATCAGCCTTCCCCAGATGTTTTTTGGAGCAGCACTCACATCAGCCCCAGCCAGCAGGAATTGTAGTCCAAGACATAAGGTTGGGGAAGGCCGATTTAAAGAAGAGGGAGATGTAGAGATAGCTTTATAGTTGCAGAACCTTCTCTGTGGAACTCCAGGTTGAGGAAAGCTCAATAATTCCTAGGTAAGCTTTTCCTCACCAGATGTTGCCCTGAGCACTTCTGCAAACTGAAAAGGTATCTCCAGAAATGCCAAGGCAGACACCTCTATTTCAGCCCCCTGAGCAAGCTAATTCCTTAAAACCTCTATGCTCGTGAATGACATCCAAGGTGGTTACCTGCAACTCCTGAAGACAACTTTCAAGTTCTTCAGAAAGGTTTCCAACACACCACGCGAGGCTGAGATGGAATGAGGGATTCTGTACAGAAGCCAGGAAAAAGCAAGTGCTAAGAATCTGGAGAAGCTGCACTAACCCAGCTAGGTGCCACCACCCCAGAATTCCTGGTGGGAGCTGAGCACCCATGGAAATGAGACTCCAGGGCAAAGAGGGAGGCTTTGGGTGGGCTGGTTGGTTTCTTCAACAAGTTTATGTTACCACAGCTAGTTTATACACATATCACATGAGATCTGCAGTCTTATTTGGGAATACTGGTTGGGGCTGATGGCCAAAATATCTGGAGGGCTCTCGGTTGGTAATTGTATATATATAATGTAATAATCTCTATCTATCTCTCTATGTATCTATAATATAAAATAAACTATATATTATATATATAATGTAATGAACAGTTTATGTAATAAACTGTTTACTTCCAGGGCCTTGGTCATTCAGCAGCAGCCTCTTTTTGCAGACTCCACTCCCTCCTAGAGCAGTGGAAGTCTTACCTTGTAGAAAGAAGGGAGACTGAATTCCTCCATAACTCTGTCCACTTCAGAAACCAACTCCAAGAGCTGAGAATGCCCAGAAGTTACCTCCAAGCCAATGAAGGTCCTGCAGAGAGATTTGACAGAATCTTAGAGCAGTTCAATGTTAATGTTTACCGTGAGTGCCCACTTTGCCCCAGAAGGCAAAGGGCTGAGGGGGCACCAATAGAATGCTGCCCCACTTGAGGCAAACACTGGCTTCCCCCTCCTCTCTACCAACCTTGTCCTTGTGCAATTATTCTGCTTGTGCCAATCAAGCTACAGGATGGCTGGCAATTTCAGCCTGAGGACATGATGCAAAGCAGCCTTTGGCTCTCTGAGGAGTAGCCTCAGTGCCATTCACTCACCTGCTTTTGGGATCATTGGTGTAAATCTTCACCCGATCTGCTCTACAGGTGAACCTGAAATGGGGAAAGAATCCATCTGATTCCTTTGCAAGATGAAGAGGAGAAGGAGGACAGGGGAGAAGAAGTAAGGCATACTGAGACCCAGGGGCTGGGGAGTGCATTTTCTGATTTGCCCCTCCCTGGAGCCTTTAAGTCACTCTCTTCCAGCAATTACAGCTCTCCACACTTACCTTTCCCTTTGCTCCCTTTTACTGATCCAGGTTTTGCTGCTGTTCTCTAAAACAGCTCTTGCCACATCCATTCAGATGTTTTGGACTACAACTCCCATCAGCCCCAGGCAGTGCCAGAATATATAGAGGGCACCAGGCTGTAGCAAAGACGGCTCTAAAGTATAAAAACTGCACACAAATTTTCAAGTGGAATAAGGTCAGCTGATTTAGTAACCATGTGGAAGGGTGGGTGAGTTCCACAAGTCAATCCACATCATGATTCAGGGGTGAGCAGGGAGAGGTGTCTTTTGGTGTAGGTCAGTAATGCCCTGTCTGCTTCCTCACAGAAGAAGTGTGGATTAAGAATATGCACTGGGTCAAGGGGAGGTGGTGCCCAAAGTGCAAGAGGAAGGCGTGGTCTAAGGGTCCAAAGCATCTTACCGGGGGAAGGAAGCCAGGTGTTCCTTGAGGGACTGGACAACAGGGCTTATCCAGTGGTGGCGCAGGATCACACCCTGAGAAAGGCTGATGTGGAACTCTGCCATAGCCGTCAACGATGGCACGGATGCACGTGCACGCAGGAGGATGAGCTGGAGCAGGTCGAGGAAGTCCTCCTGAGCCTCATCTGTACAGAACGGTAGAACAACAGTGGAGGATTGGAGCAGGTGGGTGCATCTCTGCTAAGCTGCGGTGGCAACTTGGTAGTAAGTCATACTTTCCATGCCTCAAATCTCTTCTGTAAAATGTGGATTACAATGGCCTCCTCTACCCTACAGCCACTACCAACCAGTACCTGTGGATGGGTAGAGAAAGATGCTCTTTGTCTACCCCAAGCCTCCCCTAGTCATGATGGCTCTATATTACCTCTGCTATTGGAGGAAGCAGAGCATTATTCTGTATATTGGGTGGGGGAGAGCACAAAGAGCTGGAGAGTGTGATTGAGCTGGTGTTCTGGTTTGGGAGAGAACAAGGCAAGAAGCAGAGACCCCACGGAGTGAGTAGGTGAGGTCTGCATCTGGGCCTCCCTCAACACTTGCTGCTCATTTGATACTGCCCACTGGCTGTGGAATGATTTGAGGTGTGCTTTGTTGGTGGGGAGGAAGGTAGCAAACTGGCAGCTTCCAGGAACTTTGGGGTAGGGGGAAAGTGATGGGGTTTTTTGTGCAGAAAAGGGAAGAGCTGCATGCTCACAGGTGTCTGTGAAAAAGCTCCATGGTGGTTTTGGAAAGGCACTGCAGATATGCCTGTAGCCAAACCCAGGGTGTGGTGTCATAGATATGGCTTAAGCCTCCTGCCAACACTCAGGGTCACCCATGTAACTGGGGGAATGTTGGTCAGCTCTAATGAAAGGTAGGTGTGTGTGGTGGTGATGTCCCTATGAGGCAGACATAGGAGTGGACAAGATCATATCTGGAGCAGTGCTTTACACCGCAACACTTTGTTGTAGTTAAATGATCTGTGGTGCTTCTGATCTGGTTTCCCCCCTCCCACTTCATATTATGAATAGGAACAAAGGAAGCTGCCTTATACAGAGTCAGACCACTAGCCCATCTGGATCAGTATTGTCTACACTGACAGTGGCTCTCCAGGGTTTCAGACAGGGAGAGTCTCTCTCATTCCTACCAGGAGATGCTGGTGATTGAACCAGGGACCTTCTACATCAGTTGTGGCATTCTATTGAGGTGTTTGAAAAGAGCTATCCTCTTAGACTTGTTTAGCCTGGAGAAAAGATTGAGAGATGATAAAGGTAAAGGGACCCCTGACCATTAGGTCCAGTCGTGACCAACTCTGGGGTTGCGGCACTCATCTCACTTTACTGGCTGAGGGAGCTGGCATAAAGCTTCCGGGTCATGTGGCCAGCATGACTAAACCGCTTCTGGCGAGCCAGAGCAGCGCAGGGAAACGCCATTTGCCTTCCTGCCAGAGTGGTACCTATTTATCTACTTGCACTTTGATGTGCTTTTGAATTGCTAGGTTGGCAGGAACTGGCACTGAGCAACGGGAGCTCACCCCGTCGCAGGGATTCGAGCCACCGACCTTCTGATTGGCAAGTCCAAGGCTCAGTGGTTTAACCCACAGCGCCATAGCCACCTTCAAATATCTAAAGGGCTGTCCTATGGGAAATGGAGCAAGCTCGTTTTCTGCTGCTCCAGAGAGGAGGGCCCGAACCAATGGATTTAAATGACAAAAGAAAGGAGATTCCAACTAAACATCAGGAAGAACTTTCTGACTGTAAGAGATGTTTGACAGGAGAACAAACTCTCCAGGAAGGTGGTGGACTGTCCTTCACTTGTGGTCTTTAAACAGAGATTGGATGGCCATCTGACAGTGGTTGGATTAGATGACCCTTTGAGTCTCCTCCAAACCTACAATTCTATGATTCTGTGTCAGTAGGCACAGTTCTATTAAGGATGTCTGGTCAGCCACTGTGGCTCTGTGGGCACCTCCCTCCTTTTGCCCATTGGAATGGCACTTCTCTGCTATACAGATCAAACAGCTGGAAGGGCTCTGCTCCTTGGAGAAAAGGTACCATTTCTGGCTGAATCCCAAAGATGTGTGTTTCCAGAGTTTGACTTCCTAGGGACACTGGGGTCGGAGAAGAGGACAAAGAGCAGAAGGGCACTCACAAGGCACGTAGACATGTGTTGCCCAGTTGCCTCGCTCATGGGGAAAGGTCCGCAGGCGGCCTCCATGCTTGCTGCTGTCGTCCACCACTGTCTCTGCCTCCTCCTGATCTCTGAACATACTTAGCACGCTGTCTGGCACAGGAAGGCGAGGAGCTGTTGAGCTGCAAGGCAGAGGGAGAAAAGAGAATTCCCAGCCCTTTTAATACTCCTCTTCATTTGGAGCAAAACAGGCCAAATGACTCTTGGCCCCTGGACACTGCACACGTTTTTCAGTCCATGCCCTACCCACAACTTCAGCACTCAGATGAGTGCAAAAAATAAGTTGAGTGACTGGATACTAATGGCTCTGCAATGCATGAAGAAACAGAGCAACTCATCATGCCCAGAAAGAGTGAGGTTTGAGGAAAACTGGGCAGAAAAATATTTCAGATGACCACCTCCCTACATCAAATTTGTATCTAGAATTGGGTTTTTCCTGCTCTAGGGAAAGTACTGTAACTAAATACTTACTCTCTGCTTTTTGTGGAGAAGCAAAAACATTGTTGCCTTGTGAATTAACCGCAGCCCTGTATCTCCTTTATTTCAATTGCTATGCTGTTGATTTCAGTCTGAATTGCATTTTAATAATTGTTTTAATTGTTGCAAACCTCTGGGAAACTCTGGTGGGTAGCAGGATGGGGCTGTGCCCCAACCCACTCAGCTTTGGGACAGAATAAGGAATGGCGGTACCTCAGTTGCTGGGGCTTCTGCAGAAGACCCCTGGCTCAGCTGGTGCTTTCTCCTGCCAAAAGGGCCCCAAAGCAGCAAGGCGCAGACCTTGCCTTGAGACCCTAAGGGGCGGCACTGAGGAGCAGACACCAAACTGAGGTGCTTTAAAGGACAGCAGTTGGCACCAATTGCACCAGGAAGTGCATGGAACTGTTGGGAGGTATCTACCAATAGGTGCCAGGAGGAGGAAGAAGGGGCAACAGCAGCACAAACCAGTCTAGCAACCTGGGGTGGCAGGGAGAGAGAGAAAGAAAGCAGGACCCAGCCCAACTGTTCCTGCTGCCTCTGAATTGTTCCCAATCTAGATGGTCCTTACAAGAACCTGCCATTTTATTTATTTATTTCTTAAAAGTTATACACTGCTCGATTGTAGGGGGGAAAACAACAACCTAAAAGCAGTTTACAAAAAATATTTAAGAACTGGTGCCCGAGTTTGCCTTTTTCCTTTTCCCTCCCCACTCCGTCTTCCTTTTCTGCGTGTCTTTTTCGGATGAAAGGGAAGGGGGGCTTTCTGTGTTGAACTTATACGCCCACCTGTCGCCGGGAGAGCGGCGGCCTTGACGTCCCTCCACCGAGCTTGCGCCGCCGGCCTCGCCGCCTTCCCCTTGCACTCCCGAGGATGCGCTCTCATCTTCCGAGTCGGAGCTGCTGTAGCCCACCAGACCTGCGACCGCCGCCACTCTACTCATGGCCGGCACGTCAGGATCTCCACTTCCGCCACCTAGACAGAAAGAGGGACTACTGCGCCTGCGCAAAAGCGCCTCTTTTAATGAGCGAAGCTTGCTGAAGTCATGCTGGTGCCGCCCGGCAGTGGCTATAGACGTTTAGACTCGCGACGCGTAGCGCTGGGAGTCGCTTACGGGTCGCTTCGGGAGAGCCTTTTCCCGCGCGTTCGCGAGTGGGCCGAGCGATAAGACGAACGGTGGAAATCATCATCATGTTTCAGCATCGAATTGGTGTGTTTTGATATTTGACTTCGTAAATCGTATCGTTGTATCGCAACTGTGATAACTTTCTCTATTTAAAAAAACATTTCCCCCCTGCAACTTGTTTTGTTATTAAAATTCATTACAAATACTATGGGAAACGAGGGCAAAATAGAAAATAAGTCAGTGGGGCTCATTATTTCTGAACTGCATGATTTCTCCCAAATATTTCCTAATTTGGGTAAGTGCGGGAAAGCACCAGGTAAGCATCAAGACTAAGATGCATAGTCTTGTTTATAAAACCAGCTGAATTTTGCAATGAGTCAATTACCACAGCAATAGTATTTTAGAGCATTTTCCTATCATGGAAGGAACATTGTGAGATTGCATGATTAAGATCTCTTTCCTTTCCTTTGAAAGGTGTGAACGTTGACTATCCATTTCCAATATCATGACTTACAACTTTGAGTCTTTTGTTCTTCTAGTAAAGTTCACAACTCTTCAAAGCGTGATCCAGCTCCAATTTAACCAGATTTTAGAATCATAACTCTTCGTAAAGTGGTTGGGTTGCTCCATGAATAAGCAACCTGTCAAACGCATCTTGCAGTTAGTTGGTAGTGAAGCCGTGGAGCATTTTTCAATCACTTCAGGCACAACTTCATTTCTGGAATTGTACACATCAGCTTTTGCTAACCTGATAATCCAACATATGGAGGGCACCAGCTTGGGTGAAGGTTGATATATATACTAGCAGTGACCTCAGTAGTTTTATTGCATTTATAACCCACCTTTTTCTCCAAGGACTCAAGGTGGCATGCATGGACCTTCCTGCCCTCACTGAATCCCCACAACCTTGTGAGGTAGATTAGGCTGAGAGGCGGCAAGTGGCCTAAGGTCATCACCCAATGAGCTTCATGGCCAAGTAAGGGGATTTGAACCCTGGTTTCATAGGTCCTACTCTGACACTCTAACCACTACACCACACTGGTTCTCCAAGGGCTTGTGCTCCATGGCACCAGCAGCCACAAATAAGGTTTGAAGTGGGGGGGATGCACCCCAGGTTGGCATAAGTGCAAGAAAACTTTGGGAAACAAAACCTGTTTGGAGTGGGGAGACAGCAGCCTAAGGACTCCTGAGAATGTCAGATGGGCATGGAACTGACTGGATGACTGTTGAGGCCGAGGCAGGGGACAGAAAGCTTGGCGGAATCATCAAACTGTAAGTTGGGAGGGACCCCAAGGGTCATCTAGCCCAACCCCCTGCAATGCAGGAATTGCAACTAAAGAATCCCTGACAGATGACCATTCAATCTCTACTTAAAAAGCTCCCATGAAGGAGACTCCTTCACCTTCTGAGGGAATCCGTTCCACTGTCAAACTTACTGGGAGGGGGCGGAGGGAGAGATGAATGGAATATCCTGGAAGAGGGCCGGAAGCCAGCCATGCTCACCCGCAACAGCCCCACTGACACTTGCTCTCCTTGCACACCCGCTTCTCTCTCTCTCTCCCCCTCTGGACCACTTCGTAGCAAGGCCATCCGTTCTGCTCCTCCGCCTCGGGTCTCTATTGCCCGCAATAGAGAGAGAGAGAGGCGAGGACCTACCTCTCTTTCGGGCGCATCGTGTGAACTCTCCTGCCTTGGGGTTATTATTGTTGCTGACCCGGGGCCGGGGATTTGGAGGCCTGGCGGCTTCTGGCGTCGGGGATGCGCAGCTGCAACTGGCTGCTACGGCACAGGCTGGGTGCGAAAGAGGATCCCCGCTTCCCTGCCTGCCTTCCTAATCCTGCTATGGGTGAAGTCCCCAAAGGATCCCAGCAGCAGCAGCATCGGCTACAGTTTTGCCGGTAAGTGACGGAGCGGAGGCCTCTCCCCCCGGTTCCTCCTTCCTCACCCGGCCCGAGCGTAGCGCGCCGCAGTTCTCCGCGCGGTCCGGTAGAGGGCGGCCCCGATGCCACGGCTGGGTCCTTCCCCTGCTGGACGCCGCCCCTTCCTCCTCCTCCTCCTCCTCTGCCTCCTCCTTCCCCTCCTCCGGCTGGCTCGACGCCGCCCCCCCTCCCCTAGCCGCCGCCGCTTCGCCTCTCCTCACCGCTGGGACTGCTACTACGCGAAGCCGGGGATCCGACGGGGCGAGCAGGCCGCGAGACACCTCCGGGCCTCGCTCTCCAGGTAGGGGAGAAGGGAGGAAGCTGGGCAGGGCGAAGCTAAAGCGCCTCTTTCCTCGCCCCGGAGCTCCTGCCCCGCCGGCCACACGGAGCCGAGCGGGGTGGCGGTCGCTTTCCCTGCGGGCGGCGGAGGAAGGAGGAGGAAAAAGGCACTCCTGGCCCCGAGCGGGGCCGCCTGCCCTGCTCCTTGGACGGAGTAGGCCGAGGCCCGGCCAGCGGCACGGGAGACGCCCCGATAACATGTAAGGCGGCGCTCCCGGGCCGGCGGGGCGAGGCAGCCCTTCGCCTGACCCGGTCGGCCTCGTCGCAACCTATTGGTCGGCGGCCTTGGGCAACCTACGGCCCTCCAGGTGTGTAGATCGCCCCCCCCCGCAACTCCAGATGTTTTTGGCTAGCAAAGCTGCCTGGGGCTGATGGGAGTTGGCGACCAGCAACATCCGGAGGGCGCCTGCCTGGCCCAAAAAAAGGCTGGCATCTTGGCTGGGGGCGGGGGGAACCTTTCCGTTACAGAGCAATGGGGATGAACGATCTCGGTGGGCTCTGCAATGTGGAGAAGCTCCTAACAACCCAGTCACCCCACCAGGGCATTTCTGCAGTCATGGTAGGCAGGATGTGGCCCTGGGCAACCTGAATGGAGAGGACCTGTGAAGCAGCCTTTAGCCACACTAGGGCTCTGGACTGTCCAGCCTACATCTGGCTTCTTGGGGTGGGTGCAGCCCCCCAAGTCTCTGGCAGAGAAGAGCCTTTCTATGCCACCTGGAATCCTTTTTTACCTGGAGGAGGGAATCTGGGACCATCTGTGTGTAAAGTAGATGCTGTGCCACTGAGCTGCAAAACCTGGCAAGGTGAAATTCTCTGTAAGTTGGAAGAGGGCAGATGTATGCGGCTGAGCATCTCTCGAAAGATGGGCTCAAGCAGAGAATCTGGCCAAATTATCGTGCCCTTGAGTGAGGAAATGGAGCTGCTTTTAAAAACTTAAGAACAGCCCTCATTTAAAGCCACCCTAGTTGGTGGCCGTCACTGCCTCCTGTGGGAGTGAGTTCCATAGTTTTAACTATTCACTGCGTGAAAAAGTACCTTTTTTTTTTGTCTGCCTGAATGTCCCAGTGTTTTAAGGTAGTGGAGCAGAGAGTTCACAGTTATGCTGCTATATTGTCTTACACATCTTGAGAGAGTAGATGGATTGGCAACAGGGTGTACAGATGTTTCCCTGGGCTCAGTAGAGCTGTGATCACTAGAGATGATGGGAGCTATAGTACCAAAACATTTGGAGGGCACCAGTTTACAGTAAAATTCTGAAGCTCTAAGGCTGGTCCCCAGATAGACCAATTTCCAAGAAAACTTGTGATAGGTGGCTCTGCTTCACCAAACTGGAAGGTTTCTTTCCTATAGTTTGGCTGTGGATTTGCTTGCATGAATTCTTGAGCTTTTCCCCTCTTAGATTGTTTCTTTTCCATGGGACATTTTGCTTCTGCTTCTCTACCACTTGATACCTGGCTGTTGCTAGCTTGCTTACATGGACAACCATCTTAACACACACACACCTACCCTCATTGTATTGTATGGTATTGTCAGACCTTGGCATGAGGACAGTTGAGAAGCTCTTCCCATCCCCTGGGGCAGTTTTGTCACCTGCATGCTTATATCAGCCTTCCCCAACCTGGTGCCCTCCAGAAGATTTGGACTACAACTCCCTTCAGTCCTGACTATAGGTTAGTGATGGTTGGAGCTGATGGGAGTTGTAGTCCAAAACATCTGGATGGTACCAGACTGGGGAAGTATGGTTAATTGGTATCCAGCAGACAGAGGGGTTCAAAAGATGGGCTGAAGATGCAGTAGGGATTTATTTCAGATTTGTATTTTGTGCTTTCCAGATAGCTATGCAAATGCTAGATGCAACTTTGATTAGCGTTCAGCTTAGTGTTTGCAGAGCTGATGTCATATTGTCAACAAATGATGTTTGTCTACCTGGCTGCCTCTTTATATTAATTTTAAACTTTTTATTTTCTTTGTGCAAGGGTCTTCAAAGAACGAAAAACAACAATCTTGAGCACAGTACAAAATGGATTGTCCCCTTTGTGCTATGGCAGGAAAGACAGAGGTGAAAGCAGGCAGGTTGGAGGGACGGCCTTGACCCATCCCATGCCAGCCATGTAGAAAGTGAACTTGGCCTTTGAGTTACCCATTTTGTGGCAGGGTGCTTGTACAAGTGCTTGCTGCCGTCCAGAGAGATGCAGCTTGAACTGTACACACAGTCCCTGGTGACATCCTGCCCTGTTTCTGGATGTTTATTTATAGCCAGCTCTGTTCCATGGACTTTTGATGGGGCAGGTTAGCAAATAACTTAGTAGTGTGGACAATCTTTGGCAAAGGAGAATTGTGATCAGTGGAAAGTGTATTTTGAAGCTCCAGCTTGGGCAGAGCCCAGTTTTCCAGAGTTTTCAATAATAATAATAATAATAATAATAATAATAATAATAATAATAATTATTATTATATCCCACCCATCTGGCTGGGTTTCCCCAGTCACTCTGGGGTAAACTGGTTTCGGCTGAAAAACAAAACAAATCTCACAATACTTTAGATGTGCATTTTTGTGTGTGGATATAAATAGGTCAGCCTTTGCCAACCAGGGATGCTCCAGATGTTCCAGGCTACAGTGGTTGCTGACTGAATAATAATAATAATAATTTTTTATTTGTACCCTGCCCTCCCCGTCCAGAGCCGGGCTCAGAGCGGCTAACATCATATAAATAATACAACATGCATAAAAACAAGCAATCAATTTATTAAAATGCATCCCAAAATTAATTCAAATAAATTAAAGTTAAAGTTAAAACTGGACAAATGACAATCCTGAGGTTAAAATTGAAGTGGATGGGGGTGCCTCAGGTCAGCAAAGGGTGTTCCATGTTGAACACCTGGCACAACGAGGAGCTATCAGAATGATGGAGATCTGGGCAGGAGGAAGAGGAGGAGAGAGTCGATCCTGGGAGAGCCCCTGGTTGTGCTCCCCAAATCAGTGAGGGGGAAACATGATGGAATGGGTATTCCTTGCTTTGGAAATGATGTCAGGTTGAACATTAGGAACAGAAAATGGATCTTGAAGAATTGGTGTGTACTATTAGTTCAGCAGGGACGAAACTGTAGCCAGAAGCGTGTCTTTCTCCGCATCCCAGCAAGCTGACCAGCTTTTTTCCAGAAGTGCCACTGAGACTAAAATGCCACACAGATCTCTGGGGAAAGGGTCCATTTCAAACTACCAGGTTATTAATAAATAAAAAGAAACTGAGACATCTGGGTTCTGGCTCCATCAGTCATTTTCTTCTCTCCCCCGCCCCCCGCAACATATATGCTACCCTAATATGTTTAATAAGCTCATATGGCTGCATCAGGTTCTAGAGGTCAAATATCCTCAGGTGTGTTTAGCCTGAAGGTTAGGCCATTGCAATATATTGGCTTACTAGCTTAGCTTGAGTCCAGAGTGTGTTCTACTTGCTTCCTGGATTCCTCTTCAAGCTCTTTCCTACCCAAGCATATGAGCGGACAGAGAAAATACCGTATTTTTCGCTCTATAACACGCACCCGACCATAACACGCACATAGTTTTAGAGGAGGAAAATCCGTAGGCTTGCCACCCGTAGGCATTCCCTCCATAACACGCACAGACATTTCCCCTTACTTTCTAGGAGGAAAAAAGTGAGTGTTATGGTGCAAAAAATACGGTACTCAGTTCTCTTGACATCACAGGCACTGTGTGCCCTACAACCTAAATTATCAAATTATCTACCAGGGCTGATGTTTTTAAAGGACAACAAGCATGGTAAAGCAATATAAATGCTCCTGGGCAGACTGTAGATTGAAAAGGGTATGAAAAAGGGAACCCTGGCCATATAGACTTACACAAAGGGATTGTTTAGGTCTTTTAAAAAGCATAACAACATTAGATAAGCCCTGAATCTGGGTTAGGCCGGACACCTCCATCTAGTCTAATATCCTGTTCTCTCAGTGGCCAGCCAGGTGACTATGTTTTAATTGAAACTTTTTATAACATTTTAACTCTTTTAAGATTTTTTTTAAAAAGCAAGTTCATCAAAAGATTCTTGTAGGATGTACAAACAGATAAAATACAAAACAAACAGGAACAAAACCCGAAACTAAGGCATAATTTAGCCTGGATATCGCACCCCGCCTCCACAAACTCTAGCGTCACAAATAAAATGAGAAAGTTGGATAGCTTTCTACAGATTCACAGTAAAAAATGTAAAGCACATTTCAAGAAGCACATAATGTTTTTGTCTCATTTAGCTCTGGTTTTCAAGCCAGTGACCAACAATGTTTGGGAATCTTGTCCAGCTACATAGATTTTTGAGATGCAGGTGAAATAAATTGACCCTCCTGTTGAGTCACATAAGTTATGAGAGGGGACCCCGTGCCATCAAATGTACTTTTCAGTTTGACCCCTCTCAGACATCAGTTGTTGTTTTTCAGCTCACTTTTCCACTAAAGCCAACCATTGCACCAAAACCTTTAAGACAAAATTGTGTGTGGTGTCCCCATTGATGCACAATAGGATGTTTTGTTCATTTGTTTATATGTTGTGGATGTGTTTGCCACTCTGGGCTCCTTCGAGGATATAAATTCAATAAATACATATGGGAAGCCCACAAGTTGGACCTAAATGCAATAGTACTCTCACTTATTGGGATTCCCAAAGCCATTGTGGCTAGTAGCCACTGAGAGCCTTCTTGTCCGTGTATTGTCTAATTTTTTGTTCCATAAATATCTTGTGCATGTCTGTCTATGCTGCTTGCAACTAGTGTGTGTCCCCTAGTGAAATAGGCCTCTTCTTAGAGTTAAAATGTTAGTGGCGACAGCTGCTTGCTTCCAAGCTTCTTATTTTTTAAAAAAAATATTTTCCAAAGTTTAGTGCAGGATGTCTTGAAATGGGTGGGTCCTTCAGGAGAGATCTGCAGCCATTCCAGTTGCTCATTTGGGAGTTCTCGTTTCTTAATTAGTGAGTGTTTTGTTGCTAACTTCAAGACTGCCTTCCTGGCTAGCCTTGGAAGTGTCCGTTGATAATTCTCCAGTAGCAATTGCTTTGAGCTGCAGAGCTTTTTTTTTTTTAGTATAGTCGTGTATTTGGAACTTGCATGGCAGAGTTGTGAACAATTGTTGTGTAAGTTTTCAATATAAGCTTTCAATACGGAAAAAGGTTTGTCCCTAGTTGGAGAAACACTTCTGCAATCTCCAGCCTGCGGTCTCTGGCCTAAAATAAATTTTTTGTTTGCTTGTTCTCCCTGCAGTTGTGGGTGGTGGGGAGGTAATCGTTAGTAGATTAAATATACTTTTTAAGCGAGATAAGCAGCTTTTTGTCTGAATTGCTGTCTTTCCTTGCAGGTTCCCTTCCTTGTTACCCATTCTGGTGCCAGGCAAAAGGCCTCCTGCATCCTTTAGGATGTCCCGTCTGCTGGTGTCTGCTTTGGTTTGAGACGTACCGCGGTGGGGAATTGTTGCGCCCAGTGCGACGAGTTTGTCACCTCCAGGTTTGGGAGCAACTGCTGCGAACTCAGATCTCCTTAATTGATTTGCCTCAGTCGAGAAGCTGAAGCCCTTATTGTGGAAACCCCGATTTCTTTTCCCCAGCATGTCAGAAAGCTGGCCGCAGCAGCCCCCACAGCAGCAACCGCCGGCGCCGCACCATGCTGGGACCACTGCCCTCCCGGAGCATCCCATCACCTCCAGCGCTGTGGTGGAGAATCCCTTGGGCTGTGCCGTTTACGGCATCCTCCTCCAGCCGGAGCCCAGCAGCCTGCAGCACCACACTTCCATCCCAACTGGCGGCGGAGAGCCCTCCACAAAATGCGGGCTGTGTGGACACGACTTGGGGCACCTCTCAAACCCCCAGGAGCACCAGTGCCTGCAGGGGGGCCATGACCGCTCCTTCCAGTGCACCCAGTGCCTGAAGATTTTCCACCAGGCCACCGATCTCCTGGAGCACCAGTGCCTGCAAGTGGAGCAGAAGCCCTTCGTCTGTGGCGTCTGCAAGATGGGCTTCTCCCTGCTTACCTCCCTGGCCCAGCACCACAACGTCCACAACGGCAGCGCCGCCGTCAAGTGCTCCATCTGTGAGAAGACCTACAAAGCCGCTGCGGCTGCTGTGGCAGCCCCTGAGGAGCCTGCGCCACCGCAGCAGCCAGCCGCACTCAACCGGACTCCCGTGGAGAAGCCCTACAGCTGCTCCATCTGCCAGAAGCCCTTCAAGCACCTCTCGGAGCTGTCGCGGCACGAGCGCGTCCACACCGGGGAGAAGCCGTACAAGTGCAGCCTCTGCGACAAGAGCTTCAGCCAGTCCTCCCACCTGGTGCACCACAAGCGCACGCACAGCGCCGAGCGGCCCTACAAGTGCACCGTCTGCGAGAAGGCCTTCAAGCACCGCTCCCACCTGGTGCGCCACATGTACGCCCACTCCGGGGAGGCCCACCTCTTCCGCTGCAACGTCTGCGAGCTGCACTTCAAGGAGTCCTCCGAGCTGCTGCAGCACCCCTGCACGCCAAGCGGGGAGCGCCCCTTCCGCTGCGGCGCCTGCCACAAGGCCTTCCGGCGCCCCTCGGACCTCCGGCAGCACGAGCGCACCCACAGCACGGAGCGCCCCTTCCAGTGCGACCTCTGCCAGATGAGCTTCAAGCAGCAGTACGCCCTTATGCGCCACCGCCGCACCCATAAGGCGGTTGCGGGCACCACCGCCACGCCAGCGCCTTCCGCCGAGCAGGAGCTGCCGGTGGGGCCATTCAAGTGCTCCCTGTGTGAGAAGGGCTTTGTGCAGCCGGCCCACCTCCTCTACCACCAGCACGTCCACGGCATCGAGAACCTCTTCAAGTGCAACGCCTGCCAGAAGGGCTTCAGCCAGTCCTCGGAGCTGCTGCGCCACCGCTGCGTGCAGAGCGCCGAGCGGCCCTTCAAGTGTGCGGCCTGCAGCAAGGCCTACAAGCGGGCCTCGGCCCTGCAGAAGCACCAGCTGGCCTCGCACTGCGCCGAGAAGCCCCTCCGCTGCACCCTCTGTGAGCGCCGCTTCTTTTCCTCCTCTGAGTTCGTGCAGCACCGCTGTGACCCAGCCCGCGAGCGGCCCCTCAAGTGCCCAGACTGCCAGAAGCGCTTCAAGTACGCCTCCGACCTGCAGCGCCACCGGCGGGTTCACACCGGGGAGAAGCCCTACAAGTGCCCCGCCTGCGAGAAGGCCTTCAAGCAGCGCGAGCACCTCAACAAGCACCACGGCGTCCATACCCGGGAGCAACATTACAAGTGCATGTGGTGCGGGGAGCGCTTCCTGGACCTGGGCCTCCTGCAGGAGCACAGCGCCCAGCACACCTCCACTGACAGCACGTACCCCGTGACACCTTGCCTGCCCTGAGCATCTCCCCCTGCTGGCGGGAAAAGGTTCATGTCATCCTTCAAGCCCTGTTGGCGCTGGGCTTAGGCTACGGCGAGCGACTAGGCCATGTGGGACCCTTTCCTTCTCCTTTGCAGACCAACCTGCGAACAGTGGAGGGGGTGGGGAGGGCTAGAGCAAGCAGCGGTGGCCTCTGTGTGAGCACTGAGCTCAGCAATTGGTCAATTCAGCCCATTTGCTCCTATGAATGGGTTGAGTGTACCTTCGGAACCAGCTGTGACTCAGGCCTGCTTTGCTGCTCCAGGCGCAGTGTCTGTTTTTTGGGTCAGGATGAATGTTCCTTAAGCCTGCCAACCAAATCCAGATCCTCATCTTCCCCCCACCCCTGCCCCTCATGATTCATTAGTGTCTGCAGAGGGGAGTGTGATATTCAAAGAAATTTGCTGCTTGAGATTTATAGGGCAGGACTCCGCAGCAAGGGAAGCCAGGCAGGTGAAATGGTGAGAGATGGACTTAGTGGGCGCGGCTTCCCTTAAGGTGCCATCCCTAGGGAAATTCTGCTTATGTGCGTCTGTTCAGTTCAAGCGTACATCCGAGAGAGGGAAACTTCGAAGGGAACCAGCTACTAGATGGTCCGATTAGTCTTTCACCCTTATACATCCAAGAGAGAAGGCCCCAGAGCAGCCATGCCTTGTGCTCCTCTTCCTGGCTTCTGTTGTCCAAAGCCGTCAGGGCTAGAGGCTTTTCATTTCCTCCAAACACCGGAGCTCTCAAGGTGCTGTCTAAGCCAGTGGTGTGAGTGGTCCCAGGGCAGCGTGAAAGGCGACAGAGAGGGAGGGTGTGGTGGAACACAGTTACATATTTAAATGTCTTCTAAAGCCAGAGCAAAGCTTCACACTGTAGGGGGGAAGGTTCTCTGTGTCGTTTCTAGGCTCTTATCAAAATGGAAGGAAAGTTTTTTGTTTTGTTTTTTACATGCAACTAAAAAAAGAATTTGGTGGAAGGAGCATTCAAAATGCGCTGCTAGATCTGTCCTGGAATTGTGATCTAGAGGAGCGCCATTTGCTTTAGTGGTATGATTGGCAATAAGATAAGCTACAGCTGGTATCACAGAGACTTTGGAAATGCTTTCCTTTGGGACCGTTCTGTGGGACACTGTGTGTGTGTGGTTTATTGCCCTTTCCACATTCAGCCCCCAAACTGTATTAAATTGGGAGGCTGCTGCAGCAGGTAGAGCAAGAACTGTCGGTGGAGCAGCCCTCAAAAAAAGCTTTTGTTTTTTATCTGTTTCACATGGGACACACAGAGTGGCACTGGGAAGGCCATTTTCTAGCCCTGGATCCATCCTGCCAGTTGCCCAGGACATGAAAAGAGGACAGAAGTGGATCATTGGGATGGGTCTGGCCAAAGTTGCCTCTCAAGACCCAGAGCCGTGTGCCTGTCCACATGCAGGGCCTGCTGACTTGTCTTTCACGACACCTCAACTGTATAGAACTAACTTTTATGGAGTTTGTCTTCATTATTTTTCATATTGCTTTTTTTAAAAAGCAGTTTAATATTCATTAAAAATCTGTGTAGCTCAGTAGGCTGTCCCTTGGAATCCTTAAAAGACGTCCGCTCAGGTAAAGTCGTTGCATTCTGACGTTACTGAATAGTGAGTTCATGATATGCTGCGTAACTACAGGAGTGACACCGGTCATGAAAATTCCTCTTCTGTTCCTTTTCTGGGGAGGAAGCTGGTGACCAAGAGGCCAGGAATGGTCTTGCAGAACATCCGGTTGTGCTCTGCAGCAGGCAGGGCAGATTGAATTGAAAAGGCCTGGGTGGGTCACCTCGTCCGTCGCCTGCTAAGCAGGATGTTTTGAAAGGAACGGTCCCCTTCCCTCTGATGTCTGCTCAGGAACTGCTCAGGAAAGCAGGGAGGGTCCTTTTATGGGCAATTTCTTCTTCTTTTGTCCAAATGAGTTTCCAGGCCTGGTGTCTCCAGTGTTCAGCGGAGGAACCAAGGCAGTATTGACAAGGCTGCAGGCTCTCCCTTCCCAAGGCTCAGCTGCTCAGGAAGCTCTTGCCTGCCAGTGATCTCAGTTCCATACTGGAGGCCTTGTCAGGGGCTATTCCCCCTTATCCCCACCTTCTGCTCAGAGAGGCCAAACACCATGCACAGGGAGAAGGGGTAATAGCTGCATGTTTGGGGGAGAAGGCCCTGACCTCCCCCTTTTGAAGGAGGTCTTCTCATCAGTCACCAGAAATGTGATTAGGAAAAATAAATCTGCTTGTGGTTGGGGCTCTCTGGGGCTCTGGGACTTAAAGATGAAAGGAAACAAACAGCGATTCTCAGAAAAGGATTTGGCCTGTTTAGTTAGCCCAACCTGGTGGAGCTCCACGTTTTGGACTACAACTCCTATCAGTCTCCGTGCCAGTTGGAGCTGATGGGACTTGTAGTCCAAACCATCTGGAAAGAACACCACATTGGGGAAGTCTGAGATAGCCAGTGGGCCTGTTCTCTGCCTTTAGGACATAGGAAACCAAACAAGGCTAAATGTGAATGCAGTCCAAGTTGCCTTTCTCTGTATGTTGCTTTATTTGATGGACAGATTTATCCCACCCTTCCAAATAGCTCAGGGAGGTGCACGTGGTGGTTCTCCCTTCAGCCCCCGTCCCAGCCCATCTTTTTCCAATCCTCACAACAACTATGTGAGATTGAAAAAGTGCAGTTGGCCCAAATGAAGTTTCTGACTGAATTGAGATTTCAACCAAGGTCTACCTAGACTAAGTCCATTGCTAGCCACCAAACCCCACTACCACTGCTGTAGGGCTGGGCATTTGACCTGTAAGATGGTGGCTGGGTATTTTAAAGTATTGATTAGAATCATGGAAACAACACAGGAAGACATCATCATCAACATTTGATTTTAATTCATGTAAAACTGTCACTTTTTCAGCAACAAAGTTAAGCTCAAAGTAGCTCCCAACAATAAGCAAAACATTGCAAATGACATCCCAACAATTGTAAAGTATAATAACATAAAAACGCAGTAACATCAGGAAAGCAAGAATTAAGAAACTGCAGTCCAATACCAGCACATAATATGTAGATTTGATACCTTGTGCCAGTGGTTTTCAACCAGTGTGCCGAATGATGGTCAGGGGTTCCTCTTTCCTTCCCTCCCTCCTCTGATGCCCTCTCATGTCTCTGCCTCCCAAAGGCTTGCACAGCTGTTTGTTACAGTAGCTCTGGCTATAGCTGGCGAATGGTGCCTCGGGGGCTGGCCAGGGGGTGTAGGAGCTGAGGCAGTCTCAGAATAAGCAAGCAAGCAAGCAGGCAAAGGAGCCTAGCCAGCCAGTCCTCCAGCCCTTGCTGTTGGGAATGGACAAACAAGTCCCAGGCCCCTGTGGGGCAGTGTGAGGAGGTGCCTCTCTTTAGGGCAGGGGCAGCAGCAGTGGCTGCCCAGAGGACTCCCAAGGAGAGGAGAGAGGAGAAGAGGCTGAGGGAAAACTCCACAAGGGAGGGTGTTCAAAAAAGGGTGAGAGGCTGCCAGCTCTGTAGGCAAGGGGTGACATAACTAGGCTCCTGAACCCCACAGGGGTGCCGCAGAAAGAATGTACACTAGTTAGTCAAGGGAGTCATGGACTCAAAAAGGTTGAAAACCTCTGCCTTATGTTAATGACAACCTTCTCTGCCCCTTCCCCTAGGGAGGAAGAGGTTGGAAGAGCATCCATAGGGCTCCCATTTCCCACTTTATCCTCTCTACAGCTGCCTCAGCCAACTTGCAGTTGTGGTCCAGACATCTGGAGGCCACCAGGCTGGACAAGTGGCCCATGCCACTAATGACTGCTTGCATTCCATTTGGAAGAAACCTGCAACTGTAGCAGGTAAACAGTGTGAAAGCTTTTGTCCTTGGCTGACGCCAAGCTTGTAACCCTCACTGACTCACCCTTGCTAACAAATGGCACCACCATGACATTAAAAAGGGCAAGTTGCCATCTGCACAACAGCATTCATGGAATATTTCTTGTACAGTACATCATTATTGTATTTAAACCCTGCCTTTTCCCCAGACCAGGACTCAAGGCAGCTTACACAAATTAAAACAACACAGATAAAATACAAAAAGCTAAAAACATATAAAAGACAATTAAGAAGTAATTAAACCATAATAGAATTAAAACCACGCAAAAACAAACCTATTAAAATGCAGCAAAAACCACACAGCACTATTAAAAGCCCTTTCCTTAAAAACGGTTCCCAAAGGCTTGTCAGGATAAAAAGGGGTTTCACTTGCCAGATGGACAACAAAGAGAGCCAGTCTGGCTTCTCTAGGAAGGGAGTCCCAAAGTCTGGGAGGAGCCACTGAAAAGGCTTTTCCTGTGTCCCCACCAAGTGTGCCAGTGCAGGTGGTGGGGCTGAGAGAAGGGCCTCCCCTGAAGATCTCAGAGCCTGGGCAGGGTCTTATGGGAGAATATGGTCCTTCAGATAGCCTGGGCCTAAGCCATATTGCTCTGTTTATCCCAGTTTTTGGATGAAGACTGTTTCCCAAAGTGGTATCCATCTGTTGCTGGGCTGATACTTTCTTGGGCAGAGAGGTGCTGCAGCAACCAATCCAACAGCCCTTTGCCCCCTGGCCAAGGGCAGCAGCCAGAGGATGTTTCACCTCCCTTCTGTGGCCCAAGGGCAATCTTGGTGAAAAGACTAGGCAGGGAGCTGACCAGCATGCCAACTCTACTTGCCATTAAACAGAAGTGCATGCGGATCTGTGACTTACCGTATTTTTCGCTCTATAGGACGCACCCGACCATAGGATGCACATTGTTTTAGAGGGGGAGAACAAGAAAAAAAAATTCTCCCCCTCTCTGCTCAGCGCCCCTTCAGCAAAGCGGCAGGAGAAACGGAGCCCCTTCCATTTCTCCTCCTGCTTCGCCGAAGGGGCGCTGTGCAGCTCTCCCTCTCTGCTGAAGCCAGGAGAGTCTTGCTCTCCTGGCTTCAGCAAAAGGAACCCAAAGCCTATCCCTGAAGCCTGGAGAGTGAGAGGGGTCGGTGCGCACCAACCCCTCTCGCTCTCCAGGCTTCAGCGAAAGCAACGCGAAGCCTCCAGAGCGCGGAGGGAGCGCTCCCTCTGTGCTTCGGAGGCTTTGCGTTGCTATCGCTGAAGGCAAGGAGCCTGCATTCGCTCCATAGGACGCACACACATTCCCCCTTAATTTTTGGAGGGAAAAAAGTGCGTCCTATAGAGCAAAAAATACGGTATACTGGTATCACCGGTGAGGACATGAAATGTTCTCTGGGAAGGGAGGGCAATCACTTTCTGGGGATGCCTCATTCTTCTAGCCTACCATGACAAAACAAAAACCAGAAGCTCCTGCAGGCCCAATCCAGCACCTGCCTGGGATGTTCTGTGGGCTCACAACACGCAGGCCCCTTGTACATCCTCCCATTGCAAAATGTTGAACATTCCAAGCCATCCTGGGAACTGGCTGAGGTATGTTTGTAAGTCTAAGCATGCCTCTTAGCCCTGTGGAGGCTGAAGGCATCAGCTGGGGACAGGGGGGTTGGCCCAAGGTCTCCTGCTCCACTCGCATTGCCAGGATAAAGTAAGGGGAGCCAGGAGGAGGGATGAAGGAGCCCTCCTGCTTCCTTCTCCCTCTTGGGAGTGCAGCCAGGCTGCTGCCAAGTCAGCCTGCACCACCTTTTGCTCTGGCTCCCTGTATTTGTCCTTTGGGCACAGGTGAAGGTTAGACTAACTGACTTCATGTGATGGAGCCCTTCAGGCTTGGGCTATACAGAGGCCAGAAATCACCTCTCCTCGCTTCCATCATGATCACAACAGAACCACTTCATATAGCACTGAGACTGCAAACTGGGGGATAGGAGCTACAAAGAGACGTTCCCATCTGCTCCCCCTTCCTGTCCTTTACCTCAAAAAATGCATCCCCTACCAGACATAGTGCTGTCTCTGAACCTGAAAGTTCTGTGATCAGGGACTTCAACGGATCGCCCATTCTCTGGCCCCTGGCAATGCTTTCCCTTTTAAGTCCCACTAGTCTTCATTTTGTTGCAGCAATACATTGAAAAGCTCTGGGCCAACAGGCTTGATGGCTGCAAAGAACCAAAGATGGTACCTCCTGAATCTGGTAAGACATGCTCAGTGAAGGCTGGCCAGCAGTCTCTTCGTTGTGAACCACTTTGCTGTAGCATGCTGGGAAGAAGGCCAAGACAGTTTTGGGGTGGGGGGAACTAGCTATCCTTGCTGCTCCCCTCCTGTTTCCTCATCCCCCACTTTGAAGTGTATTTTATTTGACCAGGAAACGCCTTCTCTGCACCTTCCTTGTTGAACCAATAGCATTTATTCCTTGTGGATGTTCAAAAGCTGAAGAAGATTCATGTGGCTTCTTTTTCTGTGGCCTGTCTCCTAGCGCCAAGGTTGGAGATAGTGAGAGCGGCTAGAAAGCAACAGAAGAGACCATTTCATATATCCACAATCAGTTATTTTGAAATTGGAGTCGCCCAAGGTCAGATCGCTTGAGCTGGGAGCATTGGTGCTGCTTCCTGGGCCATTAGTTGACTTAGGGGTGGTGTACAAAGAGTCTTGTCCAGCCTTGCCGAACTTGGTGTCCTCTAGGTGTTTGGGTTACAACTCCCATTGATGGCCATAGTGAATGGGGATTGTGGGAGTTATAATCCAAAGCACCAAGATGGTACCTGGAGGGTATCAGGTTGGGGACGGTTGGTGGTGGTTGGTTTTGTCCATGTGCGAAAGATGAGTGTTCTGAATTCCCATCTTTGAATTCCCGATTCCACTGTCCATCCAGTGTACTAAAATGACTTTTCCCTGCTGAATGAAAATCTAGTGCAAGTTGTACTCTCAGCAGCCACTGTCCTTTTCTATACATTCATTTACTGTGTCATAAAAGCACCATTCTTTGAGGGGGATTATTCATACACATTGAAAACCTTTTTCTGTTCCTTTTAAGAGCGTAAGAAAAGCCTGCTGGATCAGGCCAATGGCCCATCTAGTTGAGCATCCTGGTCTCACAATGGCCAACCAGATGGCTGTGAGAATCCTGCAAGCAGGACCTGAGAACAAGAGCACTCTTCCCCACTCCTTCCAGCAACTGGTATTCAAAAGCACTACTGTCTCTGACCATGGAGGCAGAGCAGCAGTATGGCTTGTAGCCATCAATAGCATTCTCTTCCATGAAACAGGCTAACCTTCTTTAAAGTCATCTAAGTGGGTGGCCTTCACTGCCTCGTGCGGGAGTGAGTTCCATTGTGGTTCGAGTCACATCCAGTTTGGCCCCCAGATAACAAGGCTCTTCTTAATGAAAGCCATGTGTGAGCCTGAAGGCTTGCTCCAAAAAGAGCAAGATCAAAGCCTGCCCAGTTGACAATGAACTGGTTGTATCTGGCTCATGAGCATTGATGGCTGGCTCGCCTTCATTCAATAGCATGTGACGTTTTCCTCTCTTCACACTGAATTGGGTGGGATTTAATTTTTTTGGCCCCTTTTGTTCCTTTGGGACCAGCAGAGCCAGTTACCTGTGTGCTGATCCAAAGCTCCTGTAGGTATTGCTGCAACAAAACAAAAAGACGAGTTATTCAAGGGTTATGGGGGAGGTGATTGTTAACCCTAAGGGGATTTAGGTGTATGTGATGATACTTACACAGTGTTGTAAGGCATGGGCTTTGGTCCATATCTACTCAAACTTGGGTTCTGGTTGAGGCAATACTAGCATGAAACAGGGGAGAAAGATGATGCTTTAAGTTTTGAACTGAATCTTAAATCCAAGGTGGAGTGCAAAACCTAACACAAAATACTGCAGTGTAGAGTGCATCTGTTCAGAGTACCAGCCACATCCTCTCTGGGGCTGCTCTATTTCATTTTATTCCCTTCCCTACTTAGTTATCCATTCCCCCCAGAACAGACCCTGTGGACTGGACACCCTGGTTGTGAATGTGCCCTTCTTAGAAACGTTAGGACCGAGAATCTTTTCCAGCCTCAGGGCCACATTCTCTAGGGAGCAACCCTCTGGGGGCCTGTATGCCAGTAGTGGCCAGAGGCAGCAAGGGGCCAGAGGCAACAGTTGTGACTCTTAACCAGGCATAGACAAACTCGGCACTCCAGATGTTTTGGGACTACAACTCCCACCATCCCTAGCTATCAGGACCAGTGGTCAGGGATGATGGGAGTTGTAGTCTCAAAACATCTGGGGGGCCAAGTTTGCCTATGCCTGCTCTTAACCTTTGCCCAGCAGGACTTTCTTTTTTTTTTTTAAATATTTTTATTAAACAGTTTTTATAATCACACAAACAATACATAATACATAACAACAACAAATACATAAACAAACAATAACAGAAAAAAACAAAAAACAAGTATCATTTCATATCCTAATTTCTTAAACCTTTCTTCCTCGACTTCCTCATGCCTCCCTTTTCTGTATTCCAAATTCTAATCAATTACTCAGCAAATCTTCTCTTATTTTACTTTAGATTTAAGCTAATCTTCCTTATTCTCCTTGTCTTAACCATTGCTAATAGTAACCATTTACTTTCCAGTCCAACATCATTCTAACTTTCATTAATTTTGTAGTATTTCTTTAGATAGTCCTTAAACTTTTTCCATTCTTCTTCCGCTGCTTCTCTTCCCTGGTTTCGGATTCTGCTCGTCATTTCTGCCAAACCCATGTAGTCCATCACTTTCATCTGCCATTCTTCCAGTGTGGGTAGATCCTGTGTCTTCCAGTACTTTGCAATGAGTATTCTAGCTGCTGTTGTAGCATACATAAAGAAAGTTATATCCGTCTTTAACACCCCTTGGCCGACAATGCCCAAGAGAAAGGCCTCTGGTTTCTTAGTGAAGGTATATTTAAATACCTTTTTAAGTTCATTATAGATCATTTCCCAGAATGCCTTAATCTTCGGGCACGTCCACCAAAGGTGAAAAAATGTACCTTCCTTTTCTTTGCATTTCCAACATTTATTATCAGGCAAATGGTAAATCTTTGCAAGCTTGACTGGGGTTATGTACCACCTATAAATCATTTTCATAATATTTTCTCTTAAGGCATTACATGCCGTGAATTTCATCCCGGTGGTCCACAACTTTTCCCAGTCAGCAAACAAGATGTTATGACCAATGTCCTGAGCCCATTTAATCATACTTGATTTAACCGTTTCATCTTGTGTATTCCATTTCAGCAGCAAATTGTACATTTTTGACAGATTCTTAGTACTGGATTCTAACAATTCAGTCTCCAATTTTGATTTTTCCACCTGGAAGCCAATTTTACTGTCCAATTTAAACACTTCATTTATTTGGTGATAGTGCAACCAATCTCTCACCTTCTCTTTTAATTTCTCAAAACTCTGCAATCTCAGTTTGTCCCCTTCCTTTTCCAGAATTTCCCAATATCTTGGCCATGCCCAGCAGGACTTTCTGCCAGCCACACAAACTGAAGTTTCTTTCTACACACACACTGCACTTCTCTCCCCCCCCCATCTCTCCATTCTGCTTCCAAGCTAACAAAATTCATTTTCAGAGATTCAAGGATGCTTTCCAGCCAGGAAACGACCTGAGAAAGGGGCAGTGAGAGACATAGCTTGCAGAGAATCCCAGGGGCCAGAGAGAGGCAAAGGGGGCCGCATTCTGTCCCTGGTCCTGAGGTCCTTACTCCGCCACCCCAGGTTCAGAAATTCTCTCCAGGCATCCAGACAAAAGCTGCTTCAGCCACCACCTCTCACTCCTCACCCCAAACATGCACACTATCAAACAACAGTCTCTTACCCGCCAGGTCTGCGTGACGTCGGGTTTTAAGTACCTCACGGCATAACAGCTGAACCCAAGAACTGTGAAAGAAGCACAGAGGGCTTAATCTCCTGGTCTGCCTTGCCAGCTGTGGCTGATGCAGCTAAGTAGCCACAAGTGCTTCTGGCGTGTTCCTATGCGCAGGCCCACAGGGAAAGCTGGGAATGGCAGGGATTTGGCAAGACTTGCTGTGCGAAAAGCAAGTGCCCCAACTCCTTCCTTCTGCACTGAGTGGCTTCAGAATGAGAAAGTAAAGGAAGGTCAGGAGGGAGGGCAGAGTCAGTCCATGCAATGCTGGGGATTGCTTTGGGATTCCTGCATTTGAAAAAGCTCCCCATTCAGGAAGGGAACTTTACACTTCGCCACTCATAGGAAACCATTTGGGCTGTTTGTAGCATGTCTCTGTGGCCAAGCATTGCCCGGGGCTGATGGGAGTTGTGGTGCAAAACTTCTGGAGGGCACCAGGTTGGGGATGGCTAATCCTAATCATTTCCACTACGTGTTGCTGAAAGACATCAGGGATTGGTGCAAAGGCCCTCGTGGTTCTTCTGCCTTCCAGTTCACAGAACCTTCTTTCTAATCAGTCCTGGCTTGGGAACATTTTTTCATGACCGTTCTATGACTTGGCAAAATCACCATGTGGACAAAGCAAGACCACAGGCTGGGAAGCACCTGGAGGAGTTTTAGGGGTTGATCCGAGACCTTGCCATGTACGTCCCAAAGGCCACTCCCTGGGGAAGCTCTCACTTTGAGGACCTGATCACGCCAGCAAATGGCTGTGGTGCAACTTCCTGAAAGACCGAAGGATACTGAAGGCAGCTGTACCTCATACCTTTTTTGCTAAAGTTGGGCACCTTGAACTCTCCTGCGCTGGAGACGAAGCGAGACCAGTCGTCCATAGCCCTGGTGTAGCTGGGCCATTCCTCCTGGTTGGTGCTGGGCAAGAGAGGCGCCATCTTCCCTGCTCGGTACTTTTCAGTCAATGACTTGCCCAGTTCTGTCATACCCTGAGCAATGACAAAGTTACTACAAGGCGGCCCTGCAGTTGGACGCAGTGGAGCACAGAAGAGTGTCCTGCGCTCAGTTTAAGGGATTGCATGCGGTGATGCCTACCTCAATTTCTGAGAGGGAAATGTGTGCAGATCAGCTTCCCTCAGCCTAGTGGTCTCCAGCCATTTTGGACTACAAATCCCATAGGGGCTGGTGGGAGTTACAGACAGTCCAAAACAGCCAGAGGGCACTAGGTTGGGAAAGCTGGCACAGAGCACACAATGGGTAGTGGCACCAGGTAGATGGGCATTTGTGCTGCATACCCCATGCAACCGCCTCAGGCTTTGTGAGAGATGGTTAAGTGCAGCTGCATGTTTCTAGGAAGCATGTATGAACACACACTTTTTTCTGCTTTGAAATGCATGTTCAGAATGCACTGATGTCTCCAAGGAGTAAGTATGACTTTTAGAAGACATCTGAAGGCAGCCCTGTATCGGGAGGTTTTTAATGTTTGATGTTTTAGTATGTTCTGATATACGCTGTGAGCCACCCAGAGTGGCTGGGGTGGGGTATAAACAAAATAATAATAATAATAATAATAATAATAATAATAATAATAATAGCCTCCTATCTCCCTTCCCCCCAAGCACACACCAGGAGGCAGAGAAGTTGCTTCCTATTATAGAAGCAGCAGCTCATCCAGGCTCATCTTTTAAAAGTGACACGATAGAAGTTTATGCATAGTCTGGGAAAAGTGGACGGAAGAAAGTTTTTTCTCCATCCCTCATAGCACTGGAACTGATGGACATCCAATGAAGCTGTATGTTGAGAGGCTCAGGACAGAGAAAAGAAAGGACTTCTTCATGTCACTCATAGTTAAACTATGGAACTCACTTCCACAGGAGGCAGGAATGGTCACCGACTTAGATGACTTTAAAAGAGGATTAAGACTAATTCATGGAGGAAAAGGGCTATCAATGGCTACTAGAATAGCCATGATGTCTGCCTCCACAGCTGAAGGAAGCAATGCTTCTGAAGTTGCTGGAAACAACAGGAGAGGAGAGTGTTCCTATGCTTATGTTCCGCTCACTGGTTTCCCATAGGCATCTGGTTGGCCACTGTGATCCAGCTGAAGGCTCTTCTTATGATCTTATGTGCTTTGCTCAAAAAAGCAAATGGGGTGGGGATGGGTGTAATGCACAGGCCACTGAAGGGGCAGCCAGTTAAGGTGGCCGGATGTAAAACTGTAGAGGGCTCCTGTGCCTTTCATAGTTGTGTGGAAGAGGGAATTGCAGCAGGTGAAGTATGCCATGCAAGCAACATCTGCTGGAATTCCTCCTTCATCCAACTATGAGAACTTCAGGAGCCCTCTCCACTTCCTCACCTGGCCACCCAACACTCCTCAGAGATGGATGGACCAAAGGATGACAGCGACAGCAACAACAGCAGCAGCAGCAGCAGCATTTGATGGCAGTGACTCACCAGGGATGGGAGGCGCTGGATGGGCACTCCAGCCAAGGTGAACGTTGCATTTTCAAAATCATCTTTGGGGGAGGGGAAACAAACACAAACAAGAAAGATGAGTCAGAGATGTCAAGATTACCTGCCCCATCCCAGCTGGCCATGGGCCCTGCCTCTCTAAAAATGTCAAGTGAATTGCAGAACGTGCCACTACACCAGAATCCTGGTTCTGGTTTTAGAATACAGTATGCAAGTTCCTGGTCCTCATCATCTTGATGCATAGGTGGACTGAAGGGGAAAGAGAGCCTCTGAGTTTTCTAAGTAGATCTGCCACTCACTGCCTCCCGTGCTTCTCTCGTGCTACCACCTCCATCTCCTCCCTCCAATGCGGCTGCATCCTCCTACCACCTGCTTCTCTCCAGCCTCTTCCCCCTCCTCCTCTGCCACCTTCAGCATGCCAGGGCTTCCGCAGTCTGCTTCCAGATGGTGGCAGCAGCAGAGGTTTTTGCCGCAAGTGGTGAAACATCCTGGGCCAGCCCTGTACTCACACAACAGCACAAGCAGAGCAAACTCGGGACTGGAGTTCAATGCTCAGTCCCCACCCTGGCTTGGCTCTCAATACCAATGAGCCATCTGCCCCAGTTACCTTTGCAGCAAGTGGTGGTTGTCCTGCAATGCTCGTCTGTGAGCTTGAAGGCCGCGGTGTCCATATCCATCTGCCTTAGCGTCGGCAAGCGGGGGTGATAGATGTGATGCTTCACTCCAGACAGCATGACTTTTCTGGGCTCCAGCGGGATGAGGACCGTCGGAGAGGCGTAGACAGGAGGAGCATCTTGAGGACAGAGGGCCAAATCCAGTATTTGGGCCATTGCTGCAAAATTAGCCAGAGGAAAGGGAAAGGGGAGTTACTACCTTGCCCATGCTGTCCTCCGGGCAAGTGAAGGCACCCTCCATCCCTCCAGCAGAAACTCTTCCATGAGCTGGAGTTATCTCTGAGTTCACCGTTTGAAGGAGTGGCCTCCTCTTGCCAGAGGAAGATGTGGGGGGCAAGATTTTTATTCACCAAAATGTCTTGGGCCAGCCCTGGGCATCCTTTTGAACAAAGGGCATGCATAAGACTGGTTTGCAAAGGTCCTCAGGCTGGGATATGAGCCATGAAGCTCCCAGAGGACGCTGAACACTAGGAGGATCACAGAAGTCTTCTGACTTGTTCATAATCCCTTCCCCTTCCATGCAAAATTATGAAGAATAATAATTTTCCAGGACTTAGAAATGGTTTGAATGCATAACTGCTGTGATCAGGCCACTGGAATCCATGCAGATCAGGGGTGACTGACTTCCAACCCAGGGATCTGATCAAGCACATTTTTCTGGTTCCCCTAAGACCCAGTGGCAAAACTTGAGGTCTCAAATCTTGCTTTCCATTCTATGCAATAGTTGCAGAGCCCCTTGCAGCGCCCCCGAGGCTCCGTGCCCGGTGTAACCAAACAGGTCATGTTCCCCTAAATCTGCCTCTGCAAGACCCCACCAATTTTCGCAGTCATTGTACAATGGATTTAAAAAAAATATTTAACAGTGTTGGTGTCAGCAGAGAGCTTGAAACCTGCTTAGCAGCTATGGACTATGTCTTCTATCAGCCAGTAGGGTTTAAAGGCACTTAGGCTTCTGGGAATTGTCATCTAGAACTGCTGGGCAGCACCATGTTGGAGAAAGCTAGTTTAAATTAAGTTACATTTCCAAGCTGGGATGTAACAGAGACCTGTGATGAGCCTGAATCAAAAGTGGCTGCTTTCCATCTCCTCTGAGATGCACAAAGAGAGGGGAGCATGTGAATGTGAGCCTACAGCTTCCCATGGTTCATGGAATGCTGACATTCAAACTGATCCTGTGCTTGCTGTGTCTCAGAGCAGCAGAAGGAACAGAGGTGCAAAGGGCTGTATAGAAATGCTGGAGGTTGCTTGGGGAGGAAGTTCCTCAGGAAACAAAAGAGCTGCCTTAGGAGTGAACTTCCTCTCTACGTTTGCAAGGACTGTAGTGGCTGCAGCTTCCCAGCTCACAGGGACACACGCAAACAACATGTGTCTTTTATCAAATGTGTCAGAACAAGCAGGGCTCTGCAGGTCCCATTTCCTGCTTCCTGTGGAAGGAATTCGAGACAGCCTTCAAAAGCAGCATAGAAAATGTCTTTCCTCCGACTCCATGCACTCAGGACCTGCTAGGCGGCTGTCACAGTTGCAGGAGTTGCAGCTCTGCATCACTTTTCCATCCCTACCTCACAACTGCTATTGTGCTGCCCTTTCCATTGAATTATCGTCCTTCCCCACCCCCAATCTGGCAGGCCTACCAGTATTTAAGCAGCCTTATTGATTGCCAATAGACTTGCTTCAAAGAGAGTCTCCTGTGCAATGCTAAGCAAGTGCCTCCTGTGTCTTTCACAGAGTTCCAGCGGCAAAAAGGCCCCCATGGGGCCTGCCTCAGGGCTGGAGGGCAAGGAGTGTGGCACACACAGCTCTGCCTTTCAGCACATGTCACTGCCACTCTGTCTGCCCCCTGAGGCACCTGCCTCACTCTCCCTAAAGATGGGGCTGAGCTGGCAATCAGAGTGGTTTAGGGAGAAACCCATGGAGCTCTAGAAGATGAAGATTCCTCCTGGCAGCAGTGGCAGTCTCCTTCAGGTGCCTTCTAGGACATCCTGCCCATGGCTCATGGAGGACAGTCTTTTGTCAGAAGGACTCTCTGACTCAAGTCTGGTTCAAGATCAAGAGCCCTCGGAAGGGAGCAGTGCATGGGTTTTCCACCAGCAGCTAGGATCCCCCACCGCAAACTGAGTGGACACAGAAGGCTCCTTGTCACCACCTTCCCCCACACCAAAAGATGCATTTCTATCCAACTTACAGCATTTATTTCTAAATTTGCTTCTATGCATGTCAATTAGCAAATGCAAATATAATGCAAACCTGTCTCTTCTTTGCACGAGGGGCCGCTGAAGCACCCTCACACCCGCAAGTCCGCAAGAGAAGGGAAAGGAATACCTCATCCAAGGGGAGACCTCCTTTCTTCTCTCAACTTGTTTCCTGTTCCAGGGCTGAGGGCTCACTTGCCCCTCCAGACATTCTTTGTATTGACCCCCAATTCTCCATGGCAACGGGAAGCCAATACCCCATGGAACAGTTGGGTGATGAGGGCAAGGTTGCTAGGTAACTAGAGCGATGTCACTGGAGTTACCTGGTAACGGGTGATCTCCCCCAATCACCAGGGCTAAAAGAAGGAAGTGTCGTGCCTGAGGTTGTAGTATCTGCTGTGGCCACTAGCCGGCCTGTGCAGGAAAAGGCCAAAGAGAATTTTTTACACAAACATACACCTGCACCCGCACCCCCCCCCCCCCGGTGCTGGTCCGGGAAGAAAGGAATTAAGAAAAGAATTGAAAATAAAACTGCCAACGTAACAATGCCATTAGAAAAACCTACGATGTGACCACTTTTGGAATACTGTGTACAGTTCTGGTTAGCTTACCTCAAAAAGGATGTTGTAGAGTTGGAAAAGGTTCAGAAAAGGGCAACTAAAATGATCAAGGGGGTGGAAAGGTGATGATAGAAGCTTATAAAGTTACACATGGCATGAAGAAAGTGGGTAGAACTCATGGGTGGCTGGTAAAGCTGGTTGTTGGAAGATTCAGGACACAGTGCATAGTTAAACTGTGGAACTCACTCCCACAGGAGGCAGTGATGGTCACTGATGTAGATGGCTTTAAAAGAGGATTAGACAAATTCATGGAGGAGAGGGCTTTCAGCAATTACCACCCATGACAGCTGTTCTCAGGCTCCATGGTTGGAAGCAGCAATGCTTCTGAATGCCAGTTGGTGGAATCCCTGCGACAGGGTGAGCTCCCGTTGCTTGGTCCCTGCTCCTGCCAACCTAGCAGTTTGAAAGCACATCAAAGTGCAAGTAGATAAATAAGATAAATAGGTACCACTCAGGTGGGAAGGTAAACGGTGTTTCCGTGTGCTGCTCTGGTTCGCCAGAAGTGGCTTAGTCATGCTGGCCACATGACCTGGAAGCTGTACGCCGGCTCCCTCGGCCAATAAAGCGAGATGAGCACCACAATCCCAGGGTCAGTCACAACTGGACCTAATTGTCAGGGGTCCCTTTACCTTTATATGAGGGAAAACAGGATGCTGGACTAGATGGGCCATTGGCCTCATCTTACATCCTTAAGGGCTATAGCAGTTCAATGTTTCAATCCCCAATTGATTTAGTGCACCCTTCTTATGTTGTTATGTAGGAGGCTGGGCAGTCAGAAATTGCTGTGTGGTGTCCACTTCCTACCCACAAACAGCAATAAAGAAACCAGAGCACACCCACACTCCTAACCTGTCAACTGCAGCCATTATTTGGAGACCCTCCCCCCCCCACCCCGCTGCCACATCAGCCTCCACCAGCTCAGTGGTGGTTGGTATCCAACAGAACTGGTGGGGCAGAAGGCAAGGAGGCTAACAGCAGGGGGCACCAGAGCCAATGACAGGCAAAGCCAGAGTGAATGACAGGCAGCAAACTAATTCTGACATTGCTCCCAATCCCCTCCCTGATTAGCTCTACAAGAGATTAGGGAGGAAGAAGCTGACAGTCAGGGCTGCCCCCTGGACTGGTTGTAGGAAGGCAGGCAAGTGGGGACTGGCTGAGGGCTGACAGAAGACAGTTGTTATTACTGGTGGTAGTAGTAGTACCCCACCCATGTGACTGGGTTGCCCCAGCCACTCTGGGCAGCTTTCAACAAATATAAAAGCATAATAAAGGGACCAGCCCAAGGGACCAGCCTCCACCACACCAGACAGGAGGGCTCTGGCTTTCTGGTGCCTCCTTTTCACCCTCTTCCATTTTTACCAATCCCAGAGTGCTTGCCTGCCCGCCAGCACAGCATGATGGAAGTTGTAGTGCAACCACATTTGTTGTTTTTTTTTATAAATTTTTAATTGGTTTTTTAACACATATTAAAAGACAATACAAGACAATACATAAACAAACAAACATATAAACACGTATAATTTCTTAACATTTTTTCCTTAAACCTTCTTTCATCGACTTCCCCATACCTCCCTTTTCTGCATCCCTGTTTTAAATCTTTCCAGCAACCCCTAATTTCAACTTATAGCACTTTTTTTCCTTTAACTCCTTTTTCTCATACCCAATTGTTTGTCACTGCAATTCTATTTTGCATAACCCAAGACATTTTAACACTCATTAATTTTGCAACAGTTCTTAAGATAAACTTTAAATTTCTTCCAATCTTCTTCCACCGTCTCTCTCCCTTGGTCACGGATTCTGCCAGTCATCTCTGCCAGTCCCATGTAGTCAATCACCTTGATAGGCCAAGGTAGTGCAACCACATTTGGAGGGCACTACATTGGCGAAGTCTAAGTTAGGGGTTAAGTCAGGGGTCAGCAAACTGTTTCAGTAGTGGGCTGGTCCACTGTCCCTCAGACCTTGTGGGGGGCCAGACTATATTTTTTTTGGGAGGGGGGGAATGAACGAATTCCTATGCCCCACAAATAACCCAGAGATGCATTTAAATAAAAGGGCACATTCTACTCATGTAAAAACACGCTGATTCCCGGACCATCCGTGCGCAGGATTGAGAAGGCAATTGGGCAATATCTGGCCCCCGGGCCTTAGTTTGCCTACCCATTAAGTGGATGGAAAATCAGCACAAGTACCCTTTACAATAGCAGTGACAGCACATAAATAGATTTATGCTTAACTCTAAGCCATAACAAAACACAAGGGATATTCAGAGCTAAGGTACAATTTTAGTCCTTAGTTTTCTGAGGGCCAACGCAGATAAAGGAAAACACAATGTAATAACACTCCGTTTGTTCTAAAAAATTGTCCTCTTCTTCTCTGGTGATCATTTGTAGCTGGGTAAGATTGTCTTCCATGACTGCGGTCTTAACAGTGAGTCCATAAGTGACTGTGGAGGCCAATTCTGGATCCACACATCCTTCTACAGTGGGGACATAGGTTTCTGAGTAGGAGTTGATCATGGTGAAGGTTTGCCAAACGTGCCTACCTCTTAGCATGTTCTCCCTTTCGTCCTGAGTTTGAGTGTCTTCAAAGCCCATGACACCTTTGGTAAAGGCTGTTCTCCCATTGGAGCGCTCGCAGGCCAGTGTTTCCCAGTTCTCAGTGTTGGTTACTCATATGGCTGATCTCAGCAACCCTGAACAACTCTGGAACAGCTGATTAAGGGGGAGGAGGGAGAAATTCTACTAATCCAGCACAACTTGTTGGTGAATGCTAGACAGGGGTCAGCATACTTTTTCAGCAGGGGGCCCGTCCACTGTCCCTCAGACCTTGTGGGGGACTGGACTATATTTTGGAAAAAAACGAATGAATGCCTATGCCCCACAAATAACCCAGAGATGCATTTTAAATTCTACTCATAAAAACATGTGGGCTGGATCTAGAAGGTGATTGGGCCGGATTTGGCCCCCGGGCCTTAGCTTGCCTACCCATGTGCTAGAGCAATAGTTTCCTAGCAACCAAGGTGTTAGCTGGTGAAAGGACATTTGGATGATCCAGGAAGAGACTTGCTACTACGGAATAACGTCATCTACACCATTCTTCCACATATGAGCAAGCCTGGTAAGGAACAGGCCTATTCAAAGAGATTAGGGGCAGTAGAAAATCCTGTTAGCAGCACAGAGTCAGTGGGAAAGGGATCATCCTTTAATTGACAGCATCTGCAATGACACAATTAACTTGACTGGCCTCTGGCTCCCGCAGATTGGTCCTGAAGATTGAGAACCCACTCCATCTGCTTTTGGCAGTGGCGTGTGAATGTTCAGTATACTCTTTGTCCAATGCTAGTAAGCCATGAACGAGTCATACATGGAGCTTTGCCTGCAAAAGTGTGAATGTGGCTACATACACATTAGCATCTTGGACTGCAACGAGGTCATTCCCAGCCCCACACTGCTGGACTTCAAGTCACATTTGTACATTGCGGTGCACACCAAAGAGATGTCTTTGCCTGATGCCCATTACCTGAGTTGTTTCCCTGCAAATACAGCACCCCCTGGGCTCCAGTTCACTGAAGTTGTCATCTGAGCATGTGCAACAACAGCTGTCCGAAATGTATACACCTCATCTGAACTACAACTTCCATTCTCAGATGGGATGGAAGCAGGTGTGAGGGAAAACACTTCAAACTGCAGTATTTCTCAAGAAGCAACAGGATAGATATGGATTGTTGCCAATGTCATGTGTGCTCACCTTCAAACACCAGCAGTGGGAGTGTGCTAGAGTTAGGTGTCAACAGTAATGTGTTGCTAGCTAAACTCTTTTCTGCTCCAGGGCAGATGTTCTCTCATTTGGGTGGTGCCTCGGGTTGGGCTGCTTTTCTCTCCTGGTTTTTAGAACAACTCAGCCTCCCTAATCCAATTTGTTTACTGTGTTATCAGCTAATCCCTTTCCCAGCTTCTCAGAGGGTTGCATTGTAGCAGGAGAGCCAAGGACCTTGTTCTAACTAGCAGCGACAATAGATGACAAGGGTAGCCTGCAACTCTTGCTCCTATACCTACCTGCCCTCGGAGAAAGAACCACCCCCGGCATAAAAGACAACAGGACCATGATGGCATCCATAGCTCTTTAGCCTTTCTGCAGGTAATGTCAGTTTTCAGTGGGCTAGACTGAGTGGTTCAAAGTGGTTCTGTAAAGAACCGTGGTAGAGGACCTTCTTAGTATGTCAAATTTTCAAGAGTTAGTCCCCTAGCGTCTCCAGGTAGGAGGCAGGGGAACATGTTTGAAAACCCAGAAAGCCACAGCAAGCCACTTCTAGACAATCGGCAAGATGTTCCTGCAGATAAGGCAGCTTCCTATTGAATTAGAGAGCTAGGATAGAATTTGCAGTAGGGCTTTGTTGCCTATTGAGGGTGCTATATGCTCAAAATGCTTAATAACTGCTGGCTTGTGTTTGGCTCCCTGTCTTGGCACTGCTTGAATTGCTACTGTTGATGAAGTAAGGTGAGCTTGTTTGGGGAGAGGAGCCATAAAGCCATGTGCGTGTCTTTTTGTTGAAGCCCTGGGATCCATTCAATACATCAAAACAAGTGTTATTTCACACTTTCCAGTGCATTTTCACTTTCCCCTTCACTTATCACAAAAAGTTTGATCTTCTGGGGGAAGTGGGTTTGTGGAGCAAGATCTCCCCATCAACTCTCATTGTGCAGCTTAAACGTGTGAATTAGAAGCCGCCCAGAAATGCCCACAGTCTCCCCCAGTGTCTCACATTTTTGGGCTTTTTTTTCCTGGCAAGAAGCAGTAATGAAATTCTGCTTTCTGCAGGTAGCAGGATGCTGGGCTGGATTGAGAAAGTCGTACCGCAACCTCCTGTCAGCTCCCCCATCGCTGTAGTAGTGGGAAAAGACACACAGGCTGACCAAATAGCTGTAGAAGCTGGGCCTGTATCTGCAAGGCAGGTGAGTGAACATCTCAGTGGTATGGTGAGGGTGGGGGCTTTGTACCAGGGCCGGCTCGCTCATGAGGCAAGATGGGGAGATGGCCTCAGGTGGCAGGATTCACGGGGACAGGAGATTCGGATGTAGATCTTCCTTCCTCACTCATTTCTTCCCTGGTGGGGATGGGTGGGAGGCGCAAGGTTGGCATCCGCCTCAGGTGCCAAAATGTCTTGGGCCAGTCCTGGACCATACTAATTCCATAGACTTTTGACATGTCACATTCTACCTTGGCAAACACAAGCTTGATCTTAAGGGTCAGCAGTGGGAATGGTGTGGTGAGAATGAGGTGAGGTTTACTATTCAGATTACTACAGGATAGCTGAGAATGGATCAGCAGTAGAGATGATCACACGTTGGGATGTGGTTTCAAGTGGGATCTGATGTGCTTTATGAAAACAAGAACAGCAACAACAATTTACAGAACAAAAGTGTTTGGCCACTGGCCATTGCTGAGAAAATAACTCAGAACTGAAAAGTGATAAAAGGAATAGAAAAAAACAACACAGGACAAATCTTTTACCACGTGGGAATTTATTCAATACACAAATGATAATGGTCTTAAAGAAAAGCTATCCAGAGCATTGTTGCAGATATGGTTAGTGTGAACAGTACGGTCTGAACTACACTCTTTTTTTAAAAAATTGTTTGCTATCTGTGACAGATAAGACGATTTATGTGCTGTCCCCTCACATAAGGTTTGGATAATCTGTATGGATTGATAAAGAAACAGTTACATTAATGTATAACCTGGTACCTGATGAGAGGTGTGGCAGAGAAGGATTAGAGATGTTATGCTATATGCTTGTAATACAAAATTATTACATTTATTGTAATAAATGAAAATTATTTAAAGGATAAAATTAAAACGAGCACACAACTGAAGTGTGCTATGCTCACCTTCTGCACCATTTATAAAATGAGCTTAACTCACCCTGCTGTGCTTGGGCTCTTCAATCAAACTAATTGTGTACACGAATGCAGCAGGTGGCAGAGTTGAGTCTTCCACAGCATGTAGTGTAGATTGGAGGCTGTGTGTGTGTTTGGCAGAGATGCTTAGGAGGACTGCGTTACAAGCATGTCCCTGTTTACAACTGAGAAAATGTTGGCAGGTCTGCAGAGGGTTGAAGAGCTGATGTTGCTTCCAGGCTACTTTTCGTTTTGTTAAGGCAGCTGCAGCTTTTGCAGCAAATGCAATTGTCCAAGGCAGCCTTCCTTCCCCTTCCTTCCTCCAGAAGTTTCAGACTCTACAACTCTCACCAACCCCAGCCAGCACAGCTGTACGATGCTTGGGCTGGTGGAAGTTTGGCTTTGCTGGCTGGGGCTGATGGGAGTTGTAGCTTGAAACATCTGGAGGGGACTGGCTGAGCTAATGTGATACACCTGGCTGCAGTGTAATATGCTGCCAGCCCTTAAGACTATGATAAGAGCCTGCTGGATCAGGCCAATGGCCCACCAAGTCTAGTAAGCTGTGCTCACAGTGGCCAATCGTAGGACAGCCCTCCCCTCTCTCATCCCCGAGTCCATCATTTACACAGCAACACAGTGAAAGAAATTACAGAAAGGTGTGGAGGGCTTTGAGCCCTAGTCCAAAGGCTGATGAGATTACTGTAGATGGTCTGCTCATTAAGTAGGCAGAAGAGAACTACGGTAACTGGTTGGGCTTGAGCAAGATGCTTCTGGCTGATCTTCTCTACCACCCTCTGGGTGCTATTTCACTGCCTGAGGGTTGTTCTCTGATTGTGGTTTCTTCTCTCTTGTGAATCCTCAAGCTGACAGAAAGGAGTCCCAGGAGTGTTGCAGAAGGTAAGAATTGGTGGTGATGGGGAGGGGAAAGAAGAGTACGTGTGTATAAGTCCTGGAGACAAGGCAGAGTTTGGATTACAAACTCTCACTGCTCCTTCAGACAGCCTCTTTATTCAGCATTCATTTTGATTTGCTAGTGCAAAGCTCATGCAGATGTCCTGCCCTTACTGGGTATTCATTCTGATTTGCTTCCAGGGCAGTTATATGACAAGGAGCATTCAGCCTGGTTCATTTGTGGGGTGTTTACGTATTTTTCCATTAATAATTTGCTCATCCCATAATTCAATGAATGTCCCTGGCACTTCCCAAACTGCAAGAAGTCCTGTTTTGTTAGTAGATTTGTCATGTGAGGGTGATGGAAAGCTCTAATCCACTAGGATTGCACAAATCTATGTTTCTGGTATGCGTTTGAATCCCTCCTGCAAATTACTGACAGGTGACCCACAGGTGGGTTCAGGCAGCTACTGCTTTTGGATGACATCTCTGCAAATGAAACTGCAAATGCATTGCCTTGTTCGCTTGGAATCTACCTTTGTGGCTTGACTCTGCCTCCAGAAGGCTTGCAAAGTGGGAGGGAGTTAGAATGAGTCTGGGGCCCCCACACTATTTTTTGGGTTGTTACCTTCTCCTTGACCATACACCCCTTCACAATTCTGCACTGTTGGCTATCGTAACTACCTGTTGTGTCGCCAACATTTTCAGGCGCATCCTTGAACATTAAAAGTATGGGCAGTGTGCAAGGATGGCAGTCGAGGAGAGAGGTGCTGTGGAACCTCAGTGCACATTTCCAAACTTCAGGATCTTTTTTGAAAAGTTGCAAAAATGCAACCCTGTCCCTTAAGGAGGTGTCATGGGGGCATCACCAAAAAATCTTCTGTGGCTGTAAATGTGATCCAGAGAAATCTTATATGCTCCTGGAAATGCAAGAAGCACCCAAGGATAATTTTAGCTTATAGCTTGGCTTTTCCTCCATTTAGGGTTCAAAGAAAATGCTCGTGATTCTGTCTCAACAACAGACAGGTACCTGCCATTCTTTGTTTCTCTCCCCCTTATTTTACACATGTACCCTGTTTCCATCTGGGTTCCTTATTCTGAATTGCGGCTAAAAGGAATAGTAGGGGAAGGAGTCATCTGTTTGAAGCTTTCTAGCACACACCGAAAGGCTCCTTTTTAAGGTGGTTTACTCAGAGGATGGTGGCAAACTGTACAAAGTGAGGCCTTCAGGGGTCTCCAGAACTGCCCCCTTGTAGAGATGCATTGATTTTAGACCCTCAAGTCACCACTTTGGGCAAGATGAGGAGGACTGTGAAGGCAGAAGACAAACCAAAGGCAAGTTTCATATCTGCATTACAGACCAAAATGCCCCTAGTATTTGTTACAGAACCATAGTTCCAGGAGCCAGCAGTTAAGATCCACGTGCTGAGTTTGTGATCTGGCTATACTCACATATGTTGGGAACTCTAGCATGGGTGAGAAGCCAGATCTGGGAACGATGGGATGGGGAGCTTAATTCCTTTCTCAGCCTTTTCAACACCTGCCCTCCTTCCCATGTGGCAGCTGAATCAAAGGCCCTGCTTTCTGCAACTCAGGGTGTGCTCACCCTTAAATGACTGGGTGGTTCTGTGTATATGTTTGGGGTGATAATGGGGGGGACCCCATTCCTTGCAGCTAGCTGCCTTCTGGGTGGGGAAAGGTCTTGGCTCTGCTTCTGCTGTTAAGGTCTGGAAGGAAGGAAGCTTCTTTGTCCACCCCAGCCCTCCTCCTCCTCCTCCTCCTCCTCCTTTGCAGCCCTGGCCGAGGAGTCCTCTCCTGGATATCTCAGGGCCTGGAGAAGGTGATGCCACAGCCGGCACAGAACTCTCCTGTCATGCTGCAAGAAGCTGCCAAGAGCTTTGAAGCCAGCATTGATATTCCAGACGTGGTGAGTAAGGGTGATCCAGTTTGATGTCAGTCTTGCTTTCATCCTGAAATGTTGCCAATGGTGAAATTTATTTTTTTGGTCTGTGTTCAGACAGAAGTCCAGAGCATAGAGGAGGAGAAAGAGGAAGAGGAAGAAATAGGTAAAGTCTTGTGTGTGTTTGTGTGTCCCCCGCCTGTGAGTGGGCACTGAAGTGTGTTCCCTGACATGATGTATAGGGGGGTAAAGGTAAAGGTAAAGGGACCCCTGACAGTTAAGTCCAGTCGCAGACGACTCTGGGGTTGCGGCGCTCATCTCGCTTTACAGGCCGAGGCAGCTGGCATTTGTCTGCAGACAGTTTTCCGGGTCATGTGGTCAGCATGACTAAGCCGCTTCTGGTGCAAAGGAACACCGAAACCAGAGCAGCGCATGGAAACGCTGTTTACCTTCCCACCAGAGTGGTACCTATTTATCTACTTGCACTTTTTGGCATGTTCTCAAACTGCTAGGTTGGCAGGAGCCGGGACCGAGCAATGGGAGCTCACCCCTTCGCGGGGATTTGAACCACTGACCTTCTGATCGGCAGGCCCAAGAGGCTTAGTGGTTTAGACCACAGTGCCACCCGCCCCCATAGAGGGGTAAGTTGCCTGTAAATAATTGACCAGCATGAGAGGCCCCCTATTCAATCATAGCTGTGCAGTTTCTCATATCTTTAATACTCCGCAGAGTTCCTCTTCTCTGTCCCTCAGGTATTCACAGCAGCTCCTACCATTAAGTCAACGATTTAAGAATCCCCCTTAAACTGGACACTGGGTAGGATTGCAGCAACAGGAAAGGGAATGTTTAATCACCCCCCCACACACACACACACTGAATGTCATGATGAATGTCTTCCCCTAACATTAAGGATCAGGGAAAGGGGAACTTATTATTTTAAATTTTGCTTTATTTGTTTCTATACTAAGATGCGAATAAAAATATATCTATGGAGTGTACAAACATAATTTAAAACCAATAGCAACAACAACAAAACACAGCAAAATACATTGATGGAAGAGAAGTGCAAAATGAGTTATCTGATACGAAGGTTATAGAAATGATAATCTGGCCCTTTCCAGCAGACAGTGAGAAAGTATCTTCTTTTCCAATCCCCTGTTCTCTCTCTCATTTCTCCTACTTCCACCAGTGTCTGTGATTGATGAAGAAGAGGAGCAGAATGAACTGTACTACAGCTCAGACAACAATGCCCCAGATAAAATGTGAGTTTTCCCAAACCCACCAGGTATTTTGAACTTCGCCTGTGCTTGAATCCTAAAAACATTATACAGAAGTAGAAATTTCAAGGTGGAGAGTCTGAAGATGAAGCTTCTTAGTAGGAACCCCTCCCTGAAGGAGCAGTTTGGTGCAGTGGCGTAGCGTGGGGGGTGCCAGGGGTGCCGGCCGCACCGGGCGCAACATCTGGGGGGGCGCGAGTCCAGAGGGCCCAGCCGCGTCGTGCCCTCGGCCCGCCCCTATTGTCAGAGGCTCAGCGCGGAAGTGTTAGCAAAGTTTCAGAGGGGGGAGCGAGTGGGGGGGGATGCGGGGAGGGGAGGGGGTCCCCGCTTCTCCGGCCGCCTTGCAGAAGCGGCCACCGCCCGGCGGCTCTGCCTTTGCTCGCAGGCCTGCCTGGGGGCTCCCTCGGCTCCAGCGCTGAGCTGGCGGCCCCGATCCCGGGAGCGGCTAGGCCTGCGCCAGGGCCCTGACCCGACAACTTCTCCGGCTCCGCAAGCCGAGGACAGCTTCGGCTGTGAAGCTGCGCCTTCCGGGCTGGCCCCTTCTCAGCTTATCACACTGGGCCTCGCCTCTCCTGCTCCCGGTATGTGTGCTCCGCGGTGGTCCCCGCTCCTTCCAGACCCTTCCACCGCCCCCTGCCAAACTGGCAGCTGGGGTGGGCGATAGAGGACCCTGCCTCCCCCTGCGGGGCTCATCTCTGGCAATTGTCTTAAACTGCCGCAAGTGTCTCTGCTCAAGGAGCCCCCTGAGTTTTGGCATTGTCTCTCCGCGCCCCCCCCATCCTGCCTCTCTCCAGGAGCTTTATGGAGCCGCCTGGATCGGGTCTGCTTTGGAGGAGGGGAGCCTTCCTTGACCGGCATGTGGGGCGCCCTTTGCGGCCTTTCCCTCTGGAGAGATAGTCACGCTCCCTCTAGCGCAGTTCCTAATCGCCAGTCGCCCTTCTGTGGCGAGGATTCTTCCGAGCCGGGTTCTTCCGGGGCCCTCCGGCTGCTTCTCTTTCGGGCGGCGGCGACCCTCCAGCTAAATACCCCTCGGGGGTTTGTGGCAGCCTCGCTTATTGTTCTCGGGACTCTGGTTTTACCTCGCCGCGCAATTACGCACAATTGCAGCGGCTTCACCAGCAGTGGCGTAGCGTAGGGGGTGCAGGGGGGCCCGGCCGCACCGGGCGCAACATCTGGGGGTTAGGGGGCGCAAATCCACGGGTTAGGGGGCGCAAATTACTTGCCTTGCCCCGGGTGCTGACAACCCACGCTACGCCACTGGTTTGGTGCGCTATTTATGCACCTTTATCTATGCTGCCACTTTGCTGGGAATGCACAGAAATGCTCTATGATCTTAATCTATGTACTAACTAGCACTTGTGCAATGTTTGACTGCAATTTCCCACAGAAAAGAGGATTAAGGAAACCACAGGGGGGAATCTTCTTTGTGTATTCCTTTTAGTTCTATAATGTGGACACACACACAAACACACTCTCTCAACATGTGTCTTGCTGTAGCTGTGATGACAGTTTTATTGTGGACTAGTAAGATGAACAATCGTAATAATGTGTTCCTTTTCTCTTTATCTCTTTCTCTAAAGTGGTGGGAAAAAAATGATCACTTGGATTTGGGAAGGATTTGGGAAAATGATGCCTCAACCTGAAAACATGAAAAAGACAGAGGTAAGTGCAGACAAGGCAGAGAACAAATGGGAAAACAAATAAAAGGCAACAGTGTTATTTCATTTAAACAAAATTCGCGGAGACTGCAAAATAATACTTTGCTGGGACCACCCAAGGCTCACAAGGTGGTGTGTGAGATTTTGGCGTACACAAAACTCTTCCTCAGGTTGGTGTGTGTGATAGAGTGTTTTTTTAAAAAATAGAATATAATGAAGCTTGCTTTCAGCCTCTTGGGCTGCACAAAATAACTAAGCTGGGCTGAATTGTTGCAGAAGCTCCCAAATGCTGTAGAATTCATTCATTCATTTGAATTTATACCTATAGGTTTTAAATTTTATAGGGAGGCTCTCCTGGTACCTTCATTACGTATCTTTAGATGCCAGGCAAAAACATTTCTCCATAACAAGGTTTTTGCCTGATAAACATTCAATGGACTTTCAAATGTGTTTGTGGGAAGGTGGCTATTGGCTTGTTTTTGTTTTATGTATTTTGTCTTTTTACGTTGTGAACTGCCCTGTGATCTTTGGATGAAGGATACTTTTCTCTGAACTGCAGGCTCCTCCCTACCTGCCACTTGCTGCCTTTTTCTACTCCTTTGCAAAAGCCTGTGAGGGAGCAGAGCTGGCATTCATAATACAGGTTCCTCTTTTTGCTTTCTCTCCATTTGTGCTACCAGGAAGGGACCCCAGGAAACCAAGCTGCACAACGGGGTGAGTGACTGGCTTTGGGGTGCCCTAGTGATTTGGCCTCAGGCTCTTGCAGGAAGGATGCTAACTTCATTTTCCAACTCTCCCCCTCCCACCCCCTCACAGCACAGAAAGGGAGTTTACCTGCCAGCCCTCTCAGTGAACCAGGGACAAAGTACCGGGCCTCGACTGACAGCCTGTCCACTCGGAGCCTCTCTCTCTTTCCTCGAACACTTGGCGGTGATGGGACCAGGTCAGTGTGCAGAGCAGCCTTGCTTGGCCAGTTGGATCCAGCAATTCAGGTGCTTCTAAATGCTTTGCACGACAATGGAGAACAGCAACCAGATATTGTAGAGTTGGAAAAGGTTCGGGAAAAGGCAACCAAAATAATCAAAGAGGATGGAGCAACTCCCCTATGAAGAAAAGTTGCAGTGTTGGGGGCTTTTTACTTTAGAGGAAGAGGTGACATGATAGAAGTTTAGAAAATGATGTACCACCTGGAAAAAACGGATAGAGGGAAGTTTTCCTCCTTCTCTCATAACTCTAGAATTATGTGAAGCTGAATGTTTGAAAATTCAGGGCAGATAAAAGAAAGTGCTTCTTCACACACCACACAGTTAAACTATGGAACTCACTTCCACAGGGGGCAGTGATGGCCACCAATTTGGATGGCTTTAAAAGAGGATTTGATAAATTCATGGAGGATAAGGCTACTTATCTACTGTCAGAGGCAGTATATCTTTCTGAATACCAGTTGCTGGAAACCCAGAAGAGTGCCTGTGTGCTCATGTTCTGCTTGAGGGTTTCTCACAAGCATCTGATGGACCACTGTGAGATCAGGATGCTGGACTAGATGGGCCATTGGTCTCATCCAGCAGACTCATCTTATGCTCTTATGTTTCGGCTTTGTCGGGTCACCGCACTGAAGAAGAGAAGAATTCATGACTGAGGCCCTGAGATTCTGGACTTGGATGTGTTTCCTACTGGCTGAGTGTCAGATGACACATTCCTCGGAGGTGTTGGGTCTGTTGCAAGGGCTCTTCAGAGAGCTGTTGGTCCCCCGAAATTGTGAGTGTGGCTCTAATAAGGATCTTCTTCTGACCAACAGTGTTATTGACTGGTTTGTTCAGGGACTGGAGAAAGTGATGCCACAGCCTGTGACCAAAGGGAAGGAAGATGGACAGGTAAGGAAGGGTCTATTGGGTACCATTTTTAATGTCCCAGTGGTGGACCAGTTTCTTCTTTTGCTGCTCCAGTGCTGTCCCAAATCATTCTGGGTAGGTAAAATGAAATGGGGGTGGAATTAAATTCAGTGGTGATCTGAGTTACTGAGTAGGATATAAAGTTTGGAGATTAAATTAATTTAGGATGACTTTTTATAGAGATGATTTAGGGGGTAATGGGTTCTGCCCCTCCAAATTTTACTCTCTTAACCACTTGTGAGGTATATTATGCTGAGAGGTGGTGACTGGCCCAAGGTCACCCAGTGAGCTTTACAACCGACTGGAGCTTTCAGCCCTGGTCTCTCAAGGTTGTAGTCTGACACACTACACCACACTTGAGAGAGGATGGTTTTGAACCTCCTTTAGGAGCTGATGGAGCAAGCAGATATGAGAGAGCAGAACTTGCCCCTTGACGTCACACTTTGTTTTCTCTCCCCAACAGAGTGCAGAAGCTGCAGACCTGGGCCCAGGGCAAGCCAGTAAGTCATAATGAGTCATTTCCCATGATGCTGTTCAGGAGGCAGCTTTTCTTAGCCATTTCTTCTCAGAGGGTTGGTCACAGGTGGGCTTCTACCCCTCAGATCCAAGCAGCTTCATTTATGATGCACCTTAACACAGCTGGGGGTGGGCAGTTAAACTTTCCTTTGCAGATAGCAGAGCGAATGAAGTTGAGAAGTTCCTTTGAATGCTCCCTTATTATGTGTGAGGCAGATCTTTGCCAACCTGGTGCCCTCTGGATGTTTTGGGCCACATCTTTCCATCATACAGCCATGCCCTCTGTGGGAAGGTTCAGGGTAGCAGGAGAGGATATACTGTTTATTAATATCCTTCCTAACTTGCACTAGCAAGTTCCTTTACTTAGCAGAGTTTACTTTCCCCTTCTCGTGCACAGCAGAAAACTAGCTGCAAACTTGTGTGAGTTTAAGACAATACACAATTCAATCTGGCTTGTCCAGATTGAAATGTGTTCTAATATTTTCCTGGTGAGACCTCTTGAATCTCTCCTAAAAGAATAAAGACACCACAGTTATTCATAAGCAATAAAAATAAAGTTTACTCACAATCAGGCAGAGCATAGTGTGATCCCTGAAGGCAGGCTTTAGGCTTAAAGTTACAAACTTATACAAACAGGTTTATCCCATAAGGGAGATGACCTGAGGGACTGCTTGGCTGGCAGCCAGCAGTTCATTCCAGGAAGTTCACAGGATGAAAAGAAGATGGAAAAAGAGAGAGAAGGGCAGCATGCCTTGTCCTTTTACCAGGTCTGGAAAGGTCACGCCCACCCACTAGTCACATGCAAGGAAGGATGCTCCAGCCCAGGAGGAACAGGAAGTTTTGACTGGCTGGACCAAACATTCCCTTGCTTGTCCACTCTAGCAAAACAAGGAATGTTGTATTTGACTGCTCCCAGTGGATTACATCCCACACCCTCAATGAATGATGGGAGTTGTAGTTCAAAACAACTGGAGAACACCAGGTTGAAGAAGGCTACTGTAATGACGTTTGGTGAGTGCTGAATGAATGTTTCTGAATGGTGTCTTGTATGAGGAAGTTCTGTTAGCATCCTGGGGACTTTGCAGTGGGCGGGTGCCTTTCCATGCTGCTGATAAGTGCAGCTCTTGATGTTTGCCGTGGATAATTGTTTGCTCAGCACCTCTCCCAGTTTATTTCTATGACCAGGTTGGAAGGGGGCATGCAATTGTATGGCTTGAATCAAATGTTATACTACCTCTCTAGCCCTCTGCAGGATGACAAGCCTTCTGTGCTTCACAGGCCAGGGATTGGAGGATCCAAACCAATTTTAGTGGCTGTTTAGAAAGCATCCTGTTAATATGACTTTAGCATGTTGCTCACTGGCCTGGGTGCTGAGCTCCAGTGCATTTCTGTGGGCATGGAGAAGGGTAATACCATATATCTATATATGTATAAATTGTTCTCAAGTTTAGGGAACCAAGGGACACAATATTTGTTGGCCACCTTCCAGGGGCCACATGCTAATGGTGGATGAGGCCAGAGGCAAAACTAGGTGAAAAGTCAGGTTTCTCTACTCCCACACACACATCTCTCCATCCTCTATACAGGCAAACAAGAGGCATTTTCACAGGTCAAGGAAACAAGTGAGTTAGTGAAAAGCACTTGGGAAGAGAGGGTAGCAGAGCCTGGGGAAGGGGGTACAGGTAACCCACCAAGAACTGGAATTGCTCTTCAGGGAGGGGGAGGAAGCTGAGGGTGGGTTTTTTTTGTATTTACTTTGCAGCATTTCAAATGGTTTTATATTCGCAGTGAGGCTGTAAAAACATCAGACCCCTTTCACATCCTCAGTCCAAACTCTTTCCTTTAACTTCTTCTCCTTTTGTTTCAGGGAGCAAAGGGGCTTAAGTGCCTCTGAAACAAAGGGACACTGAAGATTTGAAGACTTCCTTTTCCAAAAAATGAAACCAATCTGAATTGGTGTGCATAATGCATCAGGAAGAAAAGACTTTGCACGTTTTATTTTATTTTTTCTAAATTAAATAAAGGCTAGCTTTTAAAAGAGCAATCTGAACATGAGGTGGAGGTAGCCTTATTGCTTAGCTGGTCATGAAAGAAAAAGCAATGTCCTATGTAAAAATCATAGGAACATAAATTTGTAGAGTTGGAAGGGACCTGAGGGTCATCTAATCCAACCTCCTGCAAAGCCGCAATCTCAACTAAAGCATCCATGACAGATGGCCATCCAATGTCTGCTTAAAAACTTCCAATGAAGGAGAGTCCACCACCTTCCGTGGGAGTCTGTTCCACGGTCAAACAGCTCTTACCGCCAGGAAGTTCTTCCTGATGTTTAGTTGGAATCCCCTTTCTTGCAACTTCAGTTCATTGGTTTGGGTCCTACCATCCGGAGCAGGAGAAAATAAGCTTGCTTTATGGGAGGGACCTGACAGTTTCCAGGTCCAGGACAACATTCCTGATGGAAGAATTTTTACCAAATAGGCTTCACTAGTCAGCAAGAAGTGCCCCCTTGTTGCCTTCTAGATGTTTTGGACCACAATGCCCTTCAGCCTCAACCAGTGTGCACACTGTCTGCGGCTGATGGCTGTTGTAGGCCAAGCACCAGGTTGGGGAAGGCAGGACTGGTTGAATCAAAGGTAGGAGAAAAGTAAAGGATGGCAATACATTTTGGATTTGGCACTGGGAGGTCAGAGACTTGGACTGGGGAGGCCTGTTTTTGATATTTTGTATTCCCCATGTCCTTCATCCACTTTGTTTCGTGATCCAGTAGTGTTTCTCCTCCAAAATAGTCAGAAAATAGTCTTTTACTGCATTCAGGAATATATATGGCAAAGCCGGGAAATGAGAAAAGCTACAACTCACCCAATATTTTTCTTTGAGTAGCTCTCTCATGTAGACAAAGTATTTCTGTCTCTTCTTCTATCAGGACATTATAGCTTTACTAGTTTGGGTTTTTTAGATCACCTTTTGGTCAATTTACAAAGCTAAAACTATTATTTAAAACACAATCCAACCATAACATCTTAATTAATGTACACAGTGTTAATAGAAACACCACAAAACCCATCAGATTAATATCAAACAGAAGCAGCAGAGGCCAGCCATCTCCTAAGGCTTTCATGCTGGGTGTTTCATGTGAAATTGATTGTTCAAGTCATGTTTTATTGGGGCCCAGTGGATGATGTGAACAACAATTTGCAATCAGCCTTTTCCCAACGCTGCTTCCATCTCTTTTCTTTCTTTCTTTCTTTCTTTCTTTCTTTCTTTCTTTCTTTCTTTCTTTCTTTCTACTTGCTTACTTACATAGAAAATTGGATGTTTATAAGAATGGAAGCCCAGCACAATCTCCACAGGTGTTTATGCCCTCAGCCCTACAATCAGAAAAAGTGCAATATCCCTCAAAATCAATTGCAACCTCACCTGGAGCTTACAGCAGAGAAGCAATCAGTGTTTGGATGCTTCTCAGGAGGAAGCAGCCTTAATGGAAGTTTTCACCAGTACTCTGAACTTTGATGAAGAGGTCAATAGAACAAGAAAGCTACCATGAAAGTTTAGGCTTTCAGCCCCCTACCTAGCGATCTAGATTTTACTTTCAGGACCACACATGTCAATGGTTTCAACATGCACCATGACCTCCCCAGAGCTATCTACTAGGCTATCCAAACAATCTGTCACAAATTAAAAGCAAAAAAATGCTCCCTTTGTAGATGAGTAACTCAAGACAGTTCATCAAGCCCACATGATGTACATATCACTGACTTTAATACAACAACCTGGTTTCTCTTTCCGAATTCCAGATGAATTCCAGACTAGCAACAGGTGAACACTATTGTCCTTCTGAACTTATTAGAAACTACACAATATATAATTATTTATTAAATTTCTATACCCCCCCTTAATCCAAAGATCACAGGATGGTTTACAATATAAAAACACAAAAATACATACCATAACATGAAACAAAAACAATACTGCCCCCAACAGTATATATTATCCCAGTCATTCCTCAAGGAATTCAGAGCAGTGCACATGGTTTACCCTTGTGTTCATTTTGTCCTCCTCACAACAACCCAATAAGTGGGTTAGGCTGCAAGGGAGTAACTGGCTCACTATGGCCTAGTAAACTTCATGGTCCCTCACAATGAGATTAGTTGCAATTGCTGACCTCTCTCCCTTTGCCCCCATCTGGTGGGAAGAGCTGCTGCTTTTCTTCTTTGCTTGAGGGATAGGAAGCCTCATGTGCAGGGGCCAAAAGTGCTCTCAAATCCTCTCTCATCTGGTTCATAGGACTCCATGTGTGTGTTTGTCTCCTGGTTGCAAAATGTCATTGAACAACAATCATGCCTCTTGCCTGTCTGTGTGGAGGATTGAGAGGTGTGTGCAGAAAGAGAGTAGAAACCAGACTGCTATTCGAAGACAAAATTTACATACATTACTGTGTCATCTTTTGCCTCTGCTCTTGTCCACCATTGGCATGTGGGCCCCAGAAGGGAATATGGCCAGCCCTGTTTTACCTATAGAGCCCAGGGCAGATGAAGATGTCTGGTGGCATGTGGGTCTCACTAGTGCTACAGTCACTTTCTCCCGGAATGTAAGTCCACCTTAAAATTACAAGAATAGCCCGCCCCCACCCCAGGCTCCCTCCTTTCACCACCCAAAGCAGAGCAGAAACAAACTCTCTGATCTCCCCACTTGGCTTTATCTGACTGTCCTGCTTGGGGACCCAGTAAGCAACATGCCAGATTCCTCTTCTTCAAGAGGAACAAGGAATGGATTGATCTGCCAGTTTCTGTTTCTCATTTTTCCAGTCTTAAATTCAGTTTGCCACATTTTCACATCAGTTTATGTTTTTTGTTCAGTTTTTAAAGTCATCATGAAAATTAATCAGTGCATTTCTCATATTATATGTCTTCCTCAGTGGAAGCTGGTCCATTAGGGCAAATGGGGCACTGTCCCACCAATATCACTCTGCTCTCAGCCAGACCCCACTTGCCAACCTTCTTATACTTGCAACTGATCCAAAGGGTGCTGACGCCTATCAGCTTCCTCCTCTTTCATCTCAGTTTTGCCTTTATAGACCTCAGCAGGAAGGAGGAGGACAAAACTAGAATGATGTCAGTCTGTCACTGGCTCTGGCGCCACCTACTGTTGGTCTCCCTGCCTTCTACCCTATCAGTCCCAAAGGGCACCAGCTGTCACCACTGACACGCCTGTGTGCAATTTTGCTTAATGTTTCTGCAAGCAGTTTCCCCTGCTACATTATTTTCACAAATATACACGTTTTTATGCACACTTTGCCCTGAGTTTTGTATGGATTTTTTCGGTTAGAGATCTATACCTACAAAATTCAGAAAAGTTTGCATTTTGGCTTGTGTGTTGTTTCAGCAAGTGCTGAGTATGTAGAAACTGAAGCCAACCCGTGTGTGGAACTGCCTGATATCTCAGAAAATGCACATCCCAAATTCATGTTTCATGAGAGAATGCACAGGAGGAGGCATTGCCAGAGAAAGGTGAAGGGAGAGGTGCTTCACTTTTCGCAGTGCCTGCCAATTTTGCCACCCACCCAGCTGCTGACTTCCTTCTGGCTTTGGAGTCCTGCTTGGGGCACAGGGGATAACTTAAAATTATCTGGGGGTGACGTTTGCCAGAACCAAGCCAGCAACTTGAGAGGTTTTGTGTCTGAAGAGGACAGAATCGCTGCCTGCTGAAGAGGGACACAATGAATAGTAACAAGGTGATCCCATTTGGGCTTTGCCACATAGCATCTGTGCCTGTAAATAATTAGATGAATCTTCTTGCCCAGTGGTCCCTAACCTGATGCCTTCACCATTTTATTTCAGCCTGCACCTTTCCCACAAGACAGAGCCATGTGGAATTCTTGGTGGAAGACCATGAAATCCAAGAGGAAGCAATGTGTTGGTGTGGCACAGCTGAGTGGACTGTGGGGGCACCTCCCAGCCCCCCAAAGCAGAGGTAGGAAGCCAAAGCAGGGGAATTAGGAGGAAGAATATATGTTGCTTGTATAACTTGGCAACTAGGGTTGCCATATTTCAAAAAGTGAAAATCTGGACACTAAAGTTGTTGAGCTGTTTTTTGGCAAAGTTGTTGAGCTGTTTTGGGTTAGTTTTTGGTTGTTGTTTTTTGCAAAATCTCAAAAAAAGTTTTTGAGCTATTTTTAAGGGAATTTGCTGACATGAGTTGCCATACACCAGAGGTTTCCCGGACATGTTAACATTGGTAACAGAATAGAGATGTTAAGGCACTCAGAGGACCTCTCTCTGCGACAAAGGTCCTGAATTCAAACAAAGGCCATGGATTCTTCATTGCCCTTCCTCTAAACATAAAGGCACAGCTTGCTCTGTCTCTGAACTGCCCTTTAGATTGTGATTTGCTACATTGCTCTGTGGAGAAGACAGCATGTTCAAAGCTCTGCTTTGCTATTTCTTTCAGTGTGCAGACCCTCCCCGCAACCGATGAGGGAAAGAGGCAAGACCAGTTCAGTATATTTTCTTGAGGCAAAAGATAAAATGGTGCCTCTCCTGTTTCCTACACAAAAGTGAAACAAGGCTTCAGTACTTCATACTTCAGTGCTGGAGACAGGACCGCAACTTCCGCTGTCTCCTCTCAGATGTCGTTGGACTACAACTCCCATCACCCTTATCCAGTGGCCATGTTGGTTGTGGTTGATGGGAGCTGGAGTCCAACAGTACCTGGAGGACAGAATGTCCTCCATCCCTCTGTTAAAACATAAACACAAGGGTTTTCATTCACTTGATCCATCCCTTTATGCTCATATAACTTAATGCAGATGTGGTCAGATCGCTCAATCAAAACCTGTCTCTGTGTTCAGAGTTGGCAACCAAAAACTCTGGCCTGTTCCTGAGCACGGAGATCATGCTTGCGTACACATTATAGCTTTAAAGCCCATTCCATCCTTTCCCTCAAATAATTATGGGCACTGTAGTTTGCTGGGAATTGTAGCTCTGTGAGGGGTAAGCTACCATGCCCAGAATTATTTCAGGGAAAGAATGTGCTTGGAATGTGCTTTACAGGTACAGAGTGCACACAGCTCATGTCAGTCATGAAATTGACCAGATTTTTTTTCCAAAGGAAGGAAAAGCTCCTGTACCAGATGCATAATTGATAGGAAGGTAGCTTTTCCTTCTTTAGCAGAACCCTGCTAAAAGGCAACTATCAGTGATCAAGTTAAAAGGTCAAATTCTGACAGAAGGATACATTTTATTTATTAAATTTATATCCTTTCCTCTGCACAACAACCCTGTAAGGTGGAGTAGGTTGACTGGCAGTGAGCTTCATGGCAGAGTGGAGATTTGAACCCTGGTCTCCCCGGTCCTAGCCCAACACTCTAGCTGCTATGCCACACTGGCATTCGTCTCATGATGAATGCTAGATTTATCATGTGTGGACTAGACAATAAAATAATTAGTCTTTAAGCAGCCTTAGATCTGCAACAAACTTGAAAGGCTTATTTTTCTGCGCTCCCTCCTCAGATGGAGGCTTCTATTAGCAAAGTACATTCAAGGGCTTGCCTATTATGTGTGGTGCCTAGTAACCAGGCTGTGACCCGTTTTCCTCCCTGGCAACTGCTCAGCTTCTCCTAGCAACAGCATCCCTTTGGTCCCTCAATGTTCCTCTGTTGAAGCAGGGAGGGGGGATATCTTAGGGAGCGGGCTATGACAGCTCAGTGTAGTTAACAGGAAATAGGATCTGCATCTAAACTGAAGGCAAAGCAGACACAGGAAAGAGTCAGAAGTCTCAATCTTGGAGTGGTTGCCGATTATTTGAAAAATACATTCATTAAGAGAAGGCTTTCAAGATTAGCAGAGCATCACAGGGCTGAATATAAGCATGGCTTGACGTGCTATCCGCTCAGGGGAAACATGGTTTGAAAAGGTGAGTTTTGGGTTTGTTTTCTTCTTTTGCAAAATATTTCTGAGGGGTCCAAAGGCAAAAAATGAGGGAATAAGTTAAAGATTTTTAGAAAGGTCGCTGTGTTTGCCTGTTGTTGCAAAACCAACAAGGAATCTTTTGGCACTTTAGACGCCAACAAAATTATTATGGCACAAGCTTTCGGTGTACACTACATTCCACTTCATCAGTTGCATGAGGTATTATATTGAATTGCAGGTGCCTCTATACATGCTCGTGGAGGAAGGAATTGCAAACAGTGAATGAGGGATAGTACATTAATGAACGCAACTGTAAACCTCAGTGTTTTGTTTGAGCAAATTTGATTTAATGTGTTTTGTTGGTGCAATCAGACCCTGTGGCAAGGAATGATGTTTTGGCTGAAGGAGTCAGCAGGGTGCTTGTTTTGTTTACTAGCAATGTGCCTGCTTTGTGAGGGGTGGGGATACGGCGAGAAAGAGCTTGCATATTCTTTGGACTGCTGAGTGTGTGCAATGAGCCTCTGTATATGCTGTGGACAGAGACACATTGCAGCCCATGGAGGGTGGGCAGGTTTTGTCCTCACTACAGCAGTGTCAACAAATGCTATGGGCTAAGGTTACCAGATTTTTTTCAATGAATCCGGGGACACTTTTCAACTTCAATTGATTTTTGTATGGGGGCTGATTTGTAAATCTGGGGGCTGTCCCTGGGAAATGGGGACGTCTGGTAACCTTACTATGGGCTGCATCCTCCAAAGCCGTCTCTACTCAGAGCAGACCCATTGAAATGAACAAACCTGACTAACTTAGCTCCATTAATTTTTTGAACGTGTTGACTACTCTGAGTAAAACTTAGTTGGAAACGACCTCTTGCTGTTCTTCTCCCCATAGGAATGAGCAGCACCAATTCATTTAAATAGAAGAGAGAATGGGGTGCAATCGTGGACAAAGGAGGAGGCAGAGGCCAGGCTTGATCTGCTTTGCTAGGCCTGTCTTGGGTTCAGTTTCTTTGTCATGCTGGTGTGTGACACAGTGTTGAGGGGGACAGGCAGAGAGGGGGGAACACATTCACACCATACATCTGAAGCACCATGCTACAAATTTAAATAGTATTGAGGCTCCTATTCCCCTCACTTAACAGTTCCCAGAGTGGTTTAATAGGTAGTCCCTCTACCCAGAGAACTCTGGGAACTGTAGAGGGGAAGTCAGTCCTCCTAACAAGTCCAAGCACCCTGAACAAACTACACTTCCCAGAATTCTTTGGGGGAAGCCATGATTGTTTAAGGTGGTAACATAGTGCTTTAAGTATATTGTATGAACATAGCCTGAGAAGGTGAGAGAGTCATCCTTGTTAGTAGGAATGCCAAGAACCAGGCACTGGCCACCTTTGCTGTGGGCCTATATAGTCGATATTCAGATGGAAAGCTGCTCTGTAAATCTCCTTATTCTTCCAGGGCATTTCTAACACACATTAACTTCAATATGACAAGAAGATCCCTGGGACTTCAGGGTTTGTTAATCATTGCTGTCTGTCTCTCTTTTGTCCCTTATAGGGGTGCCTCTGATAGCTGCACCTTCATGGTAGCTGCTTCAGGCAAAGTCAAGGGGTTTGATGCCAACTTAGGCCCTTTACCACAGGTAGGTTGGTTGGTTATTTTTTTATAAAAGCTATTTTATACCCAGTCTTTTGTCCCCTAAAATGGCCCCATAAGATGGCTTTATAAAATAGGGAAGGGGCACACTGTCACAACATAACAAAAGTCTGTTTAAAGACAGAACCTGAGTTTTCAAAACAGGAAATGTTCTTCAGAATAATGTTGTGGGTTTTTTGTTTTTGTTTTTAAATTAAGGTAGAAGAGGAAGAAACTGAAGCAGCCTTAGTTACACCTCAAGGTACTGTATATAGAATGCGCCTGGTCCAATTCTGTGCAGGCCTGCAATGTGGACACAAAGCTCTGAGCAGGCAAGAGCTGTCATGTTCTCTTCCAGTGAGCATACACAGAGTGTTTGGCCTAAGCCAGCCTTCACCAGCCTGATGCCCTCCAGATGTTTAGGGCTACAACTCCTGTCAACTGCAGCCAGTATGGCCAGTGGCCAGGGATGATGGGACTTGTGGTCCAAAACATCTGGGTGGCACTGGGCTGGTGAAGGTTGGTATTGGACAATTTTTGAAAGCATATGACTCTTGAGTGTGCAGACACAGACGTGAATGTTGAATTATAAACCAAAAAGGTTGCATCATGGTCATGAAATCTCCAGCTGTTACAAAGCTGGTCACAGAGACCAAGAAGTCCAACAGGGCAATAAGGAACATTTTAGGGGACTGAGTTTGTAAAACAGCTTGAAGCTGCACAAGCTCTTTGGGGAATGAGTGGTGGTGTAACCGCCACATCAGAATTTGCCCCTGAAGTGACTCCATTTGCATGTTTGTGCGCCTTCAAAAATACAGTATTGTTACAGGCCACCCCAATCCCTGTCAAGCTGTGCACAGGATTCCAGGGGTCTTGTCCCTCAACCAGGGCCTGTGTTCCTTTGGAGAATTGAAGACGTGTTGGAAGCTGCTGTAGCTTTAAGAAATAAGATTTATCCACAAATTTGTACCTTCAGTACAAATGGAGTCCAGATGTTACAGCATGATCATCTCAAGAGGAACTTGTTCCTCACAGCAGTGCAGTGCTGGAATCCAAGCCCCAGTTACCCTGACAATTTTCCAAATCTCCTGTCTGTCTTCATACCTTCGGGTGGCAGGGGGGGGGGGGAAGGACAGTTCTCTTGCATTGCCAATGGCACTTTATTGTTTCTTAATGACCCTAGCTTGGCCAGGTCATTTTCCTAGCCCAGGAATTCCTCCGCAGGTTGTATATACCCTTCATATCCCAAATAAACAAAATCTTACCATTTATTAATTTCTAGGGTTTAGGGTGGTCTCCACCCCAACTTATAACCATATAATCACATCTTACATATTGGTTCAGTTCTAAGGGTTTCAAATGTATATGAAAACTAGTATACTCCCCTGTGTGAGCATCCCTAGCCTTCCAGAGCAGCATACTGAGCAGTCCTTACCCCCTCCAAAGTGGAAGCCTTAAAAGCTCTTTCCATGCTAGGAAAAGTTCTCCACCTTTCATGAATTTAACTTGCAGAATTTCAACCAACTGACCTTCAACCACGTATCATTGAAGTTGCATGAGTTAAATGAGATCATACTGTGGTCAATGATGATTGTGTATAACACACACACATACGAAATGGCTGGTTTGGAACTGGGCAACACCATTTTTCTCATGTGATTTTATGTTTGCTTTGTTGCAGCTTCAGATCCCCTTGGCCCTTGCTTGGAGCCTCTAGCTGCCTAGCCCCACCATGTCCAAGCAAAACCGCGACGTTGAGTTAGCCCGCCTGGTGCATGACAAGCCACTCAGTCATCCTAGCTCCTCCCCCTCCCATCGCAGCCTAGCTGAGCAGCTGCCCAACGTCCCCAGCTACCGCTCCACCACTGCCGCTACCTCCCGCATCCCTGTCCTTGTCGCCAGAAAGCAAAAGGCTGGTGTGACGAACCCCAGTTTTTTGAAGGAAGAAGGGTCATCTTCTCACACCCAGGGTAACGTAGCATTTGCCATGGCTTTGTGCGTGCAGCTTTGTGTGTCAGGCTTCCTTCGTTTCGTCTGCCTGTGTGTGTCTCATGTGTCTGCTTCAATACATGTACATCCAGTAGCCATAACTTCCAAATGTGTAGCTGTGATGCAGTTTTGCATCAAAAGAGAAAAGGCCAAGAGTTGCTCTGCTTTGCTGAAGGTTGCAAATGGCCTTGCTTCACAAATTGCTCTATTGAAGGTGGCAGGCAAGACCTGTCCCTTTTGGGTATACCTTTTAGAGTAGGGGTGGAGAACCATTTCTGCCCAGCAATCCAGATGCTTATGTGCCAACTCTGGAGCCCCCCAATTTAAAAATACATATTTTTATTTTAAAAATTAAAAAGCAAATGTAAACCAAACACAACTGGGCAGTTGTTCCATTGATATTGAAAACAGTCCGAAATGAATTCAAGGAGCATTAATATGTATAGCATGGTGAATGCAGTTTTGAGAGGTAGGTGGGTGGGGCTGTCCACCTGTCAATCCCCTAAAGCCATAGTGACATCAGGAGACACTGTGCTTTGAAGTCCCATTGTTGGGACTTCAAAGCACAGTGCGGGGGATGTTTGAAAACTCTTTTGCAAATAGCCCTGTGCTGCTTTTTGAAGAAGCTAAGTTAATTAATTTTGAAGAAATAATAATTCACAGTATATTTTAAAATATTGCATAAAAGCTTGCTTGGAGTTTGCACTAAGTTATTATCTCTGAAAAGTAATATGTGCTTCCTACCACTACAGGAAGGAATAATCAAACCTCTTGGTGTTTGAAACAACTTGTCATATTTGAATAATGTGCCTAACTTTTCATAGCAATAATTGTACATCTGAATGCATTTATACCTTCCAGTTAATTATTCCTGTTAGTTCTACAAGATAGTTATCTAAATACAAAAGGGTATCAATAAGAATCTATGACACAGTTTAACATGATAACACAGAATCAACAAGATGATATAAACATTTACTTTATCAGGGTATTATAACTAGAATTTATACTCTAAATATTAAATATATTTTATTTATTTTATTTCAACCAATTATATACTATGTAATTACAATCAGTATACAAAAACAGTGTACAATCAACACAATCAGTTGAAAGTATTAAAAATTAAAATATTTTGAATTGGTTCATGAAAAATAATAACACAAAAACTTTGTTTTATTTTTTTAAAAAACCCCACAAAATTTATTATATACTTTGGCCATAGTATAATTTGAATTGCATGGAAAAGAAACTGTATAAACCTGGGATAGGACATTTAAGAGGTGGCTATGTTTACTGAAGGTGTCTGAAAATACAGTTGGGAATTAGGAGGTTGTAGTTTCAGGTGTCTTTTGATCAGTAAAGGACCTACATCTTGAACATTTTGGTATGAGGAGCCTCTGCTAGTGATGTATCCACTGGTTTTATCTGTCTTCTTGTTTTCTTCTGGCTCATTTCATATATTTTCTTGCCAAAGGATGGCCATCAGGGAGATACCCCACTGTGAACATCAACAATAGGAATCCCAAGAATGGCTCTTCAGGGCTGCCAGTATTTGCCGGCCGTGCTCAGACCTCACCACCAAAGAAACCCCAAACCCTCGCTGTACCGGTTATAGCCAAGGCTCCCAAGAGGTATGCACCCATAATGTTTTAAAACCTAAAGTCCAAAAACCTGTCATTTAGCATCCATGCAGATTCTTGATTTATCGAGGAGCATTTCGAGGAGCATTGACTTGTAACTGGGATACAAACCTGGGATAAGTATTTGCATACCTTTGGGTACACAGCTGGGGTGCATAAATGGGTTTAAAGCTTATGTCAGAGCTGATCCAATATCTTCCCACTGGCTGAGGCTGATGGGAGTTGTAAACTCTGCAATGTCTAGAGGGCAACAGGCCAGCAAAGGCTGAATTACCCTATGGGCCAACAACTAGTTGCTAACTTCTTTGTTATTTATTTTGTTTTTCTGTCAAGTGTCCTAAATCTGTCTGCCACTCTGTTAAAGTGGTTTCTTTCTAAAGACTCGGGGTGCCTTTTATGGGCAACCTTTAATCTGCTTGCACCTTATTAGTTCTCCGAATCTTAATTTTTTGTCTTCCAAATAACATTAGTTTGTGATCACAGCTGAGCTACCAGGGCCAAGGACAATCTCACAGCTGAAGCTGCTGTTTCAAGGCAGCAACAGCAAGACATTGATACTATCAGTGTGGACTAAATTTAGGACTCACTTTTTTAAATGGAGAGAATGTTCTGATCGTGTGTACCAAAAAATACCTGACCTCTTTCTTTCCCCCCATTTCAGGAGGAAACGCTCTTCCCAGGAGGAGAGTGTGGAGGAGCTGAAAGTGCCATCTCCAAGCCCCTCACCAGTCAAAGCTTGGCCGGACCTTTCCAGTCCACAGAGAGAAGGATCACTTTGGTACAACACTAGAGACTTTCATTTATACATGGCATTTATATTCTACCCTTTCTCCAAGAAAGTCAGGGCAGCAAACATGGGGTTCTTACATGTTATCTTTGCAGTATGTTTACATCAAACAAGAGCTAGTTTGACCTCACTGCATCTTTAGCATGTAGTAGCTTAGTTTGTTTGGTCTGCAGACCATAAACATGAGATACATTGTAGGGTTAGCAAGACAAGTGCAGCGTTTTTAGAAAAAGTGCAAGATATGCTTTCCCTTGTAAGTGTCCAGCAGTTCCTAAGAACATAAGAAGAGCCTGCTGGATGAGGCCAGTGGCCCATCTAGTCCAGCATCCTGTTTTCTCACAGTGGCCAATCAGATGCCTCTGTGAGAAACAGGCAAACAAGACCTGACCTCCAGAACACTCTGCCCTCCTGTAGCTTCCAGCAACTGATATTCGGAGGCATAGCAATCATGGCTACTAGTCATTGATAGCCATATCCTCCTTATTTTATAATAGGCTGCAGGAGAAGGCTGCATGACAGACTTTGCTAGAGTGTACTCCAGCCCTCCAGGCTGCAAAGCAAAGAATGTAATGAATGAAAGTCAAGCCACACTGAAAAGCTACCCACCAGTCAGTAAGAAACCTATAATTCATCTGCCAATAGCCTCCATCCCAACTTGGTGGTGCCCTTCAGATATTTTGAACTACAGCTGCTATTGGTCCTAGCTAGCCACCCCAGTCATATGATGCTGAAGTTGATGGGAGCATAGCCACACTGGCCGGGGCTGATGGGAGTTGTAGTCTAAAACATCTGGAGGGCACCAAGATGGAGAAGACCTACAGCTTGGCATGTGGGAGAAATTAGGTTTCAGTTCACAATTTATGTACCTAATTCGTGATTCCCAAAATAATCCACAATTTGAAACAAGGTGAACCTTCTAAATCCGCACTTCTCTGAATTTGCAAAACTATCAAAATATGAGTATGTACAAAATGTGTATATTAGAGCAAAGTGCGTAAAATGCATATATTATTGAAAACAACATACGAAACTGTATTATATTAGAGAAAATTGCTTGCAAATATTGGTATATTAGGCACAATTGCATTTAAAAAATGTGTATATGAGGAAAAATGGTCCCTCCTTCACTACAACTTGCTAAAATTGGGCCTAGAATTAATTAATATAGCATTGCTCAATGAAAAGGTTTTCATTCATAATATCACTTCTGGTGATTATAGCATTAAGCAATGGGAAAGTTTTCATTCATAATATCTGGCCTGGTTTTACTATAGTTTGCCAGATCGCAGCAGCTCAACAGCAAGCCAAAACAGTGCAGTTATCAATGACCGTCTGCAAGAACTGGTGCGTCTCTTTAAAGACCGAACAGAGAAAGTGAAAGAGAAATTGATTGACCCAGATGCTTCTTCTGACGAGGAAACCCCCGTGGCGTGTAAGTGAGACCAGCACCATCTATTACAAAACTTGAAGGCTCTCCTTTTTCCGGGGGGGGGGGTCCTGTGTCTAGCAGGGGGTTAAAAATATTCAACCTATTTCTGAAACATCTCTCTGCTCCTTGTCACCTTCTGACAAGCTCCTTTTCAAGGGTTGCCAATTGCTTATTGCAACATGACTTTTGAGGTTTCTGAAGCCATAGTGCACTTACTTAACTGAAGCATAAATAAGCTTTGCAAAGCTTGGACTCAATCAAACTAGCACTTTGCAGCAGGGCTTTAGCTTCTCTTCAGCTTCCTTAGGATGGGCAGCATAAGCTTTGCTGGACCCTGATAGCTGACCCCGATGGCTGCTATGTCAAAGGTCTTGCTGATTGGCAAATGGGCGCAGCAACTTTCCAGACACACACTCTCTCTCCATCCTTTGATACCAGGTTCTTCTAGGTGAAGCAGAAATCAGCTGCATGTAAAAACTGACTTTGGGTGTGAGTTGGGGGGGGCATGACCATCACCAGAGGATGGGTAACTTGAGCACCAAAGTACATGGAGGAAAACAACCCAGGCCTTCTGTGTCTAATGATTAAAGACTCAGAAGCAGCATTTCCCAACCTGATGCCCTCCAGACATTTTGGACTCTTGGTCCTATCTACCCCAGTTGGCTTGAGCTGAGGGGAGTTGCAGTCCAAAACATCTGGAGGGCACCAGGTTGGCACCACAGTGCCCAAGCATGTGCAGAGATTTTTTATTCTCGCTGTCGAATAACTGCAGCCTCTGCACACCTAGTATCAATTAAGATGGTCAAAGGCTGGCTAAAAACAATGGTTTTGATTCCAAAGTTTGCCTGGTTTTCACTTGTTCCCATAGCACCTTCCAAAGAAAAGCCTCCAGAAGAAAAAGAGGGAGCAAGTGAGAAGGGTGGAAAGAAGCAAGGTCGCCCACGTGCAAGAAAATGCCAGTTCCCTAGCAGCATTGACCCGCTCACCAGTGAGTACCTGGAATGGGCTTTTGACTGAAGAGCCTGCTGTAGAATATTAAGCGGGGGGGGGGGGGGAATGGCCATGTCAGTAGCTCGTCCTACTCTCAGGTAGGACCCTGGCAGAGACACATGCCCGACTGACATGTTCTCTCCCTCCTGGTCTTTCATTTGGGAGCTTCAACAGCTTTCTTCTGCCCGAACATTACAGCGACCGATGCCAACAGACATCGGCACACTTAGGGATCCACAGAGTCTTCGCAGCTTGCGTAACAGACCTCAGCAACTCAGCATTTTGGCTAATCTACTTTATTTACATATAAACACACCCGGAGCACTGCAACATGGCTCCCTCTCTCTCTAGCATCAGACAGCAGAGAGAGTGAACAAAGGACAAAAGTCCCACTTCACGGAACACAGTAACACAAACATCCTGTCTCCGTCACTTCCCACTTTGTGGAGTCAAAACAGACACCGTCATGTGATAGACAAAAATCCCATGACTGCAATCATGGAGCAGGAATTCTAACAGGAACAGGCCAGAGGCTGATGGGCAGGTTGCTTGATGCTGGGCATCTCTTTTTCGAAACAGGCACTGAAGAGGGATAAAGCAGTGAACTCCATTTTTAAGTCAGCCAACTTCATTCAAACCTCCTGAATGATCCTTTGGATAAGTCCACACTGCTTCAAATTGCACTATAAAGTGCTCAGCTAAAAAATAAAATACCAAAATGCATTTAAAAGGTGCATTTTAGTACAAAATACATTTAGAAATTCACAAATATTCTATATGTGCTTTGTGACATAACACGTGTTTGTATTGTAATACAAATTTACATACCTCTTTTAAAATATTGGAGGTTAATGTGGAAATGGGATGGAGTGGAATTGTGAAGATGCATTCAAAATTGACAGAGACCAGAAATAGACTGTTTCATCCATTCCAAACAATTCAAATGCGAACAGAATCAAATTCCTGCTCCATCCCTACCTGGAATCCCTAGGCCAGTGTGTAGATGTCCCCAGATTTTCAGATTTTCAGATGGAGACCTAAGGCTGAGAGATAAATGCTTGTCTAAGGCCACCCAGTGAGTTCACGATTAAACTGAGAGGTGGGTGCTGGAATGGCTCCATCTCTTAATCAACTTTATTCATAGCAAAAAAAGCACTATAGTGGAGAACATTCATGGAGCACATTTATGGTTGAGAACTACTAATTCATCTTGCACAAAGTTCTCATTCTCTGATTCCACAGGAACTGGTTTGCCTTCTATTTTGAGGTCCTGTTATTTTGGACCCCCATGCTGCTGTGCTCAGTTCCTATAGTTCCACTGAGTTACCCTAAACAAGAGAAGCAGGATAAGTTCTTGGCAACTAGCAGAGCTCCTGAGTCTGTTCTGGGTTTTCCCCTCCCACTCTAGATCTGATGTACATCTTGTGGCTCTTCATTGTGGTTTTGGCATGGAATTGGAACTGCTGGCTGATTCCAGTCCGCTGGGCTTTCCCGTTCCAAACACCTGCAAATGTTTATTACTGGATGGCTGTGGACTATTTCTGTGACCTCATCTACATTTTGGATATCAGCATCTTTCAGGTCCGCCTGCAATTTGTCCAAAGAGGAGACATCATAGTAAGTGACACCCATAAGGCCTTTGTTCTATTGGATTAGCCCCTGACGTTTTGGGACGCGGGTGGCACTGTGGATTAAAAGGGACGCGGGTGGCGCTGTGGGTTAAACCACAGAGCCTAGGACTTGCCAATCAGAAGGTCGGCGGTTTGAATCCCCGCAACAGGGTGAGCTTCTGTTTCTCGGTCCCTGCTACTGCCAACCTAGCAGTTCGAAAGCATGTCGAAGTACAAGTAGATAAATAGGTACCGCTCCGGCGGGAAGGTAAACGGCGTTTCCATGTGCTGCTCTGGTTCGCCAGAAGCGGCTAAGTCATGCTGGCCACATGACACTGGCTTCCTTGGCCAATAAAGCAAGATGAGCGCTGCAACCCCAGAGTCGTCTGCGACTGGACCTAATGGTCAGGGGTCCCTTTACCTTTTAGTCCTTGAGAAAGCCAAGCATTATGAGTAAACCAGGCCTTATGGGGAACAGTTGAGGGAGCTGGGAATGTTTAGCCTGGATAAGAGAAGACTGAGGGCCTTTCACACTTCTACTTGTCCTGTGCATGGGAAGCATGGGTCTGAACACTTTCCTGCTTGTCCCATTCCTTTGCTCCACCGCTTTCCCCGAGAAAACACACTCCTTAGCACTAAATTGGAGCAGACAGCAATCCGCAGAAAACCTGATTGCAGTTTGTTCTGATTCAGTGCTAAACCACAGGTATCCCCAGGGGAAAGCTATATGAGATTATAGCCATATTCAAATATCTAAAGGGCTGTGACACAGAAAATGGAGCAAGCTTGTTTTCTGCTGCTTGAACAAATAGATTCAAATTACAAGAAAGGAGATACCAACTAAACAGTAGGAAGAATTTTATGATGGTGAGAGCTGTTGCACAATGGACTGGACTACCTCAGAAGGTGGTGGGCTTTCCTTCATTTGAGTTTTTTAAACCAAGGTAGGATGGCCATCCTTCAGGGATTCTTTAGTTGAGACTCCTGCTTTGCAGGAGGTTGGGCTAGAGCACCCTTTGGAAACCATCCAGTGCTACAATCCTATGGGCTTATCCACACTTCCTCTTGTCCCACTGCTTCCCCCTAGGGAAACGATTCTTTCGTGCTCATTAGGAACAAACAGCAATTTGGGTTTTCTATGGATTGATGTTGGTTTCCAATTTATCACTAAAGAACAGGTTTTCTCTGGGAATATAGTGGGGCAAGGGGGAAATTGTTCAGACCCATGCTTTCTAGGCACAGGCCAATGTGGATGAGCCCTGTGATTCTGTGAAAACCCTGTGTGGCTAAAGATCACAAACCATAAATGAAGAACCTGTGGCTCTCCAGATGTTGTTGAACTCTCTACTTCCAACAGCCAGCACACCCGATAGTCAGTGATGATGAGAGTTAGGCTCCAACAATGTCTGGAGGGCCACAGGTTCCCCAGCCCTGCCATTGGGCAAGCTTGTTTATCTTCACCGTCCAAGGACCTCTCTTAGCTGTGGACACTTTGGATCTGACAGAAACAGCCAGTGTGGGGGTACCCATAATATATTTTAAATTTTGGTTGGTGGACAGGCTTTCATTCCTTGCTTCTTTCCTGGCTGTGTGGCTGCCCATTATTTGCAAATCTCTGATGGCTGCATCTCTTCTTCCACTATGAAGAAGAGCAGCCGCATAGTGGACTTGATGCCCCCTCTCCTTTTGCCTCCTCTTCCAGACTGATAAAAAGGCCATGAGGAAGAACTATCTGAAGTCAGGCCGCTTCAAGGTCTGTACCATTTTCCTTACTTGTTTTAATTCAGCATTCTGCCAGCTGGCACCCTCCAGATGTTTTGGACTACAACTTCCATTGTGCCCCCTCCCCAGCTGTTTAGGGGCACCTGTTTGGGGAAGGCTGTCGTATGTAAAATGATCGGTGCCTAGAAATTAAGAGTTGCATCATTTTAGTTCAACTACAGCAATTTTAGTTATATGAAGCGCTCATCCATGCCACAATCAAATATTAAAATGGTAGTTTTGTTTTTGATATAATTCACTTATGTAAGCAAATGTGCTTTGCAAAGTTGCAAACAGTCCTACTTTGAGGAGACTTTTAAGTTCAAGGTCTGGACAGGGCTGAACCTGACAAATATCTGGAATCTCCTGATGAAGGATCTCAGTACAGAAGAAACCACCTGGGGCTCTGAGCCCCTGGTGGTTTCTCCTGATGGGGACCTTACTCAAAGAGTTTGGCTGGCCTCTTTCATCACAGGATGCCACTGTGTTTTGTTTTACATGCAACATTGTCCCTCCTGCTGTCTTTTCTCCCATCTTCCTGTTTCCCAGGCTCTTGCCTTGAATATCTTTCATCTCCGCTGTCCCTTTGCACTGTTTCATCTCCTGCTTGCTGCTTTTCACCCCCTCCCTCTTTCCGGCTCACCACTGGGGCTAAGCGCCCCAGGCCCTTCCATCTTTTTCCTCTTCCTATTTTCCCCTCCTCGTTGTCCTCGCAGAGACAGCAGAAATGTCCCTTTATAACTTGCCTCTTTCCCTTCTAGTTTCATTTATTTATTATTACATTTATATTCCACCTTTCCTTAATATAGCTCAGAGTGGTGTGGTCTTCCCCCTTCCCATTTAATCCCCACAACAGCCCTATGAAGGAAGTCAGGCTGAGAGACAGTGACTGGCTTAAGGTTACCCAGTGAGCTTCATGGCCAAGTGAGGATTTGAGCTCTGGTCTCCCAGGTCCTATCCTGGCACTCTAACCACTACACCACACCTGGCCTCTACCTCATCCCTCTGTTCCCCTTGCATCTCTTCCCTTGCCCTTCAAAACCACCCTGGTTTCTTAGCTCCTGCACGGTGGCCTTTTAACAGGTGCTGAATGCTCTCTTTGTGCCTCTGATGGGAAGCATTCGCCCCACTTGGATTGCCTGACACCATTATGTGGTCAGAGGCAAGTCATTGTCTCCTAGCTCCAGTTCCGCACATGAAAAGCAGAGATGCTGAGATGACAAACACAATAAGTATTGTAAAGCCATTTAAAGGTGCCATCAAATTACATGCAGTGATAGTGTTGGCAGATCAAGTTGCTAATATCTTTTTTTGGGGTGGGCTGTGTGCCTCTTTCCAGATGGATGTGATCTGCCTTCTTCCACTGGATTTTCTTTACCTCAAAGTGGGTTTCCATCCTCTCTTGCGCTTGCCTCGCTGTTTAAAGGTGAGTCAGGACGAGTTACGCTCCTACAACCTATTTTCAAAACTCTTTTTGTTGTGTTTTAGTAGATGTGCAAAGCAGGGAGGGGGAGGGAGAACATTTTCCCTTTTTTGCTGGGCTTGCTGAAAGTGGGAAATGCACTTGAGGTATTCATTGAAACCTTTAAATATTTGAAGGGCTGTCACTTTGAGCTCATCCAGACTTGTGCCACATTTCTAGGCACAGGTCCAGGCTTTAAAGCTTCATGCCTAAGCATTTTATCCCCCCCCCCCAGTGCTTTTCCCAGGAAAACTCACACTTTCTGCAGTAAAATGAGGGATTCCCCAAGGAAGGTGCTGGGACAAAAAACACAGTTTTATAGCCTGGACCTGTGCCTGGAAAGCATGGTGGAAAAGGAAGGTCTGGATGAAAATAACAGAAAATAAGAGCAGATTTGTTTTCTCTTTCTTCAGAGCATGGGACTCAAAAGCCACAGGTTTCAGTGACTAAAATAAGACGGGGTGGGGATGCTGATTGTACATGCCATTTGGCATTGGGATGGTGGGAAATTTGGATTCAGCACACATTTCAGTCTGAGTCTTTCCAAAACACAGCCATCCCTTGAAATTTGCACTTTTCTGAATGCTGCAATGCAGTTCTCCAACCAAACCACATTTATACAAATGCATATTTTAAGGGAAAGTTTGCACAGAAATGACTATATGAGTGAAAGTAGCAGACAAAAATGCATTATCTTAAAGGAAATTTCTTGCAAAGATAGGAGCATTAGTCAAAACTGCATATAAACATGTGTTTATTGGGAGAAATTCACATTAAAACACTTATGAATTTTCATTAGGATTTTTTTTAAACCCCTCAAATTGCTGCAAAATGTGGATAACTGAATTTAAGGTTGGAAAAAATGAGAAACTGAGAGATCCTAAATTTGCAGATTCTTCCATTGCTACCATAGACTGCCTTGGAAGGTGGCAGACTCTCCTTTCTTAATAAATTAAAAAATTGTCCAGTAGCACCTTAGAGACTAACTAAGTATGGGGTGGGGTTTTTCTCAGAAGGGTAGTAGGAGATGGGTGATTGACTCAATGGGTATGGTAAACCTGTTGACGACTGCATTAGTCCTACAGGAAAAAGCATGGGATAGTATGCAGATGACCCAAAATAGCTTTAGCATGTGTAAGAAGAACCCCACCCCACCCTCCCACTATATATAAGGGTCTGGTGACTTCTGTTTCAGTGTATCTGAAGAAGTGTGCTTGCACATGAAAGCTTATACCCAGAACAAATGTAGTTGGTCTCTAAGGTGCCATTGGACAATTTTTTAATTTTTTTATTTATTTTGACTGCGTCAGACCAACACGGCTACCTACCTGAATCTCCTTTCTTAGACATTTTAAAACAGAATCTGGATAGCCTCCTGCTAGGAATTCTGTGGCAGTGGCTTGATCTTGATGACCTTTCAGGTACCTTCCCTTCAAAGCACTTTCAAGGAATTTGATTCAGGTGCTGCTGAAGGGACACCCACCAAATCATTATTTCAGTAATTAAGAAAAAGTGTTGGGAGCTTTTCCAGCTAATTTTATTGTGAAATATTTCTCCATTTGTCCCTGAACTGCTCTTGGTGCTCATCTGTACTTTTCATTCTGTCCCACAGTACATGGCCTTCTTTGAGTTTAACAATCGGCTTGAAGCTATTCTGAGCAAGGCATATGTTTACAGGTGAGGTAAGCTTTTGATGCTGACCCTCTTCACTCTTGAATGCAGCTGCTATAGGAAGAGGGGAGACTCAGGAGCATTGCAGCATTTTAGTTCCCTTCATAACTTTCTCTTTGTACAGTGGTACCTCCGTACTTAACCTGAAACTGTTCTTAACCTTTTTTTTTTATATAAGATATTTATTGAAGTTTAACAATTACAGAAAAAACAAAAACAGGCAATAATAATAAAAAAAGATTACAATACTTCAAAAATAAAGAAAAGTACAACACTAAGGCGAAAAAAGAAAAAGAAAAGAAAAAAAAGAAAAACCCAAAAACAATACAACTAAACAATAACATTTAAAAAACATTAACATCCAGTATTTTCATATCATTATCTTTCATTTACTTATTTCCTTGATGTCAGGGAACTGCCATCGGAGAAACAGGAGGTGAAAGGGCTCACAGAGGCTGAGAGAGACTTATCAGCTGAGGAGGGAACCAGCAGGGGGAGAGGAGGAGCTCCAAGGGAAAGTGAGTCGGAGGGAGGGCTCAGAGACACTTCCAGCGAAAATAGTGGGGAGGTTTCAGGACCTCCCATAGGGACACCCACTCCTCGCCGGAAACTGTCACGCCGAGAGTCCAGAAGACGCGTTTCCGTTAAGGAACTTTTATGCTGGAAGAAGTTCCGTAAACGCCCACTGTCTGATTCTACGAGAGACTGATGGAGCCATGCTTAAGGAGCTCCGTCACAGACAGAGGTTTGTGGACTTAGCCAAACTCTGAGGGACTAGGACTTTATGCACAAGCAGCTCATCATCCCATCACAGCAATCAGACAGTCCCTGAAAGCAGCTTGTGCAGAGAGGCATCATGAGCAACCCAGCCGGAACCGGAGGAGCAGGAGGAGCTGGAGAGGGTCCAAGCCTGGAAGAAAGGTACCGGGTGTTGGAGGTCCAGCTAGCGCTGCAAACGGCGAGGCTAGAGGAAAGGAGGGCGCAGGATGCAGAAAAGGCAAAAGGCGCCTCACTAGCAAGAAAGATGCCAGGATTGGTGCAGAAGTTTGGGGGGGACCCCAGGAACTATCAAGCCTTTAGGACAGAGATGCAGTATGCTCTCAATCTGCAGTTTGACGACTTTCCCGACGAGGAATCGCAAGTGGCGTTTGTGGTTGGCCATCTCGAAGGGGGGACGAGAGACTGGGTTAGACCCCTGATGGCAGGGAATAATGAAATGCTGAAGGACACGAGGAAGTTTTTTCGTGCCATGGATTTGATGTTTTCCAGCGAGATTGAGCAGGGAGTGGTGCGCAGACAGTTGATGGCTTGTAAACAGGGGAGCCGATCGGTTCGTGAGTACTGGACTGAGTTTACCATGCTGATACATAAATTGGGGTGGGACCTATCGGCGGAACCCATTCAAATGCTTTTCGAAGAGGGGCTTTCTTCGGCGGTGAAAGACGAACTTTCCCGGGCGCCCAGGGCGGAATCTATGGACCAGCTGACCAAATCAGCGCTGACCATTGGAGCGCGCCAGGAGGCGAGAGCCTTGGAGAAGCGGGAAGGGAAAGGAGAGCGTTGGAGGGATTTCCGCATTCCAGAGATTCCGGAGCCAAATTTCCCGCCAGGAGAGCCGATGGAAATTGGAACAGCGCGCGCGCGCGCAGTTTCAAATCCCAGTGAAGGGCGGAAGAAGGAGGGGAAGAGCACCAAGAAATGTTATCTCTGCCAGCAGCCAGGTCACTTTGCCAGAGTCTGCCCGCAAAGAAAGGAATGGCAAGGGATGGCGGGAGCTGTTGGGGGAAAGGAGGAGGGAGTCCAGGAGCAAGTAAAAGCCAACGCCTGGCTGCCACCGTCAGGGCACAGCAGCCAGGCCAAGGAGCAGTAAAAGTGCCCACGCCGGAACCTCCAAGACCAGCCCTAGTGATAGAGGTGTTGCTAGAGCTGGCAAACGGACACCCACTAAAGACAAAGGCGCTATTGGACTCAGGCAGCTCCTGTAATTTTATGAGTAAGGAGTTTGCAGCTGAACACCAGATACAGATACTCCCTTTAAGTAACCCCCTGCAGGTGACCACGATCGATGGGAGGGAGCTGTTGGGAGGAGAAGTTAGCCTACAGACCGTCCCAATGGTTATGAGGGTTGCCAGGCACACCGAAAGGATAGCGTTCAATGTGGCCACCTTGGGAGGGGCTCCCATTATTTTGGGAATGAGCTGGCTAGCGTTGCATGATCCGCTAGTGGGCTGGCATCAGAGAGTGGTCTCCTTTGGGTCAGCACATTGCCTGGAACACTGCAAAGAGGGAAAGGCGCCGGAAGGGGCAAAAGCCTTTCTAGCAGGGACGGAAGTAACGGACAAAGGGAAGGTGCCCAAACAATACGCTGACCTGAGCAAGGTCTTCAGCGAAAGGGAAGCAGATAAACTACCACCGCATAGAGCCTTTGACTGCCAAATCAATCTAGTCCCTGGGGCCCAGCTCCCAGTGGGCAAGCTGTACGCCATGTCAGACAGGGAAATGCAGGAGTTAAGGGAGTTTATTGATAAAAACCTGAAGAGAGGCTTCATCAGAGAGTCCAGAGCGGTGGGGGGCAGCCCAGTGTTTTTTGTGGACAAAAAAAGCACGGATAAACCGAGACTTGTAGTGGACTTTAGGGCCCTAAATGCAGTGTCAGAACCAGTGGCTTTCCCCATGCCCAGAATTGATGACATTTTGACCAGGGTGAGGAAGGGAAAGATATTCACTAAACTGGACCTGAGAGGGGCATACAACCTGATACGGATAAGGAAAGGGGATGAATGGAAAACCACCATGTTCACCCCTTTGGGGGCTTTTGAATATTTAGTTATGCCCTTCGGATTACAAACAGGCTCAGCATGTTTTCAATCGTTCATGAACCACGTCCTGGGACCTCTGCTCTACAAGAATTGCGTGGCCTTCCTAGATGACGTGTTAATATATTCAGAGAATGAGGAGCAGCATGTAAAGGATGTCAGGGAAGTGCTGAGCCAACTGCAAGCAAACCAGCTGTGGGTGAAATTGGAGAAGTGTCAGTTTCACACCAAGGAGGTGGAATTCCTGGGGTACCGCTTGTCAGACAAGGGATTAGCCATGGATCCAGGCAAGGTCCAGGCGGTGCTGGAATGGAAGACACCGAAAACGAAAAAGGATGTGCAAAGATTCTTAGGGTTTGGGAACTTTTATCGTAAGTTCATCAAGAACTTTGCCCACTTAACAGCTCCCATCACGGACTGTCTCAGCAGCAAGAAGAAATTTGTTTGGACGGCGGAGGCGGAGCAAGCATTTGAGGGATTGAAAAAGGCATTCGCTTCGGAAGAACAGCTCCTGCATGTGGATTTACAAAAACCAATGAGAGTGGAAACTGATGCATCAGACCGGGCGGTGGGGGCGGTGCTTCTTCAGCCGGGGAAGAATAAGTCGGAGTGGAGACCGTGTGCCTTCTTCTCGCGTAAGCTAAACAAATCCGAGAGGAACTACACCGTATATGACCGAGAACTACTCGCCATTCACGAAGCGTTCCGGAGATGGAGACACTTACTAATTGGTGCACAACATAAGGTGCAAGTGTGTACGGACCACAAGAATTTGGAGTATTGGAGAACGGCACGAGTGCTCAACCAACGACAAGTGAGGTGGGCCCAGGAGTTCTCCAAATTCCATTTTGAAATTTGCTATGTGCCAGGTCCAGAAAACGTCAGAGCGGACGCTCTCTCACGCAAACTTGAATATTTGGAGGGGGAGGGAGCACCTGAAGAGAGACATATCATCCCAGAGGACCGCTGGGTGTGTGGGGCGGCCTGGGTGGGGCAAAGGGAACTGGTAGAGGGAACGGTGAATGATGAATACGCCCAGAATAAGCTCAGAGGTTTAAGGAGAGAGGGAGAAGACCCCGGAGGTTTTGAAGAAAGAAACGGGGTATTGTATTACAAAGGGGCACTATATATACCCGAAGGGGAATTGAGGGGGAGAGTACTCAAACAGCTGCACGACAACCCCACAGCGGGGCATTTTGGGCAACACAAGACCATGTGGTTGGTGACCAGGGAATTTTGGTGGCCCAAGGTGAGGGAGGATGTACAGGAGTATGTAAGAGGGTGTGACCAATGCCAGAGAGCCAAAGGAGAAAGGCGGGCGCCGGCGGGGTTATTAGAACCGTTACCCACACCAGAACGACCGTGGGAGGCGGTATCGATAGATTTTATGACTGATCTGCCGAAATCCCAGGGGAAAACCGCCATACTGGTCGTAGTAGACCTGTTAACCAAGATGGGCCAATTTGTAGCTTGCTCACATGCAGTCACGGCGGAAGAGACAGCGAAATTGTTTGTAGAACATATTTTTAGGCTGCATGGCGCCCCCTTGAGGGTGGTCTCCGACAGAGGGAAACAGTTCACGTCCAGGTTCTGGAGGAAACTTATGAGCTTACTGCACGTAGAGGTCAATTTTTCGACTACCAGGCACCCTGAGACCAATGGGCAGGCGGAGAGAGCAAACGATATCCTCCAACAATACCTGAGGTGTTATGTCAATGACAGAGAGAACGATCGGGTCGAAAAGTTGGCGCTAGCGGAATTTGCCTACAATAATGCGGAGAATGTGTCCACCGGGATGAGCCCCTTTTTGGCTAATTATGGGTGCCACCCCAGGGCGTTTCCAGGGGGAGGAGGGGAGAGATGGAGTGTCCCGGCCGCCGAACATTTTGTAGAAGAAATGGAAGCGATCCATCGTCAACTCCAACTCAACTTAGAAAGGGCCAAAGAAGAATATAAGAGGCAGGCAGACAAGAGCAGAAGGGAAGGTGAAACCATTAGGGTGGGGAGTCAGGTGTGGCTGTCAACCCAAGGGTTGCCGTTCAAGGGGGGTTGCAAGAAATTGAGACCCAAAAGATTGGGACCATTTGAGGTCATTCAACAGGTCAACCCAGTGGCTTTCAGACTCCGGTTACCGAACCACATGAAACTGCACCCAGTATTCCACAGGTCATTACTGTCACCATATAGGGGGGAAGGTGAAGGGGTCTCCACACGGGGGCCAGTCTTAGAAGAAAGGGAAAGCAGCAACCATGTGGCGGAGATCATCGACTCCAGGTGGAAGGGTAATCAGGTGGAGTATTTGGTCGCGTGGGAAGGGGAACCGGAGTCGGAAAACACCTGGGTGATGGCAGAGGAGGTCAATGACGAGATCTTGATCGAAACGTTCCACCAAAGGTTCCCCAGGAAACCTCAGTCAGTAGCGAGGTTCCGGAGGGAGTATTTTGGCACCACCGACGAGGAGGAGGAACTGGAAGGATTCAGGGAATCGGAGTTGGAAGAAGGAATAGACTTCGATGAGGAGGAGTACTTAGAAACCGGAAACAGCAACCGGTGGAGGGAAGTGTTCGAAACTTCGGAAGATGAGGGAGGTTCTTTCAGGGGTTTTGCTCCCTCGCCTCCCGCAGAGGAGGGGAGGGGAGGTGGTGAAGGGGGCCCTGGAGGGGAGGTGGATGTCAGGGAACTGCCATCGGAGAAACAGGAGGTGAAAGGGCTCACAGAGGCTGAGAGAGACTTATCAGCTGAGGAGGGAACCAGCAGGGGGAGAGGAGGAGCTCCAAGGGAAAGTGAGTCGGAGGGAGGGCTCAGAGACACTTCCAGCGAAAATAGTGGGGAGGTTTCAGGACCTCCCATAGGGACACCCACTCCTCGCCGGAAACTGTCACGCCGAGAGTCCAGAAGACGCGTTTCCGTTAAGGAGCTTTTATGCTGGAAGAAGTTCCGTAAACGCCCACTGTCTGATTCTACGAGCGACTGATGGAGCCATGCTTAAGGAGCTCCGTCACAGACAGAGGTTTGTGGACTTAGCCAAACTCTGAGGGACTAGGACTTTATGCACAAGCAGCTCATCATCCCATCACACTTGACATCCTCACGCCTCCCTTTTTGTATTCTATTTCATAATTGTTCCAGCAAGTCCTTTCCCTCTTTCTCAAATTTTGTTCCTTAATTTACCTTAACGCAATTTAACCTTAAATTTTACACTTTAACCCATTAACAGTCCATTTTTACTTAATTCTTTGTAACCTTTCTGCTAAGACCATGTAAATCCATTCCAGCATCTTTCTAACATTCATTAATTTTACAGTGTTTTTTTAAATATATATAAATGCGACATTTTTTCAGAGGGCAGCAGTTGTGTTGGGCGGTTGAGGTGAAAACAGCCAAGCATCTCGTAGCGCTTTAAATTTTGATCGAAACGTTCCACCAAAGGTTCCCCAGGAAACCTCAGTCAGTAGCGAGGTTCCGGAGGGAGTATTTTGGCACCACCGACGAGGAGGAGGAACTGGAACCAATCTGTTATGGTATAAACTGGGTGGGGGTTAGAAAATTTTTTATATAAGGCCAATGCCTTTTTTCCCTAGAACTCACTAGGTTCATGGCAATCTGCCTTCTGCCCCGACTACATTTTCACAGGGAGACCTCCAGAGACCATCATTGATTGACCCCTGGCTCCTTCTCACCTCTGCACGTTTTAAAACTATTTTTGAAGTTGCACATAGATGATGCTCCTAAAAGAAAATCTGTATGAAGGCAAACTTATGGAATAGGAGGGCCAAAGTGCCTACTTTCCATTGGCATACCCAGTGTAACTACCATATAACAATCACTATAATATAAGCTATTTTTTCCTAAGACCATACATAAGTACAATTGACCACTAGTGGCTCTATAGGTTGCAAATGGGAATGCAGACATGAAAAGTGAGATTGTTTTAGAGAACAACTTAAAGAGTATTTTGTTAACATTGTCGTCTTTCTTCACCCTCTTTGTAGAGTGGTAAGGATCACAGCCTACCTGCTCTTCAGCTTACATGTGAACTCATGTTTATATTACTGGGCATCCTCCTCTCAGGGGTTGGGCTCAACTGCCTGGGTCTACAATGGGGAAGGAAACAGGTACTCATTATATATTTCATTTCTGCATTGCTATAATCCAACCACCCCCAACACGGAGCCTTCCAGATGTTTTGGACTACAATTCCCATCAGCCCCGGCACCATAGAGCCAAAAAATCTAGAAGGCACTAGGTTGGGGAAGGCTGGTATAATTCATTGTTACAGGATAAAAGCAGTAGTAGATCAGTTGCTTGGGCATTCTTATCCTCTCATATCTTTTTTTAATAAGCTATATCCGCTGTTATTACTGGGCTGTCAAGACTTTGATAACAATTGGAGGACTGCCAGACCCAGAGACCCTCTTTGAGATCATCTTTCAGCTGCTCAATTACTTCACAGGTGTCTTTGCTTTCTCTGTCATGATAGGTCAGGTAAGAAAACAATCCATGCCTTTTCAGTACACAACAAGCCTTGTTCCTCCCCCTGCCCTGATTCTGCCAACCTAGAGGGGGTTAGGATGCAGTGAAGGTTTAGGATGCAGTGGACTCTGCAGACAGGGTGCCTCTGCCACTGCAGAGGTCCCCACTGTGCCCACCAAAAGCTGTGAGCAGAAGCTACCATTGGCAGTACCCTTGCCAGTGATGGCCAGCAATAAACCCCTGAAACAGAGCATTTTAGAGGGTGGGGAGGGGTCCAGCTATTGGCAATGGGTGCTATTCACGCATCTCTGCTACACCAGTCTGGAGGCAGCAGAGTAAAAATTTGCAGTTTGACTCGCCCACTTTCTGCCCTGCCTGGCATGAGTTGAGGAGTATTCACATTTTAAAAGTCTGTTAAAACAATGCTGGGGAAGGGGAAACTCTTTAAGAATGTAAGCAGATGTAAGTGTTGGGCTCTGTTGTGTGGAAACTGGGACTTTTCCCAGCCTATTCATGGATAAAGTTAACATCAAGGCATTCCCAGGCTCTCGACTCTACAAAGTGAATGGCCACCATTCAGGTATCATGTTCCAGTTGAAAGAAAGAAAGAAAGAAATTACCCTACAATCTCATACAATAAAACATCTCAAATGAGTTCTGGTTTTATTTCAGGACTGAAGAAATTTGTGGCTACTTGCCTAGCCGTTTTTTAAATTCAGGCTACATTCAAAGCACAATTATACTGCTTTGAACAGTCATGGCTTCCCCCAAAGAATCCTGGGAATTGTAGTTTGTTAAGAGTGCTAAGAGTTGTTAGGAGGCCCCTATTCCCCTCACAGTGTTACAATTTCCACAGTGGCTTAACAGTCAGCCCCTCTTTACAGGGGACTCTGGGAACTATAACTTACTCCCATTAGTAATTCAGCCCTCTGTGAACTGGTGCTCCCCAACCCCCCACTGCCCCATGATCAACTACCATCAGCACAGCCACCTGAAGCTTGGAAGCTTTAGTTTGAAGGCATTAGATTGGGGAAGGCAGAGATAGTTCAATGGTGTAGGTAAGCAATGCTGAACAAAAATTCCCTGAATGGTTTTCTCTTTATCTCACACAGATGAGAGATGTTGTTGGGGCTGCCACCGCTGGACAGACATACTATCGGAGCTGTATGGACAACACAATTAGATACATGGCTTTGTACAAAATCCCCCGATCTGTTCAGAATAGAGTCAAAACGTGGTATGAGTACACTTGGCACTCTCAAGGCATGCTGGGTAAGACTGAACTAGGGCTTTGAATATTGGCTTCGTAAGGTGTTCCTCTGGTTGTTCAATACGGCTTAGGTCAAGGCTAGCCAAAATGGCGCTCTCTGGATGTTGCTTGGCCTCAGTTCCCAGCATCCCTGTCCACTACTTATTGGCTGGCTGCAGGGGCTGCTGGGATGTGGTGTCCAACAACCACTGGAGGGTGCCATGTTGGCTACCCCAGTTTAGGGCCAAACTAGCCATAATATTGAATGCATATTTACATTTCAGGTGAATTGAATGACACAAGTAGCAGCCACAGGGGTGGGGGTGGGGGTGGGGAGGAAGAGACTGATAATTACCAGCAGGGTGAGAAATTTAAACTTTTCCTTCCCTGCTATGGTTTCATTGATGCCAATAGGACCTTTTTCTCCTATGAAAATAGCAGCTTTGGAGGAGTGATTTTTTTGTTGGTGTCTGGACTACTGCAGGGGAGAAAAGGTTTAAACCTTCCTCCCTGACTCCTGAGATCCCGCTAGTTATCAGTCATCCACTCTAAGCAGCTGCTGTTTGAGTTTTTAAATATGTGCGCTGGCTATTCTCTAATCCGCGGTTTCAGGAAAGGCAAACTCTTCCTTACACTTCCTTTGCTGCAGACGAATCGGAATTACTGATGCAGCTGCCAGACAAGATGAAGTTGGACATTGCAGTTGATGTGAACTATGACATTGTTAGCAAGGTGCCACTTTTTCAGGTATGGTCCACACCCCCTCAGGGATTCACTTACTTAAATCCAGACATGCTTGTACAAGCCAACTGATTCTTCCTTCCTTTGCATTCAGGGTTGTGACCGGCAAATGATTTTTGACATGCTGAAAAGGCTCAGATCTGTGGTGTACCTGCCCAATGACTACGTCTGCAAGAAGGTAACCAGCTTTGTCTAAGAAGTGAAAAGTAGGGTTGAGCTGAACTGTGGAATGAGGGGTGAGGTGTGGGAATACTGGCATGACATTTTAAGTACCCAATTTTCAGTGGCTTTGGATTCAGCGACTATGAAAATGTTTGTAGTGATTGGCGGTCCTTTCTGCACCATGCCTTGATAGTACTGTTCTCCATCATTCAGAGTCATGGCTTCCTCTCACCCCCTCACCCCCAAAATCCTGGGAATGGTAGTTTCTTATGGGTGATACCCCTTACAGAGCTAACAATTTCTAGCACCCTCAACAAATTACAGTTGTTGTTGTTGTTGTTTTATTCTGATAGCTCAGTTGGTAGAGCATGAGACAATCTCAGAGACATGGGTTCAAGCCCCAAGTTGGGCAAAATATTCCTGCATTGCAGGGGCTTGGACTAAATGACCCCCGTGATACCTTCCAACTCTACAATTCTATGTTTCTATGACATGAAAGCAGCAATAAAAAATAAATAGAACAACATTTAAAACTTGGGTAGTCAGTCTGAAACCTGAAGGGCAAAGGATCCCAGGTGTTGCAAAGAACACTTTTCCTCGTTGTTACTTCAGGGGGAAATTGGCAGAGAGATGTACATCATTCAAGTCGGGCAAGTCAAGGTGCTCGGAGGACCTGATGGGAAAACGGTGCTTGTGACTTTGAAAGCTGGATCTGTGTTTGGAGAAATAAGGTCAGACAGATGGAAAATGTCGATGTGGGGAGGAAACTGGGCTTGGCAGCAGGAAGGAGAAGAAAGGGGCTCAGAAAGATAAAAGTATAGTCATGTACAGTCTTGCTTACTTATCATCCAAAATGAGATCGGCAGATTTTTCAGGTAATTTTTTTCCTTCAACTGAAAAAGATTTCCCTGATGATAAGAGAAGTCCTGATAACAAAGAAATATAGGTACTTTGACTATCCTTTCCACCCTTGAATCTTGAAACTGAATGGATATAAAGAGATGTACATGGCAACTATCTGATTTTGTTCTAGATTTCAACTACAGAGGGGGCTAAATATACTTTGGCTAACAAATGCACTCCTAATCAATCAGGATTGTATGAAGCCCCCCCCCAAAAAAAAAATTGGACAAATGACTGGAGGGTCTATAATAATAGGAGAATTCAGTGAAGTTATTGCACATTAAATTAGATAAATCATCTAATAAAAAAGGGAAGTATGAGATCATTCCAACTGAACAATTGAAGCTCTCTCTTGGAGACAGAAATCCGCATGAAATAGGCTATACTTATTATTCAATTGTCCATGAGTCATATTCCTGCAGAGTTTTTACTTCTCCTAAATTAATACAGAAAGTGAAATCTGTATCTTTAAAGACGGTGACAACAGGGTTTTCAAAACACTGAAGAATTCCATCACCTAATGAGGAATTCAGAATGCACAGTGCAGAACCCAGAAAGCAAATTATAATGCCCTGAAAAATGACACCTGAAAAATTATACAGCTTACCAATAATCTGTACCCATTTCCCATGCCTCCTTCTGCCAAACTCTCATTATGGAAATGCAGAAGAGCAATTTGGTTCAGGGCCAGCCCACCCATGAGGCAAGGTGAGGTGACTGCCTCAAGCAGCAGAAGCCCATGAGGTGGTGTTCCACACAGGCATCTTGCCACCTCTGCTGCCAGTGGAGAAGCAGTGCTGGCAGGGGCACCGGTTTCTGGCGAGATCTCATGAGATCTTGTGGAGTGTGCAGTCATACAAGATCCTGCTGGAAGCTAGATATTTCATTGATGCTGAATGAGGTCCTCAGGAGACGCTGAGAAAAAAGGCACAGGAGCCAAGCTTAGTGCCCCAATGTATTCAATAGTAGATGTTGAGTTATGGAAACCAGATTGAGTCCCCAGTTGATGTCTTTTTCTTTTTCTTAGCTTACTAGCTGTGGGTGGTGGAAATCGACGCACAGCAAATGTTGTGGCTCATGGATTTACTAACCTTTTCATCTTGGAAAAGAAAGATTTGAATGAAATTTTAGTGCATTATCCAGAGTCACAGAAGCTGCTGCGGAAGAAGGCCAGGTGAGCTACAGGATAGCCAGGTGCTGGTATGTTTGCTATGTGTGCACAGCCATACTCTCTATCAAGTCCAAAGTTTCATGAGTCCATGTTGAAATTTAGGCTCAGCAGCTCATTGGCACCTAATATTCCCAACACCTGAACAGTGTGTGAAAATACCTGATTTCCCTTTCTGTTCATAGGAGAATGCTGAAAAACAACAGCAAAACTAAGGATGACAAAAGCAAAGGCATCATCATTCCTCCAAGAGCTGGGACTCCTAAGCTCTTCCAAGCCGCCTTATTCGCTGCAGGAAAGATGGGAGGCAAAGGGCGGTTGGCTCATATCAGATGGAAATTGAAAGAGCTGAAAGCTATGCAGGTAAATGCACAGAAAAAGTAGCTGCAAATGTCAACAGTGAGTTCTCTCCGGAAATGGGGTAGAAGAAGCTAACAAGTTAGGAAGTTCCATGGTGTTTTTACAGCTGGGACACCACAGGGGAAGAGCAATTGAAGGAGGGCTGTTTTTGAGTTGAAAAAACAATATAATGAGCAGCAGGGAAATGGTTAATCACTTATCTCCCTGCCCTGCCACCATTCCGCTCAGTAGAACCAGCATCCCAAGGCCACTTCTCATTTAGAGATGTTGGGACTTTGTTACCTTTGGCTCAATGTGTCTCATTTCCCTAGCTTTTTAAAACAAAACAACCTTTCCCCTAGGCAAGACTTAATCAATGTAAGAGCTCTGGATTGGCATGTTTTCAAAGCTCGGGCTGAAACTAGAGCATATAAATAAATAGGGTGCTTCCTATTTATGTATAGCTTCCTCTAACAGCAAGCTTGGTGCCCCAGTGTCAACAGGGATGGTAGCAAAACAAGGTCACTGAAGTAGTGATGGGCTCGAGTGAATGTTTGCCAAAATACACACATTTTTTGAAAAACACAAAAAGGAAGCAACTAAGACCCCTTCCTCCCAAAGAGCTCAGTGGACACCAGGAGCACAGAATTTTCCTGAATTGTTTTTCTGAACGGTGGGTGTCAAGAGGGAGAGCTGCTTCAGCCCTGAACAGCTCCTAGTTTCCGCCCTGTATCCCAACTGGCTTGCTAGCACCCTGAACAAAAGCACTTTGGCTATGGGGTGAGAATATACTTTTGTTCTCTGAATACTACTGAGAGTCTCTACGCATCAGGGACTAGAAAGATAGATTATTTTTGGATCGGTGAGGGTTGTTTCCAGGCAGACTTGTGCCAGACATCTCCCTGCCCCAGATACCAAGCATGCCCCATATTCAGATAACCACCAGCGTGATACCTTTGTCTTTCAGGAGGCCAGTGCCACTCCAGTTCCACCTAAATCACCCGCCAGTCATAGATCACCAGCCGGCTCCCAGAAATCAGTTCCACCTAAATCATCAGCCAGTCATAGATCACCTGCCGGCTCCCGAAGATCAGTTCTACCTAAATCACCAGCCATTCATAGCTCACCAGCTGGTCCCCAAAAATCAGATGACTGCAGCAGAACAGAAAAGATTGTCTCAAAATCTTCAGATCACTCTGTTACGGTTTGCATAACTCCAGCACCTAAAGGTGATGAAGAGATTCTCTCCATAGAGATTCTAGACAAGGACGAAACTAAGTAGAAAAGTCCAACTAGCTGACTGTCTTGCGTCTCATAGAAGGACACTGCCATAGGCCATAGCCTGAGGAAGGCACTTTAGTGACTATGGATCACTGCAAAATGCGGATAGGCTTGGGCTCTTCCAACATTCAGAATGTAGCCTCCAACGTTGTGCTATTAGATGAAAGATGGATTTCCATCCATCTCTTTTAAAATAAGGTCTAGAATTATTTGCACCCCCAAGGTATGGGGGTTCGTCCATACCTTGGCAGAATGTGGATTTTGCACCCCTTGTGCTCTTTTTAATTCACCCTCATCTATGTGACATCCTCCTCGAACTACTGTTCTCCCACACTTTCCGCATCATGAATCAGGACTTGCACAAGGCACTCCCACAACCTCACTGGGCAACTTCATCAAGTGCAGATAGGAGATTAATAATGCCAGTCTTCTTTCTGGGGGTTCCAAAGCCATTGCCTTTTGTTCTAGCCTTGATGGACATGGTGAAGATTGTTCCTCTGCCTCTGTTTGATCTCCCTACCCTGCTTACAACCATTTGAAGAAAAATATGGGACGCGGGTGGCGCTGTGGGCGGGGTGCGAATCCCCGTGGCGGGGTGCGCTCCCGCTGCTCGGTCCTAGCGCCTGCCAACCTAGCAGTTCGAAAGCACCCCCAGGTGCAAGTAGATAAATAGGGACCGCTTACTAGCGGGAAGGTAAACAGCGTTCCGTGTGCTGCGCTGGCTCGCCAGATGCAGCTTGTCACGCTGGCCACGTGACCCGGAAGTGTCTGCGGACAGCGCTGGCCCTCCGGCCTATAGAGTGAGATGGGCGCACAACCCTAGAGTCTGGCAAGACTGGCCCGTACGGGCAGGGGTACCTTTATGGTATGCTTTAATGCCCTAATCTATAATGATCTGGTGGGTTGTCATATTTCCACATCTAACTGATGCATTGCAGTCCCTGGAGTGTACATGCAGAACTTGCTTAGCCCAGCCTTGGCCATCCTGATGCCTCATAGGAGTTCTGGACTCCCATCATCCCCAGCCAGCATGCACCAGGCAGTAGCAAGAGCTGTACACTAGCCTTGACCTAATAAACCGGCATTCTTTCTCCTAGTCTCTTCCTTATTTCTTGTAGCCTGTTACCAGTGTCCAAATGACTATTGTCATTTCTGTGTTTTGGGGAATTCATTAACGTCCTTTTCCTTGCAATGTAAGCTGATGGGCAAAGAACACAGCGCAACAATAATTATTTAAAATGTTAGCAGCATTGTAACAAACAGCATATGTAAAGTAGCAGTGTCTGCAGGAAGGTTAATTACATTCCAAATGCCTGGGTAAACAGAAAAGCAAACCATTAGCAGAAGGGTGTTTTTGTTGTTAAGCTTTTGCAAATTAACTCATGGACCAAAACATCTAATTAACATGCCTCCCTTGATAACATCTGCCCCATGTCAGCAAGTGAACACTATTGTCTTGCAATAAGAATCATAGGCAAAAAATGGGCACATGGAATGGAAAATGAGCAAGTGGATTTAGGCTGAGTGCACATTACCCTTTATTCTAGCTCCTTTGTGCTTTCCATGTCTGATGTTCGAAGCTGTGTACACATTATGTCAGCCCCAATCCATATCTATCATGTAGTTTCTCAAGAAATACTCCTGTTTGAAGCGTTTCCCATCAAAGCAGCTTCGATTAGATTTGAAAATGCAAGCTGAAGTCAAGGTGAGGTATGTACAGCTCAGACAGCCATTGCACATGTGCAGATGACAACACATACACAGATGACTGCTTCACTTAATTTGAATTTAGGGGGGGTGCGGAAACAAATCAGGTAATGTGATCAGTTGAGGACATTTCTACATCACAAATGCAAATGTGGCTTGAAATGGCACTGAGGGGAACAGGAATGTGTTTTAAGAAGCTCAGTAGCCTTACTGAGCCAATCATTTAGCTATCCAGTAGGTGGCAGCAAGGGAGCCTAAATTGGTACACCATGAAAGAAAAAGACCTCTTGCACTGTAGTAAAGCATTTGCATCAGGGCCCAGGTCCAAATCCTGGTATCTCCAGTAGGAAATGAGGTAGCATGGGAAAGTTGAAAGAGAGATGAACATAGCTGGAGAGATTTGTAGCCTTCCACTTAACATTGTCCCTAGAAGCTCCAGTGCTGGGAAACTGCAGAAGGGCTTTCTGAATGGACAAGCGAGTACTGTGACATAATAACTGGGCAAAATACCAATTGGATCCCTCTTATAGCCATTTGCCTGAAAAGCATTCCACTTGCTCCTTAGCAGCAAGCTAGACTTACCCATGGGTGAAGGGAAGACGTGTTGGAGGAGAGTTCTCAAAGGCTCAAAGTTCCTGGAGGAATCTCCCATGAAAACGTCACACCTCTGCCCTTTGGACGCTCCTGCGACACTTGAAACTATGTGCCCAGCACACAAGAAGAGGTGAGACGTCTGGAGGGACAATAGGGATGGGATGTGGGTGAGGGGGGCTGATGATGACCCACCACAATTTTCCTGACTCTTTCTCCTCATGGAACAACCTGACTAACCTGATCTCGTTTTTTGACAGAATTACAAGCCTGGTAGATGAAGGGAATGCAGTGGATGTAGCCTACCTTGATTTCAGCAAGGCATTTGACAAGGTGCCCCATGGTATTCTTGTAAAGAAGCTGGTAAAATGCGATCTTGACTATGCTACCACTCAGTGGATTTGTAACTGGCTGACTGACTGAACCCAAAGGGTGCTCATCAATGGTTCCGCTTCATCCTGGAGAAGAGTGACTAGTGGGGTGCCACAGGGTTCTGTCTTGGGCCCGGTCTTACTTAACGTCTTTATCAACGACTTGGATGATGGACTCAAGGGCATCCTGATCAAATTTGCAGATGACACCAAACTGGGAGGGGTGGCTAACACCCCAGAGGACAGGATCACACTTCAAAACGACCTTGACAGATTAGAGAACTGGGCCAAAACAAACAAGATGAATTTTAACAGGGAGAAATGTAAAGTATTGCACTTGGGCAAAAAAAATGAGAGGCACAAATACAAGATGGGTGACACCTGGCTTGAGAGCACTACATGTGAAAAGGATCTAGGAGTCTTGGTTGACCACAAACTTGACATGAGCCAACAGTGTGACGCGGCAGCTAAAAAAGCCAATGCAATTCTGGGCTGCATCAATAGGAGTATAGCATCTAGATCAAGGGAAGTAATAGTGCCACTGTATTCTGCTCTGGTCAGACCTCACCTGGAGTACTGTGTCCAGTTCTGGGCACCACAGTTCAAGAAGGACACTGACAAACTGGAATGTGTCCAGAGGAGGGCAACCAAAATGGTCAAAGGCCTGGAAACGATGCCTTATGAGGAACGGCTAAGGGAGCTGGGCATGTTTAGCCTGGAGAAGAGGAGGCTAAGGGGTGATATGATAGCCATGTTCAAATATATAAAAGGATGTCACATAGAGGAGGGAGAAAGGTTGTTTTCTGCTGCTCCAGAGAAGCGGACACGGAGCAATGGATCCAAACTACAAGAAAGAAGATTCCACCTAAACATTAGGAAGAACTTCCTGACAGTAAGAGCTGTTCGACAGTGGAATTTGCTGCCAAGGAGTGTGGTGGAGTCTCCTTCTTTGGAGGTCTTTAAGCAGAGGCTTGACAACCATATGTCAGGAGTGCTCTGATGGTGTTTCCTGCTTGGCAGGGGGTTGGACTCGATGGCCCTTGTGGTCTCTTCCAACTCTATGATTCTATGAACACAGTCAAGCAAAATCCAGCCTAACTATTACACACTGTCAATGAGTTCCTTGGGGAAAATTGAGGTATGCTGAGTTTTATCAGGCAATGGGGAAAACACCCTCCCCAAACAAAATCTGCTAAGCTTCCCATCCCTAAGCTGCGTCCCCAGACATTCCAGGAGGGATGGAGGAGAAAGTCAGGAGGGATGGAGGAGCTACGGCAGAGTTCGGCCAAAGGGCAGCGGGCAGCAGGGCAGCAAACACATGTGGCTTAGGAAAGTTGAACTGGGAGGAAGGATGAAGGAAAGAGGTGCCATGGCGAACTCTGCAGACAAGGAAGGGAAACTGAAAATGTAGTACACATTTTTCCTAATAATACACATTTTTATATTCCACATTTCACCATTTACACCTCAAAGTGGCTAACAACACTATAATACAGAATACAAAATTTAAAACCTGAATAATTTACAGTATTTTTTTAAAAAGTAAAGCATTTGAGAAGCATTCAGGGTGTAAGGTTTGACCAGGTGCCTGAAACTCATTTGAGGCAGTGCCTTTATAACTTTGTGGGAGGGAGTTCCCTAGAGTTGGGCCCATAACACTGAAGGCATGACTCATTGTGCACATGAGTTGAGCTTCTGGCCTATAGGGAACCATTAATAGTGCTTTCCCAATGATCTCAGTGATTGACTTGGGCTATACGTAATATACATGTCATATGATCACATCTGGCTGTAAATACAAATTGGGCAATCGGGAACAGGGCATTTAAACAAATGAAACTAAAAAAGAAGCTCAGGGACACCAATCCTCCAGCAGTTTGAAACCAGCAAGGGATTGGAGGAAGGAGCTGGTGATATGGATAAATTCTCCTTGGCTGCTATGGCTGGGCTCTTCCTCTCCTAACTACTTGGAATCATAGAATTGTAGAAATGGAAGGTACCCAAAGGGTCATCTAGTTCAACCCCCTGCAATGCAGGAATCACAACTAATGAATCTATGACAGATAGCCATCCAACCTCTGCCTAAAAACCTCCATGGAAGGACAGCTCATCAACTTCCAAGGTTGTCTCTTCCACCGGGGTTGGGTGGTTTTTGTGTGTGTGTGTGTTTGCACCTGAGACAAACAACAAAGTGCTCCCACTATAGGGAAGAAGGGGTGGGTGAAGATCTACATCAGGAACAAGCAGGGAATAAAGAAGAAGAAGAGGAGGAGGAGGAGTTTGGATTTGATATCCCGCTTTATCACTACCCAAAGGAGTCTCAAAGCGGCTAACATTCTCCTTTCCCTTCCTCCCCCACAACAAACACTCTGTGAGGTGAGTGGGGCTGAGAGACTTCAGAGAAGTGTGACTGGCCCAAGGTCACCCAGCAGCTGCATGTGGAGGAGCGGAGACGCCAGATTATAAGTCTTCCTCTCTTAACCACTACACCACATTGGCTCTCTACATTGGGAACAAGGGAGGAGAACCAAATCAACCTTACCTGGTGGATGAAGTGGGAACCAAAGGCCATTGCAGGGGTGGGAAAGGGGCCACTCTGAATCATGTTGAGTGGGTGCAGACCCCAGAGGACCCCAGAGGGCAGCTTCTGCTATTTCCTCACCAGGGGAAATGTATCGTTTCTGCTGTGACAGCGGTAGCAGGCAATGCATTCACTGGAGGCTGGATCTGCTACTGCTGTGGATCCTGCCGTCTGAGGCAGTGGTCTCACCTTGCCTCATGGGGTGTGCCAGCTCTGTGTTTCAATGTCAAACAGCTCTTATTGTCAGAAAGTTCTTCCCAATGTTTAGTCTGAATCTCCTTTCTTGTAATTTGAATCTACCCTCTGGAGCAGGAGAAAACAAGCTTCCATATTACAGCCCTTCAGATATTTGAAGTTGACGATCACAATCACCTCTCAGTCTCCTATTCTCCAAGGTGGAAGATATATCATTAGAAGGGGGAAGAGAAAGGAAAGTAGTATTTCTGAGCACCAACTAGAGGCCAGAGTTGTGGATTTCCTGCCCTTCGAGATTTTCCCTCTTCACCGCCTTTGTTTCAGCCTCGTTACCTCATGGCAAATTCTATTCCAAGGAGCTCAGTAAGTAAACATGGGGGGGGGGGGGGAGTCAGGGATCCATCACAGCTCTGCAATGCACATGGAACTTCCATGCAGGAGCCCTCCTGCTTTGTATGTTCACCTGTCAATTTATGGGGGGGGGCGATAGGAATGCAGGCAGCAAGCAGCAGGGAAGGAGGGGAATTCAGGTCACATTTTAATTGTAGCCTTCCTAATTCCCCATAACATTACATAAGCAGAAATAAAGTTACCCTTCAGACTTCTCTGCATTTTCCAATTCTGAAAAATGTATACAAATACCTGTAGTGAAAATAATGGAAAAATGCATTATATAAGGGGAGATGGCATGCAAAAATGTGTCCATTAGCTCATTAAAAATAATGAGCACTAAAGCCCTGACAATTCTGACAAAATGATGCAAAAATATGAACTGAACTTACAATTGGAATATTCAGAAACTGAGTGAGACCAAAATTTACAGATTGGCTGATTTAGCGCACCAATGCACTAAAAACAGGGCATTTATTTATTTATTTATTTATTTATTTATTTATTTATTTATTTATTTATTTATTGCTTTTTAGCATGGCTTGTTTAAGGCTGAAACATAACTTATTTGGCATAAGAGGCTTTTGTCACATTCGCTTTGTGGTCTTTTGGGGCAGTTGGAGACATTCTCCAATGCCAAGCCTGATTATTAAGCTCTCTTTCAGAATGGATGGTTTGCTATGATTCTAGCTCAGTTAATGAATCCCTTCATCTGTCAGAGAATGAATCGGAAGTGCTCCTGCCACTGTGAATGTCCCAGGCTCATTCAAGCAGACTGCTTCTGGACACAGCACAAGGCCCGAGGGTATCTCTGGAGCACTTTTAATAGTTGCTTCCACGCAATGTCTCAAATGCATGGGGGGGTGTAGTGGAGGGTGAAGGAAATCTTAAGCAGCAAGGAATCCTTGTATCTCAATTTGCTTTGGGCTTAAAAGGAAAGATACAAATCCTTGCTAATGAGATTGTGCTGCTGCTATTTTCTTCACTATCCTGAAGGAGGTAATAGCCTCTGGTCATCTGGTTTCATTGGCTTAATTCTTTAGGGCAGCCTTCCCCAACCTGGTGCCCTCCAGATGTTTTGGTCTACCACGACACAGCTGACACGGCTGCTATGGGGCGGGTATTTATAAGCAATGAGGAAAATGTCTGAGATTATTACTCTCAATTCTGTTACGAGCAGTGACAACTGTCAGCACTGATGAATTCATTTGCCACTTCATATTCTGGGTGTCACCCTTCCTTAGCCCCCCTTGCATAGCAGCAAGCTCCTCCAGACTCACATTTTCCCCATCAGAATTCCTGTCAGGGCTGCCCCTACCCCTCAATTTAATTCACAGCTGCCAAGCAGTGCCTGTTCACATAGTGTGCTTAGAAGAAATGAACTTATCTAGACTTTCGCCTGTATGGTATAACCAAATTTAATTGGGTGGAAGGGGCACCTGAGTCTCTAGTCTCAGTAAAATTGTGACCAGCGCAGCACAGTACAAATGTAGCTTGTTCTCTCTGGAATAGACACAAGGGATCAATTTAAATGAAAAACCATTATGGAATAGAATGCTATTATGCCTAGGAAATGAAAAGGATATTTATTAGGTGGAACAGATAGACTGCCCAAGGGGTGGGTGGATGTGTCCATTTCAGCTTCTCTCTGTTTCTAATTTTTCCACCCTTAAGGTCAGCTTGTCCCATTACACCATCTATTTGCAAATTTTTATTTTAAAAGTCCACATTTTGAAAATGTTATGAATTTGTATGCATGTTTCTCCTAACAGATGCATTTTTTGCACACAATTTGGCCTAGTGTGCACATTTTTGCAAGCACATTTCCCTAATACAAATACAGTTTTATAGTTACTTTCACCAATGTATGCCCTTCTGTGTGGACTTTTATGGTAGGAAAAGTGCATCATTAAAAAAATTCAGATGTGCAGATTGTGAAGGGTAACTGCGTCCAGATTCACTTATTGCTTCAGGAGGTTAGAATCAGGAAGGTTTCTCGTTTTAGTGAACCAAATGAATTTCTCCTCCATTCCTTCCAGCTATTGATATTCATTCTGTTCCCTCAGTGGCCTGAACTACAGAGAGAGGGAGGAAAGCACAACAATATACTGTATGAGCAGTGAAAAGTCTCTCTTTTACTGTGCTGTAAGTACTTAAAAAAATTAAAAGGGCATTATTTACGGTATATTCTGCTGGAGTGAGGGGAGTTATCTGGCAAAGGCGAGGAAACCAGAAGTGGGTTTGTTGCAGAGGCACTTGACAGCGAGCCCACACTCAACTTTTTCCTGAATGAGAGGTGTGAGAGAAAGAGATTGCAGTTGCTCAGTAGTGTCAGAAAGGCACTTGGCATATGCTGGGGTGTACTTTTCTTCCCATGCTCCAGGACTCAGCGCCAGTGCTCAAGTCAAGGTACATGGGCTGAGGCCTGGTAAGTCTTGGCGCAAATTGGGTCGATTGCAGAGTGCTTGTTCAGAGAGGGGAGAGTCATGAGAAAAAGAAGCTGCTTTGTTTTGAAGAGTTGCTGCAAAGGGGGGGGGGGCTAGGAATCAGCTGGTATGTGGAAGAAAACAGAATGCCTGTGTTCTGTGGCTGAGTTTCCTGGCAACAGAAAGGGGAATCAGTGCTTAATTTCTAGAAAATTCCTTGGGCTTTCACATAAGATCTGCTTCTGGGAAGGAGAAAGGCTGAAGTTGAAGGAGAAGCACTCTGCATATGGCAAAAGGTACTTGTATCATTAAAATACAACTGTTATTTCTGCTTAAGAATTCTCAGCTATGAAGTCAAGATCAGTCACTGAATCATTGGGCAGAATTCTTAAAGGGAAATATATTGTGCTCTTGCAGTGCCTTGGCTTTCCTCAGTTCAAATATGGGACTAGTATATATTAAATAGTATAAATGCATACAGTGGTACCTCAGGTTAAGTACTTAATTCGTTCTGGAGGTCTGTTCTTAACCTGAAACTGTTCTTAACCTGAAGCACCACTTTAGCTAATGGGGCCTCCTGCTGCTGCCGCGCCGCTGGAGCACGATTTCTGTTCTTATCCTGAAGCAAAGTTCTTAACCCAAAGTAGTATTTCTGGGTTAGCGGAGTCTGCAACCTGAAGCGTATGTAACCCGAGGTACCACTGTAATTCATTGTTCCAGCACATACATGTATCTGAGGCATTGTAGTCTGGGAATTGTCTCACTGCTTTTGCCTTCTGTCTTCATGGACTTAATCTATTGCAGTGGTAGGCTGAAGGTAGATTGGGATCTAGATTGGTTGATCTGGGGCTGATTTGCTGCAAATCATCTGAGTTTACCTCCTTCTTTAAATTAAGCTGCTGGGATGGAGGGGGTGGGGAGGAAACCAGGAGTGGATTGTGTGTAACAAGTCATGAGTTATGGTACTAAAAATCAAATTATTGCATTGATCATGTGCTCAGAGGCATGGTCTCTTCTTTAACCCTATGCTACTTGACTCTGCCCCCCCCCCCAGCCACTACTTTATATCCAGCCCTGGTTCATGGAGCTTGAGCTTCTAGTACAAAGTAAAGTACAGTAGATCATGTAAGCCTGGAGTTTGCCTACCTCCTAATCTATGGCATTCACCCACTTGCAAAGATCCTGTTTGCTGCTTGCAGCATGTTAAGAGTCTCAATTATCTGAACTGTGTTGGCCCCACCATGCCATTACTGCTCACCCATGAAGAATAATTCTTTTCTTATCATCTGTGAAATGTTGACAGGGAAATAGCAATAATAAATAACTAAGGTGCTTATATCATGATCATATATTGAACTCAATTAAACACTTATTTGAACCTTAATTCCCCCCCATCATATTGAATTGTTGTTGATCTATTTTAGTCTGTATTTAGTTGATATTCCTCAATTGCTAACTTCTTGTAGTTGATTCTTTTCATTCAAGACAATACATTTCTTTCAACAAAAAAGAAATTGTGTAGCTAATCGCTGGAGAGTCTCTTGGAAATGCTGTCAAGGCAGTAGAGGATTGTCCACTCCAGTTCATGTTGGTTTTGTGTTCATTTAAAATGAAACTGATACATGCCTTAGTGGTGAAGACTCTTAAAAGAAATGATGACTCATATGAAGACTGTTTCATGCTATTGAAGTCTCTAGAAAAACAAAAACGAAAACCTTCAGATGGTGAGAACACCTTCTGAGTTTAGGAAAGCCAGTTCGTATTTTATTTGCACAGCAGAGTGCAATGGAGACAGAAATCAAAACATGTCTATATTTAGTGTGCCTTCTGCATTAGCTAGTTACTGCCTCAGGCAAATGTTTAACCTATATTTGTAAAACTACCCCATAACTGCCAGTGAAGCAGGGAATCTACTGCTCCAAATCCAAACACAGTAACACAGAAAGCTTTTCTGTTGAACAGACCCATTACTACTACAAAGAGGTGGAGGGGAAGTCTGGCCTGTACAGTATCAGTCCATCTAAGCATCTCAACATGCTACTCTACTGCCCTTCTCAGGTAATCAGGTTTCAGTGCAGTGGTGATTCTCATCTGTCACTGTTAATTGCAAAGCCAGTAGTGAGGGAGTGTATCAGGCATCCATAATCTTACCCAGAATTAAGCTGCTGCCCTTGCTTTTAGACTCTCCTAGATGAAATGCATGTGTTGATTCAAATATATCCATCTGAGTGCAACCTTCGCCAACCCAGTGCCCTCCATTTAGGACTATAACTTTTATCAGTCCCAGCCAGCTGGGCTGGTGAAGACTACAGTAAGAATTCAAAATGTGCATTCGTGTATGGCAATTATCTGCAAAACAGTGTGGCTTACATAAGACAACTAGCACCCATCTTTCACATGAGGATTTTGCTTATGTGTCACACTCTGCATGGAAGACGCCATGGCCCAATCTGAGGAAATGGTTTCTGACATGGTACAAGAATATCTCGATTTTTGTTTTGAGGAATGTCTACCTATGCAAATCATGTGTTTTTTAATGGCCTTTTCTGTGATGGGACCCTTATTTTGGAGGTGCAGATGATATAAACTTGACTTGACTTTCTGGAGCCAATCTAAGGCCCACCTTTTTACCTGGGCTCTTATGAGTAGCTAGATGCCTATGCAACTATAATGTGGTTATAATGTACTGCTGATTATCTGTTACAACTGATTGTTTCATTGGGTTTGTTAGATGTTTCTTTCTTTTATTGTTTATCACTGTTGGGTTTTTTAATGGTCGTACCTTGGTTTTCGAACAGAATGCATTCCGGAAGTCTGTTCGACTTCTGAAATGTTCATAAGCCATGGTGCGTCTTCCAATTGGCTGCAGGAGCGTCCTGCAGCCAACTGAAAGCTTCAGAAGTTGCACTGGACGTTCGGCTTCCGAGGCAAAGTTCGTAAACTGGAACACCTACTTCCGGGTTTGCGATGTTTGAGTTCCAAGTTGTTCGTGAACTAAGCTGTTCGAAAACCAAGGTACAACTGTTATTGTTATTACCAACTCTGGGATTTACAACAAAGGCAGGATATTATTAACTAAATACATGCAATGTCAGGCTATAGTCTATTTCATATAACACTTGGTTCAAAAACAGGCAGGCAGGAGACAGGTTAAAGCAGAAGTTTTGCTCTGGCTGCAGATCAGGTGAGCTAATGATAAGGGAGGTTGTGCTCACGCTGTTTGCCAAGGTCTAGCTCTTAACTTTCTGAAGGTGTACATAACCTTCAAGAAAACCATTTTCCTTGGGGAGGGAGACTACAGCTCTTTTTGTACTGTGATAACTTGGCCACAGTAGTTTACAGACCCTCCATGTGCCCCTATTTTCCAGGGATGTTTCTGATTTAGATAAGCCATCCCAGTTTCTGATTTCATCCTGGAATGTCCCACTTTTCTTAGGATGTCCCTATTTTCATTGGAGAAATGCTGGAGGGTATGGAGTTATCCAACCTCTGAGCCATCTGAAGGAAATCTTGTATAGGGAAGGTTTTTTATATATGTTGAAAGCTGCTGAGAGTGGCTGGGGCAACCCAGTAAGATGTATAGGGTATAAACAGTAAAATGATCATTATGGAATGGGACATCCCTATTTTCATTGGAGAAATATTGGAGGGTATGAGTTTATGCTCTGATAAACTCCTGCCTGAATTACTGCTATGTGCTCTACATTGGACTTCCCTAGAAAACACTTCAGAAGTTGCAATTAGTGCAGAATACTGGGATTACGTTGCAGTCAAACCTTGGCTCCCGAAGGCCTTCATACTGTACTTTTCGGCTCCTGAACGTCAAAAACCTGGAAGTGTGTGTTCCGGTTTTTGAACATTTTTCGGAAGCCAAACGGGCTTCTAGAATGGTTTAAGTTCGACAACCGAGGTTTGACTGTATAATAATCCTGAAAGCACTGCTCTGGCTGCCAGTGACTGGTGGTGCCAGTACAAAGCCCTAAATAAGGCCTAAGACACATTCCTTCAAGGACTGCCTTCCCCACAACCAGCCAACCCAAGTTTTGCCAACTGCAGGGGTGGGAGACCTGGCTGGAAACTGTGGGACAAAGCCTTCTTACTGGTAGCACCCTGGATCTACTTTTGTTTTTAATGCTGTGTTTTTGCCAGCTGCCCTAGGCTCTCAGGAGGGAGTGCTTAAGAAATAAAATAATGGTGGTGGTGGTGGTGGTGAAAGGGCTTATCACTGTTTTTAATTATCTTTTGAATGCTATAGCTTTGAATGAAACAGCAGTTTTAAACTGATAATTTTACTGCTTTATTCTTTTTGCTAATCCTTTTGGGTATTTTGCTTTGCATTTTTTACAATTAACATTTTTATGAAACAAATAAAATCATACAATAAACATGTCCCTCCGAACATTCCACCACACTCCCAAGGTGGCTAATAGATGCCAGGATTTGCCCAGGAAGGTAAAAGAACCGCTGCTGGGGTGGGGGAAAGAACAGCGGGAGCTCCTCACTCCCACTGAGGCAAATGAATGCCGTTACAGTATTTATTGGTGGCACGGGGGAAACCAAAGTACCCTTGCCTTGGCTGGCTTTCGCCGCGCCCAACCCACTCACAGGGGGAAATTGCAGGTTTCTTTTCCAAATAAAACCACCCCACCCCACGCCCGTGTGCTCGTCCCCGGCGCTTCCTCAGGAAGGCCGGAGCAGGCGGAGTTGCCATGGCAACCAGCGGCAAGTAGGCGCTCGTTCCTTGCGAAGGGGGCGGCGGCGGCGGCGGCTCCCGCTCTGGCTCTATCGGGAGCGCGCGCGCGCGGTAGCATGTGCTGCCTAGACAGCAATGCCTCTGCCATCGGAATCTCTCCCTGAGGCGCCTGTCCCGGGCCGGGCCTTTTTCTCCTCCTTTTTCTAACTGACAGGGTGAAGGTGGGCCTAGGAGGGAGGTCGCTCGGGGACGCTGTTTCTCGGCTGGCCGACAAGCCAACGACGACAACGTCTTCTGAGGGGGTGGGAGGGGCGGCCACGTGCGCGCGAAGGATCCTGACGAGACGCGAGTCAGCCGCGGCCACGCCTGCCTCGGAGCTCCGAGCGAGGCGGGCGGCGGCTCAAGAGAGCGTTAGCTTTTCCTTCTCGGCAAGGGCGAAGCTCCTGACTCGTCAGCGGCCGGACGCAACGCCAGGGACTAGCGCCGTGGCCAGTTTGAAGCGGCTCCCCGAGGAGGAGTTTCCGCGCGCATTCGCCGCAGCAGCAGCAACAACGAAGGAATTGGGGAGGTGCTTCTCGCCGGGCCTCTGGGCGCCGCCCGCGTTCGGGACGTGCTGGCTCTCCTCCGGCGTTGGTGACCGCGGCGGTCGGTCGGTCAGGCTTTTTGGCACGTCTGAATCGGGCATCTCCCGATTAGCTTATCTGCAAACCTTTTATAAGCTGCACCCTTGTTGCCCATTTCGGGGCGTGGCTTGTTGTTGGAATGTGAGAGGGAGGGCGGCGGGAGAGCTTGACCCGAAACCCAGGAGGGGTTCAGCTGTCTCCGAGTCCAAGCAGGCTCCTGTTTTCGGAAGTCTCCATCGACATCTCCGTCTGTCTCGGTAAATGTCAGGCTGGGAGGCTGGCAGGACAGTCCTTTCCCTCCTTTAGTCAAACTCCCAGGAGCGGGCCCGAAAATTGCCCTGCTTAAGGAGACAGAGGGCTGTCTGTGCCTTCTGGCAGGAGCTGATCCTCCTCTTGTGCTTGTCACAGGGAATCGGTACATCTAGAGCCCAGGTTTGCGTTTCTGATCCCGAATGTGCCAGTCAATGGAGTAATTCTGCAGAGGGGAGAATCAGCAATCCTAGGGCCACCAATGATTTGCAAATGGAAAAGAACGCCAGGGAAGCCTCTGCACGATTGGTATTCTAAATTGAACTTGTTAAGGTGCCCTTTCTTATTACTACCAGTCCCAGTAGGTGGGCAGAATGGGCACAGAGCGCAGCGAGCTACCGTTCTGATGGATGTTTTTTAAGCCTCCTGTTCAACCACTGACTTTGCTCACCGGAGTGACATCTCAAGCACCTTTGTGGTCAGACACCGCAGAGTGAACAAAGGCTGCAACCAGCATCCCGCCCTGAAACATAGGTTGCTAGCTACATATTTCAGGTGGGGAAACAGCCTTACTCATTTGCAAGTACGAAAGTGTCTAGTGACAGGCATTGAATGCTAAAAATGCATCTTTTGCAATATACAAAAAAAGTAGCACTTAATTCTGGAGCAGCCAAGACATCTGTGCATCTTGTCTTTGTTTACTAACTTCTGGGATTTTGGAACTGTGCCTCCGTTGAAATACCTGTTCTGTTTTCTTGCAGATGCCTGCCTGCCTTAGAATCCCACGTCATGACCTGGGACCTGCCTGAGTGAGAAACTTGCGGGGGAAGGCACCTCCTACCAAACACAGTGTGAGTGTTGCCTTTTGGATCATCCTACATGCCTCCTCCACCCTTTTTCTCACTACTGCTGCTGCTGCTGCTGCCAGGAGCGACTCAGTAACCAGCACTGCTGCATTTCTGGCATTCCATTCTAGATGCCACAGATGAGTGGAGGGTTTCGGAGGAAGAGAGACTAAAACAGACACCAACAATTAGGCAACTCCAGGGCTTGGCAGACAAAGGTGCTACTGCCAGGCTGGAGGACGAAGACTTTTGTCCCTACTCTTTCCTCCAGAGAAAAGTTACATTTTAACAGCATTGGAAAAACAAATCATTGGCTTACATTGGAGAAAAGCACGTGGCCTCACTTTGTCCTTGTGGTCTTGTTATCTTTGGCAGCAGATAAAGCCGGGTAAGTGCATTTGATTTGATACGTTTTTAAAGGGACTGATGCCTATTGAACTGATGGTGGCTGTTTAGCTTGCCGTCTACACGGTGAGTCAGAACAGCATCCTTTTTCTGGTTCCTCTCTACCTTTGGGATTACTCTAGGGCAGACTTCTGTAACTTGATGTGCTCCAGAGGTTTTGGACTTACTTACATCTGCCTCACCTATATTGTCTACTCCAGCAGAGCTTGTGCTGTGAGAGTTGTGACCCAAAATATCTGGCATGTATCAGGGTTTGGGAAGGCTGCTCTAGGGGTAGATGCTGAAGCTCAATTGAGAGAGAAATAAACAAATAGGGTGTCTAGAATTTTCACATGTATATTTGAACCTCTAACTCTTATGTTCCATATTCTCTCCTGTTTCCTCTCTTAAGTATTAAAAATGTATCATGTACAGCAAGGATGACAATCCGCTAATGTCACAGCATGTCTGAAATTCTGGCAAAGAGGAATGTACAATTGGACCAGAAGAAAATACAGGATTACTCTTGAACTGTGCAGTTACCTATATCTTTTTCCATCCTAGTTCTGCGCGGGGCTTAAGCTAGAGTTCTCCAGAGCTTAGCACCAAAATCAAGTTTCAATGCCAGAACTCAGTCCTGAAACATGTGAAGCTGTAAAGGTTAAAATGCCTCTGAGCATACACAGAGGGCCTTTGGTCACTAATGAGTAAACACATTTTGTCTGTGGACATCTGGGATTGGGGCAAAAGGCTTCAAGGTCAGAGACTGTACCTTTCAGGCAAGTTTAGGGATGGCGCGCTATGGTTGTGCATTTCTTCACTGCCCCCATTACGGACTCAGGAGAGATCTGTGGGATCATTTATCTGTCTTTCATGGAAAAGCAGGGAGGAACAGAAGGCACTGCAAGTGTGTTCACTTTTTCTTAACTAGTCACATTCTTTTTCCCCTCCTTGAGGAAACTGAGTAAGATGCACAGGACCAACATGTGTCTGACTGGTATGTGTGGAAATAGTTGAGTGATCTGACATTGGGTTGGCTGTGTTTTCCTAACAGAAAGGTCAAAGATTGTCTGTACCTTTATGGCATATAAAAAATAATTACTTTTTAACAATTAAAGCATGCTTCAAGCAACTAAACTAAAATAATACATAGCAAAGCATTAATTCCATTCCTACTGGCATTGGAAACAAGAATTTTTGGTCATACACCTTTATAGTAATGCTATCGTTTTTATCTGTATTTCTAGCTTGCATCACAAACTGTTTTTCATCTTCACAACAGCCCTGGGAAAGGGAATTGTTTAATAGGTAGAGAGTGTCTGTCCCCTTGTTATGTCCCTACATAGCATGTTAGACGCCACCATATAATAGGATTGCCTACTTTAATTGATTTAATCAGTACAATTAATTGACTAAACTTTAACTGCAGATTTAAAATTGACTTCCTGTTAATCACTGGGAATAACAATGAGCAAATATTACTGAATTCACAGCAGTGAAAAGCCATTCAGCCATGGATGCCCCACAAACTTGTTCTCCCATCCCTCCCTTTGTAATCTAATGGACTTTCCTTCCACTTTGTATCCAAAGCTAGCAAAGAGGGACACTTTTAGAGTGGCATCACAAAGGCTTATGTTCTTAGTAGCATTGAAGGCAACTGAAGATTGTTGTCAATGTCAACGTGTCTTTTAAACCTGAATATTTCATAATGCTGATAATTCTTGACCTCGTTTAGTTCTCGAAACCATTGTGATTCTGGTATGCAACTGTTGTGGGGAGTATCCCATTTCCCTCAGAGTTTGATGAAAATAAATAGTTTGCTTCTGTCAAGATCCCTCAAAGGCAGTTTCATTGAGGTTTTATTAATATAGATATACTTTCAATCAGTTAAACGGTCAGGTGATTAACAATGCTAATAAGTTGGCAGTTCTACCTGATAACATGGAGCATTGATGGTAGTCACTGATGTCTGCACTAGTTTGCTGCAGCCTCCTATCCCAATACCTTTCAGTGTTCCTTGAAAGCTGCAGATTGGTTTGTTGATTGTGATTCTTGGCCTCTGCACTAATTTAATTGATTAATGCTGGCATCTCTGCTGATATATGGTTGCAAAAAGCTGTGCTGATTATTTGGCGGGATGGCCTTTCTGCCATATTCATGTGCTTCAATAAATAGTTTGTCAGGGTGTTTCTCTTATAGCTTCCAGTGGCACATGCACACATTGTCCATCGTAAAAGTAGTAATTTGATTTCCAGTTTGGTTTCCCACCTATCCCATACAAGGGGAATCTTACTGGGCGGGGTCACTAATTCCTGGATTTCTCTGTGGAAAAATGCAGAATATCAAACCTTCATAATACAGAATAGCAGACCATTTATTTCTATTGCTTTTCCCTTTTAAGTTTGCCCTACAGATGTAGTAGTGTCCATTGTGTATAATATATCACTCTTCCCAGGAGCAAGGAGGAATTACGGTATATCTGAGACTGATGTGCCTCTCTGTCTCCTCTCATAAGAACATAAAGAGGAGCACTGTTGAATCAAGTCCAAACATTATTTACACCTCATTTTCCATTGTGGCCAACCAGAACTCTAAGAGAAGCCAAGCAGGAGATGCGTACGATAGCCCTCTCCCATTGTTGTTCCTTAAAGACTGATATACAGAGGCCCTTCCTTCACTTTCCATGCCCCACCCAAACAGCCATATCAGTGTGTGTGTGTGTGTGTGTGTGTGTGTTTGCGCATGCACATTGGGTGCCTAACACAGAGACATTTTGTAAAAGTTCTATGATCTCCCAGAAATTCTCTCTCCCTCTCTCTGCTCCCAAGAAGGATAGAAGTAATATTTGAGTCCTATCAATTCTGCAAACATGTATTTATTTTATACAATTATAGCTTCAATGACTTCTCTAAAGCAATGTGGGGCAATGTCATTTGGAAAAAACGCTGATAATTACCTATTAGCCGCATTCCCTTGCATGAGTCTTAAACCAATGTAGGTTTGTTGTGCCTCAGAAGCATGAGCAGCTTTTTCCTCTCAACAATGGAAAAGGTAGCTATAGATACCTTTAAAGCCTTTGATTATATAAAAATAGGTTTCTCCTGTAGCTAGCACCACACATAACTAATACCATCAAACCCTCTTACCAACCCTCTACAGCTAAGGTTAGAATTAATGGCTATGAATTCAAATTCATTAAAAAAATCTAGAGGTACTAAGAAGGCATGCCCCACTTCCCTATTATTATTTGTCCTCACTTTGGGACCTTTGGCAGCAGTGATAATAGTTAATGCCATTATTAAAGATCTTAAAATAAAGGGGAAAGAACACCTAATTAATTTATGGTTATGGAAATTATGGTTATTATGCTGTTTGACCCATTAGCTGCAGCTCCCCACTTAAAACAACTATTTGGAAATTATCAAAAAGTGGCAGGTTTGCAAATTATTTATAATAAAACTGCATTTTATAGCATTCCTCCACTTAAAATACACAATATAATAAATCAGGGATTAAAAGTTCAAATTCACCTGAAACATCTTTGGTTTTAGAGGTCAATATACACTTAGTATACAACCCTTATAATGAAAATAAGGGTAGGGGGAGGTATGATGTGGGAGGTGGGGCAGGCTAGGTAAGGAGCACCCTACACGGGCAGTTAGTGACTGTAAGAAAACTAAAATGTTTTTAAAGGTAGCAAAATTTCAACCTGACTGTGAAAATCCCCCCCACTTCCCTTGGCCCAACTGCTTTGCTAATAATCGGGCTTGTTCTGGATGTAGTGGAGTCTACTCAGACTGCTTGTCTAAGGTCAGTGGTTGTTCTCATCCTGAGCCTATGGAAATTAGTGCAAACACACAGTCCCTTGTCTTGGGCCCTGGTGCTGCTGGGATTAAGAGTACGCCGTATGTCTTGGTGAAAATGGACACGGCTGCCAAGATGAGCAAGCACTGGAATTGAGGAGGCTGGTGTGAGGCCTTTCCATTTCTGCTGTCTCTGGGTGCCAGCCAGCCAGAGTCTTACGAGCCTTCCAAATGATAGTTTCCTTCCTCTCAAGTGTTGGGACCATCCCATTCTCCTGCCTGCTGTGCTTTCTTTGGGGATCTGGCACAGGTGCCTGACTTACACAATCTTGGACTGGTTGGGCTTCTTTCCTTGCCAGTATTTCTTCTGACTCTTCGGTCTGCTATTGGATGACTCCTGATTGCAGCAACCTGTCTTGTCAGCATTATTGAGATCAGACACAACAAAAAATAAAGTTCTTCAAAGAGATTTTCTTTTCTGTATCTAGTTTCGCATCTGATTTGCTGCAGCCTTTTGCTTTATTTATTCAGAACCCTGTAAACTTGCTTTGCTTCTAATTAAAATGCATCCTGATGCACATAAAATGTTTAGTGTAAATTAATGCTGAAATTCTTCAGTCTTCCCCAGGTGCTTGATGCGACATCTTTATAGAGTGATTATTTCATTTGCTGCTATTTTGGGCTGTGTTTTCAGTGAGCCTCATAGAAGCAGCTACTCTTACAGCCTTAGTAGTTGAGATAGATAGGGCATGGAGTCAGGACAGCTGTTGAAGCTTGGGTGGGTGTGGCAAGCCAGGTGCTGAATTAAGCAGAGGATCAGGAGAGACAAAGACACAGGCTGGTTTTATGTATAGTTTATGGTCATAGCGCTCTTCGCTGTCATGCATGCCTCAGTGACCTCCAGATTAGATTTTTGTGGTGCATTTTCTGTGGGACTGTGTTGCAGATAGCCTATAGACTTTGATCTGCAGTGCACCTTCTTGTTTATTAGCTGGTGTTAGGTGGTCCAAACGCAAACTACAGAGCCCAATGCTCTCTGATTTACAAGCCCCAAGCCTAGTGTTAGTAAAGCTCCTTTCTGCAGGTATCTGCTGGGTGATTGAGTTCCTCATTGGAAACTAGGTTGCACAGCCAATCCAGCAGGCTTAATATTCAGTCCTGCTTTTTGCAGGGATTAGCTGCGTGATGCAAGTTTCTCACAGGGAACTAGGTTGTGCAGCCAATCCAGTAGACTTGAACTCACCACCTATCAGCTCATAGGTTGTGATTTCAATCCTTCTTTTTGTAGGGATTACCTGCACGATCAAGTTCCCCATGCAGTCAATCCAGCTGCATTTCTACATGACTTCACATAGGACGTGAACCAAAGGTTCCTCAATCCTACTATAAAACTCAGAGAGGTAGACATTTGGGTTAAAATTTGTGTTTGAAAAGGCAAGTTCCAGTTCATTTTATAACTTCTTATTTTATATATTCCTTCTATCCTTTCATTATATTTCACCAGATATGTCAATTTCACAATAAGCAACACTTTCCATATTTCATTTAACCATTCAGCAATGTATGTTCTTTTATATGCTAGTCACTTTGATTCTTACAGCTATTAATTAGAAAGTTCTTGGAAATCTTTTATTACAGTGCATCTTATTACAATGACACCAGTTGAGATGATAAATGATAGAATGAATGACTTGGAATTTGTTCTTCCGCCTGGTGAAGTATTATAAAATACTCTTGCTGTCTTACTGCTGTCTGTGGATTTTTTTAATCACCTTTTCTCATCTTAAAACATTTAATCTATGAACTGCCATGAAATCTTTGGGTGCAGGGCAGCATACAATTAATAATAATAATAATAATAATAACAACAACAACAACCAACCAAACAAAAATAATACTTAGAGGAATCCAATTGAAATTGACCTAAGATAGTCATTAATTTTAATTGCTCTATTCTGAGTGGAACTTATATTGCATACAACCCAATGCTAAGAATGAGCAGTATCTTCACTGCTGCTATTCTTGCTTTCCATGACATTTAAATATTCTTTCATATTTTATTAGCTTCTATTTTTTATTCACAAGCAAGTACTTTCACCTGTATAAATCTGCCAGTCTTATCACTAGATATTTATTTTCTTTTTTCTGTGGTGCTTGTATCATGTCTGACATTATGTTGCACATTTGACTCCTAACATTATTCCCCAGAAGATTTCTTTTCATTCAGCTTATAACCAGGGCATTTTTCATAACATTTAATTTTCTGTAAACTTGAGCCTTGCAGCTGAGTTCATGTGCATGTGGTATCATCCACATATATTGTGAATTTACAGTATTGTGAAATATTGTGACACGGCCTTCTCAGTGGTGGTTTCCCATTTGTGGAATGCTCTCCCTGGTGAGGTGTGTTGTTGACTTTTAGGAAGAAGTTAAAAGCATTCTTGTTTCCCCATGCAACCCTGAAATTACTGGTAAAACTGTGTTTTCTAAATATTCTTAGAAAAACATGTTTAACTGTTTTTAAAATGCTTTTATACTACTCCAGGCTTCCTCAGACTCTGCCCTCCAGATGTTTTTGGCCTACAACTCCCATGATCCCTGGCTAGCAGGACCATTGGTCAGGGATGATGGGAATTGTAGTCTCGAAACATCTGGAGGGCCGAGTTTGAGGAAGCCTGTACTGTTCTTAGGTTTGCTGCCTGGGGCTTCTTGAGGAGAAAGAGCAAGATATAAGTTGTATAAATAATAGAAAGGATACGTGTGAACTTTAGAATGGTTTCTGAAAATTTACAACACACTGTTTTTTCCTGTGACAGAAATTTGTATTGTGCTTCTCCATGCATTTTTCATGCATCCTCTTGTGTCTTGAAATCCGAGAACTTATTCCGTGGAATTTCCTAAAGTTAGTGCCTACATTTGAAACTGGGCCTGGTGTGTCCTTGCTGGGTCAGTAGAGAGACAAAAGACTTGTTGAATCTCTTCTTCTCTTCAGCTCATGAGAGATGCCTGTGTCTTGGGTTTCAATGGGAAACTTGCCATTCTTCCACTGACCTGGACTATTTTGAGCTGCAGGATTTGCAAACTTCAGAGAAATGTTGGCAGATTGCCAGAAAGAGGAGGGGCTTGTATGCCAGCTTCAGATACTAGAAAACATGGAAGGAGGTAGCTTTTTGACACTATGCTGTCTTTGGTGAGATTTAATCAGATGTGCCTCTGAGATATATATCATTTTTAAAAATCTAGTGTGAAACAACAGGCAGGATTTGCTGCCTTCTGAGCAAAGAATCTTCTGAGGTTGCTATTCTGCTACTTTATGCCCATCTTCTGTGTGTGGAGCAGGTAGATTTGGAAACCTGACCATGCAAGTGAGGATGACCGTGAAAGATTTCAAAGTCAGAGATGAAAGAACAAGACTACCTTGTCTTAAAAATGTAGCACGGTATTGTTTTTCCTCTACGTGATCGTGCGCACCAGCTCTTGATGGAGCTTACAGCAAGTATATACTTTACATTATTGTTTAAGAGGAAGTCCAGCCAAAGCGTTCTCCCAGGGATTCAGTGGAAACATTGCTTGTAATTTTTTTCTGTGCCATTCTGAGTGATGCACTGTCCATTCAGGAAAGATACTATAAAACACATGGGAAAAGTCTGCACACACATACTCACACACCATCAATCATTGGTAGATTGGGAATGTAATAAGTGATATAAGTGGATTCTTGAACTTGTTTTTATTGTAGTGTAGTAGCCTGTAGATAGCAGTGGGAGAGGAATTGCACTGCCACAGTAGCTGAAGGAACTTGAGTGCTCTTCACTTCTGACAGTAGCAACATCCTGGAACAGATGGCAGTGAGAGTTCGTGTAGTGGAGGAATTTTCTCCTCATGGTCAATGTCATAATCATTCTACTTCAAAAAAGACAGGTGAAATGGCACAATCTGGTATCAGTGTTCAGCTGCCCACTTCATTGGCATGGGGGCTGGCAGGCAAGGGAATGTGCTTGTGAAGAGAAACAACATTTTGGGTAACTGGGCCTGTGTCTCTAGATTGCTGCATGCAGTTTGGCCCTTGGTTTATGGGAAGAGTTTGCAAGAAGCAGGAGTTGCAGTAGGAAAAGTGCAGAGGGAGGGGGAATAAAAAGAATGTGGGAGCTGAAGTTGGGCATGTTTCGTGCAAGGGTGTTAAGCTGATTTTGCATCCATCCATCAAATTAGTCTATCGCAGTGCATAGAAAATTATCCTGTACACCCCCTTCACTGGGCTATGGTAGCAAAGGGAGTGATAGGACCAACACATCTGGATTCCCCGTAATCCAATGGATAGTGGTGGTGGTTTTTAAAAGTGGTGAGAAGTTCAATATGACTTTATCAGAGTGAGTTTTTCCATCTTTATAGACCATCTTTAAAGTGTTCAGCAACTGATCTGCTTGTTTGATGGGTTTCCAGATTGTAGAGGGCAAAGTAAAAGACAATTCGCCCTGGCAGTGCTTTCCTCAGTGCCCATCATGTCCTTTTGCCCAGCTTCAGCGGCTGCTTCTGTCAACCAAGACAGCCAATCTCAAAGTACAATGTTGCCCATGTGTCTTCTGTGTGTGTGGTGTAGTGGTTAAGAGCAGTTGTCTTGTAATCTGGTGAACCGGATTCGTGTCTCCGCTCCTCCACATGCAGCTGCTGGGTGACCTTCGGCTAGTCACACTTCTTTGAAGTCTCTCAGCCCCAGTCACCTCACAGAGTGTTTATTGTGGGGGAGGAATAGAAAGGAGAATGTTAGCTGCTTTGAGACTCCTTCGGGTAGTGATAAAGTGGGATATCAAATCCAAACTCTTCTTCTTCTTGGCACAAAAAACCTCGCAGAGGAAGTTGTAGCTATGCAGATAAATGTGGGTTGCTCTTGTTAATAAGCAGGCACCTCCCTGGAAAGTTTTAGACTTCAAGGGATGGGAGTTCATTTCACAATGTGCATGTGGCAGAATTGGATGTGCCAAAGTGTTTCTTTCGGTGCTGACAAATGGCAAGTTGAGAAGATAGTTCACACTTATTGACATTGTAGCTAGTGTTCTACTCTGAGTAGACCCATTAAAAACAATTGATAACCAATATGGATTTCCATTAATTTCTATAGAAATAATTTAGCTTGGGGCAAGCCTTAATTCCCCCCCCCCCATTAAACAAATAACACTCCAGACCTAAGCAAGGGCTGTCAACTATAGTGGCATAATAACTATGCTAACTTTAATTGATGACAATTCCCCAGGCACTTGAATCATGAATTATTTGCAAATAGTTCCGTATTGGGTTGGGAGTGTCTTAGTGCTGTTGGTATTATTAGCATGCCTCCCATACAAGGGTTTCTATCTTCCCAGCAGGCTCTACAAGCCAAGGTGTGAAAGGCCAGTTGCCAGGTGAAGACTGAGGGAAGTGTTGGCTCCATCGCCAAGCTGGGCACAAGACAGAGGCTGGCAGCTGTTGACAGCTGCTGCGACATCCTGGAGCAGGAAGCTGACATCAACATGGATAACTCAGGTACAGCAGATGCACAAAACCTGCGCCCGTCTTGGTTATTTGGGAAAGACAGTCTGGGAGCCAATGAGGTGTAGTGACTGGAGTTTTGGATTTGGACTGGGGAGGCCTGGAGGCTGATGTGTTTGGGCAGGAAGCATACCTGGCACCTTGGGGCAAGTCAGGAATTTTCCAATTAAGCTCCCTGGCAGAATAAAACAGGATTTCTGCCATGTGTGCTACCCTAAACCCCAAAGAGGGAAACAGATTGGAACCCAATGGGTTAGTTAAGTAGGTATTTAAAATGTAAATGTATTTAATTTGTAATCACTTTTTGATTGGAGTCCCCAAAGCAACATTAATAAAATATGACTTTTTAAAAAATGAAAAAAATGAATCCATATGGATATTGGAAACAGAATGCTAAAATAATTAATTCAAAGAGGAAGCAAAACACAGAAACCAAGAGAAGCAAACACACCTTCCACATGTGGAAACTGGAGACTGTTTAGTTTCTTGGAACATGGGTGGGGAGGACAAAGTGGATGGAGTTTTGAGCGGGGCCAGGACCTGAGCAGACCTGTGATGGTGTCTGTCTGCCTCCTCCTCCTCCTGGTTCTCTCTTGCAAGGCTTGCTATGTACTTGCTATGGGGTTTATTTGGAGGCAGGGGTCTGTATGGAAAGGGACAGTTCAGCTGAAGTAGGATTAGTTGTACAGTATAGCAATGTCTTTGTCTGCTCGCCTCTCTCTGATCATTAACATACACATCCCGGTTGATAGGATAGGATAAAAGCAGGGGGTGTCTTCATGTAGATACTAATGCTGAGCCAGTAACTTATTGCAGGATTTGTCATAATAAGGGTTTAGTGTCGAGTTGGCAAAATCTGTTCCTCCTTTTGCTGTGAATCCTCACATAGGGTGTGGTGATCATCCCCCTCCCTGCCTGTCTCCTTAGCTTTTGGTTTTATGTTCATTGTCCCTTGATGGTGTATGTTGATTAGGAGGCAAGTGAGAAATGAGAGTGCTGAGAGGCTGTTTAGTTCTGCCACTCTTGCAGGAACTATGTGTTTGGTCCTAAGATTGTTACAATCCAGATGAAGACAGTAGGAATGGTAAAAACCCTAACAGTGCTGCCTTTGAATTCTGGAAGTAAGAATTTTGCAGTAGTGTAACTGGCCATAATATTATTTTAAGATGTTACTTTAAAAAGTACTCTGTTTATCATATGAAAGAGAAAGAGACTATTTGAATGAGAGTTGATGTGTTGCTTTTAAAAAGCCTTTTTAACAACCCGAAATTTCCACATTTTCCACAGGTTTTTTTTTTGGGGGGGTGTCAACTGGCTTTCTCTCCCCTCTCATCTGAAAGGAAGTCCATCATTGCCCTATGAATTCTGTTGAAAGTTCCATGCCGTGCACTTGATATGCAGCTGCTTATTCTTTGGAAAAGCCCATGTGCAAAAGGCAAAGGACATTCCATGTGAAGTTTGCAGTGGAAACTTGAACTCCAAACTATGTCAGCAGTGCACTAGCAAAAGCTAGTCTGAAACTGTGTCCCTTTGCTGGAGGGATTCAAGATGGTGTATGTGTGCAGACTTTGAGTCCCTTCTTTCAGGTTGAGGCATTGACCTTGTTCACACACCGTGTAAAGCCATAAGCCATGGTTTGCTGTGCATAAGCAAATCACTCCTTCTTTCAGCGTACACTGAGAGGAAACAAACCATGATCACTGGCTTAAATATGGGATACTGTGATCTGTGGGCTTCCTCCACCTATTTCACACCGATTTTTGCTCCTCCTTTTTCTTTCAATGCTGAACTTGTGGTTTACTGGCCAAGGACTTTTTTAAAGTAGAGTTTCCAGCTGCAGAAATTCCCTGTCAGACATGCCACACCATAAAAGAAAAGCCAAATGAACACAAAGCATTCTTTTCTCCTATGTGCTGTGTTAGTGGCGGTTTCTCCACAGGAGTCAGTATTGATTATTCATTTATGAATTTGCCTTAGTGTAGTAACTAACAGATGCAAAACCAGGAGTACTTTAAGGGGATTTACCAGCATATAATGTAGTGTTGTTTGCCCAAAGATGAAGGTGAAGAAGAATAGGAGGTTCTGGCCAAAAAGAAGGTGTTTTAATATGGCTTGGCTAATTTTGTTTTAAGTATGGAAATGGAGTGCATTCCATCCTTATATAATTTGTATACATGCTGTTCCTGACATTACCTATCATATAAGTGCCTAATAAACACATATGCACATTGTCAGTTTTCTAATGGCACATTTTCCCCACATGTTGCGCCTTACAGCACCCTAAATACCCCTTGTTATTTGACCTCCCTCCAAAAGGAAGAATTGATGCCAGGAGAGAGTTACAGTTCAGCTCTTCTGGCTTCCCTTTCTCTGGTCTTCTGAGCCTTAATTGCCTGAGCTTGCCCAGACATATCAGAGTGAGGAGGTGCTCCCTGTTTTGTGCTGATTTGGAAGTTGCAGCGAGTCCCATTTCTCCCCTTTGTGAGGCCTCACAACAAAGTGCTTCAGTGAAGGAGTATGAGGAGAGAGTTTGCACAGAAGAGAGAGCATTAAAGCAAGATGGCAACACAGCTATGACCAGGAGGGGAGAAGAGCACTGCAGACAGAAAAGAGTGAGTGAGGGGCACGGGGTGGAGGGGGAAAGAATAAGTAAGCAGAAAATGAGTTCTGCACAGAAGCTTATAAAGTGGAACTGGGTGGCATCTTCAGAAGAGCCTTTGACTTTGGTGGGGGTTGCTTGTCTGTTTCCTTATCAGACAGGATAGTAGTTAGAATGCCAGATGTGGACACAGGAAGCCTCCATTCAAGTCTCCACCTATTATGCAAGCAGCTTGCTTCTTGACTTTGGGCGCTAGCCGCTTTCTCTCTTACTGTAGCCTGTAGGGTGGTTGACAGGGGAAAGGCAGAATAGAAATAAAAAGGTAGAATAAATGGTGTATGAGCATCAGAAAGAGTGTTGGATGAGCAGCTGGACATATTGAAATAGTTTATCCTGCTGCAGACATTGGCTTAAAAGTATTGTAGGGGGAAAAAGAATGTTTTAACAAGCCAGCTACACCTGCTGCTTGATGTTTGTAGTGGGACTGGAGTACTCATCCTTTCCCTTTTAATAGAACCACACAAGTGTAACATTTGCAAAGAGTTATTAATTATATTGGGTGCAGGACATACAATTAGGTGATGTGGAATGATGACTATGAGATGACCCTTCTAAAAAAGGCTGGCACATCAGTTGACAGCTCTGAATGTTGGCCTTGTTAGAGCCATTTCATTTTTATCCTTGGAGGTCTGAAATGGACTTTAGATCCAGGTCAGGGTTGGTAAGACATGCATCTGTTTCCTCCCAGGTATTAGTTCCCAGGTTTTTCTCAGGTGTCTCTTCTAGGCTCAGCACAGCCTATGGGAAATCATGAAGTGATGGGTGGTATGTCACCTGCTTGAGACATGTGCAGGGAAAGCAGCACAGGGTAATTATAATCTGCTGTTACTATTTTGACTGGTTTTTAATTGGTGTGATTTTATCTTGATATTATTTGACTACCTGTCAGAAACTGCAGCGTTGCTATTGTTGCTGTTTTTAATCACCTTTCACATCTCTCAGGGTGATATATAATCCTATAATATACTGAATCAGACCCATGGATCCACCTGACTCCATACTGTCTGCACTGACTGGTAGTCATGCTCCATGGTTTCACACAGGGGTATTCCTTGGCTATTTCAGACTGGATGTGATGGCTGTTAATGAAGCGGTTGCAAGTGTAGTGCATGCATTGCAGAAATGAAGGTCTTGCCCTTTTCTATCTATTTTTTGTTCTATAAGCATGTAAAATATATCTGTACTGACAGAAGGCATACACTAAATGCCTTATCAATTAATATTCAAGCCATGGTCCTGTGATTACCTTAAGTCAGTCAATAAATAATTAAAATTTTGTAATTCGAACCCTCCATAACAGTTCAATATTGATTCACCTGAATGTTCCACTTCTGTTTCTTTTACCAAACAACAACATGATCACTTTCAGGATGTTTTTATATGTACTATGTATATATGTAACCACCTAGACTATATTTTATATAGAAAGTCAGGGCAGAATGTCAGAAATAAATATGAGTATGAGCTGTACCAAAATGTTGCAGTGTATCCTTAGCGTTTGTTTGGTGTACAGTGCAAAGCCAGAAGTTCCTCTTCCAGGCATTAACTTTTGTTGCTTTATTATTTTTTCCTTGTCTTTATGCTTTCAATATTCTGAAGCTCCCAGGGCTGATTGTTGTTGTTTAAAGTCTTTTAAAGTTGGGTGCTTGCATACTTTTTATTTTCTGGTGGCCCAGTTTTACCTGTAAAGCAATTAGCACTTGACCATCCAAGTTTGTTCTTTGAGAGTATGATGTGCATTGGGATTGAATGGCATTTTGGTTGGCTGTATTGAGACAAATGTTAAATTAACAAAAATTAAACAACTTTCCCTAGCATAAAGATTCAGAAGTGTAAAAAACTTCATCTATGTGTATCTGTCATACAGCTGTTAACAGCTCAGGAGCTCTCCTTGGAAGCAAAGGAATGACCCTGCCTATAATGCGCATTCACACACAAACCCCAGTTTAGAAGAGGGCATTAAGATAAATCCCTCCTCTGAAAGAGTACTATGTGTGCCTCCTTTCAAACAGTCAAGGGCAGATTTGATGCTTTCCTCTTTTGGCCATTGCCTCTATTGTTAGGAGGCTGACCCAGATCTTTTGTCTCCAATCTTGAGTGTGCTCTGGCTACAGAAGTAATGGAGGAAGTTATGTAAGGTAGTCTAAGGAATTCTCCCTGCCCCAGCCGGCAAGGCAAGGCAAGGCCAGCTGCCCAGCATTGCTGCTTTTTGCCCTCTGACAAAATGGCTCCCTCTGGAGCTGCTGAACCTCTGGAGCAGCCTGGGTATCTGGCAGTGGGATCTGGGAGCTCTTTCCAGAGCTGTGTGCCTGGTCCAAACACAAGTAGTACCTAGCACTAGCAGCAGAGACTTTAAGGGAACCCTGCAATGCCAACTTCTTTTGAGCAGCTGGTGCCAATAATATGTAGTGTAGTGATGCTATCCTAAAGTTGTTGATCATATAACTATTTCTTAGATAGATATTTCTTCATCTGTCGTTAGCTGTTTATTTCTCATATGTAGTGACCCCTTTTTGCTCTCCATTCTTTGCTCCTTTCACAAACCAACCAGCTGTTGGGTGGAGGGAGGGAGATAGTATTTATTTTTAGTTGCCCACAGAACAACTTGGGTATTTTTCACTTTGCAGAATCATAGGTTCTGTCTTCTGTGTGTTTTTCTTTCTTGCTTATGGTGACAGGAATTCAGACTGCTGTGAGTGAAGAGCTCCTCCACCTGGGGCACAGAGGCAGTGTGGTATTTATCTCTTCTCCATGCTTGTGTGGTCATTGTGTGCATCCCACTTGCCAAACTTCTTCAGGGAGTTTTGGGCAGCAAGAAGTGGTGATGTGGCATCTCTGTCTTTTCTGTCTTACTATGCCATCTCCCCGAGATGTGTACTTACGTCGCTGTGCTTGGAAAGCTGTTTCTCTGTGCTTTTTTGTAAGATCGGAGGCCATTATTTCCGTGTGTGAATGAATAATGCTTTCTTAAAATATGAAACAACCCAGGCTTCACTCAGACATACTCATTTTTGTTAGGTAAAGCTGGGAAGGTACAGTAGCTGTGCCTGTCCATTAAAATAATTATAAAATCAAAACATTAGGGTAACACTTTTCATTATGTCCCAACTAAAAAGTCACAAAGCAGTAATCATATTTTTACATTCTGCAGAGCTAGATATTCAGTAAAAGGGAAAAAAGCTATTTTGTGGAGGGTGGGGAGAGAGAAAAACATATGTCCCCTAGGGCATGTGGAAAATGTTGTGCAGTCTGAATTTTGTAACAATTCATTTGAAGTACAGTCGTACCTTGGATCCTAAACGCCCTGGAAATCGCACGTTTTGGCTCCCGAACGCCACAAACCTGGAAGTGATTGTTCCAGTTTGCAAATGTTCTTTTGGAACCCAAACGTCCGACGGGGTTTCGAACATTTTGGAAGTCAAATGGACTTCTGGAACGGATTCTGTTTGACTTCTAAGGTACGACCATACATGAGCAGTTATGCAGACTTTGCCAACAGTCCTAACTAACTGTGCTTATCTGGGAGTAATCTCCATGGCACTTAGTAGGGCTTACTTTTGAGTAGCCATGCATAGGTTTGTACAACATTAGGTGACTTCCAGGGGCTAAGCAGATTTCAAGTTGCCCCATGAGCTGTAAGGCCAAAGAGAGGACAATTCTCCATTTGAGAATATAAATTTGGTCCAACCTCTTGGCAACTGCTGAGGGTAAATATCTAACATGCAAGGTAATTTTTCTTTGATTTCAGCAGCATCACAGCATTCCTTTCTTTGGTCATCATGCTAATGTTAGGCTTTGTTGGGTGATGGCTCTGCCCAGAGTTTTGGTGGGAGAAATAGCCTGTGGCCTACGCCCACCCACCAACAATCCTTCCTGCAATAATGCTTGGCAGGTGCATTTCATCTTGCATCAGAAGCTCTTGCTTTGCAGTTCGTACTGTTCACGGCCCTTCATGGTGTAGCACTCTGCTTCATCACATGCTAATCTTCCTCTCATCTCATCCCTGCCTGGCACCTGCTCTGCTTGATAATAATTTCCTGCTTTGTTGCAGAGGGAAGATTCTTCAGTGGGAAACGGCCCAGCTTGCCGGGGGCACGTCAGCTTCCCATGGTACAGAAGTTGGTGGACTCTTTGGCCCAGCTACAAGAGGAAAAGTTGCAGCTGCAGCAAGAGTTGTTGCTGCTGCAGGAAAAGCTTTCTGCACAAGAGAGCAGCCAACTTAGTCAGACTGTACAGCTGCAGAACCAGGTATGTTGTCATTCAGGCTCCTTGTAGCGGGACAACATGCATCTCTGCTAGCTATTTTTCTGGGAGCAGCTTGTGGAATCCTTGCCTCATCCTGGATGGCATCCTAGATTAGTCATCCCATCCCAGGATTTGTCTCAGTAAAGTAATTGCGTCATTATAGGACACCCCCCCCCAAAAAAAACATGGAGAGACCATGCTGTGTGCTTGTGATAGTTTTTTCTGCAAAAGCAATACCTGTGTGTAGTACTTTCTTGAATTCCCTAGTAAGAAACTTTATAATGGACCTTTAAGAGCACTTCACAATCTGCTCAGTATTTTACCATCCTGAATAAGTTCATGCCATCCACAAATTTGGATACTTGCAGTTTTAGAACAAGAATAAGAAGGATTAATCTTACCCTACCCCACTAAAAGGTAAACACCAAAACAGACCAGAATCTTTCCACATCACGATTAAATTAAGATCCTTAAACAGTGAAAAGTAATGTTTCCACCCAGTGAGCTGACAGTGTTGACTGCAGGACGGTTTCTCTGGGGAAAGCATTCCACAACTGGGGAATCACCACTGAAAATGCCTTTTGAACTTGTGTTTCAAAAAAGACCCTTGGCATTCACTTTTTCAGTGTGGTTTTAAATAAGCCTTTCTCTTTCCCTCCCTCTCTCTTTTAGTGTGGTTTAAAGCTAACCTGCAAACTGTTTTGTACTGTTTCTGCTATGGAAAAATATTGTATTTATTCTTAATCTATTATTTTAAATAAGCCACCTGTATAGTTTTATTGATGTTCAGTCTTATAAATTTAAGAAACTTAACTGTCCAACGTGGAAGTGATATGTATTTAAAGCTACCTTTCTGCGTTGGTAGACAGAAAGTCTGAAGGACCAACTCCTGGAGCAAGCACAGGAAATGAACAGGCTCCATTCGGTGTTGGTGAGCTACATAATCTTCTTTGCACTGCTAACATCTCCGAAAGACTTTCTTCCATAATACATGTATCATGAAAACATTTACATGTAGGCTAAACTATAAACAGAGGAAGTAACTGCTGTTGAACTCCTTTCTGAGTAGGAATGCATGTTACGGCAGCAATACTTGTGTGTGTGTGTGTACATGTGTGTATACGTGTTTACAGCTTTGGATTTCTTTACCCCAACTAGGGGATGGTGCTCATGTATGTGACTAAAATTGTTCTGAATGAGCAACTTGGCTTTTGCAATTATATGTGAAGCAAAACCCTGAAGGTGGCTTAGCACAGGGTTACAAGTTTTGCAAGTTAAATGTGGTGAATTTGACCCACATTGACCTCCATTTTTCCTGAGGTCTCCCCAAAAAAGCATTGCAAGCAGCCTGTTTGCTGATGTTTGTGGAAATTCAACATGCTCCTGTAAACAGCTGAGTTCATCACACTTTGCTTATTGATTTGGCCTAGGCAGGAAGGACTGTCGATTCTCCCACTCTTGAGTTACTTTGCTGAAATCCCCCTCCTTCCCATTGGAAAGGTTAATCCTGTTATCATGCAGATTTTCCCTTAGTGTTTATAATCCTTGCTTTATGCTACTGTTGTTGTTGTTGTTTAACAAATCCTTCCCTTAACCTTGCTGAGGACTTAGCTCTAAATTGGCCCATCTCATCTGAGGAGATGACACCTATTTCCAGTAGTGATATGCTCCCCATCATAAAGACAGGACTTGTTTCTGTGCAAGTTCTTCTTGATTCTTCTTGATTCTGGGGGTGGGGAAGCGCAGGGCCACTCCATTTGAAACACCTGTGGGAGAAGTATAAACTTAGAGACCCTGCCTGATGTCTGCTTTTCTGAAGGAAAAAAGAGCTGAAGAGGAGTTGCCCATAAACAGCAGGAACCAAAATGCACCCAGCATTGAAAAACACATGCAGGAAACAAAATGAATATGTAATAAGTACACTACAGATATGTTAATAATTGAATAACAAAAGCAATAGTCCACACAATGCAAAATGCCAAGTGTACAAATTATAAGGGTGTTACCAGCACTGGTGGGTGTGAAGGAAAATGGCAATTAACCCACCTACACACAGTACTGCTAGATCAATTCAGCTAAATTTATTGAGAGAGTTTGCAAACAAAGTGTAGCCGGTGAGTCATTTTTCTGGGAACGCATGGAGATGCCTTATGCCACAACAACCCATTGGTCTATCTAGCTCAGTGTTGTCCACACTGACTGGCCATGGCTTTCTGCAAGAAAAGCATGCGCTTTGCCTCTGAGCCATATTCCTTCCTCTGACTGGGACCCACTAGAAGTCTCCTGGTGTCTTCAAAAGATAGTGTTCCTGCATCTAATAGTCTAGATTCTTATTAATTTGACTGCACCCAAACAAAAAACAGAGGCAACAAATTTATAATTAAAGCCAATTAGATCTAAGAGTGAATGTGGGATGTTATCTGCACATCCAGTCAGATCTCATAGTAAGCATTCCTTCTCTCACTTTATCAATGAAAAGGGTTTTTTGAATTTATTTATATTAATTAAGCACAGGTGACAGTGCTTCTGTAGCTGGTAACTTATTAGAGGAGGAATGATCCACTTATATATATATTGCCTGTTTGTTCTGCTCAAACAAATGGCATGTTTTTGAACATAGACACCTTTGGGAGTTGGTGGGGTGGAAACTTTTTAAACAAACAAACAAACAAACAAACAAACAAACAAATAAATAAATAAATAATTTCCACTGTTAATTTTTCCAATGGAAAACTTTCAAGCTTTTCTTGTGATTTCCCTCAGGTCCAGTAGGTGACTTGGTAGTTAAAGTAGTAAAATTGCTCATAATGCATAGGTTCCTCTAACACCCTGCCTGCCTCCCATGCCCTTTTTTTAGGGTGGCACAGATCTGGAGAAGCACCGGGACCTTTTGGTTGCAGAAAATGTGCGTCTGAAACAAGAGATGAAGATGTGCGAGGCACAACTGCAGGAGCTCAAGAAGAAGCATCCTGTGAAATGCGTGAACTGCGAGCATAGCCAGGTAAAAAGAGTTGCTTCTTCTTTCTGCTGGGGTGGGGCTGCAGGCTGCTCAGCTGCAGTCATGTTCATTATATGCTATATTCATTCCTCCCTGTTTACTACTCAGGAGAATGTGAAGTTGCAGGAAAAGCTGGCCCAACTAAAGCAAGAAGCAGAAGAGGTGAAAGGGCGCCTGTCGGAGCTGGACCTAGAAGTGGAGCAGAAAACCAATCGCCTGGCTGAGGTGGAGCTCCGGCTGAAAGACTCCCTAGCAGAGAAGGCAGAGGAAGAGGAGCGGCTCAGCCGCAGACTGAGGGATAGCCAGGAGACAATAGCCAGCCTCAAAGCCCAGCCTCAGCAGATTAAGGTGAGGCAGAATAGCTTGCTGTGAAGGCTTTAGTCCATGAGTTTCCTCAAAGTGAAACTGCTTAAAGAGTCATCAGTCCCCAGAAGAGCTTCAGTCAGAGATCCAGAGTATCTCTTATTTTCATAAGCTGCCCTCAAGTAGAGTTGTAGAAATGGAAAGGATCCTAAAGGTCATCTATAATGAACTGTGGCCATGTCTCACTTCTGTAGCTGTGTTTCTTTCTTTCCCTCCCCCAGTATGTAATCAAGACCGTGGAAGTCGAGTCCTCAAAGACCAAGCAGGCCCTCTGTGAAGCCCAGTCCCGGAACCAGTACTTGCAAGACCAAGTTGGGATGCAGAGACAGGTGCTGAAAGAGATGGAACAGCAGCTGCAGAACTCTCAGAAAGCAGCAGTGCAGCTCAGAGCTCAGGTGAGCACTTTCTGAGTGTAGAAAAAGAGAGAAGCAGAGCTCAGGCAACTTGTTCAAAATGATTCAGGTGGAAAGAACAGGAAGTGCTAAGGGTGCTTCTTCATTTGTTGGTGCTTTCTTCTCTGCTTTTGGTCCCTTGCAATAGACTTATGCATTATTTAGCTTTTAGGTCCCCCTCTTGCTGTACTTCTACAGCAGTATCCTCTTCCTCCTCTCTGGGCTCTCTACCTGCTGCTCCAGGGCCCTCTTTCCAGTTCTCTCTCTCAAGCCTCACTGGTGTGCCCAGGGAGGATCATTTGCAACCTGGCCCTGGGTCCTAATACCTTCCTATCGGCAGCAGAAGGCACTCTTTTGATGGATGTTAGAGGAGGGATAGGGGAGAAATTCCATTAAGTTTGCATTTAAAGGCAAACCTATCACATTCATGCTTCCTGAAACCATACATGAACTGAAACAGTTGTCCTTTGAAATTCTCACAATTCTCATATTTTTAGTATGGTTCTCTAGCCAAGTAATGTGTACAAAAATTCATATACTAGGATAATGTTTGCACACAAATGCATATATCTCTGAAAATAACATACAAATATAATTTTATTAGGGGAAATTGCACACAAAAATGTGTGTCATAAGAAGAAATTCAGGTTAAAATGCTGGTGAATGTTCATAAGATTATTACAGTGGTACCTTGGGTTACATACGCTTCAGGTTACATTCGCTTCAGGTTATAGACTCCGCTAACCCAGAAATATTACCTCGGGTTAAGAACTTTGCTTCAGGATGAGAACAGAAATCATGCTCCAGCGGCGTGGCGGCAGCAGGAGGCCCCATTAGCTAAAGTGGTGCTTCAGGTTAAGAACAGTTTCAGGTTAAGAACAGACCTCCAGAACGAATTAAGTTCTTAACCCTAGGTACCATTGTATTATTTAAAAAAAACTGCAAACCCATGTAGAAATCTGGGTAACTGAACATAAGATTGGAAAAATGAGAAACAGAGAGGAACTGATTGGAGAGATTTGCCTGCCCTAGAGGGGAGGGAAAGTGGTAGCCTGGCCTCTTTACCCTGACAGGTTCCTTTGCTGTGTTTCCTAGGTTACGTTGTATGAGTCTGAGTTGGAGCGGGCCCACGAGCAGATGCTGGAGGAGATGCAGAACATGGAGGAGGACAAGAATCGAGCCATTGAAGAAGCATTTGCTCGAGCCCAGGTAGAAATGAAAGCTGTCCACGAGAACCTGGCAGGTGAGTATCTTCAAGCTGGCCAAACATTTCTCTCAAGGGCCTGGTTTGGCTTTTGAAGAAGTAGCTGCCTTTCAGTTCAGAGATCATTTGAACCAGCATCTGCCTTAATGGTGGTTTTGTTTAAGGAGGAGAAATGCTTTTTGCAAATGAAAATGGGAAAATGTATGAGTCTGTAGCATTGCCTTAATGTACATTTATTCATCTTCGTAGGAGTGAGGACAAATCTCCTGACTCTCCAGCCAGCTCTTCGAACCCTTACAAATGATTACAATAGCCTGAAGCGGCAGGTCAAAGAATTTCCTGTTCTTCTCCAAGAAGCCCTACAGAGTGCCAAAGCTGAGGTCAGTCCAGCAGCAAGATTGTCCTACTTCCAAATCTCAGGGCTATTCCCGCCCTCTAAATGGTGTGGTGCTGCACCTTCCCTGTTGGTTGTAAAGTTCTTTTTAATTATGAGTGGCTCAGTCGAGATGGGAAGATCTGGATGAGATGAGGAGGAGTAAGATTCTCCACCTCGCAGAGTGTGACATATTCCCCCTAACTCTTTTGTCCTCTCTTCAAAGATTGGCCAAGCCATTGAAGAGGTCAACAGTACAAATCAGGAGCTCCTGAGGAAATACCGCAGAGAACTGCAGCTCCGGAAGAAATGTCACAATGAACTTGTGCGGTTGAAAGGTCTGTGAGTCCCTATGTATGGGTTCCTTGAGGGCATGGCATAGATGCCACTTGACGGCTGAGGCTATCTGATAGGAAGCTGAGGTGGTGTTTTCTGGGGTTCCCAGCTTGAGAGTTGGGGGAGCCTTTGCAGTGGAAACATCTTGCTATCTCTTATGCAAGGGATGTTCATTGTGGCTCAGGTGGTTTTGCTGATGGCTGTCTGGATTTGCACACATTCTGCTTCACCAAAAACAAGGTTCTGGAACCTTGGCCTGCCCCTAAATGCCATTAGGAAAGATGGTTCTTTTGGAATATAGCCTAGTGGTTGAGATAACCATCAGCCACTGTGATTCTCTGTGGGGTGGCCTAGGAGCCTAGAAGCCAGCTGTTCTCAGATTTATAAAGCTATAATTTCCCTTTAAGGCAATATCCGTGTGTTTGGTCGTGTTCGGCCAGTATGTAAAGAGGATGGCGATGGGCCAGAAGCTGCCAGTGCGGTGACATTTGACCCTGATGATGATGCCATCTTGCATCTGATGCATAGAGGGAAGCTGGTATCATTTGAACTTGACAAGGTTTTCCCTCCTGAAGCAACACAGGAAGATGTAAGTATAGTCACGGTGTTCTCCTGTTAAGTTAGCAAGAATGTCTGCTGGGTGAGAGAAGGAGGAACGTAGCTCAAAGGGAAACGTCTCATTTGTTGAGTTACTTAACTAGGTAGGAATGTGTTTACCAGCAGGCAAATTAGACATGTTGCTGTTGCTGCAGTATCTCATCTTCCTCCTTTACTCTATATGTAAAGAGGTTGTGATTCATTTAGTTTGGACTTAGTAGTCGCATGGATATGTATGAGCCTGATGGCAGCGGAGCAAAGTACTCTGCCAATGCCTTACGCAAACTTTGTTTTTTAAAGGTCTTCCGGGAAGTTCAAGCCCTGATCACATCCTGCATTGATGGTTACAATGTTTGCATTTTCGCCTATGGCCAGACAGGTGCCGGCAAGACATACACAATGGAGGTGAGCTGCTTTTCAGTTCCTTTTTAAACGATTTGCTGATTCTGCAGTTTCCATAGCCCTGTTGTGGGGTTGTTCAGCTAGTGGTAAATGCCTACCTATTTGGGGGGTGGGGACTGAATTTAAAGCCCATATTACATGTCTGCGAGTGTGTTTCCAAGTTCAGTTCAAGGTGGTGGCTCTCACCTTTTAAAGGTATCCTTGGGCCCACATATCTTGGGGAGCATCTTTTCCCTTATGAACGTCCCCAGCTATTCACACCATCCCAGGAGGTCTTGCCCCAAATATTCATTTGGCAAGTCCCTAAAATGTGGCCCTGCAGCTGCTCAATGCTCTTCCAAAGGTTTTTCAGGCTGCATCGTTGTGCAGTTTTAGGTTACAAAAACCCCACTCCTTCCTGCTTTTACTCATTACAGGGGTGGAGTATACAGGAAAGGGTTACCTCTTCTTTTGGAAGGCAGTGTCAAAACTAGGAGTCAATAAATCTGGTTACCTGTGGTCAACTGGAAAAGGAGGGTACCTTCTCACCAGTCTTGATTCCTCCTTCACTGGATGAGCAGGGTTAATCCTTTGCTCCCACTTGCTCTGCCTCAAGGGGTAGGAGTGGTCCAATTTCCTTTCATTCTTTTGAAAACACCAGTTGCTATTTAGGCTTTCTGGCTGCTGTTTGGGGCAGACTGTGTTGTATAGTGTTTCCATGTTTGCTGAGGGGGATTTGTGGTATAGAGTTCAAAATATTACCTTTTAGCCTTTATAAGGTTTTATTGTTTTTGCATTTTTACAGAAAAACTGTGTGTCCCCCACTGCTGGGGATGCCAGGGAGATGGATAGAGGGAAGGGAAATTGATGACTGCACTGCAGAGTGAGTCAGTGATGGTGTGCTGGACTGCCTGGCATGCGCGTGTGTGTGCGTGTGTGTGTGTGCGCGCACGCACACACACACACACACACACTCTTTCTGGTGTTCCTTTCTTCTTATGTAATGTTAATTCATTGAAGGAACATGATGTCCCTTCCATTTTCCTCACCAGGGAACTCCCGAAAACCCAGGAATCAACCAGCGGGCACTGCAGCTTCTCTTCTCAGAAGTGCAGGCAAAAGCCTCCGACTGGAACTACCAGATCACTGTCAGTGTGGCTGAGATCTACAACGAAGCCCTCAGGTAACCGCAGGATGCCACAGACTTCTCAGTCCCTAGATTCAAAACCCTAGGGTTTTGAATGTCCCAGTAAACAATTTCAGTGGCAGTGGTGGAACAGCTTGTGCTTTCTGCAGGAGAAGCGACCCCGCCCCATATAACAAGGGAACACTTCATGAAAATCCAACCTTCTGGCTCCAGTGGTGTTGATGGATGTGCCGATAGGCAGTTTTAATATTCCTATTCAGATGCTATGGAAACTAGCTCTGGTGTTGAAGCAAGTTTCAGAACTGAGCCCCGAGACAGAATTAGCTTTTGCAGTGGCAACTCTGTTCACCTGTTTTCAGAATTTAGTTCCTCTTGGGTAGCTGCACTCTTAGCCAAGGCAGTTCATTGTGACTCGTTAGAATTTGTTCAGCTAAAAAATTTCCTTTGACTGAGGAATACTTGTTCCATGGTTCTTCCCTCCTTCCCTCCATTAGCTGTTCTCTGCCTCTGTTCAAAGCACTTGGAATGGTGTTGGTATTGGACACTCTTAGGTTGAAGAACACTGTCCTCCTGCAATTTGTAACTTAGGAAGGAAGAAACAGTTCTTTAGCTAAGGGACCTGATCCTGCTGCAAGAGAACCAATGTGGGGGTTTTCTTTTAGCAATCAAATATTGGGTGTCTTATTTGTTACTGTTTCTTCGGCAACTGTCTCTCACCTACTGCACCCCTAACCCATCTTTCTATGCTGGAAAAGTGTCCTTTTGGAGCACATAGCCTTACAAAGATTTTGCTTGCCTCTCTCTTTCAGAGACCTGCTTGGAAAGGAGCCCCAGGAGAAGTTGGACATCAAACTCTGCCCGGATGGTAGTGGACAGCTCTATGTGCCAGGCCTGACAGAGTTCCCTGTGCACTGTGTAGAAGACATCAACCAGGTTAGAAAACGGGCAAGGAGGCTTCACTTTGAATAGCAAGTCAACCACCCCCCAGTCTAGGTCCAGGCGAGGGAAGTTCAGAAAGGCTCACTTCTGTAAATGAGATTTACAGGAAGAATAAATGAAGAATTTTAATGAGTATTTTATGACACAAGTACCAGAAACTGCTTTGATTTATAGGATAGGATTATATAAAAATGTGATGTGGGCAGTATTGTGTGCGTTGCACTGTGAAGCTGAGTTTACTGTGCAGCCTGCATCTTTTTTCCTGTTTCTTGGGCTTTGAGTTTTCAGCTGTTTTCATGTGTAACAAATCTTAAGGACTTCCACTGACTATGTGGTGCCAGGGAAGTTCTGCAAAGGCACTCTCTGCTGCTCAGGCATCCTGCTGCCCTCTGAATGGGCGCCAAGTGCCTGGGATGATGGTCAGAGAGGGAGGCCTATGTGAGAACTGGCTGCTGAAGACAGGTGTGGCTTGACCATCTCTCTCTCTCTGTGCACTTATTCTAGGTCTTTGAATTTGGTCATATCAACCGAGTGACTGAAAGCACCTACTTGAACGAGCACAGCTCCCGATCTCACGCCCTCCTGATTATCACAGTGAGGGGAATTGATTACAGCACAGGAATACGAACCACAGGTTGGTAGAAATTTACTCCTAGTTGTTGTCAACCATGAAGGAAACATGGTCTCCTAACCTAGGTTGTAAGTGAATCACATAGGAAACAGATATGACAATTAATTTTTTAGATGATAGCCAAATGACAATGTAGCTCAGGCCGGTTGATACTTGAGACAAGGTCCAGGAGAGGTCCATGCAGTGAGCCACCAGGTTTAATTGAGCAGAATAAATTGTAAGAAACATTACTGGGCATCACTTTGGCTGGTAGCCTGGGATAGTTCCTTTGCATTGTGTTTGCCACCGTTGTGGACAAACCAGTAACTGAACCCTTGGGTTCTCGACCACCAGTTTCTACATACAGTCAAGCTCTTTGGTTTCTTGGTGAGCTTAGAAGGGTGCTTATTGATGGCTCTGGCTGTTGTTTGCCAAGACCCAAAGTCTTGTTGAATACTAATAGCTCAGTCCTAAACATATTTATTAGCAAGTAAGTATGCTCAGGATTGTAGTTCAAGTGTGCCTGACTTCTTTCCTCCTAGGGAAGCTGAATTTGGTCGATCTGGCAGGATCTGAGCGTGTGGGGAGGTCTGGTGCAGAGGGGAGCAGGCTGCGTGAGGCCCAGTACATCAACAAATCGCTCTCAGCTTTGGGAGATGTGATCTATGCCCTGCGTTCCCGCCAGGGCCATGTGCCATTCCGCAACTCCAAGCTGACCTACCTGCTTCAAGACTCTCTCAGTGGTGACAGCAAGACCCTCATGATGGTCCAGGTGGGTGCTTCCATAAGAGCCATAATTGGGGGGGGGGGGGCTTTCAAGTGACACATAATGAATTGCATATTCAGTGTATTTGGTGCAGTGTGATGCGCCTACTTCTCCTTGAGAGCTATGCCATTCCTGGATGTTTTCTTTTGCTATATTTTTATTTATTTTCAATAATATCTGGATACGGAATAATAAAAATGTATTCAGCAGTCCAGATGCTTGTTATTTTAAAGTTAGTAACGGTTATTGCAAAAGACTGACAAATGCAATACATCAAGTAACAATAGAACAAATAACTATTTCCAGCCCCCACCACAAATAAAATTCTTTGTTAGCAATTTACACACAGTGTATCGTATCGTATCGTATTGTCCAGAATAACACTTTAGCAAAAAGGCCACTCCTGTTTTGACTGCCATGTGCAGTTGTGCATGCAACAACTGGTGTAAGTTCCCTGCCTGCACTGTTTGGATATTTAAAAAACGTTTTGTGTGCTTGGCTGTGTAATCTCAGCCCTGGAGCATTCCCCACACCTGCCTAAGAAAAAAAGAAAAACCCAGCATAACCCAAAGTTGCAAAGGGCAGCAAGACTCCTTCTGTTTCTCTCCCTGCTTTCCATCTCATGCACCTTTGGGGAAAGGGGACAAACAGCATAGATCTATAAGCGGGAGGCATCAGCAGGAGCTCACCACTTCTCCCTCGGTTCTTTCAGCTTTAAATATGGATAATCATGAATGTTCCCTTTTCCCTCCCTGGTCAGGTCTCTCCTGTGGAGAAAAATACAAGTGAGACACTCTGTTCCCTTAAGTTTGCTGAGAGGGTTCGCTCTGTTGAACTGGGCTGTGGCTCTCGGAGGACAGAATTGGGCTCCTGGACCAGTCAGGAGCACTTAGAGGTAACTGGCCCTCATTGGTTTCATCCTGCTTTCTTATGCAGGAGTGTATCTTTGGGCTTATTCTTGCTTCATACTTTGCCTACAGGGAAGCGCTTTTGGTATAATCTGGACACCAGGCAGGTGCTGGTTGGATAATCTAGTGTAAATAATAACCTTCAAGGCCTTTTTCACTTCAGATTTCATATTTCTTAGGTAAACAGAAATAGATATGAGGGGAAATCAGCCAAAACAAATGTATCATGATGTAGTATATGATATTTTTAGTTTGATAAGTTTGCTGTATTCCCTTATGACTTTGTATGTCATATTGAGGGCCGGCCCACCCATGAGACAAGGTGAGACAACCGCATAAGGCAGTAGGATCCACAGGGGCAAACCCCAATGCTGATCTTCCTTACCCCCTTGTTCCTGATGTAGATCTTCCCTGGCGCCATTTGGGATCTACCTCAGGTGCCAAAATGTCTTGGGTGGGCCGTGGTTATATTGGCTTAACACCAAATCAGTTATTGTGTATGTTACTGCTATGGAAATTCCAATTTTGGTGTTTTACAGCTTCTATTTTGGAAATGTGATATTGGTTGTACGTACTGCTAAAATCATTCTCATATAAAAATAAAACCACAAACCTCCACAAAGTTAACATAAAATGTTGCAAACTCCTGTGGCGGCTCTTCTAGGCAGACTCATCATCAGTCACAGCACAGCCCTGCATCCGAAGTCAGTCTTCTCCTCGGACTCGGCGAGCGAGTTCACTCCGGGCAAGACTCCAGACGTCAGGTAAGACTTGCATAGAAGTCGGCTCTTCCTTTTGCTCCTCAGGGCACTCTGACTCTCCCAGAGATTCTGAGACACAGTGATGCTCTCTGGGTTTTCATGTAGAGGTGAGCTGAATTCCACAACTGGTGCCTCTGGACACTCAGAGTGTGTGTGCATGTGCATTTGCCTAACTATTTCAAAACTATTTTGAAGATGAGGCCTGCAACAGGGCAAGCCCTCTCCTCACTGCTGCTGTGTAATCATCCAGGGGTAGGAGGAAGGAAGCAGCAGCATAATAGAGGTATCAGGAAGGGTGCAGTAAACAGGAGGCTGATGTCTCATTTACCATATGATGTCGAGACACACAAATAGGCCTTGAAACGTCCCTCAAGGAAGCAGATCAGACAACCCTCCTGTTCCAGCCACCCCTTCATTCTGTATATACTGTAGGTAGGGGTGGCAGTAGAGAGTGGGATTGATTTGGACCAGGATGGATGCTGGGTGCTTAGAAAATCTTCTGGCTGCTCATGTTCATGAGTAGTGGCTTTCTGCTCTTCCCGGGGCAAATCAGGTCACAATGGCAGGGGAGGGATGGGTGCATAGAACATCAAGTGTATTCCAGGAGAAGCACAGAGTGTAGGGAGCCCTCTAGACAACATTCATCTCCATGCACCTTTGCTTTGAGATCAGCTATCCTCATTTACAATTAGAACAGAGGTAGTCCTTTTGCCTCCAGCCTTAAATCCATCATTTGCCAGGCACACTCCATGTTCATAAACTTTTCTAGGAAGTTCAAGGATTAGAATTGCTCTTGTTGGATCAAATCGAAGGTTCCAGCAGCCATGCTGGACAGCCAGATGCTGTGAGTAAACTCATCAAGACATGATGGTGTCACCAAGCAGCTAATTGTTCATTGATGCAGTACACGCCCGGCTGCTTTTCCTCTTAATTTATAAGTGTGGGGATGCAAAACAAACCTGTTGTCCCATTTGATTTCAGCCTGGAATTAAGAGAAGCTCTGTCTGCCTCCAGGTGAGTGTGGACAGGTGCTGGGTGCTGGAGACTAAGCTGCTTAGCAAGGTGAAGGGCTATGCTTTGGCCAGGGAGGCAGGGAATGGGCACAACCTCTCCTGCTTTCTTGGGGGTCAGGGCTTGTAGTTGATGGCATTTTCACATCTGCAGAATCTGGGAAGTGGCACTGAACCTTGAGAACTTAAGTTTCCACCTTTATTTTACTTTTTAAAGCATGTTTTGATTGCTTGTAACCATGGAGGTGTATTACGAAACCTCTAGCATTCTAGGGATGGAGCCACTGGGCATTGTATGATAACTCTTCTTTGATCTAATTGTATACTGTACTTAAAGTGCCTGCATAACTGCCTGCTCCTTCATAGATTCCTTTTCTGCTTCAGATCTCAAATCAGATCTCCAAATCTGTCGCCAGAGGTGGCTTTCTGACCTACCCCTGACCAGCTTCTCTTTTCTGTTGCTTTAAGAAAGTGCTTCATATTCTGAAACTCTTCCTGTGCAAGAATCATTAATGCAGTAAACATAACTTGAAGGATCATTTGCCATTAGATTATATAACACAATTTGTAAATTCTTTTAGTTTTGTATTTTTAAAACTTAATTAGCATGACATTCTGCACAGAGGTTTTGGCTAGAGCCTGGCCAGCTGCCACTCATGGGTGACCTGTTATGCATGTAGCAAAGAGATGATTGGCACTCACTGTGGATGCAGTGTAGGAGTAGAAAGCAAAGTGCCCTAATATTTTCCCTTGGGTTTTTTGTTTTTTTTAGGGAAACTGAGGCCAATTCCTGTGTGAAGCAGCTGATTTGAGGAACATGCTTTTTTAAAAGGAGTTTCAGAAACCATGAATACTTTTTAAAGAGACTACTCATCTTCCTGCCCACCTCAGAGGCTAATAGACACTGATTTGGGAGACACAAAGAAAGGGAAGCCACAGCAAAAAGAAGGGTGGTGCCATCTGCCAGCCCTTGAATTGCGAAGGGTCTCTCCATCAGACACACTCCCGTCCTGAGAGAAGGTGACATGCCAGCCCCCTGTTGTACCTCATCCGTTGCTGGCAATGGATGGACTTGCGCTTGGATGCAACTGGACTTCAGGAGATGGTTCATCTGCCTATTTGACATGAGGTGAATTTTACTATATTTTTAAAAGGAGAATGGAAGTCCTAGACCCATTCCCATCCTTTTGGCCCTCTGCATTGATTTTTTTAATTTAATAAACTCTTTGCACCAATATGTGGCTTCCAAGCACCATGTGTTTCTGCTTTTTATAAAAAGAACAACTCAGCGGTCTTCCTTGTAACAGAAAAGCAATAGTGGAAGCAAAATTCAGCTGGACTAGGGGAGAGCTTAACCTGCAACACTAGTACTCACTTCACACAATGAGTAGTTGGCTAGGCCAGAGCAGCTATGAGAATAGCTGGGACTAAAGGCATTTTCTCTGAATTTCATCTTTCCTCCCGCATACTCCAGGTTATTAGAAATCCTCTAATGAGCTCCACAGAAGGGATCATTGTCCCTGTAACATACAGAATTACTTATTTGCTCCTATTTGTTTTTATTATTGTATTTAAGGATATATCTGTTTATTTTCACTCCATGTCACTTTTGTCTATGTTCCTTCTGTTTTCTCTCATTTTTCTATGTGTATTTTTTTAGAAGTCTCAAGTATGCATTTCTCTGCAAATTTAATTGTTATGAGGTGATCTATGGTCTGCCTTTTTTAAAAAAAACAAAAAAACACACCTTAGGTCTCCAAGGATCCCACCCATGATGTGTACCAAGTGAATTCACTCTGGAATATATACATCAAATTCCTTGAGTATCCCTAGTTTTCTCACTTTCAAATAATAAACTTACTCCAAATGTAAGCTCACACCACTCAACAATTCAATACAGTGCTAGGGCCGAGCACTTTATAGAATTAAATGAAATGCAGACATGCCATCAGGCGTATAAAATTAAATAGACAAAACACACAAAGGAAGTAGCATGTAGGGAGATCAGACTAAAATGGCAAGTTGTAAACTGGCATTTACTAAGGGTGTTCACGAGCCAAAAGATTCAATTTGGATATGTATCTGTTCCTTTGTTCATCAGCCCAATCTGTTCTGAGTCAATCTGTGGTCTATCTGATGCTATTTAATTCAGATTCAAATCATTTTTAACAAAGCTGTTTCCTCCCTTCTGCTTTCATAAACAGCTATAACATTTTCCTTTCGACACAAGTGGATAAAATTTGCCTCTGGGGTGGATTTAGTCTACAAATTGGACTTAACTTTGTCATGAGCGGACATCCAACACCAGAGGGCATTCACCCCCTCAGTACTTGACTCCACAAACCAGGAGAAAAACCTCTGGGTATGTCTCTGGGCTGCTGGGGTAAACAGAGCTGGAGCTACCCGCTTCCTCTCTGCTTTTTCCTAGGTCACTTTGGGGGCCAAGGGTCACTTTCATTTTAAAGAAGAAAAGGGCATAATATATAAAGTAAAGCATTGTAAGACTTTCCTTTTGTGGGAGTTAGAATATGAATCTGTAACCTAAACAAAATTATGAGCTATGGAAGGGGAAAGACACAGAACTACTGTTTTTCAAAATAAAGTTACAAACGTTTTAATGAAATTCATCATAACTTATCAGTTTATGAACAGCAGACTGCAGCGTTTTAACAAGAGATGAAGGGGAAAGAGCAGGCTATTCCTCAGTATCGAGCCTTTCCACCATGGAACAAAACAAGAGGGGGCAGCAGTGTGGGGCTCAACTCCTCCAGCTGCACAGGCAGGTGGTCCCATCCCACCCACTCCTGCCTCAAGTCCCACCACACTGAGGATGGAAAAGAAGCAGGGCCGGGCTCATCACTAGGGAGTTGGTCCCAAGCACTGTTGATTGCCAGGGTCTAGAGATGCTGTCCATGGTTGGATTATAACACAGCATTCCCATTTGCTGCCGCGCGCCCCCGCCCAAGGCAGCTATGTACACAGAAAGGCAGGGGGTCTGTGCCACAGCAGGACAGTCCAGTTTGCAATGTAGCCTGTAAGGCACTGAACATGGAGCACCCAACCCATCAGCCCCCTCCCTTACCTCCTGGAGAACTGTGGAGAGATGGACACCAAACAAAACTACCCGAAGTGGCTGGAGTGAGAGGCCATGGAGGGAAGACGAGCCTCAGGCGGTATGTGTGGATGGATGAAGGGCACCACCCCATCACTCAAGGACAGCCATCAGGAGGTGCAGCTCACGGAAGGCACTGCCATGGCGGCCACTGAGTCCAGATTTGTTCTTGATGATGTTGCTGATGTTTTTCAGCTGCTTGTAGCACAGACGGCATTTGTGAAGCCTGTCAATGGGAAAGAGAGACTGGGATGAAGGAACGGAGGGGCTACCATGACTGATCAACATCCACCAATACTAAATAATATTATTTAGATGCCCTGCTCTTCTGCATTTCGCAACAAGAATACCGAACTGTTAAATTCAGAACATGCTCTTGAAGCAGCAGCTAAACAAAAGTAAAGAGCATGGTAGATAAACAAACAAAAAGGTTCTTGGAAAACAGAGAAGGCATGTGATCAGTTTGGCCCAATGGGAATATAAAACCCACACCACAACTAAAAAGGTCCAGCTTTCAGTGGATACCTGCTGCTTGCTAGCCAGTGCAGGGACACACAGCAGCAAGGCATACAGGCTTGACTGGCAGAAGCCAAATGAGATTTTCCCCTTCTGCACGCCCCCCCCCCAGTAGATAAAGGCAGTTGTGTGGGAGGGAGCCCAGATATTTCCAGCCTAAAAGCAACAAACTGGAACTGTTCAAGATTCTGTGGGGCAAGTGTGACCAAGCTAGCTGTGGGATTCAGGTGTGCACGGAGGCTAAATTGGTACGGGGGAAGGTTCTGATAGGATTTGCAACATAGGAACGGAAGCAACAGGGATGCCACCCTACCTCTCTTCTCGGCTAATGTCCACCCCCACGGATGGCGGCGCAGCAAGGATGTCTGTGATCAGGGGCAGAAACCTCTGCAGGATCAACTTCAGAGAAGTGCAGCCTGTCTGGACGTAACTGACAAGAGAACAAGGAGAATCAGAATAGGACAAACGTTTTCACAACTAAACCTAAAATGCAAGTGGAGAAGCAGGTGAAGGAGGACGGGCAGAGCCACAGCAAAATCAGTTGTCCTTCCAGTTTCTTTTCTTGTAAATCTGGATGCAGGAAGGCTTTTCTGCTGGGCACCCTGCATCTGCCCAGCAGGCTGCTGTTAAAAGCAACTGATATTCACATGACCTCTTTCTCACCCAGTTCCTTCTTCAAAATGCAACCACACTGCTGCAGGGATTTCTGAAGCACTTCCAAAAAACCCACACCAGGGCTGAATTTGTGTGTGTACACACACACACCCCTGGAGGGGGTGACACAATTGTATATAAGCGTCAACACAAAGTGATGTACACATAGATGCTGCAACTACTCAGGTTTTGAAGTGGTTTTAATATTGGGGCAGAGGAATCACTCCCTGAAAACCACAGCTTGGTGGTTAGTAAAGCAAAAGAGGAAAAAACTCAACATCCAACTTTCTTAGGAAACTCCTGCTTGAACTGCAAACTTCTCTTGTTGGATGGTGGGGCAGCCTGCTTTAGGATGGGCCCTTCTCAGTCCTTATTTCTGCTGGTGACATCCCCTCATGATTTAAAGCTTCAAACATGACACCAAATTTGGGCAGAGGGGGAACCCTGACCAATATAGAAGTGCACTGGGACCATGGCGACAGCAAAGTGGGCAATGGTCCCCTTCTGTTCAGCACCTGCAAAGTGAAGTTGTGATAAGCCCAAAGCTGGCAGGCCTGCTTCCCTGCTGGCCCACCTCCAGGCCTGCAGAGATGCTTGGGCAAGTCACAACCCCACTCCCTCCAAGAATAAGAATAAGAAAAATGTACAAGACATTAACACACAGGTGTGCAGCAGCTACTGCCACTTCATCAGGACCATCATCAAATACAAGTTGACAAAACTCTCAAAAGCTGCTGGCTACAGCTAGCCAATAAAGCACTTGACTGATCAGGCACTCTTCTTACTCAAGGACGTACATTTGTCAGAAGACTCACCTTTCATATTTGCTTTGCAGAAGTTTCTCTATCTGAGGCAAGATGACTGTGCACAGATCCAGCTTCCAAAGAGACCTGGAAAGAGAATACAGGCTCCAGAGAGATACCCCAACCCCTGCCCTGCAACAGCAAACCCCTCTGACCTGCAGAACACTCCAGAGACCTTAGCCAGAGAGCAGCTGCTGGTCTCGGGCTAGATGGACCTCATTCAGGACAAAGAAGCTTCATTTGCTCACCCCAAGGCAGAAAGGAGCCAAAGGATGAGACAGCAGGTGACTCTCAGCCTAGTGAGTCCTCATGAGGGATCTGAGTTATGCCATGGCTCCAGGCTCAGCACAGGGCTAGCAGGTGTAAGCACCAGGTGGCACCACCAAGTCCCACAAGTTTTCATGGGGCAGGATATGGGGGCTGCCAAGAAATAAGGCCTGGGATCCTGTGGGTAACTGTTGGCCACAACCTCCACTCAAGAGGTGAAGAGGCACTTGTAGGTTACCCAAGAAGGGAAGAGGATCCTGAGCCACATGACAGAAAGCATTCTCTTCAGGCAGGAAAGCAAACTGGAACTCACGCCTTCTGGTTGACGATGTTTAGGAGGTCCACCATAACGGAGAGGTCGTTGATGGCCACTGCGGAGTCCACAGATGTCTGAGAAAAAGCAAGAGAGGCAAATCAGGATGAGGGCAAGTCTCCTAGAGATAGACATCATGAAGGCAAGCCAAGTGGTGGTAAAGAAGAACGTCTTCCAAGGCTTTCAGCTACATCTATACACAGCCTTTGGCAGAGGGGATCAGCCATGCAGGTTTCAGCCCTTCCATCGGACAAAAGTGTCTCTTTATACACAGCAGGCTATATTTTGTCAAGCAAATAGGAACAGGGTCACCTGCCATGATGATGCTCTCTTAGGCAGGAAGAACTCAACCCAGGGAACATCCTGCCTCAGGGGCTGTAAGAGCCATTTCTCATCCCGAAGCTCATCTCCAGACTAAGACAAGCACTGGCTGAGAATCTGCCAGAACACACCAAGGCCCCCCAGGGGGCAGCCAGCAGACATCTTGAGAGGGAGCATCCCCTAAAGGCCACTGAGGCACTTGACCACCAAAAATTAGCACAATTCTTTAAGGGACTTCAAGGCTCATGCAAGTGACAGGGATAATGTGGCCATGGAAATGCTCCTTCTGAGTGGAGAGTAAGCAGGCAGCCCCCTCTAGTAGGAATGGCATCCACAAGAGAGAACGTGAATGCTTATTCTGAGTCTGTGTCACATCTTGAGTTACGGGGTCTCCTTGCAGGTCACAGTCCTGCCACCCACCCCACTGCTGAGAATGATTCTGGGCTACCTCCTTGTCAGGTAGAGCAAAACTGTGTGGAAGCCCTCTCCTTCCAGCATGGGAAGGTGAGATGCTGCTGATTACACCATAATAACCAACTTGTGGAATGTATTCCTACTGCAGATTCCCCACCCCCACCCCGAATTTCAAATATTTTGGCCTGAATAAAGGGATGTGTTGGGTGCCCAAGGTCACCAGGAAGGAGCCTTCTTAAAAGGCACAGGGCCTGCTCCCAAAGCAGCCCCTCTCCCCAGCTGGAGCAAAAGATGCTCATTCATCATCTGCATCTCTCTTGGTCAACTGATAACAATAAAACTTCAAGCTTTTTGTATCCAAGCTGACAGTGGTGGGAGGTTTGAGATCTGGACCTGCTAAGCCCAAAGCCCCTGGCACTGTGCTGCTTAACAAAGACAACAAAAAGGCCACTTGCCTTGATGTCTCCAGTGCTCCACACGGCCCTTACGGTGTCCAAGTTCTTGTGGCGGCTGGTAAGCACCACGCACATGGTCTCGTGTCCCTTCCGGATTTGGGACATGGCCTCTTCATCCACAATCTCCGCCAGGTTTTGGTTGTTCACAGCCTGCAAGGACAGAAAGGAAAGGGAACTTGGCATTGATGGTCTAATCTGTAATGTATTACACACACAAACACATAAACTATACCTTTTTGTATAGCTTATTACAGTTTTACTTAACACAACTAGAGGCAGAAAAATTACTGTTAAAAGAATGGAACATACTAGGTCTATCACTACAACTGGAAAGATGGGGATGCTGGGCTGTGAATTATTTTCTACCGTCTCCTTGACAAGATTACCTTTGATTTGCCCAGAATGGCTAGCTGGTATTTAGCAACAAATGCTGCTGCTCTGCTTTTTGTCTTGATTCAATCATACTATTTATTACCCAACCAAATCACTAGCCTACAATTAAATTATTTGTACCCTAGCTGACAAATATCTAAAGTGTTTAGCCAGGGAGGGGATCTGCTACCATCCATGCTCTTGCTAAAGGCTAGTTTCTGATGTCCTTTCATCTACACGTTATCCCTTCTTTTGTGGACCAGTTTACCTGCGGGATTGCCTTACCCCATCTGAGACCTTTTGACCACTTTGATCTGTGGAACTGGCACTGTTACAAGGGCCACAATACAAAATTGCTACTTTAGTGCAGCAGCACCACACTTTGGAACTCCCTGCCTGTTGACATAAAGCAGGCACCTTCACTGTCCCCTTTTTGACACCTGCTAAAAACTTCTGAAGCAGTCAAAGAGCAGGGTGCGCAGGACAGGCAAACCACTAGACTTTCCTTCCTGTCCAGATGACAGCCACTTGTCGCTCCCATTCCCTCTTCTACAGGGAAGAAACTTACTGGCAAAAAGTCAGAGGCCTTCAGCCCGATAGGCTCATTCCTGGCTGCAGGGATCACAGATGGCTCAACCTTGGTCTTGGGGGTCGAGGATGCTATTGGCGACCTCTGAATAGGGTCAGGCTGCTGTGGGAAGTGGAGATGGAGTTAAGGATCAGGTGCAAGATAGGATCTGCTCAGGAAATCCCCGGGTCTCATCTTGCCCCCCACCCCACCTCCACCACATTTGGCTGTAAGAAAGAAGCTTGCAGGGAATTCCAACCACCAGAACCAAGATCTGCAGGGGAAGGCCTTTCAAAACCACTTGGAGGTTTTGGCAATTAAGTGGTGTTTTTTTTTTTTTATAAAAATGATAGTAATTTTAAAAATCCCCCACTGAGCCCAGCCTTTCCCAATCTGGAGCCCTCCAGATGTTTTGTTTTGTTTTCTGCTGCTCCAGAGAAGCGGACACGGAGCAATGGTTCCAAACTACAAGAAAGAAGATTCCACCTAAACATTAGGAAGAACTTCCTGACAGTAAGAGCTGTTCGACAGTGGAATTTGCTGCCAAGGAGTGTGGTGGAGTCTCCTCCTTTGGAGGTCTTTAAGCAGAGGCTTGACAACCATATGTCAGGAGTGCTCTGATGGTGTTTCCTGCTTGGCAGGGGGATGGACTCGATGGCCCTTGTGGTCTTTTCCAACTCTATGATTCTATGATTTTGGACTACAACTCCTTTACAAATGGGAGTCGTAGTCCAACACACCTGGAGGTTGGCTGGTCTGGACTTCCTTGCTTAGAACACAGTGACAGGCCACTGCCTCTTTTTCATGCTGCTAGAGCAGGGTTTCCCAAACCTGGGCCTCCAACTGTTTTTGGACTACATTTCCCATCATCCCCGACCACTGGTCCTGCAGGCTAGGGATGATGGGAGTTGTAATCCCAAAAGAGCTGGAGACCCAAGGCTGGGAAATCCTGGGATAGAGGCACCATCATTTCTGGAGCCAGGGTGTGGGGGGGAGCAGGAATAGGAGAGGGCACACCAATGGATGCAAGGCACTTACATTCTCTTGGCTTGGCAACGGAGTCGGAATATCTGCCACTTGACTGAGCCTTGAGGCTTCTTTGGCAACCATGGGCTCTGGAGGGAAGAAAAACTATGTTTTCTTACTATCAAGACTGCACAAATAGTGGCAGCAGGTGAGAGCTCTGCCCTAGAAGTCAAAGACCCTGGGATCTATGGCCCTGGGCTCAAAGGCTCCTGCCACTCTCACCCAAGACAGTCCATGGCTCTTTTGCCCCAAGGGCCGACACGCTGCCCTTTGGAGGCAAAGCTGAAGAATCCGAACTCGAGAAAAAGATAACTCACAACTTCCCCCAGCAACATAGACATTGTAAATGTCCATGTGAAGCCAGCAATACAGTAGATGTATGGAGATCTTCTCTGGTTCTTTCTCAATACTTGAAAAAGAAATTCCAACTCACCATCCTCTGGAGGTGCAGGAAAAGGTTCACTCTTGTTGGGTGGAGTTCGAGCTGAAAAAGACAAAAAATAAAGCACCTAACCTTGCACTCCATTTAAGTTTCACAAGAAATTAGAGGATCCTGTGGTGTCACCTTCATGAGTCTACAGATTGTTTCCACTATGGCAGTAACACTTCTGCATTACAAGTAAAGGGATTAATAAATATTTCTCCCTCTGAGGAAGAAGTGGGTACAGTTATGCCTCTTGACTCCTTCCCACATTTCTTTTCAAGAGACAGGAACAACCATTCCATGTGCTAAAAATGCATCCTGGGAATATTGGGTAGAATTCAGACTAAGCTAGTTGTACTTAGGTTCCACTGAAATCAATGGGACAAGTTAATAATGACTTCAATGTGACTTATGTTCAGCTAGTTACATATGGCTCCAAATCAGTGTTTTGGTGTGGGGCTTTTTTGCTGGTGGGGGTGGGGGCAGTGTTAGTTATATATTCAGATGTAAATTCTCACTGTGGACTGCCCTCAGATGTATTTGTACAAAGGATGGTGTGCAAATACTTTAACAAACACATGTTGCAAACTTAGATGCTAGTACTCTACCTCTAAATGACTGACCATGCCAGAACACAATATTCAGTAGCAAGTTGTGAACCTAAGATTGCCTCTTGAAAGTCTTTGGAGGCAACGATAAATTAAAACAACTGTGGGAGAGTCACATGCTTGTTCACAACTGCCACACAAAGATCGAATATTACAAAATGGGGAAAACAGCGCAAGACACCTTGGTTTGCTTTGTGGCATCACACAGATTACTTCAGCAGCACTCACTTATGGGATTCTTTGGCTGGAAGATCTCATTGTAGTCTTCTGTGTTCTGGATCTCCGCTGTGGATTCCTTATCTTCCCTGTCGTCCTCACTGCTTGGACTGCGCCTCTCGCTCTCTGAGTTGTGTTTCATTCTGTCATTAAACCACAGATATAAGAATACCAGAACAGCCCTGAAGCCAATGGGAGATTAATAATAATAATAATAATAATAATAATAATAATAATAATAATAATACCCCGCCCATCTGGCTGGGTTTCCCCAGCCATTCTGGGAGGTTTCTAGTACATATAAAAATGTCAAACATTAAAAATTAGCCAATACAAAGCTGCTTTCATTCAGGTGTCTTCTAAAAGAAGAAGAGTTTGGATTTGATATCCCGCTTCATCACTACCCGAAGGAGTCTCAAAGCGGCTAACATTCTCCTTTCTCTTCCTCCCCTACACAAAGTTATGTAGTTCTTTATCTCCTTGACATCTGTTGGGAGGGCATTCCACAGGGTGGATGCCACCACCAAGAAGGCCCTCTGCCTGGTTCCCTGTAACCTCACTTCTCACAGTGAGGGAACTGCCAGAAGACCCTCAGAGGAGAACCTGAGTGTCCAGGCTGAACGATGGAGGTGGAGATGCTCCTTCAGCTATATCTGAAGCCCAGCGTCCTATTTTCCCCTGAATGGCCAACTGGATGTCCACAAGCAGGACCCGAGAGCAAGAGCAGCCCTCTCCCCTCTTAGGATTCCTAGCAACAGGTATTCAGAGGCATTCTGCCACCAAAAACATTGCCACCGTGGCTAGTAGCCACTGATGGCTTTATCTTCCACGAATTTGGCTAATCCTCTTTTAAAGCCATGCACAAAAAAATAGGCAAACAAGTTTTTCTTAGAAAAATCCCCCAGAACCAATGGAGGGGACCACACAGAAACCACTGAGAACATCCCTTTGCTTTCCATCTCTAAATCCTTTGGCATACACGGGCTGCCACCTCCCGCCCTCTAGGAGGAGCCTTCCTTCCTTGCCTTTGGGGTTTGCTGCATGTCGTCGTTGGCCTGTCATAGATGCGTCGAAGGGAAGAGCCCGCAGGCAAGGGCTGAGTGAGAGGCTTGTCATCCCGAATCAGTCCACGGGTGCCAGGCCCACATTTTGTGACTCGGCTGAGGTCCACCACAAAGGAAGAGACTGTGCTTTGTGTGAAAGAAACACCAATCTGTGAAGAACAGAAATGAAGTCATGTTCTGTGCAAGTCAACTTTACATCAGGTTTGCAGCCAAAGTGCTCTGGGAAGTCAACAAGAATCCCCCTTGGCAACCATGTGAGGGGAACGGGAAGCAAACTCAAAATGAAAACTACCAGGAGACATGAGGAGGAGATGACTCAGGGTCCATTTGCAAGAGTCAGGGGCCAAGTGTGGACTAGGAATAGCCCTGCCATGCTACTGCCAGTGTCAGAAGCACAACTTGTGGCATGTCCACTTGTTGCACCCACTAGCAGAGAAGGAAACCCAAGTCCCTTCCTGCCCCTTCAGTCACTCACCAGTTGATTGTTACAGATAGACAAATCAGCCACCTTGCCCCAATTCACCAAGACCACATCAAAACAGCGCTCAGGCTCCCAGCCATACACTCTCAGGGTATCATGGCAGCCAGCATACAAGCAGCAGCCATCAGGGTTAAACAGCACACACCTGAAGGGGAGAGGGGAAAAGTGAATGTGCAGGTCATCCAGACACTGGTGCAAAACAAGGTGTGCCACTGATATTCTATGTCAGGAGATGGTCACAATCTCTGCTAGCCTTTAACTGCATGCTTTCCTCGCTTCAGCCGCTTGGCCAAACCAGAGCTTGGAACTGAAAGAGCATTAAGAGTCTGGGATCCCCATAGCAAAGTCACACAAAGCAAGAACATGCCCTCATGCCTCTTGACACAAATCACTGCCCAAGTCTGATGTACCTGACAGGAGTGGCCTCCTCTTCAATGCAGCTCACCACCTGGAACTTCTCCAAGTCCCAGAACCTGACTGTTCTGCAAGACAGAAAAAACAACAAACACCTATGTGATCTCCTAGGCCCAAGGCAAGGTGGAGTTAATCCAACACTTCATTATTCATTGGTCTTTGTTTCTAGCAACAGTCTGTGGTCCTAATAAAAATAAGGATGGAGCACAAAAAACAAACAGGTGCAGATGAGTGTCTGGGATTCCAGGCAAGGAACAGAGCACTCAGTTACTCACAAGTTTGCTCTAGCCATGACCAGCCAATAGATCTGTGATAATGATGGCAACCTCATCAGAAACTCCTGTCGTTCTTAAAATTACATGGCGGGACCTAAGAGCAAAGGTGTCCAGAGGCTAGGGCACTTTGGGATTTAAAAGGAAAACACAGCACTCTGAAGTGCCCAGAAACCAACTGGTAACAAGGGCGGCTCTGTAACAACCACTCTCTAAGGTCAGTCCCAGCTGCTGTGTTCTAAACCAAATAGAACCACGTTTGTGAGCTATGTAAAACACTTTCCTGTAATGATAGAGACCAAATCTTTTATCTTACACAAGATGGTGCAGCAAATATATCTGGTGCAGCTGGGAAAAGGCACAGCTGTGGCAGTAATGCTGGGTCAAATATCACCCCTGAGCAGCAAACCTGTTCCTTCAGAAGGGGCGGCAAGGCCATTCAGACAGATTTTACGCCTACTCTCAACTCAACAGGCCCACTGTTCATCTACACCATGGGTAGGCAAACTAAGGCCCAGGGGCAGGATCCTGTCCAATCGCCTTCTAAATCTGGCCCGCGGATGGTCCGGGAATCAGCGTGTTTTTACATGAGTAAAATTATTTTAAATTATTTAAAATGCATCTCTGGGTTATTTGTGGGGGATAGGAATGCGTTCATTCCCCCCCCCATATAGTCCGGCCCCCCACAAGGCCTGAAGGACAGTGGACCAGCCCCCTGCTGAAAAAGTTTGCTGACCCCTGATCTACACCTCCTCTGAACCTGCTTCAGTTCATCCAGCCCATTTATCCAGCATCATTTCAGAGACTCTATAGTCTCACCAAGGTTCAAGGAAGAAGAGAAAGAAGATTTGAGAGCCATCAGCATATACCAAACTCCAAAATCTAGCATGATGACATCTACCAAAAGATTCAGGTAGGTATGACCTTGTTCTAGGTTCCAGAAGAGGATAATGAAGAGGCCAGAAGGACCTCCCTAAACAGGAAATTCAAAAGGTAAGCTGTTTCAATCATCACCAACAATTATTCCAATTCCACAAATGAAAATGTAAGTATCTGCAGCAAATAATTGCAAGTTGCAGATGAGCCACATTACATGCTATTGTCCCCCACTTATTTCCCAACAAGAATTTACCTGTCAGAGCTACCAGAGGCCAACAGGTATTCATTGGGATGGAATTCTACAACGTTGACTGGCCCCGTGTGTCCTGTGAATTCGAACATGATCTTCCCAGCCGCCAGGTCCCACAACTAGATAGAGAAAGAACCTTAAAGTCTTGAGGTTGCCCAACCCCATTCCTGATTGTTTGGCACAAAAGAGCACCTCTTGGTGTGGCAAGCAGTCAAAACTGCCACAAGAAGGAAGGTGAGTGCCAAAGGGGTCTAGCAAAATCAGGCCAGTACCTTCACTGTGTGATCGTCTGCAGACGACGCCAGCCATTTGCCATCAGGGCTGAATCGGAGACAGCGGACTGCTTGAGTATGGCCCTGTAAAGTCAAAACAGACCCAGTTCATTCCTAGCAGAGCTTGGCACTCCCAGGATGAAATAATGGGTCACACACAGGAAACATGAAGGCTGAGCATGTCTCACAACAACTGTCTTGTGAAATTACTATATTGCAAGAGAAAAAATACAATCCCTTAGACTGCCTTTTCCAACATGGCACCCTCCAGATGTGTTGGACTGCAACTCCCATCAGCCCCAGCCAGCATGCAAAACATCTGGAGGGCACCAGGTTGGTGAAAGCTACATTTAGACATAGCCAAGATACAGCTTCAAACATTGTAAATATCACTTTCTAGTAAGGAAGGAAAATGAGATTGGATAGGGAAGAGCTTAATGATTTGCCAAGTACTTGGGCTCCTTTAGGAGGGAGGGGAGCCTTTCTCAATTGCTGTGAGGGGCAGCTGGCATGTTAGAGACCAGCTGAGGGCTCCGTCAACAGTGGAAAGAAACCATGAATTTTGGAAGATAGGAGTTGAGCACAGAAAAAGGGTTGCCCTGGAAACGAGTCAGAGGGAGCTAAAAAAAAGGAGGAGAAGAGGTTGTACTTTGGGAAGAGGTGCAGGGGGTGCTATAGTTCAGTGAGCGAGTGCATGCTTTTTAACTGGAGCACCCTATTTTAAAAAATAATGCAAGGTGGCTGTGAAGATCAGTACCAAAGTACAAAAGGGATGAGAAGATATTAACTTGCAAGATTAATGGCATCAAGCCTCTCTGGGCACCTTCAAGAAGCAGTACCCAATGGACCCCTCTCCCCACTGGCCCTTCCTTTGGTTGGGTGGGGCCTGAGGGCTGGCAATGTAGACCCTGTTTATGTAATAGGCGCTGGGAATTTTGTAAACGGCCCAGAACCTGTGGGTGGGATTGCCTCAATGAGCTCTCCAAACTGAAACACTGTAGTAACTGGACATGGAAGAACTCCCAGAGGCAGAAGGAGATTTGAGGGGTGCCCTGCAGACAAAATAATATGCTTTCCTTCTTACCTTGTACCTGAAGACGCAGCCCTTCCTTCTCACGTCCCAAAGCTGCATGAAGGAAATGGACAAAAGCTTTACAATGGCAACTTGGAAGTGTCTTGAAGATCTTCCAAAGCACCGGTCTCCAATTAAAAAAGTCCTGGGGTTGAGGGACATTTTCTAAGAGTATGCAACTATTTGAATTTCAAAAACAGGATGTCAGCTGAAGTGCAGAATACACACAAATGAGGTCTTGGGTGCACTATCAGTTCATAGTTAAAGGGCTGGGAAGAGCTCTGCCCACGCCACTGGAAAGCGGCTTCTGGTCCATGAGAATATTGCTGGGCTGCATGGACAACTCCTCAGACTTAATACAAAACAGCTCCTTACATCCACTGATATGCAGCCCTTTGGGGATCCTGCTGTTCTGAAATACACACGCAGGGAGTGAGGGAGACTCAAAAGTCTTACCTTAATGTTGGTGTCCATGGATCCTGAAGCTACAAAACCTCCAAAAGGATGGAAGTCTAGGCTGCAGATATTCGCTTTGTGGCCCATTAATGTACGGAGAACTGGATGGGAAAGGTGGGAAAGGGAGGGCAGGGAATTGAGATGCAAGCATGGTCTAAGAAGATGCAGGATTGATAGTTTTTCAGTTCAAACCAGATTTGCTATTTCAATGGTTCAGTAAAATTCTTTTTTAAAAAAATAATCTAGTTTAGAATGAAATCAGAAACTCATACAAATGTTTTAACGTTTCCCTGTACAGTCTCTTAAAATAGAAATCACAAGCATCTATCAAACACATCAAATTAAAACCTGCTTTTCTATGAAAGTAATGGAGGAAAGATTGTTGACTGCTGAGGTTAAGCACTGTAAACATAACACAAATGGATAAATATTATTGGGGAAAATTATAAAGATCTGAGTGCAAACAAAACAGCTCTTCTTATTCATAGGGCTGGCGTCTGAACAGTACCAACACCTCCCCCACCCAGGTGAAGGAAGAGGTCCCCTGCAGTTTTCAAAGTTGAGCATATCGTCCTTCCTTGTGTGGCTGCGCCCTCTCTCTCTTTCTCTGCTCTTTGCAAAGTAAGGGGCTGCTGGGCAACCTGAAAAGTGGTGGAAGAATTGGCTCTGAACCTACTTTTGGCAGCTTCCAGATCCCAGATCCGAATGGAGCCTGACTGGGACCCCGCAACAATCAGTTCTTCATTCGTATTAATCTTCACACTCTCCACGGGTGTGGTGTGACCTGTTAGACTCTGGGCAAAATGAAAAAGCAGCAGTGAATCATCTGAAGGTGGCCCACTCCACAGGAAGGCATGCAACAACAAGGACAGCTAGGATGTTTACACTCATCACACCACAAGTAGTGAAATGATTAGGTGAAAGCCACGTTCAAAGCCGCGGACAGGCACTGAAGTTTCAGTATTCCAGCAAGAGCAGAAATTTGATTCCTTCCCATGTTCACCAGAGGTCCTCCTTCAAGTGTCTCTTTCTCACACACATGTCACCTGGTGCCAATATGGACCTCCTTTATACACCCAGTGAAGACGTCTTCATGTTACAACAACTGGTCATTAATTGACTAATAAAATCCAGCAGAATATACACTCAGAAGCACTTCCCCCACAGAGCTTTGCTGCAATAGTGGGAAATCCCATGCCCCATTGCAGGAGGGTTGAAGCAAAGGCCAAGAGCCATATAGAGCTTGGCCACCACATTAAGTGCTTCTTAATGGTGCACTAAGCACATCAACCAGAAATGCAGGTTTATGGCTAGATGTCTACCTGGACAAAAGTAAATTCCACTGAGTTCAGCAGCTTACTTCTAGATATGTGTATAATGAATTGCAGCTCCATCAGCTAGCATGAAATGAAGCTGCATCACAAACTTCCCACAAACTATGCAGTAGTACAAAGAACATCATGCTCTGTACTGCAACAGTCAAAATGCCCACTCTAGATTCAATTCTGCAGCACTAGTAAGTTACCGTACAAAAAACGGGGGGCAGGGGTGGAAGAGGAGAGAAATGCCCTTTTGAAAAAGTGCAGGGGTTGGATTGGAAGAAAAATCATTCAAAAGAAAAACTCTTTCAAACTGGCCATTGCTGTGGAAAGGGATACTACTGCAGCTTCTTGGCCCTTCCAAGTCAAAGGATTACACACATACTGGGATCTACAGCCACAGCTCCCAAGGCAGCCACTCATACAAGTCTCAATAGCTCAATTTAGCTCCTCATAGGTCAAAAGACAGTGGGCAAGGTGGTGGTGGAGAAAATATCTCCAGATCTGCATGAAAAACAAAGGAAGGACACTTGACTGAAACCCTGCTAATGTCAGATCCAACTACTTCCTGGTTTTTGAAGAGACCAGAATGTCATCTTTAGGCCTGGGCGATGTATTGATACATCGCCCAGGACCATTTCAAGGGCCAGAGTGCAATGGTGCCTTTACCTGGTGGTACAGTGGTACCTCTAGTTATGAACTTAAATCATTCCAGAAGTCCATTCTTAACCTGAAACTGTTCTTAACTAGAGGTGTGCTTTCACTAATGGGGCCTCTCGCTGCTGCTGCTGCTACTGCTGCGCCGCCAGCACACAATTTCCATTCTTATCCTGGGGCAAAGTTCTCAACTCAAGGTAACTCTTCCAGGTTAGCGGAATTTGTAACGTGAAGCGTTTGTAACCTGAGGCATTTGTAACTCGAGGCATCACTGTATATCCTGAGCAGCAGTGCCTGCAATATACTGCTGGGTGAAGGCGCCATCATGCTCTGTCCCTCAAACTGAGGGAGGAACAATCCACGAGGCGCCAGTCAATGCAACTTGTTCTTCCCTCAGCACTTTGGCCTTAACTGCACTTTACTTTGGCTCACTTAGGTGTATTTAGCCAAATTACTGAAAGCACAGATTAAAATAAACCTCCCTTCTCATGTTTGATCCTGTATAGAAAGGAGGGTGGCTAAAACTAATGCCAGAGGTTGCTCCCTGACTCACACTGCCCACAAGCAAAGAGAAATTAGCCAATCCTTACCATAATGCAGTTCGGCTTGTTAATTGACCAGATATTAACTCGACAATCATCTCCACCAGTTGCAAGGAGCCGACCTGAGCTTTTGCCCAACACAAGTGAAGAAACATTGCTGCTGTGAGCTGTGATTTCCTCTATACGAAAAAAGCAAACGCAGACATGAGCACATTTTATCACCACATCTCTCCCCCATTACAACCCCAGACAAAAATCAATACATTTAAGCTGGCATTTACTGATGAGGTATATGTGAACAGGTACACATATCTGGTATAAAACAAAAAAATTTTTTTCCTTCCAGTAGCACCTTAAAGACCAACTAAGTTAGTTCTTGGTATGAGCTTTTGTGTATCTGAAGAAGTGTGCATGCACACGAAAGCTCATACCAAGAACTAACTTAGTTGGTCTTTAAGGTGCTACTGGAAGGGGAAAAAAATTTTGTTTTGACTATGGCAGACCAACACGGCTACCTTTCTGTAACATATCTGGTATGTATTGTAGCTTTTTAAGCTAATTATTCTATGTCCACTTGCCTGAATGTAAGCCCTTCTGGCCATAGTAAGATTTTTTAAATATAATTCCACACAAGACACTAAGTCATCAGCTAAGCAGCTGGACCAGGTACCTGACTCCAAGTCTGATGCTAGTGATCAGGGGAACACTGAAACCCAAGCTGTCAAGCAGGAGTGGAAGACAAAATTGCAGGCACTGAACACATCCTGTTTATAAACGCAGAAGAGTGGACTTCACTTACGCAGCTTCCAAGCTGTCTTGGTGGCAACTGCAGCTGCCATTGCAGTGATTCTCACACAGCTACAGAAAGCAGTCTTTTTTTCTCTCCCAAAGCTCTGTTTTCCCCAGCATGTGTGGGGCTCAACCCCCCAGATACAAGGTTCAAGTTTCTGAACTGTCCTGCAGCAGTCAAGGCGATGGCACTTTTATTTTTAAAATATGAAGATGTCTCCTAGGCTTATTCAGTGGCCTATTTCTTCCAGAATGCAAGCAAAATCCAAGGAAGCAGTCAATAAAATTACCTAGGAGGAAAGTGTTCATTTTAAACCAGTTCAGATAATACAGCAGAAAAACATACTACATTAAAATAGAGCTTAGCAAGTTTCTTCATTTATCATTTTTTTATAACAATAACTTAGAACGGGTACAGTTGTACCTCGGAAGTTGAACGGAATCTGTTCAACTTCCAAAACGTTTGGAAACCAAGAAGCTCCTGCAGTCAATCAAAACCCACGGAACCCACGTTGGATGCAAACCGAAATACTCACGTCCGGGTTTGTGGTGTTTGGGAGCCAAAACGTTCGACTCTCAAGAAGTTCGACTTCCAAGGTATGACTGTATTTCCAGAATTGGGCTGCATACAGTATTACTCCTCCTCAGAGTATACCCACTGAAATTGATGAACATGACTAAGTTAGGTACGTTAATTGTACTGGATATATTCCAAGTAGTACTTGGCTGGATACAACCCAATTCTGTTTTTAAACATGGAATGTAAGTGATCAGGAACTCCTACTTTTCTGTGTATCTTCCAAAAACAATAAAAGGTACTTTTGTCATTATACCAATGAGCAATAAATTAGAGCAGACTTTGACAACTTGGTGTTGTTATCCAGATGCATTGGGATACAGCTAGCACAACTATTGGGAGTAGTGCAGAGACAGACAGTGGGGCACAAAATTGATCCTGAAAGCAGGATCCCTAAAACTGACAGGTAGCCTTCAAAAATACACTTTGTTCACAGCCTACCTCCAGGAGGGAGTTAACTCTTGTCTGCATGCTCCACTCCTCAATTTACTGTCAAATTTCCACCCACACATGCAATTTCTAGATTGAGGATTACTACCCCATTGTACAGAACTGATGAAATGGTTCTGTTACAGGTGGCATATAATACTTATTCCACATTGGTAAGAAATCAATATTTTAGTGTGGTAGGGCCCACACTTACACAGCACTGTTTTTGGCACCTGCTAATAACATGTCTGTTTAAGCAAGCCTACCCATGTATGCAAGATGCTGACACATATTTTAATCATTATTTTTTGTTTTTGCTTGCTGCCAACCTTAATTACTTTTCAATGTTTTAAAAGATTGCCTCTGTTTACTAATAACTGCAACACTTTATTCTTTTTGTAGAACACTTCGAGCTTTTGCTTTTATAATCAAGCAGCACATAAATTTTATGAAACAATAAATACGTGTATACTGCATCCCTACAGGTGTTAGGCAGGATGGAGTTTTTATGGGTGACATAGGCGAGGTGATCTCAGCAGCTTCTCAGAAGTGCCCTGTTAACTGGATCAGGCTAAAGGCCTATTTAAGACCCAGAAACCAGATCTCGCCCCCCACCAAGCAGGGCACGAAGGCAGCGGCCCTCTCCCAGTCAGCACCTCCCAGCCACCGGTGTTTAGAGCAAGTGACTCGAATCCGAGGAAGCCACCCGAGCTTGTGAACTTTCCCACCCCCACCCCGCAAAGTGCTGTGGGCAGCAGATCCCATTCAGCCCCGAGGAAATCCTTTCTCTTAGGCCAGCCAACTCTTCCCGGGGAGAGAAAGATCCCACCCATCCACCTCATGCGGTTCCCGGAGGAGAAGCAGCCCTCTCCCCTCCGGCAAGGCCTGGCCGGGACCTCCAAGGCACACACCGCCAGACAGGCGAGCACCTGCTCGGGGGAGGGAATGTAAACAGGCCGGCCCGGCCCCGGGTGGCAGCCCGAAGGCCTTCCCGGGCCAGCCGCCGCTCCAGGGAGGTTTCGGGTGAGGGCTGCTGCGGCTACCCACGGCCTACCCCGACGTGAGGCCCGTCTCGGCCGGCCTTGCTTGTCTCCTACCCGCGCGCTCCTCCGTCTGAACGGCTCTCAGCGCTCTCCGCCTCCACCACCCGCTCCCATCCCCCACCCTGATTGGCTGCCGCTTGACAACCGGAGCCCTGGCAACTCACTACGACTTGGCCCCGCCCACCTTTCGTGCCGCTGACCAATCACGTCCGCCCCTCGAGCCTTCCGGCTCACCAATCAGCCCAAAGCCCGCCTTCCCAACACAACCGAGGCCCCCGCCGTCGTAATTTGTTTTCAGAGCCCGCCTCCACCGGCCCGACTGGCCAATTGCTAAGAAGGCTTCGAAGAACGGCGGGGGAGAGGGAGGGAGTTCCTCTGATACGTATACTATAGACTGAAGGAAGGATGTAGAGTGGCGCGCACTGCGCAGCTCCCGGGTTAACTTGAGATTTTTTCGTTGCAGGCTTTGCTAGTCGGAGAAGCCGCGTCTGTGCTGCGAGTGAGCGCCGATTTCGGAAGAGTGGCGAGCGGGCCCCTTAATTAGCACGGTCTTTGCTGCAGCCTGACGTGATGGAAATCCACAAAATTATGCATAGCGCGGAGAAAGTAAAGTTTCCCTCCCTCTTCCGTCACCCGCTAGAAATTGATTGGCACACTCTTCTCTCTCATATACACACATAAATTATTTCACTGTAGTCTAACCCGTTTAACTGGTCGGAATTTTAAAAACTCGGAAGCGTCTTAGTCACACCGGGATATGGACTATTCTACATTTAATGATCTGCATTCATGTAAGGGAGCTTCCGAGGTCGCACAGGGGCAGCCAATCGGTGCCAAAGTATTGTCCTTTTGCTCCCATCAACCTTTGCGTCGCGGCCCACTTTTCGCGTGAGGCTTAGAAGCCGCTGCTGCCGCTCCCTCCGCTGGCATGTCGGTGGTTTTCGTGCCGGAGAAACTCCGAGGCAAGGCGGAGGTGAACCAAGAGACGTTGCAACGGGTGAGCGAAAGGGGCGGGCGCCATAGAGAGAGCGGAGGGGAGCGTCGCTCACGCAGCCCTCTTTTCAACTCCCGTACGCCGCCATAGGAAAGGCAAGAACGTCGGGAGGCGTCGGAGCGCCGCTCTACCTTCCTCTCTCTCTGGTTTCCTGCCCAGGTTCTTTGTATTGGGTTAGTTAGTCGGTTAGAACCGGAAGTGTCTTTGCCATTTCATTCCCCGCCTCTTGCAGGCTGCGTGAAGATGGTCCGGGCTGCTTAAAAGCTGAGCGTGACGTCAGCGAGCCTGGTCAAGGAACGCCCACTCTGATCCGCCTGCGCATTAGGAAGGGCAGTGCACTCTGTACATTCTCAGGGTTGTTCGAAATCACTGGTTCTGTGCAGGTCGGCTCCTTCACTCTCCTCGATCATGACTGCTTAGCGAAAGGCCATAACCAAGTACAATAAAAAGCGGTACACCGCCAGAAAGAGGACTAAAACAAATGAATAGCATAGTCTGCTAGAATATCCTATATCTTTTGTAGTAACAGTAAACTCAACGCTACCAAAAAGAAAACTCACCCTTTAATATTTAAGTCTGTAAGTTGAGGACTGAAGTTGACATTCTTTTAGTACCGGATATTCTTCATCCACCACTTTAATAATCTGAAATCAAGGGTCATCAGTAGGACACCTGTGGGCACCATGATACTCTTAAAATTGTTCCCTGGTGCCTTTGAAGCCTCTGACCACCCACCCACACTCTGCCTCCTTGATCGTGAGATGGTAGTGCACAGTCTATAAAGCATCCTCACAATTATCCAGTATAATTGCTAAGTAGTTGTTCTTGAACAAGTTTCAGTAATATGCAGTTGATCCAATGCTGTTGTGACTTTTCAGCTGCTTGAAGAAAATGACCAGCTGATTCGATGTATTGTGGAATATCAGAATAAAGGAAGAGCTGAAGAATGTGTGCAGTAAGTAAATTCAATCTAAGAGTCGCCTATTATGCATTTTTCAGGACTTCATTTTTGTATTTACTTGATTAAAACAAACAATCAAGTAATTGTTTAGAGAGCTTGCGTGCCTCATTGTGAGACGTGGGTTTGAATAAATCTCATTGGTCCTGAGCAAATTTACAGGGGAGGTGAAGGAGAATTGAAATCAGGCACATTGTTGCTGAAATAAATGCAATTAGTCTGTCAAACACAACCAGACTGTGCAGGGCATTAATGAAAATCTTGTTTATTTTGCTGAATTTAATGTGGGAGTAAATAGCTTACAGATGTACCAACCCCTTCTTCTTGGCAGCCATAGACTTCTGAAAGGCCATTGTAATAGTGGCTGTTTTATTTTTAATTTCTTTTCTAATAATCCCTAACATTTCCCCCTTTTGCTGCCACTGCACAAGCTTGATGATTTTATAGAGCTGTGTACCACAACCCCAAGATCTTCCCTGGTTAGACACTGCTAGTTCAGACTTCATCAGTGTGAATGTAAAGTTAGAATGATGTGCTCCAGTGTGCATCATTGCCCACTCATCTATGCCTTTGCAGGAATTAAGTGATCATTAAACATGGACAGTGTTCTCGAAGCTACCAACATGAATTTGACCAAACTGTGTGAGGCAGTGGAAGACAGGAGTGCCTGGCATGCTCTGGTCCATGGGGTCACGAAGAGTCGGACACGACTAAATGACAACAAAACATTGACTTAATTAGTATTTTTTTTTAAAAAAACATTTCCTTCAATTTAAAAATAAAATACTATCAGGAACAGGGGAAAGTAGCTAAGAGGATTCAAAAATATTATTGGCTTCATATTAATTAACAACTCTTCCCTTCCCCCTGCTTTCTCAAGTATAAAGTGAGCAAAATAGAGACCTAAATCCTACTGTCACTTATATGGTGGCTGCCAGAGCAATTCTGTTATTTCAGTTGCCCTAAGGAATCTCATTCTTCTGTTTCTCTGTTACAGACACCAGCACACACTGCACAGAAACCTGATTTATTTAGCTACTATTGCGGATGCATCTCCCTCTCCAAATGCAGGGAAGACTGTTGCAGACTGATACTGTGCTCCTTGGCACACTTGTGAATCCTTGAAGGAAATGGGGAGTGAATCCCCTCCTCTTTAAAGGAGAGGAATAAATCCAGCACCTGATGGAAAGCCAGCTGAATTGTGCTTAACAGAACACATTCCTGCCTTCATTTCATCCTCTTTGCCATCAACTAGTAAATGCCATTTGCTTTACCTCCCACCTTGGGTGCAAAAGGAAAAATGACATAGTGCACTGCATATTCCTTCAGCTACAATGTCACTGCTTAAAAGGTCAAGGTTGATGGGTATTATTATCAACGTTTGCCATTGCCTCAGAGCATCAGTTCTCCACGTGACATTACATTCTAGCCCACTGACCCATGAAGAAGGGTGGTTAAGAAGGGATACTTAACATTTTTACATTAAAATCTTATTCCGGATATGGTGAAAAGAGCAAGAGATTATAACAATGTGGTGGTGTATGCAGTTACCTGTTAGTGCTTGCAAGAGAGAATTGTCACATGCCTACTGACAAAACACCTCCTTTTGCCTCTTATTTGTATGGAATTAAACATTATCACTCGTAAAGGGCACTGCTAAGCTTTGATTACTTTAATGTGTATTCCTTTTTTGTAGTAAAAACCATATTGATCCTGATACATACATGCAGAAGAGGAAAAAATAAAAGATATTTCAACTGGCTGTTTTGAACCACTTAATATTTTCAGATCAATCCATATCTCCATAGTTCTCAGTGTGCTTTTATGAAATATTTTCTTTCCCTCCTGGACTGCTAACGTTCTAGCAATGTTTTAAAAGTTTCTTGCTAGTACTTACTGAAAGATTCTAGGCAGTGAACTGAGTTTTTCCCCATGGATTCTTAGGGAAAGGATAGCTGGTTTCGTAGCTTAGCATGAGTTGTTTTCCCCAGCCAATGCCCTCCAGGTGTTTTGGACTAAAACTCATTGGCTCCAGACAATATAGCTGTGCTATGCAGGGTTCATGGAGCTGAAGTTCAAACTATCTGAAAGGCTTCAGGTTGGGTAAGATTGCCTCAGTAATAACACTTTATGAATGAGTGACGAAAGAGCACCACAGCTGCTTTGGAATGCAGAGGAGCTGGTGCATTGCTGCTTTTCACTTAGAATCATAGAATTGGAGAGTTGGAAGGGACCTCAAGGGTCATCAAGTCCAACCCCCTGCAATGCAGGAATCTCAACTAAAGCATCCCTGACAGATGGTCATCCAACCTCTGCTTAAAAACATCCAAGGAAGGAGAGCCCACAACCTCCTGAGGGAGTCTATTCCACTCTCAAAACAGCTTACTGTCAGAAACACCCAGAGTTTGCTTGCTCAGTTTATAGCTCCCTTTTATTATTGCTTAAAACTACTTTCCTTGTTTGCTGTAGCCCCAGCTATCTCCCCTGACTAGGCAAAGTAGCTGCTGCCAGAGCACACAATTGTAAAAGAGGACTGTTGGCATGGGGGATTTCTCTCCTTTTAAAAAAGAAAAAAACATAAAGCTATACAATGTAAAAGGAACATGGTGAGTTGATGTGAAGTAGTAACAGCAGCTTGTTCTATCACTGAAGCTGGTGGTGCAAAGCCTCTCCTACTACATTTGCACTGCTGGTGGAATGGACCCCTGCCCCCCTGGACCAGGAGTAGTATAAAATGGGAGCTCTCCCCCAACCATGCTTATTAACTACAAGTTTCTAAGTTATGTTTCCAGTCTATGGTAACAAATGACAGCATATTGATACAAAGGGTTTTCATGTTAGAAATTGTTTTTACTCCCAACTTACAATGAAGGCCACTACACAACACACTCGAGCCAGAGGCAAAGCACCTGTTAATCCTCTCCGAGATGAAGGAAGGCATTCTCTAGCCTCTGCCACTGGCCCCGGGGCCCTGGGAGGCTGTCCATGGCAGCTGTGCAGTTCTTTGCAGCACAGCTGTAGGATACAGCCATACAACAGCTGCATCTAGAATGAATGCACTCTTCAGCAATTCCATATCATTTGGTATCCTGCAAGTGGAGCAGATCCAGGTATTGTAACTTAAAACATACATTTTCAATGTTCTTTCTAACTTTAAACATTACTTTCTGGAACTGCTGCTAAATTCACATCGATTGCACCTGATAATGCAGTGAGGTACCCCAGGCTGTATTGTAGATGGGCAATCAGACCTGTTCTAAAGCAGAGGGAGGCAAGAAGACAATAGTACCTGACTAGTTAAGGCAGTGGGATCAAATAACATTCTGCCATTTTGAATCATGAATTTTCTAATAATAAAACCAAAACTATTTGTCGCAAGTCTGTTAAGCCTGTTAAATTTGGATGAGAACAAGGACAGAAAGATGGTGGAAAGCGAAGACTTAAATGAACAGAATAGTTGGCGAGGTAAGACATTTACTGCTTACATGGTATGGAACTTAAGTGCTATAGATACCCACATACTTAAGTGAAACATCAGTACAAGATGCTACACAGGACAGATTGGATAGGTTTTGAGGATATAGAGTGCCCATATCAAGCCTTGAATGAGGCAGTGAGACTTCAAAGTGTCAACAGGAGTTCTAGATACTCATCAATGCTGGTCAAAAATTTCCTTCCTGAAGCAGACTTATCCTTCCTGCTCCAGGTCCGACATCTGAAAAAGCTTTGCCACACTATAGACAGCTGTTCTTGCAAACATCTATATTCCTGTCCCTCACCACTTGTGCTGTTGCATTATGGGACCAGCTATAGTTCTGGTACCAAGCACACTAGTTACCGATGCCTAGGGGGCAGCCTTTCAACTGAATGCCATCCTATCAGTCCCAGCCAGCCCATGTGAGCTGGCTGGAGTTGAGAGTTCTAGTCCAAAACATCTGGATGAGACAGGCTGGGCGAGACCTATAGACAATATACACAATGTCTGCTAGGTAGTAAAGCTTGGGTTAGGAATCCAGATACATTTCCATTCAGAAAATGTGTCCACATAGCATGTGTTTAATACCCTACACTCGATAGTATTAAGACTGTAAGCCAGGCATGGCCAAACTTTGGCCCTCCAGATTTGTTATGACTTCAGTTCCCTTCATCCCTCACCACTGGTCCTGTTAGCTAGGGATGATGGGAGTTGTAGTCCCAAAACATCTGGAGGGCCAAGTTTGGCCATGCCTGCTGCAAGCATAGAGGATGCTAGAGACTGAGGCTGGCTTGGCCTAGGTACCAAGTCTAAAGGCTAGCTCAACAAAGAAAATTAATTTTGGAATGGTGTAGGTGAGGTTTCCAATGACCTCTGCAAATGATCCCACATCAGTTCTACACCCACATCAGAGCAGGAGCTACGGGACTTTTGGTTTCATGTGGCATTGTGAATACATGCTCCTTGCCTATGACTTCATACTTGGTAAGTTAACACTGAAAGAGGCATCTGAATGAAAATCACTGTTATCAAAGTTACACTTTGATAGCAGGCTGGAACTCACATGCTTGTGAGAAATTCAAGCAAGTACTTAATCCTTAATGGCACAGGGAGGGAAGAAATCAGTTGCGTGTCAAGCAGAGGGAGCTTCACAAATGCAGCAATGTTTTAAGGCACAAGAGCCTCATTTTGTAAATAAGTAAAAGAATGAGGGATCAAAAGTGAGATAATATAACAGTCTTTATGAGAGGATTCGCCGCCCCCGCCCCCCCACTCTAGACAGTGTTCTCTATCATGCTGTCTTGGCAGTAGTGGGAAAAGAGCTGGAGAGCACTCGGTTCCTGCCCTGGAGGCATCTAGGAGCAAGGTTTTGTTTCCGTGTTGCAAGGCTCTTCTAAGCTCCAGAGCAGCCTTCTGCAGCCTGGTGTGTTCCAGCTGTTTGGGTCTCCAAGTCCCATAGGCCCAAGCCAACACAGCCAATAAGAAGGGATGTTGGAAGCTGTAGTCACCAGGTTGAGGAAGACTACACAGAGACGATCAAGTGTTGGGTATTAGTACTGAAACAAAGGGATGGTGCCTGCTTTTGCAAGGCCTGGATTCAACAGTTCCTTGCAAGGGGCCTGCCTCTGTCCAATAAGACTGGATTTTATTTCCCTACCACCACACACACAAGACCCTCATATACCAACTGCGATCCAGCTGCATCTAGAGTGAATGTGCCATCTTTTCAGTAATTCCACAATCATGCCTTATCCTCAAAGTGGGACAGACCTAGGGGTATTTCAGCTCGTATCTATTTGTGTGAATGTTGTAATTTGGGGGGTAGCAAGGAAAGCTCCACTAAAATTAACTTGCAGCTTGATGGTGCTCATTATCTTCAGCAGAAACCTTATTTTAACAAGATATAACCTACTATTAAAGGTATATCTTTAATAAAGCAAATAAGGTTATTTTTACTTACAGGAGCTTTAAAATTAAAATACAAAATGTACAATTCCAGTTCCAAAGCATTAGCTATTCACAGAAGTACTGCAATAAGGGTAAGTTAACTAAGCACCAAACCCCATGCACTTGGCAGTGTGAAACATCACATGGCAACATTTGGTTGCCAAGTGCAAACAACTTGGGAAAATTACCAGTGTTCAGCATAATTGGAAGCAGAGGATGATGTAGCACCTACTAGACAGAAACTGACACACCTGTATTTCCACAATTCACTCCAATTTTAGAAACTGCCAGTGCTTGTATTTACCACTCATTTGCAACTGCAGTTTAGATGCTCTGTAGGGAACGTCAACGCAACAAACATCTGTACTTTGACCTGAAATCATTGTGGCATACAACTGCAATAGATTGTAGGGTCCAATATAAGTTTTCAATGGTGTACTCCAGGAAACTAAAAAAACAAAACAAAAAAGCCCCCACTTGTTAAATTCACCAACATTTTTAGCAGAAGGTACAAAACATTAACAATTTACAGACAGAAGCCACACTGATTGTGCAAAGCACATGACTAAAGTTATGCACAGCAAACAACTCTGTAAACATGGTAAGGGTGGGTTTTGAGGAAACATGGTGACAATATCATAAATACAGGCAACATTGGCATCTTCAACCAGCACAAATAGTAACATTCTGGGCCTGCCAAGATGGCCCATCACCACACAAGCAGAAGGCGGGGGAGGGGTTCCTCGACTCTGCCCACCCCAACGTTTAGTGTTGTGTATTTTATTTATATATATTTATATATAATTTGGTATCTTTAATATACACATGTACTTCGTTTGTAGAAAATGGGAACTTAAATGTGCTTTTATCTTCATCAAAAAACTATATGCATTTATAACTAATAACCCATTTTACTTGTCAATGTATTAGAATGATATGACTTAAGAAAATATAAAAATAATATTAATACTGTCAAAAACCTTTATACCAGAAAATATTGTGGTTTATAATTACTCTTTCAAAGATGAAATATGAAAATTTAAATAGGTTTTTATAAAGACTTCTCTCACCTCAATTAATATACAATGGGATAACTATACATATTTACCTTTTTTTTCAATTTAAGCACCAGTCATTCCCCCAGATCCACTTTGGTTGGAAGGTTATTTCCTAATTCCACAGGTTCATTTATTTAATGGCACATATTGACTGAAAGTAGTTACTTTAATCGTTAGCACTACAAAAAAATAGTGTTTTTAAGTTCTCTCTCTTCTGAGCCAGCTCATGTTTTTACACACTAAGTCTAGCATTGAAATAAGACTTTAAATATTTGCAAGTAGTCTTAACTATTCTTTCATACATTTAAGGAGCACTGTATGGATAATGCCTTTGGCCAAATGTAAAAGTATCAAATTGTGTATTCTAATGTAGTGTCAGCCACAGATGAACACAATCCATCCCAAACTACTTTATAGATCTTGAGCTCAGGTTACAGGTGGATTGTGCCCATTAAGTTATGTCACAAGTTACCTGGGCTGGAGTGGTTCCAGCTATTTTTGCATGAAGCAAATAACTGGAAAAAGCTTTTTGCAGTTGTCTGTGCACCACTGTTGTGACCAGGAGCTTGTGTGGCACGTTAACAACTGATGCATTAAAAAAGCTACAGCAGCCGATGTCACCGGAGTGAAGACTTTTTACCTTGTCAATTAGAAATCTAAAGAAAAGGAGTGTTGAGCAAAACTGCTAGATTTGCTTAAAAATGTACTCAAATTTGTTTTAGCAAGAAATGGTAACTATAAATCTATATGAAAAAATAGCTATAAAATACAGTGTTTTCTGTGGTAATAATGTAGCAGTTTGTTAGCAGGGTAGTCCATATACGCTTTGAAAGCATCACAGTTTAGGGCTGTTGTGTGTACATGTAACACCTTGGCACCATTTGCTCAGCACTCTACAGAGAGAGAGAGAATCACCACTAGAAGCTGTCACTCCACAGAACCACCAGAAGAGACAGCCACCACCGCACAACTGTAAAACAAAGCAAATGTTTGTCACATCAAAGACTTTGGTCCTCTGCGGCATTTCTTGCTAGAAAAAGCCGTCAGTACTGATGCATGTAAGATGGCCTGCGTTCGTGCTTGACTGGAAAAGGTTTAAAGCCCTTATTCATCGGTTTGTGCTGAGATGGCGGCGGCGGCGATTGCTGCTGCTGCGCATAGGCAAAAGTGGAGGAAATCCCTGTTGATGGTGTGCAATCGTTGGCTGTGGACCAAACGGGTGACTGCAGGATCTGCATGGTGTCATTCCACTGGCTGGCAGGGCTACTCATCTGGTACAAAGACATGTTTTGACTGGGCAGTGTGTGCTGCCAAGGAGCTTTCGGAGGCCAGGTTTTGGTTTTGTTGTCCTGCAAGAGACCAATGACAACATCTGAGCTTCCTTCCTGCACATCCACTGCCAGGAACCATTTCTGGCCCTGCTGCAAATGTTCCTTAGTATGCCACTTTCTTCCAAACGAGTGAAGGACAGTCACACAGAAACATTATCAGAGTGCAAGGTAACCTGTCCCACTGATGACTTGAACTCCTGGGGCATCTACAGAAATCTTGCCCACTGGAGCAGTTTAACTCTGTCCCATGTAAACCACTACGTCCTGGACCAACAGCACACATAAGGGGCCCACTCATAGCCCCACTTCTAGTGCCTTCCCTAGAGAGCACTAAAGCCACAGAATACAGGAACAGGAAGAGCCAATATTCTTGTCTCTTACAGATGGAAGGGGAGCAATGAAGAAGAAACTCTCCCACAGTTCCTTCTCCTACCCTGGTTAGAACTTGGACTATTATTGCAGTTAGTGCCACCTCTTTGCCATTTCTGCAACACTCCAAAAGCACTCCTTTGGGGAAGAGCCACCTAGCCTAGCCACCTAGGAGGAAGAGCCACCTAGCCATGTTGCTTGGCAGCCTGTTGAGGTCAAAGCCCTCCTACATCAATCACCACACAGAGCAATACCGTTCACCTGGGAAGTTCTCCCAGCAGCCCAATATATTATCTGGCTTTCAGAGAAGGGGAGGGGGAAATGCATCTCCAATGGATCTACACCCCATAAGATCAAAGTAAAAGTGAAACATTTTGGAGTCACCAATAAATTCCATGGAGCATATTCAGTTGTCTATAATAAAAAATGAAGCAGTGCAGTTTTGCTGGCCTTAAAATCTGGAAGTATAGTGAAATTGACTATTTAAAACTGGGCTGAATTCAGGCAACATTTTTACTGAGGGTTTTTTTTTAAAAGAAAAGCCACCTGGAATCCCATCAAAGAGGCCCCCTCCACCATTAGCCACCCAAAAAGAGGCACTATACAGCCTGATACTTGCCTGACTATGATCATCCACTGTAGAAAGGAGTGGTGGGGAAGGAAGTGTGCTCGGGTCTTGCTCCCCACTGCTGTGTTTCCTGTGTTATCCAATGAGAGGAAATGGTTGGTTAGTGTCATGGCAGGGTCTTAAATGAGAAAATATTCTTCAGTTCTGACAACACTTTATGCTGTATTTCCATGGTCAAAATAGAGGGCAATAGGAGTTTTACAACTGAAGTACACTTGTACTAAGGGCCTTTGCATCTAACTCGCTACTTTCATGGCAATTAAAGGTTTATGGATTAAAGTAAACTTTCAGACACCTAGCCAACAAGGCAGATAGAAGTCTATGGCACAGCAGCAGCTAGGCCATACTGCAGCCAATAAAAACTGTGGACCAAATAGCCATAGGATGGTCACAATCACTATTCATTAGGGACCACAGGGTTCTTGTCCCTAAGAATAGCTTGGCTTATGCCTTGGGGAAGCCTTCAAGCAGGACACCAAGGCTACAAACCTCCCTTGGCAGTAGCAGCTCTGCCTCAGCAGCATTTGGTTTTCAGAGGAATATTATTTATGAACATGGACTCAACGCCAGGCATGCTGTTGTCAAAACTGTGTGACATTGGCCTTGTTGAGAAAAGTCTGCCTTCTCTATTCGACATCAGCTTTCTTGTTCTTCAATCAGCAGGACTGATTAACTAGACTTTCAATTGTGGATCCTCTTTTCTGTCACTGGGCACTTTTAACAGCTTCATGGTTATTTCACAGCCACAAATCTGGTGCTTGCTGCTGGGTGTGCTCAAGAGGGAGCCACAGCCAATCCACATTTGCATTTTCAAACACCTGTTTGCCACATGTCTATTATTATTCCTTTCTATAATAAATAATAATAATAATAATAATAATAATAATAATAATAATAATTATTATTATTATTATTATTATTATTATTATTATTATATTTTTTTAAAAAGCACGCCTGTCACTATAGCAGAGACTTAACACATGCAGCACGTCCATGTGGCTTTCCTAGCTTCCACCAATGCAGGCATGTACTAATGAGCAGGAATAAATCCCACAAGACAAATTAAGGGGAAAGGAGTCAGAACCACAACCAGAAATGGAAGATTATAGCATATTCCCCAAACCCTCTGGGCCCTGGTTTCTTTTCTTGTTTCTTTCAAAGGGCTGAGACAACTGCAAGCTCAGGTAACATTAAAGGAGAAACAAAATGTAGGTGGCAAGACAGCCAAGAGTAGTTCAGATTTCTTTCTTATTTCCAAACCTAGCTTGGCCTTGTGACTCACACTTGGCACAGGAAAGTTTTGGAACAGCCTGACCCTTGCAAGTTAAGGTGGCAAAATCTTTATCCACCAGCAAAACCAAAGATTTTGCCTACTGCTTTGTCAAGAAGTCAACTCACCTTCTTTGCTTGACTGCAGCAACAATATCTGGCCCTGAGAACATGGAAAACAGACTGTCTCCATTGGCAGAGGAAGTCTCATCACTGGAGCTGGCAGAGTCGCCCTGAGTACCTGACCAGCTGCTTGCCATCTCCCTGAGATGAGAGCAGGGAAGCAATCAAGAGAAAGAGACAAACAGTAGAGATGTGAGCGGTGGCAGGGAGGCTCACCACCCTAGTTGCTCTTAAACGTTACTGAAACTTCATAGGGCAAGAAGAAAAATCTCCATGAACGCTAACACTAAAATAAGACTAAACTGACAAATTCAGCATCATCTTACAGCATTTATCCCATGGCTTATTCAGGCACTGCATATGGAATCCATATCCCCTCTAAGGACCCAGTACATATTCACTTAACAACCCTTTAAAACTGGTATTACTGCAGCGGCAGCCAAGGTGGTGTCCTGCAGATGTTGAGGACTCCAGCTCCCATCAGCTCCAGCCTGCACAGTTAATGGCTAGGAATGATGGGACCTGGAGTCCAACCACATCAGAAAGGTGCTACCTTGGCTGCCCTTGCATTACAGCCTCAGAACCAAAGCAGAAAATATCAACATGCACCACGGAAATGAAGTCCTGAACTTGGAAGAGCTTCAGTATAAATATTATAAACAGGCAACTCCCTGTTTGCACAGGGGTTCCGTTCCGGGTCACTGTGTGCAGAAGGCACACGTAAGCTCATTCTGCCCCCGCACCAACCCCTTCTGGGAACGAAAGCAGCACACGTGTTGGCAGCTGCATATGAATTGGGACCACGCAAAGTGGTCACGCATACACACACTAAAATTTATACACTACTTGATTGTAAAAAAACCCCTCAAAGTGGTTTACAAAAAGTTGAAACAATAAAATTGAGAAAAATTCACAACTATACTTTAAAACATATAAAAGTTTGAATACTAAAACAGATTAAAATTACCTCACCTTTCTAAGCATATGGGTAGGTATGTCTAAACAAGATATGTAACTGATGCAGCAAAAATCCCTAATTTACTATATTTTACAACTGCTTGCAAAGCTGGAGGTACACAAGGGTGCCACAGATAGCTCCTTACCCTTCTGTGAAATACTCTGGGAAAGGCCAGGTTCTGTGCGGGTCGTCAGGATGAGGCCAGTTGCTACGTGTGTTGCTGGGGCGACGGAAGTGCTGTGCTTGCCTTTTTTGTTGCATGGCCTGACTGACCCCAGCCACATAACGAGCAAACTCTGGATCAGAGCCAACTGGGAGTAAAAAAAGAAACCTGACAGTCAACTATTGACACACTTGGCTATTTCCATTGCAATGATCCGCCATCTACCCCTCAGACAGACAAACAGAGAGAATATGAGAATGTGTACACATTTATGTAGGCAAAATATGCTACATAAATCCCCAACATTGTAGCCACCAGCAGAGTAGAGAGGTGGTGGTCACATCATGCACAGAGGAAGCCCAAGAAATGCTCTGTCTGTGTGCCTGGCTATCTATCTATCTATCTATCTATCAGCTTAGATCCTATTTTAGAATGCACATCAAATAGGAAGACAGATCAATACTACTGAAATCCATTCAGTACGCTTAAATCAAGAGAAGGATCAAACAAATGAAGAATACAAGTAAGGGAGACAACCCAAAGGAAGAGTCAGGCCATACCTCGGCTCCCCTGTCAGGTCAGTCATTGCCTCCAACAACATTGTCTCCAACAACATGGAGCCAAAAAGCTGCCCATGTATATTCATATGTAAGTCCATCATCTCCACATATCATACTGCTATGGAACTTGGCAGCACATCAGACCTTTGGGGAAACTAATTTCAGAAAGTCATTGCTATTGCAATGCTTAGGAGAGACTGCTCTGCATCATAAAGATGGAACAGACTAAAGAATGTCTGAAGGAAGCAGATCCAAGAAATTAAGAGGCACAAAAATCCTGCTGTTAAGATGACTTTGTCCAAAGGAATGTTCCCCCTCTACCCAACATACTCTGAAAAACCTCAGCAAGGCAAATCTGTTCAATCCTACTAAGTTGAACAAAACTTGACTAGCAGGATGGCTAAATTGTGCTACCTTGGGAACAGGAATTGGTTGCCACAGACTTAAGTGAGCTAGAAGGCAGGAAGTGGCAGTGAGAGATGTAGGGAGCACACTTTCCCTTTTTACCCACCCCACAGAACACATCTGGGAGGTCAGGGTAGGATGCAGTAGGGAAATTCCTTGTGACTCATCAACTGTTTGAAGATCTGGACATGGGTCCCACCCACTAAATTAACATTTGTGTATTTCATAAAATTTATACACCACTTGATTGTAGAAAACTTACAAAAATAATAAAACAGTAAGATTATCAGTAAGATGACATTTTCAAAAATTACTGCCCTCAAAAACTATCTTTCCTCACCCAATATTTGGAAGACTTTTTTTAAAAGTACCCCTGCTGTTGTTTTTGCTCTTGTAATCCTATAATCTTTCCCATCACCTGCAGAAGACACAAATGGTTTGTGTCTACAGATGGGCAGCATTCAACACATTCAAACACATTACTCAATGAGCATGTGGTAGTAGAAGGTTGCATTTACTTAACATGCACATACCTGCAGGATCAAAAGGTAGAAACTCTCCCAACATCCCAAAGATTCCATCACTTTGGTCGCGGTTTGGCCACGTGTTGTTTCTAGGTCCTTGCTGCTTCTGCCCCAGCATCTCCGACATCACATTGTCCATGTAACTGTTCACAAGACCCAAACTATACAGGTCAGAGCTCAGATCAGGAAAGGGATGACTGCTCCACTGAGGCATATGAGACAACCCTGGACCAACAGTCTGGGCTGACGGCTGGCTGGAATTGGTTGGCCACTTGCCAGGTGGACGCTGCTGCTGCTGCTGGGACCCAATGGGCTGCAGCAGGTGCTGATAGTAATGCATTTGCTGCTGCTGTTGCTGCTGCTGCTGCTGCTGCTGCTGCTGGGGCTTTTGTGGCTGCTGCTGCTGCTGCTGCTGCTGTGGCAACCCTTGCTGGAGATGGTGCAAAGGCGTGTGAGACGAAGACTGGGACTGCTGTGGCACGGTGGCTGGCTTCTGCTCTGCTGCTGCCGAAGACGATGCAACCGAGTTTCTTCTTTTCACCAGTGGAGAGGTCTGCTGGGACTTGCCCATGTTGAAACCAGAGAGGAAATCTATGACCTCCTGCATTTCTTGGTCGGTTGGTAAATTCATGCCTTTGGCATCCTTGCTGTCATCTGCTTTGCTGCCATTACGCCTGTCAAGGAGGAACCCATTAACAACCTGATGGCTTCCACTCTGTGCCGTTGCCTGGGCCGACTCAACAGCCCTGGGGAAGTTACCAATGTTCAGAATACTCTGCAATCGGGCATCCATATTGTTGGGCATTTTTGCTTTATCCTCTGAGTTGTTAGCTATGAAAAGGTTTTTGGAAGGTGTACTAGGAATGGAGTAACTTCCACTGCTGCTTGAACTGGAACAGGATGTTTTCTTTGTAAATCGTGAAGTCAGCTTCGAGAAAGTCCTTTGCAATCCACCCGTTGATTTGCTCCCATTTCCAGATGGTAAGTCAATGTGACCCCCGAAGTCACAGATCTCACGCTGAAGCTGGATCTGAATACACGGCAAAGCCTGCTCTCTGTTTAACAAAAAGAACCCTCTATTTCAGGCAAAAAAAGCAACATTCACCAACTTCAAAACAACTTTACAGTAATTAGGACTAAGGCGTGCAATCTGGAGGTATTGAAAAGTATGATAATGTATAAAACAGGGGTGCCTAACCATTTTTGAGTTGGGAGTTGCACTGACCCATGGTCAACACTCCGAGGTCTGTTTATCAAAGTGGGAGTGAACAAAGGAGTCATTCTGTTTTTTGAAAAAGGTCACAAAACTTTTGATATTACAAAATCACAGCAGGGCCTGCAAGAGTGGCCAGTAAGATGATTTTTAAAATGACAAATTTTAGCAGGGGGACCCAACAAAAAACCTTTTGACATCACAGTGGGGTACCTATGGAAGCAGTCATTAAACATTATTATTATTATTATTATTATTATTATTATTATTATTATTATTATGTTAAAAAGCAGCAACAACATCATCATCAATAACTTTTTTTTAAAAAAAATTGACATAGAGGTAGTGGGGGTCTTTGAGGGCATCATTGGGTGGCGTTCAAGCAAGTTGTACTCAGCTTAGACGTACTGAAAATAATGGACCTCATTAATTTCCATGGGTCTACTGTGAGTAAAACTTAGTTGAATACTACCCATTGTATCAAACCAGGGGACCTATGGAAGTGGTAATGTAGGAAAAAATGTTTATTTTTTTGAAATGGAAAATTTGGGATCTTAGAAGATGCCTGGCATTACAGCAGGGGGACCCATAGCAGCAGTCATTTTTTAAAAAAGACAAATCTGAGGGGAGGCTCAAAAAACTTTGTGAGCCAGATGTGGCAACCGCCAGTATAAAAGGTTAACCAAGCTAAGGAAAAATCAAAGCATTCACAAAATTGTGGATTAGACAGTCCAATATTTATTTCTTATTGATATGTGTGAGCTGCCCCATAACTTAGTTTTTTCACAATAAGATGTAAGAGTGTTAAGTATTTATTGATCTTAATTATGTTTTTACTAACCTTACTGTACTCTTGTATGTTGTATCCTGCCTTGTTATACAAGTGTGGGTTATATATACTTGAAGAAATAAATAAATGTTGTCTCAAGAAATGAACCACTATAAATCTGTCCGGGTAATATTAAGCTTCTGAATAGGGCTGGGCGTTGTTGGGTTCTCAAAATCGCAGTATATCACCAGCCAAACATCAAGGTTTGGCGATAAACCATGATGTTGTAAAAAGCTGCATTGGCCCCAGCCTGCGAGGTGTTGGATGAAACTGCTGCAGCTGTCACCATGGGAGCTGAGGCGCTTTCACCTTAGCACCTTGCAGGCTGTGGCCAATACAGCTGGCCATGATCTGCTGCTGAGCCGGGTGGTGGTGGCGGGGAGCGGAAAGGCTCCTGCACCTAGCTGAGCGAGCCCTGAGTCCGCACTGCTCACACACAACCAGCAGGGGGCCCGGGGTTCCTTGGCCAGGCTGTGCTGGGGGTGGGAGGGCACCTGCCCCCAGCGGAGCCAGCCCCGGTGTCCCTGCCACTCCCGCTACAGCAGCAAGGACCTTGGGGCTCCTTGGCCAGACTGTTGTTTGGTGGCATGGGGGCAGGTGACCTACCCTGAATAGGGCGCAAAGCCATCCTATTCACGCCTTGTGGAAAGGGGCTGCTGGAGAGTGCTGGGCCTGCCAGTAGCATCAAAGAGCCCCTCTGCCGCCTGGCTGCCTTCTACCGGAAGGGTGGGCTTTATTTTTCTGGGAGGAAAGATGCAGCACACCCTTCCAGACAAGGCAGTCAGGCGGTAGCAGGAGCAGGGTGGGGCTCTCTCAGCTGGAAAGGGCAGGCTTCCCAGCTGAGCAGCCCTGATCCCGCTTCTACTCACCAGTGCAGCTTGTTTCTCCCTCTGCCAGGGCAGAGTGCAATGGAAGTTTCACCAGTGGTATATCACTGGTGAAACTGCCGCCGCTTGAGTCCCTCTGCCTCCAGCTCCCAGCTAGTTTGTTTCTTCCTCAGTGCACTGGGCGCTGCAGGCAGAGGGACGCAAAAACAGTGACTTTCACCAGCAATATACCGCTGAGTGAAGATGTCATTGCAATCTCCCTACCCCCACCCCCAATACCCGTCCTGGGCGATATATTGATATATCGCCCAGTGCTACTTCTGAACATGGACCTACCAATGAAAACAGCACAACACAGCCAAGTAAACTGAGAAAATGTTTTGTTTAAACAATGCAGCATGCTCAGTGCTCAACTTCCACCCATGCCAGGAGGACACATCAGCCACCCAGCCTGCTGGGTCTATAGTCACATGAGGTAAAGGAGGTAAGGCAACAGAAGGGACTACAGACAGCTCCCCTGTGCATAGGGGTGAGACTATTATGTTTTTTATTAGTTCCCAGCAAAGGTTGTTGCTTGGGGAGGGGAGTTCCCTCAGTTTTCCATTGGGAGAGGGTGTTGCTTGCTTGGATTCAACATTATGAGACATGATGGGCAATCAAGAATGGGGTGGCAAAGAGAAGCAAATGTTTAGTCAAAGCTGGCTTTGTGGGCAAGATGGTGGTGAAGGAATTTAACAGAAGCAGAAGGGAGCAAAGACAAGCAGTGCTTGCCCCGTTATCCTGCTCCATTGTTTTAGAGAATTGTGTTTTTTAAAAAATGGCAAAGCGTTTGCTATTATTGCTGAAGTTTGTAAAGTCTGGTGGTAAATAAAATACTGTTTTCTCTTACATGGCCGCCAGACTTTCCTGTTTTACTGATAACTGTCTGGATAAGGTATTTAGGCCTGTTCTTGGACATTTGGTATCACTGGGTATTGAGCTATGCCTCAGTCCAGGACTGAAGGCTAGAGAGGTGGTAATCTTAAAAGGTGCATCTGGTGAAAAATGTTACTATATGTTGTTGGAGATCAGTGTATTCTGCTAGAGTACTAGCAATCAGGTTATCCTAAAAATAGCAGTATCTCCCAATTTTTCATTTTTTTGTGTAACCTTCAGTATTTTATGTAATTAATGGTGTTTAACATTGCCTCTTTCCAGTTTATGACTGGATGTTGCCTTTCAAGCAAGTTGTGTATCTAGTCTCACCAATTATTTTACAGGCCACATTTCTCAATTACATAAAGAGCTTGCATCAAAGTCCACTGAACTCACTACATGCTGGTGGTCAGGTCTTAAGATCTGAGCTTAAACACATCTAGGTATAGACTGACCTCATTTTTCTCCAGGTGCTTATAATTTATTTGGCAATCTGATGGAACCTATTTCCAGCCACTGATCAGCCTAAATTTTCCAATTCCCCTGATCTGCCTTCCTTCCTTTGAAAAAGAGAAGGTCAGGGGATTATCCTTTAAAAAGGAAAGAGAACTGCACTATGCTTACTCATCTTTGCCCTACTCAGTCTAATAACAAGGCAAATTTCTCAGGTTTGCTCTGGCCTTCTGCTCACATTATAGCTGCTTTTTGTGAGCACATACTAACAAGAAGCAGCATTTCACTATTACAAAGTTTTGCAGCAGATTTGCTCTGTACTCACAAGTAAGGTCAATACCTCTGGTGAAGTGCCATCCTGTTCCTGGTGCCATCTGAATCTCACAAGGCCTCCCCTTTGCAGCCTTATCAGTGGTGGCAGGCAGCAGCCATGCAATCTGTTTCTCATTTTTTTTGTTCCCACAATGCCCAACAATATGTCACTCTGGGAATGTCAAAAATGGCAGCTTCCTATCTACCCACTGAGGCTGCGAGGTGGCCCAGCTCAGTCCCCTTGAGGCAGTGGGGCTTCAGCAGATGCCCAGCAATGCCCAGGTACTGCTACCAGTACATTCCCACTACTTAGCCTTCAACATTAAGATGTAGTAGCCTTGGCTGAAACTTGTCATTGCCATCTTCTCTTGTCACATGTGACCGAGTGTTCCTGTATGAGGCATCATCTGTGCATAACCCTTATGTGGTAAGAGTGCAGAACAAATCATACCTACCTTCCCTCCTTCCAACGATTTAAGTCAAACACTGCAGTATAAAGCACATCCACTAGTCCCAAAGTTTTCTCTGGATCCAGGCTTCTCTGCAGCAGAGACATTGTTGCAGGATCTTCTTTCAGGCACCTAAGGAAACAATTTTTAATAACAAATCTCCGGTCAACAACACTCACTTTCATTCCAAAAATTAATGTCCCTATTTATTTGTTTATTTAAAGCTTGCCCGAGTTTTCCGAAGTAGTAAGTCATAATTACCATGTTGATGGGACTTGAACCACAATTCTGGAACCTTCTAAACTGATTTGTGGTGCATATGCTTCTTTGTTTTCAATCTGTGCTGTATCCACAACGACCTATTCAAGAAGAAAAAAGCAGTAAGCGATAGAGTAAGACGTCACTCCCTAAAACTAGCGAAAGCACCACCCCACTGCTACAGGGGCTGGACATCAGTCTACTGCATTCAACCACTAGGCAAGCAAGAGGGGCACGTGTAGGGAATTTTAATCGGGGTGCGTGGGTGTAGAAGAATCGTTTCACATTTACTCTGATAAATCCTACAGTGTAACATCTGAAAAGGCCACTGTTAACTAAAAAGAGGAAGGCTTATCTAAAGATTTTTCAGCTGCACATGATCTGGGCCTTTCCTTTTGTCCTCCTTTTGGGAGGCTGCAACTACTTGATATCTAGTAAACCATTTTATAGTTCTACCCTCTCAATTTACTACCTATGATTATAAAACAAGTTTTCACAATAAGATTATCCTGCATTCTATCTGGATAGTTAAGGTGCTGCAAAATTTGGAATGTTATAAAAAGGAACAGCTTCCTTGCTATCAGCATAGGACAGGGAGACACTGAGGCCTCATAAAGAACAACAAAGAAATGCAGAGTTCAGAAGTCCTATCCTATGATTTAGTGGAAACACTGCCTGCACAATGCCCATACATTTAAAGGCTCTCCTCCATACCCAATGAAGCCTTGAGATCTTAAAGTTCAATTGTGGGAGTGTATATATCAGTGGTATTTATTTTCCATATTTTCAGGTAGTTATATACCACTCAATATTCAGGATTTCTAAGTGGCGTTGTAGTATATGCCAACAGCATTTCAACGGATGAGGAAGCACGTTACCAACTCCTTGTGTTTCATTTATCTAAACAAGCTAATCTCACAGTACAGCCATTTCTCACGCCCAGCCTGGGAAATGACTCCCGACTTCCATTGTTCTGGCTTTACAGATGTTTCCTCCATAACACCCACCTAGAGGACAATCTAAACAACAGAAGATAATGTCTCATCGGTACACCAAATTAGAAGCAATGAAAGTAGAACATAAACATGCAGATATCACTGCTTCTATCCAGCAAAAAAGAGGAGTCTGTGGCAATTTCTGTCCATCTAATTGAAGTCCCTGCTCTAGTCACATTATCACATGACTTGGGCCAACATCACATATCAAAAATGTGAATGAGAAGACTGATGGCAAGAGCAGATTTCTTAAGAGTCTGCACAGGCAGTGTTTTCAAAATGGGAAATTGCAGTTTAAAAGAAATCATAATTGTTGCACAGTACAAGACCATAAAATAGCAGCAGCAGAAGCAGCAGCACTATTTGGGGGGCCAATTCCTCGACTTCCCATCAACATGGATTTCTTCTCAGAAAGACAGCAAAAGAACACACTGCAGTGATTTCTGCAGGTGAAGCAGCTAACTTTCATGGCTTGGTACCCCTGGAGGCAAACCACCCCTTACCCCCGCTACTACAACTAAGGCCCTACTTGTACTTATTCCTTCTTTTCAACTAAGCACTGGTACTTCTCATTTTCTTCTACACAAAGGCAACAATTTCAAATCTCAAACACTTGTTTTATTGCTTATACCTTCCTCCAAGGAAGTGAGTGCTCTGAGTGGCATTTCCTCCCTGAATCTAAACCTAACACTCCAGTTGCTACAACAACTCAGCTCTTGGTTACAGTGACCAGAGTTACTTTGAGACTGAGCAGACAAAGAAAAACTACCCAAACCTTGCAATGCCTCTTATTCATTGGAGTCAAGGATCTTGTGCGATAAGGTAGATGGAGATAGTGATTCGTGTGATATATAAATTCCCCAAAACAAAAGGGATCACGGAGAAGCTGGTCAATTAATAGCATCATCTTATATACAAATATTGAGTGTGGATCCGTATGGAGCCAAATCTGCACCATCCATGCACAAGAGGAAGGAATCAGTAGGCTGGGGCAAACCCCAAGGTTTGTAGAGGTACAAAAGCCTATTGGGGATGGGGATGAAAAATGCCCAAAGTGAGTTGGTTGTGCTCAGTGGCCATGGGATACTGACTGTTAGGAGGAAGAAAACAGATGGGGAAGGAGGGGGTATGGAATGGGGTATCCTGGAAAAGGACACAGGTGACTGACTGGCATACAAAACAAAGCACTCTACACTGCAACCATCAGCAACAGGTTCCAACATATAGATGATGACCCATATGTTTTTCAGAACTAAATTATATTTGCCACATGTCAGCTGTCCCCTTCTTTTTACTCTCCTCACATAGCCTGACTCCCTTGCCTCTGAAGACCTTCTGCCTGGAAACCGCTAGCCAAGGAAGATGATTTCCATCCATGAGCTGAGTATGCTCCAACTGCTCAGTACCATTACATGGCTCTAGAGGTCCTCAGTGGGAGCTGCCTGCTGCCAGCAAAGGAGACATGCCCCCTCACCATAATGGGCTTAGTGAGCTCCAGGTGCTTGACCCGATTGCCTTGCCTCAGAGTACCAAAGCAGACTCACTACCTGGCAGCACCAGAGAAGACCAAGGATGAGGGCAGGAAAGACTGCCTGAACAATCTTGGCACCAAATCGATAAACACTATTTTGTTTCTTAAATTATGCTTGAACGAGATTATATTGGGCAAATATTTTGGAAGCTGCCCTGAGATATCCTTGGAGCTGTAAAGAACGATTTAAGTATTCTAAAATCAACACTTGTGCACTCATGGCTACTTACCAGCCCAGCTTGGCCAAACAACAACTGTACAGCCGTCTTACATGCACCCCGCCATGTAGAAGGGCAAACTTGGTTCAGCACTTCAGTCACAGGAGAGTCATCCCTTGGGGTCACTCCATTATGGCAGCCAGCTTCTTTAATTAGTTGTATCATCGTGTGCTGCAAAAACAAGAACACAAAACAAGATTGCTATGCAGGAAGCAAGCAAGTCATGATACCCTTTCCCCACTCCCCCCACCATGCATGCAGGCACTTTGGTAATTAAGCCATATATAAACACCTTACATAAATACTGATGACTGCAGTTATTACTTAAATCAGTGTTCAAATTATGATGGTTCTAGCCCAAAACTTCCCCCCGTGCCTGCTGTTTCCAGTGGTCATCAGCACCCTCATTCCAATGGTGATGTCTCTGTTTCATACTATATCTGTGTAGATTCCCTGAATTCAGGAGGAAACACACAGCAACCAGGGCTGGGGTTCCAATGGCTTATTAGAAGTAGCATGAGAATATGTGGAATGATAATAAAGGGGAGGCTGCTGAAGAAGAGAGGCGGGGGCTATCAGATCTATTATTACAAAGAGTGCTGTGGCTCTCTAAAAATTTTTTTTTAAAAAATTATAGAATAAGTCTTCATGGATTATTGTCCACTTCATCGGATGCATGGATTTTCTAATATGCATGGTACATGCCACATATTGGAGAATGGAGGCTTAGATGTTCACAGTGTTAAAATATGTATGTGTATTTTTAAAACTTCATATGAGAACCAAATAAAGTCTTAACCCAACTACCAGCTTGCTTAAGAATTTCAGAGTTGAAGGCAACACACTCTGGCCACTGCCATTGGCCTAGGCCCTTGGGAGGTTGCTTCTCCGCAACTCCCAGAAAGGACATCATTATAAGGGGGAGAGTAGCCTGGTCTCATCCGGTGTGGAGAAAAAGTTTGTGTCTTCCTCCCTGCCAGACAGAATATTTGGGTCCCGCTGCCAATTGTCCTGGGACTGCAGAAGCAAATGGAAAGGACACTCTGGTCCCAACCATCGGCCAAGGGAACAAGAGTCACCAACTGCTATTCAAGAGAAGAAGAACAAGGGAAGGTCATCCTGGCCCCAGCTGGATTATAAATAGCTCACCCACTTCCTTCTGGCCTTAAAGAACTGGCCTCCCTCCTACACTATCTCTCCACTTCCCTTCCATTGAGTGTGCCTTTGTAAGCCCAATAAGATATCCCAGCTGTTTTTAAAACCAATATAAGTCATTTTGGAAGACAACTGTCTGAAAAGAGGGATAAAATGATAGTAAATTTAAAAAAAAAAAATTACCCAGGAGTGATGCAAAAGATACAAAATTAGGACAATCCTGTTTGACGCTAACTTTTTATGGAACAATTCACCATGCTGAAGGTTCAAAACATATCTTTGCAGGAAACCTCTTGCACCAAATAGTGGCCCAAATCCTCTGTCATGAATCACAGTTCCCTTTTTTCAAGCCACTGAGCTGTGGCCGATTTCTTTCCATACTAAACCAGGCCAATCAATTCCATACACTGCAAAAAATGTGGCTGACAAAGAACTAGGTGCTCTGGAACAGGTAACTCCAGTGCAACAAGACTGTGCCAACATCATCATCATAGTTACAGCAGCTTAGAACTTTGCAAGGAGAGACTTTGCTCTTGGTTGTGGCCATATGTGAGGATCTGTCTTCTGTCTCTCTTCACCTCTTCAGAGAGAAGTGAGGAGGCACTTCATGACAAGCAGAGTCAACATGTATACAGTCATACCTCATGTTATGTCTGCTTCAGGTTACGTTCTTTCAGGTTACATCCAGCAGCGACCCGGAAGTACCGGAAAGGGCTACTTCTGGGTTTCGCCGCTCACGCGTGCACAGAAACGCAAAATGACATCACGCGCATGCACAGAAGTGCTGCGGGTTGCACTCTTTTCATGTTGCAAACGGGCCTCCGGAATGGATCCCGTTCGCAACCAGAGGTACCACTGTACACAAAACAAGCCAGCATGTGGAGGGGAAGGAGGAGCATTTAAGAAAACTGCCTCTAACTTTTGGAGAATGCTACCAGTAAGCTTTAAGGACACAAAGCAGAAAAGATGCATCACCGGGGCTGTTAGTCCCTTCAGCCAGACTTGCTAAAGTGGGACAAGCTTTAAAATGCTTGCTTTGCATATCTATCAACACGGAGCTTGCTACCAACAAAGAAAATATTACTAGGTTTGATACAGATTTGGGGTACTTACCGTTTTGAGCTTCAGGTTATCTGCCGCCGACTCATTAAAGGATATTCCTTTTAGGAAGTGGGCACCTATCTGAACAGGAACTGTGGGGAGCTCACACTGAATGGGTTGAGAAGGGGTCTGTCTCTGGCCAGTCTGCTGGGCTTCAGCATCACTGCAACAGCCCTTTAGAGACAGAACACCAAAGCAATGTGTCAGGGAGAAATCCATATGCAAGCAATTCAGCTTTATCTACAGTAAACATCTTTGCTGGAAGAAGATTGGGGGGGGGTGTTACCTGCAAACTGGCTTCAATAGATTTTGGGTTCAAGTGGAAGCCAGCCTTCATCGCATATTCACAGTGACCCAAACTTTCCAATGCAGCTTTATATGCCTGATATTAAATAGATATATGTTTAATGGATCACATACCTGAATTTAAAACAACCACCACCCAATATCATCACAAAACCTTGCTAACCTAAAAGAGAAAATAACATCTTCCCCATGATCAATCACACCCTCCCTTAACTGAGGGGGCAGCTAAAGCTTCCAGAATGTCAGCAGTCTCTGCTGTTGGCACAGAAGCTCTCATTAAAAAGGACTTGCTCAGCAGCAACCCTACTTAAGTCCTCAGACTGCCCTACATATTTTATTCCATACTCACCCAAATGGTGATATAAAGATATAACTAACCTGCAAAGCACTGTCTATTTTCAAGTTCAATTCTTTTAGCTGGTGCTCAGGAATTGCCACACTCTGGGAGCAGAAGAGTTGCTGGACCTCGATTCCAGCCAAACAGCCATCACAACCCCTTTCTCGTAGCCGTGATGTGGCCTTCAAAGAGGACACAAAAAATGGATAAGACAAAATAGCAGTGGCTCAAAAGTGGCAAAATAAACTTTTGAGCCCCACAGTCACTATGGTGAAAGCAAACAGGAAGGGAAGTGGGTTATTTAATCTAGGTTCAGAATTTAGTTAAAGTTCTCAATTTAATCATCAGATTTGTATGACTGATTTTTCATTGCAGGGGGAGATGCAGCAGGGGGACTGCAATCTTTTAAACAAACTTGTTAACAAACCCTCATTATGGTAGCCAGCACTACTGTCGAGGTGGCAGGGAGAACTTTGTGTATGTGGATTACTTTAATTAAATTAACAAATAATTACAGATACCAACACATTAAAAATACATATAAATGTTAAGATGAGTGTAAGCTGGGAATTATGGGAATTTATGGTAAGAGAATGTACAAAATTCAACCAATATATGCGCATTCCCTAATGCAGCTAGAGATACCACTTGACTTTACGGAGTACATTATACTCCCAACCTCATGGTGGCTTGCTGGAATCTCTAGCTTATCATTATGTGGCCACAGGCCTGATTTTCTGTAGAATTCTTCAGTCTTTTGGTAGTTTTAGAAACCAAAAAATTACCAACACACAAGCTGCAAGTTACTACCACTATGAAAAGTAAAGCCACTTTGCCAGAACTAAATGTATGTTACCACTTTCAAGCCTGTGAGGTTTTTTTTAAGCTGCTTTGAGGTTTTTTCTTACAATCAAGCAGTATACATTTTTTATGAAATATAAATAAATAGGCTATGCTTGGGAGCTACCTAGCAGCACCTAGGTGGAGACAGAACACTGAATTTTGGACTGTTGACCAGATCCAGCAACACAGCAATTACATCTTTACCTCAGCCGCTCCTCTCCATGACCGCACAGCTTCTTCTAGCTCAATTGTGGGACTTGCACTGGATGTCTCAGCCATATTAGAATTCTTTCTTTCCTGAGCTACAGCTTCCGTAAAACATGAATGAGCCACTGGTTGGACCTTCTGCAATGCTTGGGATAAAAACTGAAAATGAACCTGCATCACTGTCAAGAAACATCGTCCAAGTACCTATGAAAATGAAAAAACAAAAACAAAAGGATATTCTTCCATTCAGTTATTTGTAAGTGTGTTCTGGTGTTTGAACTAAATTTTCCCATGTGAAAATATCTGATTGACATTCATACAAATACATTATTACCCTACATCTAATCTAAAAATTAATAAAAGCACAAAATGAAGCAGTGGTTACTTACACTGAAGGCTCCATCCTGTGTGGCATATTGAGGGATCTAACTGAGTTGCCACTCCTCCCACACAATGACCTAAGTTAGTCATGTCCATTAATTTCAATGGGTCTACTCTGAGTAGAACTTAGTTGGCTACAACCCAGTATTTTGAGGATTCTGTGGTTAAATGCACTAGACACAATAACTGCAGTAAAGTACATTTGCTTGCCTCACTTTTGGAGCATGTAGCATGCATAAGCAGCCGTTCAGACAGGCTGTAAGAGAGGGAGACATGGGCCTCCACGGCCTCTTCCATCTAAAAGTTCTCTGTAACTAAGAGCTTGTTTCCCCACCCCTACCAATTCCTTTTCCTTTTGTGCCTTTTAGATTGTATACCCAAGGACAGAGACTGTATTATCACTGATAACTGTAACTTGCTCTGCAGCCTGTTTCAGCAGAAGAGGGGGATAAAAATGCTTTAAATAAATTTAAATAAGTATTTCAATAAGGCAAATAGATATACGACTTCTTTTTAGAATACGTTTCCCCTTTTAATAAATTCATTTACTGGCTGAGTTTGTCAAAATGCTAACAGCTAATTCTACTTAAGCAGAACTGCTGGTGGTAGTGGCTCCCCCTCCTCCCTGCCCATTCCATCTAGTCTCCCTTCAACATTCCTTTATGATTCGATCATTTCCCCTCTTTGTACAAAGTTTAAACTGAACAGTTTAGGTATGCCGACTGGCCTCTCCAGTGCAGTTTCCTTATTTTAAGAAGTATTCAGCTAGCACACACACACACACATACGTAAAAAAAATATTGCAATGGTTAAGCCTGTCAATACGATTCTTATGGAAAGAATGACACTCTGATTCTGGGTTCTTACAGAATTCAGTTTATTTAGGCCAAGGGCTACTTGTCTCAAATTATTAGTAAAGCTTATTTTAAAAGTTGAAACTGATGAGACTCCAGAGCACACTCCAACAGAAAAGCTCCTTTCTTCTGGGGGCCACTGGTTAAGGCAAACAGCAAGAACACATTTTGCAGTACTGCAGACTATTTTGCAAGATTGCAGAAAGTACAACTCTAAAAAGTGATACAAATACAAATCTACTGTGTTGGTTCCCTTTCTAAAACATTATAACTAAAGGGGGGGGTGGCAGCGGCGATGTAGACTGGTATGGCTTAAGAGCCAGCCTCTGTGCTCACCATCCACACCTAAAACAGGTGAAGGGAGTTGTTCTCACATTTACACAAAAGCCTGGATAACATAATCAACAAATGGAAGAAATTGCTGCTGCTACTCACCTCCACCAAACTGCAGCACAAGCAAGAACTCAGGGGCAGGGATGTAGGGCTAGGAGTCTCCCCTGTCTAAAATGTTGGGAAGCTGTTCTCAGTAGTAGAATACTGAGCTAAATGCAATGGTCTGACTCAGTACCAGGCAGATTTCTGTGTTCCTGTGCTGCTGAACAAAGCAGAATTGGGGACACCAGCTAAAGTGTCCATTGAGTCTTTTATAATGTAACAATATAGAACTAGGATGAAATTCTCTCTGCTTCTTTTCCATCTCAGGGCCAATTTTATTATCTGTTACACAATCTGAATTGTGACACATGTGTGTTCACATACATTTTTGGCTCCATATGTAAGCAATGGATGTATCCTGGGGGCTGGATTCCTGCAGCATACTGGTATAGTGCTTGCCTCAAACTTTGTGCTGTGCATTCTGGGAACAGGCAGTACTTGATACTGTGTACCTGAAAATTTTATAACATGTCATGCAGCCCCAATTTAAAACGACAACCCTGTAAGGGCTTTTGAATGTCATCATCTTGCTTACAACATGCTACCAAGAGAAAATAATAGGGAAGTAGGTGAACACTCTTGGGGGCAGCTTTAGACATCATGCAGGTCAGAAGCATGAATGACTTGCACTCGTGACTGTCATTCAAAGCTGCAAGATGCACGTCTCCCTGTATTTTGCAACACTACTTTCCCCCTCCAGGGGGTGGAGACAAACAGGGACGGAAAGAAAAACATACACATCTCCAGGGTTTGGACAAGTCATGGAAATGTTGTGATACAAGCGAGTAAAAATGAGATACTTCTGCCTCATGCCACATTGAAATACACCCTAAGAAACAACAGAGGCTTACCAGGACAAAAACTGCTTTTAACAGTGTTTATCACTTCTCTCTAGTTGAGAAATGAGTGTGCCAATGTGGTGACTGGAATGCTGAAGACCCATATTCAAAACCCCACTCAGACATGAAGCTGTTAGTGAACTCTACAATGTTCTCTAACAGCAAAAGCCCACCATCAGGTTGAAAAACTTGTATGTATATTTAGTTGAGCCAAAAGAATGTCCTGCATCTGACTACTTATGCATGTCCTGTACAGATGGCAAAGTAGCACATGTGACACAAGCAACTGCAGCTATGCAACCAAAATAAAGTGACACCTGTCTTTTTTTACTTACTGCAGAAATACTTAAAGGCAAGACGATGTGACAGGAACACACACACAAAACCCCTCAAGATGTAGCTAACAATGGCAATCCTACTGGATAATTCAGCTAAGCTCACTTTCTTAAAAACACAAAATCCTTTTTCAAAACACATCAGCCAGAGCACAAGTCGGCTGATATGGGAGAAAGTGCTCTGAGATATCTAGGTTCAAACTGTTTGGGGCTTTAAAACGAAACACTAGCGCCCTAAATTTGGCTCAGAGGTGGACATGTAGCAAGTGATCCCCTTCTAAAACTTTGCAGATATGATTGGAATGATCTTCCCCAATTAAATTCCTAGCAGCTGTATTCTGAGCTGACTGTTGCTTCTAGGCAGTTTTCAAAGGCTGCCTCCAAAGGCATCCTGGCACCCTACTCTTCTAGAGGATTATGACTCTATCAATAACAGGTTGAATCCACACACACCCCGCCCTGAACCAAAAAACCCCACATACCCACAACACCTCTATCTTGTTGGGACTGAGCTGCAGCTTATTAACACTCAATTGCAAATTCTAGACAACAGCTCAGCACTTCCACTACCTCACCTGACTAGGAGAAACACAGCATACTGAAAGCACTCTATTCCAAATTCCCAGATGGCTTTCCCCAAAGGCTTCATATAGATATCAAACAGCATAGGAAACAAGATGGAATCCTGCAGGACAAAGCCAGCCATGCTAACTAGAAACTTCCCAAGGGCATTCAGGAATACATTGGATTGCGTAAGCCTCCAAAAGTGTGTCATGTTCCTGAGTCTCCATCCTGAATCTCCATGCTTGTATTTTTAAACACATTGCTCCTTTGAATGCCTAAGCTATCCATTAAGTGAATGGACTCTGCAGTACCATAGTTACATTTAGCTATGCTCACCATGGTGCTTCAAAGATTAGATATCGGTTAAATGGGTTTTTACACCACTCTTCGATAAAGGCTTTCCAATCAGAACACAATAATCAATAGTGGTTTTTGAACGGTACCTGTGCTTATTTTATATACATTTAAGCTGCAATGTATTTCTCAAATACTTTATTTCCCTCTGAACTTACTGTTTACATTTTTCTTTACACCTATGTGTGTGTATACCTTGCCAACAAAAGATCACACTCCAGTCATCTGATGAAGTGGACTCTAGTCCACAGTTGTGTTTAAGATTCCACAAAACACTGTATATTTAAACGGCTGCTTCTCTTGTGTATATGAGGATTTTTTCTCAGATTATTAGATAAGATATTGCAATATGCCATATCAATTCAATTTTTTGTTTTAAAAATATAAGGCTGTCACTGTCATTTTAAGACACCAGGCAGACAATAAGTCAGGTGCAGATGTATAATTAATACTTTTTCTATCTTCACTAAAACAGCACAAAAATGGAATGGGCTCCTCCACATGTTGTTGGACTTCTATAATACAGTTGAACCTCTGTTTACCTAACCCTCTGGTTACGTAAACTTCGGGATGCACGCGTGGCAAACCTGGAAGTATTTTACTGGGTTTCGCCACGCGTGCATGTGCAGAAGCAGTCCTCGGGTTGCAGAAACCTTGGGATCCGACCGGACCTCCGGAACGAATCCTATCCGCAACCAGAGGTACCACTGTACTTGTCCACTGGCTGTGCTCACTGAAGCTGACAGGAAGTGGAGTCCAATAGCATCTGGGAGGACCACACGTTCCCTATCCCTGGCTTAAACCTTCTCTGCAGGTCTTGCAGATACCACGCAATTTAAGGAGATGGATAGAAAATCAGTGATATCAGTGTTAACTCACCTCAATGTCCTGTAGGCTGAATTCCTTTTGATCTTTAAAGTTCGCTGCTCCAGCACTCAGTTCCATGAGCATTTTTGCTATTTCTGGTTTTATTGCTGCTGTGAGTCGACTTGCTGCTTCCATGACATGTTCCTGCACGTCTTTCAGTTGCATAGCTGCCTTAGAATAGTGTGAGTTCCGAAATACACTGCTGAAAAGATCTGTAAGGAACGCGCTTGCACGGCAAAATACATTGAGTGCATCCAGATATTTGGAGATTCCCTGCTGGATGTCTGCAATCGGAGTCGCATGGTTGCAGCCGCCAGCAGCAGCCGGAGAAATCAGAGGGGATGTTGTGGCTGGAGATGCTAAAGGTGCACTCAGAGTCTTGCCTAGTTCTGGCACTTGATACTGCTGGTGTTGCTGCACCTTTTGCTTGGACCCGCCAAGCAAAAAGCGCCGCTTGTAGTCCATTTTACTTTCTTGTGCACTGCAGCAATACATAAGGAAGTACTTGACCAAAGGTTCCTTGAATTAACAATCCCTCCTCTTGAATTGCTCCCTTAGAAATAGATCTATGTGTAGCAGTAGTAGAGTATGCACATAATTTTCATAGGAGGCATTTCAAAAACAAAAAAGATAGGTAATTTGTGTCAGCAGTGAGAAAGGCAGCAGGTTTACTGTCTTTGTATTATTCAGTGTTCAAATGCAGCACTGCTGCTATTACAAACTATAATTGTAAAAGCTAGCTATGATAGTTTTTTAAAAATACTTTATTTTCCACTTAGCATTCTATTGTGTGCACTCAAGATACAATTTCAAAGCAGGGGGCAAAACAAAAACAAAAAAACCAAAACAATCTGTTGCAGTTTTCCTGCCAACACATTTTTGACACCTGACGTTAACATACACTGAAGGGACTTAATTTTTTTCAAAGTAATATAATAGTTAGAAACTGCTTCAAATAGTATTAGGAGGGGATGAGCAAAATCACTGTTCAACAGTGATTGTTAACAGAGACGTCTTTCTTTGAAGAACCACTGAGCCTTCACATCAGCAGATCTAACAGCTTCTTGGTTTGACAGAGCCCGTCAGTCAAATCCGTTTGAGTTTCCCATCTTAATACTGAAAAAAAATATGGAAATTTGTTTCCTGGAGACTTTGCAAGTACACATTATTCAGAAAAACTGTTTTGTTTTTATTGCAAGTCTTTCCACCTTTCCTTCCGTGTGCTGAGGTAGTTTCCTTTTAACATTAATGAGTAGTGCTTTCAGGGAGCTTCTCTCGATTGTAGAGCCCAAAGGATGCAGAAATGTATTTAAGGCCTCTAGGTCATTCCTAAGCAGGGGGAAAAAGAGGAAAAGCTTATAGGTAAGTGAGCTGTTTTATTTAAGTGCTAAGTCCCAACTCTTTGGGAATAATTCTTTGGAAGTAAACTATTATGAACACATCTGAACATGTTTATTTTCTCTGTGCTTTCATGCAATCCCTTTCACTTACAAACCAATCCATAGCTTACCTATTAAACCATTCATCTACTTGTAATATATTTAGTATATTTAAATGGGATGCTATAATAATGGATGTTAAAACAAAATACTGTACAGTTGTCTATTGTACTGTTAAGTACACAATCACTGCATAGTTTCAGTCCTACTTGGATGGTCGCTCCCAGAGGGTAATACTTGGGGAGTGCTTTTCAACTCTGTGGAGCCTTCAGTGTGGAGTTTCTCAGGGCTCAATTTTATCCCCAATGCTATTTAACATTTACATGAAAATGCTGAGTGAGGTCATCCAGACCCCAGTGGGTTGTCAGCAATATGTTGATGACACACAAGTCTATTACTCCTTACATCTGCGGGTAAAGCAGTGGATGTGCTGAACTGATGTCTTGCCTTGGTAAGGGACTGGATGAGAGCCAACAATTGAAGCTCAACCCAGATAAGATTGAAGTACTCTTGGTGGGTGGTTCCTCAGACCAGATGGCAGGGAGGTTGCCTGCTCTAGATGGGGTTACATTCCCTCTGAAGGAGCAGGTATATAGCTTGGGGGTACTCCTGGATCCTCTGCTGTCACTTGAGGAACAGGTGGCCTCAGTGGTTCAGAGAGCCTTCCATCAGCTTTGGCGGTGGCCCAGCTGCATTCCTATCTGGACCTGGATAGCCTAACTTCTGTTATCTATGCTCTGGTAACTTCTAGGTTGGATTACTGCAACACATTATAAGTAGGGCTGCCTCTGAAGATGGTTCAAAAGCTTCAGCTAGTGCACAATGCAGCAGCCAGGTTGCTCACAGTGACAAGACAGTCTGAGCATATTGCACCGACTGCATTGGCTGCCAATTAGTTTCTGGGCCCGATTGAAAGTGCTGGTTTTGACCTATAAATCCTTAAATGGTTCAGGACCGCAATACCTTAAGTACCGTCTCTCCCCATAGAAACCCGTCCCAGACATGGCGTTCATCATTGGAGGCCCTTCTTTGTGTGCCTCCTCCATTTGAGGTCTGGAGGGGGGGCAACACGAGAACAGGCCTTTTTTGCAGTGGCTTCCCTTTGTGGAATGTTCTCCCCAGGGAGGTTCGCCTGGCACCTTCATTATATATTTTTAGGTGCCCAGTAAAAACAACCTTCTTCAACAAGGCCTTTGGCTTATTAATATTCTACAGCATTTAAAATGTGTCTATGGGAGGGAGGTATTGTGTTGCTGTTTTGTTTTATTTATTTTCATGTTTTTATCCTGTATTTTATTCTGTGAACCACCCTGGGATCTTATAAAAAAGGGTGGTATATTAATCAAACAAACTAACTAACTAAATGAGTAGAATTAGATTAAGGATACAAGGAAGGGTGGAGGTGCTGGTGCATGCCAATATTTGGCCACTCTGTGATCCAGCAGAATGCTTTATTTATTTACTGAATTTATATCTTGCCCTTCCTCCCAAAGGAGCCCAAATTGACAAACAGATCCACAATTTAAAAAACAACAAAGCAAATACTGGTGTTTTTCTGTTGTTTTTTAAAATTACTCCTGCAGTTCAATTAAAGAAAGAGGAGGTGAAAGAAGGCTAAATTACTTCAAATACTGCAAAATATGTATTTCTCCCTCCTTCAGCGGGGGTTTTGGTTTTAAAGAAGGGAACTCCAATAATGAATTTTATAGACAGCTAAATGTTTGTGATAAAAAGCTGCTTCTTTTGCTGGCTTGCCATGTTCACAACAAATAGCCAAAGGCTGCTCTTTTATGAAGATTTTTCAACAGCACTACTGACATTAGTCTTTCGAAACCACTTTAACGGAAAGGTATGAACTCCTCCCTTTGCCATCTATAATATACTCCACCCCAGCTTGAATTTAATTTAATGAATTTATACTCAGCTTTTTGAGAAAATCCTCAATAAAGTGGCTTACAATATTTCAAAATACAAATCCATTTCATGCAACCTTTTAACACAGTCAGTACAGTGGATGCTTGGGTTGCGAACGTGATCCATGCAGGATGCACGTTCATAACCTGCAGCGGTGCGTCTGCGCGTGTTGCGATTTGGTGCTTCTGCGCATGTGCGACCGCCAAAACCCAGAAGTAACCTGTTCTGGTACTTACGGGTTTCGGCGGGTCCGTAACCTGAAAAAACGCAACCTGAAGTGTCTGTAACCCAAGGTATGACTGTAATAAATATTAAAATTATCAAAATCAGGATAAAATAAATTAGGCATACCCACCCTAATCAAAAGCTTTTGAAAAAATATAGGCTTTTAAAGCCTTCTTAAATACTGAGAGAAATGGTGCCTTCAGGCTCTTTGTATTTGTTCTCCATAACTTCAGAACCACCATCAGAAGGTCCAATTATCAACCCTCATCAGTCTAATTGCCTTTACTGGCAGGCACTAAGGCAAGGAAGCCCTTCTAGATCTTAAGGTACGGGTCAAACAATACAAGATGATGATGTCTCTCTGCAATACACACAGTGTTCTGGAAACAAATTATTTAAGTAGTGTGCTTCCCAAAGTAATCACTATAAGAGAAGCCCTATTGCAAACTGACAACATTTTGGGATGGCATCGCTTCATAACATCTTTCAACAAATAGCATGTTACTAAGCATCTCATTACATCACATCATCACAGCTGATCAGTCTAGGGGTTTCTAATATTGTTAATGCATTATCTTAAAAATGAACCAGTTATTTTTATTTCTTCATTTTCATGCAATTCTTCAGCCCACATATATTTCTGTTTCACATTTACAATTGATAGCCTTTTATACCAAGCCAACTTCCTCTGATTGTGTTGATGAAAATGGGTTTTTCTAACACTTAGCTACTGTAATAAAATATATGTAACTTGGAATAATTTAGAAAAATCAAACAAAAACACAAATCACAACAATCTATAATGCATCACACAACTTTTGTAGTATTTTCTGCACGTACTTGCAAGGTTAGGAATGAAATAGCAGTAAGTAAATAAATAAAGTATGAATACGAGCATAGCAGTGCTTAATAGGTCTTATCTGCAACGACCACAAACAAAATGCTTAGAAACAACCATACAAAACAAATAGCCAAAAAGATGGGACAGGACTTATATGTATGTGGCTGTAATAGATAAACTTCATGACAAATATTAAAAGCTGCCAACATCAATCACATCATTACAAGTCAAAAAGGAAGGCATCGACATGAAGGTTTCCCAAATGTGATGAAGAATGCTCATCTATTTGTAAATCATCCTGGGATTTTGTTCAGACAGGATAGCAATCTCTACACAAGATCGCAATTGATCTTCCCCTCTAAATTATATAGCAGATTTGCCAGAGTATTCATTTCAGCTACCTTCAAATCCCTCAATTGTTCTTACATATAAAGTGAACCTTTAGATTTTGCTGTTCAGCAATAATTTTTTTTGCTGCTAATAATTATAAATAAGTGCTTTATTGTCAGGGAACTGCCATCGGAACTAGAGGAGGAGGCGAGGCTCCACAGCGATGCTGGAGAGGGGCCAAGCAGGGAGAGAGGCAGGTCTCCGGCGGGGGAAGAAAATCAGCGCAACACCAGGGATAGAGGGGGGTCGATGGGGGAAGCAGAGGGGAGGCTCCAGGACTCTTCGCAGGAGACCAGCGAGGAAAGCACAGGTCCTCCCACCCTGCGCAGAAGACTTCCGCGCAGGGAGAGTAGGCGGCGACTTGGCGTCAAAGAACTTCTTTGCTGGAAGAGGTTCAAGAAACGCCCACTGACGGATTCTGCCAGCGACTGAACAGCCATGGAGTGGATGGCTGTCCAGACAGAAACGGTATAACCAGGCAACCAAGCCCAGAGCGGCGGTAACTTACGCACGAGCAACCCCTAAAGCCATTACATTTATGCTTCACCAAGATGGTTCATGTAGACTTCTACTAAGAACCATTTCCAGGTTTTACTAAATTTAGGCATGCCCTATCCACCATCCCTATTCCGTTTCTGAAGATTATTATCCACCCAGACTGGCTGGGGCAACCCAGTCAGATTGTTGTTGTTACTGCTGCTACTGCAGCAGCAACAGCAGCAACAACAACAGACTGCTCTTTCCTTATTATGTACAAGACTCCTCAATATGGAAGATTATGCCTGAGGATACGGACTCTAAACATCTCAGGTCCAAGCCATAATTCAATTCCACAACATGTCTGCTTGGTGAAAACTGGGTTTCTGTATAAGAAGTTCCAGTTTAAGAAATACACATTACGCACAACCTTAACTATTTCTTCTCTGCTAGGACAACAAAGGGTTCTCAAACACTACGACAAAGCAAAATCAACACTTGCTTATCCTCAGCCCAGAAGACAGCAGACACGGATGCCTAGGGTAGGCTTTAAAATTGCCAAAGAAAAGTCTTCTGTGAAGCTAAGAGCCTAAAAAGTCAAGGTTGCTGGGCCACAGCACTGTGTTCTATAACAAGGAGTCAACACAAGGCAAATAAAACCACTGCTTTAGATTTAAATCACAAATATGTAAAACCAAACTTCTAATTTTCTAATTCATAGTTTTACTGATAAACTATGCATGGTAATTGGGTGCTGTAACAACAAAAACATATACAATTTCAATCTGACTTGAAGTTTTATAACTGAAAGAATATTTGTGGGCAGGAGAAACTGCTTTGATTTAAGTGCCATGGACAGATCACTATATGCTTAGGTTGGGACTCGCAAAGTCGGAAACCTCTGCAGAAAACTCTCAAACCTCTGCAGAAGAAGGGGAACAATCAACATATTTCATCCCCAGAAGCTTATGGATCCTGGTGTATTCCAGATGTCTTATAGAGGATTTTCCATTGACATGTCCAGCAGTCCAGAACAGTAAAAAACAACAACAAAACATACAGAAGAATATGCTCTACCAATTTCAAGTCCTTCATAAGATTACAGATGATGAAGAATGCAAGGGAATATTGGCTGCACCTATTCTAAGAATCCAAGCTGCACCATTTTTTTTAGAATCGGGAAAGGAGGGGGAAAAAAAGAGGTGGAAAAGCACAATTTCCAAACCCACCCAGCCAAGTGTACTATGGTAAAAGCTATTTTCTCTGTGTGTGAACCATTAGGAGCTGCTGAGACCTCTCCTGGGCACTGATATCACCTGAACATGCCTAGGGAAGATGGGTGTAGGAGATGCTCTCAGGAGGAACATCTTCCCACACATGTGTTATGAAAAGCCACCTGCCAGTGCAGTTTGAACCCCCTCCTTGATCAAGCTATACAAAGACATCCCTGCCTTGGGTCTGCAGACATAACAGAAAACAGCATGCAGAATGAATGCTCTGCAAACAAGACAAAGAGCCATTTTCTTTTCCTGTACATTCGCCAAAATAAATGGGAGCTGTACAAGCGTTGTGTTATGCACTCATAAAGTTCCTATGAGGCATTGGCTTGGGCTGGATCCCAACTTGTTTGAGCAGAAGCCCCCACCTCCAATGTTCTGTGCTGCTAGCACAGGGTGGTCCAATGTGTGGCCCTCAAGGCTTTTCTTGTGGCCCTCAGCAACATTTGATACACCTCCACTCCAAAGCAGGGTTGAGTACTCTGACAGGGTCCTAGGGTCTTCCATCCTCCTTACCAAAGCATAGTTAGTGCTTTCCCAGCTTTGGGAAGGAGGTCGGAGGGATCTAGGATCCTGCAAGAGCCTCATGCCTCCTTCCCCAAACTCAGCACCTCACTTAACTGGCTTGGGAAGCCAGTGGGAAGACATGGGGGGGGGGCAAATTTTGGCCTCATTCCCTGCCCCCACACGACAAAGCAGTGTGTCAAAGTACTCTTGCAGCCCACTTGGTATGAAAAGTTGGACTGCCCTGTGCTAGCACAAAGGCTGAGGCAGTTAGGAAAGATGTAATTGCCCATTTAAGAGTTATTCTAGCCTGATATTCTGATCCATTTAGGTCTGGGTAAGAAGCAGAGGATGAAATTACCATATTTTTCGTCCCATAGGACGCTCCGTCCCATAGGACGTACCTAGTTTTTTTGGGGGGGGGAATTAAGGAATTTCCCCCCCTTTATTTCCCCCCCAAAACCAGGTCGGGGAACAGCAGGATGGCGGCGCTGCGCCTCCCCGCTGTCCCCCGAGCTTGTGGGGCTAGACGATGTCTGCCCGAAGCGCGGCGCGCTCTGCTTCAGCGCGCCCCGCGCTCTGTGCAGCAGGCTGTGGATATCTGCCCGGTGCGAGGGGCGCTCTGCTTCAGGGCGCGTTGCGCGCTGGGCGACAGGCTGCTATCTGCAGCGTGGGAAGCCCTGCGGGAACTCCCGCAGGTCTCCCCACGCTGCGGATGTCTGCCCAGCAGGAGGGGCACTCTGCTTCAGGGCGCGCCGGGTGGCAGGCTGCTATCCGCAGCGTGGGGAGCCCTGCGGGAACTCCCGCAGGTCTCCCCACGCTGCAGATGTCTGCCAGGCGGGAGGGGCGCTCTGCTTCAGGGCATCCCGCGCGCCCGGCAGCAGGCTGCTATCTGCAGCGTGGGGAGCCCTGCGGGAACTCCCGCAGGGCTCCCCACGCTGCGGATGTCTGCCCGGCGCACGGGGTGCTCTGCTTCAGGGCGCTTCGCGTGCCGGGTGGCAGGCTGCTATCCGCAGCGTGGGGAGCCCTGCGGGAACTCCCATGGGCTCCCCACACTGCGGATAGCAGCCTGAAGCCTGGAGAGCAAGAGGGGTTGGTGCGCACCGACCCCTCTCACTCTCCAAGCTTCAGCAAAAGCCTGTATTCGCCCCATAGGACGCACACAGATTTCCCCTTCATTTTTGGAGGGGGAAAAGTGCATCCTATAGGGCGAAAAATACGGTACGTATTTGCATATATTTTTCTTTATTGCAAGTCGCTTGGAGACAGTTGGGTGACAAGTGACTAATAAGTTTAATAAACTAATTAATATAAAAATCAGTAGTTCCATGCAGGCTACCAAGTAAAAAAGCAAGTCATTGCTGGCATAAACCATTGCCAAAAGTCCAGTCCTTCAACCGCTTTGTCTTGATTTTCCAAGCAGCCACATCCCATTCCTATCTCCAAACAGACCACAACAGAAGATCCTACTCTGCTGCTGCTGTAATATACTGCCCAGAAAAAAATGCTTTTAATTCTGTCTGAGGACTCATGACTTCAGCAGCCTCAATGCCTGGGCCTTATGAAAAACCCCAGAACTATCAGTATCAAGATCATTAGATGCAGCAACAACTATAGTCAATATCCCGCACACAAGCTTTCTGATACCCACTTCGTTAAGGGTACTAAAATACTCTTTTATGAATAATTAATGCTTGAATTAGCTCCCTCCCTGTACCCTCCCCAGCCATTGACTTTTGTATTGTGTCTGTTAGACTATAAACCCACTAGGACTTAAAAAAACAACAACTTTGTAGAGCATCTATAAAAATTTTGAACACATTCAAAACTCCAAATTTCTCCCTTTAGCAGAAGGCTCTCACAATACCCCATGTAGTGCTAACATCCTATCCTCATGTTATGGACAGCAAGAGCTTTGCTTTCAGGGTGGAGAAATATTCGTGCTCTCTTGTTAACAAGCTGCACAGCACCCCTGGAGAAACAAAATACTCACTTTTGCTGCAGGAAAAGAGTAGCTTTATTGTTTGGAACTCTGAAAAATGCATAGGATGTATGAGCACTCTGGTAATTGAAAAGTGCAATGCAATGACACTCAGCCTCTATACAGAGATTTTTTTAAAATCCGAACATAAAGATTCAAATAAAAATGGATGTCGACTCTCCACCATTAAGTTTCTTCTGAGTTCTTTCAACCATATTTTGTATATAAAACCATATACTGGGGACACAATGTTCATTTTTTCTGGAACTTCACAAAAATTTGAATGAGGAAAGGCTAGTTATAGAGACAAGCTTCCTTGTCTGACGCCATGAATATATGTGCAAAAAATTGACAAATTTCATTTGCAAAAAATGAAATTTTTGAGCAGCTTAGGTGAGGTGACCACATTAGCTTACTAGGACTTGCATTCCACTCATTTAGAAGGCTGAGTAACATTCTGAACAGAGCACAAGGCTCTCTCAAAGCACTCCATTATACTCTCAGTTGTGGGGAATGCCAGTCATAACTCATTTGGAGAAAATTTCAAGAGCCTGGCAACACAAGTTGAAGTTGGAAAATGTCTTGGAAGGCCTTGGTTTTTCATACTATTCTGACCTGTTTCTCCACATAATAAAAGAATCCACACACTCAAAACACACATCGGAAGAAAGCTTCCCGTAAGAATCAGCGTGGCTTAAAAAAAGGGAACATGAGAAAAGCTTCATGCAAGGTCTAAAAATCACCAGTTTACTCTATAGCCAAAGAGTGACTTAGCTGATGTACAAAAAATTCTTTAAGATTTCAGTAATATTCCAAATCTAGAAGAGAGCAGGCTTTTCTGCCAGTTTGAACAGTGTGGCATTATGAATGAGATTTAAAGGCAGGGAGAAAGAGTGGGAAGGCAAAATAATGCTACTTGTGTCTGCGTCCCTCAACAGATTGCAATCATAGTTGAATCAAACTTCAAGTAGTCAGCAGCCAGGACTCAAGAACATTCTGAACTCATATCAAGAACACACATTCATCAAGCGCCACTTGACAGCCATCAGGCTTCCCCATTTATAGTCCCTGGTCCTAATCCCCCTAATCATACACCTTAACTGGTTTCTTCTGTGTGAACTGGAAACACAAGCAGAGGGCTTATGCACTGAAGCTGCTCATAAGTAATCATGTTATATTAACTGTTTGACGTGTACTAGTGCAGAGCAGGAACTAAATATTGAACAAAGACTCCCTGCACACTCTTAACTAGCATGTGAGGGAAAAAGGCAAGGGAACTAAATACTTCTGCCTTACATGTTAGTTTTGTATGTGTACTAGCTTTGAGGGGGCTTGTTTCATGGAATTATAGAGTTGGAAGGGACCATGAGGGTCATCTAGTCAACTCTCTGCAAAGCAGGATTGTTTTTGCCCAGCATGGGCCTTGAACCCACAACTCTATGAGTCTCATTTTTGTGCATGTAAATGTTTTTTTTTAATGTGGGGGAGCATTCAGTCCTGACCCTACAATCTGATGTTGTATATAGTCCAGAAACTGATACATCACAAGACATTGCTGATCATGTGCTTTGCCACTCAAAGCAAAGCAGCTGAAGTGCATAAGAATGGAGGGGGGGGCAGCTCTGCCAAAAACTCTTCACTAGGCAGGGCATGGGAAAGAGATACCTGCCCATGTTTCAACAGTTGTATGCAAAATAAGGAGAAAACTCTGCCCAAGTCAAACTCAGAGAGGAAAAAAAGGGTGTAGCATCCTTTGCCTGCATCTCTGACTGTGCAGCAAGTGTTAGTGTGCAGAGACAATGTTGTCAACCCTTCAGCTGTTGTCCAATTCAAAAATACAGCTCCTTTCTAAAATTAGTTGCCAACCAAGTAAGACACTGAGCTTTGGGGTTTCAATTACACTGATGCACTTTAAACAAGGCATCTATTCTGCATTTCCCCGCTCTTCCAAATTCTGCACCAAAACAATCCAAATTCTCCAATCATATTCAAATTAGTGTGCTCACATGATACAGACATTTATAATTTTTCCAACAACAAAAAAATAATAATGGTACAGGCTAAGAGAATGGTTAACGAAAAGGGTTTGATTAGGAAGGATAAGAGGGTCTCAAATTAGCAGCCATTACTGGACAAAGGAATGAAGTCCCATCCACTTTATGGCTATGAAACTCAGTTCATTCTGGCTTCTGGTTTTTCTTTTGCATCAGACTCTGCCAGGCCTCCTTAAGCCTGTCTGCAACCATAAAGGCTAGTCACCTGCTTTGTAAGTAGCAGATACCAAGATTTCACACTTGCTCAGCACTTCAAATTGTGGAAACCACAAGACATCATAACTAGTGACTTGAGTGAAAGGAAACAAGGAAAATTAGGAGCCATTGCTTGGATTCTATACTTTGTACAGGCAGTGAACATTTTGTGCACATCCAATTGACACGCGACCACCAACATGTGTGGTGCTTTTGACCCTGGAAGGTGGCAGAACAGGCAGGGGCAGAACGGGCTTAAGCACAACCTGACACACAACCTGACACACATAATGGCCCTGCATATGTTGCTGAACTATAACTTCCATTGTCCATGGCCACTGATCATGCTTGCTAGGGTTGATGTTGTAGTTCAGCAACATCTGGAAAACCAATGGTTCCCCAGCCCTGCTATTCCTGTGACTCAAGGGCAAACTTGATGATATGGAACAGCAAAATGTCTAACCCCCAAGTTGCCTTGTTTCCAAAATGATCAAAGATGCTCTCTGACTAACTTTTGTGCAAGCAACTCTGCACAGGTTGTGAAACCCAAAACTGCTCAAGCAGTTAAACCATAACTAGTCAAGTTAGATATTTTTTTTTTTTGCAAATCTGATTTGTTGCCTTCCCCAAATAAATATACATATGCTTTCACATTTTATTTCATTGGTTCAAAAAATTGTCCAGAATCTCTCACTAAAATTGTTTGCTAGACAGAATGTCTAAGCTTTTTAAACTGATTGTGGAGGAGAAAAGCTATTGGCAGGGTACTACTACTACTACTACTACTAACCTGCTGCCACAAGAGGCACTGGTGGCCATCCAACTTGGAAGGCTTTAAAAGAAGATTAGACAAATTCATAGAGGACAAGGCTATCAGCAGCTACTAGTAGGTTTCCCCACAGGAATCTGTTTGTTGCTCTGAGAATAGGATGCTGGGCTAGATGGGCCATTGGTCTGATCCAGAAGCTCTTCTTTTGATTAAGACACTTGCTAAAATGCACTAGGGAATTCAAATGTATCAAATTCTCGTTTGACACTGGCTTGAAAGCATAATGACAAAGGATGTGGGAGATCCATTAATGGTTCTCCTATTGTGCTCCCACTCTGCAAGAATCAGAGCCCTTTCCTGGCCTGCTTTATATTGGAGCACCAGCATCAGGGGGTGTTCCTCCACCCCCATGTGTTTTCCCTTATCCCCCACCAGAGTATCTGTTTGCTCTACAGGAAGGGAAATATAGGTGACAGCTACTGTATTTCTCCTCCCTATGATCAAACAAGAGTTTCAGAGTCGTTAGAATTAAATGCCCCCTTTCTCCAGTATCACTGCTCTAATCAAAATCAGAGAAAATTTGGCCCCTAGGACTCAACCTTTCTTGGTTAATCTTTTAGACATATCCCTAGAACACAATGTACTTTTTAAAGTACCTGTTGGTATTAAAATTCTGTATTTCAATTTGGCTTTGATATGTTATTGCACAACAGGCTTATTATTTTTTATCCTCTTTAAACTACAATATGCACATTGTTCCACAGTTCTACAGCTACGGTTGGAGTCTCAGCCTTGTTTACATGCTCCATTATCCTCAAATAGCCACCCCTTAATTTTTTATTGGGTTGGTCAATCAAATGCTGGAGACAGACCCTAGTTTTTTGAGAAAGCTGAAAGAAATTCCAAAGAGGGATCACTGCATCTATGTCCCGCTTTCACCTTGGGTTAACAGACACTGTGCTTTTCACTTGTTTCCAAAACTTGCCTAATAACGTCTGACTAGAGGCAGTGGTGGGATAAAATAAATGTGTACACACATCATGGGAATCAATGGCCACATGTGCACAAGCCCTGGCTTAATAAACCATAGTGCGCACAAGATGCATGTTAGTGCACACAGACTGATCACTCTCACATTGCTCCACCCCTAGGCATGAATGAGTTAACAAACCATTAAACAAATGAGTTAACAAACCATCATGTTGCATTTGAACCCTGGATTGTGGTTCACTCTGCCCCAACAAACCAGGAGTGGTAAACCAACAGCAAATCATATGTTAAGGTTGGCTAGTGATCCGTAATCTCAGTTCAGATCCAACATTGAGCTATATCAATTCTGGTTTGTTTAGCCATTCACACAGGGGAGGAGTGAAACAGCATTCAGGATGTGTGCATCAGCAGAGTTCATGCCTTATTGTTACATGCAAATGCGGCTAGAGTTCTCTCTCAAGCCACTTTCAGCTCTTTAAAGACTATTATGTCTCATGTCAAAAGACACGAGCTGAAAGAGAACACATGGGAAAACCAGAGACTCTGGACTCAACCTCTCCTATCTCTCCATGGGATTAACAGAAATGGGTTTACCTCTGTTATAGAGAGAACAGTGAAGTATATCCTCCAACATGCAGTGACCTCTGAAAGACAAGCAACGGTAAGGGTTTAGCTGAAATACACTAGATACCCACCCCGGTCTATGCTGCAGGTTTCAAAGTGGAATCTGAAAATGAAACCACTAAGAAGCTGTTTTCTACCTATGCATTCTTCTGGCACTAACTTGGTGAGAGGATGTCACTTCAATAGCCTACTTGTGGCACACAATGTTCTTTTACTTACTGAGGACAGGGGTCAGAGTCACACTAACCCCAAGCCTTCCTTGGCAAGACCAAAAGTATCCAGAGCAACAAGAAAACTCCAAGACAAGGTACTCCTTGACTAGAGTATACAGGGAGAAAATATGAGGACAGGAAAAGGAAAATGTTTCCTTTGATGAGTGGGTATCTTTAAATCTACAGACTGCCCTATCCCAAGAACTTATTACAGTAACATCACTTCAACTGTCTAAGCTTTAATGAGTTCATGAATTGATCACTGGGATTCCTTTCTGGCAGAAAGCCCAGAACAAAAAAGCCCTACAATAAAATGCATCACAGGACTATGCCATGTTCCACCTTCTTTTTTAACCCAAAGGACTTTGCATTGCTTTCTGAAATGAACTTGCATCTGTGCTCATGTGTGCTGGTTTATCTGCTATTCCTAATGCCTCACATTTGTTGGGTGCCTGGTAATAGACTTTGCACTATACATTTTATTATCTATTTAGCTTCTTGAACAAGTCTATTAAGTAAATCCAATCAAGTGAGTTATTCTTGCTCAACATTTGTGTACTACACAATTACATGTGTTCACCTCCCCTCACTTTACTTGCTTCTTTTCAGTTTGCCAAGATACCTCTGCAGCACGTGCAAGCACAGGTACTTTTATCTTGTACTTCCTCCTATGCTATTTGCCCAGTATGGTTTCCAATCAGTATTGATTTCCAATCAATATTCCTTAACTGGGAATCATTTAAAGGTACTCTACTTGATCACTCATATACTTTTGGATGATTATCAGTTAAGTTTGCATATAAAATAAATATTTATGAAGTAAAAAAAAACATTGTTTTGAAGTCAGAATTAGTGAACATAGTTATTAATCAACAGTCAAAGGTTATGGTACATTCTGCCTCTTCTATTTCACTTTGATTAATTTGTTTAAAAATAAATGCAAGTTTGTATTTTAAAACATATATAGGGAAAAATAAAGCCAAAACCACACTTTGTTTAGAGAATATATGTGTACATTGTAGAAGGTTCTTAGAACAAACATTCACTAAGAGGAGGGAGAAAAGGGGAGTGCCTCTTAAGAGTATACAGTCGTACCTCGGAAGTCAAACAGAATCTGTTCCGAAGTCCGTTTGACTTCCAAAACATTGGGAAACCAACGCATGGCTTCCGATTGGCTGCAGCAAGCTCCTGCAGCCAATTGGATGCCACCTAAGCCATGTTGGATGTTCGGGTTCCAAAGAACGTTCGCAAACTCACTTCCATGTTTGCGGCATTCGCGAGTCAAAATGTTCGAGTCGCAAGGCATTCGTCAACCAAGGTACGGCTGTACTTACAACCTATATGTTTACAAGTGCCGGTATGGGGAGGTGGGGAGAGAGAAGAGGTTTGCAGTCTAATTAACTGGGTATACCTTTTTAATCTGTCTTAACTGATTAGATCAATCAAATAAACATCAGAGCACTAATACAGAATGATTTATTTTTCTTTCTTTAATTAGATTATTTTCAAATTCATGCGGTTCTTGTCCTATTGCTTGAGCATCAAACATATAAGAGTTGAGGAACTGCCAAAGAGCAGGGCACACCAAGGCAATACCTGCAGACAAGGTTTATTTAACGGAACACATTTATTTCTAATATTCAGCACAAAGAAACAGAAGAAGCATTGAAGAGGATAAATTAAGATTTTCATTTATTTATTTATTTATTTATTTATTTATTTATTTATTTATTTATTTATTTATAAATAAATAAATAAAAAGAAAACCAGGAAATACAGCACCATCAACAAGTATAGTGCTATAGTGAAAAATGAAATACAACCCTACAATATAACTGCATCTGTTCCAGCTCAGAGATGAGCAACTTAAGGATTTATTTCAGGTATTTTAGTCTACAACACTTCACCAAATGACATTAAACACAGACTAGTATCCAGGAATAACCAAAGGAGAGACAGAACATGACTAGACACCTACAGCACCCAGCTAAAAATCTTTCCAACACGTCAATGAGCTACACCATATCCTGGACAATGACACTTTCCATTCATAGGCCTTGAGTGTTAGGCCTGTCCATCCCCTAACCTTGGGTGGGTGTTGTCTGCCTGCTGTGTGTGTATACACAAGAAAGTATGGGATGGGCACACCCACTACTGGCATGCAGTCCTCTAAGGGTTTTGCCAATACTGAATGTGATACTCAGGCTGCAAAATGTTAACCACTCCTACAACGAAGTAGGGGTTATGGGGTGCTAGGGGAGGGGTAGAAGCTTTGGTGGGGGGCACGTCATGCTTCTTCTGGGGTAGTTTGTCCACCTTTGGTCCCTACCCTGCACTCAGCTCTTAGCTGTGGCTCCTAGAAGCTGTCAGCATGTGACAATGGTCATACCCCAGAAACGACTTCAGCTGGCCAGCTAAACCAGGTGAGGGTAGCTGATGGTCTAAAACCCTCAGTGAGTTAGGGACTTCCCCTGCATACGAAGACAGGCTACAGCAGATTGAGCGAATAAGATCAATAGTGGGTCCAACTGTCAAGAAGGTAGTTCCTTGCATGTGCTGAAGAGGGAAGTGAAAACTCTGGCCCTAAGCCTCCACTGCCTTGCAGGATATTTTTGAGAGAAGGGCTACACAAATCCAGAGTTTATTTGGCCTTACGATGATTGGATGGTGCCTTGTATGCTTACTTTCGGCAACTCCTACAGCCAAGCTAGTGCCAAATGTATTGCTCTGCTTTTCTTTGGACCACATCAGTGAGGCTAAGAGAGGGTTTTGTCATCTCTGCAGCCCAAGACCTCAATACACACTGCCAGGCTCGCTACCTGGGGAAGTCACTTCAAAGCTGCTAACAAAGCAGTTTGGCTTCACTCCATATTGTCCTCCTATCCTCTTAAATGTTTCCTATAATAAAGGAATTGTACCACTACCAATATAACATTAAGGAAATTCTGATTGTTCATTCCAAGATGATAGCACAGGATGATCAGCATTGGACCCTGAGCCTGAAGAGGAATTATCACTTCTAGAATTATTGCCATCATCTGTAGACCATGGAATATGCGCATAATAAACAAAGGAAACCAAAAAAAAGCTGGTATTGTGTCATCATGGACTGATGCAGACTGGTGCAACCAGAGGTGATATCTTTAACAACACAGAAAAGAGAGACAAGGGCAATTAAAAGTCTACTGAATGTGATTGCAGAGGCAGAGAATCCATGTTGACTATAAAATTGCCTTGGTGGAAAACCAGCAGATAGCACCAGCAAACAGCAAGATTCCCTTGGGAGGTTGTGGACTCTCCTTCACTGGAGGTTTGTAAGCAGAGGTTGGGTGGTCATCTGTCAGGGATGCTTCAGTTGAGATTTCTGCATTGCAGGGCGTTGGACTAGATGACCTTCCAACTCTATAATTCTATGATTCTTCTCCAAGAGTGATAGAGCAGTTGACACTGGTGGAAGAGTGGTGAGCAGTGTCAAAACTAGATCAACCAAAGCTGACTTTGGTGGCAAGATTAAAGGTGGACAAGACAATACCAAGTATCTGATAACAAAGCTAAAAAGCATGATGCAACTACAGGAATGGAATTGTTTTCTTACTCTAAGGGAAATTTTACTGCTGAGGCAGTAGACTATGGTAGCTACTCCTGGATCAGAACCTAGAGGATTCAAGGAAGGAGATGTCTTCTAGTCATGAAGTAGACTGCTATGTTATGAACTTTGAGACAGAGAAAATCCTCTGTGTTACAACACGAAACAATCTGATCAACAAAAGGCCACTAGGTTCACGAGTGAGTAGAGCATTTCCTCACAATCAGATGTCAATGAACGACATTCAACTTTACACCCCCTTCCCCATAGACAGAGTGCCATGCATGATATACAGGATTTTCGAATGGACAGACGTCCCCGTCAAAGGAAGAAATATTAATAGTAAACAATTACATGGCTTTTGTTTATGAATTAAGAAACAATTGATAATGTTTCATAAATATTGCCAATACATTATTAGCCCATGTGTTGCCTTATGTTATGAACTTTGACAGACCCATCAACATGGAAAATTTCTATAGATGTAAAGATTGCCCTCCATAACCTTGAGTGAAGTGTATTCTTCCAAAGCAGGTATAGTCAATGAAGAAGGCATTTGAAACCATTATGAGAAGAAAAATGGGATTTTCTACACCTTTACTTTGAGGATCAGATAATGTGTTCCTCGGAGGCTCTACCAATATTGGGGGGAAGCAAAGATGTGGGGAATTTCTAGTGCTGCATAGTATCAATTCAGTAGTGGAGCTACTGGAGTTATCAAAAGTAGTAGTCGACCAATATGGGTCAGAATAGAAACTTATGTTGCTGGTGGAACAGGAGTCTTGACAATCATGTTGCATTTTGACTCAGATACTGTTAACTTGTATTGTCAGTGGTGTAAAGTGGTCTCATTTTCCATTCAATCTGGTGTACACTATTATTGATGTCTGGACTCCTTAAAGTCCAATATCTTCTAAGAAGTGTTGCATCCAGACAGCTTCAAGTCCCTCCAGGAGAAGATGTCAATGATTCTCTCCAGGTTTGGCAAAACAAATATAGTAATGTGAGCTTTCCAGCAATGCCTGTGAAGTTCTACTAGTGTCTGGGCTGACCTGAGATGACTTCAAAGCAAGAAGCTTGAAACCATATGTCTCTATTGTGCCATTATTGCTTAGTAAAGCACAAAATATGCTGACAGGATTAAACTTTTTGATCTTCCAAGCAAAACAAGGCTGTTTAAGCCCACGGCACTGGCACCTTTAAAAACAACAGCCTATGAGCCATATGCAGATGACAAAAATTGAGGGGGGAAGTTTTTGGCAAGACAGACCTGCCAGTAACAATACCCAATAGTATCTCTTAGAGTGCTGAATGGCACTATTTAGTGGGAAGAAATCCCAATGAAAATCCTTGTCATTATATATTTTACATGGCTATTTGTACATATTTAATTTTTTTATATATGGATGTTTTATGATGGCCTATACAGTGGTACCTCCGATTGTGGACGGGATCCGTTCTGGAGCTCCGGTCAGATCCCGAGGTTTCCGCAACCAGAGGGACCGCTTTTGTGCATGCGTGCGCAATGACAGACCACTTCTGTGCATGCGCTGAAGCGGTAGAGCGCTTCTGCGCATGCAGCAAAACACTTCCAGGTTTGCCGCTTTCGGAACCAGAAGTAGCCGAGGCGCTACTGTACTTGTAATACCTAATAAAGGTTTGGCGAAGTAAAAAAAAAAGAAGAGTAATATACAAGATTTCAACCTTGTACCGCTCAACTTCTTAACCAATCAGAAGAGCAGAAACTTCTGCAACGTTTCAGGTTTCCTAGTAACTACAATTCTTCTCCCTTTAAGTTTCAGTTTCCTAGGCTGATCTTTTGAACCCCTTTGCCAAGAACAGCCTCTGCACAGAATACAACCATATTATAAAATAAACACAAGACAGCTGGACTGGTCTATTCAATCACACAAAGTTATTTTGAAACTAGAACCGTTTGTGCTTAAAAAAAAATCACAGATAAATAATAGTTACAAACCCTTCATAACATGTTGCTAAAAGTATGCATTTCAAAGCCACCAGTTCAGTAACTTGGCTTTGATAGCTTGGGTAGTTTCCCCAATGCAATTCCCAGTTTAACTTAGCCTTACAAAAAAGTCACAAAAACAAGACAAAAGCTGTGAACTTTCCCTTAATAACAGTGTTGCTACAGTGCTTATCTTGCTTACAAGGAATTCATCATGCATCATTTACTGTGGAGTGGTTTTTAAAAATTGTTTTAATGCACAGAGCTTTGAGTATCATGGAGAGGAATATAAATATTTTAATTTAAGTTTGTATGCTTGGGTAGTTGCCAACTATTATGTTGGTGCAATACAGTGATTGCAACAATGACTTACAGCAATAGTAGGATAAGTATACATTTTAAAAAATGAACATGAAGCAAAATGAAGTGACTTGCCCAACATATCAATTACAGTGGTACCTCTAGATGCGAACGGGATCCATTCCGGAGCCCCGTTCGCATCTAGAAGCAAACGTAACCAGCGATGGCACGTCTGCACATGCACGCGTTGCTTTTCGCCGTTTCTGTGCATGACATCATTTTGAGCGTCTGCGCATGCACAAGCGGTGAAACCCAGAAGTAATGCGCTCCATTACTTCCGGGTTGCCGTGGAGTGCAACTCGAACGCGCTCATCCCGAAGCACATTCAACCCGAGGTAAGACTGTACCTTTATTGGGGTTCTTACGCTTGGCTCTTCATGAGTCCCCCCCCCCCCCAGTATTCATCTTTGTAAAGAACATTGACACCATGGGGAGAGCATTGCACAGATTAGGGGGGTGTATTACGGAAAAGGCCTGTTCTCCTGTTGCTATCTTGCAGGTAGCTGCTACAAACATTTCATCCCTCAGTGGCTGCCACCTTAGAATTCCATGCACTCACCTGCGTACATTTCTTTGTCACCTATGACTACCAGACAACTGTTTGAATATAGGGTGAATTTAAGCTTAACTCAGGGGTCCTTGCCCTTTTTGGTCCCCATAGCACTTTCGGAAATCTAAGGAACTATAATGGGCACAACATAATATCCATCTCATGGAAGAAAAACTGGTATGATCAGAATACATGCAAACATGCAAAATACTTAACACAGCTACCAAAAGAAAAACACAGTCAAAAAAAGCAGGCAGCACCTCCCAATAAACAGGCAACATACTAAAAAAAACCTAAGACCTCAGTTTTGAGAGACCGGGAAGGACGGGGAGCTTTGGCAGGGGCCAAAAGGAATGTCTCTGAGGGTACAATATTAGGCACCCAAGGCTTAACAAAACAGCCTTATAATGTGCAATTTCAGTCAAACTCTAAAAATGGGAAAGAATCTTCAAAATGAGCAAACATAAATTAGGTACTGTAAATCAAATTAGGGTTGCCATTTCAAAGCTTATAATGAATGAACTGCAGTGAAAATATTATGTTCATTTTTCACATGGTCTAGTCTTTCCCCTGCCCCCCCCCAATATTCTTAAGAGGGTCTCTTCTCCAATCTTCAGAGAGTAGCTGGAATTGGGGAGGCAGAAAAGGGTCCTCCTTTCCTTCCACTCTGCAGGTTTAATCTGAAATCTTAGGCGCAGTACTGCACCCAGAGCTCAGACAATGCTCGCGCTAATGAAATTCCCTGTTGCAAAATGTGCCTAGAACAATGGAAGTTTTGAACACTGCCTCACAGTGATGTTGAGGATATAAAATTAAATAACCACTGCATGGCACTCCCAAGTTCCTTAAGAGCAAAGGTTGCATATGAAATGAAATTCATCAGATGGAACTTTCCCCATAGCAGTGATGTAACGTCAGAGAACACTTCATCTGATGGATTTCTGCCTAGTGTGCAAATGTTAAATGCATGGGAACAAAGGTAGCAACACTACATAATCTGTTCAACAGGTACTATTCTGGTGTTAATGCATGCAAGAATACAAATGACCTGCACACCTTTGCTCCAAGCACGATGCAATTACTGCTCCAGATGACAGAATACCAAGTATTTTATTTTGTTTCAGCATTAAAACATGCCTATTGTGCCACCTCCCACTGTGATCAAGCAGATGAGTCACTTAATGCAGCCTCCATGTTGTCCTGATGAAGTTCCCCAGATGTACCTGGTGAACGACACTGAAATAGTATTTCTAAAGCCCACTTTAGTTGCTTCTCTCTACCTCCAGGATGATGTACTATATATAAATTAAAGGTGTAACATGGGGGACTGCACAAGAGCATGGTCTGCATGGAGGTCCTAAATTTAATCCCCAGCATTTCCAGGCATGACTTGGAAAGACCCATCTGGAGAGATGCTGCCAGTCAGTGTAGAGACACTACTAAGATTGGCATAAGATAGCTTCCTAAGTACATATGCTAACAAATGCAGCCAGACATGGCCTCCTCTTTCTCAGCAATGTTGCCTATCCTCAAGTACCAGCCGGGGTCTTTCTGCTCTACAGGCAGTGGAGAAATGTCAACAAAGCACTATGACTAATAGCATGACCCTGTGCACACCTTTCTTGGCAATGAGCCTCACTGAACTTAGTGGAACTGTCTCCCAAATAAGTATGCATATCAGTCAGAAAAAAATGTTTATTAAATCAAGCACCTCCCAGCCTAGATTGATAGGGAGATGCTGGTAGGGTCAACACCCACTCAACCCCACAGCCTCCTCTGTTCAAAGTAACTGTGAAGGACAAATTCCTGCAGCTATTCTCTTGTGAGCTCTACAGATTTGAGTTGAGCCAAAAGAATGTGAAATGTTACGTTTCTAATTTGCTGAAACATTAGAACTGTGGAGGGATTCCTATGCAGGGACTTTAAAATGGCACTGCCATACCCTCTCTCTCCCACATCTTTTTCTGATTCATGAACCTCAGGCCAGCATAGACAATAGGTCAAAATAGTAGCAAATGAAAGCCCCTAAGAGCTTGCTCTGTTTGAAATATCAATTACTAACAGCATGGAAATCATAGGTGTAGAAAGAACACTGACTGCAAGGCTTGTGCCAGTGTCGAAACTGAAACCACACATAGCAATATACATACATGTGCTCAAAGGGTAGTTAACACAACAAATACTTAAGAAATTGAGATAACTGAAAAGCAGTCATTTTCCTGGTATGGGTTGAGAAAACTGGATTTGGTTGACAAAATATAATCCAACCTACAATACCCTCTTTCATCTCTCTGGACTCTGTTGCAATTATGGACACTTTATTAAAGTCTACATTCCCATGTCTACATTTTGAATAATCTAGCCGTCATTTTCTGGCAAGTATCCATTTTTCAGTTCCAACAAAATGAAAGTACCGGTCTGTAGCTAATGCTTACACTACACAACTACTGGAAATGAGTAAAAGTTGTGTGCTTTCTTCCTACAAAGCAGGAGGCGAATCCAGTAAAACCATCACTATTTGCATCACATAATATTCTAAGCAATTTATTGTGCAACTCTGAAATGTGCTGGCACAGGATCAAAAACATAGAGCCCTGTGGGAATGTTATTAAGCAAAATAAAAATAATCCATTGCTCAGAAGGGACCACCCCACTTTCTCCTGTTCACCCCGCAGGATTCCACTGCGCAAAGAACTGGGAACAACTCATGTGAACCATGCTTTCCTATTTCAGGTCAAAATGGAAGCATACTACCATTTTAGCACAAATATGCCCCATTTTAAGTAATTGGCTAGGGACGCAAAATTGTGCACATGCACGCACACACTTCCTGTTCAATCCATGGCACAGCTTGATAGTTTGAAACACAGAACATAGCAAGATGTCTTATACAAAGTCATACCACTGTTCATCTTGCAGAAAACAATCTACTCCAGGGTTCAGCAAGGTTTACCTCACCTGAGCTAGTTCACTCCAGCGGAAATCCCTCCGTGCACCGGATCACGTGCACCCCCGTGATTTCCGGCATCTGCGTCTGCACAGGCGCAAATTCCAGTGCAGCGGAAGCAAGTTCCTGCTCTGGTTTAGTGCAGCGCACAGGGACTCACCAAGAGGGTGGCTTGTTTGGGGGCGGCTCGTGGGCCAATTAAACGACCCCTGTGGGCCGCTTGTGGCCCATGGGCCACAGGTTGCCTACCCCCTGATCTACTCTGACTGGTGAGAGATCTCCAGGTTTTAAGACAGAGGATATTCCCAGTCCTGTCTGGAGAAGTTGAGTTGAACCTGGGACCTTCTGTATGCAAAACAGGTACTCATCAATCTACGTCTGGAGGGACAAGAGTTCTCCATCCTTAACATAGTGTGTATGTACTACCAGTGTCTCGTTCTTATGCAGGGAGTGGGGACGGGTGTTGGTGGAGTCCAGTTCCAAAAGGCTGCAGCTATCATGACTGGCAGCCAGTGATGAGAAGTAGATCTGGGGTGTTTGGGGTATTTTGTTAGCAGGGGGAGGGTTGTTTCTGTTAGGTTTTTGTATCTTTATTTTAGTTCTTGTTTGTGGTTTCAAGATCTCAAGCAGTGTCCAAATGTACAGCAAAAAGTCAAAAACTTTTCAAAAATATGTAATGTGAAATCACCGAATGGTGTCAAATATCTAAAACAAGACTTGCTGCATCCTTCCTAGGCAATGCTAATAGTGCAACTCTATGCATGTATACTGAAAAGCAAGCACCAGTGAGTTCCAAGGGACTTACTTTCTGGTAAGGGTGTACAGGAATACAGCCACAAACAATATGAAAAGTGAAACTAGACAAAAACAACGGCATAACTTTATAAACCTCTGTCATGACTCCCCTTGAAGCGAAACAACCAAAGAGAGGAGAGACCAAGCAGCCCATAAAATCTGGACTGGCCTTGTATTTTCAAGCAAAGGGCATATCATTTCCACAGCTAAATTGGAAAGTATTTTTCTTTGCTCAGTCTTCAAAGAAGAAACACTGTGCATCCCTCCCAAACTGCCAATGTGTTGACTACAGATTTACTCCATCATACCAATCCTTCACCACAAGAATGCAACATTCTTTTAACCGCAAAAAAATTAATAATTAGTGGCTAGACTAGATTTCATATACAGCAACATCTGCAAATCACAGTGTTTCACTTAGCAGATCAAAACCTTTTTAAAACCACGAAACCAAGCACCGGTTTTATTTCAAAACAGCAGAGGTCAAGTATGTTACCTTCCCACACAGATAAGGATTTGTGACTCATCATGTTTGCCTTATCACCATACCCAACAGTGCAGTTTGACTCAGGTTTACTAAGTAAGAGAGAAACCGGAGTTTTATTTTCTTATCCTGATGTTTCCATTCTAGTTAGGAACAGGAAAAATGCCTGAACTACTGGGAAGGCCTGAATTTGAGTATCAAGCTGCAAGAATGACCTTCCTTTCTTATTTACAAATTAACAAATTACCAGGTCTGCATTGTATTGTATCCACTCAATTGTTTTTAATAAACTTAAATAAGAAATTACTGTACTAGTCTTCTAAAAACAAAACAAAAAGCAAAACTTAACTTTTTACTACAACCAGCCTATGTACCAGGAGGCTAGAAACAGGTTACGTAAAACCATTTTAAAAAAATGATTTTGGGGTCAGGGCAATGTTCCAGAAAGTGACAGGCCAGTTACCGTATTTTTCGCCCTATAGGACGCACTTTTCCCCCTGCAAAAATGAAAGGGAAATGTGTGTGCGTCCTATGGGGCGAATGCAGGCTTTCGCTGAAGCCTGGAGAGCAAGAGGGGTCGGTGCACACTGACCCCTCTCGCTCTCCAGGCTTCAGAAAGCTATCCGCAAGCCTTGGGAGCCCAGCGGGAGTTCCCGCCGGGCTCCCAAGGCTTGCGGAAAGCAGCCTGCATCCTGAAGCCTGGGGCGCACTGAGCAGCGCACCCCGGGCTTTGGGCAGCTCTCCGCAAGCCTGGGGAGAGCAGTCTGTTCTGGGGGCTGGGGTCGGGGGAAGCTTGGGCTTCCCCCGCCCCAGCCCCGTGCCTGGGAGTGGGGAAATAATTTTTTTTCTTTATCCCCCCCCCAACTAGGTGCGCCCTATAGGGCGAAAAATACGGCAATTTAAACTTAGTTCTGGGGAAACTGGTGGACAGCATTACAAAAGACATGATTATCAAGCATACAAAATAATGTGAAGGATTAACATAGGTTCAGCAGAGGTAAATTCTGTCTCACTAACCCTGTATAAAAGTAAAGGGACCCCTGACCATTAGGTCCAGTCGCGGACGACTCTGGGGTTGCGGCGCTCATCTTGCTTTATTGGACAAGGGAGCCGGTGTACAGCTTCTGGGTCATGTGGCCAGCATGACCAAGCAGCTTCTGGTGAACCAGAGCAGTGCACAGAAATGCCGTTTACCTTCCCACCGGAGCGGTACCTATTTATCTACTTGCACTTTGACGTTCTTTCAAACTGCTAGGTTGGCAGGAGCAGGGACCGAGCAACGGGAGCTCACCCCATCACAGGGATTTGAACCGCCAACCTTCTGATCGGCAAGCCCTAGGCTCTGTGATTTAGTGTATAGAGTTCTACAAAAGCACATAGACTGGGGTGATCCAACACTGTATACTTGAACTTCCAAAAAAGTTTTAAGAAAGTCCATCATGAAAGCCTCCTGAGTAAACTTACAAGTTATGGATATGGATTGGTACCTGGTTAAAGAACAAGAAGCAAAGCATAGAAATAAATAAACACAAAGTTCTCACAATAAAGTGGTGTAAATGGAGCTTTCCCAAGGACCTACCTTAGAACTAGTGATTTTAAACTAGGTTGTAAATGGTCTAGGAATGGCAGTGATATAGCCAAATTTACAGATACTGTACAAAATTATTTATGGTAGTATAAAGTATAACAGGTTGCAAAGAACTCCAAGACTACCTCCCAAAACTGCACATAGGCAACAAATGGCATATGAGGTTCAATGCAAACAAGTGTAAAGTGATATACACTGAAAATAACAATCTTAGCTTTTCCTAAGGTGGGGTATGAATGATTGATTGGGAAAGAGATTTTTGGTCACGGTAGATAACTCAATGTGAATGTCAAACCAGTATGCAGAAACTGTGAAAAAAAGGCAAATTCTAGATCACTACAAAAGGCATCAAAAATAAAATTGTCAAAAACATAATGCCTTTATACACACCTGTGGTGTAAGCAAACCTGGAATACTGTGACTGTCCACATACTTGCAGAGCTACTCTATGCAAGAAACTGTCTAACACCCAATAATCATAGCTTGCAGCACAAGTCAGTCAGCAGAGGCAGTGAGTTTGCATCCCCCTGGCAGAAGTGGTTTCTGTAGATCCCCTCTCTGACACCTGTGATTCTATGAACTTCTGGGTTGTATTCAATATTAGATCTACTCAGAGTAGACTCATTGAAATTAATGGACATTACTAACTCAAAGACATCAATTTCAGTGGATCTATTATGAGAAAAACTTGCCTGAATATAAAATCAACTGCTTCCATAAAGGCACAAAAGAGACTGGGTTGGATGAGAAGTCATAGTTTTGCTGAAGTAACCTGATACCCTACAGATGGGACTGGCCAGTTCAGGATAAAACACTTTCATTAGTGCTGATTGTATATATTGGAATACGCAATAAATGCAACCAAGGTAAAATCAGTACCGCTTGGAATATTAGGCTATTTTCTGTTATAGTATACAATCTTTCTAACAAAACTTACTTGTTTAAATAACATTCTTAGTAGTGTATCAAACTTGAAGAAATAATTTTTAAACTTGAGCTGCAGGGGAAAATAAATACAGCAAAGTTGAAGTCAGGCTGGAAGAATGATCACTACTTGTGGTATGTGCACACATCACTTTTCAGGTTTTTAGACTTCTTTACCATTTCAAAAACTTGCAAATCCTGTTTGACAGTTACAATGAGACAAGAGAGTGTACAACATGCCATGGAATCTAAATTTCTCTTTTAAATCTTAAAATAATTGTCTGTCTCCATCTGTGTCTTGGAAGCAAACAAAATTCAATTACAACTAGATTTGCGAGGTGTAGCTCCTTGAGAATGTCTGTACATGTAATCTAAGTTACTGCTTTTAAAAAGCCCAGAAAGGTTAATTAACCATCCTTAATTTTCCCACTTTCTCAATCTTGATTTAAAGATAAAGCATCACAGTTTGATATATCAAACCGATTTGACCATCACACCAGAAATTTGTTGTCTAACAAGAATAAGTACCATTCCCCAGTACCAGAGAAAGTATACAAGGTGACCACACCACACTCTCATGCACACACATTGCACTCACCATATACATGCAAACTATAGATATAGGTACATGCATTTCACCCTCACATCTACACAGCCACACACAACTTGCCTCTGCCCAACTGCATCTCTCCCTCATCCAAACACATTGCATATAAATCTATCCTATGTAACAGAAACCACACATATACACCTTCCCCTCCACCCTCTCTCTCTCACACACAAAAAGACCACACATACATGCAGTGAAGGATATGCCTGCCACCAGCCCCATGGCTGGCAGCAACAATAAACAAACCTCTTCACTCATCCCTTTCCCTTCCTGCGCAACTTTTTTTAAAGCCCCTCAGAGAGAAAGGAAGTGCCCACTGCTAGCTCAAAATGGTTGCAGCAACTTCAAGCAAATTGAAGAAATGTGGTCCTTCCCCCACCTGGCATTTGTTTTAAAGAAGTCCCTCCAACAGGGAAAGGAAGTTCCAGCCACCAGTGAAATGAGGCTGGCCCGCAACAGCACACTAACTTGAGTGAACAGGACTATTCCTGATGTACCCGCCTCCCCCCCCCCCCCCGCACACACCAATTTATTTATTTTTGCCTCTGCATGGAACAAAAGAAGTGCCCACCACCATGTGGCTGGCAAGCAAGGTTACTCACTCCTCTTCCCCCACCAGATTTTTTTAAACAGGCCTTCCATGTAAGGAAGCATCCACTGTGAGCTCCATGTGGTTGGTGGGCGGCAACAGCTCAGTGAATGTCTGGATCAATGCTTCAGATTGCCTCGTGGACTGCTAGGGCGGCCTTCTTGGCACTATGGTACCCACAAGTGCTGAGCTGAAAGCCCCTGAAATACAGTTACCGTATTTTTCACACCATAGGATGCACCGGACAATAGGACGCACCTTCTTTTAGAGGGGGGAGAACAAGGAAAAAAAATTCTTCCGCTCTCTGCCCAGCGCCCCTTCAGTGAAGCGGCAGGAGGCGCTGCACAAAGAGTGGGAGAATTTTCCCCCTCTTGTTTTCCCGCTCTAAGACAAGGTGCCGTTTAAGGTGCGTTCAGGCGGCTACCTTGGAAGCCTGGAGAGCGAGAGGGGTCGGTGCACATCGACCCCTTTCGCTCTCCAGGCTTCAGGTTCCTTTCGACCTGCTCTTTGGGGCTGGCGGGGGGAAGCCCACCACCAGCCCCAAAGAGCAGGTCAGGGAACAGCGGAAAGGCGCAGCAGAGAGGCTGCTGCCATAGGCGCGCGTCACCTCTCCAGCCGGGAGAGGGTCGCGGGGGGCTGCTTTAGCCCCGTGCGCGCTCTCCCGGCTGGAGAGATGACGCTCGGCTATGGAGGCTCCTGCCATAGGCGCGCGTCACCTGGGAGAGGGTTGCGGGGGGCTTCTTTAGCCCCGTGCGCGCTCTCCCGGTTGGAGAGGTGACGCGCGCCTATGGAGGCTCCCGCCATAGGCGCGCGTCACCTCTCCAGCCGGGAGAGGGTCGCGGGGGGCTGCTTTAGCCCCGCGTGCGCTCTCCCGGCTGGAGAGGTGACGTGCGCCTATGGAGGCTCCTGCCATAGGCGCGCGTCACCTCTCCAGCCGGGAGAGGGTCGTGGGGGGCTGCTTTAGCCCCGCGCGCGCTCTCCCGGCTGGAGAGGTGACGCTATGGAGGCTCATTTTTGAAGGGGAAAAATACGGTATTTTATAAAGGGATTGCAAACCAATGGGAAACATTTCCTGCCTAAGCTGCATCAGATCTAACAGCAGTTCGGGGGCATCTGCACTTACTTTAAACTAGACTTGCCTAGGTACCATTCCTCATATGAACAAAACAGGCAGAACTGAGAGCCAATAAAAGAAAAATCCTGCATCTTTAAGAACTTGAATATGTTGGTATTACACAATATGTAAACCACATATATTCAGCCAGTCACATAAAGACAAAATGCAGATGCAAATATTGAGCATGTCAAAGGAGTTTCTTTTTCCGGACAGGGATCAACAAATCAGTTGTTGTTTATCGTAAGTGGTAAGCCAGGAATAAACCATTGGCTACCACTTGTAGCCCACCCATTGGAATTAATGAAGTAAAATGCTTAGGGGAATGACTATATGAACAGCTCCCACAGGGATTTTTATATATAGTTAATAGAGGAATAACTGATTCATGTTGCAGCTGTATGTACACTGAAGGAGACGAAAGTATGAATCATGCTAATGAGGTATACAATGGAAAGAAAAGGTCACAATGGTTCCTACTATATGCATCTGTATTCACACTATGAGGGCAGGGGGAGAATTATGTCATCTGGACAATTTCTGACATTTAACATTTGGAGCTCAGAGAAACTGTTGATGCAGTGTCCAGGTATCAGCTCTATATTAAGTCCCTGTACAATTCCTCCCAAATGAACTCTGAGCACACAGATGCAAAAGGAAGTGAAGGGGTTCGATCTTATGAATACATGGGTACCTGGTTTCACTACACACACACAGTCACACGTGTCACACACAGCTCTCAATCACAACAGCCAACCATTCTGCCCAGATGATGCATTCTCACTCAGCAGGCTGAAATGGATTCTTGTAACAATCTCTAAAGAGGAAAAGCTTCAATCTGAAATCATGCCAGAGGCAATATAGACCCATGAATTGTTTCCTAGTATACCTGTGTGTGTGGTTAATGAAAACCTTAATTAAGATCACTGTCTATAGCTGTGAACCCAGACACCTTCATCACATACATACTCCTCTCTGCAAGCTACAGCACACACTTTTGATGGGATGCACATCTCACGGGGGCGGGGGGGGGCACACCTAACAAATCCCCTAACTGAACACCCTCCCCAAGGAGGAGGAACAGATACAGCACAGCAGTCAAAGGGTGAACTCACCTGTACCTAGTGCTGCCTCCTAACTCTACTAGAATTTGAACCATGATCTCCTTGATACAACTATCTTGAATGCTAATCTATCTTTACATCAAGTTGGGATTACTTCCTTTGGCCTCACTCTTGCCATTTTCTAGCAGCGAGTTTGCCTAACTAGATCAACTGCATTAAGAACTAACCCCAGCATACTTTTAGAAGTGAACCACAATGTCATGCAACATGCAATAAAGGCTTATGGTAAACTTTGTGGCAGCTTTTGTAATTATAATCTAGAATCAAGATCCAACTATCATAAAATTACCCCATTACAGAAGATAGGGGTTTCCTCTCATTACAAGCATATGGTACAACTTTAAATTTTTACCAACTGTACAAAGATTTTCTTGGACTAGATGCCCAATTATTACCACATATAAAGTACTTGAGATCCTTCAGTACAAAAACTTCCTCCAATGTTCAATGCTCATTACCTTCAAATAACTGCATGGGGGGTTCTTAAAGAAGAAAAGCAAAGCAATGCCATTGGTCTGTTTTGCTTCCCTTTCCCCTCTCAGTTGTGAGGGGGAAGAGCAAGGAAAAATAGTCCCATGTGAAACCTATCCCTATGCTCATTTACTCAAAAGTATGCCTCAAGACTTATGAGACTTGCTTCCAAGTGCCTAGTCTGCAACTATAAACATACAATGCCTCATTTAGAAGCTAATGTAAGAACCAGATCCCATTATAGACAAAAATACTAATTCCTTAGAGCTAAATTCAACAGCCACTTGCTCTACTGCCATTATAATCTGTTGAACTGCTACCATTCATTTCTTAAAACTGTTCCAAGAGCATACCTTATCTGCCAAACAAGTATATATTTACAATCTGTTTCCACATGTCTTTAAATTAGCATTATTCATTTGCATAACACTTTGGTTATTGTAAGATACAGTGTGGAAACTATCCATCTGGAAAAGCAGAATACTTAGTATGTTATCAGAAACCAATGACTTTAGAAGCACTACAAAAATTATATGGGGAAGCAAATTCACAACCATGACTCTATAGAATTTTGTATTATAGACAATGTTTAAAATTGAAAATGCATTAACACAAAGAAAGAAATTAAAGCCCCTCACAAGTGAGGGAGGGGGAGTACTCAGTAATATGTTAGGGTTGCAAGCTGTCATGTGCATTTCAGTACTTTTATTCAATAAAGAACAAAGTGAGATCACATACCGGTATTTTACAACTATGGAGTATACCATTCAGAACTCTACAGTGATAGCCTTCCAGTTTAATGGCAAGAATTACTATGTTAAGGGGCTTCTTAATGTTCAAGAACACAAATTTTGCTAAAAGTAGTCTGAACTACATCTCGCTTATTGGTATACTTGAAGGAAATTAATGAAAATTCAACCACATTCTAAAAAGCTGTTACTAATATGGTTGGTTCTCTCTCTAAAGAGAACTTTTAAAAACTTTAATGTCAAAGCAGCTTTATTTTTTGTGATTAGGTAAAAGAAGCTTTTACCATTCTAATAAAACATATACTTCACCCTTGTACCTCAAACAACAAATCATTCACCAAGGGTATTGTGTTAGTGAGGAAATCACAGCTGAAGACAGTTTACCAGGCATTGATAAGATGCTACAACAAACAAAACCTTCAGGGATGTCCCCAGCTTTAGAATAAGCCAAAACCACCCAACAGTATTACAATCAGCATCATCCCCACACCAACCAATTAAAGGGATATCTCTACATCACACCTAAATAAGATCACCCTAGAATTGCTAAAACCCACAGATTCAGAAGTAGTTCCAAATCTACCAACGTAGGTTCAGTTACAGATAGGTAGCCGTGTTGGTCTGCCATAGTCAAAACAAAAAAAAATTTTCCTGGCAACTTCTGTTTCAGTGTATCTGAAGAAGTGTGCATGCACACGAAAGCTCATACCAAGAACTAACTTAGTTGGTCTTTAAGGTGCTACTGGAAGGAAAAAATTTTTTTGTTTTAATGTAGGTTCAGTCTTCCCACCCTTTTAAGATCCCAAACCCCCTTTAGGCTAAACATGCATTGGGGCGTTTGTTTATCTTACCATCTGTAATGTGGCAATGCTGCAAGGGTCAGGCTGCAACCCAGCCAACCAGCTGAAGACCAAGGGATTAGACAACACTTCGCAATGCATGTCAACTTTAAAAGCGCCGGGGATGCGGGGGTGAGGAGGCTCCTGCCAGCGTTGGACAAAAAGGGGTTTGCAGGCTAACATTTCCAGTTCCTAGCTTTCCAAAAATGATCACAAGCGCCAGGGAGAAATAGAGGGAGAGCGCTTGTAAGGCAGAGAAGAGGGTGTCCTCACCCAAGCCAGGAATCCCGGGGCCCTTTTCTTGGCCTGTGTGACGGTGTCATGTTTTGCTCTGGGAGGCTGGCTCCAGGGAGCGAGAGAGAGATTAGAGCAGGCCTCCCCCCCTCCCTCTCTCTCCGAGGGCCTGGCACACTAGTATCCAGCCTGCTGGCCTGCCCTCACACGCACTGGCTTTTCTCCCTCCTAGAGAGAGCTGCTGCCCGGAGAGGAGCCTTCTTCGCAGGGCTGGGTCACTTACTCTGCACAGGAAGATGCATTGGAATTCGCGCAGGCGCAGTCCCGCTCGGAATTAGCCCACCTTAAAATAAATAAATAAGAGGAAAAGGGACGGGAGACCGCGGGGGTGGGAGGGTCGCTCCAGAAACTCCTCGACACCCCCTTGCCCCCCGCACGGATTGCAGAGCTTTCCCCTGTTTCTGAAGCCCCCCAAAGCGAGGGGGAGGAGGATAGGTGTGGGGGTCTAGGCTCCCACAGCGCCCCCTCCCAGGGACTGCCTAAAGGTTTCCCCCACCTCCCCATTCGCTTCCTCCTCCTGCTGCTGCAGCCCCCTCTCCTCAGCCGCTGCCCCCCCCCAAGAGGGAAACACCCGCCCCCCGACAAACACGGGGCCTTTTTGCTGCGCGCCCCCCCTTTTCCCCCTCACAGGGGGCAGCGTGGTTTGTGCGCCTCTTCCCCCCCCCCACCGCACCCCGGCCTCCCCTCATTCCCTCACGACGACGGCGCCCTCTCGCCCGCCCGCCCGCCCGGCCTCCGTGAGGCAGCTCCAGGCCCGGAGAAGGAGGAAGGCGGAGGCTCCCCGCTCGGTCCGCTCACCTGCCCGCCGCGGCTGACAAGCCTCCCCCAGGCCGAGCGACGAGAGCCGGCCGCGAGCAGCAGCCCTTTCCCCCGCCCCGGCCGGGCTACGCTTCGCTCGGGGAGCGTCGTCGACGGCGGTGGCGGCAGCAGCAGGCGGTTGGAGGCGGCGGCAGTCCGGAAACGCCAACAGCAGGAGCGGCGGTGGCGGCGGCTCCTCAGCCGGGCGCCGAGGGGGAGGGGCTTGGGCGGGGAATGACAGGCTCGGGGGCGGGTCCGAGAGGAGGAATGCGGGGGGAGGGGCCGAGCAGCGCTGCATTATTTATTAGTCCTGGTACGTAGTCTTGTTTATTAGTAGTATTAGTGCTGCATTATTCATTAGTAACAAGTATTTTTTATTTTATTTTAATTAGGTATTCATCTTCCGGAGGTGTGGCCGTGCTTATCTCTGGAGGCAAAGAACAGCGAGTCTTGTGTCAAGTTAAAAGCATACCTACTCAGGGGTAAGTCTTACTGCATTTTAGCGGGGCTTACTCCCGGGTTAATGGGGTAGGATGCCTAACACATTTATTCAGGCATAAGGATATTGTTATTATTACCTTCCAGAGGCGTGGCCGCGTTACGTTCTTGCAGCTGAAAACAACAAGTGGTGTGACACGTTAAAGGTGCCGGCCTAACTATGTCTGCTCAGAAGGGTAAGTCCTATTGCATTTAATAGGGCTTCCTCTCAGATAAGGCTGCACAACACATTTACTCAGGCATAAGGTTATTATTATTGCCAACCACCGTTTTATTGTGTTTACATTAGTAACCCTGTTCCACAGTAGTTATTCATTAAAAACATGTAATATAAACATTAAAACAGATTAAATGTGACAACTCCCACACCCATACGATTATGATTTATTGATTCGGCTTGCATCCCACTCTTCCATTTGAGAGCTCAGAACATTTTCAGTGAATATTATCATTACTCATCTTCCAGAGGTGTAGCCATGATAAGCAATTGCAGCCCAAAACGGGTCTTGTGGCAACTAAAAAGTGTTGTCCTAACCACGCCTGCTCAGAAGTTAGCCTTATTGCATTCAGTGGGACTTATTCCCATTTAAGTGGTTAGGATGCCTATTGCATTTATTACGGCATAAGCTCTGCCTCATATATGTATGATGTGGGTGTTGTTGACAGGAAGAAGGAAGTACCGTATTTGAAATGCTGAGAATCACGTTATTGACAGTGGCCATTCACACATGCAAAGCAACAGTTCCTCTTGATAACAGACTTCTTTTTGGCATTGGTGTCAATGAACAGCTAGTACAATTAAAAAACAAAACATTGTGTTGATTCAGTTCACAAGTGGTGGCACTGAATCTGCAGCAGTTTCAAGGTGCAGTCTCTTTTTGAAGTTCGTTTCTGTCTTAAGTTCAGTTGCTTTACACAGTATCCTGTGAGGCTGAAATATTTTTGCAATGGGGAAACAAGACCCAGGGAATTAACTGGTCCCACAGGTTCTTTGGGTAGCAGGGCTTCTGGAACCAGCCCACGATATACGATATCTTTATTGTCATTGTCCCATGCAGAACAATGAAATTGAAAAACTACATAAAACTACTACAAAACTACATAAAACTACTACAAAACTACATAAAACTTTCAAAAACCCCTAAAAACTCTGAAACCCCATTTTAAAATACACTATACTATAGAGACCCCTTATGCTGCGTTTAGAACCAGAATTGCATTTGCGTAGAAACTGTTTCTCAGGCGGCTAGTCCTGGCCTTTATAACCCTGTACCTTCTTCCAGAAGGCAGGAGCTGAAAGAGATCATTTCCGGGGTGCATACTATCCTGCGCTATCTCTGCTGCTTTCTTATGGCACCTGGCAGCATAGATTTGATCTAAGGTGGGAAGAGTGTACCCAAATATTCTCTCTGCAGTCTTTACAACCCTGGATAGCATTGTTTTTTCCCTGGCCGTGTAGCTCCCAAACTTATGGTTTGGGAGCTGCATAAATTAATACGTTCTCCACAGTGCAATGGTAAAATGCCATCAACAGGTCCTTTGAGAGATTGTTTTTCTGGAGGATTCTCAGAAAATATAACCTCTGCTGTGCTCTCTTCACCAGGTCTTTGCTGTTTTCTCCCCAGGTTAGCTCGTCTCTCAACTCCATTCCCAGAAATCGAAACACCGAGACCTGTTCCACGCACTTCCCCTCAATAATAAGTGGCTGAATATTCACCTTCCCGTCCCCTCCTGCATATGCCCTTTCCCTTCTAATTCAGGGCTCATCACCTGTGTAATGTTTCTGGGTCAACAACAGATATAAATAATTAGGAGTAGTTTTTATAAAACAAGCTTTATTCAGAGTAGTCTCCAAGACCCTCTGCTGGAACTGAAACTCAAGGCCTAAGGAACAGCCCGGGGTCCTGTGACTCCAGAGTAAGTCCTCAGATTGCTATGCCTTTAACCTTGAATAAGTTATAAAATGTGAATAAAAAATGAAATGATTTTTTAAAAAACCCATAAGATTATTACTATAGACATGTATGTTGATTCTGCTGCATAGACACAGATGTATCTACTATGGAATAATTGATTTTGACTAATGAATTACACTATACATTTTGCACTATACATTTTAGCACATCTCTCTATAAGTCGTTCTGGAGATTTTATCTTTCTGGTAGAACACCTCAATGTTTGTTCCACAATAACCAGTAACTTGTTATTTGCTGGTTTCAGTTTGGCCTTGACAGACCTTGATAATCCTTTCCAGATTAAATATTCACATGAGTGCCAGTGTTCAGTTTAAATGAGATGGATATCTCATTCACCTGCCTAGAGAGGATCCAGTCGCTTTCACTAGTCTTTCTTGCTTTTGCTATATCAACATACAACTCATCTGAAATATCTTCAACAGTGTGCACCTGATTTTTCTTTCTTTCTCTGGCTTGGTAACACATTGCAAAATTATTCCCACAGTTAAAACAGCTCTCCCCCCATGCTCAACGGTTTAGGAACATGCGGCATTCCACATTTTTTGCGTGCTTCTTTCTTTTGTATTATTATTATATTTTTATTTATACCCTGCCTTTTTCCCTGACGGAATTTTAGGTGGCTCTTCTCACAGTGAGAGAAGCTATTTCCACTTTTGAAACTAGCTTCCTTATACTCTGCTCCTTAATATGCAGAGTATGGACAATATTTCTGGCCTGTGCTTTTACAGTTCCTGAGGACCTGCAAATCTGAATAGTTTCATCCAGGGGCAGATCCCTCTCATGCAACAGCTGCTCTCTGAGGACATTGCCTTTGATGCCACAGATTTATTTATGTTTGTTTATTACATTTATATGTCACCTTTATATTCCAAGCATATCAACGTGGTGGGCATGGTTCTCCTCCTCCCCATTTCATCCTCACAACAACCCTGTGAGGTAGGTTAGGCTAAGATGATAACTGGCCCAAGGTCACCCAGTGAGCTTCATGGCTGAGTGGGGATTTAAACCCTAGTCTCCCAGGTCATAGTCTAGCACTCTAACCATTGCGTCAGTTCCCTTCATTGGTCATTTTGTACCTTACAGCCTTTGGCCAAAGCAATTACTATTTTGGGAAATGTAAAGCTAGGCACTG